>NC_136070.1:291344619-293744619 GCF_964261635.1 Lissotriton helveticus
TTCGTTTAGGATTTGGAGAAAGCCATATAGGTCCAAATGTATGAAATATTTAGCATTTCTTAACTGACCGAATTGCTAATTCGGCTGTTAAGAAATGCAAAAATGGCATTCAGTATGTACAAATGCCTAAAATGTGGTCACAAATTGCGATTCCTCCTTTGTTGGAATCGCAATTTGAAAATTGGTAAAATAAAAAATAGCAAATAGCAATTCCCTTTCAGCAAATCGCAACCACATGTACTAAGGATTACCTATTTGGGACTGATAAAATGAGCTTTTAGGAAATTAAGTTATCACTGATCCTGACCAGGTAGTAACTGTGCAAACTATAAAAATAGCCCCAAAATACATCTGGCTCTTTTACAATGACTGCACCCTACATCTTGGCGAAGAGGATGAGGATTCTTGCAGTGAGGTACAAGAGTAGGCGGAGACCGGAGAGGATATTAAGGATGAGGTTCACCCTATTTAACCTGACCGAGTAGGAGATCATAGATTAGTATAGACTGCGAAGTCAGGTCATACTTGACCTGATAGCTGAACCTCAATCCAGCTACATGGCACCAACGCTTTGGAGCAACACTATACGTCCCCATATGCAGGTATTATGTGGCCTACACCTCCTAGCATCAGGCAGTTACCAGTTAGTCATAGCAGTGGTAGGAGGTGTGTCACAAAGTACTTTTTTCAAGGTTTTTCCACAAGTTCCTTGACATAATGGTTGGAAAATTCTACCAACATATATATTTCCAAATACATCCCAATCAGTGCAGCAGACAACAATCCAATTCTACAGGGTAGCACAGTTTCCCAATTTATTTGGCTGTGTGGAGGGAACACATATAGCCATATGTCCCCCTGCTGCCACAGAATACATCTATAGGAACAGGAAGAACACACACTCACTGAATTTGTAGATGGTGTGTGACGCTTCCTGTGTAATCACTGACCTGTGGAAAGATACCCAGAGAGCATAACGACTCTTCCATGTTCTACCACAGTGGAATACACACCCGGCTGGCACACCGCAATTTAGGAGATGTCTTCCTGCTATGTAAGATGTTCACCAAAGCAATGAATGCACTGGACAGGAGTGTATGTGTGCGTGAACTAATGATTTCCCCCTCATACCTTCAGGTGACAGCACCTATGCATTGAGACTCTGGATCTTTGCAACTTACCTGACCCAAAGAACACCAAGTGTGTAACAATATAACAGGGCACACAGGGCAAGGCACTCACTCACTGAACAAACGTTGGGTATCCTAAAGTCCCATTTGCACATCATAGACAAGACTGGTGGGGCACTTCTCTACAAGCACACACTTGCTGCACAATCATGGTGACTTGAGCCACCCTTCACAACATTGCTATGAGAAGGGGACTACACAATGTTGCAATCGACCCAGACTCAGACGATGACTCTGTTGATGATCAACAGCCACTACAGGGGCAGCAGGATGGAACCCATGCAGCTGAGGGATGTGCATGACATGCAGAGTTTACTAAAAGCTATTTTTGAAGTGAGTGAAGACATGACACTGTAAGAACGATACAACACACATGGGGTACTGCTTGATGCACAACTCAGTGACCACCTTTGAGAAACAGAGATTCATCATGGGTTTATTTTGGCACCCTCTTGGGTTGGTGTGCTTCTCAGTTGAGCTGGTTTGGAGGCCAGATGTAGTGTCAGACCCCGATGGAAGGTGGTGTGTTCGCCTAGTTGAGCATGCCTCCTGTGCAAACACACCACTAACACTTGATCCCTCCTTGCTCCCAGATGCTGGGGGTTTGCGGGGTAGTCACAGGTTGTGGGTTTGTATGCTTTTAAGTTCCGCAGTGACCTGTGCCAAGCCACGAGCAACATCTTCACAGAATTATGATGTTTTCATATAACAAGGCGAGGGGGTGTAGAGGTAGTGTCGTACGCAGACACTTGGGCAGATACGTCCTCCTCTAGTATTAATTAATCAAATCAAAAGGATCCACCACATAGTTCGGACAGTGTTCAAGGGAAATGTTCTAGGAAATGTGTTGGACAACACTATGTGTGGTGATTGGGTAGTGAGAGGAGAGGTCGGGAGTGAGTATGGGTTTACCTGATTAAAAAGGACCTGGCTCATTGACATAAGAAACTTTAAAAGGTCGTCGAGGCTGGACCTGTTAAAAAAGCGATGCGATGTCCTACCTATAATGTGCAGATACTCCTATAAAGTCAACATGTTTCGAAGCAAAAGCTTCTTCATCAGGACTGAAAGATCCCCTCAGTACTCACTATGTTTAATATCCCCAAAGGGTGTGCTATATACAGAAGTGAAAAATGATGAAAAATTAAATGTATGAAATTTATGGACTTAATACAATACCCAATAGTACCATGTATGTGAAAATCTGAAAGAGAAAGTACAATAATGGCGCTTTCCCAGGGGCAAACACTCGAGAACTGTGAAAAGAGACTGTTAGAAAACGGTGAAAGAACCACAAAGTGACTGTATTGTAAGTCGACAACTGTCATCACAGCAGACCCCTTTGTTCTAATGCAAAGTGTTATTGTTGTTTAGCATATAAAGGTTTAATCTTTAATGTGCAACAGAAACTGAGTAACACGATTTGGAAGACTCTAATAGATTATTTGCCATAAAATATGCCTTGAAATTTCTTTTTTTAAAAAAAATATTTTTATTATTCATCATCAGATAAAACAAAGTATAAACAATTAATTACTTTGACATATATCTAATACAACAGATATAATTCAATTAAAGCTTTGTCACTTGAAGTAACAACCGAGATGCAAAACATAATTTGAGTACAGTTTCCAAAAAAGAAGAGTTAAAAAATCTGAGCATTTTTAACGCCGCCAATTATAATCCTATCAAAAATGAGCATGAGTCTATCCCCTTTTAATACCCGTCTAGTTTAAGTTTCCATCTTTCAACTGGGGCCCATATCCGTTTCCCAAGCTGTTTTGCATTTACGCCTTTTTTTCATATAAAGCTTTCTCTAGAGTATAGATAGCTAACAATTTAGAGAGCCATTGTTGAAACGAAGGAGGATTAGAGTCTTTCCATAACGTTGCAATACAAAGCCGGCTCAGCGTCATTGCAATAAACAAAAATTCTTGATGGGGTACGTCCTGCCCCTCCTTTGCCACCCCCAGGACCATAATCTCATTAGTTAATTTATTAAAGATCTCCAATTCCTCTTTAAAGAATTCTTCCATAGCGTGTTTAAAGGGATCTAGTTTAGGACAAGACGCAAACATGTGTATCGTGTCTGCCTCCACACTCTGACATCTTGGGCAGAAGATCCCACTCGTTCCCCCCCAGCGGGCTATTCTATGCGGTGTATAATATAGTTCATATAAAGTCTTGTAGTATTGTGCCTGCAGATTTGCAACCTTTAAGGTAGTGTTTCCTAACCTAAGCGATTTTTCACCCTCATTCCCGACTAGATTTAATTTAGTTCTCCATTTATCAAATACCTTTCCTCTATCATCCTCGTTATACAGGCATAATGCACAATAAAGTTGAGAGATTGAACATCCCTCCTCATCTCGAACAAGTTCCATCAAGTCTACCCTAGTAAACTTACAGTTACCTGCTTGTTTTCTCTGCAGGACTGATCTTATCTGTATGTATTTAAAGAAATCTCTCCGATCCAAATTGTATAGCTGTTGCGCCCTTTCAAATGTTAATAACCCTATTTGATCTATGATGTCTCCAATTGTTCCGACCCCGAAATTATCCCACCGTCTCATCACTTGATCATGAGATACATCTGGCAGAAGTTTATTCATATATAAAGGGGTATAGAAGTTAATTCTCCCTAATTTAATTTTCTTCCGGATAATTGACCAAACTGAAATGACCGCACCCAACACCTTGAACTTTATTCTTTTATAGTAGTTTAGCTCCTTGAATGTAAGAAGTCCCTTATTAGAATCCAAAACCAACAAATCATATATATCCGGAATACCAGCATTACCCCTCCATATGTCTTTCATATTCCCACCGAGGAGTCCTTTACAATACTGAAGAACTGATGCAAAATAATATGTTTTAAAGTCAGGTACTGCAAGGCCCCCCCGTTCTTTAGATAGTGCCAGCATCTTTATGGATCTTCGGGTTCTGCCCTTGGCCCATATAAAGCGATTACAAATCCCCTCTATTTCCTTAAACCACTTATTAGTAAATAATAAAGGAATCGTACGGAATAAATATAAAATCTTGGGCAAAAACTGCATCTTTTTAACATTACTGCGGCCTATAACTGTGAAATGTAAATTGTCCATTCTATCTAAGTCTAGTTTTGCCTTTTTGATTATTGGGGTCAAATTTTCCTCTACAACCTTAGATAAATCGGATGTTATACTAATGCCCAAATAGACCGCAGACTCTATAACTCTCTCATCGTGAATAGTAACAAATTGATTTACGACTATTTGTGTTTTCCCTTGGTTTAATTTGTACCCTGACAAAAGGCCATATTTTTTCGCCTCATTCTCGATTTCCCCAATTGCTATTATTGGTGTTGATGTGATTGCTAAATCATCCCAATATTTTGGTCTCATATCCATTCAATACAATTGGGCTGATATTTTTATTTTTTTCTATATATCTAATAAATGAGTCAATATAGCAAGCAAAGAGTAGAGGGGAGCAGGGGCATCCTTGCCTAGTTCCACGTTCGATTTTTATTGCCTCGCTCAGTTCTCCCCCCACTTTCAGTCTGATGTTCGGATTTTTATATAGGGCCTTTAATGCTCCTATACATATTTTCCCAAAATTACATTTGTTTATTGTTGCCCAAAGAAAACCCCACGAGACCCTATCGAAAGCCTTTTCAGCATCCAACAATATTAAAGACATAGGGTCTCATGAGGCATTCGTACCATCCAGCAGCGCAAACACCCTTCTAATATGATCGGCAGTACCCCTCCCCGGTATGAACCCGTGCTGCCAGGGTGAGACTATCTTCCCGATTACCAAACTCAGTCTATTTGCCAAAATTTTAGAATAGGCTTTAGTATCACTATTCATTAAGCTGATTGGTCTATATGACCCTGGATCTGTAGAGCTTTTATTCTTTTTTTAGAAACACCACCATTGAGGCTTCTCCCCATGACTCCGGAGGGGCGGCACCATTTTGTTTAAGAACCATAAGTTTATAAATGTCTGCTTCTAAAGTCAAAAAGAACTTCTTATAAAACTCTAGCGGTATTGAATCAGGTTCAACTGCTTCCCCTGATGGGAGATCATTAAAAGCTCTTTGTACTTCTTCTAAGGTAAAGTTAATCTCCAGGGAGTTGTTATCCTCCTTTGTTAGCTTATCCAGTGAGGCAGACTCTAAATATTCCTCAATTTCCGCTGTATCTCCTTCCCCGTTATCCTGACTATTTAATTTCTTATAAAAATTCTAGAATACAGAGCAAATTTCCTTTGGTGTTTTTACTATTGCCCCTGCCTCCGTAGTCATTTCTGTTATCTGCCCCTGAGTAGCCGCCTGTCGAGTTCTAATCACTAGGATTCGACCTACCTGTTCGCTATATTCATATTGCTCTTCCCTCCTTGCTAGGTATTTACCAGCTGATTTTACGGCATATACTTCAACCACTGCTGCTTTAGCCATAGCTAGTTTTTGTGTTACTTTTGTCACATCCTCTTTCTCTCTTATATTTCTTATCAGTTCTTCCTCTAGTTTTGCTACTAGACTTATCTTCTTCCCAAGATCTTCTTTTTCCTGCTTGCTCCGTCTAAGAGAGTAGCTTAGCGTTTCCCCCTAATACCTGCCTTCATAGCGTCCCATACTATTTGGGGCGACGCCGTGCTCCTATTGTTTTCCAGGAATTCTTTTAACCAAATTTCCATATGAGTTACATAATTTGTATCCTGTAACAGAGCTCTCTCGAACATCCAACTAATTATACTTTTCTGTGAATATGGTATAAAGATCTCCATGGAAAGCGGATTATGATCTGACATCAATCTGGGCATTTTTTTAACTTTCACTATCGGTATCAACGAGGGGGAGATCAAGAAATAATCTAACCGAGCTAGAGTTTTATGGGGGGCAGAATAGTATGTACTACCTCCCCCTCCGTTTATATGTTCCCAAATATCGATCAGCCCATTGTCCTGCATGAGCTGTATCAGCGCTCTGTGGGTTTTTTTCTTTTTACCAGTAAATCTTGCAGGATCGTCTTTCCACAGCCCATTAAGGCCATTTATATTTAAGTCATCACAAAGTATAATGGGGAGAGGCCAGTTGGGTAATTGAGAATTTATATGACTTAGGGTTTCCGGGTCATCATCTGTTGGTGCATAAATAGAACATAAAGTAAAATTAAAGCTTTGAATTTGGCATTCCGTTAGGACCCACCGCCCGTGTCTATCTACCTGTTGCTTTTTTAATGTAATCCTATTTCCCCGTGCTAATATAGCAACCCCACGTGTTCTAGTGCCATGAGTCGTGCAGGTCAGTACTTTATACCCCAATTGTTCCAATAGAGTTTTCTGCGAAATCTCTATATGCGTCTCCTGGACACAAATTAAGTCTTGTAAGTAAGTAAATGCTTTATTGTACAGTTAATAAAAACCATTACAAATAGCTATTTGCAGTAAAATAAAATGGTCAGTTAAAGGAAAACGGTTAAAAAGGTCGGTCTAAGACCATTAAAAAAATGGGACAATGGTCATCCAGCATTAAGTACAGATACATTTCTGTTTTAGGTAAAAAATTGTGTATATGTCCACGCGCTTGCTTTCGGCAAGTGGGTTATTCTATCTCCTCCGCTCCCCTTCAGACCGGCATCTCCCAGAGTGTTCGTGCTTCTTGGGGAAAGTACTTTAATGTTCTTGGTCAGTGTGGGTCTCTTGCCCGGTCTGAGGGCTGGAGGTGGATGATATTGTATAGGTGATGTCAGTGTCCGCTTGTGCTCTCGTCGTTTTGAGCCTGGATTCTGCCAATCCGAGATATTTTACCAGTCGGCAGGCCATTTGCACGTCGTCTCCTCTAAAGCAGCTCAAAACTGCTTCTCTGAGGACCTGATTCCTTTGTTTAAAAATGAGGGTCTCAGTAGGGTCTTCCGGTCTTGCTGCAGCTCTTTGCTGATGGTTATGAGGTGTATGATATTTTCCTCGTGCATGCCGCACAGGCGGCATTTTGCTGGTTTTGATGGTCTCAGCCATGGGGCCATGTGGCCCGCTGCTGGTAGCACTCCAAGTCGTAGTTTTAAAAACGATTCTTTTGTTGTTTTGGAGAAACTGTTCACCAGGTACGCCTGTGGAATAAGTTTGTTGTATGTTTGCACAGTCAGCCAGCCATGTGCTCTCTTAGCTAATGAGGCTTTGTCTTGCAGGAGGGATTCTTTCTTGACGATTTTGTTTATAGTTTTTTTGAAACCTGACGGGCTCCCTTGGAGATCCCATAACTGCCTTGCCCCAAGGTGATTGATGGCATCCTCCAGGAAGTGTCTTGCTGGACAGTCACTTTTACTTTGTAGATCTTTCCAGAGGAGCGCGTTAAGGGTATTTTCTTCTCCTCTGCTTATTTTGTGCCAGGTCTTAAGGTAAGTTCCCTTTCGTGCGAGTTCTTCTTTGGCCAACCCAAATTCTAGGCGGATCTGCGCCGGTGAGATGTATTTCGGAAGACCGAACATGATCCGCATTGCATTTGAGACTACTCTATTCAGGGTTCCCGTGTCCCTCCCTCTCATTGCTTCACTTCCATATGTGATAGATGGAATCAGCTTGGCTTGGATCACTTGTAGGAGCGGAGCGAGGTTTAGGCCAACGATTTTGTTTTTGAGGTTCCTAAGTGATGCTGCTATCATTAGGCCTCTCCTCTTAATCTCCTCCAGTTGTGGTTTAAAGCTACCCCTTTCGTCTATAATCACTCCCAGGTAACAATATTTGTTTGTGGTTTCCAGTTTGTTCGAGTCCAAGTACCATCTAAATGGTAGTTTTTGCTTGCGATAATTAAGGGGCATGATTTTTGTTTTACTGTAGTTGATACAGAGTTTATTAGCTTTGGAGTATTCCGCAGTGATGTTGAGGAGCCGCTGTAGCCCAATCTGGGTCCGACTAATCAGCACCAGGTCATCGGCGTAGAATAGGCAGGAAAGCTGTTTGCCCCCTAGTTTTGGAGCATGCGAGTTGTTAGCGTTAAGTTTTATGGAAAGGTCGGCCAGAAAGAGGTTGAATAGGGTTGGCGCTAACACACAGCTTTGTTTTACTCCTGTGTAGGTTTGAATTTTCTTAGTTAGGAACTCTCCAGGGCCTAGTTTGACCTGGACCCACGTGTCGCTGTGCAGGAGAATTAGCTGATTCAGTAGATCGTCTGGGATGTTCATTCTTTTCAATTTTTTCCACAACAGGTTTCTGTCTACCAGGTCGAATGCAGCGCTATAGTCTATGAAACACAGGTACAAGGGATAGTTTCCCTCTTGGGCTGAGTCGATCAGTAGTGACAGGGCTAGGATGTTGGTAGATGTCCCCATGTTTTTCCTGAAGCCGGTTTGGTTAAACGGGATTGTTGAAGCTTCTTCTACCCATAGAGTTAGTTCCTGAAGTAGGAGGCCTGCATAGTACTTTGCCTCGTTGTCTAGAAGGGCTATTAGCCGATAACTTTTGGGATCTTTTCTATCTCCTTTTTTATAGATTGGGGATATTATTGCCCCCCTCCATGATTGTGGGATTGTAGATGATTGCCAGATTTCTTCGAACATTGGTTTGAGGTTAGTTGCCCAGTATTTTGGGTGCTGCTTAAATATTATTGGTGGTATTCCATTTGGACCAGGGGCTCCGTCTCTTCTACCTTTTGCGATCCTTTTAATTATTTTTTCCGTCGTGAATATTAAAGCTTCATTTGTTCTCAAGTGTTCTTGGTGTAGGGGCGGATGTTCGTCTATCTTTCCATTGTCGGTGCCTGTTTCTTTCCCCCGTTCTTTAGTCTCACTAAAGTGAGTGCTGAAGTGGATTATCCAGTCGTCTTCTGTCACCTGGGAATTAATCCCTCGGTTTTTCCCATTGATCTGAGCATTGATCTTTTGCCAGAACTGAGCACTGCAATTTGTTTTGACGTCATATAGGAGTTTTCCCCAAAATGCCTCTTCCTCTTCCCTTTTTTGCTGCCATATTAGTTTATTGCGCTCTCCTTTTAGCTGTCTGAGCTCTTGGAGGAAGGATGGATCTGTTTTTACTCTTCGTAGAGTCCGGTTTATCGTTGTCTTCAGTGTTTTTAGCCTACTGGTGTTTCAGAAGTAATTGCATCTTTTCTGTTTTGTGTTACAGCTATTTCTTGTTCGTGTTACAGGCTCTTTTCTCAGCGCGGTATCTCTCATTTGTTTTACAAACGCTTCCCAGCTTGTTATCGGGTTATGCGTGATGAGTTGAGCTTCGTTGAGTGAGCGTATCGCTTGCTCTAGTAATTTTTCTGGGTGTGAGACTTTGCATTGTACCCGTCTTTCATTTGATGTGAAGTCTGTGCCTACGTTGTTCGTGCTGGGAGGCTTTAGTATCGCTGATGTGTTCATTACTATTTCCTGAGGCAGGTGATCGCTGCAGTCAGTGAGACCAATTCTAAAGTCTACAACTCGATGGTATAGACTGCGAGATACAAAGGTAAAGTCAATGGTGCAACTTGCCTGGGTACTGTGAAATGTTGCTGACTGCGGTTGATCACCTGGAAATCTTCCATTAAGTGCCCTAAGTCCTAGCTCCTCTAGTGTAGCCAGCAGGGTCCTTGTGGTTTTTGTGCTTCTGCGCCCCGAGGTGCGGTCTTGGCGATTAGGTTCCCAGGCGAATGGGTCCTCGTCGTATTTGGTGCCCGTGACTGCTTCGCTCAGCAAGTTTAGATTAAAGTCCCCTGAGATAATGATGTTGTTCGTGAGCTCGGCCTTCACCAGTTTCACAAGTTCTTCCTTCAGTTGTCGAGCTCCCTTCTTTTTCTCCCTGGGGTGCAGATAGAGGTTTATAAAAATTATATTCTCATTTGGAGCTTGCACACGGGGTGACAGTCGTAGAGCTAACTTTGCGTTTGGGGCAGGTAAGTTGTATTCTAGCTGGTCTACTTTTAGTATCGTTGTTAATGCGGTATAAGTGGCAAGGCCTCCTTTCTTGTGGCCGTAAAGCGAGCTCTGGGTAGGCGGTAGGAGGTTCAGTGTATTCCCTGATAGAGTTGGAGGCGATTCAGTCCAAGTTTCTTGTAAGGCGATGATGTCAAATTTTGTCAGGTGATTGCCTAGGTCAGTGTCTGAAAACTTATCGCCGGTACCATTGATGTTCCATGAACATATGCTTAGGGTATTAAGTTTGTTTACTTCTTTTGTTTTTGTTTGTCATTGGCTTGTCTCTTTCGCATTTAGGGACTTTGCGAGCCAGCTCCAATTGGGTGAAGCCCTCTTGTCATTAGTCAGTGATCTTGTTTCTTCCAGATTCAAGTGCGATTGTCTCTCTGGCGTTTTGCTTCAAACTCCTCTTAAGACTGTTCTTTTGAGAGTCGTCTCCTTGGGCTTCTTTTGGAGACTGTCATGTAAGAGGGGCTCCGGGTATCTTGTAGGCGAGAGAGTTTGAAGTTCTATACCCCAAGAGTCAAATCTTTCCTTTTCTTTTAGTATACTCTCCGGGAATTCTCCTGTGGTCCATATGGTTTTTGTCGACTCTACCCCGGGGTGACTCCGAGTTTCAATAAATTCGACGGATTCCAGGTCTGCCGATGTTATAGTTTTAAGGCTCTCTACTGTTTTTAATAGCCGCAAGATGTTTCCCCTGTTTAAAAAGTCCATTGAACCTCTAGAGTGGTATTCAGGATGGAATATTACGGTCGTTGTTGAACCGTCTGGCCCACTCTCTCTTGACATAGTGTTTTCTTTGTCAGGGGGTTTGGATTCCCCTTGAGTGGGGGTTGCCTTTAGTACAGTTCTTTTGGGTTGGTCAGTTTTTACGGTGCTTTCTCGCAGGTTGCGGCCTGAGAGATTTAGCCTTGTTGTTATAATCAACTTGGGGCTTCCTTGGGTTTTCGTTTCAGCCCTGTTTTCAGGGCAATTTTTGGTGAGAAGTACCATACTTTGTTTTGTTCTTTCTTGTGTGTCACTGTCAGGTGAGTCTGAAGTTTTTTGTAGGTTGTGCCCCTTGTCGTTCTCCGCGGGCCTTTTTTTCTCCTTTTGGCGTGCTCAACTTGTCTTTCTGGGTTTTGGGCGCGGGGCAAGTGGTTGAACCACTGGGTGGGGCTGGGCCGGATCCAGGTTTGTCCTCTGGGCCAGTTTTTTCACAGTTGGATAGTCGTGGGGCTTATTTCTTCCATCTCCCTTGTTGCACTTGCTTGTAAGGGGTTGATTACTGTTTGATCACTGTTGCGGGCCTTACCCCAGGCTATGCACCCTGTCAGTTTCCTTTGGTTTCTTCCCTTTCTTTTCTGTTTTCTTCCCACTTTTCCTTGCGATGGTTGGTGGGAGATTGCTCCCCCTTTTGGGTTACTTTTATCTGAGTCTGGTGTGGATGCTGCGGAGTTTTGCCCTCGACCGGTTTGATGACTACTGATGATCGGTGTCTTCATTTGAGTTATTTTGTCCATTGTCGGGTATGAATTGGTAGGCGTCTTTGGGGGCTCTTGCTGTATTGATTGTGGATCATCTTGCCCGGTAGTTGTGTTTAATTGCTTAACCTCAGGTTGCTTGAGGGGATGGCTGTTTTTAACTACCGTCCTGAAATCAGATAGAAGGTTTCCTAGTGCTGTTGGTAGAGTTGCTAGTTTGTCCACTATGGTGATGCAAGAGCAGTTAGATGCTATCAGCTGTGTCTATGCTTGCGCCCTTTTTATCAGGTCATTCAGGTCTGCTAGCTTGCCGTCAATGTTTGCCACGTATGTGGCCAGAGCGTTGAGGACAGAAAGTTGCAGATCCATCTTGTCGGATTGGTACTGGATGGCGTTTACTGAAGATTGCATTGTCTGCAGGAGTGATGCCCAGATGTCTGTATTCTTCTTAGTTCTTTCTTTTTTCGTACTGTCGCAGGAGCCGTTTCTTTGCTTTCCCTGTTCCGGTTCCACCGGGTATAATGCTACCAGATCTTCCCACTCTTCCGAAGTGAGGTATGAGGTGTTCAGGTCAAGCGACGTGGGAATTATGGATCCTGTACTAGGCGGTGAAGACCTATCTGGTTGAGTCCGAGTTTTTATGTCTGGAAGTTGTGGTGCTGGCTCTCCCCCTGCCTTTTTTGGGTTGATTTCTTTGAGTTGTTCTGGGTCAGTAATGTGGGGGAGGCTGCAGCCATAGTCCCGTTGCTCCTGAGTAGTTTTATCCTTTGCTTGCCAAGCCTTGTCGGCAGCGTCTGCTATACTTGGGCCGTGCTTGTTGCCAGGGGCGGTGATCGCTTGTGCCCCCGTTTCCATTTTCCATGTGTACTTGGGGGGTGGTGATTCTATTTGCCCCTCTTGTGCTTTTGTCGTTTGGGCTTTGTTTGTCCTGGCCCGGAGGGGTTCGTCCGTGAGCCCCCTTTTTGTTGCTTGGTCTGCCATCGTGTCTGGACCGCGACGAGCCTCGCGAATTCCTTTTAGGTCCTGAGAATTCAACTGGAGTGCTGGAGGGTCGCGTTTCTCTCCCTCCTTCCCATTATGGATTTCTCTTGGTCTTGCTGGACTTCGGGGGGTTGTGTGGGTTATGTTGTAGCACTCCTTGGTTCCTGTTGCTTCGTAGTTTGCAGTTCGATTCCCCCCTGGATTCTCCGGATTCTCCGGGTTCTCCATTGGGACCCCCGTTGGGTCCTCCTTGTCTTCGTTTTTTTTATTAATGTTCACGTCTTCCGTTATGGTGGCTTCTTGGTTCCCCCTCTCTGGTTTTCTTCTGTTCTCTAGTGCTAGTTCTAGTTCCGACTGACTTTCCTGGGATCCCGGGGTTGGTTCTAGAGATCCCGGTGTGGCCCCTTTTTGTGAATTCTGGGTATGACTCGCCTCTAATACTGCGCTTTGTGTTTTGATTGGGTTGAGTGGGCTTGGTAGATTGGTTTTATTGGCATTGTTGTTCAGATAAAGGAGCGTGCTGGGATCTTTAATAAATGCAAATTTTGTGTAGATTTTGGGTTGTACAGACGGTTTGCTACTAATTTGTCTGTGTCGGTGTCCTTGCACCTCCGAGCCTCCCGGACTGACGAGTCCAGAGAGCAGAGGAGACAACTGAGAGGGTTCTTCCTCTCCTTTATTCTCTTCCCTGCCCTCCCAGCTTGCGTCGCTCATGTCCATCAGGTCCTTCGTTAGCTTCTTTTTTGTATGCCTGGGCTTTCTCGTGAGATTCTGGGGTGCAGTATGGTCCGTGTTGTCCCTTTGCCTCCCCGACCTCATCCTGTATCCCCTTTGCTTTCTTTTTGTTTCCTAGAGTTTCCTTGGGTCCTCTGGACTTGATGTCTTGTTTTTGTCACGACTTGGCCTTCCCTGTTTTCCACTTATTGCCTTTGGCTGCCTCGTTGCCTCGTGGTGTGTCGCTTGACAGCCCTCTGCTCGCCTTTTGTTAGCCTTTAGTTATCACCACCATAGTCCCTGTGTTCTGTCTCTTTACCCTTTACACTTTGCCCTTTTATCACCTTTATGCCTTGTGGGTAGGTTTGGGGCGAGTGGAAAGTTTGTGACACCAGTGGCAACGGTGGCGGCGGTTAGTGGTTAGTGGTCAGTATGAGCCCCCGTCAGTGTCTGTGACAGGCTTCGGTAGACACTGAGCCAGACCTTTTGACTTAGGCTTAGGGTTAGGGTCTCGCCTGAGGTCTGTAAGTCGGGGGGCGAGCTGCTAGTGCAAGCGCTGGGCTGCAGATGCTGTGATATATTCTGTGTTATATTCTGTGGGGCTGCAGCTCTGTATATGGGGCTGTAACCAGAGTGGGGTGGTGTGGAGGTCGCCAGGCCACGTGCTGCTGGCTCCTCGCCCCCCCTGCCCCCACCTTCTGCCTTCTGCCTCCTACCTCACCTTTGCACCTCTGCTCCTCTGCAACTCTCTGTCTCTCTGCCGCCGTCCTCTTGAGCTCCACCCGCTGGTGCCTGGAGCCGGTGCTGGTGCTGGTGCTGGTAGGGCCATCTGGCTTGGGGCTGTTGAAGTTTGGGGTTTATGGGTTGGGGGTTTAACTCGGCTCGGCTCGGCCGGTTTATGAGTTCGCAGTTCAGCCCGGCTGGCTCGGCCTGCTGTCAGGCTCCGTCGGCTCCACTCACGGCTGCTCAGCCCTCTCGGCTCCCCCACTGCCGCTGCTCGCGTCCTGCTTGTAGCCTGCAGCCTGCAGCTCGGCGCCCTACCCTGCTTTGACGCTCGGGCGCTTGGGCCGTGCAGGGTCTGCTGGTGCCGTGGGTCAATTGTCCCCACTCCTGTCCTGCCTCCGTGAGTGGCGAGCGGTGAACTGTGGAGCGGTGAAAATGGCCGGTAATGAGCCCGACTCTTGCCGGCTGGCGTGCTCTCTGGCGTGCTCACTGCTGTCTGCTGTCTGATGCGGTGGACTGGCTTCTCCGTAGCTCTCTGGTGCCTCTGCAGGTTCAATCTCTGCAGTGGTTCAGCTAAACCAGCATGCTCATCTCTGCAGTAGTTCAGCTAAACCAGCATGCTCAAATTAAGTCAGCTTGCAGTGTTCCAAAATATTCTTTCAAATCCCTTCTTTTTCTTGCATTGTTTAGTCCACACACATTAATTGTGGCTATGCGTATCATTTTTCTTTTTCTACTTTTTTCCTTTATCCCCCTCTATTCTAATTCCTTTCCTTTTCTGGTGATGATGGTGGGGGGGAGTGCACTGAGGCGTACTGATCAACGGGCGCCCACACCTGGATCCGGCAGGACCCAGGATGCCTCAAGGGGAGGTAAGGGGAGGGGGGGTGGGTGGATCTTCGGGAGAGTAAATGTGGGGGGAAAAAAAAGCCTTGAAATTTCTTATAACAATGTGTTGACTTGTGGTTTTATTGTGAAATGCTTTTAAGGATATTTCTCTTTTAGCCAAATAAAGATTTTCTACTATGTGACGGTAGCGTGTTCTTAGTATTACTAACACCATGGTCTAGCAGTACGAAGACCTGTGGGGAAAAAAAGACTCACAAGACACACAGACATAGACCAAAAATCGTACACTCTATTTATGTGGCTAGGGTAATAGCTATCAGCTTCATAAGTCATCAAAATGTTATCAATCACGTGGATGATACATACCATGTAGTGTGGGAGGTAATACCCCATGAGCCTTTCGTAACTGGAAGGGAAGGTAATCATGCCTCGATGTCGTGGTGGTGCGTATCTTTGTAGGTGGGAAAAGAGAAAAGGGGGGGCGTGCTTATGTGCACTTGTTGAATTACAGGGAGAGTTGACGGCTCGGGCTATAAATCCTCGGGTATGTTAGAGTTCCATATATAGGTATAAACCTAGATGCGGATATTTAATGGGGCAAAACCTCCTATGTTCACTTGCTAACTAGACTCAGTGGTTTTGCAGACTCGAGAAAAATCATCAAATATAGCGGAGAGCTCAAGTTAATATGGGGGAGAAACTACCAGTTCGTGGTTACTTGGTGTCAATCTCCGTGGGTTGCTCATCGGAAAAACACTAGATATTGTTGGTAATATCACGAGGACCTAGTCACCAAGTAGACTAGGTGGTTTTGCAGACTCAAGAGAAACATCAAATATAGCGGAGAAAGCAAGTTAATTCTGTAGGTAGACCACTCATTCAGAAAAATACAATGAGTTTCATTTTGAAACAGAGATCCTTAATAGACAAAGTGCGGGTACCAGCCACTTCTTGGGCTATCCCTCTGAACATATTGACTATTCGCGAAATCTCCATCCAGGTGTCACGCTTCTGTTTCTCTTAGGTGCACTCCATGTCATATATATATCATAAAGATTACACCTATCAAGAGTAGCAACGTTCACTTGTTTTCTATGCTTCATATTCTATGTGATGTAAACTGTATGACCCAGGCCAAAGACAAAACATATATCTTCCACAGCCACATCCAATTGCTCACTTTTTATACTAAACTCATGTGTATGGCACCTATACATGGGTTGTGCAAGCTGGTCACAGCTATCCATGTCACTTATGGACAGCACCACAACAGTTTTAACATGAGTCACACTATACTCATAAATTC
Organism: Lissotriton helveticus; assembly: GCF_964261635.1. Lineage (NCBI taxonomy): Eukaryota > Metazoa > Chordata > Amphibia > Caudata > Salamandridae > Lissotriton > Lissotriton helveticus. The sequence continues at coordinate 291,360,731 of NC_136070.1, forward strand.
TATCCATCCATTTGTTAGCAATTTAGTACTCAAACGTCCCCATCTCACTCATTTTACTCTAATGCACATGAAGATGCAATGACAAATCACAATAAGAACAGTGACGGTGGGCACGAATCGTGGGTGGCGGGCGGGGGGGAGACAAATATAAAAATCACTTACCTTTTCCATACACCCCTTCTCGTTTGTCTCTCGGTGTCTCTTTTGGCCAGAACCAAGCAGGAAGCACACTGGCACTCCTGAACCAATCATAAAGCTGCAATGCAGCAGTGTGGTTGGTCAGAGCGATGTGGTTCGGTGCTCAAGAAGACAATGGGAGCCAGGGCATGTTCTCCACCTATACCGTAATACAGCCTAGGAGGAGAACATGCAAAGTGTGCATGGCTTTTTAGTAGCCGACGATGGCCGGCCACAAAATCATTCGTACTTAACAATGTGCTCACCACTCATCCCCATGCTTTGTGAGCAGTGCAGTCCAGCCGCACCTCAAAACGGCTTCAGCAGGGAAAATAAAATGATAAGAACCTTGTGTTATCATTTTATTTTTCCTTTTTTACACTTCTGAAAAGCAGTGGGGCGACACTCCTCTGCCTTAGCGCAGGAGCCACCACTGAATAAGGACGCAATCTGGCCCTCACATATGACCTTGAGCCACTCACACACACACACATACAGGCCATCAGACAGTCTCAAATCATTCCATTCATAGCACTCACGCAAAGTAGTGTGCTTCACATTCACAATTGTTTTCCTGTCAGTGCATAAGGCGCTATATAAATGCAATTTGTATCTCATACAATGTGTGACTTTAAAGCAGATATGGAATTAGGCAGAATAGATATGCATGAGCTCAGGAAAAACTATTTTTTGAGCGGGAATTAAGGGGGATGTTTATAGACATTGATTCTGCTGCACCGAACTATAGCTCGAAAATAGCAGCAACCTGCTTGCTACGACTTGCAGGCACATCTGAAGTTGTGTAGTAGAACGTATCTGGCTTCACAAGGTGGCTACTAACTTAATCCTTAAATTACTATTTTCATGCTGCTACTGTTACCTTCCCTAATATACATTTCTAGTAAAATTCATTTAAATGGGCAGGCCCGAATGTAACAGAATTTAAATATCACACGTAAATGTATTTTAAATTAATACTAATAATTACAATAGACAAAGGCGCCTTGCCTCTCGCCCCTAACATAAAGCTCGCACGATTTCACTTCCTGCATTCAGATGGCGTAGATAACAGTTACTTTACGGTATGGAAGCAAGATTAGAGTTAATTGTTCCAAGACAGCAGAAATCTTCAAACTGAAAGCCTGTGCATCAACTAATTGGGGTCCATATTAAAGCAAAAATTCGAATCCATGCGCCCCCTCACTTCTTTTACACACAACAGTGTGAGTCATGCTCTAGCATAGCCCTGTGCTCAGCTAGACTCTTAATATAGTATCATACTCTTAATATATTATAATATTCTAATGAAAGATTTAAAATTACGATATTTCGGTCATATCTTTGTTAAAACTAGCTGTCTGAGTGTGTTTGCTTCTAGGGGGGAGTGGAAGGTCCATTTGCTTCCTTTTCATTTATCAAAGTGCAGATTCGTTTAGGAGCTGGAGAAAGCCATATAGGCCCAAATGTATGAAATATTTAGGATTTCTTAACTGACAGAATTGCTAATTCGGCTGTTAAGAAATGCAAAAATGGCATTCAGTATGTACGAATGCCTAAAATGTGGTCACAAATTGCGATTCCTACTTTGTTGGAATCGCAATTTGAAAATTGGTAAAATAAAAAATAGCAAATAGCAATTCCCTTTCAGCAAATCGCAACCACATGAACTAAGGATTACCTATTTGGGACTGATAAAGATGAGCTTTTAGGAAATTAAGTTATCACTGATCCTGACCAGGTAGTAACTGTGCAAACTATAAAAATAGCCCCAAAATACATCTGGCTCTTTTACAATGACTGAATCCTACATCTTGGCGAAGAGGATGAGGGTTCTTGCAGTGAGGCACAAGAGTAGGAGGAGACCGGAGAGGATATTAAGGATGAGGTTCACCCTATTTAACCTGACCCAGTATGAGATCATAGATAAGTATAGACTGAGAAGTCAGGTCATACTTGACCTGATAGCTGAACCTCAATCCAGCTACATGGCACCAACGCTTTGGAGCAACACTATACGTCCCCATGTGCAGGTATTATGTGGCCTACACCTCCTAGAATCAGGCAGTTACCAGTCAGTCATAGCAGTGGTAGGAAGTGCGTCACAAAGTACTTTTTTCAAGGTTTTTCCACAAGATCCTTGATATAATGGTTGGAAAGTTATACCAACATATATATTTCCAAATACATCCCAATCAGTGCAGCAGACAACACTCAAATTCTACAGGGTAGCACAGTTTCCCAATTACTTTGGCTGTGTGGAGGGAACACATATAGCCATAAGTCCCCCTGCTGCCACAGAATACATCTATAGGAACAGGAAGAACACACACTCACTGATTTTGCAGATGGTGTGTGACGCCTCCTGTGTAATCACGGACGTGTGGGAAGCTACCCAGAGAGCACAACGACTCTTTCATGTTCTACCACAGTGGAATACACACCCGGCTGGCACACCGCAATTTAGGAGATGTCTTCCTGCCATGTAAGATGTTCACCAAAGCAATGAATGCACTGGGCAGGAGTGTATGTGTGATGTGACCTAATGATTTCCCTCTAATGCCTTCAGGTGACAGCAGCTATGCATTAAGACTCTGGAACCTCGCACCTTACCTGACCCAAAGAACACCAAGTGAGTGACAATATAACAGGGCACAGAGGGCAAGGCACTCACTCACTGAACAAACGTTGGGTATCCTAAAGTCCCATTTTCACATCATACACAAGACTGGTGGGGCACATCTCTACAAGCTCACACATACTGCACAATCATAGTGACTTGAGCCATCCTTCACAACATTGCTATGAGAAGGGGACTGCACAATGTTGCAATCGACCCAGACTCTGACGATGACTCTGAAGATGACCAACAGCAACTACAGGGGCAGCAGGATGGAACCCATGCAGCTGAGGGATGTGCACGACATGCAGAGTTTACGAAAAACTATTTTTGAAGTGAGTGAAGACATGACACTGTAGAAAAGATACAACACACATGGGGTACTGCTTGATGCACAACTCAGTGACCACCTTGGAGAAACAGGGATTCATCATGGGTTTATTTTGGCACCCTCTTGGGTTGGTGTGCTTCTCAATTGAGCTGGTTTGGGCGCCAGATACATCTAAATTGAGCCCAGCGAGTATCGCAACTGCTGCAATTTGACATTGAAATTGATATTTTACCTATTTTATTTAATGTGTGAATGAATCGGATGTTTTGTACACTTTTGGGAGGCTGAATTGGACAATACTCTGGAACACAATCCTCGTGGTTTAATTTATATTATATTCTGTTACTATTTTTCTAAAGGCTGTGCTTTGTTCTCCTGTGACCCCCCTGGTCCACCGCAGTCAAGAGCGGACTGTTTGTTGTGGAGGGAGGTCACAGGACAAATCTTTCTTTCACCCCTAACCCACTTCCGGGTTGTGCCACACACCACCGCCATTTTGGGGAAAGGGACGCTCTAGTTGTTGCGTTCCCCTCCCAAGGCGGGCGCCTCAAAAGCAGCCTATGGCGCCTACGTGCAGCAAACGCGCACGGTGGGTGCGCCGGCGGTGCGCCGAAGGCGCGCCACACGCAAGCCCATCTGCGCCCGTCCGCCCCAGGCCGGGTCTCGGGTCCCAAACCCCTGCTTCTCTGAATATCGATATTCTAAGGTATTCCTCTTCTCGGCTTCACAATCTTCGCATGCTCTCTCGGTCTGATTGTACCTGCTTAAACATGGGTGGGACTATGGTTCCTTGCTCTGGGTGCAACTTTTTTATTAATACTGCCACACATGTATCTGACCATGTTATTACAACTCACACTGCACTGAGTCTGCCTACTGAGTACAAGCGGAATTTAAAGCAACGTCCCACCTATAACTTCTTATTTTATAATATTAACTAGCAGCCCGTCCCGACGTTGTCCGGGTATGAAATAGAATGTGTGTAATGTGTGTATTTGGCTAGGGCAATTTATTTTAAAATCTTGCGGTAGACAACATTTTTTGTTTCATTAGAATAGGGACGGAGAAGGACCAGCAGGAGCTCTGATGGATGTTAGCAGACGCGTCTAATGTCGTTGAATGAGAGAGTTATCAGCCGCGGGTAAATTCGTTTAATGAGAGAGTTCAGTGACAGCGAGTAGGAGAGGCTGCAGTAATTGTCCCCGCAGACACGCTCATTTGCGTGTTCCCCCGCTGGAGGCCCAGACGCAGGCCTGTTTGATGTTAGCAGGCGTGTGTTCCCCCGCTTGAGGCCCAGCTGCAGCCCTTGTTGATGTTATCAGCCGCGTGTAATTAGTGTACTGATCCTCCGCCTGAGCCCGCCTAGAGCCCTGGTTGATGGTAGCAGGCGCGTCTAATTTAGTTGAATGAGAGAGTTCAGTAACAGCGCGCTGGCGAGGCTGCAGTAATGTTAGTTACCAGGCCTCCAGCTGAACGCGTTTGTTATGTCCCCAGCACACGGCCACAGCAGACAATCTTCTGATTAATATATGACCCACATGTCATGAATGGCGGAACGTAGCACTCGCCCCCAGCGTTTCTCCCACCCCCGGCGTGCCCCTTGATGCGGTGCATTTGCGTTCACATGGCATGAAGGCCGGACACACGCCCCCAGCTTTTCTCATGCTCCCAGCGTGTCATGCCGCCAGCGTGCCCCTTGATGCTGCGCAGCAACGTAATTGGCGCTTGTATGTACGACTCGCATGGCATGGAGGGCGGACACACGCCCCAGCGTTTGTCACGCCCCCAGCGTTTGTCATGCCCCCTGCACACGCCCACAGCCCACTATGTGATGGCCGTACCACACGCCCCCAGCGTTAGTCACGCCCCCAGCCCACGCCCACAGCACAACGCAGACACACCCACAAGGGACTACTTTGCTGGCACGGTACTTTTACCTTTTTAATGTGTCAGGTGTCTTACGGTACAATTGTATGTCTTGCACTGTATGATTGTGATGAACACCACTGTTTCTTGAAAAGTTAATAAAAACAATAAAAATTAATTTAAAAAAAATGTATATGGTGGTCGTCTGCATAGCCTATGTCCTCCTGCTGCAACTGCTCTTTCCACCGCTGTATTGGGTGTTGTGATTGGTGCTGTGGTTACTGAGATTACCCGCCTCAAAGGTTTGGGCTCTCTCTTTATAATATTAGTATGGATTGCCGATCCCCAAAAACACCAGGTTGACGTTTTTGATTTACTTGTGGATTCTCAGCCTGATGCGATCTTCCTCACCGAGACATGGTTGAATGCTAGCTCTGGCCCTGACGTTGCTAGAGCATTGCCATCCAACTATTCCATAGTCCATAAAGATTGAGAAGACAGAATTGGTGGGTGAATCACTATAATAAAAAAAAAAAAATGTAGTTGTAAGTTTGATGAGCTGCTCATCCCCGGTTGTGAGGCAGCAGTGTTTAAATTATGCCTGACACCTTCCTTTTCCTTCTCTGGGATACTTCTATACCGCCCACCAGGTTCACCTGGCCCGTGGGCGGTAATTTTCCCAGATCTTATTACCCCTTTTCTTTTCAGCTCGGCCAATTTCACAATGTTAAGAGATTTGAATCTCCATCTGGAAGACCCTGACTGCAATATCAGCAGCACCTTTATCTCTGACCTGGCCGCTATGAATATTCTACTTCATAATTCGGGCCCTGCCCATAAAGCTGGTCATCTGCTTGACCCTATTCTCTCTAACATACCTTGCCTTCTCTGCCCAGCTGCTACTCCACTGTATTGGTCCGACCACTTTTTAGTGAGCTTTTCGCTTGCGGCCCCTTGTCCTTCACATAAATGGAGTGACAGCGCAAAAAAAACAATTAGGAATTGGAAAGATGTCGACATGGCTAAACTTTATCATTTTCTCTCTGTTAATGCTCCTACCTTTAAAAATATTCTTGCCCTTGACCTGGTGGCCTTTCAATGCTGGATTCAATCAGCATTGGATACCTGCCTTCCGGTTTCATCTAGGAAATTAAACAACCATGGCCCTCCCGCCCGCTGGTTTTCTGAAGAATTAAAAAGGAAAAAAAACAAATGCAAAAATATGGAAAGACGATGGCGTAAGACATATGCACCTGATGCTAAAGCTGCCTATTTGTCAGCAAAAAGGGCGTATCATTCCCACTGTAGGTCCGTGCGTGCCAATTGTGTCTCTTCTACCATTACAGGGGCTAACAACTTTCCTAAAACCCTCTTCAAGATGGTCAAAGATCTTGCGGTGCAGCTACTGCGCAGGCTCCCCCCGGTCTAAATACAATGCAATGCGAGGATCTTGCCCAGTTATTTCTTAATAAAGTGGAAACAATATACTCTGCACTGGGAGGTAACATCCCTCCGCCTAACCCTCCGTCCGCCTTGATTTCTGATCAATCTAGCCCCCTGCTCGACTGTCCAATTAACCTTGCTTCTGACCGGGGAAATTTACTCAACACCTGGTCACTCCTTGACATGACCATGCTTAAACCACTCCTTAATAAGATTCACTCTGGATCCCCGCTTGATACCCTTCCCATCTCTGTTCTACAACAGCTTGAACAGCCAGTCCTTCAATGCATTCTGGAACTTCTTAATGCATCCCTTATGGAGTCTTCCGTCCCTGCTGACTGGAAGCACGCTATGGTGATTCCTCTATTGAAAAAAGCTAATACAGACTCGGCTCTTCCCTCCTACTATCGACCTATTTCTTTGCTTCCCGCCCTCTCTAAAGTTTTAGGGAGACAGATCAACATTTAGTTATCTCAGTACGTCGAAACTAATGAGCTTCTCGATCCCTCTCAATCCGGTTTTAGGACCGGCTATTCGACTGAGACGACACTTCTAGGTGTTCCGGAACTGCTTCGCAGGAACATGGATGCGGGCGATACGGTGGCCTTGGTATTATTGGACCTGAGCGCGGCCTTTGATACGGTTTCCCATGCCGTACTAATACAATCCCTCCAATCCATAGGAGTAACGGGCGCCGCTCTAAATTGGCTGACTTCATTTCTCACAAACTGTATATTTCAGGTTTTTTCATCTACTGCCAATTCCAAGGTCCACTCATGACCTTATGGGGTCCCACAGGGTTTGATTCTGAGTCCCCTGTTATTTAATATTTATGTTAGACCCCTAGCTTCTATTGTTGAGGAGTCTGGATTGTCGATTTTTTCTTATGCCGACGACACCCAGATTATCTTCTCTCTTTCAGCAGGGAAAACCACAGAGCCCTCAGCCCTTAGGATAGGGTTAAACAAGGTGGCGTCTTGGATGAGTGCAAATCTTTTAAAATTGAATGGTGAAAAAATGGAGGTGCTGGTCCTGGGCAGGGAGAAAGGACTCTGAGCCCTCTACATTGGCCGACAGAAATGGGTCCTCTTCCTCAGCCCTCCTTGCAGGTCCGCAACCTTGGCTTTATCATTGATGAATCTCTATACATGCATCAACAGGTCACCAAGGTTGCGGCCACCTGCTTTACCATCTTGAGATGGCTGAGGAAGATTGTATGGATGCTGCCTGTCCCTCACCAGAGAACCGTAGTCCAGGCCCTTGTCACTTCAAGGCTGGACTACGGTAACATCCTTTACCTGGGAGCTAATAAAGATTTCATGCGCAAGTTGCAGCGCGTGCAAAACATGGCCGCAAGATTATTGTGCCAGGCCTCCAGATTCTCCTCGCCCTCCAGTATGCTGAATAAGCTACATTGGCTCTCAGTCGAAAATCCGACCAGGTTTAAGGCTTTAACCTTTATGTTCCGTATTAAGCACATTAGAGCCCCCCGCTATCTTAAACACCTAGCTCACCCTTATGTACCCTCCCACACTCTCCGGTCTGCCACACAAGTTTAATTCCAGGTCCCCAAGATAAGACTTTCCCGTTGGGCAGTCGGTGCTTTTCCTACTTGGGCCCTGTATTATGGAATGCTCTTCCTCTTTCTCTACGGATGCAATCCGACCTTCTCCTGTTTCGAAAGTCACTTAAAACCTGGCTATTTGGCCAGTAGATTGTTTTTACCCGGCTGCTCCTTTGATAGCGCCGGGAAACCCTTGTTGGGTAGCTGTTGCGCTAATACAAATTTAATAATAAAAATAATAAAAAATAAAAAAAATGTTGTGTCAGACCCCGATGGAAGGTGGTGCGTTTGCCTAGTTGAGCATGCCTCCTGTGCAAACACACCACTAACACTTGATCCCTCCTTGATCCCAGATGGTGGGGGTTTGCGGGGCAGTCACAGGTTGTGGGTTTGTATACTTTTAAGTTCCGCAGTGACCTGTGCCAAGCCAGGAGCAACATCTTGACAGCATTATGATGTTTTCATATACCAAAGCAAGGGAGTGAAGAGGTAGTGTCATACGCAGACACTTGGGCGGATACGTTCTCCTTTAGTATTAAGTAATCAAATCAAAAGGATCCACCACATAGATCGGACAGTGTTCAAGGGAAATGTTCTAGGAACATCCAGATGAGGAGGCACACAGTGTTTCCTTAAATATCCCTCACACACCAAAAGGGCTCTTGGTGTCATGCATCTACATAGGGTCTTCCCGCCCCGCTGCAGGACGGGGTGTGCTACGACCAACAACTACGCAGGAGCCCTGTTGGACAACACTATGTGGGGTGATTGGGTAGTGAGAGGAGAGGTCAGGAGTGAGTATGGGTTTACGTGTTTTAAAAGGGACCTTGCTCATTGACTTAAAAAACTTTAATAGGTCGTCGAGGCTGGACCTGTTAAAAAAGTGATGCTATGTCCTGCCTATAATGTGCAGATACTCCTATAAAGTCAACATGTTTTGAAGCAAAAGCTTCTTCATCAGGACTGAAAGATCGCCTCAGTACTCACTATGTTGAATATCCCCAAAGGGTGTGCTATATACAGAAGTGAAAAATAATGAAAAATTAAATGTATGAAATGTATGGACTTAATACAATACCCAATAGTACCATGTATGTGAAAATCTGAAAGAGAAAGTACAATAATGGCGCTTTCACAGGAGCAAACACTCGAGAACTGTGAAAAGAGACTGTTTAAAAACGGTGAAAGAACCACAAAGTGACTGTAGCGTGTTCTTAGTATTACTGATACCGTGGTCTAGCAGTGCGAAGACCTGTGGGGAAAAAAAGACTGCCATAGACACACAGACATAGAACAAAAATCACACCCTATTTATGTGGCTAGCTTCATAAGCTATCAGCTTAGCTTCAAAAGTCATCAAAATGTTATCAATCACGTGGATGATACTTACCAAGTGGTGTGGGAGGTAATACCCCATGAGCCTTTCGTAACTGGAAGGGAAGGTAATCTTGCCTCAATGTTGTGGTGGTGCGTATCTTTGTAGGTGGGGAAAGAAAAAAGGGGGGCGTGCTTATGTGCGCTTGTTGAATTACAGGGAGAGTTGTCGGCTCAGGCTACCTACAGAATTAACTTGATTTCTCCGCTATATTTGATGTTTCTCTTGAGTCTGCAAAATCACCTAATCTACTTGGTGACTAGGGCCTTGTGATATTATTAACAATATCCAGAGTTTTTCTGATGAGCAACCCACGGAGACTGAAACCAAGTAACCACGAACCGGTAGTTTCCCCCCATATTAACTTGAGGTCCCGCTATATTTGATGATTTTTTTTGAGTCTGCAAAACCACTGAGTCTACTTAGCAAGTGAACATAAGAGATTTTGCCCCAATAAATATCCCCATCTAGGTTTATACCTATATATGGAACTCTAACATACCCGAGGATTTATAGCCCGAGCCGACAACCATCCCTGTAATTTAATGAGCGCACATAATCACGGCCCCCTTTTCTATTTCACCACCTACAAACATGCGCGTCATCACGACATCGAGGCATGACGCTTTAACACAGCGGTAACCCGTATCTGGTATACAGTGCGGGCGCTTCAACTCGCGCTCTAGCTGCAGATTGTGAAAAGCACTTTTCTATCACTTCCGCTGACATATGAGCACGTTGCCATGACAACCCATTAGGACACTTGAAACGGCAACCCGGTTCCGGGTACATTAGGGAGTTGCTTCCCACACCGGTGCTGGCACTTGAGACTAATAGACGCTAGCATAAATACGCCCGTCCCGTGGTTCTTTCTCCATCATGGAGCCGTGGGTTGGCATTATCCTTAGGCGAGGCTCCATCGAGAGAAACAGAAGTACGGCACAGCCATTGGTAAATGCTCTATTATTTACAGGTTTGGGACCATCTCCGGCTCGGAGAATATATTTTTGCGGGCATCTTACCATCGCCAGCATTATATCGACACTCTCCCATACCACATATATGTATATATATATGTCTTTTACTTCTCAACAGAACTACGTTTGGTGATTACCTTCCCTTCCAGTTACGAAAAGGCTCATGGGGTATTACCTCCCACACTACATGGTATGTATCATCCACGTGATTGATCACATTTTAATGACTTATGAAGCTGATAGCCACATAAATAGAGTGTGTGATTTTTGTTCTATGTCTGTGTGTCTTGTGAGTCTTTTTCCCCACAGGTCTTCGTACTGATAGACCACGGTATCAATAATACTAAGAACACGCTACAGTCACTTTGTGGTTCTTTCACCGTTTTTGAAGTCTCTTTTCACAGATCTCGAGTGTTTGCCCCTGGGAAAATGCAATTAATTGTACTTTCTCTTTCATACATATATGGTACTATTGGGTATCGTATTGAGTGCATACATTTCATGCATTTCATTTTTCATTATTTTTCACTTCTGTATATAGCACACCCATTGGGGTATTCAACATAGTGAGTACTGAGGGGTTCTTTCAATCCTGATGAAGAAGCTTTTGCTTTGAAACATGTCGACTTTAGAGTATCCGCACATTATAGGCAGGACTTCTCCGCATCACTTTTTTAACAGGTTCAGCCACGATGACCTATTAAAGGTTTTTAAGTCAATGAGGCCAGGTCCTTTTTAATCTCATAAACCCATACTCACTCCCGACCTCTCCTCTCACTTACACATAGTGTTGTCCAACAGTGCTCCCGCCTAGTCGTTGGTCGTAGCACGCCGCGTCCCACAGCGGGGCGGGAAGACCCCTATGATGAAGCATGACACCAAAGGCCCTTTTGGTGTGTGAGGGGTATTTATGCGAACATTGTGTGCTTCCTCATCTGTACGAGCAACACATTTCCTAGAAAATTTCCCTTGAACACTGCTAGATCTATATGGTGGATCCTTTTGGTTTGATTACTTAGCATTATGATGTTAACTGTACGCCTGACCAGGTTTGATGTGCTATGTGTCAGACAGTTCATTGACCTTGTAATGGTGTCAATCCGGCCAATGTACTGCCTGTGGTGGATATGCTGCAACCTGTGCTCACGCTCAATTGCAGTTTGCCAGTGCTCCTGCCCCTTTTCAACTGCCTTGGTCAGGCTCTGCAGCTCTCTACTGACCCACCTCTTTGTTTGTTCTGTTGGTGCTGTGTCCTTAGGATGGAGAGCCCCAGGCCACCATAGATGGACAGTGTTCAAGCCACTCCTGTCATGGTTTCCATGTGGCTGCTCACAGGCCTGGCCTCTGTTGTGGTGGGTGTCTCACAGTCAATTGTTTGCCTTCACAATCAGTAAATGGGGGCACAGTGGTGGCTCTCCTGCTGGTTTATGTAGATGTGCAGGGTGCCGGTGATGTTAGTGTAGTAGGGTCATCCCCTTCAGTTGATTAAAGGTGTAGTAGCATTGGAGCTGTGTTCTCTGGGACATATTTGTACATAGTTTTTGTAAATAAATGGTATAAACTTTTTGCACTATCAAGTTGTGACTCTGCTACATATGTGCATGACATGTTGGTGATGTGCTCGTGTTGGTCTGGTCATCAGCACTCAGTACAACACATTGATGAAGTGTACTACAACTTCCATGATGCATTGCCTGGGTGGGCTAAGTACCCTAATGAAGTATTTCATTCTCTGTTTTGTGTGATTTGCATTAATTTGTGGCCTGGATGTGACATAAAGATAGATGACTTACCCTGACTGGTGCCTGCCGCTATGCAGGTGTCAAAGTTCCCAAGCCCGCTGACACTCTCTGTTTCAAAGCTCCTTTCAATCAACATCTCCATGGCAGTCAGGTAGAGTGTCTGAATGGGCCTCCACCAGGCTTTTATCTATCTGCCTTCCTGGTGGCCAGCTAGTCCTTGGTTCAGGAGTGTAGATCATACTATCTCTCCCTGATTTCAGGGATGGTCCTCTGTTTAATCCCCAGGGTATTTATCTTCTCCAGTATGCCCTTCCATATGCTGTTTTTCTGTTCATGTGGGTCTGTAAAGGGCAACTTCCTAAAAAGCTGGTCCATATTTTTTCTTACGCACTCCTCTGTGAGCAACTCCAGCTCCCTCTCTGAAAAGTTTATTGTTCGCTTTCTTCTGCTCCTAACTTCCTTTCTTTCCTCCCAGCAATGTAGTGTGCTGAGGTTTCCTTGTGCTATCAGCAATATTTCTGGGCTACTCCCTGCTTCCAGTAGGTGTGTTAAGCCTCTGCCTGGTAGTCACACCGTGTAATCAGCTTCCCTCTGTCCTCTGACATCATCTATTTGCTCCCAGCAGCAATTTGGGGTCGAATTCTTGATTCATAATTTCCTATTTAAGGAATCAATATTTAGCAATTTCTAATACCAATTTCTAAATTGCTATTGCGACTCCATAGGAGTTGCTATTAAGAAATCGCTTCATTTGTACATACCAATTTGCGAATTACAAATAGCGATTTCAATGGAATCACTATTTTCAAGTCGCTGTTTGAGAATTTCGTACATCTGGGCCTTATTCAGTAGCCACCAGCCACTAGCAAAGCAGAAGAACAAGACTACCCCTCTTTCTTCCCATTATGTAGTTTACTGCTATCTTGGAATGGGAATTTGTCAATTGTTTATAGCTGGATTTTATTTGTAAATAAATATAACAGCTTCATTTGCTGTGAAGCAAGCTGAGGAGCTTGAATTCTTTGATGCTTTTAGCAGAATTAAAACATCATTTTGGTTTTCTTAGTAAGCCCAAAAGCAGAGTAAAAAGGAGCAATAGCTGTCACTATCTTTATCAAGGGTTTTGTCTGCACTATTCCGCTAGCAAAATTCAATATTGGTGGACCAATCAAGTTCCAATGCTACCTTCAACAATCAGACACCTTTATTACTTTGAATTTCTTAATGTTTTTAACCTGCTGTGCTTTAGACTTCTTATTTGAAGGTATGCCAAATCAGGCACTTTATAGAGGCCTACTTTTTTGCCAAGTGCCATCGTCTTGTGGGTGATTTGCACGCTGATGGTCCGATTACAGAAAATTATGTTAAAAACCATTGTTTCCTTTAAAACATTACATCAGAGCATAAAAACAGATTTGCTTTTATTCCCTTATAAACTTAGTAAATCTTATTTTGTAATGCCAAAAAGCATCTAATCCACAAAATGTGTTCATTCTAGTGTTTTCCTGTAAAGAAGAATGTAAAATAAGTCAAGTTTATCACATGTCCCAAAAATGTTAGCGTGCAGGTCACTTTTTCAGAGCATATTGGCTCACTTCATAAAACCGGTCCCTCTAAGTTATAGAGCTGCTGGTATTTACATTATGTTTTTAGAACCCAACTCAAGAGAGGTACTGGCAGCAAATCTGCATTTAGGACTTTTGCAGATCAACAGGGAGTGTAATCCTAGACAGAAGCCTTTAATCAACTTCTTTTGTTGCTCGGTATCAGCTTACCATGTTAGAGATGTTTGAGGCGAAAGTTGCTGTTCACAAAAGATTCCCATTACGAAGCACAGATGTTTCATGTATCCTTCTCAATATGTAATTGTCTGTAATAAAACATTTCTTCATTCTACTTTCCATTATTTTCCTTCAGATAGGTTTCCTTTATACTTTAAATTCAATAGCTCCTCTGTCATAGGGGCCAATTCAGAAAGGTTGTTTGCCCTCTTATGTGAAAATCCTCATTCCTGATCTACAGAATGTAATTTTGCTTGCACAAATGGGCTTTCATGTGTAGAAACTTTAGCCAGTATGATGGAATTTTCATGTTTGAAAATGCGCTCACAGGGATTGGTTTGTAGGGATTCGATGGTGGGACATATGCAAAAACATCTGAACAGTCAAAAACTGGAAAATTTGCGAGTGTTCACAGACCTGTTGAAGGTAATTTTCCACCCTGAAACGGTTTAGAGCATTGGGTCCTCTCAACAAGTGTTCTGTTAAATTTTGGAAGGCGTAGTAAGTACTGTTACCACGCTTACTGAAATTATGGTGTTTACTGCAAGAATCTCAACCCTACAATGTTCCCCATATAAATTTCAACAGGTCAAGTCTGGCCAAATTCATGGGGCTGAAAATTGCCCAGTAAATACAATTACATGTAGATGTTGGTACAGTAAGCAAAATGCTATGCCCCATTTGTTTCAGGTGAAATTTATAATACGCGATAATTGTGGCACCTTATAAATTTCGTTATTTGGATGTCATCTGATGATACCCAGAACCTCTGATACAAGGCCACTTATAATTCGGGTTGACAGAATGGAAGCCCTGCCGAAAATTGGCACTTTCTACCACCGCTTTAAAAATAATTTAAAGGTGAGATAACCTCTATGTTTCTGATGGCAGAGGTTCAGGTAGCTCAATCATCAGAAATCTATAACCCATTGCCCATAAATCAAAGGGTCACTAATTTATATATAAGAATATCGGCCCTTCTACGAACAGGACTTCCACTGGAATGAGAGAGGGCGATTAGTGGCAAAATAAGCTATTCTCTCACCTCCCTCCTATCTACAGGGGTCTGTATGAAACAGTGGAAGGCACTGGATAATCCAGACAATCATCCAGCTTTCCAAGTTATCTGTTAGATCCCTGGAGCCCCATGGCAGGGAGAAAATCACCTTTCATCACAACGTTATAATTGGAACTCAAATTTTCATTAACCTGATGTAAAACCAGTGAAATATAAAGCTTATACTTCAAAGCTTTTAAGTCACATACGTTGTTGATTGACCTGGTTTTAAATTCAGTACTTTTGTATACTTCCCTGTGGAAGTCATACACAGTAGTGTGGTTATCATTATAAAGGAAGAGATAAATGGGTCATTAGAATTACAGGGAAATAGAACAGTAACACTAGAACGCTTCACAAGAAGCATATGATTGTTTAAAAATAAAAAATAGATTGTAGTGATGGGAGAATCAGTATAATAGGAAGCCTCACCCATATATACAAGAAAGGTTACAGCTCTGTAATTTATAACAATGCAGAAGGAAGGGCTGTCTCAGCAGTGTATGGCCTTGTTCAAGGCAAATAAGTCCTAATGCATTGTCAGTTGGTTTGACATTTTTCAGATCAATATACTGTTTAGGTTTCCAGAATATATAGTTGTTTTAAAGTGCACATGAGCCTCTATGACCAGTATATTGGGGAAGTAAGATGGCGGACACCTGAAGACAGCTGAAATGTGACTGCCACCCAATGTTTCCGTTAAATTGTTTCCTCTGTGTGTGGCAATGAAGGGTTTCTGTGCATGGCACCCAAGCCTCTGTGTGCTGAAGACTAGTGAAAATTTACTAGGCAGTGGGCCATGATGCATGAACTCAATGATGGTTACTCCGATGAAGGTTTGTTTAAAAATCAATACAAAATGGAAGACTTTGGATCATTTTATCAGCATGTAAAAGTCACTGTTTAATGTAATCGCATAGCAAACTAAAATGGTCAAATCAGTACCCTAATGACAACATTCATTATTTACTCCCTCAGCAACTTTGTTCTTACAGATGCAGAAATTATAGGCTCAACAGTTTATACTTTGCGATCACCTAAGGCAAAATCCACAGTCTAGCAGAATGTGTCACACCTAACCTAGAGGAAATGCTGATGTCCTGATCCTCTTATAAGGCCACTGTTAGATTAGCTTCAAAATACCCATATTTATGCAAATTTTCAGGATATCCAAGAGGGAAATTTACTGACTCTTGATGCTAAAAACATAATAACCCTTGTCAGTGTTCATGTGAAAAATATGGCATGGACCCAGTTTTTTTCTGAACTAACGTCGGGCCACAACTGAGCATCATTTTACAATCTCCTGGCCACTAATTTGATTGAAGCTCAAGAAAATGGCCCAAAACTATGGGGCAGATTTATGTCGGACTTGCGCCACGTTTACGCCGCCGTTGCGTCATGCAACAGCGGCGTAAACGTGGCGCATCCCTGCGACCCATTTACAACGTGACGCATCTAGGCAGATGCGTCACGTTGTAAAGCCCAGCGCCACCTGTGGGCGTTCCGGTGCAGGGTGGGCGTTCCGGGGCAGGTGCGCCTCGCAAAAGTGCCTGAGTGAAATCTACAAGATTTCACACAGGCACTTTTAGGCCAATGCTGTGTCAAAACCCTGTGCCTGCTTGAAGCAGGCGTAAGGCTTGACGCAGCATTGGACAGATAGGCCCCCCCAGAGCATTGCTGGAGCTGTGCCGCGCTTGCGACGCAACTCCAGCAATGCGCCCCCTTTACGGCACAGATGCGTGACGCATCTGTGCCGTTTTTGCCCCATGTGCGCCGCATTGTAAATGCGGCGCACCATGGGTGGCCGAGCTGCACCGCACAATAACTGGCGCATCCTTGGGGATGCGCCAGTTATTGTAAATCTGCCCCTCTGTGGTTTAAGATGAAATCCATCCATCTAGCACAACTGTCAACTGGTCTGTGGTCCTAAGCCATGAAGGTGACTTTCAAGCCAGTGTTCAAGTACGAGCATGCTCTACATTATTGGGTTAAAATAAACTACAGGCTGAAAGTCACCATCATGAAATGTGTCAGCTAATAGACATTCATGACTTTTTATCATAAACCTTTACCCATCCCAAAGACACTGAGGCAATATGACTCTAAACTATGGAACAATAGAGAATCCTGGACAGATAATAAAGTGTTTGGTCATTTGGACTGAGATATCACCTCATGCTTTCCCATTCACAGGTAGCATGCAGCCATTATATGGGGCAATGTTTTTTCTACTATCATTCATCAACTTATTAACAAAACTAACCATAGGAATAAGGGTCACATCATGGAGCAATTCATGGCTAACAAATTTACCTCGCACATCAAACCACCACTACCAACCAGCATGTGAGCAAGGAAACTGGCTACCAACTCTTCCAGCAGGTTTTCTATTCCTCCCACCCAAAAAGTTTCACTGTGGCCAATACGTATTCACTGAAATAAAGCAAAACGCAGCACATCTTCATTTCTAAAAGGGTTCCACTTCAACTACTAGAGATTATAACGTGTTCATTATCTCAGTGTTGTTACATTGATTTTAGGGTTTGACAGGCACCTCATACAGCAGACATGTCATCACCGATGTACGGGAAACAGGGCTTTTGAAATTCTTGAAATATAGAAGGTTTTGCTGGAGCACAGTCAATGACCAAAGAGACTGCACAGATACATAGGACCATATGTACAAAACATTGTGTGGTCAGAAATGGCCTGGTTCACAGAATAGGTCAATTTATGAACGCAAAAATACTTTTTTAAATTCACAAAAGCACAAATTGTGATTATGTAACTTGTTACCGAACCACAATTTGTGTTAAGAATTTGGTATTTGTAGGGGGCATACCAAATACCGACATGCAGTGCCATGTATGAATGTACTGCCGACACCACGAAGGAGGTGGTATCCATTAACAAATATGAAGAGGTCCCCAAAGAACCCCTCTCCTTTGAGAATGTAAACAGCAACATTTTTAAGCGCCGGAAGTGTTCCATTTAAAAAAAAAAAAGTTTACTTTCTTAAAAATCAATCACAATCACAGACATGGTGGTCTGCTGACCTCAGCAGGCCACCAACCCAGTGATGGCTGAAGTTCCCAATGGGTCTCAAATTGTGAACTTATTTACTAATATTCATGATGTAGGTCAATTTGTGATCCACTAAGACTCACTATTTAAAATATATACGCTTCTTACATCAGGAAATGTGATTTTCTAATTGTGATTCGGTAAGAATCGCAATGAGGAAATTGCAATTCTAAATTTTTGTACTTGTGGCCATAGTTTCCTCAGACAAAATAAGCCTTACATAAAAGCTTACCATTTAATATCCCTCCTATTCCATTCCCTCATCTGTCCCAATACTGTACACATTTGCTAACAGGTTAAACCTCAGCATGGAGCCCTATTTTTAAGTTTTTTTTGCCATGTGAAGTTAAGAACTACATGATTGTTTTATATTGAATACTGCTGTAAACAGTATAAAACATTGATTAAAACAATGTCCACACTCATAGAAGCAGCTAGGATCCTCTGAAACCAAATGCCATCTTCTTGTTTATGGAATCATCACTCATTTGTCTTTTTCAATCATAAACCTACTTGCAGTAGCACATTTCATTGAAAAGTGAACATCTTGGCATTTTAGATGTTTGCATGGCTCATATGCTTTCCTAAGGCTGCTTGAAAGTCATGCATGTGAATACAAGTAAGAGGGGTAGAAGGTGTTGTAGTGCCCTGGGCCCATTTACTTTGTCTCACTTTATCTCTTAACTCGATCTCTCAATCTCATTTACTTGGTCCTCCAATGGATCTTGAATTTGAGTTAATTTAGAGAGAGTATCAGACTTTGATTATCTGAGCATATGCCTCTCCAGCACCAGCTCATGGAACAGCCAGGTTGTCAAGAGCAGATTACTTCTTAATCATAGGGCAGCTGCCATACTACATTTTGCTAGGAATACATTTTTCCATCCAATATTCCCACATCAAGAAATCTGGAGAGCCCAAGTCATGGCTGCGGCTACCACCGACTTTGAACTATGGGGCTATAGCATTGTTAATTCACTGGGTATTGCCAAAAATAAGTTTTTAAGATAAGCACTTAGACTCCCACAAGGCACCCACCAGGTTTTTTATAGAGTGGATCTAAATGTTCACCCAATCAATGCCATAGTGAGAATAAAACCAATCTTATGCTGGCTGAGATTATGGTTGGTCCCAGAGCTGGAATGTTTTAGAAATGGATTGAAGGATATCCTTCCAACCCCAAGGAGGGTAACTACCTTACCATGGCTATGCTAAATGAGGAATTCACCCTATGAACTGGGGGCCCCTGACCTTTGGCAATGCTCAGAGGGCATCTCTGTTTTCTCTGTAAAAGGGGTCAAAGTGACCTTCTGGACAAACAAATGGAGGAAGGTATTGAAAACTGCCACTCTGATTTACATTGTACCAATAAGCTAAGCCAATGTTTGAGACTTTCTTGGAAGAAATTGACCTGTCATTTACCAGATCTCTATATATTAAATTCTGGTTAGTTACCTTGCCACTTGCATCTTCACCAGCAAATGGACACCACAAGCAGAGGGTAGTGCAACCTGCTCGGTATGTCGAGCATCATAGCTCACCTACTCTTTTTTTCCCCTGCATACACTAGACATCAAAGATGCTGGATTGTTCCCTTGTGCAGACAACTTGGAATAAGGCTCCATAAAAAAGCTTTGTGTATTTTCAGATCAGACACAGGGTCTTGCTTGGTGTTATCAATAGCAAGACCCTGGAACGAGCTACCGGCAGACATCAGACATGCCCCCTCCCTGAACACCTTCAGGAAGACCCTCAAGACCTGGCTCTTTGGCTGAAAGGAGCAACACACCCCACCCTCCCCCCTCCTCAGCGCCTTGAGACCCTCACAGGTGAGTAGTGCGCTTACAATTCCCTGATTGATTGATTGATTGAATAGCCACATTCTTAGAATTAGTCTGGCATATTCACACTAGGATATTTAGGTAAA
This sequence comes from Lissotriton helveticus, assembly GCF_964261635.1. Lineage (NCBI taxonomy): Eukaryota > Metazoa > Chordata > Amphibia > Caudata > Salamandridae > Lissotriton > Lissotriton helveticus. The sequence goes on from NC_136070.1 coordinate 291,380,675, forward strand.
TGCCAGAAGCCAATCACTGAGTACACACGTTGACTATAACTATGACACCTCAGCTATATCTGTACAACACTACCACTACACATAATCTGTCAAGAATACATCCACTTTTAGTAAAATATTGTTTTTTTATAGCACAACCTCCAAAATTGTGACTTTTTTAACATATTTTAATTAAACATAAAAATCAAACACTTTCATTACTGTGAGATTGTCCCTTTGGGAATTGTAGCTTTTAGTGTATGTATTTATTTATTAACAGAATGTGATTCTTATATTATGCTGCTTTTATGGTCATCAACCAAAATAAAGTATTCAAAGAAAGCGAAATACACAATCAATTATTGGAGATAAATCATAGACAGACAGAAACAGTTTGAGGATAGTTAGATTGTATAAGTAAATTTAAGAAGAGTAAATACATCAATATCAGGCATTTATACTTGGGGGTGCAGAATCATCAAATTTAGTTCTTGTGGGCCATCAATTACTAAAGGTCGGAGTGTTCAGGAGAAGGTATACATCATATCAACTCAAGGGTTCTCTCGTATAATTGAAAGGAGTGCGGAAATAGAGCACACAGAGTATGTGTCAGCCAAGGAAAGCTAGTAGAGTCCACGAGGAAATAGACAATGCCTCTCAGTCCGCAAAGGTGCCAGATCTCCAACTGCTGGAAAAGGCTCTTTTCTCCGTTACAAAATGTATATTAATTTCCTTAAGCCCAGAGGTGACACCTCCTGTGTCACCTCACCTGGGCAGACCACTCAGTCCATTGGTCAGTTCGTACAGGGTGATTTAGCATGAAAAAGACACATTTTGTAGGAATATAGGCAGCTCAAAATATGTAACCTGTCAGGCAATCCGGTAGAAGTATACTCTTAAATGAAGATCCTTAGTAAAAGTCACATGAGCAAAGTCGAAAGGACAGTTTCTCAGGCAGATGTTCCCACAGTAACAGAAATTGTGTCAAATAGTCCTCGTATTCGAGTGGAAACTCTTGAAATAATATCTCACACAAAGGGGGGTCTAGTTGGAGTACTAACCACCCAATCCAAACGTACTACTCCACTATGCTTAAACTCACTCTATGTACTGGGGTGGTAAGATAGACTGGAAAGCACTACTGTGTTAAGACGAGAACCCTCACTCACCTATGTGTGACATGCTTCATCATTGGGCCAATTGGCAGAGTGCAAAATTAAAGTAAGTAAAACTATCTATTGGTGGGTAAAAAATCCTTTATTCTAGTACCCCCAGTGGATAGGATTAAAACAAGCTAATTGAAATAGGAATATGGATATTCCCCTATTCTATGGTCAACATGTTTCTGCTTACTAGACTAAAATAAGTTCATGGCATTCTTCAGGACCAAAGGTACATGTCACTCCGCTGTATTAAATAAGTAAAAATAACAAAAAAACATACTTTGACGGTGTTGGCTAATCTTGTGGCACCATCATCTGGTAGGTTTCACTAGATTAATCAATTAGGTGTCAAGGTCTGCTCTACCATCATCGGTCCCTTCGGGGCGGGTCAGAGCTTCAGAGTCTCTGTACACTGTGTCTCGAAATAATTCATAGTTTCAAATCACTTTGTGATTTTAGGACACTCTCCCATGATAACAAAGTCGAGCAACAATGAAAAACACGTGTTAGCAGGCAGGCCTACATTCAATTTAAGCTAATATATGCAAAATATGAAGTATTAAAATATAAATTTTCATTGAGAAACATGATATTCAGATAAAGTTTAATTTACCAAACAGGCAAATTTCATTATAAATTGCATGTGTAACTAAAGCATATTTCAGCATTTTCATATAATCAATCAATCAATCAATCAATCAAGGACATTTATAGAGCGCACTACTTACCCGGAGGGTCTCAAGGCGCTTGGGGGGGGGGGGGTGCTGCTACTGCTCGAACAGCCAGGTCTTGAGCTTCTTCTTGAAGGAGAGGTGGTCTTGGGTCAGGCGCAGGTCGGGAGGGAGGGAGTTCCAGGTCTTGGCGGCCAGGTGGGAGAAGGACCTTCCTCCTGTTGTCGTTCTTCTGATGCGGGGGACGGCGGCGAGGGCGTGACTGGCTGATCGGAGGTGGCGTTTGGGAGCGTAGAAGTTGATGCGGTTGTTGAGGTAGCTCGGGCCTTGATCGTGTAGGGCTTTGTGTGCGTGGGTGAGGAGACGGAAGGTGATTCTCTTGTTGACGGGGAGCCAGTGCAGGTCTCTCAGATGTCCGGAGATGTGGCTGCGTCGGGGGATGTCGAGGATGAGTCTGGCTGAGGCGTTCTGGATCCACTGGAGTCTCTTCTGGAGCTTGGCGGTGGTTCCGGCGTAGAGGGCGTTGCCGTAGTCCAGTCGGCTGGTGACGAGGGCCTGGGTGACCGTCTTCCTGGTCTCGGTGGGGATCCACCGGAAGATCTTCCGTAGCATGCGCAGGATGTTGAAGCATGACGAGGAGACGGCGTTGGAGAGGGAGGAGTCCAGGATGAAGCCCAGGTTGCGTGCGTGGTCTGTCGGTGTGGGTGCGGTGCCCAGGGCGGGGGGCCACCAGGAGTCGTCCCAGGTGGAGGGCGAGGAGCCCAGGATGAGGACTTCCGTCTTGTCTGAGTTCAGTTTCAGGCGGCTGGTCGTCATCCACTCGGCTACATCTTTCATCCCTTCGTGAAGGTTGGCTCTGGAAGCGGCGGGGTCGTTGGTCAGTGAGAGGATCAGCTGGGTGTCATCGGCGTAGGAGATGATGTTCAGGTTGTGTTGGCGTGCGATGGGCGCGAGGGGGCTCATTTAGACGTTGAAGAGGGTGGGGCTCAGCGAGGATCCTTGAGGGACGCCGCAGATGACTTCGGTGGCCTCTGACTTGTACGGTGGTAGACGGACTCTCTGTGTTCTTCCGTCGAGGAAGGAGACGATCCATTCCAGTGCCTTCTCCTGAATTCCGACGTTGCTGAGGCGCTGCACTAGGGTGCGGTGGCAGACAGTGTCGAATGCCGCGGAGAGGTCTAGGAGGATGAGGGCCGCTGTTTCTCCGTTGTCCATCAGGGCTCGGATGTCATCGGTGGCAGCGATGAGGGCAGTCTCGGTGCTGTGGTTGGCTCGGAAGCCAGACTGTGAGGGGTCGAGGGATCCATTCGTCTCGAGGAAGGCGGCCAGCTGTTTGTTGACGGTCTTCTCGATGACTTTGGCTGGAAACGGGAGGAGCGAGATGGGGCGGTAGTTCTTGAGTTCGGTGGGGTCCGCTGTTGGTTTCTTTAGTAGAGCGCTGAGTTTGGCGTGCTTCCAGCTCTCCGGGAAGGTGGCGGTGTCGAAGGAGGTGTTGATGATGTCCCGCAGGTGGGGTGCGATGACAGCGTCGGCCTTGTTGAAGACGTGGTGAGGGCAGGGGTCGGTCGGAGATCCGGAGTGGATGGAGTTCATCATGCGGACGGTGTCATCGGTGCTGATCGGAGTCCAGGCGCGGAGGGTGGTGGTGGGCGGCGTTGCTGCGGTCGTTGTGTGCGATGGTTGAATGCTGAAGCTGTTGTGTACGTCCGCGATCTTGTTGTGGAAGTAGGAGGCGAGGGAGTTGCAGAGGTCTTGCGATGGGGTGATGTCGTTGTTTCTGGCGTTGGGGTTGGAGAGCTCTTTCACGATGTTGAAGAGTTCCTTGCAGTTGTGTGCGTTGTTGTCCAGTCGGTCCTTGAATGCAGTTTTCTTGGTGGCGCGGATCAGTTGGTGGTGCTTCCGGGTGGCAAGCTTGAGGGTGGTCATGTTGTCCGGTGTTGGTTCCCTTCTCCAGACTTTCTCGAGGGCTCGGCAGTTCTTCTTGGAGCTCTTGAGTTCGTCGGTGAACCATGGGGCTTTCTTGCTGCCGGGTCTGCTGGGCGGGGTCCTCAGAGGGGCGAGTTCGTCCGCGCAGTTGCTGATCCACTTCGTGAGGTTGTCGGCGGCCTGGCTGGGGTTCGCTGAGCTGGCGGGAGGGTGCTGACTCAGGGAAGCGGGGAGCTGGTTGGCTGTGATCTTGTTACAGCTTCTTCGGGCAACCTGTTGCTGGTGGTGGTGGGTCGTCGTTCTTCTGAAGGTGAAGTGGACGCAGCTGTGGTCCGTCCAGTGGAGTCCTGTGGCGTGGCTGAAGGCGATGTCTTTGCTGGATGAGAAGATGGCGTCGAGAGTGTGTCCGGCGAGGTGGGTGGGGGTGGTCACCAGCTGCTTGAGTCCCAGGTTTGTGAGGTTTTCCAGCAGGGTGGTGGTGTTGCGGTCGTCGTTGTTCTCCAGGTGGAAGTTGAGGTCCCCGAGGAGGATGTAGTCGGCTGAGGGGAGGGCGAGCGGGCTGATGAAGTCGGCGATGTCCTCGCTGAATTGTGTGCGTGGTCCCGGGGGTCTGTAGATGAGGGTGCCTCTGAGGGTGGTCTTGGGGTTGACGTGGATCTGGAAGTGCAGGTGTTCGGCGGGTGCGATGGTGTCGTCGGTGTTGGTCGTGATGCGGATGGTGTTCCTGTGAATGATGGCGATGCCTCCTCCTGTCTGGTTGACGCGGTCTCTCCGGATGATCTTGTAGCCGTTCGGGATGGCGATGGCGGTGTCGGGCGCTGAGGAGGCGTTCATCCAGGTTTCCGTGAGGAAGGCGACGTCTGGGGCTGTGGTGTCGAGCAGGTTCCAGAGCTCGACGGCGTGTCTGTGGACGGAGCGGGTGTTGAGCAGGATGCACTTCAGGTGGGTGCTGCTGGAGTTCGGCTTGGTGGGTGCTGGTAAAGTGCAGGTCCGGGTGCAGGAGAACTTGCAGGACTGGCAGATGAAGGGTCCGTGGGTGCGTCTCGGGGTGGCTCGGTAGCATCCAGGGGTTCGGCCGGCGTTAAGTGCGTTGAGGGTGGCGGCGTCGTACATCCGGTGGGTGGGCTGGGGTCTGCGAGGGCCAGGGGTCCTGGTGCTGGGCGCGGTCCAGGCGCGGACGGGCGCAGACGGGCTTACCTTTGGCGCACCTTCGGCGCTCATTCGGTGCTCCCGCTGCGCGGGTCCGCTGCGCGGTCGCTCTGGGGACGTCATAAGAAGGGAGCCGGTCGGGAGGGTCTGCGGGGAGGCGGGAGCGCGAGCCAATCAGCTGTCGGGGGGGCGGGGCCACGGGCTGGGGCGGCGGGAAAAGCTGGTGTGGGCTCGGCGGCCCTCGGGAGGCTGGGGCGGCGGGAAAAGCTGGTGTGGGCTCGGCGGCCCTCGGGAGGCTGGGGCTGCGGCAGCGGCAGCAGGCACAGGAGCGTGGGGGTGACCAGGCCGTAGGCGCAGTGGTCACTCCCTGGAACTTGCTCTGGCTCCCTTTAAGAAGGGAGCCGGTCGGGAGGGTCTGCGGGGAGGCGGGAGCGCGAGCCAATCGGCTGTTGGGGGGGCGGGGCCACGGGCTGGGGCGGCGGGAAAAGCTGGTGTGGGCTCGGCGGCCCTCGGGAGGCTGGGGCGGCGGGAAAAGCTGGTGTGGGCTCGGCGGCCCTTGGGAGTCTGGGGCTGCGGCAGCGGCAGCAGGCACAGGAGCGTGGGGGTGACCAGGCCGTAGGCGCAGTGGTCACTACCAACTTGTAAAATAATTTCAAAACATAAATTATTTATGTTGTTTCTAGTTATTCTCATTAACTCCTACAGCGCTACCGCGTTTTCCCGCTGTGCGCTGAAGAAGTAGAAAAAGGCTTGTTCATGACAAAGCCAGCTCGTCATGAGCGCAGCATAGGTAAAGCCCATGACGAGCTGGCTTTGTCATTAGCGTCGAAGTGGTTAATACATCTTTGAAGATTATTCTGTGAAAGATTTAGAGCATTTGTAATTAGTATAAACGTGCAGCACCATTTTCTCTCTTCTCACTTAGTGAACATTTTAACATGAGCAAAGATAGAGTTGAAACAAAACTCTTCAATAAACATTCATAGTGTTATCTAATTTACATTTAGTTGAAATAATTCTTCACGTACATTATTAATTACAGTGGATGGTCAATCAAATTTCTCTTATGCATTAAATTAATACCCCCATGAGATTTAGTAAAACATGAACCTATGTGATTCAAGCGAACATGTTTCATCTAGACTACACTCTTCTGCATGCTTTTACGATGCAGTAACGAAGCCTTTTCATGATCTGTTTCTCAATTTCTTCCACGTATAGCTAGCCCACTTTGTGCACTTTTTAAATTTTTTCTTAAAAAGTGCCATAATCGGTTTTATGTGTCAACTTAGCAATGTAGAGAAGGTGGACACTTCTGAAATGTTGAGTGATTGTATAATGCTTATCTGCAAGCCTGTTTCAAAGTGCAAATTGGCATACAGAAGGAGGTCAACCTTAAAGAACAACAGGAAAGAGAAAAAAATAATCTATATTGTTTCAAGTGAAATAATACATCTTGCTTTTCTCTCCTTCCCTATTCTGTTTCTCATATATTGATCTTCATATAGCACTTTGAAGCAGCCTAAGAACAAGGCAAACATATTACAATCATCTTTAAAGCCAGAAACTTAAACTCTTCCCTATCCGTCTATGGCCCCTCCTTCACCAGTTCCCTTGCAGCACTTAAAGGAATACCTAGAGTGACATATAAATAAATGGAAACTGTTAGACCTAGGGGATCCTAGACTACATAGGGTAGCCTGGCACAGTAGTGGACACAGCTAAACTCAAGGCGTTGGTTAAGTGCTTACAAGACCCACTCACAGTAACTCAGTGATTGACCACTAAAATAAAAGACTCAACACCAATTTTGGAAAAATACCAGTACTTTTTATAAAAATAATATGACTCTGTTTCTTATGCAAAATAGGTTTACAATTAGCTTAGCAACATCGCACATATGTTACACCAACCTTAGTATATTTCACACTCTAGGAAGACTAATTCATAGGTACAGTTCCCTTGTAATAAATGATTATCACTCCCACAAAATTACTTCTTCCAGCAGATATCACAGCAAGGAATATTCACTATACAGGTTACACATTTACATTACAGACCTGGCATGTACATTTCATTACCCTTCTGTTCTCAGAGATCTGTTCCAGCACGTCAGTCTCTTACCCCCAACAGCGCTGTTCTCAGAGGTCACAGCCCACTAAAAAGCTAAACAGGAGACAAGAGGTGTTAATACGGCTTCCCCTTTTGTTTACTTAGTGGCTACACCGCTCTGATAGTGAATCTAACTCCAGGGGTTTAATGGCTTGTAGAGATCCTGACAGGGAGTTCCAAACTTTAATGTATTTCTCTGGCCCAGTCCCTCAACCACTGGCACAAGTACTTAAACCTAGCAGTTCGTGTTTGGAATCAGCGGCCAGGAGTCAAGTTCCCCCAAGGTCTATTTGGAAGGCCTCAACGCTTCGTAACCACGTTTGTTTTCCAGTCACCGGGGTTACCGAGTGCCGGCACAGCCGCCTCCCGCTCCCTCACTTCCCGGCTTACTTTTGGGTTGAAGGCGAGCTAGCTGGCGTTGCCTGCTTCACGCGGTGTCGGTGGTGTCTTCCAGCAGTCGACGTGGGCGTGAGGAGACAGGGAAGCCTACCCCAGTCCGAGGCGCTCCACCGAGGCGTCCGATGCGGCGCTTCTGCCTCCTTCGATGTTCCCGCTGACTGGGACTCCGCCGCGGCGCCCCTCTGGTGACGCGGCCGGCCCTTCCTGACTCCGCCTTGCGCCCGCCTCCTCCGACGTGCTGGGTGCTTCTTACCGGTTCCGGCTTGGCGCACCTCTTCTGACGCGACGGCGTCCTTCTCCGCTTCACAGGCGATCAGCTGGGCTCTCCACACACGCCTCGCAGGCGATCAGCTGGGCTCCGCCTCACTTCCAGTGACGTTTCCCTCAATCCTCTCACGGACAACTGGTCCCTGCAAACGCATGTGGGACAGGCTTGGCTGACGGCGCTTTGAGCAGGTATGCACCAGAGCTGATTCCGCTTGGCTGCAATAACGAGGGTCTTCTCCCAACACGACCCGGTTCTTCAAACTGAATACAAAGTCTCTGGTCACACTTTATGGCTGGTGTGACAGTGGGGTTCGGTCAGCCTGAAAGGGGGCACTTCCCAACACGCGACAGCCGGCCCACAGGTCGATCTGGTCACCTCTGGTGCGCAATCCTCCTCCACAAGTCGCCTCTCTCCTCACTGGTCACTCCTGACTACTACTACTACTCCTACTCCAAAATGGCTGCTGGTCACTGGCCTTTTATAGGGTGGCCTGAGACCTGCAGAAGTCACTGGATGCTTCTAGAAAGTTCCTCATGTTAGCCTATAGGCCTGTTCTCCAGTAGTGTCCGTTATGGCAGTTGGTGGACACCATTTTAGGTTTCTGGGTGTCCCTAGATTTTCAAGGGGCATAACTAGGCCTCACAGGTTATGAGGGAAAAATGGCGTCATAACCAAGGAACACCTAGCCCCCTGACAGCACTGAAAAATCCTGGTGGACATGTATAAAAAATAAAAACAGAAACTCTGGGAGGCTAAGGGGGACAAAAATAAATAATGTTGGTTAGAGTATCCCCAGATGCAGACAGGTCTAACACGCGTCCCCCCCAGCTGAAAGTGGGGAGAGCTACCCAATCCCTTGGGAGTTCTCATCACTAAGGCGGAAATACCTGGATAGACCGTCTGCATTGGCATGGTCCGATCCAGGCCGGTGTTCCACCCTAAAGTCCATTCCCTGTAGGGAGATGGACCACCTTAACAACTTGGGATTCTCCCCCTTCATTTGCATTAGCCAACGAAGGGGGCGGTGGTCAGTCTGAACCAGGAAGTGCGAGCCAAACAAGTATGGCCGCAGCTTCTTCAGTGCCCAAACCACCGCAAAGGCTTCTCGCTCAATTGTACTCCACCTCCTCTCCCGGGGGAGTAGTCTCCTAGACAGGACGACCACGGGTTGATCCAAGCCCTCATCATTTAGCTGCGATAACACTGCCCCAATGCCATGTTCTGACGCATCTGTTTGGACAATGAATTCTCTAGCAAAATCAGGGGCCTTGAGAATGGGAGCGGAACACGACCGTAGTATCCAGTGAGGCCCAGGAAGGCTCGGACCTCAGTTTGAGTCTTGGGGGGCTCCCAGGCTATGATAGCCTCAATCTTCGCCTGGAGGGGCTGCACCGTCCCAAGTGGCCTAGGTACACCACCGACCCCTGCCCAATCTGACACTTGCTGGCCTTGATTGTCAAGCCAGCCTGTTGCAGGGCATGAAGAACAGCTTGCAAGTGCTGCAAATGGTCCTCCCAGCTGCTACTGAAGACAGCAATGTTGTCCAGGTAAGCAGCAGAAAAAGCTTCCATACTAGAAAGGACCCTGTTCACCAGCCGCTGAAAAGTGGCAGGGGCGTTCTTGAGCCCAAAGGGCATCACACGAAATTGGTAGTGTCCCTGAGGTGTAGAGAAGGCTGACCTTTCCTTCGCCCCCTCAGTAAGGGAAATCTGCCAGTACCCTGAAGTTAGGTCAAAGGTACTTAAGTATTGGGCAGCTCCCAGCCGGTCGATAAGCTCATCCGCCCGTGGGATGGGATGTGCATCAGTCTTGGTTACTGAATTTAAGCCTCGGTAGTCCACACAGAATCTCAATTCGGGTGTGGTGCCTGGTGGGGCAGCTTTTGGTACCAAAACCACCGGGCTAGACCAAGGGCTACTAGAAGGTTCAATCACTCCTAGCTCCAGCATCATGGTGACTTCACTTTTGATGCTGGCCTTCACCTTGTCTGACAGCCGGTAGATCTTAGACTTCACAGGTGGGCTGTCTCCTGTGTCCACGTCATGGGTACACAGGTGGGTCCTACCCGGGACAAGGGAGAACAGAGAAGAAAATTGCTCCAGGATCTGGCGGCAATCACTCTGCTGTTCAGGAGTCAGGGATGGCGAGAGAATCACTCCCTCCACCGACCCATCCTTTTCTTGGGACGAGAGAAGATCAGGGAGAGGTTCGCTTTCCTCTTCCTCTGCTCCATCGGTCACCATCATTAAGACAACCTCGGGCCTCTCATGATGTGGCTTGAGGCGATTGGCATGCAGCACCCTGTGGGGCTGCCTCGGGGTCTTAAGATCCACCAGGTAGGTGGATTTACCCTTTTTCTCCAATACCTCAAAGGGGCCTGTCCAACGGTCCTGGAGGGCATTTAGCTCTCCAGGTTCCATCACCCACACTTTTTGTCCAGGCTCCAGTTCCACCGGGTGAGCGTTGTGGTCATACCACTCCTTCATAACTGCTTGGCTGGCCTCCAAGTTGTCTGAAGCTTGCTTCCACAACTTAGCCATTTGGCTCCGGAAGGCCAGCATGTAGCTCACCACGTCCTGGGGAAGCTTCCTAGGAGTCTGTTCCCATCCAGCTTTCACCAGGCTTAGAGGTGCCCGCACAGGGTGCCCGTACAAAAGTTCAAAGGGGCTGAAGCCCACTCCCTTCTGTGGCACTTCCCTGTAGGAAAACAAGAGACAGGGTAGGAGGACGTCCCATTTCCTCCGCAGGCTCTCAGGTAGACTCCTTATCATACCTTTCAAGGTTTTGTTAAACCTTTCCACAAGACCATTGGTTTGTGGGTGGTAAGGAGTGGTAAACCGATAGGTAACGCCGCACTCCTTCCACATAGCCCGCATGTATTCTGAAAGGAAGTTAGTCCCCCTGTCGGACACAACCTCCTTGGGGAAACCCACTCGGGTGAAGATCCCCATCAGGGCCCTTGCCACTGCAGGTGCAGTGATGGTCCTCAGAGGTATTGCCTCTGGGTACCGGGTGGCATGATCCACTAAAACCAGGATGAACCGGTGACCAGCTGAAGTTGGTGGATCCAATGGCCCTACAATGTCGATGCCCACCCTTTCAAAGGGGGTGCTAACGACAGGTAGTGGTTCCAGGGGAGCTTTTAGCTTCACCCCTGTTTTCCCACTGGCTTGGCAAGACACACACGTCCGACAATATGTATCAGACGCCACTTTCATTCGAGGCCAGTAGAAGTGGGGGACAAGCCGGGCAAAGGTCTTGTCCTGTCCTAGGTGTCCTGCCAATGGTATCTCATGAGCCAGTTCCAAAAGAAAGGCTCTAAAGCATTGAGGGACCACCAAGGCCCTGGATGAACCATGTCCAGGTGCCTTGGGCTCACTGTAGAGGAGTCCATCCTCCCAGTAAATCTGGTAGCTCCCTACAATGTTCCCTGCTGCCTGGGCTTTGGCCTGTTGCCGCAGCCCCTCGAGAGTAGGACACTCCTTCTGAGCTTTGCAGAACTCTTCCCGGGAAGGACCTCCCTCCACATGCCATTCAGTAGGGATGGGTAGGTTCTCCAGGGAAGCAACATTCTCCCCTGTGGACTCCAGATCCACCTCCGCAGGTGGCCCGTCTGTCTCACGAGGTGAAGATGTCGAGGCAGGGTCCTCCGGCCTCCTGTCCTTCTCCTCTCTGGCAGCCGGCTGGGCCATTGTTCCAGGCTCCAGCGTAAGTGAGCTCCCCCTTCGGGCAGTCGCGGACCTTGTGCTGACACAAGTCCAGTCAGGGGGTCCCAGCATCTCAGAGTGAGTCTGGTACTCCACCCTCCTCCAAGCATTGTGCTCCATATCATTCCCTAACAGGCAGTCAACAGGCACGGCAGGGCTTACGGCAACTCGAAGTGGACCTGCAACCCCTCCCCACTCAAAGGGAACCTCGGCCACAGGGTAGTGGCCCAATCTGCCGTCAGCCATCACGGCGGGATGGAGTACATCTGGGATGACCTGCTCTGGAGACACCAGCTGACTCCTTACCATAGTCATACTGGCTCCTGTGTCTCTCAGAGCCTCCCCTCTACGGCCGTTGATGGTGACCCACTGCTCATACTTAGTAGTATTAGAGGGCAGTTGGGTCTTTGGAACCATCTCCTTATCTCCCAGGGACACTAAAGTGACACCCGCCCGCTCCCCTCCGTTACCCAAAGGCATCTCCTCCCCGAGCACTACACTAGTTATTCCCGGGGTTTTTCCTCCAGTGGGAGGGGGTGGTCTTTTTGGGCATCTCACATCTCCTTTATAGTGTCCCACACCACCACACTCAAAACAATGAACAACCCTTGGCTGCTGGCTTGGGCCAGGATTAGGGTTGCGAGGGGGGTTACTCTTAGGGATGAATCCTCTGCCCCTTCCTTGTGAAGTATTTTGTGGACCTTTTGAGAACTCCCTCCTATTATCCCCGCCCTCTTTCTTCTGGGGGGTGCCCTGTCCAGACTTCTGGGAATCCCCTCCAGTCCCCCTAGATGACACCCGGGTACTAACCCAGATGTCCGCCTCCTCAGCAAGCTTCCTGGGGCTGGTCAGCTTGCTGTCCACCAGATGCTGTCGTAGCTCGGGAAGACATTTCTCGAGTAGGTGTTCCTTGAGTATGAGGTCATATAAACCTTCATAGTCCCCTACCTCGCTGCCTTTCACCCAACCCTCTAAGGCCTTTCGGGCATAGTCCAAAAAGTCCACCCAGTTCTGCGTGCCCAGTTTGTGGCTTCCCCGGAACTTCTGCCTATACTTCTCAGGGGTTAGCCCAAACTTCCTTATCAGCGCCACCTTCATGGCAGGGTAGTAGGTTTGCTCACTCTGCTCCAGGGCCAATAAGGTATCCCTGCCAGCAGGTGGCATGTATTTGTATAACCCACCCCCCCAGTGGGCCTCCAAGATCCCATGGGCCCTCAATGAGACCTCATAGGCGGCTAGCCATTTTGCAATATCATCACCTGGTACATAGGTTGCCATGACATCTTTGGGTAAATAGGGTCTGGGTTCTCTGGTGTTCACCTTGGTTTCGCTGCCACCATTTGGAGTGATGTTAGGGGCCTGGAATTCGAGCTCTCGTAGCTTGAACTCGTGTTCCAACCTCCTCCCCTCCCTCCTTTCTTCCAAGTCCATCTTTGCTATTTCCCATCTTAACAGTCTTTCCTCTCTCCTGTCAGCTAACTCGGTTTCTGACAACCCTCTCGATGACACACTGCTGCCCTCCCTTGAGGTTGCCTTGGGGCTGATTGGCATCTCACCCACCCCCGGGGGACATTCCGCAGTCCTATCAATGACAGTACCTCTGTCCGATTCCTCCTCCTCTACCGTTCCCTCCGTGTGCGCTTCCACCCAGGCTCGCAGACTAGTACGGAGCTCTTCTCTTTTGGCCCCTCGCCTAACGAACACTCCCCTTTCCTGACAGAAATCCTTGAGCTGTGCCACAGTATAGGTCTCCAGCTCTGACATTTCGAATTCCATCTTGACAGTGAAGAGTGTGGACAGCCACCCCGAAGTAAGTTACAAGGATAGGAAACTCTGAGGGTCACCTCCACCCACCACCAGGAGTAAATTTAGAAAAAAACAAAATTCAGATTAGGAAGGCCGCAGGGAGAAAACTCCAGGTGTAGTCCCGTGGTAAGCACTGCGTTACTACTAAGTGAGTGTAAGCACAAATCCGCAATCCCACCTCTGAAACACCAATTATGTTAGACCTAGGGGATCCTAGACTACATAGGGTAGCCTGGCACAGTAGTGGACACAGCTAAACTCAAGGCGTTGGTTAAGTGCTTACAAGACCCACTCACAGTAACTCAGTGATTGACCACTAAAATAAAAGACTCAACACCAATTTTGGAAAAATACCAGTACTTTTTATAAAAATAATATGACTCTGTTTCTTATGCAAAATAGGTTTACAATTAGCTTAGCAACATCGCACATATGTTACACCAACCTTAGTATATTTCACACTCTAGGAAGACTAATTCATAGGTACAGTTCCCTTGTAATAAATGATTATCACTCCCACAAAATTACTTCTTCCAGCAGATATCACAGCAAGGAATATTCACTATACAGGTTACACATTTACATTACAGACCTGGCATGTACATTTCATTACCCTTCTGTTCTCAGAGATCTGTTCCAGCACGTCAGTCTCTTACCCCCAACAGCGCTGTTCTCAGAGGTCACAGCCGACTAAAAAGCTAAACAGGAGACAAGAGGTGTTAATACGGCTTCCCCTTTTGTTTACTTAGTGGCTACACCGCTCTGATAGTGAATCTAACTCCAGGGGTTTAATGGCTTGTAGAGATCCTGACAGGGATTTCCAAACTTTAATGTATTTCTCTGGCCCAGTCCCTCAACCACTGGCACAAGTACTTAAACCTAGCAGTTCGTGTTTGGAATCAGCGGCCAGGAGTCAAGTTCCCCCAAGGTCTATTTGGAAGGCCTCAACGCTTCGTAACCACGTTTGTTTTCCAGTCACCGGGGTTACCGAGTGCCGGCACAGCCGCCTCCCGCTCCCTCACTTCCCGGCTTACTTTTGGGTTGAAGGCGAGCTAGCTGGCATTGCCTGCTTCACGCGGTGTCGGTGGTGTCTTCCAGCAGTCGACGTGGGCGTGAGGAGACAGGGAAGCCTACCCCAGTCCGAGGCGCTCCACCGAGGCGTCCGATGCGACGCTTCTGCCTCCTTCGATGTTCCCGCTGACTGGGACTCCGCCGCGGCGCCCCTCTGGTGACGCGGCCGGCCCTTCCTGACTCCGCCTTGCGCCCGCCTCCTCCGACGCGCTGGGTGCTTCTTACCGGTTCCGGCTTGGCGCACCTCTTCTGACGCGACGGCGTCCTTCTCCGCTTCACAGGCGATCAGCTGGGCTCTCCACACACGCCTCGCAGGCGATCAGCTGGGCTCCGCCTCACTTCCAGTGACGTTTCCCTCAATCCTCTCACGGACAACTGGTCCCTGCAAACGCATGTGGGACAGGATTGGCTGACGGCGCTTTGAGCAGGTATGCACCACAGCTGATTCCGCTTGGCTGCAATAACGAGGGTCTTCTCCCAACACGACCCGGTTCTTCAAACTGAATACAAAGTCTCTGGTCACACTTTATGGCTGGTGTGACAGTGGGGTTCGGTCAGCCTGAAAGGGGGCACTTCCCAACACGCGACAGCCGGCCCACAGGTCGATCTGGTCACCTCTGGTGCGCAATCCTCCTCCACAAGTCGCCTCTCTCCTCACTGGTCACTCCTGACTACTACTACTACTCCTACTCCAAAATGGCTGCTGGTCACTGGCCTTTTATAGGGTGGCCTGAGACCTGCAGAAGTTACTGGATGCTTCTAGAAAGTTCCTCATGTTAGCCTATAGGCCTGTTCTCCAGTAGTGTCCGTTATGGCAGTTGGTGGACACCATTTTAGGTTTCTGGGTGTCCCTAGATTTTCAAGGGGCATAACTAGGCCTCACAGGTTATGAGGGAAAAATGGCGTCATAACCAAGGAACACCTAGCCCCCTGACAGCACTGAAAAATCCTGGTGGACATGTATAAAAAATAAAACAGAAACTCTGGGAGGCTAAGGGGGACAAAAATAAATAATGTTGGTTAGAGTATCCCCAGATGCAGACAGGTCTAACAGAAACAATATGAAAAATTAGTAAAATGAGAAAAAAACAGATAATTTCATATCTCCATTGTTCGAAAATTGAGTATTAGCTGAGGAGAACCCACTTCAAATCATAACCTCAGTCCTTGTTAGGTTGAACTACTAAAGCCATTAAATGAAAATGTGCTTGGCACAAAGCAGTCAGACTTAAGTTAGAGGCAATATGTAAAGTTTTTATGCAGTATTCAAAGTTTAATGAAGTGAAATCACAACGCTAGAAAAAACCTAATCCAATTTAGAAAAATAGGAAACATTTTAATGAGTAAAATGACGTCAAACCAACAAAAACACAATCAGTAGAACCATAGATATTCATTTTAAAAGATTGAATTAACAATAACACCAAAAAGCGCAAATGCACCAATGGTGGTTTTCTGGTTCACTATAGTAGGGCAAAGTTAAAGTGTTGCAGCTGAACACAATAGATCGCCGGTCAAATAGAGAGACAGGTTCATCCCTGTGGAAAGTTTTCCATTGCACTCTGGTGAGAAGGTGGTCGTTTGCAAGTTGTTGGTTGGGCAAGCACCAAGCCGGATTTTAACTGAAGCAGGGTTTGATGATAGTAGGATTCTAGAGAGTGGGGTCCAAAAGTGATCATCAAAAATGG
Organism: Lissotriton helveticus; assembly: GCF_964261635.1. Classification (NCBI taxonomy): domain Eukaryota; kingdom Metazoa; phylum Chordata; class Amphibia; order Caudata; family Salamandridae; genus Lissotriton; species Lissotriton helveticus. Next base: position 291,396,614 of record NC_136070.1, read on the forward strand.
AGGAAAAGCTCTGAGCCTTTGAAGTCCGTAGTCCATACCCATGGATGCCTCAACATCGACAAGTTGTAGCTCAGCATCGGTCCTGGTAAAGCCCACTGTGTTCAGAGTTAGAAAAATTTTATTGAATTCAGATCTCCTTCAGCTGGTCACCAGCAAGGTGAGGTCAACTAGTGATTCAACATCAGAGGCTGAGACTCAGATGGTGATCCCAGTCTCCATCAGTTCTTCAGACAGAACTTTGGCAAAATGCTTATAAGCCCTAGCTTTGACCGTGTAGGTGAGAGGAGTACACTCTAACACTAGCCAAGGGTCCAGGACATGGTGGGCACCACTTGAGGTCTAGGACCCACTCCAACTGAGGGTAGCAGCAGGGCAGATCCAGTTGATAATAGTCAGCAGTCAGGTGACAATGGACACTGAAAGAAAGGCCCATTTGACATAGGTAGGAAAATTACTAATTTATGAAAATGTAATTTCTAACACAGTAATATAAAATCTGACTTGACAATTAGGTTGGGTTTTAAATTATCATTAAAATTAGTCTTTGAACAATTGTTCTAGCTGCTCACAATATGAAATCAAGCAATATATGTTGTTATAGTGTAACTCAATATTATCCGATGGGAGAGGGAGGTCTTGATCTAGTGAAAAATGTTTTTTTTTAGTTTTTCACTACCAGGACATGTAAAACTTAAAAGCTCATGAGCCTCTTTTTAAATAGAATATCATTTGCCACATGGGCTGCTTAGGTCCTCTTCTAGGGGTATCTTGTATTCATTAAAATGGAAGGTTTGAACCTGGCAAAAGGTTTTTTGCCAAGTCAAAATGGCAGGTTAAAACTGCATACACAGGCTGCAATAGCAGGCCTAAGACATAATTTAGGGGGCTACATAAGTAGGTGGCACTATAAGTGCTGTAGGCCTACTAGTGCAAAAAAAAAAATTGATGGACAGAATGCAGAACAATGTCATACATTCCCCCAGTACAGAGATCTGGGCCTAAATGCCATTCCAGTTTGAACCCGCCCTACTAGTAGCATTTAATTTACCAGCCATAGGTATATGGTGCACCACTTTACTAGGGACATACAAGTAAATTAAATATGCCAGCTGGATGGAAGCCAATTGTGCCATATTTACAGAAGTAGGCACAAGCATTTAAGTACAGGTTAGCTTTGGTAAAGTGTGCAAAGTCCTAGAGCCAACAAAAGCAACTTCAGCAAAACAGAATTGATGCAAAATGTCTGGGGGAAAGACATGTCAAGGATGTAGGATATAACAGGGCCCGACAGGAACTAGTTTCAACCAACGTTTTTAATTCCTGCTTGGTCTGAGACCTGGCCACTTACAGCCCTGCCAACAATCCTATCATATTCTGGTGATATATACATATATATTCACTGAAAAAAACATAGGTTTCACACATGTTATAGTTAGGAATTAGCATTTAAAAAACCTTGCAAATTCACTGAAAAAACCATAGGTTTCACACATGATATAGTTAGCTGGACATTTCACTCATACAAAACCATTGAAATTCCCCCGTTATAGTAAGTTCAGCTAACTATAACTCGTGCGCCCGCAATGCACTGCTGATGACGTCACACATTACATCACTCATGACATGGTCAGTGACATCCCTCATGACATCACTGATGCATGCTGATTGGCTGCCACTGTCTGTCTGCCACTGTCTGTCAAAACTCTAAAACAGAAATTGTGGGCAGCCATCTTGTGCCTCGGTAGAGTGAGGTACAGGAAAGCAGAAAGCAGAAAAACAAATGTGTAGAACTCAAAAAGGGGGCAGGGTAGAAGCACCCTGACTCCCTAGGCCTGCTCAGGGGGTCCCACAAGGACCCCCAAGGCAAAAAAAAATAAAATAATAAAAGTCGCGGGGTACGCGTACCGTACGCGTACGTACGCGCACGGTAAGCGTACCCCGCGATTTAAAAAAAACCAAAATGTTTGAATATATAAAAACTTTATCCGCTAATTTGGACCCATTTAAAAAACCTTGCGAATTCAATGAAAAAACCATAGGTTTCAGGCCTTAAATAGTTAGGAATTAGCATTTAAAAAACCTTTGAAATTCACTGAAAAAACCATAGGTTTCAGGCTTTCTATAGTTAGGAATTAGCATTAAAAAAACCTTGCAAATTCACTGAAAAACCCATAGGTTTCAGGCCTTATATAGTTAGGAATTAGCATATAAAAAACCTTTGAAATTCAATGAAAAAACCATAGGTTTCAGGCCTTATATAGTTAGGAATTAGCATTTAAAAAACCTTAGAAATGCACTCAATAAACTATAAGTTTTAGGGGTGTTATAGTTAGCTGGACATTTCACTCATACAAAACCATTGAAATTGCCCCTATATAGTTAGTTGGACTAACTATATTTCACGCACCCGCAATCCACTGCTGATGATGTCACATATTACATCATTCATGACATGGTCAGTGACATCACTGATGACATCTCAAATGATGATGTCATCAGTGATGTCACTGACCATGTCATGAACGATCTAATATGTGACATCATCAGCAGTGGATTGCGGGTGCGCGAAATATAGTTAGTACAACTAACTATATAGGAGCAATTTAATTGGTTTTGTATGAGTAAAATGTCCAGCTAACTATAACACCACTAAAACTTATAGTTTTTTGAGTGAATTTCAAAGGTTTTTTTAAAAACGAATTCCTAACTATATAACTCCTGAAACCTATGGTTTTTTCAGTGAATTTCAAAGATTTTTTTAAATGCTAATTCCTAACTATATAAGGCCTGAAACCTATGGTTTTTTCAGTGAATTTCAAAGGTTTTTTAAATGCTGATTCCTAACTATATAAGGCCTGAAACCTATGGTTTTTTCAGTGAATTTAAAAAGGTTTTTTAAATGCTAATTCCTAACTATATAAGGCCTGAAACCTATGTTTTTTTCAGTGAATTTCAAAGGTTTTTTAAATGCTAATTCCTAACTATATAAGGCCTGAAACCTATGGTTTTTTCAGTGTTTTTAAAAAAAAAATTGATTGGTTAACTGGCTCATTAAGTGTATCTTAGTGAATACATATATTAGCGAGTAATGTTTAAATATTTAAATATATGCATGAGTGATGTAATATGTGACGTCATCAGCAGTGCATTGCAGACGTGCAAGTTATAGTGAGTCCAACTAACTATAACGTTGGAATTTCAATGGTTTTATGCGAGTAAAATTTCCAGCTAACTATAACTGGTGTGAAACCTATGGGTTTTTCAGTGAATTTCAAAGGTTTTTTAAATGCTAAATCCTAACTATAACTGGTGTGTAACCTATGGTTTTTTCAGTGAATATATATATACATAAAATTTCTATGGCAAAATGAAACCCCTCATTTTGTTCCTTTTCAAATTAAATGTATTAAGTGTTACCACTTTATTCCAATCAAGATGACTTCAGGTGTGCCATACTTTTGTCATAAGTAAGACTGTTAGCGTTCTAGTTGTTCTTTAGAACACTCTGGGACATTCTGTCATTGGGCTATAGTTGGGCTACATCTGGCTGATATTTGGCCTACATTTGGGCTCTTTTGTCTCTGGTGGCCATCTTGGGAGACTGCATATCAGATTTTTTTTAATGAAATATAAGAGGATTTGAGAAGTCACTCAAATGTGCCCTAATTTTTCTTTCTTCAGCACTAATCATAATTTCTATGGCAAAATGAACCCCCTCATTTTGTTCCTTTGCAAATTAAATGTTTTAAGTGTTAACACTTTATTCCAATCAAGATGACTTCAGGTGTGCCATACTTTTGTCATAAGTAAGACTGTTAGCGCTCTAGTTGTTCTTTAGAACACTCTGGGACATTCTGTCATTGGGCTATAGTTGGGCTACATCTGGCTGATATTTGGGCTACATTTTGTTTTTTTTGTCTCTGGTGGCCATCTTTAGGCTACATTGGGCTACATTGGGCTACATTGGGCTACATTGGGCTACATTTGGGCTCTAACATATATATAGCCCAATGTAGCCCAATATATATTTTTTCAAAGTTAATTTTCGTAAAAACCACTGGAGTACATATCTTGAGACATAGCAAAGGCACATCGGGCTACCAGTCCCTACAATTTTGCCAAGTTTGGTGGAAAACTATTCAGCCGTTCGGGCTAAAAGTGAGTCCAACCGCCCTATGGAAATTAACATGGGGAAAACACGTTTTGGGACCCCCCTTTTATCTCGGCCCCCGCTTGACGAATCCCCCCCAAACGTTCAGGGAAGGAGCGGAGCGCCACGAGGCAAAGTTAAGGAAAACTTCTGGAAGATTCCTCAACCGGCGCCAAAGTTATTCCCAAAAGAATGTTGCGATTTCCCTATGGAAAACAATCCTAACTATATATACCTACTGGCTATCGCCAGTAGGTAATATATATATATATATATATATATATATATATATATATATATATATATATATATATATATATATATATATATATATATCAAACACTCCTTCGTCGCTTGGACAATCGTGTTGTTTTCATTGCTGAAGTGACTTGATTAAACCAATTTGTGGAACTCAAAGGGAGTGCGCCCATTACTTTCGTCCAAGCGGCGAAGGAGTTTTTGATAATTAACGGCGAGGTTCTGCCGTAGGGATTGCACCCACGCCGAGCGCTTAATGGCCGGGAAACTGGGAACTGGCGTGTGAAGATATATATATATATATATATATATATATATATATATATATATATATATATATATATATATTACCTACTGTCGGTCTCCAGTAGGTAGTTATAGTTAGGACCTATTATCCATTGGAAATCCGCAACATCCTAATTGGAATAACTTTGGCGGCGGTTGATGAATCTTCGCGAATTTCTCAAAGAAGATGGCCCGCTCCTTCCCTGAAAGTTTTTGGGGGATTTGTCAAGTGGGGGCTGAGAAAAAAGGGGGGGTCCCAAAACGTGTTTTCCCCATGTTATTTTCCATAGGACGATAAGACATGGCTACAGCCCAAACGGCTGAACGGAATTACAAGAAATTTGGCAAAATGGTGGAGTCTGATTCGCAGATCACGCTTTTGCTGAAATGGTGTAAATCCTTCCAGTAGTTTCTGAGAAAATTAAAAGAAAAAAAATATATTTATCTATAGGCGCGCACTGTGCGCGCACCCATGTGCGCACGGTGCGCAAATCGGGTGTGCACGAGCCGAATTCTGATTTGCTTTTAGATGTCTATCAACATTCCAATCGGTCGAAATCAGGAAGTGTTGGCCGCCATTTTGTGTCCGAGGCAGAAGAGAGGCAAAAACAAAAGTGGAGAACGTGAAAAGGGGCAGGGTAGAGACTCCCTGACCCCCTGGGGCTTCTCATGGGGTCCCTGAAGGACCCCGAAGGGCAAAAACATTTTTTTAAAAAAAAATAATAAATCGCGAGGTGCGTGCACGTTGCATGCACCATCAAGGCACAAGTGACTCAAAAACAAAAGTGGAGAACGTGAAAAGGGGGCAGGGTATAGACTCCCTGACCTCCTAGGCCTTTTCAAGGGGTCCATGAAGGACCCAGAAGGGCAAAAAAACCATATGTTTTTTTAAATCGCGAGATGCGCACACGTTGCACGCACCCTCGAGGCAGAAGTGACTCAAAAACAAAACTGTTCAACTTGATCCAAATCTTAAAAACTAGCAGTGCCGTTGCATATTACAGGATACAGTCATTGTATTACAATATACAAATGCAGTTTGTGGAAAAATAAATATATAAAAAATATAAAAATTGATACAGAAATTAGCATTTTAAAAACCTTTGATATTCACTTAAAAACATAGGTTTCACACACGTTATAGGTTTCAGGCCTTAAATAGTTAGGAATTAGCATTGAAAAAACCTTAGAAATTCACTGAAAAAACCATAGATTTCACACACGTCTTAGTTAGGAATTATCATTTATAAAACCTTGCAAATTCACTGAAAAACCATAGGTTTCACACATGTTATAGTTAGCTGGACGTTTCACCCATACAAAACCATTGAAATTCCCCCGTTATAGTTAGTTCAGCTAACTATAACTCGCGTGCCCGCAATACACTGCTGATGACGTCACATATTATATCACTCATGACATGGTCAGTGACATCACTCATGACATGTAAAACACAGTGCATGGAGTGAGTGAAGTGGAATATGGTGAGTAAGGGAAGGGGAATGAGTGAAGAAGCGAAGGAAGGGAAGAGAGGGGAAGGGAAGTAAAGCAGGGGGTCTGAAAGAAGGTGAGTGTGGGAGGGGAGTGAGGGTAAGGGGAGTAAACATGGGGAATGAGAATAAGTGAGGGAAGTGGGGTAAGGAAACGGGGGTGAGGGTGGTTGAGAAAAGATTAGTGAGGTTAAGGAAATGAGTGATGAGAAAGTACATTTTGTTTGTCAAACTTACCTTATAAGTAATGTAAACTTGATGACATATTTTAATAAAAATTTAATATCTGTGGAAGAGAAAAAAAATTACTTATAATTTTAATAATATTTATTTCAAAATACAAGAGATGAGGCAGGAGGCTAAAGGTCCTATGGAAAATTACAAGGGGACAACATGTTTTAGGCCCCCCTTTTTTCTTGGCCCCCACTTGACGTATCACCCCCAAACTTACAAGGAAGGAGCGGAACAGAGCAGGCCATTTTCTTGGAGAATTGCACATGTATTCGTCCACCGGTGCCAAAGTTATTCCAAATAGAATGTTGCGGATTTCCTATGGAAACTAGATCCTAACTATATCTACCTACTGGCGACCGCCAGTAGGTAATATATACCCTTTACGTGTTTTTTGCACATTTGTTTCACTGCTTTGTTGTGCCTTGGTTCTACCAAGGCACAAGATGGCTGCCAACACTTCCTGGTTTGGAGTGTTGACAGACAGTTGACATCCAATCAGCATGCAGCTTGTGCTTGGGAAGGTACAGAGTACAGTTCAGAGTACGGTACTTTGTCTCTAGATATCCCTTTGATTTTACTTGTGATTTTCTCAGAAACTACTGAACGGATTTATACCATTTAACAAAAAGCTCTATCTGCGAACCGAACTCTACCTTTTTGCCAAATTTGGTGTAATTCTGTTCAGTCCTTCGGGCTGTAGCCCTGGCTAAAGGTACTATGGAAAATTGCATGTAGAAAACACATTTCGGGACACCCCTTTTTTCTCGGCCCCCACTTGACGAATCACCCCCAAACTTCCAGGGAAGGAGCGGAGCGGAGCAGGCCATTATCTTGGAGAATTCCGCGTGTATTCGTCCACCGGCGCCAAAGTTATTCCAAATAGAATGTTGCGGATTTCCTATGGAAACTAGGTCCTAACTATATCTACGTAATGGTGACCGCCAGTAGGTAATATATACCCTTTGCGTGTTTTGCACGTTTGTTTCACTGCTTTCTTGTGCCTCGGTTCTACTGAGGCACGCGATGGCTGCCAACACTTCCTGGTTTGGAGTGTTGACAGACAGTTGACATCCAATCAGCATGCAGCTCGTGCTCGGGAAGGTACAGTGTACAGTACAGAGTACAGTACAGAGTACGGTACTTTGTCTCTAAATATCACTATGATTTTACTTTTGATTTTCTCAGGAACTACGGAACAGATTTACACCATTTAACAAAAAGCGTGATCTGCGAACAGAACTCTACCTTTTTGCCAAATTTGGTGTAATTCCGTATAGCCGTTCGGGCTGTAGCCCTGCCTAAATGTCCTATGGAAAATTGCATGGGGAAAACACGTTTTGGGGCCTCCCTTTTTTCTCGGCCCCTGCTGCACGAATCACCCCAGGGAAGGAGCGGAGCGGAGCAGGCCATTTTCTTGGAGAAATTCATGAAGATTCATCCACCGGCGCCAAAGTTATTCCAAATAGAATGTTGCGGATATCCTATGGAAACTAGGTCCTAACTAAATCTACCTACTGGCGATCGCCAGTAGGTAATATATATATATATATATATATGTATATGTATATATATATATATATATATATATATATATATATTCACTGAAAAAACCATAGGTTATAGACCATATATAGTTAGGAATTAGCATTTACAAAACCTTGAAAATTCACTGAAAAAACCATAGGTTAGAGACCATATATAGTTAGCTGGACATTTTATTGACATAAAACCAATGAAATTCCATATATAGTTAGTTGCACTAACTATATATCGCGCACCCGCAATCCACTGCTGATGATGTCACATATTACATCATTCATGACATGGTCAGTGACATCACTGATGACATCACTGATGACATCTCAAATGACATCACTGATGACATCACTGATGACTACATCCAGTGACTGTGTGTTTCTGTAAAGTTTAAATATGTTTTACATATTGAAGAATGAGAGGATATATAAGTGTCTGGATGAAAGATTCAGTAGGTGCATGACTGACTGTATGATTGAGTGATTAAATGTGTCTTACTGAATGCATGGGTTAGTGACTAAACTGTCTGAATGTGGGCAACAATATGTCTGGTGTGTAAGCTACTGCATGTGTTGATCAGTAGCTATACGACAGGCTATATGTGTTATTGATTGGTTGCCCGAGTATTTGAATGGGAGACTGAGTGTGTGTGTAGGTAGCTGGCATATATAAATGACTATACATAAGAGCCACTAATTGTGCGAGTGGATGTATGGATCATTGTGTACTTGTATCAGTAATTGTATACCAAAGTAAGTATATGTTAGTATATGTTTTAATAAGTAAGGTGTTTTGTGTATAACTGTATAGTTTAGGAAATGGAAGTGTGATTGAATCTTTGCATGACTGACTAGATGTGTGAGTAACTCAATGGATGAGTGGCAGAATGTGAGTGTCTGTATAGGTGTTTGAGTGCAGATGATAGTGTTGTATTGATGAGTGACTATATGTATGAGTAATTCTATGAGTAAATGAGTGGATGTGTGTATAGACCTAGGAATCAGTGTGTGCATATGTAGTAACTGGTATTGGTGTGTCAATGACTTCAAGAATGGTTGTCTGTGTTTAACACTGGGTGTATCAAAGGTAATATTAGAGTGTGAGGACGTGCATCGTATTATCACATGAATGATATCATCAGTGTTGTGATCAGTGATGTCAATTGAGATGTCATCAGTGATGTCATCAGTGATGTCATTTGAGATGTCATCAGTGATGTCATCAGTGAAGTCACTGACCATGTCATGAATGATGTAATATGTGACATCATCAGCAGTGGATTGCGGGTGCGCGATATATAGTTAGTGCAACTAACTATATATGGAATTTCATTGGTTTTATGTCAATAAAATGTCCAGCTAACTATATATGGTCTCTAACCTATGGTTTTCTCAGTGAATTTTCAAGGTTTTGTAAATGCTAATTCCTAACTATATATGGTCTATAACCTATGGTTTTTTCAGTGAATTTCAATGTTTTTTTAATAGCAAATATCAAAACCTTTAAAATGTATTCTTCTTTAAATCGAAAAATATATTTTATATGTTTTTAATAAATTTTTTTATGTATTTTTTTTTTAATTATTTTTTTTGTTTCGCTGCCGGTACGCGAACTGGTGAGCTTCCCGTTAGCTCAATTTCTTGCCGCAACCCGGTACGCGAACCGGTAAACGTTCCGTTTGCGCAACTGCCGCGTTACGAAACAACATGGTGACGCGTGGCGTAACCGCAACGTATCGCGTTGTCGCGTAATGCGTCATATGACGCGTCGCGTTAGCGCACCCGGAAGTGCTCCGGTACGGGAAGCGAGGCGCGAAGCGCAGCTTCCCGGAAGCGATCCGGGACGCGGCCCGGAGCGCGTAACGTAAGCATAACAGGTCATGTGACTTGTTAATAACACTTTTCATTGGTTCATTTCACTTTTGGTTTCCTAATGTTGTTAGGCTAGGTCATGTGACCTAAAAATAACACTTTTCATTGGTTTAGAACTATTTTTTTTTCCCAAATGATGAAAACCCCTCCTTGTTTTTACCTCATTCTTACTTTCTACTTCCAGAGAGCAAGACCTATTTTTGACAATGGCTTCTGTAATAGCTGCAGCTTGTGCTTCTCAGCAACCACCACCACCACCAAAAAGACCACCTCCAACACTGGACTTTGGTAGAGAGGAAGATAATGAGGACGAAGAGGAGGAGGAGGAGGAAGAGCAAGTAAGGCAGTTCCTGCCAGAAACACCAAGGCAGAGCCATATTAAAGAGCACTACATATGGCAATTTTTTAAAATTCCACCTGGACAAAAGAAGGTCAATGCACCCCAGGTGTCTTGTTTGATATGTAAAAATATACTTTCTCGTGGCAACCCCAACAAGAAATACAGCTTTGGGAATCATACAATGATTCGCCACATGGAGCGATGGCATCCTAATAATCTTTCCCAAGCACAAGTAAGGGATCTTGCTGCCAACCCCCCAAATGTCATCCCCAGCACCTCCAGTGGACAAAGCTCATTCGCCGGACCAGAAGTCCGAGAAATAATCCACAATATTCAAGCTCCTTTTGAACACTACAAAATAGTTTGTATATATTGTGGAGGAACTATTTGTTATGGAGAGAAGAGTATTACTTTGATTAACCGAGCTGGAGAAAATCATAAATGCAACAAGATGAGAAAACAATGAATCCTTTTTATTTTTTTTTGCTCCTGTTGAGACATGTTCAAACCCTACTTTTTTGTTATTTCCCCTAAAAAAACACAAAAAAAACACAAAATAGTTTTCAAAAATAAAAAAAATAAAAAAATTGTTCAGAAAATTAATAAAAAAAAGAAAAAAAAGAAAAAGAATAAAAAAACAGTTCTTTTCAGAACTACCTTCCATTTATAACAAAATTGCTAAAATTTTTATACCCTGTCTTTCTTTTTTCCTCATAGTACGCTCCCCAGACCGCTTCCCGGTGCGCGTACCGGGCGCTCCCCACGCAAAAAAAACCAATTTTTTTTTTTTTCTGGCCCCACATCAAACCTAGGGGGTCAGGGAGGATCTACTATGCCCCCTTATGGTCATTTCCCCCTTTGTTTTGGCCTCCTCTTGTCTCTCGATCCTACCGAGAGACAAGATGGCGGCCGCTCCGGACTGTTTAGAATGTTGACAGACACCGGAGAGCCAATCAGCTGTTGTATTGTATTGTATTTGAACTTGTAAAGCGCACTGCTACCCGTCAGGGGTTTCCTGGCGCTGAATAACTCTGGGGAACCCGTCCTGGCTTTCCCTGTGGGATGGTCCCCACTGGGAGTCCCCAAGGTGGAGCCAGGCATCCCCGGAAATTGATGGGGCCGTTGTGGAGATTAGGCAAGCTAATGCCCAGAGTTGCCGAGTGCAACCCCTGATTAGAGTAGGCACCGAAGCGAGAATTATCGAGTCCGCTGACCCAAGTCCACGACCCTGCCGCGTCGGGAATTGAACCCTGGTCTCGGGCCGACTTCTGCTCCCGGGTCTGCCTCCTCAAACTTCGCGAAGTTCCGTTACGCGTCAGGTACGCAAACCGGGGCGCTGCCCGGAGCACGCTTACAGATATATATATTTTTTTGAACGTTAACTTCTCAAAATCCACTGGAGCATATATATTGAGACCTAGCAAAGGCACATCGGACTAACAGTCCCTACAATTTTGCCAAGTTTCGTGCAAATCCATTCAGCCGTTCGGGCTAAATGTGAGGCCAACCGCCCTATGGAAATTAACATGGGAAAACGTGTTTTGGGACCCCCCTTTTTTCTCGGCCCCCCCTTGACGAACCCCCCCCAAATTTTCAGGGGCTGCTCAGAAACAAAATGTTCCATTTTCCTGAATATTTCAGCCAATTCCGTCCACAAACGCCAAACTTATTAGACATAGAATTTTCAAAAATCCCATAGAGAAAAAATCCTAACTATATATACCTACTGGCGACTGCCAGTAGGTAATATATATATATATATATATATATATATAAAACCTACTGGCGATAGCCAGTAGGTATATATAGTTAGGATTGTTTTCCATAGGGAAATCGCAACATTCTATTGGGAATAACTTTGGCTCAGGTTGAGGAATCTTCCTGAAATTTTCCTTAACTTTGCCTCGCGGCGCTCAGCTCCTTCCCTGAAAGTTTGGGGAAGATTCGTCAAGCGGGGGCCGAGATAAAAGGGGGGTCCCAAAACGTGTTTTCCCCATGTTAATTTCCATAGGGCGGTTGGACTCACTTTTAACCCGAACGGCTGAATGGTTTTCCACCAAACTTTGCAAAATTGTAGGGACTGGTAGCCCGATGTGCCTTTGCTATGTCTCAAATTATGTGCTCCAGTGGTTTTTACGAAAATGTACTTTGAAAAAATACATATTGGGCTACATTGGGCTATATATGTTAGAGCCCAAATGTAGCCCAATGTAGCCCAATGTAGCCCAATGTAGCCCAATGTAGTCCAATGTAGCCCAAAGATGGCCACCAGAGACAAAAAAAAACAAATGTAGCCCAAATATCAGCCAGATGTAGCCCAACTATAGCCCAATGACAGAATGTCCCAGAGTGTTCTAAAGAACAACTAGAGCGCTAACAGTCTTACTTATGACAAAAGTATGGCACACCTGAAGTCATCTTGATTGGAATAAAGTGTTAACACTTTTAATTTGCAAAGGAACAAAATGAGGGGGTTCATTTTGCCATAGAAATTATGATTAGTGCTGAAGAAAGAAAAATTAGGGCACATTTTGAGTGACTTCTCAAATCCTCTTATATTTCATTAAAAAAATTCTGATATGCAGTCTCCCAAGATGGCCACCAGAGACAAAAGAGCCCAAATGTAGGCCAAATATCAGCCAGATGTAGCCCAACTATAGCCCAATGACAGAATGTCCCAGAGTGTTCTAAAGAACAACTAGAACGCTAACAGTCTTACTTATGACAAAAGTATGGCACACCTGAAGTCATCTTGATTGGAATAAAGTGGTAACACTTAATAAAATATATGTAAATTAACACTCCCAGGCATAAACTTAAACAGTAACACAATAGAGTGAACAAACAAACTACTAGGGTTTCAAAAAATATACATTTTTAATTCAATTAAAAAGACAATTAATAACAGTCAGTGCAATGATCAAAGTTAATAAAAGAATCCTAAACTAATACATATGGATTCACAAAAATTTTTTTAAAAGGAGGTTAGATGGTATCCGGTCGATGCGTTTCAACATAAAATTATGTCTTCATCAGGACATTTACCATCCAATTTCTGTAAAAAAGATTATAACAGAATTTTAATAATTTAACATCCTATCGTGAGATGATATTACTCTAGTAGTTATAGATTTGTTACAAGTTTCTATTGGTTTAACTCATGTTTGATATAATATGTAATATACCGCTCCTTATATACATGTCTTACACCTATGCATATGTAAGTTAATAGTCTATACATGCCAACAACGAAGTACAATATATGAAGTTTATGCATTACCAAGGGTATACGGTCAACCCTAATTGACTGACATTATTCTTGAATATATTTCTATTTTTTTAAAACATCAGAAAAAAGCGGAAAATTCCCCCTGCTTTTGAATTCAATGATTTTAACTCACTGGTTTAGCTAACTGTTTGTTCTTCATGTCATATATTACATATAATCAACTCAATTGTCTTCCTTTGCGCATGGCTTTTTGGCTCAAGAATGAGCCCCGATAAACTTAAATTTAAAAAGATAGAAAAATAGAAAGAAAAAGATAAAAGAAGCTCATAGCGATTTATGCATTTCTGCATTTTCTAAAATGAAGATGCCTCTCATGTTCATTGTATCTCAGCTGATATCCTGACAATAGTGCAGTACCTAAAAACATTTGCTGCACTCGAAGTACCTACGGGTATCTAGAACAGATTCTATGCATCTAATTATCTTACCTAGAGATAGATTCACGTACAGGGCACACACTCTTCTCTATTTTTCTGGCTGTATTATAGCTGTGTCATCAGACTCCAAACTGGGTATTTACTTAACAGTTTATCTAAAAAAGACAAATTAGCATACGAGTGAGCCCTGCATCAACATTATGGTTTCCTTTCAAACTATTTAAGAATCCAATAAAGGATTTTTCCACTGAAGAAGTAACAACTAGCCACTAACCTTGGAGGTGTATTATTGCTTTCATTGGGGCATTCATAACCTGAGTGTCTTAAGTTTCAAACGAATATTTTTAACCTATAAGTGAAAAACATATGTTAAAGTGTATTACTAGATTGATACGACTTCTTTTCAATTAAAAACATATTTATAACTATCTTACCACTAAGAGGGTTTGTTCGATACATTCTCACTCTGGGGTCTTTTATATCAATCTGGTCACACGACTTTAAAAATGATATGTTGAATAAAATCCTAACAATATGAAACGAGGAACTGGTTAGCGCAATTTATATTAGACTACTGATATGAATACACTACCTACTGCCTATTTCTAAATGTCACTTACCAAAATTAAACAGAGCGATGTTGATTCTAGGTACCGATTATATCCGGTGGTTAAGTTAAAAGGTCTGTTCGGCGTGGGCGTGGGATTTTCTACTGCAGTACTCACAGAATCCTATGAGGAAGGGAGGAGCAGCCCGTTAGTGACTATTATATCGTCCATTTTCACAGGTTCACTTAAAGCGTAGGGGGGTAGACCTGGGCAAAAAATCTTGTCGAATAGCATTTTCAAGTGCCGGATATAGGTCACCTAAAAAGCGAATGTACATGGGGCCAGATGTGTATACTTTACGCTTTTACTCATACCGCTTACCTATTTTTTATTTTTTATTTGCGCGCTGTTCCCAGGCATGGCCGTTTACCAATCGTGGTCCGGTTCTTAAGTATACGGCGGTAGGGTCCTGATACTTCTATTGTATATATATCTTGACAAGCGCTCGTTACTCCTATAGGTAAAAGCGGAGATTCTTAGTATTTACAAAAAAGAGGGAATCTCGAGTCAAGCCGATTTTAAACTAAACCATCTACGCGGTCGCTTACCTGGACGATTACACGAGGGTACGAATGGCGCCGGAACCTGCCGGTCGGTCAGGTATTCAAAAAAGAGCAGCCCTAATTTGCAGTTGGGACATTCTTTTATAAGGGAGATTTTCATTGGTTTTCATCACGTCTACATTCTTAAAGGGGAAAGCCCTATTTACAGATAGCATATTATGCGAATGATCAGTGGTAGTTATCATAGGATTGCATTCTGCCAAGGCAAATCATTGTTAAGGCCATGGCTGAATGTCTTTAGAGAAAATATCCAAAAAACTTCTCGTTTTTTTCTTATTTTCTCTCCTCCCTTCGTATTTGGTGTCTGGATCTTTTCCAATATGCGCCACCGTATTTCTGATGGAGCATGTTTGAATTCTATGAAATGCGAGACAAGTGGGGCAGTCAGTTTCTGAGTATTTATCGCTGACCTATGTTCGGTTAGCCGGGTTTTAATTTTTCTTGAGGTCTCGCCCACATATCCTAAATTACAGGGGCATACGAGCAAATAAACAACATTGCTAGTATTACATGTCCACAGATCATTAGCTGTGATATTATATCCGTTCAATTGAAAATTCTGTCCTGGTACGATGCCCTCACACGATTGACAGGAGCCACATCTTGAGGTGCCCTTCACTGGGTTTGCACCCTGTATAGATTTTTGTACAAAAGGGGGTCTATCAAGGGTACCAGAATATCTGGATCTCACCACAAGATCTTTTAGATTCTTGTTCCTCCGATGTGCATACATCGGTTTCTTAAGCTTGGGTGTGGCTGGCTCAAGATTTAGTAAATGCCAATTGGCATTCACTATCTGTCTGATAGTTGCATTTAGTGTTGAGTGTCGCGTGACACACACTAATTTTGGTTCTTGGACTGCATTTTTTGGTCTTAAGAGCGCATCCCGGTCATAGTATCTAGCCCTCTTGTAGGCCTCCCGTACTAATCGGCGGGGGTACCCTCTGTCCAGGAATTTTTGCTTCATCTTTTCCGATTGCCTGTCATAGTCTTTAATATCAGTACAATTTCGTCTCACCCTCAGGAACTGGGAGAATGGAATTCCATCCTTCTGACTCCTAGGGTGATAACTCGAGAAATGGAGCAGGGTGTTTCTTGATGTGGGCTTCGAGTATAGGTCCACTTCCAGTGCATTGTTTTTGTTCTGAATATATATATCCAGGAATTCAACCTTGGCGGTGTCAACGTGGGCAGTAAAGCGAAGATTTTCGTCCGCAAGATTGAGCCACTCCAAGAATTCTCCCAAGGTCTGTTCCCCACTGGTCCAGATAAAGAAGATATCATCAATGAACCTAGACCAGTGGGAAACAGACTCATGAAAAGGGGCTATCTCATTATATATGTTACGTGCCTCAAACAGGGCCATATATATATTTGCTATGGAAGGGGCCATGGCTGCCCCCATGCTTACGCCCTTGATTTGCTGATACATATGGTCTCCAAATTGGAAGACATTTTCCTTCAATACTATTGCAAGACAATCATAGACAAACTGCTTGTCGCATGGAATTTGGTGAAGATCTATGAACCACATGGTGGCATCTAGTGCCCCTCTCTGTGGGATGTTACTATATAATGCTTCAACATCAAGCGTGACTAATAAATCCCTATTTCCAATGAATTTGAGATTTTCTACCTTCGCAATCATTTCTCCCGTATCTTTGATATACGATGGGGAGAGTGATACATAGGGTCTCAGTATATTGTCTACATATTTAGAGAGCGCTTCCGTTGGAGTGCCAATTGTGGAGACTATGGGTCTATAGGGTGGATTCTGTTGATCTTTGTGCATTTTAGGAAGGCCATAAATGCATGCGAGTTTCCCCTGTGACTTGTTTAAAAATTCATACTCTTTTTTATTTATTATTTTCTCCTCCAAAGCTCTCTTTGTTATCTGCTGAATCTTTCTCACTACCCTGTCTACCGGATTAGTTGTGACTTCTCTATAGAACAAGGAGTCGTTCAGCATATTTAACATATTCTCCTCATATGTAGTGGAGTCAATGAGGACAATGCCCCCTCCCTTATCACTGCCTTTTATTATCAGTGATTTGTTGTTCTTTAAATTAAGCAAGGAATCATGTTCCTCTTTAGAGATATTATATTTTGATTTAGGAACATATCTAAGGGCTGAATCTAGTTTTGCTAAAACAACTTTTTCAAACATCGCCACCTCCGGACCAAGTTGGTCCAGTGATGGTGTGAAGGTGGAAGGCAGGGCTACAATGTTATTAGTAGTATTGTCATAGTCTAAATCTGTTCTGTCCATAAAGAATTTATTCAGTCTTATTTTTCTGAAAAAAGAGTGTATATCTTGATATAATTCAAATAAGTCAACATTCGCATGTGGGACAAATGTTAAACCCTTTGAAAGTAAAGATATATCTGGTGGTTCCAACTGATATTTTGAGAGATTGAAAATCGGTATCACATCCACTGTCTCTGATATTGCCTGCTGCGGGTTTCCAGATAATGCTGGGGCTGTGCTTCCATGGGGTGTTGGTAAGTTTGATGTCCCCGGGATGACGGTTGAAAGCGCACTCTCTGCCGTCCCCGTTTCGCTCCTCGGTACCCTAAAAAAGGTTGGCGTAAATTTCTTCGGCCATTTTGGGGATTTTGAGGATTATAATGGTCATCCTCATGATAGTTTTGTTCGGTTTCAGATTCCGGGTCCGAGGAGTCAGAGAAATTATTTATTCTCTGTTGATTATAGTTTCCTTCCCCTTGCTGAACACTTAATAAATTTATTTGAAAAGGAACAAAATGAGGGGTTTCATTTTGCCATAAAAATTGTATATATATATATATATTCACTGAAAAAACCATAGGTTACACACCAGTTATAGTTCGGAATTAGCATTTAAAAAACCTTTGAAATTCACTGAAAAAACCATAGGTTTCACACCAGTTATAGTTAGCTGGAAATTTTACTTGCATAAAACCATTGAAATTCCCACGTTATAGTTAGTTGGACTCACTATAACTTGCACGTCTGCAATGCACTGCTGATGACGTCACATATTACATCACTCATGCATGTATTTAAATATTTAAACATTACTCGCTAATATATGTATTCACTAAGATACACTTAATAAGCCAGTTAACCAATCAATTAAAAAGAAATTTTTAAAAACCATAGGTTTCAGGCCTTATATAGTTAGGAATTAGCATTTAAAAAACCTTTGAAATTCACTGAAAAAACCATAGGTTTCAGGCCTTATATAGTTAGGAATTAGCATTTAAAAAACCTTTGAAATTCACTGACAAAAAACCATAGGTTTCAGGCCTTATATAGTTAGGAATCAGCATTTAAAAAACCTTTGAAATTCACTGAAACAACCATAGGTTTCAGGCCTTATATAGTTAGGAATTAGCATTTAAAAAAACCTTTGAAATTCACGGAAAAAACCATAGGTTTCAGGAGTTATATAGTTAGGAATTCGTTTTTAAAAAACCTTTGAAATTCACTCAAAAAACTATAAGTTTTAGTGGTGTTATAGTTAGCTGGACATTTTACTCATACAATACCAATGAAATTGCTCCTATATAGTTAGTTGTACTAACTATATTTCACGCACCCGCAATCCACTGCTGATGATGTCACATATTAGATCATTCATGACATGGTCAGTGACATCACTGATGACATCTCAAATGACATCACTGATGACATCATCCACGTGACAATCACATAGACCTTTTCATACACTATTACAATTTTTCATCAGTGTTTGTAAAATACAGAGTATCATATTTAAATCCATTGTCACAGCAATACAGATATCTAAAAATCCACTCAGTGATTCATAGATGTATACACACATCTAATCACTTACCTATGGATTCACTCATACATGCTGTCAATGAACAATAGAACACTATCAAAAATACTTATACATCTATATCGACATTAAACAACAGCACGCATCCTATTCACATATGAAATCATGCTACTCACTTATGCAAACAATGGATCATACTTACATATTTACTTAGCAAAACACTTATACAAACACCACTTCTTCTATTCATTTAGATAGTAAGTCATACTTAGTGAATTATAAAATCATTATTACAAGTATACAGTTATCCATACAGTCACTCACACAATCATTTTGTCTTATGTATACTTATTTATATACAACAACTGACACATACACTGCCTTTTATTTTTCTAGTTTGTTGGACCTGTACCTTTGAGAAATATATTTACTCATCACCACACCCATAAAGAGATTCCCTCACCCAAACTGTTAGAACATGTAGTTTTAACTTCATATATCTACTGTATCAACTATTCACACATCTTTGGACACTCACACACCCCACCGAACCACACACACTTTCACACTCCCATACAAATACTCAGTTAACTAATCAATAACTAATATAGACTTTCACATAGCTAGTAACCAACTGTAGAATCAGTTTACACAACAACTGACAAAGTGATACAGATATTCACACAGTTTAGTTACTATCCACTATATTTAGTGAGACATTATAAATTGGTCAAGTAAACAGTCAATTACACTGCTACTAAATCCTCCATCCAAATATTTATTTATATATATCCACTCATTCTTCAATGTAAATTGCTATATATATAATGCATATTTAAATAACGAAGCAAACCACATTCACTGGATGATGTCATCAGTGATGTCATCAGTGATGTCATTTGAGATGTCATCAGTGATGTCACTGACCATGTCATGAATGATCTAATATGTGACATCATCAGCAGTGGATTGCGGGTGCGCGAAATATAGTTAGTACAACTAACTATATAGGAGCAATTTCATTGGTTTTGTATGAGTAAAATGTCCAGCTAACTATAACACCACTAAAACTTATAGTATTTTGAGTGAATTTCAAAGGTTTTTTAAAAACGAGTTCCTAACTATTTAACTCCTGAAACCTATGTTTTTTTCAGTGAATTTCAAAGGTTTTTTTAAATGCTAATTCCTAACTATATAAGGCCTGAAACCTATGGTTTTTCCAGTGAATATATATATATATATATATATATATATATATATATATATATATATATATATATATATATATATATATATATATATATATATATATATTACCTACTGGCGATAGCCAGTAGGTATATATAGTTAGGACCTAGCTACCATAGGAAATCCGCAACATTCTATTGGGAATAACTTTGGCGCCGGTTGAGGAATTTGCATGTAGCTTTACAAAAGTTTGGCCAGCTCTTCTGCGCTTCTTCTCTGAGAGTTTCGGGGGATTCGTGAAGTGGGGGCTGAGAAAAAAGGGGGGTCCCAAAAAGTGTTTTCCCCATGTTAATTTCCATAGGATGTTCTGACAAGGCTACAGCCCGAACCGCTGAACGGAATTACACCAAACCTGGCAAAATTGTAGGGAATGTAACGCACAAGTGCCTTTGCTATATTTGGTGAAAATTGCTCTGGTGGTTTTTATGAAAATTAAAACACATATATATCTGGGCGGAGCCTAACCACACATCTCATCGTGAGATCTGATTGGCTGTCAGCACTTCATCCAAGAAGTGTTGGCAGCCATCTTGGGACCAATATACATGATAGCACCTCAGTAAAAAGCATTGTAGTTAATAGAGGGTTTTAGGACTTTAGTTACATTATAAATCATTTGTTGATGGTACCATACTCATTTTAGGAATTGTGGTGTGTTCTAAGGTGATTTTACCATGTGAAAAAGCCTTCTGCTGGGATATCATGAATCATGTTTGAAAGAAAACTATTATCTCATGCTTTTCCCACAGTGGTTTGGAAGGGGATCTATAAGCTAAACTGAAAACATATTTTCTGTAAATTCACATTGTCTTTCTCAGTCATGTGAGCCTGAAGTCTGACATTCTCAGTAAAACATGTACATCCAACAAGGACAGAGACTGTCAGTTGATTCCTTTGTGTTCTACTGCAGCCACCTAGAGTGTTCTAAAGAACAACTAGAGCGCTAACAGTCCTACTTATTACAAAGGTATGGCACACCTGAAGCCATCTTGATTGGAATAAAGTGGTAACTCTTAAAACATTTAATTTAAAAAGGAACAAAATGAGGGGGTATATTTTGCCATAGAAAGTTTGATTAGTGCTGCAGAAAGAAAAAATCGGGCACATTTTGATTGACTTCTCAAATCCTCCTCTATTTCATTAAAAAACTCTGACATGCATTTTCCCAAGATGGCCACCAGAGACAAAAGAGCCCAAATGTAGCCCAAATATCACCCAGATGTAGCCCAAGTATAGCCCAATGACAGAATGTCACAGAATGTTCTAAAGAACAACTAGAGCGCTAACAGTCTTACTTATAACAAAAGTATGGCACACCAGAAGCCATCTTGATTGGAATGAAGTGGTAAGTCTGAAAACATTTAATTTAAAAAGGAACAAAATGAGGGGGTTCATTTTGCCATAGAAAGTATGATTAGCAGCAGACTTCCCTGGTGAGCAGTAGCTTTACTACAGTGATCTAATGAGCAACTAGAGTGCTAACATTCAAAATTTATGGCAAATGTGTGACACATCTGAATGCCTTCTTGATGGAACCAAAGTAAACAAGCATTGAAAATGCAATAGATCTTGCCCTCGTTTAAGTTAAAGCCGTTCTGTTTGTAATGAGGTGGCTTTTTAGCTTTGCTTTTATTAGTGTTTTTAAAACTTTCATGTAAATAACATGCATATGTATGCATATATGTATATGTATGCATGCATTTATATTTGTATTTATATAGATATGCAGATTATATATGTTTATATATGTATGTATATATATATATATACACATACATAAATGCATATGCATATATATGCATATATATATGTGTATATGTGTGCGTGTAGAGAGAGGTAGAGAGGTAGAGGTGTAGAGAAAGAGAGGTAGAGGTAGAGAGGTAGAGACTAGTAGAGAGAGAAGTAGAGAGAGGTAGAGAGGTAGAGAGAGTGAGTAGTAGAGAGTAGTAGAGTGAATAGTAGAGTGAGTAGTAGAGAGTAGTAGAGAGTGAGTAGTAGAGAGTGAGTAGTAGAGAGTAGTAGAGAGCAAGTAGTAGAGTGAGTAGTAGAGAGCAGTAGAGAGTGAGTAATAGAGAGTAGTAAAGAGTAAGTAGTAGAGAGTATAGAGAGTGAGTAGCAGAGAGAGAGAGTAGTAGAGAGTGAGTAGTAGAGAGTAGTAGAGAGTGAGTAGTAGCGAGTAGTAGAGAGTGAGTAGTAGAGAGTGAGTAGTAGAGAGTAGTAGAGAGAGAGTAGTAGAGAGTGAGTAGTAGAGAGTAGTAGAGAGTGAAAAGTAGAGAGTGAGTAGTAGAGAGTAGTAGATAGTGAGTAGTAAAGAGTGAGTAGTAGAGAGAGAGTAGTAGAGAGTGAGTAGTAGAGAGTAGAGAGTAGTAGAGAGTGAGTAGTAGAGAGTAGTAGATAGTGAGTAGTAGGGAGTGAGTAGTAGAGAGAGAGTAGTAGATAGTAGTAGAGTAGTAGAGAATTAGTAGTAGAGAGTGAGTATTAGAGAGTAGTGGAGTAGTAGAGAGTAAGTAGTAGAGAGTAGTGGAGAATATTCCAAAGTTTTGCACAGCACCACTTGCACAATAAGTCCAATCAAATCATATCACAGAGTCCTTATTGAAGCGCTGAATCTTGGTGTATATTCAAATGCTTTTATTTTCCTTAAGTTTATTTACCACAGCCAACTGACACGTTTCGTTCTGTACAACAGAACTTCTTCAGGGCGTTCTTATTTCCTTCAAGTTATGTCGGTATCCTGTTGTCAAATAACTAGATATTTCTTCCAAATGTTAGACGAGACGTAAGTACATTCTTATTCAAAGTGACTAGGTATCAATTTTACCCACACAATTCGGGCAGACTTGAGTAATTTATAGCATCCTCAAAGTCAGTCTTTCAAAAATTCCAAAGTATAGGACATGATAATCCGAATCCAAATGTTTCTCAAGAAAAGTCATTTTCAATCGTTTGGAATTTCGGCGTTTGGGCGGATATGACCCAGGGACCCCCAGTATACAAGAGGAATTAGTCCCCCCTCTGCAAACGCGCCAGTGGCCTGCGTTGCAGAGAGGTGTAAAAGAGGCATAGCCTCATTACACCTCTGTGCAATGCAGCCCCCTGGCGCATACTGGAGGTTCCAGGTGGGCTAGTTGGCCCCCAGGGACCCCCAGTATGCAAGGGGAATTAGTTCCCCCTCTTCAAACATGCACTGGGGCTCAGTTGCAGAGCGGTATAAAAAAGGGTGTGGCCTCATTACACCTCTCTGCAATGCAGCCCCCTGGCGCATACTGGAGGCTCCTGGTGGGCTAGTTGGCCCCCCAGGGACCCCCAGTATGCAAGGGGAATTAGTTCCCCCTCTGCAAACGCGCCAGGGGGCTGCGTTGCAGAGAGGTGTAACAAGGGGCATAGCCTCATTACACCTCTGCAATGCAGCCCCCTGGCGCATACTGGAGGTTCGAGGTGGGCTAGTTGGCCCCCAGGGGCCCCCAGTATGCAAGGGGAATTAGTTCCCCCTCTTCAAACATGCACGGGGGCTGCATTGCAGAGAGGTGTAAAAAGGGGCATGGCTTCATTACACCTCTCTGCAATGCAGTCCCCTGGCGAATACTGGAGATTCCTGGTGGGCTTTCAGGTCTTATATAGTTAGGTATTAGCATTAAAAAAACCTTTGAAATTCACTGAAAAAAACATAGGTTTCAGGCCTTATATAGTTAGGAATTAGCATTTAAAAAACCTTGCAAATTCACTGAAAAAACCATAGGTTTCAGGCCTTATATAGTTAGGAATTAGCATTCAAAAAACATTTAAAATTCACTCAAAAAACTATAAGTTTTAGGGGTGTTATAGTTAGCTGGACATTTCACTCATACAAAACCATTGAAATTGTTCCTATATAGTTAGTTGTACTAACTATATTTCGCGCACTCGCAATCCACTGCTGATGATGTCACATATTACATCATTCATGACATGGTCAGTGACATCACTGATGACATCTCAAATGACATAAGGCATATGAAAAACAATCCGGGTGTGGGACCAGCTGTCACAGGTACGCCGAAAGGAAGGCTGGCTGCTGAGTGCGTCCTGCAAAGCTTTTGGGCATTTGGAATGACATAAATTACACGGCGGCCCTCGTCGTGGCAAGACGCACCATCTTGAGACCTTAAGAGGCTGCAGTTGAAACCATGTTCAAACCTGACCAGCGCAGCGAGTCTGACATAAATTTACTGGCCAAAACACTCCGAATCCTACTAAGGAAACACAAGCTTTTATCAACACAATGTGAGTAGGAACCTACTAAAGGTAAAATAATGCGGTGTTCCTCTGGACTACAATTACCAGCATGCAAATTTCATGATATACGCAACCTGAGTGGGCGTGAACATTTTTGTGACGCATGAATGTGAACAATTAAAAGGAACATCTTACAAACTCAATTGTGGAAGCTGCCTCTGATGAGAGACACGAAGTCTCGAAACGCGTAAGGCATATGAAAAACAATCCGGGTGTGGGACCAGCTGTCACAGGTACGCCGAAAGGAAGGCTGGCTGCTGAGTGCGTCCTGCAAAGCTTTTGGGCATTTGGAATGACATATATATATATATATATATATATATATTACCTACTGGCGGTCGCCAGTAGGTATATATAGTTAGGATTTTTTCTCTATGGGTTTTTTGAAAATTCTATGTCTAATAACTTTGGCGTTTGTGGACGGAATTGGCTGAAATTTTCAGGAAAATGGCACATTGTGTTTCTGAGCAGCCCTTGAAAATTTGGGGGGGGTTCGTCAAGGGGGGGCCGAGAAAAAAGGGGGGTCCCAAAACGTGTTTTTAACATTGAGTTTTCCATAGGGCGGTTGGCCTCACTTTTAGCCCGAACGGCTGAATGGATTTGCACGAAACTTGGCAAAATTGTAGGGACTGGTAGCCCGATGTGCCTTTTGTAGGTCTCAATATATGTGCTCCAGTGGATTTTGAGAAATTAACGTTTAAAAAAAGATATATATCTGTAACAGCGGACCGGGCAGCGCTCTGGTTCGCGGACTTGTCGCGCAACGGAGCTTTGTGAAGCGAAGCTGATTGGTTCTCCGGCGTCTGTCAACATTCCAAACAGTCCGTAGCGGCCGCCATCTTGTCTCTCGGTAGGATCGAGAGACAAGAGGAGGTCAAAACAAAGGGGGAAATAACTATAAGGGGGCATAGTAGATCCTCGCTGACCCCCTAGGTTTGATGTGGAGGTTTTAAAAGGGCCCCGCGGGGCAAAAAAAAAACAAAATAATAATAATCGAACGGCTGAATGGATTTGCACGAAACTTGGCAAAATATTAGGGACTGGTAGCCCGATGTGCCTTTGCTAGGTCTCAATATATGTGCTCCAGTGGATTTTGAGAAATTAACGTTCAAAAAAAGATATATATCTGTAACAGCGCTCCGCTTCGCGTACTTTTCGCGTTACGGAGCTTTGCGAAGCTGATTGGATCTCCGGCGTCTGTCAACATTCCAAACAGTCCGTAGCGGCCGCCATCTTGTCCCTCGGTAGGATTGAGAGAAAAGAGGAGGCCAAAGCGAAGGGGGAAATGACCATAAGGGGGCATAGTAGATCCTTCCTGACCTCTTAGGTTTGATGTACCATTTTGCCAAGTTTGGTGTAATTCCGTTCAGCCATTCAGGCTGTAGACGTATGTAAATGTCCTATGGAAAATTGCATGGGGAAAACACATTTGAAAGTGTTGAAATTTAGAACCAATTAAAATGTTACTTTGGTTTTGTATTTGTGTGTGATGAAAGTTAATTGGTTATGTATATATGTCAAATGAGAGGAAACCACAGCCATTTTGTGATACTACTGTCTGAGGTACATTTGTGAGGAATTTTTGGTGGTGAATTTCTGGTGTTTGATTTACACAGTACTAACACTTCTGCTACTTTTAAAAAGGTGAGTTGTTAATTTGTAAGGGGAACTATGTTGTACACTTGAAGATAATTTGAAAAATGTTTTCTGTTATTTATTTGCAGTCCTTCTGTTATACTAAATACTTGATAAAGTTAGTTTTATATT
This sequence comes from Lissotriton helveticus, assembly GCF_964261635.1. Taxonomy (NCBI): domain Eukaryota; kingdom Metazoa; phylum Chordata; class Amphibia; order Caudata; family Salamandridae; genus Lissotriton; species Lissotriton helveticus. The sequence goes on from NC_136070.1 coordinate 291,422,690, forward strand.
ATGTATTACTAAAAACGATAAATGAAAGTGATTATTTTTTTCTGCAATTTACAGCAAGCAATTTCAAAATAAAATGGCTCACAATGAAGAGACCGTGGCAATTTCTTTTGAATTGTCCAACACATTGATTGAAATTGGGAGCACCAATAATGAAATATTGTCACAAGGAGGACATGACTTGTATGATTCCATTAGATTGATTGAAATGGACAGCACCAAGAATGAAATATTGTCACAAGGAGATGACTTGAATGATTCCACTACATTGATTGAAATTGAGAGCACCAATAATGAAATATTGTCACAAGGAGGAGATGGCTTGTATGATTCCATTAGATTGATTGAAATGGACAGCACCAATAATGAAATATTGTCACAAGGAGGAGATGACTTGAATGATTCCACTACATTGATTGAAATTGAGAGCACCAATAATGAAATATTGTCACGAGGAGATGACTTGAATGATTCCACTACATTGATTGAAATTGACAGCACCAATAATGAAATATTGTCACAAGGAGGAGATGACTTGAATGATTTTTTTGATCAATCTCTTGATGGCGAATTTATCGAGTGTTTGGAGACCATAGAGTTACAAGAATCATCATTGGAGACTTTTAATGAGGACATTGCTGATGAGGACATGTTACTAGTTCTTTCAAATTTAGAAAATTCTGAAGAATAAATTTATATTTAGAATTCAAAAATTGTTTGAGACATTATTCATTTTTATTTTTAATTTATGAGGTTGTAGCGAAGTGATTGTAGTATAAAATGAGACTTATAGTATAGAGTGCAACATTTTTATGTTACATGGTAAGTTTACTCATATTTACTTCCCTTCTGCCACTATATTATCTCCAATGTGTATTTGACATGTCTTCTTCATCTCCGGCCTCCTTTCTCTCACTGTGTGTCTCCGATGCATCTTATCGCTGCTATTTTGTGTAATTACAGAAGAGAGTAAAATAAAATAGTTCGGAACGTGAAAAGGGGGCAAAGTAGAGTACTCCTCACCCCCTAGGCCTTTTTAGGCGGTCCCAAAAGGATCAGTTTCTGCTTTCCTGAGAGATTATGGTATGAGTTCCATATACCACAATAACTTGCATTACAACATGCAAGATATCTATCTCCTATTACCAACTTTTGGAGATATTCGCGCTAAGCGCGAATATCTCCAAAAAGTAACACCTGCCCTGAGCAGTTCTTAGCCATGTTATCCAATGGGAGGTGGATAACATGGCTAAGAGCATTAGGTTGGTAATGCATGAATATCGCTGAGTTTTTAGCGATATTCATGCATTGCGGCCGTTTATTATCGCATTTGCGATAAACCTTGATAATAGTAAGGTTTATCTTCGATAATTTCTGACGATGCTTAGTGGTAAAAAATTGGTTGGTAAGCATCGTTAGCGATAAATATCGCTTAACTTTGGTAATATGCCCCAACGTCTGTTAACGTTCGATTCGAAGGAAATGAGGAAGTGTTGAAAAACATTGTCTGCGCCATCTTGCCTTTTTTGAAATGCCACACTTTTGTCGTGCACGGCAGCCATTTTAGATGTCTTGACCAAACCCACTCTCTGCACGCTGTCGATTCGTAGCATGGCTCCTCACCCACGCAAGCATCTTCCCTAGGCACTGGTCACCACCGCTCTCTGTCTTATGCATGGGCAATAAACCTCCCCCCATCTGCGCTGCTCTTCCCTGAGAATCACACTCTGTGCCCGCCCGACACCTCCCTTTCGCCCTATTCACTACCGCACCCTCTGACACTCCTCTTTCTCTGTGTCCGATTGTCCAGGCTATCAGCTAGCCCTGCAGATGTAGTTTATGGCCCCAGCTGTAAAGAATCACCCCTCTTCAAAGGAGTTATAGTAGATCAAGGCCCACACCCGATGAGATCCGTCACACCACACGTGTTCCTACTATCTGAAAACCAGCCTGTATTGTGATTGGGGAGGGGACCGAGCCTGAAGCGGAAGATTTCAGGAATGACTCTTTGTACATCAAAGTTTTTACAATTATGTGTCACATTAAAAATATATAGCACTCCAACAAAGTAGTAGGAATATAAAACTTTAATAACATATAAATATATACAACAAAACAAAAACAGTAAAAACATTTAAACAACGAAGAGACCGTGGCAATTTCTTTTTAATTATCCAATAGATTTATTGAAATTGACAGCACCAATAATGAAATATTCTTGTCAGTAGCGGTCTGTTGTGCGAATAGTTCCAAGGCAGCAGAACGCGCTGAAATCTAGATGGCACGAAAGTGATGTCTAGTAAGTTGCCGCCCAGCAAAAAACGGCGTGGGGCGCCGCGGGGGTGAGTGAGTCCAGTAGGCACCACAGCTATTCTTACCGGCATTGCAGAATTACTGCTGGGGACAATGCCTGTGCTGTAGCAGGGTCACAGCAGAAACAAAAAGGATTCTGTTGAAGATGTTGTTGGTTTTCAATTTGAAAACAGTTCTGGTGTCAACTGCTATGCTAATGTAGTGGTTAATGTTTTGTTTTCTCTAGAAAATGTAAAAGAGGGGGAGGCAGTCCAAAGTTCCGTTAAAAGGGCAAAGGAAAGGATCGGTGGTTTGAACTATCAGTCAAAAAGGGGAGGGGGTGCAATAATTTTTCCTACCGGGTCACACTGTGCTTTCACCGGAAGTGAGGTCTGCAGGATGCTAGTAATTCAAAGTGAGGCTGGCGCCAGCATGGGAGCGCCGACGTCCCGCGGATACAGTTTTGTCACTCCACGGGCGATCATGGCAGTCATTCCCCATCGGGGGTCGGAGACTCCCGCGGCTCCTCTAGAATCTTCAAGGTCGTGGAGGACTACGGTGGTGGAGTCAACCAGTGACCGGGCCATTTCTTTATGCTGGGCCCGCTCTTGCCAGGTCGACCGCCATTTTGAGAGTTCGGCAGCTACCGGCGATCGCGGGGTCACATGAGCGGACGGGCTCCACCCTGCCGGGCGAGACGTTGCAGCATGGCCACAGTGGAAGAACCGTTTTCCGGGCGCCTGGAGCGCTGAGGGTGCAGCTGGGAAGTCTCCACCTGGGGAGGCGGGAGAGGCCTGTTCGCACCGTCTCTCCCTCCCAGTGCACCCCACGGCGTCTCGCTTGAGATTTGTTATGGCCGGACCAGGCGATGAGGACGAGGGGGGGGTCGGAGGCATGTGCAAGACATCCCCCCCCAGTGTTGTCGCAGCCATTATAAAAGAAAGAAGTGTCCCGTCCGTCTTCGGGCCGGGCTTCCGGTGGATGTCGGCCGGACGCCCCTGGCTCTGGCCCCATGAACGGGTTTCTTGGTTTATCGGCTGCAGCCGGATCCCGTCGGCCTCGGCCCCCCGACCGTTGGTGGTCGGACCGGAAGAGCATGTGGCGGGACTACCTGCAACTCTCAAGGGCCACCGCGGCCGGACTGGGAGAGAGAGGGGAGGGTCGAGGAGACATTCCCCCCCCTGCAACTGTTCAGCGTTGTAAAGGCAATCCCCTGGCCGGGTCCCGCTGGCCTCGGCCTCTCCTTCGGCTACACCCTACGTTAGGATCTCCTGGCCGAGGCGTGGCAGCAGGACCTGCCTTATATGGGCTGCTCCCGGCTGGGCGTAGCCGGAACCCTGCCCCACCTTGGAAGTTTCCAGAGTGGGGGTGGATGTTCTACTGACTTGCATTTTCCCTAGTCTATCGATTTTTTTGGCGTGGCAGGCGGTGGGACAGCGAGGGGTGATTTGGTTTCTCTTACTGTTTTTCTGGTCTCTCACCACTGGCATATTTTAACGTTTTCTTGTTTCTAGGACATTAATAGGTTTTATCATTACGTTATGTTATCGTTTCTTTGTTCGTTGTTTAATAAAAGTTCATGTTCATCAGTGGCCTACTGATTTTCGTTTTCCTATTTTTTTCTTTCCAGGTTGTTTCATGGTAAAGTTTCTGTTAACAGGATACAGTGATCACTTCGTTATTATTGCATATGTCCTTTTCACTAGGGGTGCTCTCTGGTCGGGCCAGATGACGTATCTCTAGTAAATGGTCCGGGTGAAAAAGGTGCATCAATCAGTGGGGAGTAGATAGGCATGACAGATTACAACGGGGGAGAACGGTCCGCATTACGTACCCTTTCACTACTTGCAAAGATTTTCCTACGTTTATTTGCAAACAGGGAATACCTCCAAAAAGAACTAATTCCCAAACAGTCAATGTTCGGACAATCAATCAATCAATGAGGAATGAAATAGGTACGACGTGTTAAAGGCTTGCGTTACCTACCCTTCACTATCTGCAAAGGGAGGTAGAATATTCCTATTCTTCCTCGTTTGCAGGTAGAGAAGATCCTTAAGAGAATTAACTTCGAACAATTCAATGCTCGATTGAAACAATCAACAAGGGGTACTGTGAACACAAATGAACGCCGCTTATATACATACGCATTGCTATTTTCAACAGGTTGTTCCTAATGTTTCTATTTTAGCGAGGTCAAAAGAGATCCCATTAGTGGCCTACTGATTTTGCTCGATTCCTTTTGTTTTTTTACACGATTTTTCGCTATCTGCAAAGACTAAACAGAGTATTGCGACTCTGTGCTTGTTTGTAAATAGAGAATGAACCAAAGAGAACAATCAATCAAATGGAGAGAGAAGCAGGCACGACGGATTACAAAGGGGGCAAAGGGCTGCGTTAACTACCCTTCACTATCTGCAAAGAGAGAGTACTCCTAATAGAAATGAGGGGTGGGGGGCAGCAATCAAAGCAGATCAGTGTGCATAAACACGAAAATGTTTTTACTTACCACGTACTTGACATTCGACAGCTTATGATATTTGCTATTAAAAAACCATTGAAATTCACTGAAAAAACCATAGGTTATAGACCATATATAGTTAGGAATTAGCATTTACAAAACCTTGAAAATTCACTGAAAAAACCATAGGTTATAGACCATATATAGTTAGGAATTAGCATTTACAAAACCTTGAAAATTCACTGAAAAAACCATAGGTTATAGACCATATATAGTTAGGAATTAGCATTTACAAAACCTTATTTTACTCACACAAAACCATTGAAATTCCATATATAGTTAGTTGCACTAACTATATATCGCGCACCCGCAATCCACTGCTGATGATGTCACATATTACATCATTCATGACATGGTCAGTGACATCACTGATGACATCACTGATGACATCTCAAATGACATCACTGATGACATCTCACTTGACATCAATGATCACATCACTGATGATATCATTCATGTGATAATACAATGCATCTCCTCACACTCTAATATAACCTCTATTACACCCAGTGTTAAATAGAGAGTATAATTTTTGAAACCATTGACACACCAATACTAGTTACTACATACGCACTCACTGATTCCTATGTCTACACACACATTCACTCATACAATCATTCATACATACAATCACTCATCTTTACAACACTATCATATGCACTCATACACCTATACAGACACTCACACTCTGCCACTCATCCATGGAGTTACTCACACACCTAGTCAGTCCTGAAAAGAATCAATCACACTTCCATTTTCTCATCTATACAGTTAAACACAGAACACCTTACATTTTTGAAACATATACTAACACATACTTACTCTCTTATAGAATCACTGATACAAGTACACATTGATCTGCACAGAGTCACACACCTCCCAGCCAGCCATACACACACTCAGTCTCCCATACAAATACTTGTGCAACCAATCAATAACCCATATAGCTACTTATATAGCTACTGATCAACACATGCAGCAGCTTGCACAACAACAGACATACTGATGCACACTTTCAGACAGTTTAGTCACTAACCCGTGCATTCAGTAAGACGCATTTAATCACTCACTCATACAGTCAATCACGCACCTACTAAAACCTTCATTCAGACACTTATACATCCACTCATTCTTCAATATGTAAAACATATTTAAACTTTACAGAAACACATAATCACTGGATGTTGTCATCAGTGATGTCATCAGTGATGTCACTGACCATGTCATGAATGATGTAATATGTGACATCATCAGCAGTGGATTGCGGGTGCACGATATATAGTTAGTGCAACTAACTATATATGGAATTTCAATGGTTTTGTGTGAGTAAAATAAGGTTTTGTAAATGCTAATTCCTAACTATATATGGTCTATAACCTATGGTTTTTTCAGTGAATATATATATATATAAAAGAAATTACTGAAAAAAACCATAGGTTTCAGACATGTTATAGTTAGGAATTAGGATTTTAAAAATCTTGGTAATTCACTGAAAAAACCCATTGGTTTTAGGGATGTTATAAATGTAAATGTAAATGTAGGTGTACTTATATAGCGCAAACCTGTCACCCAAAGGGCATCCTGGCGCTTGCTTAGGGAACCCGTCCTGGTATTCCCCTGTGAGAAACCCCGGCAGGGTGTCCACAAGGTGAAAGCCAGGCATCCCGCCGCGAGGGGCCGTAGTGGAGATTAAGCAAGCTATTGCCCAGAGTTGCAGAGTGTGACCCCGTGATTCGAGTAGGCACCGGAGCGAGAATTGTCGAGTCCATGGAATTTTTAGCCCGAGACCCGCCGAGGCGGGGAATCGAACCCTGGTCCACGGTTGATCTCAGCTTCCGGGTCTGCCGCCTCTAACCACTGAGCCACGCTTCTCCACAATAATTATAGTTCGCTGGACATTTCACTCATACAAAACCATTGAAATTTCTCCGTCATAGTTAGTTGTATTAACTATAACTCACACACCCGCAATCCACTGCTGATGATGTCACATATTTCATCATTCATGACACGGTCAGTGACATCACTGATGAGATCACTGATGACATCTTAAATGACATCACTGATGACACCATCCAGTGAATGTGGTTGGGTTTGATATTTAAATAAGTATTATCTATATAGCAATCTGCATTGAAGACTTAGTGGATGTATAAGTGTCTGGATGGAAGATTTAGTAGCACTGTGAGTGACTGTCTCAGTGACTAATTTAAAATGTCTCACTAATTATATGGGATAGTGATTAAACTGTGTGAATATCTGTATCACTCTATCTCTTGTTGTGTAAACTGCTACACAAGTTGGTTATTAGCTATGTGAACGTCTAAATTAGTATTAATTAGTTAAGTGAGTATTTGTATGGCATAGTGAATGTGTGTGTGGTTGGGTGGTTAGTGTGTGACTGTCCAAAGATGTGTTAGTAGTTGATTTAGTAGGTATATAAGGTTAAGACTGTACGTGGAAACAGTTGTTTGGGTGAGTGAATCTCTTTATGGGTGTGCTGATGAGTAAATATATTTCTCAATGATACATGTCCAACAAAGTAGAAATATAAAAGGCAGTGTATATGACAGTTGGCGTTTATAAATAAGTATACATAAGACTCAGTGATTGTATGAGCGACTGTATCGAAAACGGTATACTTGTAATAGTGTTTTTATAACACACTAAGTATGACTTACTATCTATATGAATAAATAAAGTGGTGTTTGTATACGTGTGTAGCTTAGTAAATGTAAGTATGATCAATTGTTTGCATAAGTAAGTAGGATGACTGCATAAGTGAATAGGATGTGTGCTGGTGTGTAATGTTGATGTAGGTGTATAAGTGTATAAGTATATTTAATAGTGTTCTATTGATCTTTGTTAGCATGTATGCGTGAATCTATAGGTAAGTATTTAGATGTGTGTATAGATGTAGGAATCACTGAGTGTGTCAATGGTTTAAAATATGGTATTCCATATTTTATAATGAGTGTTGAAAGGTTATACTAGTGTATGATGAGATGTATCAGATTGTCACGTGGATGATGTCATCAGTGATGTCATTTGAGATGTCATCAGTGATGTCATCATTGATGTCACTGACCATGTAATGAATGATGTAATATGTGACATTCATCAGCAGTGGATTGCAAGCGCGCAAGTTATAGGAATGTCAGTGGTTTTGTACGAGTGAAATGTCCAGCTAACTATAACACCCCTAAAACCAATGGTTTTTATAGTGAATTTCTAAGTTTTTTTTTAATGCTAAATCCTAACTATAACATGCCTGAAACCTATGGTTTTTATAGTGAATTTCAAAGGTTTTTTAAATGTAAATTCCTAACTATAACATGTCTGAAACCTATGGTTTTTTCAGTGAATTTCAAAGGTTTCGTAAATGACAATTTTTAAATGTATTAATTGTTATATTTAATTTTTTATACTGATTTTCTAATTTTTTTAAACTATTTTTTTAGATATTTTAGTTTTTTAAATTACATCACATATTTTTAATATGTCTGAAAAAGCTTTATTCGACTTTAAAACACATAAAATCATAAAAGCAACATATTCATTACAATCACAATATAAATTAAAATGCATACATTTTAGCATAAAGTTAAGCTTTTCCGTTTTTTTTAAATACTTTTCAAGAAACCCAGCATGACAGCTACACAAGTCACATCATTCAAGGATAGCAGGAATAGCAAAGCTGGGCGGCATTGCCTCCAAGTACCATATTTTGTTAAAAATGGTTTGATCCATCTGGACCTTTCCAATATATAAAATTTACAGAAGCATATAGCATGTAACGTGGATTGAGTAGATACATTGTCACATGGGCATTTACACAGATTTCTTCCCCGGTCATTTACTTTCGGGAAAGAAATTAAACGGAAAAATATATCAAACCTAAATCTTGTCAGCAGATATCGATCAAATGCCTCCAAGCACCATATTAAATAGGGCTGATTGCTATATGTGACTATAAATTGAAAAACAATGTTTTTAAAAATATTGAAATTCTAATATTGTTTTTTTATTTTTTTAAATATATCTATATATATTTTATATAGCAGGCAATGATATACTATGGAAGGAATTCAAGTTACTGGTAAGTACGGTTAGAATTACTTTTCAGAATCAGAACTGGGCTCAAAGATACAGCATTCAGGTCTCTCCTGATAACAGGTGAGTAAATCGGAATTTGTATTTCGGCTGATTTTAGAGGAATAATTTAAAGTTCCAAAACTCCACACTTAGAGGAATTTCCAAGTGAAACCAGTCAATGTTAGCCTATGGAAGGAAATTCAAGTTACTGGTAAGTACGGTTAGAATTACTTTTCAGGATCAGAACTGGGCTCAAAGATGCAGCCCAGAGGTCCCTCCTGATAACAGGTGAGTAAATCGGAATTCGTAGTTCGACTAATTTTGCTTCGGTCCAGTATATAGAGAGCCACTTTCCTACACCATCCCCTCCCTTCACCACTGTGCAAACATGCCCTGTGGTGTGTTTTGAGTTGGGGAAATACTTCCCTTTCAATCCTGAGGGTCACTAGGATCCAACTAGCCCACTAGGTACATCAAATAAGCGCCACAGAGCTGCGTAGCAGAGAGATGTAAAAAGGGACATGGCCTAGACCACCTCTCTGAAGCACAGCGCAGTGGCTTTTACTGGAATCACCTGGTGGGCTAGTTGGCCCCCTGGGTCCCTCAGGATTGAATAGGAATTATTTCCCCAACTTAAAATGCGCCACAGGTTGTTTTTGCACACGTCACCTCAGGCCCCGGCCCCTCCTTTCACCACTGTGTAAACGCGCCTTGTGCCTGTCTTAAGTTGGGAGATTAAGTCCCCTTGAATCCTGAGGGTCCCTAGGGTGAAACTAGCCCACTAGGTACATCCAATCAGCACCACAGAGATACGTTGCAGAGAGGTGTAAAAAGGGGCGTTGCCTCTGAACACCTGTCTGCAACGCAGCTCCCTGGCGCATACTGGAGATATCTGTTGCTCTATTTGGCTCTCAGGGACCCTCAGTATTGAAAGAGAATTAATTCCCCAACTTAAAACATGCCACGGGGCACGTTTGCACAGTGGTCTAGGAAGGGGGGGGGCTGAGTTCACATGTGTGCAAACACACCCTGTGGCACAGTTTAAGTTGGGGAATTAAATCCTTGTCAATCCTGAGGGTCCCCGGGGGCCAACTAGCCCACCAGGTACCTCCAGCATGTGCCAGGGGGCTGCATTGCAGAGAGGTATGCAGAGGCCACGCCCCTTTTTACAATACTCTGCAACGCAGCTCTGTGGTGCTTACTGGAGGTACCTGGTGGGCTAGTTGGCCCCCGGGGACCCTCAGGATTGACAAGGAATTAATTCCCCAACTTAAACTGCACCAGAGGGTGTGTTTGCACACATGTGAACTCAGGCACCGCTCCTCCATTCACCACTGTGCAAACACGCCATGTGGTGAGTTTTTAGTTGGGGGATTAACTCCCCTTGAATACTGAGGGTCCCAGGGGTGCAACTTGCCCACCAGCTACCTCCAGTAAGCGCCACAGAGCTGTGTTGCAGAGGGGTGTAAAAAGGGGCGTGGCCTCAGAATACCTCTCTGCAACGCAGCCCCCTGGTATTCAAAAGGGAATCCGTTCCCAATCTACAAACCCGCCTGCATTTGCAGAGTGATGAAAGGAGGGGGTGTGGCATCCGGGTCAATGCTGGTGTTTTTTTTTTTAAGAAGGGGGGTTGTGTAGCCCCCTTCTTTTTAAATTTTTTTGAACCCTGGGGGCACCATCCCACAGGGCTGCCCCCCAATTTTTTTTGTTAGTATTAAAAAAATGTGGAAGGGGGCCGTGTGGCCCCCCTCCCGAGGCCTCAATAGGCCCCGGGGACCCCATCCCCCGGGGCAAGGCCTTTTCCTTTTTAACATTTTTTTTTCTTTCTGTTGGCCTCAATAGGCCCAGGGGCCCCCATTTCTTTTTTTAAAGTTATGGGGAGAGGGACCACGTGGCCCCACTCCCTGGCCACTTGTAGGCCCAGGGACCCCATCCCTCGGGGCTGGCTCTCTTTGTTGGGGACCGTGGGGGGGTCCCCAACCCCCCTACAGTCCCAGCCAGCGCAGATATTGCCGATTTAAAAAATAAAATAAAACATTTTGGCCCTGTGGAACCTCCCAAGCAGGCCTAGGGGTTAAGGGTGTTTCTACCCTGCCCACTTGTTGCGTTTTGCGTGTTTTCTTATTAGGTTTCTTATGCCTCCGTTCTACAGAGGCACAGGATGGCTGCCAACACTTCCTGATTTGGAGTGTTGACAGCCAATTAGAATACAGCTCGTGCTCGGCAGGGTGCGCTTAGGGTGCGCGGGCCCACCGCGGCCATAGATATATATGCGATTTTGATTTTCTCAGGAACTACTGAACGGATTTACACCATTTAACAAAAAGGCACGACTCTGAACCAAGGTCTACCTTTCTGCCAAATTTGGTGTAATTCTGTTCAGCAGTTCGGGTTCTAGCTGCGATTAAACGTCCCTATGGAGAATTGCATGGGTAAAACACGTTTTGGGTCCCCCTTTTTTCTCGGCCCCCGCTTGACAACTCACCCCAAGACTTTTAGGATAGGAGCGGGTTTGAGCGCCCCACCAGCTTAAAAATGTTTGCGAAGATTCGTCAATCAGCGCCAAAGTTATTCCAAATAGAATGTTGCAATTTTGGAAAATAGGTAATATATATATATATATCTCTATCTATATCTATATCTATATCTATATATGTATCTATCTATCTATCTATCTATCTATCTATCTATCTATCTATCTATCTATCTATCTATCTATCTATCTATCTATCTATCTATCTATCTATCTATCTATCTATCTATCTATCTATCTATCTATCTATCTATCTATCTATCTATCTATCTATCTATCTATCTATCTATCTATCTATCTATCTATCTATCTATCTATCTATCTATCTATCTATCTATCTATCTATCTATCTATCTATCTATCTATCTATCTATCTATCTATCTATCTATCTATATATCTATATATATATACATATACATATACATATATATATCGCCACAACCACTTGCATATGAAGTAATCCTAGGACACAGCGTGGTAAGTTTCAGGAGCCCTTTATTCACTGCAGTATACAGCATAATGCATTTCGGCGATTGTGCCTTTTTTCAGATGCTGGTAACCGCCAGTCTCCCTCTTTTGAAACTCCTTGGGCACTCCCATAGGTGGCAGATCAGCTGATCCAGTTGTAGTTCGGGCCGAGGCATTACAATGCCCAACTACCTCTCCCAGCATGCACCAGATATTGTCAGTGTGGCAGCCGGATCATGCACACATGAGCGCTGTGTTTTGCCTCGCAAAAGAGGGGCCGTGATGTGGCAGGCGAGCCCGTATATCATGTGCCCAGGGCTCCCTCCGGTCCCCAACGCCTCAGCCTCCAAAAATAGAACAAGTTGGGCCGTGAAGCGGGAGGGATTCAACCCGCCTCCCCGTACAGTCGCGGTCTGCCACTGACATCAGCCACTGAGCTCGCTCGTTCCTGGGGCGGTCACAGGGAACTATTGATACCTCAATTCCACAATAGTATATATATATATATATATATATATATATATATATATATATATATATATTCACTGAAAAAAACCATAGGTTTCACACCAGTTATAGTTAGCTGGAAATTTTACTCGCATAAAACCATTGAAATTCCCACGTTATAGTTAGTTGGACTCACTATAACTTGCGCGCCTGCATTGCACTGCTGATGACATCACATATTACATCACTCATGACATGGTCAGTGACATCACTCATGACATCACTGATGACACCATCCAGTGAATGTGTGTCTTTCTCAAAAATAAATATTAGTGAGTAATTTTTAAATATTTAAATATATGTATTATTGTTTCACTTTCTGTATAAGTGGCTGCATGGGTTGGTGAGTAGGTACATGTGTATGTATATGGGTTATTAGATGTTTTTCTTAGTATCAGTATGAGTGTTTGTATGGTTTGGTGGGGGTATTACTTAGCACATAGATGCATGAATGACTGACTCTCTCTTTGTATGTGTTTTGAAGACAGCATATGTGCAGGACTGTATGGGTGGATGAGTGTGCATATGTGTGTGTTAGTGAGTGAATGACTATCTCACTAGTGTCTTTATCAGTAACTTTATATGTTTTAATCTAGTATATGTGAATATTGATGTATACAAGTGAGTGTATGTGAGAGTAAGAGATTTTAAGAGTTCCTATTTAAATTAGTATGTACTTCTATAAGTGATTGTTTGAGAGAGTAAGTACGTGTAAGTTTCCTTAGAAGTAAAGTGGTAGTGTATGTATAGCTGTATATGCAAATAAATGGATGTTCAATAGTTTATTTGCATGTGTGAGTATGTGTCAGAGTATCTTTTAGATGACTGTCGGTGTGTATCAGGATGTATAGGTGTATCACTACATATGATGAGTGAGTATATGTATGAGTGACTATATAGAACTGTTGGTGAATAAGTGGATGTGTATATAGATGGTGGAATTATTGAATTGGTTGTTGTTACTGGTATGGGTATCTCCATTTTTTTGAAAATGTTAGTTTCTATTATTGAATATGTGCTTCAAGGGTTACATTACAGTGAAAGGAGGTCTGTCACTTTGTCACAAGGATGGTGTCATGAGTGATGTCATGAGTGATGTCACTGACCATGTCATGAGTGATGTTATATGTGATGTCATCAGCAGTGCATTGCAGGCGCGCAAATTATAGTGAGTCCAACTAACTATAACGTGGGAATTTCAATGGTTTTATGCGAGTAAAATTTCCAGCTAACTATAACTGTGTGAAACCTATGGTTTTTTCTGTGAATTTAATAGGTTTTTTAAATGCTAATTCCTAACTATAACTGGTGTGAAACCTATGTTTTTTTCAGTGAATTTCAATGGTTTTTTAATAGCAAATCTCTATAGGTATAAAAAGTAAAAAATGTTATAACGAATTTTATATTGTATCATTATGTGTTTTTTTTGGGGGGGGGTTTGCCCTGGGGGCGCTCACCGGTGAACGCACGGGTAAGCGCAATGTTACGGCGCGCCCCGGGGCGCGTACCGGGGAGCGTCCCGTTAGCGCTATTCTCGCGAACGAAAACAACATCGTGACGTTTCGCGTAACCGCGTGATGCGTCATATGACGCACTGCGTAAGTGCACTCGGAAGCACGAGAGTGCATACGATCGCGCAACGTCCTGATGTGACCCCCAGGCGCGCCCCGGGGCGCGCCCCGGGGCACGTAGCGTAAGCGCGTCGGGTCATGTGATCTGAAAATAACACTTTTCATTGGTGCAGATCAGTTTTGGTTTCCAAATGATGAAAGCCCGGATCATGTGACTTGAAAATAACACTTTTCATTGGTCAAGAACAGTTCTGTTTTCCCAATGATGAAAGACTCCACCTTTTTTCCTTATTCTGACTTTGTCCTTTGACTGAGGAAGACCTGTTTCAACAACAAAGAGAATTATTTTGTACTTTAAAATGGCTACAGTAGCAGCAGCAGCTGGAGCATCTGCACCACCACCACCACCACCAAGAGGACCACCACAACAGTACATTGGTGGTAAAGAAGTGGAGGAGGAGGAAGAGGAAGAGGAGGAGAGGAAAAGATGGCTGGCTGAAGACAATACCCCATACCAGCCAAGGCCACACATTGTATGGGAGTTTTTTTCAATCCCAGAGGGCAAGAAAAAAGTCAATGCGGCCAAGGTAACTTGCCTAATCTGTGGCAAGGAATTCTCAAGGGGCAACTCAAACAAAAAATATTCTTTTGGTAATAATACCATGATTAGACACATGATGCGCAAGTATCCAAACAACTATTCTAATGCAGAGATGAGGGAACTGGCGAGAAACCTTTATGAAAATAAACCTATATTTTTAAAGAATCTCTGTCAATTTTTTTTTCTCAGGGTACGCGTACCGGGGCGCGCACCCAAAAAAAAGGAAAAAAAAAATAATGAAGGAGTTAGCATGAGGGAAGAACACAAAGAGAGTAATGTTAAGAGAAAGAGAGCTAGAGGGAGAAAAACAGAGGGATTGTTTATTACATAGTAAAAAACAGAGAAGGTGTAATAGGTGAAAGTGAGAAAAGTAAAATGAATAAGGGAGCGAAAGAAGGGAAGAGAGAGGAAGAAGACTAAAGTAGAAATAGTGGGAGAATGTGAGTGGGTGTTGAAAGAAAAAGAAAGGACAGTAAAAAATGGGGAATGAAGGGTAGTGACGGAACCGGGATAAATGAACAACGGTGAGGAAGGGTGAGAAAAGACCAGTGAGTGTAAGAAAAGAGGGGTGAAAGAGGGTGACAAATTGAATTAGGATAAGACATGGGGAGTGACAAAGAGAAAGGACAGAGAGAGTAAAGGAAACAGTGCCTGAATGGGTCTGAGTGAAACAGCAAAGAAAGGTAAGTAATGCAGTGTGTGTGACTTATAGGGAGTCAGTGGGTGTAGGTCGGGGTGTGGGTGTGTAAGGTGTGTCTGTGGGTGTGGGTGTGTGGGGTGTTTTGGTGTGGGTGGAGGTGAGGGTGTATGAGATATGTGTGAGGGGTGTGTGGGTGTGGGGGGTATGTGTGTAGGGTGTATGTGTGTATGGAATGTGTGTGTGTATGTGAGGAGTGTGTGTGGGGGGGTTGTGTATGAGGTGTGTGTGTGTGGTGTGTGTGGGGTGTATGTCAGAGGTGTGTGTATGTGTTGGGAGGGGGATGAGGTGTGTGTGTAGGAGTAAGGTAAATAATTAAGAAAAACAGAATGAGTGAAGAAGCAAAGGAAGGGAACAGAGGGTAAGTGAAGTAAAGAATAGGGACTGAAAGAAGTTGAATATGAGAGGGGAAATAGGGAAATTGGAGTAAACATGGAGAATAAGAATGAGTGAGGGAAGCAGAGTAAAGAAACAGGAGTGAGGTTGGTTGAGAAAATATTAGTGAGCTTAAAGCAAAGTCACACTTACCATGTAATAAATGTAACTTTAATTACATTGTTTTACTACACTTTGTATCTGTGAAAGAGAGAAGAAAAAATAAGTTATAATTAGTAAAATATGTATTTTAAATTAAAAGATACAAATGAAGAGGTTAAAAAGCATAACAGTGTATTTAGAAATAAAGTAAGAGTGAAGGACATAGAAAGGGAAATAAAGTAAGGTAGAAGGACAAAAAAAGAGAAAAAGAAATAGATGGAGAGCAAATTAGTAAGAGTAAGGCATATAGATTCACTGACAGAGAGGAAGAGAAGAACAGAGAAATGAACTGTAGGTAAGAAAGATACTAAAACAATGTGAGTTAGCAAAACTAAGTCAGGAAACAGTAGTAAGTAAAAAGATAATGACAGAGACAGAAAAGAGTCTAATTAAGGATGCATTTAAAAAAATGAGGAATAGAAGATAACTGAGAGTAAGTGAAGAACAGTCATAGAGTGAAGGGATGAAGGGAGAGAGGATAATATACAATGATTGAGGGAAATGGAGTGAGGAAGTTAGTAGACAGACACACTAAGAGAAAAACTGAGTGAAGTGGAGTACAATGAGTAAGCAAAGGAAATGAGTAAGGGAGCAAAAAAAGGAAACAGAGGAGAAGATGACTAAAACAGTGGTACTGAGAGAAAATAATTTGGTGATGAAAGTAAAGAGGACATTGAAAGAAAGGAAATGAGGGATAGTAATGGAACCAGACTAAAAGAAATGGGATGAAGAACGATGAGAGAGGAGCAGTGAAGTTGTTATAAAAGAAATGATAGAAGGTAGATAAACACAAGTGAACATAACACAAGGAGAGTGAGGCACTGAGGACATAGAGGTAGTGAACAAAAAATAGAGAGAAGAGGTCAAAAGAAAAGAGCAAACAAAGATCAGCGAGGGAGAGTGGGTGATTTATAGTGATAGAATGCGACAATACTGCTGAGTGAGTAAAGAGGAATTACTAAAAGAGCAAAGGAGGAAAATACGGAAAAGGGAAGTAAAGCAGAGAGACTGAAAGCTGAAAAGTTATGCAAGGGAGAGAGGGGATGCAGACAGTTGAAATGAGAATGAGGGCTTGTGAAAGAAGTGGAGTAAAGGAACGGGGGTTACAGAAAGTGAGAGAAAGACCTTATAAGTGAGTAAAAAGAGCTGAAAGAGGATAGAAAAAGGAAAGTGAGTGTCAGACAATGGGAATACAATTTAATTTACACAATCCAAAGTATAGAATAACTTGTACAACATGTTACATAGTTTATTTTTTCTGTTCTCAAAATATATTGAATTTCACTTAAAGCAGTGAGTTCAAATTACTCATCATATGACAGCGGGAAAAAAAAAACAATCTAAAAGATTGTGTTTTAAAAAAAACTCAGATACTGACAAATGACAAATGTATACTAATCTTTGATTCACTTACTTTTCCTTTAGGCCAAATAGTATATCATGATGGTCCTTTTCTCGTTGGAAAGTACTCTGCTGTTCACAAAAAAATCCATTTCATAAACTTTCTAGAAGAAAAGCTCCAAGAACATTTGAAATATTTTCATTATTTTCAAATACTCCTTTTTTCAGTCATGACTCTTTACTCATTCCTTCACCATTCCTTAAGGCCAAATAGTGTCAGATGTATCACTATATTTTCAAATTACTTAAAACAAACTCTAAAATTACTGTTTTTCCGACGTTCTGAAAGAAAGACTCAAACAACATTTTCACAATATTTAAATTTTCGTAATTCTATCTCTGACTCGCTCATGTTCATCATTTCCTATAATACTGATATCACTTACTATGAGATCCACTTACAGTACCTATATGACAAAGTACCTATATGACAACTCAATTTTTTATATTATCTTGATCACTTTTACTCAGAATATAATTTTAAACAGCAAAATAACCTTTATTAACTGCTCCCGTCTTCGTAGGCCAATGACCTTTACTTAATTTTTGGTTGTAAAAACACTAGATATGAATTTTTTAAGTCAAAAGGCAAACGTTGTTTTAAAGTCAAATGAGTGTCATTACAAAGGGTCCAACCTTTACAACTTTTTAAATAGCATGTGTAATGCCCTGATGTTGTTGAAGGACCGTCATGATAAATAATAGCTACAGTTGCAAACGTTCTTCCTGAAATTGATAATTGAGAAGCCACAAAATTTTGAATAGAAGTTGTCAATTTCGTTCCATCAGGTCTACATCGTTGGAACATTAAAATGACATAGTGACCATAACTTCCTAGAAATAATGTGGACAGCATTGCAGACTTACATAGGGTACACACCATATTGTGATCAGCTGCTTTAACGAGATTATTAAAAGGCACTGATTTGCAGTCTGGTAAACTCAAATATATAAATCTTTCAGTGTCTATTCTAGTACTACTTGATAAAGTACAGTTATCACAGTCATGCTGCCATTGATAAGAAAGGATAAAAAGATTTTTTATATCTACTCCTTCATCTTCCAATACATCAAACATATACATTAAAAATTCCTGACAATCCTGCTGAATTATCTGTGAAAATTGATTTTGACCAGAACATATGTCTAGAAGATTTCTAATTTCTGAAACACTTTCTATTTTTGCTCTATCACTGCTACATTTCTCAAACACAGAATTCAATAAACAGCAGAATGTTTGATCCCGATTTTCAACAATCTGTTCTTGTAAATTTTGAAGAAAATAAACAACATTAACTACTACATTAGCATAGCAGTTGACACCAGAACTGTTTTCAAACTGAAATCCAACAACATCTTCAACAGAATCCTTTTTCTTTCTCCTTACAATTACAGTTTCATCTACTTTTTGTCTTTTTGCTAGTACCTCACTGCAATTAATCTCATTTCTTCTTTTTCGGCATACTACACGTTTTTCAAACACAGGATATTGAGGCAAATGTGGAGCATACTCTCTTCTTAACCTATTGTATTCTTTAACACAATCTAGATCAGCACAAATCTTTGTTTCATCACACTCAATCAAGTACAATCCTGATAAAGTTCTGACTCGTGATAATGCCACATATGCCATACCCTCTTTAAACACAGAACTTCCAATGTTCATCAAAGCACTATGTACACTTAAACCTTGAGATTTATGAATTGTCACTGCATATGCCAAACAAACAGGAAACTGTTTTCGGCGAACATATAAGTCTTTCACAAGCAAAAATCTAGCTGAACAACGACAAATTTGTTCTATTTCGTCAATACCATCAAATTTCATTTTTAAAATTTCAATTCCATCTCTATTTTTGTAATTCACAAAACCAACAACATGACCCATTGCTCCATTTACCAGACCACTTTCAACATTTAAATTCCTTCTCAAAATGATACGACAATTTAAACACACATTCAGAGTCTTTTCAAAACCAGCAGTTTTGGATATAGTCTTCTCTAATGAATCCAATTTTGATTTCAAATTTTTTGACAAAATAATTGTTGCTCCCATATGCTCTATTTTATCTATAGCTTCCAGTTTCACTATCTCTTCATTTTCTAACTTTAACATTTTGTTGTTGAACATGGAACATTCTTTCAGAGTAGGCATCAAACATATGCCAGATTTCTTCTTGTTAATTTTCTTAAAAATATTCTCTGGAAGAATGTTTTCATTTGGGTACAAATTTGAAATTAATCGTCCATGTAAAGCTTCTTTCCCATGCTGACTTATTTTTCCGATTCTTACATCTTGTAGAATATTTTTATAATCTTCATCCTTTGCCTGCCGCATATTTTGGAGCAGTTCTGCAGATTTGAAATGTAACCATATATTAACGTTTCCAATGCTTCCTAGGCACTTCCTGGTATCTTCATGCGTGACCATTTTAAACAGTGGTTGACCTTTCACTGGAGTCAACTGCAGTAGATCTCCAAAAACAATATTGTGTTTTCCTCCAAATAAGACATCATAGTCTGTTCTAAGAATTTCTTGCATTCTCAAATGCACAAAAGCAAGCATTAGATTTGAGACCATGCTTACTTCATCAATGATAAGAAGTTTCATTTTCTTCAGGACTCTGGAAACTTCAGAACATGCATCTCCAGATAGCTTGTGGTATTGCAATTTGTTATCATGCTCCACTGGCAGAATCAGTAAACGATGTAAAGTAATCCCTTTAATATTATGTGCTACCAGCCCAGTTGGAGCGGTAACAACACAAGACAGCGGTGATTCAGTCCTTTTCTGCAGATAAGTTGCAATTGCTTTAATCAGAAAACTTTTTCCAGTTCCCGCTTCTCCACTCACGTACAGTCGGATAGGCTTAAATGATGTACATGAGCACTCTTTCTTCTCATGACTCAATCCATGTTCAACCTGTTCTGTGACTTCGTCATATATCTGTTTCTGCTCAAGGTTTAATTGTTTCACCAAATCTTCTAAATTAATTACATCCTCTTGAGCTTGCTCCATAGCTCTTTCCACCTCATCCATGGCAGTGGCAGCTTCATTTTGGATAATTGGTCCTCCTAGTGGATCCTGACTCAATGAAGCAGAACTCTGACTGTCTTGAGAACAGTCTCTCGCAATCTCTGCAGCAATTGTTGCTTCTTGCTCTATTTCCTCATTCAACATTTGCAGATTATTTGGGAAAACAGGACATTCTATGGTATCCTTCGTTGCATTAAAAGAGTCTTCATAACAGAGAAAATCTCCAAGTAGTTCCTCTTCTGTACGCCATGGTTTAAAGAGTTGCAAAAGAGCCAAATAGTAAAATTCTCTTTTGTCTGGATTTTCACAACTCAATTTTCGATGATTAATCAAATGACCTTTTCTCTGTTTCACTAGATATCCTTCATATCCAATGACAGCAAATATTCCATTATTGATATCTTCTCTGATGTTCCTCTTATAAATATAGCTTTGAAGAACTTCATAGAGACAAGCGTTCTCAAGGTGAGGACTTCTATTTGGATAGTATCTATCCAACATGTTTGTCTTCAAAATATCTGTACTTTCTGGTTCTTTCTCTGCCAAATACTCTATCTCTTGTACAGATTTCAAAACTCGGTTTCGTGTTGCAGCAAGACCTAGACTTATCCAAATGATGGTTCTAGATTTGGCATAGAGACTTGCTGATGACAATCGATCAGAACATTCATATGTTCCAATTTCTCGATGCGACAACATCTTCAGACTGTAACTGTATAATTTCTTGCTTAGACTCTTTTCATGTGAAATGTCCCCCCACATTTCCTTCAGTTCTGTCTTTTCTTTTTTTGTGATGTAAGACGTCACATATCGAGCCACAGCAATAGAGTTGTCAGCAACGAATTGAATATCCATGTTAGCATTCCACATGGACAAAATCACTGGGTTGTAGTCGTTGATGTACTTGGACTCTTCGTTTCTTTTTAAATTGTATGTATTTTTGGGTGATTTCCTCGTCACAGTATGTCGTAGAGAAGACATCAAATTATTGACTCTTCCTTTAGAAATCACTGGTCGTGGAAAGCCGAAACGACATTTTGTGTAGAACTTGTCCTTGTTTCTGAATTTTTGACGACAGTACTTTCCACAACGATGGGATTGAAAGCGTAAAACTTGTTGCCTTAAACTGTTTTCTTCGGTAGTTTTTGGAACAGCACATGTTGAATACTCTTCAATGAAGCTCATCACTGTTTCATCCGAATCTGTTCCAAATTTGGGTGCATCTTTATTCCACAACAACATATGTATATGAGGAGCACCTCTCGCTTGATACTACTTTCTCCAAAAGAAATCCAAAACCTCTCCAAGGGGAGGATTTTTTTTGTTGGTAATAAAAGACATCATAGCTTCAAATCTATGATTAAAATATCTGCATACATTCACTGGAGCCAAAGAACACAGTTCTCCAGGTGTTTTGAATTCTATATTTTGTATATTTGCATTTGCCTCTCGTAGAAATTGAAGTAAGTCGTCCCATGCATACTCGGCACAGCTAAGAGTGAGGAACCATGTAGGAGTTCCTAAGTTTCTTAGCATACATTTCAATTCCCCATGACGACGGTACCAATACTCGTTTGTACCACGCTGACATGCCATGAGATTGATTAAATGAGATTCCAAAATATTATCTTGCAGATTCACTTTCTCCATAAACTCCCTCGCCGAAACATTTTGCAGATGTGCTCCACTTTTCAGTATATGGTTTACTCCATAAGAAAGCCCAGACAAGTCACTTTCATACAATAGATGAAACAAATAAGGAATTCATTGACGAAACCTTGGATCTTCAGCATATAATCTTACAGTTCGATATTCAGATGCAGGAATTTGAAGTGGTCGATCGTCATATCGTCCACCTCGACCTGTTGGAAATAAATGTGGAAAACAACGAGCTTCCAAACTTTCTTCCCATACACTAATGGGACTTCCTTTTGCTGCTTTCATTTGAAACAAGTCAATTGCATTCCCCATCACTTCTTTGGAACAGTATAATGTTCATATATTTCTTCACTTCTAGACACATCAACTTTTTCAATTTGGCCAGCTGAACAATCACTGTCTTCATCTGCAGCTGTTTCCTCTGCTTCAACACATACATGTTTGTAGTACTCATTGTTTTTGACCAAATACAACGTTGCCTTTTTGACTTTCCTAACATCCATTAAATCTTGCCAGATTTTCTTACTCTTTGTCGGAACCCCATTAACTAGAATAACCAGAGGTTCCTCTTCCACTTTCTCTACACCAATGGTATCAATATTTTTCTTGAAATCTAGAGGCAAATAAACAACTCTTCCCTTTAATCCTCTCTGTAAATCTGAAGGAGGCAATTTCCCTATCTTAGGCTCCATGCGAACAATAGCCTGAAAAGGATGTACACATTGAATCAAAATAGACTCATGTGTATTTAAATCCATCAATTCAGGAGGAATGTCTACCAACTTCAGATTATTATGAACAGCTCTAGCAGGCATTCTGTTTTGATTTAATTTATCATAACAATATTTACAAATACGCTGATCAGAACTCAAATCAAAACAATTCTCCACCCACAAATAAGTTGCAAAATCCTTCCACTCATAATTATTTATCTTTTCACTTTTTACGTATAAATCAACTAATCTAGTTTGATGCTTATAATGAGTTCGTCGACAACACACACAAGTAAAATTTGGCCTTTCACTTGATTTCACCTTAAACCTGGTAATTTCCTGGTCAAACTTTTCTGTACTTGAAATCTGTACATTGTCTTCTACATTACCTTGAATTTCTGTCCCAATTTCTACACTGTCCTCTTTTTCACCAAAATAACAAATCTCAATTTCTTCACAAATCTTCTTCACATCTAATTCAGTTCCATGCAAAAGAGCACTGTTTAATTGTTTAAGCTTAAGTGCTGGACTTTTTGCATAATACAACATTCTCACTAATTTCCTCATTTTGGTATGATGCACTGCTATCATCCTAAAATGATGAAAAACACTCTGGACCCTTAGTACGTCTCCCTAAAACTTCATCAGTTTACACCTCTTCTGGTTCTCTAGGCACAAGTTTCTCTTTTTCAATCGGACAACCGTCTTTCACCTCATATGCTCGACCACTGGTGTCAACTGCATGCACTAAATCATTTTCCTGGAAGTAACTCTCCTCATTAAAAAATGGCTCACAACTTGAACTGTGCATCCATTCTCCTGAAAGAACTTTACAAAAATTAGTCCTATTAATTACTCTTTTCCATTTACTGTTTGATTTGAAAACATCACTTGTCTTGTTAAGTGTCCTAATTCTATTGATTATTAAAACTAATAATTTTTTCATAACTTCAAAAGCCTGATCAACAATCTTCTCTACACTTTTCTTTTTCTTATACAAAGCAGCTCTCTGTTTACCTTTCCTAATGTTTTTTAACAAATTTAAAACCACCCTATTGCGAAACATTCGTTTACGAATGTCTCTAAACTGATTCTGCCTTTTATTCCTATACATATTATTCTCTCCTGCTCCAGTTGTAAGATTTTTTGAGGTTCTCTCCTTCCTTTTCAAATTTACTCTCCCATTCTCTTTTTCTACATGCTGTCCAACATTTTGTTTTGATCTACATATGTTCGGTAAGAAAGACTTAGTTGTCTTACCAGGGGCTTTGTTCCTATTTTTTGAAGTATTTGTTGTGGAAGAGTGCTGTAATTCCGTTGCTGTTTTTGTTTTTTTGCGGTTATCATGTTTTCTTCTCCTTTGCCTTGAGGGCATCTTTCCTTACTCTTGAAATCTTGATTTCAATCTGTGTTAAAGAAAAAAATAGCACATTATAGACCACTATTACCAAACAACAAAGCAATGACAAAAGGCAAACGGTCTATTCAGGGTTACAGATCAGGTGAGGATTCTCCAGGGGTGCAGAAGAGGTGAGGCCTGTATTGAAGAGTGTAGTGGAAAAGAGCTCTGTCCACAGGTACAAAGAAGATGAGACCTGTGTCTAAGAGTGCAGTAGGGGATAGGCTTCATGAAGTCTAGTCCACTGCACTCTTACACACAGGCTTTACCACCTATGCTTCCCAGGAAAGGCCTCTCTCCCACTACAGTCTTGAACATAGGCCTCACCTCCTCTGTCCCTCTGGACATGCCTCACCTCATCTGCACAATCTACTTCCTAATCTGAAGTAACACAGGTGACATTATTGTGAAAGGATGAAATATATGTATTTAATCATGCAGACACTATTTATTCCTTCTCAAAAATCTAAAACTCATTGATTTGCACCAAAATCGTTTTTTAAATAACATTTTAGACACACACTGCAGGTCCTATGTACAAGCATTCAGTGTCCATGAGTACAGTGGAGAGGACTGACCTCCTCTGACCCTTGGACAAGCCTTACCTCATCTGTGTCCTCTGGACAGGCCTCAATGTATTCAGTATAAATGATGGTAACTGGGTGCAGATGAGGTGACGCATGTCCAAGGGTGTAAATAAGCTGAGGCCTGTCTAAGGATACAGATTAGTTGAAGTCTATTCAGGGTTGCAAATAAGGTGAGGATTGTCTAGGGGTGCAGTAGAGGTGAGGTCTGTATTGAAGAGTGTAGTGGAAGAGAGGTCTGTCCACAGGTACAAAGAAGGTGAGACCTGTGTTTAAGAGTGCAGTGGGGGATAGGCTTCATAAAGTCTAGTCCACTGCACTCTTAAACACCGGCCTCACCACCTATACTCCCCAGGAAAGGCCTCTCTCCCACTACAGTCTTGAACACAGACCTCACCTCCTCTGTCCCTCTGGACATGCCTCACCCCAACTGCACAATCTACTTCCTAATTTGAGGTAACACAGGTGACATTATTGTGAAAGGTTGAAATATATTTATTTAATCATGCAGACACTATTTATTCCTTCTCAAAAATCTAAAAGACATTCATTTTCCCCAAAATCGTTTTTGACAACACATTTAAGAAACACAGCACAGGTCCTACGAACAAGCATTCCATGTCACTACTGAAACTTCACAATTTTACAAAATACAATTCCTCTATGCAGTAAAAACTTTTTACCAAGCATTATTAAAAAGCATGACACAAAGCAACATTAAAAAACCACAATTTGCTTCCAAATCTTCTCCATAGAGTATACAAGTCTCTATGTATATTAAATGAATCATTACTCACCTTTACAAATGCTTTAGGAGATTGAGAACAGTGTCAGACACACACACCAATATTTCTTTAGCTGAGCAAAAGGTATGTACTCCAGGCACTACAACCATGAATGGCACAGAGAACCTCTAATTCTACAATACAGGTAACATCATTCTGAAAACGTCAAATTTATTTCTTTCAGCATGCAAACACTATTTATTCCATCTCAAAAATGTAAAAGCCATTCATTTTCCCCAAAATCGTTTTTGACTTCACATTTAAGAAACACAGCACAGGTCCTATGTACAAGCATTCCATGTCATTACTGAAACCTCACTATTTTACAAAATACAATTCCTCTATGCAAACAAACTCAATGTGCTTCCTACACTGAGTTAACACAGGTAACATCATTGTAAAGAGTCAAATTGACGCCTGTGTCTAAGAGTGCAGTCGGGGATAGGCTTCATGAAGCCTTGTCCACTGCACTCTTAGACACAAGCCTCACCACCTATGCTCCCCAGGAAAGCCCTCTCTCCCACTACAGTCTTGAACAAAGGCCTCACCTCCTCTGTACCTCTGGACATGCCTCGCCTCATCTGCACAATCTACTTCCTAATCTGAGGTAACACAGGTGACATCATTGTGAAAGGGGCACATTTATTTCTTTAAGCATGCAGACACTCTTTATTCCTTCTCAAAAATGTAAAAGCCATTCATTTTCCCCAAAATCGTTTTTGACATCACATTTAAGAAACACAGCACAGGTCCTATGTACAAGCATTCCATGTCACTACTGAAACTTCACAATTTTACAAAATACAATTCCTCTATGCAAAGAAACTCAATGTGCTTCCTACACTGAGTTAACACACGTGACATCATTGTGAAAAGGTCAAATTTATTTCTTTAAGCATGCAGACACTATTTATTCCTACTCAAAAATGTAAAAGCCATTCATTTTCCCCAAAATCGTTTTTGACATCACATTTAAGAAACACAGCATAGGTCCTATGTACAAGCATTCAATTTCACTACTGAAATTCAACCATTATCAAAAAAAAATGACACAAACGAACAGCAAAGAAACTCAATGTGCTTCCTACTCTGAGTTAACACAGGTAACATCATTGTGAAAAGGTCAAATTTTTTTCTTTAAGCATGCAGACACTCTTTATTGCTTCTCAAAAATGTAAAAGCCATTCATTTTCCCCAAAATCGTTTTTGTCATCACATTTAAGAAACACAGCACAGGTCCTATGTACAAGCATTCCATGTCACTACTGAAACTTCACAATTTTACAAAATACAATTCCACTATGCAAAGAAACTCATTGTGCTTCCTACACACAGTTAACACAGGTAACATCATTGTGAAAGGGTCACATTTATTTCTTTAAGCATGCACACATTATTTATTCCTTCTAAAAAATGTAAAAGCCATTCTTTTTCCCCAAAATCGTTTTTGACATCACATTTAAGAAACACAGCACAGGTCCTATGTACAAGAATTCCATGTCACTACTGAAACTACACAATTTAACAAAATACAATTCCTCTATGCAGTAAAAACTTTTTACCAAGCATTATTAAAAAGCATGACACAAAGCAACATTAAAAAACCACAATTTGCTTCCAAATCTTCTCCATAGAGTATACAAGTCTCTATGTATATTAAATGAATCATTACTCACCTTTACAAATGCTTTAGGAGATTGAGAACAGTGTCAGACACACACACCAATATTTCTTTAGCTGAGCAAAAGGTATGTACTCCAGGCACTACAACCATGAATGGCACAGAGAACCTCTAATTCTACAAACATATTGCACATGGTAACCAATCAAAACTCTTCCCTCTCTATTTTCAAACCAACACCCTTCCCCCCCTCAGCCTTTTCTACCTCTTACCATAGCAACTCCCTCCTCACTGAGCTCTCAGGGTTAAAAGTTTATTCTACAATGTTGTAAATGAACTAAGCAAGGATGTTTGACCTCTCAATACACCAGCTTATCCGCTGCAATCTTTCTTTAAATGACTTTTTCTTAACCATTCAAATTGCTTCTTTCACAGAACAGAACCATGCACCCTAACTTCCAGTTTTCAACTATCTGAATCCACCAATCATTGCTTGTGATTGAAGAGCACTGAAACTCCACATTTTTTTTGTTGCAAACTGTTAGACTTGGGCCTTAGGGCAGGTTCACCCCTAATCTTTTTGCCTTTATTTGTGACCCTGTGTAGTGATTTTTGGGTCTTGGCGCACTTTTTCCCTGTGTCCCAGAGTGAAAGTGCGTGCGTGTAGTATGGCTGGCCTGCTCTCCCATAGGAATGCATGGGGAGTGTGTGTGCCCTGGTAGTTCCTGATGTGTGGGGAGTGCAGGCTCGAGTTTAGTATGTATGAACTCGTGAGAGTGAATGCTGCGCAATGGTATGTGCGGCTTGTGTGTGTCTAGAAGGGACGTGCTACTTCTGGACATTGATGTATGTGTGCAGTGAGGATAGTGGAGCGTGATTGGCTGGAGCTGGCTGGCATGCCAGGCTCCAGGAAGTCTGGATGGGTCTGCCCGGTGGTGAGTGTGAGATCAGCATGAGTGATGTGTGGGAGGAGTAGATCTGTGTCCTGGATGGGCTGGGTTTTCCCCACACAATGCTGGCTCCGCCCCCCTGTGGTTTGTCTAATGACCCTAGCCTCCCCAGTGAATGAAAGGGGTGGTTGGGCCATCAAGGGTACTCCCAAGCCAGCTGCAACTGGTTTCCCCCCACCCTGCACCTCCTAACAAAGGATTTCTCTGTATAAATATGGGGCTGTGTCCCCACAGAAAATGTTCTCTTCTAGGATCCTTGCCAGAGGGGGCTGTTGCTGCTGCTGGGGCCAGGAGGACCGCCACTTGGCTTGTCTCCCTGCCTGGAGACCCAGTGTGCTGGCTCTGGCCCTGCCTTGCCCCTCTGCCTGCCTCCAGACCCTGCTGGAGCTTTGCTGTGCCTGGAAGCACTCTTATTTTGATTTATAGCGCTAGGAGCGCTTTATTTCCCTTTTAGCGCTGAGCGCGCTCCTCCTTTGCTCCCAGAGCGCTTGGGAGCGCTTTATTGACATTGCCGATCGCGCTTTCCCGCCCCGCATTTTGCGTGGGGAAAGCAGGGGCCGCCCTGCGTGTTGCCGCCGGTTCGCGGCTGCCCACGCCGCACCTGTGGCTGTAGTTATTGCCCTTTTTGGGCTGTGCCCCTTTATTTGAATTTGCGAGTGCCCACCTCGCTTTATATTTATTTTTGAAGGCCGGTGCCCACCCGGCATTGCCCAGCAGATCACCGCCACAGCCCCGGGACCGAGCGAGTGCAGCCGCTGACGTCACCCGGAGAGCCGCGCTGTGATTGGTTACAGCTGCCGGAGGCTCGCCGGGTGACTCGCGACGTGATTGGCTGCCTGCCGGAGAAGCAGGAAGCAGCCTGCCGAGGCCCCGTTGGGAAAGGAGAAAAGCCGGCCGTGTTTCCCGCCTCCCGCTGCACCAGTGGAGATCCGGTGAGTGCGGGGGCGGGTTCGTTGTTGTTCTGCGAGCGGCCCCGTTGGGAGAGGGCCGCTCCAACGCAAGGGGCATTTCTTTGTTCTGAGTCCCCCGTGAGGGACTCCAACGAGTGGGGCAATTGATCTTTGTTGAGCCTGCGAGGCTCCCGCCCTATGTTAATTTGAGAGCCCCGAGGCTCTGAGGGGCAATTCTGTTTGTGAGCCGGCGAGGCTCAGACCCAGCCCCATCGTTCTCCGAGCCCAGAGAGGCTCACAGCCATAGTTGTTCTACGAGCCCAGCGAGGCTCATCGCCCACATCGAGTTAGAGCCCTGAGAGAGGCTCTGGGGGCATTTTCATTGATTTAGAGCGCCGAGCTCTTTTGTGCCTATTTGTCCACGAGCCCTGAGAGGCTCTTGGGGGGCCCAGTTTGTTGGTTGTAGCCCCGAGGCTCCCACGCTGTGTCTCCCCACCATTGTTCTTGAGCCCACATGGCTCCAACGTTTGCCTACCTGCTATTCATAACTGTCCAGCACTTAGTGGACAGTTGCTACGTTTAGGCTTTTGTGTGCTGCCTGCGCAGACCTCCCTGACACTGAGACTCAGGGCATTCCGCCCCTTTCGAGGCCAGTTGGCCTGAGGGACATTTTGAGTGTTGTGCTACATGCACCCTGCGCATTGTGATTTCTTTGCTATATGATTCTTGCGCAAAAGTTCTAACCTGCACCTCTGAATGTGTTTTAATGTTACATGTGCAATTCTTGTTTATTATTACCTTTGCTAAAAGTGACCTGCTTAGGTAATTCTTTATGTGTTTATCCCCTTTGCTAAAAGTGACCTGCTTAGAGGATTGTTGGTGTCATTACCTTTGCTAAAAGTGACCTGCTTAGGTAATGCCTTGTTCTTTTATTTCCCTTTGCTAAAAGTAACCTGCTTAGAGGAATGTTGATGTTTGATTGCCTTTGCTAAATGTTACTTGCCTAGGTGATTATTTTAGGTTTCCTTCCCCCTGCGTGATTTCCCTACAGAGACTAGGGTGGCGTAGGAGGTGATAGGTTTTCCTTCCATAGGTCCTGATGATAAGGTCCTAGCTCCCTGCGTGATTTCCCTACAGAGACTAGGGTGGCGTAGTAGGTGATAGGTTTTCCTTCCATAGGTCCTAGCTCCCTGCGTGATTTCCCTACAGAGACTAGGGTGGCGTAGGAGGTATTTTCCCTTTACCAGTAGTTACTGGTTGTATGCTACATTTTCTATTTCTGTGTTACAGTCATTATATGTTTATGTGCTAAAGTGTTATACCTACAAGTATTATTTCTAACAAGTGCATACCCCTGACAGTGGTCCAGGTGGCCCTGTCCTGTACATAATCCCTTGTAAATCTTGCCCGTGCCTGTTGGCACATTGTAAAGTGTGTGTGTTATCTAATGTGTTTTTATTATTATAATACAAAGGCTATTTTTGATATAACCTTGTGTGGAGTTTCCTTTGTGGTGGGCCTTTGGTTGTTGTCGCTGGGGTGCGCGCGCAAACGCTTTACACATCGCCTCTGAGATTAGCCTTGCTGCTCGCGCCACGTTACCTAGAGGGTGAGCGGGGGTTATCTTGGTGTGTGACTCCCTAGCCCTGACCTTAGAAATGATGATCCCTGACTGACCTCGACGCGAGTCTTGGCCGGCCAGGGTCCCGTTTCTAACATTGGTGGCTAGCGGTGCGGATTGGACTTGCGTTTGCGCTGTACCACAGTGGCGACAGGCCACACTTCAAAACTCTGCAATTTTAGATAACCACATTTTTGGGATTATTGTTTTTAGGGAAGTTCAGTTTTGCTTCTCCTGAAAGGTGTCATTTGTATTTTGTCCAGTACCTTGTTCCCCGCCCTGCTCCCAGAGTTTGGTACCTGTGTCGCTAGTGGTCAGGTTGAGATAATCAGGGGTGGTAGAAACTGCCTTACCGGTCCGAGGGGAGGGTGTGTGTGAATGAGTGGTGTGTTACGCTGGACAGTGGAGTGCAAGTTCTGAGATAGGAATCTTGCTGAATTGTGTAATTGTGTACTCCTGTGTAGCTCAGACCCCCAGGTTCCCTGTGTGATCTCATCTCTAGAACGTCTGCCAAAATGGAGCCTGTTTTTGATCTCAGTGATCTAGTTTGGTACAGTATGCAGGAGTTGGAAAGGTTCTGTAGAGAGAGACACATAGGGGTGGATGAGTCAGATACTGAGAACCAACTTAGGAACCACCTGGTCCAATGGTATAAGGATCAAAGGGATCTTGAGCGCAGCGAGGAAAGGGCCCAGGCCACACGCCATGAGGGTGGTGAGTCTGTGGGGAGCCCTGAAGATTCTGATGAAGAATGTGAGTTGGATGATGACAGTGGTTGGGCCCCAGCAGATAGTGAGGACCCCATAGATAGGGAGTCCCTTGCTAGGCCCAGTGTCAGTACCAGCGCCCCATCCCTTGTCCTGTCCCCAGAAGAGTGGGAAGATAGGGAGAAAGAAAGGGAGCATCAGTTAGCGATGGAACAGCTCATGTTAGAGCATGCCCAGGCTATGGCGCAGCTAGAGATCGAAAGACTCTTAGCGCAGGAGAGGATAGAGGTGGAGAGAAGGGCCATCATCCGTGAGAGAGCAGCCCTAGAGGATAGACTCTTCCCTGCGCACAGTTGTAATTGTCTGGATTCCCCAGGGAGGGTGGAGTCCAGTGGTGGCAGCTTTTTAAATGTCAGTGTAGACAGTCCCACTCCCAGTTCCCCGAGTATGGTTCCTGTTTCCCCAGAGGAGGAGAATAGGTTGAGGTTTAGGAACCTTAAGAAACCATCTCACCAGAAGTGGGGGTATTTTGTGGATGACTGTTCGGATGCAATGTGGGGTTGGCTGACGGCTAACTCGGACAATGAGGTGGACGGTGTGGTGAATATGTTCCTCAAAGAGCAGTTGCTCAGTGTTGTTTGTCCAGAGTTGCGCCAGCACCTGCTGAAGTTGAAGTGTTTTTGTCCTTGGGACCTTGCAGAGGAAGCAGAACGCTGGGACAGTGCGAGAGGTTCTTTTGAGTCACTAGTGAGTGATTCCAACAATAGTGGGTCAGGTGTCTTCCAGCCCAGTGTGGTGGAGGAGGGTGAGAGTAGCCCAGCTAGGTCCTTGGTTAGTGAGAAGGGTGTAGGGGCTGACTGCCTGTCTCAGTGGAGCGGGAGTGAGTGTGTGACCGAGAGTCCCCAGACGCCCGAAGCCCTGTCACAGAGCCTGGATGGTTTCTTTAGGGAACACCAGGAAGGGAACCTAGACTTGCCTGTTAGTTCACTTGAGGGAGATCTCCTAGTGTGTAGAGAACCTGGAGCATCTGTAAGCGGAGCTTCTATGGTCCTAGAAGCTGGCAGTACCGCTCCAGGAGGGAGAGTACAGAAGTCCAGTGAAAGGAGTGATTTGGGGATGTTGTGTGAATCCCCAGAAGTCCTGGAGTGCCAGGCATTGGTTCCACCGAAGGTTTTAGACCAGAGGTTGGATGGCCAGGTTCAGGATCAGCCTGACCTGAAGGGTGGGACTACTGTAATCAGTGTCCTAACCAGTTCTTTCTCCAGAGGTACCGCCCCGGTTGGGAGGGAGCAGGACTCTGGAAGGGGGTGCAGAGGGTGGGAGAGCCCACCTCTGACCCCGGTACCACCTGAGGGGTTAAACCCTAGGTTGGGAGAATGTTGTTTAGAGGGTACCCCTCGCAGGAGGAGGAGGAACCCTAGGAGAAGAGGTAAGGGGAGGAGAGCCTTCCCTGAGACTCCTGGTCCACCTAAGGTTGTAGACCCTAGGCTGGAGAACCAGTGGCAGTCTAGCCCTGTCTTGCAGACAGGAAGAGTGGAGCATGGCTATTATGTGCCAGGGGTTACTACCCCCCACTTTGTGAGTAGGCAGGATCCAGTGGTACCTGGGTGGCCTAGGACCTGGTCCTGGCCGAGGGCATCTGGAGAGTATCAGTGGGGTACCCCAGTTAGTCCCTACAGTAGTTTTAGAAGGAACCCTAGGGGTTCACCGTGGCGTAAAACAGGAGGGTGTCCCTGCAGTTGTGGGCCCGCGTCCTTGTTTTATCGCCCCAAGCAGGGAAGCCCATCACGGTGGTGATCGGTCTGCCCTGCGTTTTGGCTGGAAGGGGGTCGTGTTAGACTTGGGCCTTAGGGCAGGTTCACCCCTAATCTTTTTTGCCTTTATTTGTGACCCTGTGTAGTGATTTTTGGGTCTTGGCGCACTTTTTCCCTGTGTCCCAGAGTGAAAGTGCGTGCGTGTAGTATGGCTGGCCTGCTCTCCCATAGGAATGCATGGGGAGTGTGTGTGCCCTGGTAGTTCCTGATGTGTGGGGAGTGCAGGCTCGAGTTTAGTATGTATGAACTCGTGAGAGTGAATGCTGCGCAATGGTATGTGCGGCTTGTGTGTGTCTAGAAGGGACGTGCTACTTCTGGACATTGATGTATGTGTGCAGTGAGGATAGTGGAGCGTGATTGGCTGGAGCTGGCTGGCATGCCAGGCTCCAGGAAGTCTGGATGGGTCTGCCCGGTGGTGAGTGTGAGATCAGCATGAGTGATGTGTGGGAGGAGTAGATCTGTGTCCTGGATGGGCTGGGTTTTCCCCACACAATGCTGGCTCCGCCCCCCTGTGGTTTGTCTAATGACCCTAGCCTCCCCAGTGAATGAAAGGGGTGGTTGGGCCATCAAGGGTACTCCCAAGCCAGCTGCAACTGGTTTCCCCCCACCCTGCACCTCCTAACAAAGGATTTCTCTGTATAAATATGGGGCTGTGTCCCCACAGAAAATGTTCTCTTCTAGGATCCTTGCCAGAGGGGGCTGTTGCTGCTGCTGGGGCCAGGAGGACCGCCACTTGGCTTGTCTCCCTGCCTGGAGACCCAGTGTGCTGGCTCTGGCCCTGCCTTGCCCCTCTGCCTGCCTCCAGACCCTGCTGGAGCTTTGCTGTGCCTGGAAGCACTCTTATTTTGATTTATAGCGCTAGGAGCGCTTTATTTCCCTTTTAGCGCTGAGCGCGCTCCTCCTTTGCTCCCAGAGCGCTTGGGAGCGCTTTATTGACATTGCCGATCGCGCTTTCCCGCCCCGCATTTTGCGTGGGGAAAGCAGGGGCCGCCCTGCGTGTTGCCGCCGGTTCGCGGCTGCCCACGCCGCACCTGTGGCTGTAGTTATTGCCCTTTTTGGGCTGTGCCCCTTTATTTGAATTTGCGAGTGCCCACCTCGCTTTATATTTATTTTTGAAGGCCGGTGCCCACCCGGCATTGCCCAGCAGATCACCGCCACAGCCCCGGGACCGAGCGAGTGCAGCCGCTGACGTCACCCGGAGAGCCGCGCTGTGATTGGTTACAGCTGCCGGAGGCTCGCCGGGTGACTCGCGACGTGATTGGCTGCCTGCCGGAGAAGCAGGAAGCAGCCTGCCGAGGCCCCGTTGGGAAAGGAGAAAAGCCGGCCGTGTTTCCCGCCTCCCGCTGCACCAGTGGAGATCCGGTGAGTGCGGGGGCGGGTTCGTTGTTGTTCTGCGAGCGGCCCCGTTGGGAGAGGGCCGCTCCAACGCAAGGGGCATTTCTTTGTTCTGAGTCCCCCGTGAGGGACTCCAACGAGTGGGGCAATTGATCTTTGTTGAGCCTGCGAGGCTCCCGCCCTATGTTAATTTGAGAGCCCCGAGGCTCTGAGGGGCAATTCTGTTTGTGAGCCGGCGAGGCTCAGACCCAGCCCCATCGTTCTCCGAGCCCAGAGAGGCTCACAGCCATAGTTGTTCTACGAGCCCAGCGAGGCTCATCGCCCACATCGAGTTAGAGCCCTGAGAGAGGCTCTGGGGGCATTTTCATTGATTTAGAGCGCCGAGCTCTTTTGTGCCTATTTGTCCACGAGCCCTGAGAGGCTCTTGGGGGGCCCAGTTTGTTGGTTGTAGCCCCGAGGCTCCCACGCTGTGTCTCCCCACCATTGTTCTTGAGCCCACATGGCTCCAACGTTTGCCTACCTGCTATTCATAACTGTCCAGCACTTAGTGGACAGTTGCTACGTTTAGGCTTTTGTGTGCTGCCTGCGCAGACCTCCCTGACACTGAGACTCAGGGCATTCCGCCCCTTTCGAGGCCAGTTGGCCTGAGGGACATTTTGAGTGTTGTGCTACATGCACCCTGCGCATTGTGATTTCTTTGCTATATGATTCTTGCGCAAAAGTTCTAACCTGCACCTCTGAATGTGTTTTAATGTTACATGTGCAATTCTTGTTTATTATTACCTTTGCTAAAAGTGACCTGCTTAGGTAATTCTTTATGTGTTTATCCCCTTTGCTAAAAGTGACCTGCTTAGAGGATTGTTGGTGTCATTACCTTTGCTAAAAGTGACCTGCTTAGGTAATGCCTTGTTCTTTTATTTCCCTTTGCTAAAAGTAACCTGCTTAGAGGAATGTTGATGTTTGATTGCCTTTGCTAAATGTTACTTGCCTAGGTGATTATTTTAGGTTTCCTTCCCCCTGCGTGATTTCCCTACAGAGACTAGGGTGGCGTAGGAGGTGATAGGTTTTCCTTCCATAGGTCCTGATGATAAGGTCCTAGCTCCCTGCGTGATTTCCCTACAGAGACTAGGGTGGCGTAGTAGGTGATAGGTTTTCCTTCCATAGGTCCTAGCTCCCTGCGTGATTTCCCTACAGAGACTAGGGTGGCGTAGGAGGTATTTTCCCTTTACCAGTAGTTACTGGTTGTATGCTACATTTTCTATTTCTGTGTTACAGTCATTATATGTTTATGTGCTAAAGTGTTATACCTACAAGTATTATTTCTAACAAGTGCATACCCCTGACAGTGGTCCAGGTGGCCCTGTCCTGTACATAATCCCTTGTAAATCTTGCCCGTGCCTGTTGGCACATTGTAAAGTGTGTGTGTTATCTAATGTGTTTTTATTATTATAATACAAAGGCTATTTTTGATATAACCTTGTGTGGAGTTTCCTTTGTGGTGGGCCTTTGGTTGTTGTCGCTGGGGTGCGCGCGCAAACGCTTTACACATCGCCTCTGAGATTAGCCTTGCTGCTCGCGCCAGGTTACCTAGAGGGTGAGCGGGGGTTATCTTGGTGTGTGACTCCCTAGCCCTGACCTTAGAAATGATGATCCCTGACTGACCTCGACGCGAGTCTTGGCCGGCCAGGGTCCCGTTTCTAACACAAACTCATACTGTTCCAACTGCCACTTCATTCCCACACTTCATCTGACTGCACCAGAACCTCCTCTTACCATGTATTCTGTCTGGATTATTGGACATAGCTACATCCACTGGGCTCAAAGGTATGCAGCTACCAGAAATTTTCACAACCTTGACTTACCAAATGTAGACATAAAATGGATTGGCCAAAGAGGATTGAGATGTTATCAATTGATACCATTGGTGAAAACCTTTTTGCATCTGCCACACCCTAACCTCATAATTCTGCACTGTGGTGGAAATGACTTAGGCACTTTGACTGGGGTAGGTCTGGAAATGCTTTTAAAGGACACCTTTGAGCAATTGATGGCACTTTTTCCTCAAACTGCCTTGGTATATTTCAATATATGCCAAAGACAGAAATGGAAGTGGTCCAACCAATTTTGTCTACAATTTGAGAAAGCACGGAAATATGTGAATTAATCTGTTTCTGCTTACATGAGAGACTATGGAATGGGTTCAATATACAACAACAACTTGCGTTACAACATGCAAGATATCTACAGAGGAGATGGTGTGCACTTCTCAGATGAGGGTAATAGAATATTCCTCCTGAATATAAGACTGTGCATTGGAACCTACTTGTAGGTACCTAAATCAGCCACAGAACCCAAAAGCTCTTTTCAGAGCTACCCTACCTCTGATCACTCAAAATGATTATTTTTCTCTAACTTTTTTTTACTGTTTTTCACCAAAGTACGCTCCCCGGTACGCTTCCCGGTGCGCGTACCGGGCGCCCCCCCCGCGAAATTTTAAAAAAAAATGTTTTTTTTGGGCCTATATGGGCCTCCTAAGGCCCCCTCAGAAAACCTAGGGGGTCAGGGAGTGTCTACCGTGCCCTCTTTTACCCATTCCCAACATGGTTTGTCCTCCATCTTATGTCTCAAATCTACCGAAACACAAGATGGAGGACTCCCGTAGCGCTGCCGGTACGCGTACCGGGGCGCGCACCGGGAAGCGCTCCCAATTTTTTTTAAAAAGTTCATTTACATAAAAACCACAGGAGACACTTTCACCAAATATAGAATAGGCCCTACTACATACCAATCCCTACCATTTTCCCAAATTTGGTGGAATTCCATTGAGCCATTTCAGCTGTAGCATTGTCTAAATATCCTGAGCTAAATTACATGACAAAAACACATCTGAAGTGTTAGAATTTACAACCAATTAAAATGTTACTTTCATTTTCTACTTTTTTTTCCTGACATTTGACTGGTTATGTACATGAATATAAATGAAAAATGAGAGGGAAACACGGCCATTTTGACTACAACTACCTGAGGTACATCTTGAAAGGATTTTCGCATTTTGTCTTCTTCACCTCTCTGTAAAGTAAGTTGATAATTTGTAAGGGGCACTTTAAGTTAATTTGTAAAAACGTTTTCTGATAGTTATTTACTGTCCCTCTGCTATAGTTATACATAGAGATAGGCTCCTCTGTTATATTTATGGATTGACTTAGGCTTCTCTGCTATAATTATGAATTTACTTACACTTCTTCACAGGCACTTTTTTATATTTCTACTTCCTGCCTGTTACCATACACTGCCCAAAGTTAACTTCACTGTTAAAAAATCAGAAGTACCTGTCGGAACTTAAACCCAACAGTGCCCTAACTCTACTGATATAGTTATTTTTTATGCAATTTACAGCAAAAAATGGAAGGGGAGCAAGAAAACATCAATGTTTCCTTCGAGATTACATATGAGGAGATTCTTAATGAAGATTTTGTTGAAGAAGATTTTATGGATCAGTCTTTGGATCAACAATGTATTGAATGTTTACAAGATATAGAAACATGCATTTTTGAGGAGATTCCAGATGATCTAATGCTGGAAGTTTTATTGAACTATGAAAATTCTAACCAATAAATTTGTATTTAATAATTAAAAATTGTTTGAGACATTATTCATTTTTATATCTAATTCATGAAGTACTACCAAAATGATTATGTTTATATTATAGTATAAAGTGAAACTTACAGTATACTGTGCAATTTTAAAACATCATAGGGGAGCAGGGTAGACTACCCATGATCCCCTAGGTCTTCTCAGGGAGCACTTAAAGGATTTATGTTTATATTATAGTATAAAGTGAAACTTACAGTATACTGTGCAATTTTAAAACATCATAAGGGAGCAGGGTAGACTACCCATGATCCCCTAGGTCTTCTCAGGGAGTACTTAAAGGATCTGTTTCTGCTTTCCTGACATACTATGGTATGGATTCCATATACCACAATAACTTCTGTAACAACATGCAAGATATCTACAGAAAAAAAGGTGTACATTGAATTTAAGACTCTGTATTGGTACCTACATGTTGGTACTTAAATTACCCACACAACACAACAACTCTATTCAGAGCTACCCTACCTCTAAGCACTTTAAATTAATATTTTACTGTTTCACTGAGTTTTCCCCATGTGTGGGGGGAGAGGTGTGTGTGGGGGATTGTTGGGGTGTGTCTGTGAGGTGTGTGTGTGTGTGTGTCTGGGGGGGTGAGGTGTATAGGTGTGTGTAGGTGTGTGGGGTATGTGGGTGTGGGTGGGGGTGTGGGTGTGTAAGGTGTGTGTGTGGGTGTGGGTGTGTGGGGTGTTTGAGTGTAGGTGGAGGTGTGGGTGTGTGAGGTGTGTGTGGGAGGTATGTGGGTGTGGGGGGTATGTGTGTAGGATGTGTGTGTATGTGTGGGATGTGTGGGTGTGTCTGTGAGGTGTGTGTGTGTGTGGGGGGAGGGAGGTGTGTGTGTGGGATGTGTGGGGTGTGTCTGTGAGGTATCTGTGTGTGCGTGTGTGTGTGTTGGGGGGTGAGGTGTGTGTGTGTGGGTGTGTGGGGTGCGTGGGTGTGGGTGTGGATGTGTAAGGTGTCGGTGTGGGGGTGTGGGGTGTTTGGGTATGGGTGGAGGTGTGCGTATGTGAGGTATGTGTGGGGAGTGTGTGGGTGTGGGGTTGTGTGCGTGTGGGTGTGTATGGGACATACTTGTAGGTACCTAAAACAGCCACAGAACCCAAAAGCTCTTTTCAGAGCTACCCTACCTCTAATCACTCAAAATGATTACTTTACTCTAACTTTTTTCACTAATTTTCACTAAAGTACGCTCCCCGGTACGCTCCCCGTGCGCGTACCGGGCGCTCCCCCCGCGAAAATCGAAAAAAAATTATTTGGTTTTTTTCTCACCCGCGGGACCCTTTTATGGCCCCCACATCAAACCTAGGGGGTCAGGGGGGTCTACCCTGCCCCCTTTTGGTTATTTCCCCCTTTGTTTTTGCCACCTCTTGTGTCTCCATCCTACCGAGACACAAGATGGCGGCCGCTCCGGACTGTTAGGAATGTTTACAGACACCCGAGAGCCAATCAGCTTTCCGTGCGCAAGTCGCGTGGCGCGCCCGGAGCGCTCCCCGGTGCGCGTACCGGGGCGCGGCTATAGATATATATATTTTTTTGAACCTAAATTACTCAAAATCCACTGGAGCACATATCTTGAGACATAGCAAAGGCACATCGGGCTACCAGTCCCTACAATTTTGCCAAGTTTGGTGGAAAACCATTCAGCCGTTCGGGCTAAAAGTGAGTCCGACCGCCCTATGGAAATTAACATGGGGAAAACACGTTTTGGGACCCCCCTTTTATCTTAGCCCCCACTTGACGAATGCCCCCCAAACTTTCAGGGAAGGAGCGGAGAGCCGCGAGGCAATTTTGAGGAAAATTTCAGGCAGATTCCTCAACCGGCGCCAAGGTTATTCCCAATAGAATGTTGCGATTTCCCTATGGAAAACAATCCTAACTATAACTACCTACTGGCGACCGACATATTACACGGTTTCCTTGGCCGTGGAGAGGGGAACCAACTTCTTTCAACCCAGGAGGAAAAGCAACCGGGGAGAGAGGAGCTCAGGGCGAAAACAATTTCCAGCTTCTAGGAGCTCTCACCGCTAGGAGCAAACAGAGCTCACAGACTTGAACTTCGACCTACTGAAGGTCTAATTAATAAATAAAGCATAAGTTTTCAAAGGGACGGAGCCCACTCAGGGCATCACACTGGCTTTCACCGCTATCAAGGACTACCATCACCAGCATACCTCAGCATGTGCCACGATCACGTGGTCTCCTCTGCAGCAATAACAGGCTGTTACAGCTCAGCGGTGAAAAAATTCCTCCCTTTGATGCTAAATCCATGATGAAGGGGCGTGTATCGCCTTGAAACGCGTCAGAATCGAATTTTAAAGAATGAAGCGCAAGAATGTGAGCAGCGAAAGGCGTCTAGAGCCGGAGGGCAGGTGGTGAACAGTGTTCCCTCTCACAGCTCGAGGGCTTTGCTCAGTTACATATTACACGGTTTCCTTGGCCGTGGAGAGGGGAACCAACTTCTTTCAACCCAGGAGGAAAAGCAACCGGGGAGAGAAGAGCTCAGGGTGAAAACAATTTCCAGCTTCTAAGAGCGCTCACCGCCAGGAGCAAACAGAGCTCACAGACTTGAACTTCGACCTACTGAAGGTCTAATTAATAAATAAAGCATAACTTTTCAAAGGGACGGTGCCCACTCAGGGCATCGCACTGGCTTTCACCGCTATCAAGGACTACCATCACCAGCATGCCTCAGCATGTGCCACGATCACGTGGTCTCCTCTGCAGCAATAACAGGCTGTTACAGCGCAGCGGTGAAAACCTTCCTCCCTTTGATGCTAAATGCATGATGAAGGGGCGTGTATCGCCTTGAAACGCGTCACAATCGAATTTTAAAGAATGAAGCGCAAGAATGTGAGCAGCGAAAGGCGTCTAGAGCCGGAGGGCAGGTGGTGAACAGTGTTCCCTCTCACAGCTCGAAGGCTTTGCTCAGTTACATATTACACGGTTTCCTTGGCCGTGGAGAGGGGAACCAACTTCTTTCAACCCAGGAGGAAAAGCAACCGGGGAGAGAAGAGCTCAGGGCGAAAACAATTTCCAGCTTCTAAGAGCACTCACCGCCAGGAGCAAACAGAGCTCACAGACTTGAACTTCGACCTACTGAAGGTCTAATTAATAAATAAAGCATAACTTTTCAAAGGGACGGAGCCCACTCAGGGCATCACACTGGCTTTCACCGCTATCAAGGACTACCATCACCAGCATGCCTCAGCATGTGCCACGATCACGTGGTCTCCTCTGCAGCAATAACAGGCTGTTACAGCGCAGCGATGAAAACATTCCTCCTTTTGATGCTAAATCCATGATCAAGGGGTGTGTATCGCCATGAAACGCGTCGGAATCGAATTTTAAAGAATGAAGCGCAAGAATGTGAGCAGCGAAAGGCGTCTAGAGCCGGAGGGCAGGTGGTGAACAATGTTCCCTCTCACAGCTCGAGGGCTTTGCTCAGTAACATATTACACGGTTTCCTTGGCCGTGGAGAGGGGAACCAACTTCTTTCAACCCAGGAGGAAAAGCAACCGGGGAGAGAAGAGCTCAGGGCGAAAACAATTTCCAGCTTCTAAGAGCGCTCACTGCCAGGAGCAAACAGAGCTCACAGACTTGAACTTCGACCTACTGAAGGTCTAAATAATAAATAAAGCATAACTTTTCAAAGGGACGGAGCCCACTTAGGGCATCACACTGGCTTTCACCGCTATCAAGGACTACCATCACCAGCATGCCTCAGCATGTGCCACGATCACGTGGTCTCCTCTGCAGCAATAACAGGCTGTTATAGCGCAGCGGTGAAAACATTCCTCCCTTTGATGCTAAATCCATGATGAAGGGGCGTGTATCGCCTTGAAACGCGTCGGAATCGAATTTTAAAGAATGAAGCGCAAGAATGTGAGCAGCGAAAGGCATCTAGAGTCGGAGGGCAGGTGGTGAACAGTGTTCCCTCTCACAGCTCGAGGGCTTTGCTCAGTTACATATTACACGGTTTCCTTGGCCGTGGAGAGGGGAACCAACTTCTTTCAACCCAGGAGGAAAAGCAACCGGGGAGAGAAGAGCTCAGGGTGAAAACAATTTCCAGCTTCTAAGAGCACTCACCGCCAGGAGCAAACAGAGCTCACAGACTTGAACTTCGACCTACTGAAGGTCTAATTAATA
This sequence comes from Lissotriton helveticus, assembly GCF_964261635.1. Taxonomy (NCBI): domain Eukaryota; kingdom Metazoa; phylum Chordata; class Amphibia; order Caudata; family Salamandridae; genus Lissotriton; species Lissotriton helveticus. Next base: position 291,464,820 of record NC_136070.1, read on the forward strand.
AATAAAGCATAACTTTTCAAAGGGACGGAGCCCACTCAGGGCATCACACTGGCTTTCACCGCTATCAAGGACTACCATCACCAGCATGCCTCAGCATGTGCCACGATCACGTGGTCTCCTCTGCAGCAATAACAGGCTGTTACAGCGCAGCGGTGAAAACATTCCTCCCTTTGATGCTAAATCCATGATGAAGGGGCGTGTATCGCCTTGAAACGCGTCGGAATCGAATTTTAAAGAATGAAGCGCAAGAATGTGAGCAGCGAAAGGCGTCTAGAGCTGGAGGGCAGGTGGTGAACAGTGTTCCCTCTCACAGCTCGAGGGCTTTGCTCAGTAACATATTACACGGTTTCCTTGGCCGTGGAGAGGGGAACCAACTTCTTTCAACCCAGGAGGAAAAGCAACCGGGGAGAGAAGAGCTCAGGGCGAAAACAATTTCCAGCTTCTAAGAGCGCTCACTTCCAGGAGCAAACAGAGCTCACAGACATGAACTTCGACCTACTGAAGGTCTAAATAATAAATAAAGCATAACTTTTCAAAGGGACGGAGCCCACTCAGGGCATCACACTGGCTTTCACCGCTATCAAGGACTACCATCACCAGCATGCCTCAGCATGTGCCACGATCACGTGGTCTCCTCTGCAGCAATAACAGGCTGTTACAGCGCAGCGGTGAAAACATTCCTCCCTTTGATGCTAAATCCATGATGAAGGGGCGTGTATCGCCTTGAAACGCGTCGGAATCGAATTTTAAAGAATGAAGCGCAAGAATGTGAGCAGCGAAAGGCATCTAGAGTCGGAGGGCAGGTGGTGAACAGTGTTCCCTCTCACAGCTCGAGGGCTTTGCTCAGTTACATATTACACGGTTTCCTTGGCCGTGGAGAGGGGAACCAACTTCTTTCAACCCAGGCCGAAAAGCAACCGGGGAGAGAAGAGCTCAGGGCGAAAACAATTTCCAGCTTCTAAGAGCGCTCACTGCCAGGAGCAAACAGAGCTCACAGACTTGAACTTCGACCTACTGAAGGTCTAATTAATAAATAAAGCATAACTTTTCAAAGGGACGGAGCCCACTCAGGGCATCACACTGGATTTCACCGCTATCAAGGACTACCATCACCAGCATGCCTCAGCATGTGCCACGATCACGTGGTCTCCTCTGCAGCAATAACAGGCTGTTACAGCGCAGCGGTGAAAACATTCCTCCCTTTGATGCTAAATCCATGATGAAGGGGCGTGTATCACCTTGAAACGCGTCGGAATCGAATTTTAAAGAATGAAGCGCAAGAATGTGAGCAGCGAAAGGCGTCTAGAGCCGGAGGGCACGTGGTGAACAGTGTTCCCTCTCACAGCTCGAGGGCTTTGCTCAGTTACATATTACACGGTTTCCTTGGCCATGGAGAGGGGAACCAACTTCTTTCAACCCAGGAGGAAAAGCAACCGGGGAGAGAAGATCTCAGGGCGAAAACAATTTCCAGCTTCTAAGAGCGCTCACCGCCAGGAGCAAACAGAGCTCACAGACTTGAACTTCGACCTACTGAAGGTCTAATTAATAAATAAAGCATAACTTTTCAAAGGGACGGAGCCCACTCAGGGCATCACACTGGCTTTCACCGCTATCAAGGACTACCATCACCAGCATGCCTCAGCATGTGCCACGATCACGTGGTCTCCTCTGCAGCAATAACAGGTTGTTACAGCGCAGCGGTGAAAACATTCCTCCCTTTGATGCTAAATCCATGATGAAGGGGCGTATATCGCCTTGAAACGCATCGGAATCGAATTTTAAAGAATGAAGCGCAAGAATGTGAGCAGCGAAAGTCATCTAGAGCCGGAGGGCAGGTGGTGAACAGTGTTCCCTCTCACAGCTCGAGGGCTTTGCTCAGTTATATATATATATATATATATATATAAAACGTATATATATATATATATATATATATATATATATATATACGTTAATATAAAATAAAAAAATAAGTAATCATGCAGCAAGTAGATGATTAATAAATTGTTTGTAGGCTCTAACATAGCTAACTGTAAGGTTGGCTTCAATGCGTCTGCATCATAAAACCATGATCTGAACTTCAGTTAAAGAAAGGCCCATGAAGTTTCTTGGATAACTCAGATGAATCCCTCAGGAGATCATCAGGAGGTGATAAATGAAAGACCACCAGAGGTCAAAGTTTGTGTTTTAAATTTTAATTATGGGCGATAAGTCTACAGTTATGCTGTGCATAGCAAATTAATTATTGTGGCTGAAGTGTAAAACCCTTCAACAGGCCGTGCAGAGTATAAAGTAACATTCTATTGAAAAGCCAAACAAGCTGCTGATTAGGGGACACGCTTCTGGAGAGACACCTGGTGCTTGTGGAGGGTAGGTAGGCTGCTTATGGGTGTGTGGGTAAAGACTATAAGGAGCAGGGTTTCTTTACTATTTCCATCGTTCCTCTTTTTATTATATTTGGCTTGTTTCCATCTCTCCTTGCCAATCTTTCTATATACTCTCTCTTTTTACCTGTATTACTCTTTCTTTCTACTTTTCCTTTAATCTCCTCATATGAAAGGTTTTTGACTCATTTCCTGGAATGTTAAGGGTCTTCGTAACCCTATCAAGAAACAACGTGTTTTGTCTCAACTTGCTCGTTTAAAATGTCAAATTGCCTTTTTACAAGAAACACATCTTTCTACACAGGAGTTATCGTTGTTACGTAGGCAATGGGTTGGAGATGTTTTCTGCTCTCCTGCTATTAATCACAAAAATGGTGTTGTTATTTTATTTCATAAAGCATTGTCCGTTCAAATTATTATTATTTTTTTTTAAACTTTTCTTTATTCAACTTTTTACAACATTTTATTTATAGCCCTTGGTTCCCACCCACCCACCCCCCATGAGGACAGTTAATTCTATTCCTATTTACATAGAGATTTACATTACACATATACACATTCATAAGCAGGGAATAAAGGAAAGCAGAGAGAAAAAATAAAAAATAAAAAATAAAAAACATATTAAGCTCAATGAGGTTGAGTTGCGTTGTTTGTAGGATAACAAATTTTATCAATTATCCAAGGTATTTTCAGTTCATATGTTCAATGCGCCTGTATCCAATCTAGCAAAGGTGCCCAGATTTTCATGCCTCTCTGCCGAATATTACGCCCCTTTTGTTTATAAATGGCTACCTCTAGGTTACATGTCGCAAGTAGTCTAGCTTTCCATTGGGAGAAGGATGGTGGGATGGGGTCGAGCCAAGCTGATGCGACACATAGTCGAAAGATTGCCATTGCCACGAAGATCACCCCTTGCACCTGTCTAGGACGTTCTTTATTAGTGATGCCCAGCATAATCTCTTCAGTTGATATGTTAATTCCCGCCCCGGTAATGTCCGATAGAAACCCCGATATTTCATTTATAATGTTTAATAGGGTATTACATGTGGCGAACATATGCACACTGTCCGCAGCAGGAAGTGCACATCGCGGGCAGGTAGTGCCCTTACCTGTCCCCCATTTAGAAATTTTATACGGTGTATAATATAGCGAAAAATATGTTTTATAAAATTGTGTCTGTAGTCTTAAGGACATTAAGTAGGTTAGAGATAGATCATATGCCAAAAGTGGAATGTTAGGTGAAACTTCTAGTTTAATTTGCCATGCCACCCGATGTTTATCCATATCATCTGGGAGTAAGGTATTAAAGCTTTCATAGATCTCACCAATTCTTGGTGGTTTGTTGTTACCCATATTTTCTATAATTTGGCAAATTTGAAATTTAATACGGCCACCCCCTTTTTTTAGCAAAAAATCTCTCACTTGAAGATATTTGAAAAAATCCCTGTTGGGGATGTTATAATCTTCTTTTAATTCATCGAATGATTTCATTCCCTGAACAGAGAAAAAACAACCAAGTTGCGCTATCCCTAATGTACACCAATTCCGTATATAGGAGTCATGGAATATTTCTGGGAGATCTGAGTTCTGTAGAACCGGTGTATAATGTGAAAATCGCCCTATACCAAGTAGTTTTTTAACCTGTCCCCACACTTTCACAACATTTTTGATGGTTTTGAATTTCACCTTTTTAAGGTGATCATCGTTAACATGACGCCAGAGACAGCCATTGCTCCCATTCCCTAAGATGAGTTCTTGTGGTGTAGGAATACTCAGATCAACTGGGTTAGATTTTAACAATCTTGTGCTATAATTCATAACTGAAGCCCAATAATCAAACAAGAAATTAGGTAACGCCCACCCCCCACGCTCTCTAGGTAATGTGATCCATTTGAGTGCTCTCCGAGGTTTACTATAACCCCATAAAAATTGTGAGAACATTGAATCTATTTTCTTAAATACATGTGGTGGGAATTCCAAGCAAATTGCTCTAAAAAAATATAAAAATTTAGGAAAAAAAAACATCTTCACTACATTTGTTCTACCTCCGATAGATAAATGTAGATTATCTAAACGTGACAATTCTCTCTTGGTGTGTAGCATTAGTGGCTCCAGATTGTTATTTACAATGTTCCCGACATTGGCACTAATACTAACACCCAAGTATGTTGCTTTATCAGTTATTCTTGGGTCTCTCATCCTAATCTTATTATTAAGCACGAGCTGTGTCTTACTGGAATTTAGCTTATACCCCGAAGCTCTACCGAAATTCTGTGCTTCGTTTTCAATGAGATTCATAGCAGTTGTAGGATCCCCTGTTACAATTGCGATATCATCCGCATACGCTAAGCATTTTGTTTCTAAACCACGCACATTTATAGGGGTGATTAGCGCGTTTTTTTCGAGCCTATGTATGAACCCATCTATATAGATGGCAAAAAGTAGGGGCGAGCAAGGGCACCCCTGTCGTGTCCCTCTGTTAATTTTAAAATTGTCGGTTAACTCCCCGTTGATCAATACCCTAGCACTGGGATCAACGTATAGCTGTTGAATTGCTGTAATATATTTCTCACCAATGCCACAGTTTCGCATGGCGGCCCACAGGAACTTCCAGGAGACCCTATCAAACGCCTTCTCTGCGTCAAGCAGTATAAGCGCCATAGGGTCTCCTGTCGATCCCGTGTAGTCAAAGAGGGATATAACTCTTTGCACATGGTCGGTTGTGGATCTACCTGGTATAAACCCATGTTGTCTTTCAGAGACTATACTATGAATCCGAGGTGCCAGCCGTGATGCTAATAATTTTGAATACATTTTAGAATCCCCATTAATCAATGTGATTGGTCGATACGGCCCCATTTCCTGGGGATCTTTGTCTTTTTTGGGGAAAACTATTATTTTCGCGTTTGACCAGGACTTTGGAGGATTCCCGCCTTCAAAGATGTTTTGATAGATTTCCGTCATAATAGACTTGAGTTGGGGTATACATTTTATTTTAAACCAAACTCAGTCGGAATCCCGTCTAAGCCTGCGGCTTTTCCAGTTGCTAGGGAATTCATAGATAATAGGATTTCCTCCCAGCATACTGCACTATCTAAGATTTCTTGATCTTCTAATCCCAAGCCCTCTGTAATAAATGGCTCAATATAGCTCATGGGATCATCGTATGCATTCTCATCCTCATAATACAGCTTCTGATAGAATATTTGAAAAGCTTTTCTAATATCTGCCGGATCTGTCTTCAAGCCAAGCGTTGGATCGTTAATTGCTTTAATTAGGGTTCCGGATATCTCTTCCCGGGTTCTAACCGCCAAATGGTGACCCATTTTCTCCCCCAGTTCATAAATAGTCTCCCTACGGGTAGTTGCTCTTGCAATTGCTTTCTCAATTAGGATTTCCGATATATAGTTTTTAGCTATTGCCACCTTGTTTACTTCCCTATCTGTCATCTCCCCATCCTGTACTGCCTTGATCAAATTTTCTTCAGCGATCTGCAGACTTTGTTCCAGGGACCTCATTTTTTGTTTTTCTAAACTGTTGCGTTGGAATGAAAATCGCATAGTTTCACCCCTGATACAAGCCTTCATAGTGTCCCAAACATTTTCTATTGAGGTGGACCCTATATTGTCTTCCAGAAAGGCCGGAATCCAGTTCCTCATATGCGTGCAATATTCATCATTCTTCAATAACGCTCTTTCGAACGTCCAACTAGTAACTGTTGGTCTATTGGGCCCCACTGTTATAGTAAGTTCAAGTGGATTGTGGTCCGAGAGAATTCTCGTGTGTTTTTTTATTTGGCAGCTAGATTTTAAAGTGCAGGACATAAGCATATAGTCCAATCTTAAATGCCTAGAATGAGGGTAAGAGTAATAAGTATAGGCAGGATTCCCCGGATATGTCTCTGACCACCCATCTATTAATCCATGAAGTGCACATAAATCATTCAGAGATTGGTATACCTTCCGTTTCCTACCTTTATAAACAAAGCCTGGGTCAGATAACCATTCATTAGGTAAGTGTATATTAAGATCTCCACAGACAATAATAGGGAGGGGCCAATGTACCAGTTTGTTAGAGATGTTGTTCACCACTTCCTGATCATCACTAATATTGCCATAAACAGTGCATAGTGTCAATTTATTTTTCCCTTTATTATAGCAGCACTCAGTTATCACATATCGTCCAAATTTATCTGCGATTGAGCGCGAGAACTGGATCCCTCCTCCTTTTGCCAAGATGGCTACCCCTTTTGTACGTGACCCCTGAGATGTGGCAGAGATAAGTCTATATCCAAGTGTTTTCAACAGATATTGCTGTGATCCCTCAATGTGAGTCTCCTGGAGACATATAATATCTGCTGCAGCTAGCCTGAACCCTTCTGCCACTTTCTGCCTTTTCTTAATATCATTCAGGCCGCATATATTCAATGAAATTATTTTCAATTTAGTCATCCAAATCTTTTAAGGTTGCCAAATAAATCAAATGCTAGCCCTGGGCCCAGCCTTTCCTCATCAACCTCCATTCCCCTCTTCCCCTGTATATATTTTGTGCTCCTTGGGAAAAATCCGTTTCCTGTCCCCTGCCTCCGCTCTCCCCCTAAGAGCACATTGAACTGCCCCCCGTCCCTACACCCCCCACCCCCCCACCAACTAGTGAGACTGCCTGGTTCCCTTGGAACCAGGTTGTGGGCATCGAGTGATTCGTTGGTAGCTAGTGTCGCCACATCCTGACCCCTGTTGCTATGTGAGTTTCGGGGAGAAGTGTTTTTTAGACTTTACATTATCTTATCTTCATTGTATACAAACATAACATCTGTCTATATAGCAAAAGATATCACCCTCCCTCCTGTTTTCTAAAAATGCCTTATTCCTTATGCCGCGGTTATCTGGTTAACAGATATTTAGTAATAGCCTATGTTTGGGGATTTTTTCCCCCTCTTTTTTTTGTTTTTTCTTTGCCGTTTTTACTTTTTGTAGTAATCTCCTCGAGATAAGTTTGTGCTTGCATTTCACTAATGAAGCTTCTAGTGACACCATTATAAATAATTTTCAGTCTTGCAGGGTTCTGTAGAAATACAGTCGCTCCCAGCTGTTCAAAAGGGTCAAAGAGTTGTCGCATTCTCCATCGTCTTTCCACTGTCGCATGGGCAAAATCTGGTCTGCTAAAAAACTTATATCCTTTATGTTCTTTTTTATGAGTTGGGCGTGCCAGATCATATATGGCTTCACGTAGGAGGAAATTGCCAAAATACACCAACATTGCTCTTGGGTATTTTTCTGATGACTGTGATCGTTTATTGAGGGTTAGAGGAAAGCGATGGGCCCGCTGGATTTCTTTGTCCCAATCCCAGGTGGTGAGTTCCGGAAAGGATTCTTTAAAGAGCGATATCATGTAGCCCCTGGAGTCGTTCCCCTCAACTCCCTCCGGAATTCCCAAGAGGCGTAAGTTATTTCTCCTGGCCCGATTTTCTTGATCCTCCACTTTCATCATCAGGTCTCGCACAATTCCTTCATGTTCTTTTCCCTGTTTCTGTAGGCCGGATACATCCTTTTCGAGGCTCTCTGTTCGTAACTCAACCGATGCCATTCTATCTGATATTTCTAGGCAAGTTTGCCCCACCTTATTGATTGCTCCTTGAAGTTTCTTATTATCAAGTTTCACGACTTCTTGAAATTTCATAATTGAGTTAAATACATCGCCCAGGGAAGGTTCAGATTGACCCCCCATCTCATCGGCCATTGATGTACCGTGTACAGGTGGATTCCTGTGGCGACGCTCTATCCGTTCAGTGTTACTTCCTTGATCAGTGGTATCTTCATCCATAACCTTATTATGTCTCCTTAGTCTTCTTTTCTTTTTATCTTGTCTTTTCTTTGCACTATTGTCTTTTGAAGAATCATCCACCTTTTTTGAGTTAGAGTAGGAATTGGAGTCAGAGGATTCTGAGTTCTTAGGCTGTTCCTGGCTTAATCCATGTGGCTCGCTTGAAGTGGACATCCCTGTCTCATATACTTCAGACTCTGATAGTGACTCTGATTCCATTTCAGATCCATTTGGCAATAAAGCTATATTGCCAGGATTGCCATGATTTCCCTCGAGGCTTCGAGATGGATCAGTCTTTTCCGACTCTACTACGCTTGGACTGAAGGTCATTTGTACCAAGTCGTTTGGAGCAATAAGATTCTTTGTTTGTACAAGATCTTTAAATAGTGGTGCAGTCAGATCTGAGATTGGTCCCTTAGGTTCGGTTGATTCTTCCCTGCACATTTCTGTTGCTGGTCCAGGTCCAGTCGTAGTTCTCCCAGTCATAGCTGCTGGTATCTTACTCCGATTGCTAAGTATTTTGGGCAATTCGCTTAGGTTACTTGGATTACTGTAAATCTCTGATAATTTCTCTTGCGTAGATTGTCCTTTAATTACTGGTGTAAAAATGGTTGATATCCGGGGTTGAGCTTCGTTGGCCTGACCGCTAGTTTTGGCCGCTGATTTCAGGTTTTTAATCGCCTGTAGCCGCTTGGCTTTTTTTTCCTGTAGTTCCAGCTTAGCTGCTGTCTGAAGATTATCAGGGCCCTCTTCTGTGTTATACTCCTTTGCCATATCCTTTACTTTAGTTTCTTTGGTTTTATCTTTTGTTCTGTCTTTCTCCTTATCTTTCTGCTCTTTCTGTTCCTTCTGTTCCTTCTGCCTCTCTTTATCTTTATCTTTATCTTTATCGGTATTTTTGGATTTTTCTTCCTTATTTTTAGTCCCTCTTGTCTCTGGTCGCCGTGCTGAATTAGCCGGGCCTTGTATGTACCCATCTTCGAGCCGATTACCTGCCCCCCGTGTGCTTGTCACAGTTTGCTCACTCTGCGCTTGTTCGGGTATTTCATAGCCTTCTATTTCAGCCATACCGGCCACTCTCTTTTCTCTTTTCGCAGTCCCAATCTTGGTCTTTCTCTGACACTTTTGCTTCTCTTGGACCTTCGTGCACCAGTTCACATAAGAGAAGCTCACTTCCTCAGCAGTTCTCAGTTTCTGGCTGTATCCCTTTAAGTTTCCTTTAACTTTCGTCCTTGAGGAGCCCCAGCACAAAGACAAACAGAGAAAAGGTTTCCCAGTAGTACCACCGCTCCACTGAAGCGATATGTATCTCAATATTGCTCTCTTTTGCCAGCCAAACCCACTGTTGCCGCAGCTTGCATAGAGACTCACTGGGGCCAAGCTTAGCCCTAACCACGAGCTCCGTGTATGTTTCCCCCGCATCGAGTGCTGTTTTCTGTTGTTATCCCTAATGTCACCTTGACAACCGTTACCCAGGTGAGCAGTAGAGCGCCGAGGTTTTGGATTTTGGAAAAAGTCAATCAGCCTCGTGGTTAGACTGAGTGTCAATGGAGATGTCACGCGAGAATATCAGCGGCACCCGGATAATTTCCTCTCTCCCCTCCCGGTGAAAGCTTGCCGGCGGCTTTACTTCTTTTCACTCGGAGCTCCGAAGCAAGCTGCTGCCACTCACTTTTCCAGATGAGACGTGGTGCTGCAAGCCAAATCCTCGGTGAGTTAAAAGCGGGAAGTAATGGTGTAACAATGAAGAAGCAGTAAGAAAGCAATGAGCCGTAGCAAGCCACAAAAAAGAACCATAATCAAGTGCTCACAGGTCCTGCCCAGATACACCGCGGCATCTTAGCATCATTAGAGCGTTAATAGTGTATATTTCTCTAGACAACAGGTAACATGCACTACGTAATGTCTGTGATTCACTGCTGCAGATCATAGATGATGGATGATAGACGATAGACGGTATACGGATAGGCAGACAAACAATCAGGCAGCAGCTTATGATGTATAAGTGTGTGATACGGCTTTTTCAAAGTTTTTCTTTTTTTTACACAGTTTCACACAATCATCTTTCTCCACCTCTAAACAGCTTTCTGTGTGCCTGCACTTTAGTTTATCTGTGTTGTCTTATCCGTATCTATAACGTATATATATCGAATCATGCAGCATGTTATTGCCTGCTGATTTTCTGCCAACTGAGAACCTCAGTCTTATCAGTCCTAACAGAATCTTATCAGAGCTTACTTGTTAATGTTACTTGCTGCGCTTGAAACAGCCTGACAACCTGACCGTATCCGTGTCATGCATGCCCCCGGCAGGGCTCCGGCAGGCAGCTCCGGCAGGCAGGCAGGCAGGCTCCGGCAGTTAGGCTCCAGCAGGCAAGCAGGCAGGCAGGCAGGCAGCAGGCTCCGGCAGGCCCCGGCAGTTAAGGCGCCCACTCTTTCACAAAACTTGTTTGTTCCTTGCTTGGTGCTTATAACTTGCCTTATAACTTGCCGATTCACTGAGGACTCTTAGGCAGGTTTTCCGGGCACTGGATCGTATTCAATTACATCGACCAGGGTGATGAGCAGCAGCATCCATGACTACATCCATGACTACATCATCTTGATCCTCATGATTGTCAGAGGTCAGAGCCTCGCGGAAACACAGCTCGTACACAGCGATCACACAGACGCCATGTTCCTCCCTCCTGCCATTTCTAAATCCTATCACCTTTTCATGTGATCTTGTGACTATTGTGGCAGGTAAAAATACTTTGAGAATTTTAAATGAAACTGTTGATACTAATGGCAGGTGGCTGTTCCTTGATTGTATTGTTAATGATGTTCATCTCTCTCTTTGTAATGTCTATGGCCTGAATGGCATTGATTCTTCCTTTTGGAATGATTTCTCCTCCCTTCTCTCTTCCAATGCTAATGAAGATTTGATTGTTGGGGGGATTGTAATCAATTGATGGACCCCTTTTTGGAACGCAAATCACAAGCTCGTTACATTCCCAATAAAATGCAAAAGTCCTTTCATAGATCCATTTCCTCCAGAGGCCTTATAGTGTAGTGTAGTTCCTATTATCCCAATAGGCTCTGCGCATTGGAATAATACCTTCAATAGTATAGGCCTAGACCAGACGTTAACTAGGTCTACTACTGTCGATATTAGACTTAAAGTTTTGGGTTTGCCAGCTAGCTCAGAGTTCACTAGAAACTTTCTCGAATAGGCAAGGAGGAGTTGAACCTCCCTGGATAGACAAGAAGGGATTTAGTTTCTGACAACCATAGAACATGACAACTTTGCTCTCCCCTAATCAAGAGTGTATCTCTAGAGTCGTGTGAAAACAAAAGACGACTTATTTTACTCAGTCAGTACGTGCATTCTTAGTCTCACCAGATTGTAGAGAAAAGGAAGAGACGGGCGTGTTCAATAAAAGATGTTATTTATTGATCAGTCTCTTTTCTCATACAAGAGAAATGGATCGATATTATTGCAATACTTATGGTTAAGTAAAGTGCATACAATAAAAGCAGAAGTATAAAATAATACTGTAAAAACATTGATATGGTTTCTAAGCCATATGAAGGTTTAAAATGAATAAAATGGATACATACACATTTACATTTGACTAATCGTACTCAACTGGTGTTTCTAACTACGCCTACCCCGTTTACCTGACCTAAGCCTAATACGTGGGCGGGAATAGAAAGTTACAGCTTAAGTTAAGTTTGTTTTGCCAAGTGACTGACTAAAGAATTCTCTGCAAGGGGTTATTCAGTTCTGTACCTGGACTCTAGGATGAATGAGGGATGGTATCTCTCGTCTCTGGTCTCGATATCCCAGGCTGCCTGCGAGGGCTACCCGGAAGCGCCTGAGCTGGATTTCTCGGCAGGAGAAAGCAGCGTCTCGTTCTCAGCGCGTCAGGAAGGCGGGGCTGCGCCAGCGGGTCTGCTCTGCTCTGGGCTTCGGCAAGTCTGGCTGCTCCGATCTCGTCACCACCGCGTGTGTTTGCATAGGGCAATATCGGTAATATTTATACCTTTAAGGTGCCGAGATTGACGTAAGGATGGACATAGATATGTCAATAAGGATGTCATACGACCTGGTCGTTAGCACATTCTTTTGCTGAAGTTCTCGGTGAAATCAAAACAATGGCCGCAGGGTTTTTCCCAGGTCTGTCATAGGTTTGATTTGTTTTGAGAACTCCGTATGCCTTATCAGGGGCTGGAGGAATATCGCTTGTCTAATTAGATGGCAAGCGTTATGACCTAATCAGATAACACGTTCCTGTGCCGTAGTGTGGCTTTATCAGATAACGGTTCCTGCATCATGGGGGTTTTCTGCCTCATGGGATGGCTGCTAGTTAACTTGTTAACCAGAATAGGGTCAGGAATAGGGGGATCGATACAGAACCTATAGGAATACATCACACCCACTCCACGCTAACTATGGACATATTTACGAATCTATGCATAGTAAAACATACTGTAGAGTATCGTGTATACCTTACCACCCCAAAATACATAAATGCATTTTGAAATTATCAAATATACGGAAAAACAGTCACATGTAATATATGCACTCAAGCTGTAGAATAATGCTAAAGTAATCACGCATATCTATACATTATCACTAATTTGTATATGAGAATTTACACATGAAATGGCTCTTAATACAGAAAAAAGTTTCGAGACCATTCCATCACAGAATAAAATAATTATGAACATACCAGCGGGCAGCTAATGTTTAAAAAGTATCTAAAAATAGAAATTTTAGTTCTCTAAGAATAGTTCTTACTCTAAGCAGAAAATAAGTGTCCCGAAAAATTCGTAAAAATATTTTGGGGCTGCTGAAAAAAAAATTGCTGTCCGTGAACTGGAGGGAAAATTGTTCATGGTATTTTGCTATTCTAGTTGAAGGCCAAATTCAGGGAACGCCGTGTGCGAGCTTTCTCAAAAGTTTCTATTTCTGCTCTGGTGAGAACATCATATCATTTAGACTCTCGAAAAAGTTGTCAACAGCTTCCTGGGAGAGTTCCACTAACTCGAAAAAAGGTGTAACCATGCATTCGTGCGCATGATTGTCTCCATTGACGTTTTGATTAGAATTGCTGACAGAAGGTCGTACCTGATCAATGCTGCTTTCATCTTGAACTTCACTACCCCTTAATCGTAGTGGTGAAGCTTCCACGAATGCCGTCATCAGGATTGGTAGCCGTTGAGGGCAGCACAAAGCATGAGCCTTTATTGGACTCAACAATGTTTCTGCATCCATTGGCGCATCTGATTGTAGAGTCAGACAGGTGTCTAACACGCATTCTTCTCCGCATAGCAAGCACCTTAATACAGGTAAAACACATCGATGCCACATTGGTCGAAATGAAAGAAACCAAGTCATGTTCAGGTCTCTAAGCCTGGATAGTCCCAGGATTTTTGATATCCGGTCCCGGTATCCAATGGCTAGGATTGTTTCTTCCCTTGTCGCAGGTGTTTTGTCTGTGACATGGTTTGCCATAACGAAATATAAGGACTAAGAATAGGATTCCTGCAATTAGTCCTAAAATGAGGGGAAGTCCGCCAAAAATCGAATGGACGAAATCTGGAAAAATACCCAGTATGGCTTTGAATGGTGTTAATGCCATCGAAAATACTGTCTTAAATACTTTTGAGACTCCACTGGTATCAGAAATATTTAAGATTTCATTCAGGATTTCTGCGAAATGTATGGGGGAATTAGTTGATAATGAGGAGTGAATCTCTGCAGTCGTCCTTGCGACTAGGAGATCATACGTTTCTTTTGATGACGTGAGTCTGGTCGGCGTCTGAAGAAGCACTGTTTTCATTCTGCTTAAAGTATCTATTCGAATAGAAGTAATTTTCAAGTTGGGCCATGCCCTTGCCTCCCTGTCTGGAAGGGAGCTGGGGAACAATAAGCGTCCACAGCACTTGACCTTCGCAGTCGTAGTTACGAGATAAGGAGTCCCGGGCATAAGACTACAGCATCTGCGATCTACAATTAGAATGTAACTCCCATTATAGAGTCTTTGAAAGAATGGTTCTATCTCTGTTGCAGGTGCGCCTAGCTGGTGACATGAAAGGTTATTTGAGTTCCCTTCACAGGCTCCATGCAAACTAATTCCATTACACAGAAGTGTACCGCTCAGTGACATTGCACAATTATTGCCACTAAGAAACACTTTCTGTCCTTTATTACTGACACATGCATGTGAATAGGGCAAGTTCCATGTTGTTTTAATGTACCCCTTTCCCAATTTTTCGTACATGCCAGCCTGTATATATTTTTGGCAGTATTGAAACCTGAAGGTTGATATTGGAATATTAATTATCCCATGTATTATCCATTCACTGACAGGTAGTTCTGACATTGTCACTGGTAATCTCTCGAGTTTCTCAATGCTCAGGATTGTATAATCAGCACCCTTCTGTGCCATACTGATTTGTTTATCAGTAAGGTTAAAGATATTGAATAGTGACGTTGTGTTGATTAAACGCCAAGGCACATAGCCTGAACGCAGATTTTGTAACGTCCAGCCAAGCTGTACAATAGAACGCAATTGAGACTGACCGTGTTGTAACAACAGCAAGTCTTGCGATATTATGTCGATTGCTGAAGACACAATGCTGTCCAGAGAAAAAATTCTGGAGGACAGAGTCATTAACCCATTGTCCACTACAGAAAGTGATTTTTCCAAATTAATACGGTCAATTTCCCGTATTCTTTCTGCTGTCTCAATTTGAGTCACCTTCCAGGCCTCGTTGTATGCTGCATATACAGAGGCTGCTATGAAACGTTTCTGACGCTGTTTGCGCGGTCCCATAATGAAATCACGCAAGTCAGCACCATCAGTAAGTAAAGTTAGGTGTTGCTTAATTTCTGCCAGTGTGGAAGTCTGTAGCCACTGAAGGCATAATTTGCCCACACTGTAGGTGGTTATTATTCCTGGGTGTTGTCTTTGGGAATATCTAGGGATTGGCCTGGTCATTTTGAACCCCTGTGTTTTGTTCAGGAATCTGCTTTGACAGTTATTAGTATCTGTGGGCCAGATCAACCACTGTTTCCAATCAGGATGTGTTCTGTTTTGGTTTAATACATAATTTACGTCTATCTCTTCATCTGTGGAGCTATTGCTGTTCATTGTTGGTTTTGGAATAGACGGTTTATTTAAGTCTTTGATTTTGGCTAAGCCAAGACAGGTAGTTTGTTGAACAGTGTCATTTAAAAATATAATTTGTTCTGGGATCATGCAGGCTCTAAACAGAGATTCTATACCCTGTACTTGCCATTCTTTTGTACCCCAAACACTTTTTACTTCAACATTTTTGTCCCAATAATCAAAACCAAAAGTATTCATTTGTTCAAAGAATGAGTCTGAATATATCAATTTTGTGTTTGTTATCATGGTCTTTGTCCCTGTCTTATTTGACAATTTGAAATAAAATGTTTCGGCATTACTTGTGTTAAAACCTGAAAAGTATGAATATTTGTCATAAACGGTTCTTGAGCTTCCTTTTGGAGGGGTTGCACAATGTTCCCATTGATTATAATTTAAAACATTTCTAGGTTGTGCAGATCTATGTAGAAAATGGTTACCATAGTGGTTATAACAGTACATACTATCATAATTTGTCGAACCCTGCAAATAATCATGTTTGGTAAATTTAGCAGACATCACTAAGTCAGACATCATATTATTTATACTTTCAAAGTCCCAATCATCAGCAAATGAGCTTGGTTTTACAAAGTCGCTCAACGAGATCTTAATTTGGTGTGGATATTTCAGGATTTCAACCGGACCATAAATTTCGTAGTCAGTTTTGTCCCATGCTACCCCACCCGGTATAGGATTGGCTGTGAAGTTGACTGAAGAAAGTTCTCTTTTCTCGACGTGTGAAGATGTGTGTGGTTTGAGGATCAAGTTGATTTTCTGACTTGCTGTGTCCATTTTAGCATATTTTCCCTCAATGAAGCGTCCCAAAGTTAGTACCATGATGAGCCAAAGTATGAGGATAAATGCACCAAAACCCACCCAAAATTCAATCCATGGAGAAATCAGATATGTTTCTTTCAGTTGTTTCAAAAGTACTTTAACTTTATCTTTAAAGGTTTTTGTTGATGGCTGTGTTCTTGATTCAGTGAAGCCTTCAGAGGAATCATCGAAGTTTATGAAGTAGCCGGATGCAGTTCTGTCAATTGTTCCAATTGCTTCAGGATTACTGTTTCTTGCATAGTCGTTTGTTACTTCATTATAGATTGGTGTGTCTCTGCTAAATGTTTTTATTTGGGTTTTCAGAGGTCTAAGTTCCATTGCATTGTTGCATAGTCCTTGTTGTAGTTCTGTAGGCGTTTCGAATGTGATTAGCCTCTTAGATTGAACCTCTGTGTTAGTAGCAAATCTTGGTGTTCTACTACTTCTCGGGAGTCCACTTGGCCTACTATTTGTTATCGGCCACATGTTGTGGTTTTACCAGGTCGATGGATACAACTCGGTTCTCCTTTTTACCAGCAAGCGGCGGTAGTAAAACTGATCTTGTCCCGTTGACAGACAAGACAGGAACTGCTTTTCTGTAAGAAGGCCCAAATTCCTTCTTTACCGCGATCTTTTCTCTGACTAGATCCCCGACTTTTGGAATCCAGACAGGTCTTGCTGGGACAGGTGGTGGTTCTTCAGTGGTTGTTGGCTGCTGTTTCAACTTTATGTTGCTCACGTCTTTTCTTGTTTCGTTTAAGTCCTGCAAAACAGCCAAACGATCTTTGATATCAAAGCTTTTTTCCTTCACCACTGAAGTCTGACTGTCGAGATCTAAGACTAACATCCTAGTTCCAAACAATAATTCGTACGGACTAAATCCCTTCAGAGAATTTCTTGGCAAGTTATTTAGACTACGTTGGACACTTATTAGATGTTTGACCCACCCAGCTCCCGAACCTAAAATCCTTTCTGTTATAGATAGCTTTATGCCTTGGTTTTTTCTTTACACCATCCCGTATCCCTCAGGAAGGAAGTGAGAAGAGGCCCGCTGTGCTATGCTCACTTGGCCATGTTTCCCCTCAGGCTGGAGGGCCAGATTGAAAACAATGGTCAAACGTAGCATGCTCTTAGCGTATATGCCATTTAGACTCGCAAATCTTTGTATAACAGTCCAGACGTCAGCCGAGTGCTGGTGATCTATATTATAAGTGGAAACTAGCCTGTATATGTTAATCGGACGCTTTGCTTTTTACTGTTGATTTTTTCTGGAGTGAAACGACACGGTATTACACCGTTTCTCTCACCACTGCGATTTCTGTTACAGTTTGGGCAGTTCTTTACAAAAATGGTATGATGCAGGCTCATGCCTGGCCACCAGTACCTTGATTGTAATTCTTCCAGAGAATCTTTTAGTTTGAGGTGTCTGAGACCCTCGCCCATATGTGCGTTTGCTATTAACAAGTTTCTCCTGTCCATGTTTGGAATCACTCTATCCCCCACTCCAGGGATTCGAGCAAAAGGGACGGAGTTTGCATCGATTATGTATGTATAATTGAGTGGATAGTTGATCGGTAGCGCTGAGCAGTCGCCTTTTGATGACGTTTTAACCGCTAGCACTGTTTCACCGTCAATATACTTCACTGTACGCTTTTTTTGAACTACGGAAGCCGATTTAGTTGCTACCGCTGTGGCTGTCTCAGCCAATGAATTCCCTGCAACGTGAACGCCATCACGCTGATGACTCAGTGAGTGTGTCACGTGAGTCTTTGGTAGTTCTTTTTGTAAAAGAGCTATTTGTTCCCAAAGCAGTTTTTGCTTTATTGTTGCACCTGTGTCATCTTTGTAACCGTTTTGAATCCATGTCTGCAAATCGTTGTTATATGATTTGACGCAGTAATATGAATCGGACACTATAAGTGTCGGGAATTCACAATCCGCATTATCTAGCGCCATTTTCAATGCTATTATTTCAGTCTGTTGTTCTGAATTAGTTTCTACTGAGTGTGTTTTTGTTAATAGAGGTCTTAGTTTACCTCCGCGCCACACTTCTTTTGTAATCTCACATGTTGGGTTGTATGCTTGTTCTCCCCAAACGGAGGGTTGAGCATGTCCGTCTGTATAGATTACACAAGCGTATTGTCGTAAGGGAAGAATGTCGATAGGCAGAGGGAATGTTCTTTCATATTCTAGATTTTTCAATTCCTTTAGTTCTGGATCAAAGTAGTAGTATACTTTGTCCGTTGTAATTGAATTCACCCATTGTATCCATTCCGGATTCAATGTTGTTGTTGGTAAATTACTAGGTGTTGTTAATGCCTCAAAGGCTGATTCCGCTGTTCTGACTGTGATACGTTTACCGTCCGCTTGATCTTTTTCTCTAGCTATTGCGGTTTGAACTGCATGAACAATGTTTTCTTTAATGTTAAATTTCTTTTCAGCTTCTGTGTACAAGTGTGATTTGAATGCAATTGGTACCTTTTCTCCCTCATTAGAGGTCAGGTATGTGAATCCGCATCTTCCTGGGATGACTCGAATCACAAGATTGCGTGTGTTATCACGTGTTTCTAATTTTGTTTTAATTAACATGTCTGTTTGTAAGGATCTCAAAATTTCTGTGTGTATTTGAGTCCAATTGGTTCTTTTAAAATCTGGTTTTATTAGATCATAAAGGGGTTTGACCCTTTCTGCGTAATTTGCAATGTATGTTCTTCCGAAATTTAGGAAGCCTAGAATTGACTGTAGGTTTTTTAGTGTTCTAGGTGCTTGGAGTAGGGCACATTTCTCTAGGAAATTGTCAGCCAGGCTTTTGCCTTCACTTGATAATTCGTATCCTAAGAACAGGACTGTTAGATGGGCAATTCTGGATTTTTTAAAGTTGAATTTGTAACCCTCTGCTGCGAACCCAAGTATTATGGTGTTCACTCTCTTCAAGTGAGTATCCAAGTCATCATCTGTTAAGTATATGTCGTCGACATAAGATAATGCTTCGTCATCATATGTTTGTAGTAATTCTGTTACTCTCGCTGAGAATACCCCAGGGCTATTCTTGTACCCCTGGGCTAACCGACAGAATTGTTTTTGAGTGCCATTTATTGAGAATGCAGACAAATATCTGCTCTCTGGTGCTATGTTTTGACAAAAGAATCCATTAGAGATGTCTAATGTTGTTTTGTATTTTTTGCGCACTATGTTATTCATTAGTGCAGCACTATGTGAGTTTTACACTGCAAAAGTTTTGCACCATGAGTTAAGGTGTCGGTAATCCAAAACTAGACGATATGAATTGTCTGGTTTGGAGACCGGAAACAAAGGGTTGTTCATTTGTGAGGTGCAAGTTTCAATCACCCCCTGGTATTCTAATTGATCTAGGATTTCTTTTACCTGTTTTTTAGCTTCTTGCTTAATTGGGTACTGTCTTTGTGCAGTAGGTTGTGATTTTAACTGGATTTTGTGAGGAGGAGAGTCCTCATCCCATCCTACATGATTTTTATATAAAGCAGGAGCTTGAGCTACTGCCCACTTTCTGGCAAGTGTGTATTTTTTATGAATTGGGATATGATTTGAGAAGGCAGGCATAATTATTTCTTCGCCATGAGGGCACTCCCTGACAAACTCTGGTGGCCAGTATTTTTCAGCTAGAAGGATGTCATAGCCCTTGGAGAGATTATCCCAAAATAGTCCCCTTATTTTTCTAGTCTTATCCCCTTCTATACGTAAAGTTATTTCATATATTTTGTGAGGTTTGCTAACTCTGGTGTCTGCAGTTTCCACTTGAAGATATTCATTCGTGTCCACTGTCTCCAGAAGATTCATAAGGACTTTGCGAGCTATGCTCACTTCTGCTGCGCTGTCTAGCATTGTCTGAGCCCATTCTCCGTTTTTCAGTTGTGTCCTCAGTATTCTCGGCATTGTTAACTACCTTGATACTGGCTACCTTCTTTTTTGGAAATTGTAATTTTCTTTTTTAGATGAGCAGGTTCCTTGTCTTTGGACTTGGCGTGCTCTTCTCTTTGTTCTGATCGTCCTCTTCTTTCCGATTTCTGCGAGGAAGTCTGAAAAGATTGAGAGGGACGTGTATCAATGTCTTGATATCTATCAGGCTTCTTCATATTATCCCTATTTCTAAGGTTATATCTTTTCCCAGAGGGGTCACTTTGGTGTGACCTGTGTCTTTGGTTCGGAGATTTTTCTCTCCGCCTAGGAGACCTTCCTCTGGACTGGAATTTCTTTTCTTTAGGATTGGATTGTTTGTTTCCATCCCAGCTCTTTTTTTGTGATGTTGAATTATTGTTAAAAAATATTTTTTCGGGACTTTCAATCAGTTGTGGTTTTACTGGTATTCCACCTAAACTATCTCTACCTAGTTCCTCATAGGATTTTTCTGTAATTCTGGCAATTTCAGCTGGTTGGTCTGCTATATCTGTCTCCTTTAACCTCTGGCGAATCGCCACGTTTGCTGCTTCTCCCTTTATGTTGGCTAATAATATAGCCGAGACCTGCTTGAAGTCTTTTAGTAATTTCATACCAAGAGTTAAAGCGGGTTCTGGACCGTATTCGTCTTGAATTTGTTTTAGCACATCTGGTATTACCGAAATGGATGGAACACCGTGCGTTTTTGTGTAGATGGAAGCAAAGACTGTACCCCAAGTGTCACAGTCCTCCACGTGTGGTGCGATTCCCATTGGAAGACAGATAGTCAGAATCCTGTGTTTTTCTAACGGGGTGGTGTCTGGAAACACCGCCTCTATTTGGGTGATTTTTTGTGCTAACCAGAATGGTATTTGTTCCCGTTTAGCTGGCACTTTACCTAGGCAGGATTGTATGTTCTGTGGTGTAATTTTATTTGTGTTCCCCTGGTGAGGGGTCAGCTGTGGAATTTTAATTGCTGGTTGAACTGTTGAAGTCCGCATCACATATTGGACTAATTGTCTATGTAATTTTATTTATTGTTTTAGCTGTGTTAAAAGGTTTGCTGCAGACATCCCATCGATGTCTGGATGTGGTGTGTATCCGGCTAGAACCGGCCACGTTGCTCCTGGTCTACCTAATGGACCGAGCCTGGTGATGTGATTATTATGTTTTAGGGCGCCATTAAATAAGAGCAGATGCTCTTGAAATTTAAGTGGTACTTCCACCTCCTCGAAAGGAGTGTACTCATTAGGAGGGTCCTCTGTTTTGTAATAGTGGAAGTACTTTGTTACAGCATTTGGTGCTGGAAAATGTATCCATGAATAATATACCTCTGTCTGCCGATATTCGTGTGCCTCAATTACGAATATGACTGTGCCACCTCTAGGTGTCAGTCCATTTTCTATAAGTTTTAAAGTTATAGATTTCCTCTTGATGACCGGAATGAGTATTATATCCGGGTCTGTGTCTTGCAGTGCATTATCAGCTGCTGCGAGTTCAGTTGCTATCCTAACTGTCTCTCTTTCGTCATCACTGTCTACCATTTTACCGACAGGATGGTTATTTAGTTTGTTTGCAGATCAGGTTTCTTATGGAAACAAAGATTAGATGCACAATATTTTGGAACAGTGTATCCTTCAACGTTGACTAAACCAAGGACCATACATAGGAGTTTCCTCCTGCGAGGCCTGGCGGATATTACCTTTTACCCACTCCAGACGTCTTTGGAGTATTATGGGAAAAAAGGGGTCTGAGTGAAAAAGCACGACTGAGTTACTCTAAATGTCTTACGTTAGTTTTATTGCCCTTCCAAACGCGTTGGGCGCCATGTAGTGTAGTTCCTATTATCCCAATAGGCTCTGCGCATTGGAATAATACCTTCAATAGTATAGGCCTAGACCAGACGTTAACTAGGTCTACTACTGTCGATATTAGACTTAAAGTTTTGGGTTTGCCAGCTAGCTCAGAGTTCACTAGAAACTTTCTCGAATAGGCAAGGAGGAGTTGAACCTCCCTGGATAGACAAGAAGGGATTTAGTTTCTGACAACCATAGAACATGACAACTTTGCTCTCCCCTAATCAAGAGTGTATCTCTAGAGTCGTGTGAAAACAAAAGACGACTTATTTTACTCAGTCAGTACGTGCATTCTTAGTCTCACCAGATTGTAGAGAAAAGGAAGAGACGGGCGTGTTCAATAAAAGATGTTATTTATTGATCAGTCTCTTTTCTCATACAAGAGAAATGGATCGATATTATTGCAATACTTATGGTTAAGTAAAGTGCATACAATAAAAGCAGAAGTATAAAATAATACTGTAAAAACGTTGATATGGTTTCTAAGCCATATGAAGGTTTAAAATGAATAAAATGGATACATACACATTTACATTTGACTAATCGTACTCAACTGGTGTTTCTAACTACGCCTACCCCGTGTACCTGACCTAAGCCTAATACGTGGGCGGGAATAGAAAGTTACAGTTTAAGTTAAGTTTGTTTTGCCAAGTGACTGACTAAAGAATTCTCTGCAAGGGGTTATTCAGTTCTGTACCTGGACTCTAGGATGAATGAGGGATGGTATCTCTCGTCTCTGGTCTCGATATCCCAGGCTGCCTGCGAGGGCTACCCGGAAGCGCCTGAGCTGGATTTCTCGGCAGGAGAAAGCAGCGTCTCATTCTCAGCGCGTCAGGAAGGCGGGGCTGCGCCAGCGGGGTCTGCTCTGCTCTGGGCTTCGGCAAGTCTGGCTGCTCCGATCTCGTCACCACGGCGTGTGTTTGCATAGGGCAATATCGGTAATATTTATACCTTTAAGGTGCCGAGATTGACGTAAGGATGGACATAGATACCTCAATAAGGATGTCATACGACCTGGTCGTTAGCACATTCTTTTGCTGAAGTTCTCGGTGAAATCAAAACAATGGCCGCAGGGTTTTTCCCAGGTCTGTCATAGGTTTGATTTGTTTTGAGAACTCCGTATGCCTTATCAGGGGCTGGAGGAATATCGCTTGTCTAATTAGATGGCAAGCGTTATGACCTAATCAGATAACACGTTCCTGTGCCGTAGTGTGGCTTTATCAGATAACGGTTCCTGCATCATGGGGGTTTTCTGCCTCATGGGATGGCTGCTAGTTAACTTGTTAACCAGAATAGGGTCAGGAATAGGGGGATCGATACAGAACCTATAGGAATACATCATAATAGATTCATGGAGATTATCCCACCCCGACTCTCTCGATTTTTCTTTTTTTCTCCTGTGCATAATTCCCTTTCCCGTATTGATTATATTTTTCTCTCCCACCAAGCTTTTCAATTTATGTCCAACTCAGAAATTGGCTCTATCCTCATATCAGATCATGCCCCGGTCATTTTAGATATGGACTACCCCTCTCCCTCGCCTCAGGCCCGCAGATGGCGCTTTAACAATTACCTTTTACTTGATCCTGCATTCATTGAACATTTCACTCATTTCATGGACGACTTTTTCACTACTAACTCCAACTCTTCCTCTGACTTTCACTTTCGCTGGGATGCTTTTAAGGCCACTGCTCGGGGTTGTATTATTGATTTTGTGTCCCGTAAAAAAAAGAAAGCGCTTTCCCAGGCTTCTTCTTATCTTACTCGCATCAAAGAACTTGAGCATCTTTATTATACTTCTAACTCCCCGGATTCTTTATCCTCTCTCATTACTGCTAAAATGCAATTTAATAAACATTCTTGGGAATCGGCCTCCAATCAGCTTCTTCAATTTAATGCGAAGATATATGGTGGTCACAATAAAGCTGGTAGAGCTTTGGCTAATTACCTCAAAATTAAGAAACAAAAATTGAAAATAGTCTTGATTAAAGATTCACAAGGCTTGCCCCAATCTTCTGATGCCAAAATTCTGGATTGCTTTGTTCAATTTTATTCTTCTCTTTATACCCCTGAGTCTTCCCCTTCAGTAGAGCAATTAGATTCTTTCTTTAACTCTGTCCCTAAACCTCCTTCTCCTTTGGTGGATTTCTCTTTTCTTGATGCCCCGATTTCAGAAAAAGAAATTCTTGCTGCCCTCTCTCTTCTCCCCAAAGATAAGACTCCTGGCCCTGACGGCTTTACTGTTTGTTTCTTTCTACAATTTAAATCTGTACTGATTCCTTATTTGCTCCAGTTAATTAACCACTTTCTCTCCTCTGGTGAATCCAAAGGCTCTTTCACGCAGGCTATGCTTGTTCTTCTCCCCAAAAAAGATAAGGACCCTTCCCTGTGTAAAAACTACCGACCCATCTCCCTAATTAATACTGATTGTAAATTATATGCAAAACTTCTGGCTCTACGGATTAATTCCATCATCCCTGATTTGGTCAACATTCATCAATCCGGTTTTGTTAAGGGAAGATCCATTACAGACAACTCCAGGACCCTTCTTAATATCATTCATCTCTCTGCTAAAATGGACAGTCCTTTGGCGGCCATTACTCTAGACGCCTAGAAGGCATTTGATCGTGTCAACTGGGATTTTATGTTTGGTGCCCTGCGCTGGCACGGTTTCAGTCTCACTTTTCTTAAATTCGTTCAATTGCTTTATTCCGCTCCTTCTACCTCTATAAGGATTAACGGTATGCAATCTGATTATTTTCCCCTTCTTAGAGGTACCAGACAAGGCTGTCCACTCTCCCCCCTCCTCTTTATTTTGGCTCTCGAACCTTTCCTTGAGAAAATTCGTCAATCCCCTTCCTATTCTGGCTTTCTTTATAAAGATGCGGAGATTAAGTTTACTGCTTACGCCGACGATATTCTGCTTTACATTTCCAACCCTGCTGTTGCTCTTCCTGCTTTCTTTTCTTTATTACATGATTACTCCTCAGTTTCTGGTTATAAATTAAACATTGATAAAACAGAAGTCCTTCCCCTCAATAAATTCTGTCTTCCTCACATGTTTCAGGGCTCCGGTTTCCAATGGAATTCTGGCTCTATTAAATGTCTTGGTGTTTTATATGCTAACACCATTAGAGAAACTATCAGAATTAATCATTCCGATATACTTAAAAAGCTCTCTTCTCTTATAGAACGTTGGTCCCCTCTTTTTCTTTCCTGGCGGGGTCGTCTTTCCACTATTAAAATGATGCTCCTTCCTATCGTGAACTTCTGTCTTTCCATGCTTCCTATCTCTCTCCCCCATTTCTTTTTTAAGTCCATCAATAGTCATTTTTCCAAATTTTTGTGGAATAAGCGTAAGGCTAGAGTCTCTCTCCTCCGTCTTCAGCAACCTAAACATCTTGGTGGGGTTAACTTCCCCAACATCTCACGCTTTCACTCTGCTTTTTCTCTCAAGCAAATTTGGCCTTTCCTTCTCGAAACTTCATCTCCTCCTACTACGGCTTGGAGTTCTCTGGAATTGGCTCAACTTCACCCCTTCTCTTTTCTTCTTGCCTCCAATCTAACTCAACCACCTCCTAAGCTGCTTTCACCTACTTTTAAACACTCCAAAGCTTTAACACTTGCTCTTTTTCGCTCCTTCTCTGTTCCATCTACTCTTCATTTGAATACCCCACTTTGGTATAATAAATCTCTTAAACTACGCAATCGGGCGCTCTTTTGGAAGGAATGGATCGACAAAGGCATTCTCACTTATAGACACCTCATTTCTAACAATTCCTTATTAACCTTTCCAGCACTCCGTGACTCTTTTGGTATCTCTAACAAATACTGTGCACATTTTCACGAACTTCTACCTACGCTATCCACTATTATCCTGCAACACATCCCTCCCCCTTCTTCACCTCCCCTCCTTGCCTCTCCACCAAACTTTCAGGTTCCCCTTAAGACCTCTGCTATTTATAGACTACTTTCTCCCTCACCTATTGATAGGCCTAAAACTACCCTAGAACTTATCTGGGAATCGGACCTCAATCAAACTTTTCCCTCACTTACCTGGGATTCTATTTGGTCCAAGCTTCATTCCACCTCCCGGTCAGCTAGTACCACACAAACCCTTTACTTTTTTTATATTAGATTATTTTATACTCCCTGTGACTTCTTGAAATTTAAATTGTTAGATGCTAAGAAGTGTTGGTCTTGTTCATGCACTTCTGGTGATTTGGTTCACATGTTCTTTCTTTGTCCTAAGGTCCAACTTATGTGGTCCCACATTTGGTCTACACTTAACAAGATTTTATCCACTAATGTTCCTTTTCTTATTTCTTCTGTATTTCTGGGTGGTTTGGCCCCAGTTTGGGATGTCCCGCTTCATACTCGTAAATTTATTGACCTTTGCATTACAACTAACTGGAAAGATACCAAAAATGTGGTTTATAATGCCTGGTGGAATTTACTCTGCCATCATCACAGATTAGATCGTGCATGCGCTTATTCCATTCCAATGTTGATTAAACGTGATTTACTTTGGTCGCCTTTAACAGACTTTTTATCTAAAAGTGCCTCATGATCACCTGTTATCGTTAGTATTGGTATTACTGTTTTTACTATTATTATGTACTTTTGTTATTTTATACCCCTCTACTCTGATTACCATTTTTATTTATTTATTTATTATTTATTTTTTTACTGCTGTTCCCCTTCCCCCCCCATTTTTTCCCTTCTTCTCTCTTTTTCTTTCTTTCTTCTCCCCACAAAATGAAAAGTTATAAAAACATTTTTTAATTGGTATAGTGTTTTCCCCCTTTGGGGCTTTTCTTGTTATGATGGCACATTATTCTTCATAATTATTTTGATTCCTGATGCTCTTCATTTCTGCTGTTGTACTGATGTTTTACATTGTCTTATTTAATTCAATAAAGCTTTTCAAACTTAAAAAAAAGACTATAAGGAGCATTGCTGGAATTCAAATCGCCGGCCTTCCCTGGAAATGGCAAGATACGGGGATGTTAAAAGCCAGTTTAAAGGCATGGCATGAGAGACAGATGACAAAACCTGCTTGGCACTTTGGATCTGCTCTTCCAGGGAGGGGGTTTATCTTCACTGAATGGTGAATCCCCACTCAGCAGCAATATCTGCACACGGATCGGTATGGCATGCAACCAATCTTTACTGCACTCAAATTCTGCCGAAATAATCTGTGCTGGTCGGACTGGGATAGAAAATGGACATGGGCAGCAACATAAAAGTGGCCCCATTAGTGAATCGGGTAGCTGAAAAAGTGGCCCATGTTTGCAATTTGGAGCAGTTTTGAACGTGTGAAGACACGCTTTTCAAGTGTTTTGCAAACTATGGAAGACTGCATGGATTTGAACTTGCTGCAGGTATTTCTTGTTTTTATATCACGAAAATCAACAATGAAAACTACTCCAGCAGATCTAAAGCAGACCCACGACCAGACAAACAATCATTGGCAAAGCCAATAGGCCCCGCCGTATAAATGCTTAGCCACGCAACAGTTGATGTTGTTGTACCAAGGATATTGTGCTGCATAACTAAATACTTATACGTTCCAAAAGCTAGACCTATTGGCTATGCCAATGCTTGTTTTATTTTTTATCTTAGACCAGGACTGAAGCAGAAAGACAGTCAGGAAAGCTTGAGATAAAGAGACAAACATTTAAGGTGGAGGAAAGTAAAACTATGAGCGTGGCCACGAGAATTAAGTGACGATTAGGACCAAGTTATGTGGCAGGCTTGACTAAATTATGTGGCATGGAAAGGCGAAGTATGTGGCATAATTTGTGGCAGCATTACTTCATTATGTTGACCTATTTTGCAAGGTTCCACTATCTGGGAATGTTCACTCCTCATTAGTATTGCTTTAACACCTTAATAGAGTCCTCAGTAACCGAAAGTTGGCCAGGTAACTTTTTGCATGCTCTGTAGCAGCAACACGTGAGACAGCGCATAGTAATTTGCGATCTGTATGTGCTAGAAGCACTTTGTGTAATTTACCCCGCAGATTATGGATTACTGTGCAGGTGAGAAAAATCACAATTATGCAGAAAACATCCTGCAGAAAAATTGCCCAGACCATCTGGGCATGAGGTGTAATCAAGTCTAGGCAGCATTTACCAGGCTGAGCGCTAAAATAGCAGACGCCACCATTGTGGCAGTCGCACCGGTCCCCGGGGGCAACGAGGAGGTGGGAGCACTCCCACCTCCCCTGAGGGTCCAATAGGCAGCGTACGGAGGGGCGTGAACAGGAAGCACTAAAGTGCTTATGGTTCACGAGGGCGCCCAACTTTGGGGTCTGACTGTTTAGACCAGCCTGGCTTGTGCCTCCCTTAAAAGGGAGCGGGGGAGCAGAACAGTCTCGTGTTCCTTTGCTCCCCCACAGGTACAGCACCCGGGCCACTAGTGGCCCGTAATTTGTTTTCCCTCCTTTGTTTCCTCTACAGGTTTGCGGTCTCGTAGCTGTGGAGCCGGCAACTGATCTCGGCAGCGGGGGAGAGGCGGACTCGAGCGGACATCGGCAAATGGAGGAGGATTCCATCTGGAAGCCCCGTGGCATGATGGGCAGCCTTGTCAACGTGGGAGCACCGTTTGTCTTTGCAGCCCCCGGTGGCACACCGTTTTGCCCTGCTGAAGGCTGCTGTGGGCCCAGGGGCGAGGGATAGTTCGTAAGTTCCTCTGGTATGTTTTGTGCATTTTTTCACGTTAGCTCTGTAGTGGTCGGTGGACGCATATGCATGCTCCCGCTCTAGCTAAGTTTGATTTGTTGCTGTGCCTGTTTTCACACCACAGACAGCACTCCACAGTCTCTCCACTATGGCACAGAGCGGTGAAGATGTGGTGGCCTCTCAAGACAAAATGGCAGCCCCCACACATCGTCTCTGTTGGGCTCCAACAGTACTGAGCACCACAGTTTAGGCTGTAGCAGGGCTCCGGACTCCACTACCAGGTGTCGTGTGACATCAGGAGCCCCGGGTTTGAGCGCAGGTGCCCCTTGGCGGTAGGAAGCTAGGTGATGTGCCCCGAGAGGACAAAGTGCGAGAGAAGTGCATCTCACTCCATTGCCTCCCCGTCCAAGCCCCCCTTAAGCCTGTTTACTGGGTCACATGAATAGGTGTAGTTGCCAGTTGGTTTTGTTAACCCCTATCCATGCTTATGATGAGCCCAGCTCATCATAATGCACAGTGGAGCTGGGCTCCTCATAACGGCCGCGCCACTCCCCCGCGCTGCGAATTCCACGCGGGCATTCTATTGGAGTGGGCGGAGTCATGACGAGTCCAGCTCGTCATTAGCCCAGCTCCACTGGGATGCATGACGAGCTGGACTCGTCATGAGCACCCCCGCGCGCGCACGCCCCCCCCCGCACTGCGGGGGAATTACCCCAGCTGCAATGGGGTTAATTTCTCACAGAGAGTGAAACAAAGGGCCATAAGTGTTTGCAGGATGGGCCATCTCTGACTTGATATGTGGGAGGAGCTGCCATCTACCACTCTTTCACATCACAAAGGCTCTGCCTGAGCACACTCACAAATGGTTTG
Source organism: Lissotriton helveticus (assembly GCF_964261635.1). Taxonomy (NCBI): domain Eukaryota; kingdom Metazoa; phylum Chordata; class Amphibia; order Caudata; family Salamandridae; genus Lissotriton; species Lissotriton helveticus. Next base: position 291,494,323 of record NC_136070.1, read on the forward strand.
ACACTTGAAAGTGGGCGCCAGATATACGTATTAGACCCTCAGACCAAGCTCTTCAAGTACATCTCTGGACCTGTGAAAGACTTAGAAGGACTGCTGTACTCTTCTGCAAGAAGGACTGCTATGCTGTTTCCCTGCTGCCTGCTGCCTGCTGCCCTGTTTTCTGAGTGAAAGGACTGAATCTGCATATTGAACCCAGGATCACAAGAGTGACTCCAAGGGCTAGTTGGCTCTCCTCCTCACCAAAGCCTCAGAGACAGAAGACTCCAACCTCCTTGAACCCAGTACCTGGATCCTGTCTAATTTGGTTCCTACCTCTCAACCAAAGTGGTGCCACGCCAGTCCTGTACCCTTGGAAGTGGGCCTGAAGGTGCTCTGTCAGCCATGCCCAGCTTGAGCAGAACTGATGTAGTGCAAAACCGATGCATCCTTGATTCAGAAATTTGCATCGCAGCCTTCAGTCGCCTCAGAACTGCCACTGCGCAGTGTATCCTCGACCCAGGCCTTCACATAGCAAGCCCCTCGTTGTTGGCCTCCTCGACAATGATGCAGGAGTCGGCATCACAGGCCTGCACCATCTTCGGAACCAGCCGTGTGCAGTGCATCTTCGATGCAGGACGTTGCATTGCATGTCCATCTTTGATGGCATCCCTAATGATGATGCAGGACCTCTCATTGCAGCCCTTGCAGCTGCTCAGAACTACTGCTGCACAACACATCCTTGACACAAGGTCTTGCAATGATTCGCAACCAGATTTAAGGTACTCTTGTTCAGCTGGCCGAACTGGGTCCCTATATCCAGCCCATGCTCCATCATGTTCGTCCTGAACTTGTCACTTTGTCCCGGCCAGTGCAAGCATATACCCACAGTTGACACTTTCTGCTTTTAGGCACTGTTTTTACTTAAAACTTTTTTTTGTTTTGATCTCAAATAATTTATTACGTTTTAATCTATTTTTCTAAATTGGTGAGGGATTTTTCTGGTTGTTTTGTTTTCACTTTACCATTGTGTGAGGTGCTGCACACATCCTGTACACATTGCCTCTACATTTAACATGACTGCTTCTGTGCCAAACTACCAGTAGATTAAGCACAGGTTAATTTGCAGTTTGCTTGTTTGACCCTGAAAAGATGTGGTTGCTGCCTGAGCAGGGTTTCACCCCTTAACCAGTAACCCTAATTCCAACAAGGGATTACTCTCTTTGTACAGTGTCTTCTGGTTTATTGAAGGACAGCTTCACAAGAATGACTGAACCGAGGTTTCAAAGGGTGCAGGTAAATATTATTGTTGATAAAATGGCAAATAGTATTTTAAAAGGTCTTACGCTGATGAAGAGAGACATCTTTATAATCCAGCACTTCAAGGGTATTCATGATTATTATAATGTTGAAAACGTGTTTAAAAAGGACTGCAGGTCAGACTCGAGATGTCCTAGTTGTCATTGTGCTTAAGCAGATATTTTACAAATGTTTGCTACAAGCCTAATTTTGCAAAATATGGAGAAGTGTGTATAATGAAATTGTGACCTGGTTGTTATTTCTTAGATAAGGTGCCCCCTAATACTAGACATTGTTGGCATGCATTATAGGACTGCTCTATTGTGGTGATCACAATATTGAAAGAGGATGATATGAATAAAAAACACATGGAAAAAATGGGCACTTCCAGAAAGTGCCTGGGAAAAATGCTAAACTTGTGGGGTAGAGACAGAAAGGAGGTGGAAGTAATTATACTATGTAAAGATATAGGGGCATATTATCAAGAACGGCGATAAAATTATTGCCTCTTTAGCGGCAGGAAACTGCAGCTAAAGCGTAGATAATGGGCTTGAATAATGTGTCTTGTGAATTCCCACAGCAGCCCAGGTTCTGGTGTTAAACTGGGCTTCTATGGGAATTCACAAGGGCATATTATCATACCCATTGTCGCCACTTTAGTGTCAGTTTCCTGCTGCTAAAGCAGCGATAATTTTATCGCCGTTCTTGATAATATGCCCCCTATTCTTTTATGTTTATGGTTGCCCTTGTGTTCTGTATCTATTCGTTTTATTAACTCAATATTGCATTCATGTTCTATGATTTCTAATTATCAAATGGTGCTCCACACTTATATGTGACTTAAGTCACTCTACTCATGTAAAATGGATTTTTCAATCAGGCCCTATGTGAGAAAGAATTGAAGCAGAGAGCCAAAAATGGCTTTCATTGAAGGTACACCTCAAAAAACAAACCCCTCAAGATTCGATGTCATGATTGTGAATCACGGTTGATTAGGGGTAACAAGTGCTTTCTCAGAGTGATCTTCGGTACGCTTTTGCACTGAGCATGTTACCCTTCTTTCCCAGGGTCATGAAGAAATCAAAAGAAACAGAAACTAAACAGGTGATCAGAAGTCCCTTACTTTGGTTCTCATTGCACAATTGCCAGAGTGTGGTGTAATCTGATTCTGGCTGGTACACCCAAATAAATCAATCATGAATGTGGAATAGAGAATAGACAGCTGTACCTGGGAAATGTATGTCCTTTGACAGTTTTATTCTAGATTCCGAAGAGAAATCCACTGAAATGTTGGATGGAGGCTTGGGGTGGGTATAGGTTAGGGTAGGCCAGGCAGTGTTGGGGTGGATCTTGTCTGCTCCTCCTGTGGTGCTGCAGGGGGGATGGGTAAGTGTTGGGCTGTGCTCATGCAAGTAGCCCATGCACCAATCTCCAAGCAGTTACCCAGTGGCCCTGTGTCTCTAGACCCAGAGTTGTTAGTTCCAGAGACATAGGGCTTCATGTAATTGCGTCGAGTAGTATGCCACCCAGAGTTAATGCTTCAGGTGGGAGTCTGCAAATTGTAATGAAGGCCCTTGTATAGTTTCCACTCCTGGTCCTTCCATTTGCTCTTTAGAAGTAAATAGAAGGCTATTGAAGGGATAAGGGCAGGACAAATAGTTCAGCCCTGTGAGGTTAACATTGGTCAAAGGAAATGTAATCAACCTTTGTCCATGTTTGATGAATGTGTTACAGAAATACTCTGAACAGGATGCTTTTATGATCTGTGTTAGACATAGATATTCAGATATTCACCTCCAGGTCCTTCATGTGCTTTTGCTTTTCAGAAGAAAATTAGTATGGAAATAATTCATATCATAATTGCATGAAGCCTTCCTGCCAGCTCTGTGTTTGTTCGTGTGGGCGCTGTAAAATTCCACCCTTTATTTCAGAAACATTATGCAGAGAAAGATTGACAATTTAATTTTCGTATAGCTGCTACACATTAATTACGTTAGAAATGCTAATGTTTCAGAAGTTCATACTCAAGTTCTTCAACGAAAGGAAATAATGATAAAAAGAAAGAAGGAAGAATATACATACAATGAAAGGAAAAGGAAAGAAAGAGCTGAAGAAAAGACAGAAAGAAGGAAAGAATAAAGGAAAGAATGGAGTAAAGAACTTAAGTAAGAAAGAAGGAAAACAGACGGAAAGATGGAAGTAATTGAAGAAAGAAGGCAAGAAATAAGGAAAGAGAAAGACAGAAGGAAAGAATAAAGGAAACAGTGTAAAAAGGAAGAAAAGGAAGGAAAAAGAAGGATAGAAGAATAGAAGGGAGGGAATTGGGCAGGAAAGAAAGAAAGAAGGAAAGAGAAGAAAAGAAAGAAAGATACAAAGAAAGAAATGGTGAAGGAAAGAAAGAAAATATGGAGAAGGAATTAAAACCTTTTTATGGGGAGACCTTTCATCCTTTCATCCTTCCATTCCCTACTTCTCCTTCTATCTAGAGTCCTCTCAACTTCCACAGCAAGATCACCAATATCTACTACAATTTCAAAATCCATCCCACCATTCTCATCCCCGACGACCTAAACTAACCAGTAAACACCAGACAAACCATCACCAACTGGTCACCTCTCACCACCCTCACCCCCTCAGCCATCATGCCTTCCATCCACTTTAGGGTGTCCACCAACCGTGGCCCCCACCACCTCTACAGCCTCGCAATGAGCACTAGCAGCACGCACCTCGCCAGCATCCTCAACTCCTCCATCTCCACAGCAACCTTCCCGAACAGATGGAAACATGCATACATCAGACCCGTCCTAAAGAAACCCTCTGCGGACCCCAACAATCTAAAAAATTATCATCCTTTCTCCCTGCTCCCCTGCCCAGCCAAAGTTCTTGAGAAGCCCATCAACCAGCAGCTCACCGAATTCCTGGAATGAAATCACCCATTGAATGCTTCTCAATCAGGTTTCCGTGCCAACTACAGCACTGAGATGACGCTGATCTCCATCTCTAATTACATCAGAACACACCACAACCGTGGAGAAACTGTGGCCCTGATCCACCTTGACCTCTTTTCGGCATTCAACACAGTCTCCCACAACACCCTCATCAACAGACTCCACAACGTAGGCAATAATAAAGACGCCCACAGAGCATCTGACTGACATCTTTCAACTCCACACCCAAAGACATCATATGCAGTGTACAACAAGGATCATCCATCAGCCCCACCCTGTTCAACCTCTACATAACACCACTCGCAGACACCATCAGATTCAATGGACTCAACATATTCTCCTATGCAGACAACACTTAACTGATCCTCTCGCTCACTGAAGACCACTCCAATGCCAAAACCAACTTCTGCAAAGCCATGACCAATATAGCCGAATGGATGAGAGACAACTGCCTCCAACTCAACTCCGACAAAACTGAAGGGCTGATCTTTGAGAAGAACACCTCCACATGGAACCACAGCTGATGACCTGCAGACCTCGGACCCACATCAACCAACCATGTACACAATCTCTGCATCATCCTCAACAGCCAATTGACCATGAAACAAGTTAAAGCAGTCACCTCCTTCTGCTTCGACACACTTCCTATGCGCTGCAGAATCTGCAGATGGATTCCAACAAACACTAGAAAGACTGTCACCCAGTCCCTCTTCACCAGCCGCCTCAACTATGGCAACGACCTCTATGTCGACATACCCCCCAGCTCCTCGGAAGACTCCAGACCATAGAGACTACTGAAATCAGACTCATCCTTGACCTCCCTAAATGAAAACACTTTGCCCCACCCGAGATATATCCACTGGCTCCCTTTTATATTTGGATACTTATATGCATTGTGAGTGGTGTTCTAGACTCTGGTTGTGTCCAGGTTCTAGAGCATGCACTGCTGTTCTATTTGTCGGCTGGGCTCCCTCCTGGTCGGACTGAATAAACCTACCGGAGTAAAGCCATGTCTCCGTAGTGCGATCTGTTTGTTGTTGATGCAGAATGGTGTTTTGACCCGGAGGAGAGACATCAGGTCCTGCTGCCATTTCCTGAGGCCTTGCGGCTGTTTTGTGTAATGGTTCCTGCATCCTCGACTACTGTTCTGAGGCCATTCCCGGCTGATTTTCCTTTTGCTCTACTGCTACTAGAGAGCCACGCTGGTTTCAAGTGGACGTTCTTTAGTCTGTATTTGCTTTATTACTTTCAAAGAAAGACCAAAAGACCGATAACTGTCAGGCACATGCTGTGAATGCTCATGATGGTCCGCATGGCTCTGACCTCTGCTGCCTAGCAGTGTTTCTGCTTTTTCCGCCATCATGTGGACCTCCATTATTGTCGGTGTCTGATGCAAAGGTGATTCACCACAGGTGTCACCATTACTTAGCAACAATTAATGAGAAGACGCATCAGTGCTTGTTTACCTCCAAAGGATCTAAATGGTCTGAACAGCTACTCCACACGCTCAGATGCGGTGCCATGTTGTGTTCTGAATGAGAATCAACATTTACTGAATCGTGAAGTGAGCAGTGTTATGCAAATTCTATTTTCATGAGAAGATTGTGAAAATAATGTCCAAAAGACTCTGACAAGGATTTTGTTTCCTCCTGTATTCAAGTATCTCAGTCGCATACGAGCACGATTTCAGTGATACATACACTTTGGGGATAATCTGCCTGTCTATTTAAATATTAGGAAAAACAAATGGGAGAGTGAGGACCATGAACAGGCTGTCCTTGTCCCTTGGTAAGTATTGAAAAACAACTTGAACAGACCAGACTAGCGGGTTGTCCAACACTGTAGTGCCTGGCACCATGAGGGTTTGTTAAAAGAACCCTCACACATCAACCTAGTTGGTGTCATGCTTCATCATCGGGTTAGCCGAATGGTACTCAGCTGTGCTGCTACACCTGGTTACAGTGGAGCTGGTTTTTTTTTTGTGAGTGTGATGAAGTGGTGGTTTAAAATTACCTTTGGGACTCTAACTGATAATTACTTTATTTCCAGTGGTCCAGGGTATGTTTAAAACAATGAGTGGATAACATATAAAGACTATTAATTGTGTCTTAGTTATCTACCTGTAACCAGGTGTTGCAGCACAGCTGAGTAGCATTTGGCTACTCAGCTGGGAACCTTATGATGAAGCATGACATCAACTAGGTTGGTGTGTGAGGGTTCTTTTAACAAACCCTTGTGGTGCCAGGCGCTACAGAGTTGGACAACCCGCTATTTAAATATTAGTTCTCTTTAAAGTTTTATAGATCTATATATAGGACACATCCTCCAAACCAAAAAAGAAATGCAAAACAAGACGAGGCAAGAGAGGGCGATGAAACATCAACATCCAGGGTGACTCGCAGCAAGGGCAACAGGGGCAAGCGATGATGGACAAAATTGTCATCAATTTATCTGACCAGATTTTGAATGAAGATGAACTGAAAGTGTTGCAATTGTTCCTAACGTTCTGTCCAACAACAGATTTTAACTACGCTGAAACAAGGGTAGATCTGTTTAAATGTATCTGAAAGTTAAAACACTAGAAGGTACATGTTATGCATCCCAGGAAAGCCGGAAATACTGAGACATGCAAAGCGATCTGTAACACTAACACTCTTGTTGGCAGTGATCTGGATACTTTAATGTTGCTGCAAAATTTTGAAACATCTAAACACACGGATGACCCTATGATCCAGGAGGGACAGAATCCGATCTTCCATATGCAGGAATTGAACAAACAAGAGGGAATAGCGGATTCAAAAGGAAATCAAGAACTTGTACCCAGATGCCGTATGACATCTTTAACAATGCCTTGATTCAGGACTTAAAGAATCTCCAACAGCAAACAAACCTTGAAAAGGATTTTAACATCTCTCAGAGACAATAACACGCTATCAAAAGTCTAAAACAATATTACTCAATACTAGTGAAACCTTCTGACAAAGGGGGAAATATTGTCTTTTTTCCAAAACAACAATAAATCAGAGAAGCCCTTAATCAGCTAGAAGATCGTGAATGCTATGTGCCCACGACCAGAAGACAATACTCTAATTGCATTGAGACTTTCCATCAAAAATTACGAAAATGGAGGGATGAGACTTTCTATAACCTCCCTAAGGTCCATAAAGATATAAACTGCCCACCTGGAAGACCGATAGTTACTGCTATAAAAAGCCTTCTTGAGGACTGTTCTATTTATTTGGATTTCTTTTTGGCACCATGGGTAAAGAATCTTAGCTCCTATATTGGAGCTACGCAAGACTTCTTGACGTTAATTGAAGGTGTTAAGTGGGAACCTGATATGTTTCTCATTACACTGGATATTACCAGTCTATATAACCATGACCAAGGGACTGCTTCGGTTAAATGGTTTTTAGACAAGCGCCCTCTTACGTTTAAAAAACACAATCAGATGCTTCTCGAGATGCTAGCATTTTGTTTAGAAAACAATATATTTTTGTATGCAGGGCAACTATACAGGCAACAACGCGGCACCACGATGGGCACATGCTTCGCCCCCAGTTATGCAAATCTTTTCATTGGCTGGTGGGAGGAGCATGTGGCCTGGAGGGAAGTACTGGAAAAATGGATGAACAAGGTTACTTTTTGGGCCCATAACATAGATGATCTTCTCATCGTATGGAAGGATTCACACTCCTCGGCTGAGGCGTTTATAACATTTCTGAATACTAATGACCTGAACCTGGTGTTTAGCAGACATATAAGCAACACACAGGTCAGCTATCTGGACCTAGAAGTATATAATAATAACGCAGAGATACTTACTCGATTATACAGGAAACCTACGGCTGGTAGCTTCAATCCAAAAAGTATGATCAACATTATCCTTTACAGGGAGCTTTTGCACATGAAGCAAAATGTTTCCACTGAAGAGGACTATATTGTAGCGAAGAATGAAACATGCAGTCACTTTAAAGCTAGACGTTACTCTAATAATTCCCTCTGTACAGCGGTAAAAAATGTTGAAAGGACATCTAGATAAGAGCTTTTAGCTCCTAAAATTGTCAGCGGAAGTAACACCCCTTCACATACAGAGACAATGCTCATGATCACACGTTTCAATATACAGTCTTCTAAAATAATCCTAATGTTCTGAGAACATTGGCATATTCTAAAAACAGACAAAATTCTTAAGAACCAGATTCCCACTCAGCCTCTGATAACGTACAGAAGATCTAAATCCATCAAGGATCTCCTAATTTCAAGCCATTTCAAATCAAGCACCAGACCGAAGGAACCCATAACTGGCTTCTTTCCGTGCATAAATGCGAGGCTTGCAAATATAGTCACAAAAAGAACACCTTTGAGACCCTAGGAAAAAGGTCAAAATGTATTAGAAACATCAATAAATTACTTAACAACAACTCTGACTTTTCTAAATACTGCCTGCAATGTCCCTGTAAGAAAAGATACATTGGCAGCATTATACATCCTGCCAAAAAGCGTGTGTTGGAACACATGAGGGCGATTGCCAAAAAAAGGATAGGAATTATCCCGTGGCTCGCCACTTCGAAGTTATCATGATCATTTAACTTTTTATTGTTTAGATCAGATCCGAACAACTAAAGAGGGGGTGACAGGGTCAAGAGATTGCGTTCCCTAAAGTCCAAATACATCATCGAACTTGGTACCACGGCACCTCATGGTCTGAATAACGACAAGGAGCTATGGGCCCATTTAGAATGAGGACCATGTAACATGGGCTTTTTAATGTGGAACTATTTTGTGAGCTGCATATAATATACTTTTATATTTTGATTTTGATCAACAGAGCTAGGGGATTTTGGACATCATACATATGGATTGTAGCTGAGATGGGATTTAGATAGGTGTCTGCTGCTATTTTTCTTATACTCTTTTTATACATTACCTATGTTATATTATGCTTTGGATGTTTTTGTCTTTGACAATTTTACATTTAGGATTGTTATACATTGTCCATTCATGGCTGTGATGAGAAAATGCCTATATGACTCGCCTTCCCTGTATGGATAAGTTATGTGACCATTAGGTAGAATTGATGGTTCAATCATGAGCTGATGGCTACATAGCCTCCTCTCGCTTTTCCATTTTCTGTACAAATAAGAAGAATATTACTTACAGACTCCAGTGTGCTCCTGCTTTGTGTCGGCTGACACAATTCTCGTCTCTGATTGTTGGTGCTGGGAAACGCAGCTCACCACCGCGATAGGAGGTACCCAGGACATGTGGTTGCGACGACGGTGAACTTCAGTCTCTGCATATATATATATATGTATATATATATATATATATATCAAACCACGGAGGCAAGCATGAAACACTCCGGAGTTTTAGAGGGCTATATTTTCAATAACATTGCGCAGTGCTGGCAGTCCATAAAACAAAGGACAGACGCGTTTCAGAGATGGTTCGCCTTTCTCAGTGCCAGTTTCACGGGCACCTTCCGGGGTCAGCACAGGGTACAGCTGCTCTGAAAGCCGTCTCTGTTAAATGTTATTCATGCCCCTCCTCCAGATCAAGTGCACTTACTTTGCGCTGACACTCCCACAGGCATTGCATGCTAGTGCCTGTAGTCCGGGTGGGCAGCTGAATAGTTTCAGATGTGCTCCAAATATATATATATATATATATATATTCACAACAAAATCCCAAAGCTTGACCCTCCACAGGAACGGCGCAACACCAGGATACAGACTCCATAGGCAATGTCGAAAAAGAGTGTTTATTCACACATCAGAGGTCCAAATGACGCGTTTCGGCCGCCAGACATACAGCCTTGTTCAAATGATATATATATATGTGTTTTCTCTTCATTGGTTATACAGTTGGTGGTCAGCAATGGGCAAAATGGTGCTCTAAGGTCTGTCAAAAGTACAAACCAGTTATTGCAGGTAATCTGGCACAATGCATTAGGTAGGGAAAAACCACCAGATTCCCATGTGTTTGGCCAGCAGACCACTTATATATACAAATCCTCTGCACACGTTCAAAAGTAAATACATAAAGTTACATAAAATATCACAATGATGCTTGTCTTTATATTTTCAGATGTATTTAGTTCAAGATCTTTAAGCCTTCTTAGCTAACACGTGTTTCACCGCTGTTACAGGGGTTTACCCCGCGACTTCTTCAGGGCTGAGGTCAGTTTCAAGTAACCTCTGAATTCTGGTGATACTTTCAACCCAGAAGGGGTACCTATAATTTCTGCTCCTGGAGAGGTGGACCAGTTAGCCTCGTGTCCGGAAAGCTAAATATGCTTCTAAATGTAAGGGAGTTTTCTTTTAAAGGAGCTGCCCCCACCAGCGATATTCCGTAGAACCCGTCGGATCTCCAGGCCATGGCGTGTTCGGCATGCAAACTCAGCAGTTTATTTAAATATTAGTTCACTTTAAAGATATATATATAGGAATTAAAGTCACGGCACACCTCTTGGTTGATAGATGTTATTTATTGCAGATCACAAAAACTCTCCTACGCGTTTCGAACCAAATGTTCCTGTTCACGGTAGTCTTTAGCATTTGCCCCTTTTCCTTTTCTCTATTTATAACTTGGCACCTTTCCACCTATTCTAGTGCATTATGGGCCTTGAAGTATGTTTGTTACATATTCAACTAACTTTATTTTTGTTTCAGTTTGAAAACATGTGTTTGCATTCATGTCGGCAGTGATATGTTGCTGGGGATAGTAATTCATATATCTACAAAATGTGTGCGCATACGAACATTTTAATCGAGTTTGCGCAGTTACGCATTTAGCGCAATAGTTCATTTGGCATGTACCTTTATTACCAAAGCTGAAACTAATTGCAGAATTCCAACTAAGTGTCTGTTAAAAATGTAGGGCTGAAAGCGCTTTACTTGCCCAGCAGCATCACTGCCTCAAGGTTTACATCACATGTTTGGTTCAGATTTCTATATGTTAGTTATATAGCGACCACTTATATTTCTAATTTCTGCAATTATAACTTTTCAAAATAACATATTTTCTACATAACTGTATCCCTTTCCCACAACTGATGTTACTATTGATTAGGGATAACGCTTGTGATTAATGGAAGACATGTAATGTTCTCAACGACAATCAATTCACTGGTTCAAACAACAGTTCAGGAACATTTTTGTACCAATATACAATTCAATAGTGATTTAAAAAGCAGATAAGGGTAGGAACGTGGTGGTCCTATCCAGGCAGAATTACATCAATGAAGGAATGAGGCAACTTTCACACAGTGACAGATACAGTAGAAGTAACAGAATGGAATACGAGCATTCAATAAGGACATTTAAAGAGCTGTTAGTTGAGTGGAAAGATAAGGAGTTATTAGAACAAGACGAATTCAAATGTTTAGAATGTAAATTCCCCAGGATTCCAGCACTTTATTTGCTACCCAAAATTCATAAGGATCAAGAAAATCCCCCAGGGAGGCCCATAGTCTCTTCTAGAGGCAGTTGCCTCGAGAACACCTCGAGATATGTAGATCATTTTCTCCAAATACTCCTGCAGCAACTACCCCCTATGTAAAAGACTCAGGGGATTTCCTTAGAGGCCTTGAGAAACTCCACTGGGACAGTAACCATTCCCTTTTGTCGCTTAATGTCATGAGCCTATATACATGCATCCCCCATGATTTGGGATTAAAAGCATGTAGACATTTTTTCAATGAAAGATCGATTTCTTATCTCTTTCATACTGAGATGCTCATTGAGATGATGTCAATTTGCCTGACACAGAACTACTTTCTCTTCGACAACAAGATCTTTAAACAGACCCTTCGTACATCTATGGCGACCTGGTTTGCTCCGTGCTTTGCAGGACTCTACATGGGATACTGGAAAGAGAAAGTAGTGAGAAAGTCGTCTATGTTTCAAGAAAAGGTGGCCATGTGGGTCTGTCACATAGGTGATATTTTTTGTGTCTGGAAGGGCACTGAGAATAAAGCACTAGAATTTGTGAGCGCCCTCAACGTGAACAGTTTTAAGTTCACCATCCAATGGTCAAAAGACAGACTAGAGTTTCTAGATCTGAGATTTGCAGTTCGAAATGAAAAACTTGAGAGTTCTCTTTTCAGGAAAACCACTGCGGGTAACAGTTTGCTACATGCACAGAGTTGCCATCCGAGTTCACTGATTAACAGCATACCACTGGGTGAACTCCTACGGGCAAAACGAAACTGTAGTACCCCTGATATTTCAGTGCAGAAGAAGAAATCATGACCAAGAGATTCCTCGAGAGAGGATATTCACTGTCAGTCATCAATAAGGCAATAGTAAATGTTGCGGGGAGATCTAGAGCATCATAGTTAACAGTGAAAAATGATGACTAAGAAGAAATTCCTGACAAAATTAGTCTTTGTAAATTTTGGCTGGTGTTACAGACAGACCCAGACTTAGCCAATAGTGTTGAGGCCTCCCCCCAAATCACTTTTAAGAGAGTGAAATCCCTCAAGGACACTTTGTGTAGGGCAGTAAAACCTCTGAATGCAAAACCTACAGGAATCAGAAGGTTTTTCACATGCAGGAATTGCAAAGCCTGCAAGAACAGCAAACATTTGAAAGAGGTGACAGTCTCGAAAGACTGTAAGCCTTTAATACTGAGTTCGCTGTTTATGCCCTTTTCTGTCCCTGTAAATAAGCTTATTTTGGGAGTACAATACACAAAGCAAAGAAAAGAATACTTGAACATCTAAGTGCCATTAAAAATGGCGATGAACAATACCCGATAGCACAACATTTCCAGAGTCATCACAGCCAGAATACAAATTTGCTCAGCTTTTGTGTATTAAATATGGTGAAAGTGAATGAAAGGGGTGGCAATGCGACATCTGGAGTCAAAGATGATTGTACGGTACAGGACACTAGCTCCGATGGGACATAATTGTGATAAAGAGCTTTCTGTGCATCTTGGTTAAACCCAGCTAGCTGTGTTTTTTAGTTTCTAAAGTTATCAAATGACAATGATTAGATTAGATTAGATCAGTAGTTGATCTTTAGCAAATTTATTGACATATGTTTAGAGAAGTATGTTCGCTGACCTTTTGAAGTAGCTAAGGTTTTTGTCATCACCGTTGGTGTATGTTTTTTCTATGCTCAGTTATTATTTATGCTAATTATTGTTTTGTTTTTGTCTACAGATAAGGCCATCTGTGATCTGTCAGATGAAATGTTCAAGAGCGAAAGTATGTGTGTCAATGTGTTAGCCCACTTGGCCATTATATCTCTTTTTACTATTCGGGTCTCCATTGCTATGTCCGTTCTTAAGAGCAACTTTGAATTACTACATCGCGCAATACGCACCTCAAAGGCCCACTGTGGCAACGATGGTTATACTGAAGAAGCAGGTTTGCTCTCTTCTATTGAGTTATGTTGCGTATGTGCCTTTATTTTAAGTGCCCCGGGGCTTTATTGTACAAGGGACAGCTTTGAACTATTATGCTGCGCAACACGCACCTCAAATGCCCACTGCGGCAATTATGTTTACGCTTTAGAGCAGGTTTGCTTTCTTTTATTGAGTTATGAAGCGTATGTGCCTTTATTTTGAATGCCCCATAGCTTTATTGTTCAAAGTGAACAATCGAACACGCAGGTCTTGTAAATGTAGATTCCCGAACTGCCAGCGCGAACATCGCGGCGGGGTTAGTCTGTTGATTATTGATTAGTTTTGAAACTGACTCACGTCCTATCCGATGTTATATTTCCATCTCTGACAGAAGCGGCGTAACATTTGTTTATTTTGTTATATTTTGCACACTTTCCAATGGAAGTCTGTTTTCACTATTTATGTGTATGTTAAGTCATGTGTCTATTAAAAGGAACTGGATTTCACTAGCAGCACTCGTGATCAAGGGTCAGGGTCCCAAAACGCGGTGAGTTGCCGATTTCTTGTAAGTTGCCGATTTCTTGGCGAATAAATCAGTACTTATAAAGCCAGTTTGGAGTCCGTGGTTGCCATTGTTCTTCGATTATTACATTGAGTTGCGTGCTGCAAGGTCATGACGATCTCAGTGCAGGAGCACTGAGTGTTTGTTCTAATATATGTGTATATATATATATACTTGTGGAGTGCCTTGTGTGCATGGATGAGGAGTTTGAAGGAGATTCTCCTGTCAACGGGGAGCCAGTGCAGGCTTCTCAGGTGGGAGGTGATGTGGCTGTGGCATGGTACATCGAGGATGAGGCGTGCGGAGGTGTTTTGAATGCATTGCAGTCGTTTAATGAGCTTGGCCGGGGCTCCAGTGTAGAGGGCGTTTCCATAGTTGAGCCTGCTGCTGACAAGGGCCTGGGTGACTGTTCTTCTTGTGTCTGTTGGGATCCACCTGTAGATCCTGCGGAGCAAGCGGAGGGTGTTGAAGCAGGAGGAGGAGACGGCATTGACTTGCTTGGTCATGGAGAGCGTTGAGTCGAGGATGACTCCTAGGTAGGGTACGTGGTTGGTGTGTGTCGGGGATGCCCCAAGTGCCGTTGGCCACCAGGAGTCGTCCCAGGCTGATGGGTTGGAGCCGAGGATGAGGACCTCTGTCTTGTCCGTGTTCAGCTTTAGTCGGCTGCTCCTCATCCAGTTGGTGACGGCCTTCATTCCTTCATGGAGGTTGGGTTTGGTGGTGAGGGGGTCCTTGGTGAGGGAGAGGATCAGTTGAATGTCGTTGGTGTAGGAGATTATGTTGAGTTTGTGCTGTCAGGTGATGCGTGCGAAGGGGCCATGTAAATGTTGAACAGTGTCGGGCTGAGGGAAGTGCACTGGGGTATGCCCAGATGATATCGGAGGCTTCGGATCGGAATGGGGGAGGCGGACTCTCTGGGTTCTGCCAGAGAGGAAGGAGGTGGTCCAATCCAGGACCTTGTCTTGGATCCCTGCGTCATGGAGGCGTGCGTGTAGAGTGTGGTGGCAGACCGTGTCGAAGGCGGCGGAGAGGTCCAGCATGATGAGGGCTGCGGTCTCGCCGTTGTCCAGCAGGGTCCTGATGTCGTCAGGGGCCGTGATGAGAGCAGTCTCTGTACTGTGGTTGCTGCTTCACCCTGACTGGGATGGGTCCAGGATGCTGTTTTCTTCGAGGTATCGGGTTAGCTGTCTGTTGACGATCTTCTCGATGACCTTGACTGGGAACGGCAGCAGGGAAATGGGCCGGAAGTTCTTAAGGTCCCTCAGGTCTGCCTTGGGTTTTTTGAGTAGGGCATTGATCTCGGCATGCTTCCAGCTCTCTGGGAAGGTTGCGGTCTCAAAGGAGAGATTGATGACGTTACGCAGGTGGGGTGCAATGGAGCTGCTGGCTTTGTGGAAGATGTGGTGCGGGAAAGGGTCTGATGGGGAGCTGGAGTGGATTGTGCTCATGGTCTTGCTGGTGTCATCGATGTTCACGTTGGCCCATGCTGACAGGGGGTCATGGCCGATGGTGGGTGGCGACTCTGGTGTGTCGGTGTCTGTAGGGATGTTGAAGCTGTCGTGGATGTTGGCGATCTTGTGGTGGAAGAAAGTGGCGAGGGAGTCGAACAGGGCTTGAGACGGTGGGATGTCATTGGTTTTGGAACAAGGGTTGGAGAGTTCCTTCACGATGTTGAAGAGAAAGTACTGCTAGGAAAGTGGCTATGTTAAAACATTATTTAGGAATTGAGGGTAGGAGAATTTTAAAACACTTGCTAAGTGCTTCCACAGAAAGTGAGGATTATAATGAAGAAGACAGGGACAGCGAAGATGAGTACGAGGTGGCAGTAGGGAAACTAGACACAAATTTTTGAAAGAAGAAGAATGAGGTGGTTGAGAGTTATACATTTCTAAAAAGAAGTCAGCAGAGTGGAGAATCAGTTGAAAGTTAGGTAGCAAGTTTAAGATCGTTCGCATCTACATGCAATTAAAAAACATTTTCAGGGATAAGCGTGTGCTAAAAGTGAATAAGAAGAAGGTACAGGAAAAACGTTCTGAGCACCGAATGGTTGACTCCTTAAATGGCAATTGATTTAATGAAAAGAGCTGAATTTATGGATTAGGGGTTAAAGGAAATAACATTGGATGAAAATATTGAGGCAATTCAGATAGAGACACCCAAACAAATAGGAGAGGAGGACAGAGCATTCAAGAGGATGGGGGACAAGAAAAATGTGGTGCATGTTTTAGATGTGGATACAGAGGTCATGTGGCTACTTTTGAGTCATGAACTGCATTAATATAAATGTGTTGCATGTGTAGAAATAAAGAGTGTTATACCTGGCATCATTGGCATGAGTCTCTCCTCCATTTTTTCTGTTTGCCTCCTCTGTTTACGATGTTTTTGCTGGTAAATGCTTTGGGCACTGTGCCACTGCTGATCAGTGCCACAGTGCAAGTGCTCCCTATGTGAAATTGCTGTATTGATTGAATTCCATGTTTGGCTTATTTGGTTTACTGTCAGTCCCTAGTAGAGTGCACCAGGAGTGCCAGGGCTTGTAAATACAAATGCTGCTAGTGGGCCTGCAGCACGTGTTGTGCCACCCACAAGAGCGGCCTAGTAAAAGTATGTCTGAAGGTCTACCATTGCTAGACCACGTGCAGTCTGGTACTGTCACGCAGACTGTGCAAGTACACCTACTTGCCAGCCCCTAAACCTTCCCTTAACTTCATGTTAGTCACCCCTATGGTAGGCCCAAGGGCAGGGTGCATTGTAAGCATAAGGTAGGACAAGCCTGACAAGGTTGGCATGTCCTAATAGTGAATTACAGCCATAGTCGTTTTTCACTATTGTAAGGTAACCTGCTCTCCATCAGTTAGAATGGGCTGCCAGGATTATTAATGCTATAATCCTAGCGGGCTCGGGGAGCATGGTGCAATGTCGAGTTTGGTATCCCTGAACTCAGGGTTTAATAACGCATCCGTTTGTGTGGATGGTTTTTGGACTCTGTGTTTGAAAATAGCACTTTTAGAAAGTAGCTATTTTCTTGTCTAAATGTCTACCGGTCTCTGCTGGTTCTGGTGTGCGTGTGACAGGAGCTGGGTGGCTCCAGAGGTCTGAATGAGTCAGTGTGGGGTGAGTGGGACATTTGCATTGAGAGTAGGGGAAGAGTAGCTCCTGATAGCCTGCCCTGCCTAATACAATGATGGCTCCGCCCCCCTGCCGGGCGGCTGATGACTCTGTGCCTGCCTGGGACTTTCCTGGCCCACCTCCTGCCGGGCACTTGATGGCCCTGCCCCTGCCAGTGACAATGCTGGCTCCGCTCCTGCTGGGCGGCTGAAGACTCTGCCCTGCACAGTGAATAGGCCAGGTGCTTCGGCCTGGCAACCCCCACAACAAACCCAAGATGGGGGGAAATTCCCCTGCATGGACAAAGGGATCAAAGCCAAAAAGGGGTATAAGAGAAGGACCCCTGAACCAAGAATTTAGATCACTTCTGACAAGGAAACCTGAACCAAGGACAAGAAGCCTGCTGATCTAAGGACTGCCTACCCCTTCTGCCAGAGTGCTGTTTGTTGGGGGAATCCTGCATTGCTTCTTTATTTTTGCCAAGGAACCAGGAGAGAGGAACTGTGTATGTACTCTCAATCTTTGCTAAGAAAATCTCCAAGGGCTGGAAGAGTGCCAGTCTCCTGTTGAAGTCACAGGGCTAAAGGACTTCATCTGCTTAAAGTGCTGTTTGCTGGAACTTGTGAATCCAGCACCTCTGAAGAATCCAGCAATCTCGACGCCGACGGACGCCGCCGAATCCAGCTCGACATCGTGAGTAACGGCTCCAGTGTCCCGCACCTTCGACGCCGGCCGCCGGGCCCGATTGACGCCAGTAGCGACGCTAGTGAGTAGCGAGTTCGGCTCCAGCTCCAAGTGACCCTGTGTCGACGCCGCTGCTGATCGCATCGACTTCGAGCCCTCTCGACGCCGTGAGCTCTGCTCACTCTTGCAACCTCGACATCGACGACGCCGTATCCTGCTTCACCTCGTGAGCGCTGCTCCCGCCTGACTTCAGTCGACGCCGCTGCAGATCGCCCCGACTCCGAGGCCCGATCGACGCCGAAGACGCGACGCCGGACATCTCGACGCCGCTCATCATCGAGTGCTTCACTTTTCCAAGGTACTGTGTTGTGGGGGTCTGTGCGACTCCGGGCTCGACGTAGCGCTCCTCGCGGTCGACGCCGAACCTTTGGATTAACTTTGCCTCGACGTCGTGTGACTCCCGTGTGGGTTACATTGTTGCCAAGAACTGTGTTTTAGAGAAGAAGAGTTGCTTTTGATACTAAAGACTTTGTGCTAAGAAGAAACCGTGCTTGAACTATTATTTTTCCTTCCAAGAGTATTTATTAAGATTGTGGTATATTTTTGTCGTTATTTGGTCTTGTGCTAAGCCTTATATAAAAATCCCTATTTTGATAATACTACTGTGTCGTGTCCATTTGTAGTGTATTCACTTTATTACTGTATGTGGTCATAAATGCTTAACGCACTGCCTCTGAGATAAGCCTGTCTGCTTTGCCAAGCTACCAAGGGGGTGAGCAGGGGTTATCTAAGTGTGTGATCCCCTTGCCCTGACTAGAAAAGGTGTGTCCCTATTTGTCAGAAGTGTATACCTCTGCCAACTAGAGACAGCCGCTTCTTACATTGGTGGGTCAGCGATGGGATTTGAACTTTGCATTTATGACCCATGTGCAGTGATTAGTGTACGCTACATAGTGAAAGCAGACCATAGCGCATCCACAATCTACTTGGTTGGATATTTTATTTTTGTTCTCCGCTTTCCTGGAACTTCATTTTTGAAACTGCCAGTTTTGACCATGAGTGATGCCGGAGTCACTGCCCCTGTTGCTGTTGTGGAGGAGTTTGATAGGAGTAAGATCAACGACTATCAGTTAAAGGATCTGAAATCCTTTTGCAAGCAATTTAAAGTTCCTACCACAGGCTGCAAAAACAAACCAGAATATCTCAAAGCATTGCAGGCCTGGGTAGAGGCCAGAGATCCCTCTGATGCGGTGGTGGTACCGCCAGGGGAAGGGGAGGAGGAGGTGCCAGTGAATGGGCCCGCATCCTCTCCTGGCAGCAGTGTTTCCTGCAAAGGTCTTTCTCCTGAAGAAAGAGAAGAAAGGGCGAAGGAGCGAGCATACAACATGGAAATGGCAAAACTTAAGATAAATGGGCAGTTGGAAATAGAGAATGCAAGAGGCAGGAGAGAAGCTGATATGGAGATCAAAAGGTTAGAGTTTGAAAGAGAGAAGTTAGCTTTTGAGCGTGATACCAGGATGAGGGAGTTGGAGCTCAAAGCTAAAGAGTTAGAATTGAATCCCTCTGGTGGCAGCATCCCATCTGTGCCTGCAGAAAGTAGGTTTTATTTTCCCAAAGATGTGATCAAAGATTTTCAGAAGAATGAGGATATTGGTCAATGGTTTAAAGCATATGAGTTAGCATTGTTGGCCCACCGGGTCCCTGAGAAGGATTGGGGAGCGGGGTTGTGGGGTCGCTTTGTGAATGAGGGAAGAGATACCCTGTTAGACATGCCTGTTGAGGATAGGATGTCTTATGCTCATATGAAAGATGCTTTAATGTTAAGGTATGGCCTAACCCCAGAAAAGTACAGACAGGCCTTTAGAGAATGTAAGAAGTTGCCTGGGACCACGTGGGTGGAATATGTGTCATATTTTTGCAGAGCCATGGATGGTTGGGTAAAGGGCAGCAAAGTGGAAAGTTATGATGCTCTTTATGATTTGTTTGCTTGGGAGCACTTGTCTAATAACTGTTTTCCAGAGCTGCGCCAGCACCTTATTGATAGCAAGATATCTAACCCTAGAAAACTTGCTGAAGAGGCGGACCGCTAGGTCAGTACCAGGGTCCACAAGGGTCCAGTGGGAGACTCAGCCAAAGGTGGGCAGGGTCCCCAGCAGAAGAGTGGGGGGGACAAGGGTAAACAGAGGGAGTTCCAGAAAGGGCCCCAAAGTAATCCCCAAGGGAACCAAGGGAAGGGTTCCCAGCCTCCCCCAGATAAGAAATCAGAGGCCTCGACAGGTAAACCTGTTCGTAGGGGCCCCATGACCTGCTTCGCTTGTAAGCAGGTGGGACACCGTTTTTATGATCCTCAGTGTCCCTTGAAGAACTCCAGTGCACCACCACATGCCGCCCCCCGTCAGTTGGCGAGTGTAGCCCTGGGAGGGGAGGAGATGGTTGCCCATGGTGGGGAGGGTCCCGCAGAGATGTCCCTGGTCTCTCTAGGAGACATGGAATTGGTCCCTCCACCCCCTCTGCCTAGTAACACTAAGAAATATAGGCAGTGGGTGACCATAAATGGCCACAGGGTGGAAGCTCTCAGAGACACCGGAGCGAGTGTGACAGCTGTCAAGTGTCACTTGGTGTCCAGAGAGCAGGTTGTTCCCCACGCATTCTACCCTGTGATAGCTGCTGACAACTCCCAGAGAGAGTGTGAGGTAGCTCAAGTTTCCTTTGAATGGGGGGGAGTTTCAGGTACTCTTCAAGTTGCTGTAAGGCCCGCCATGCCTGTTGATTGTCTCCTGGGCAATGATTTAGAAGACTCACCTTGGGCTAAGGTGGAGAGGGAGACACATTTGAAAATGTTGGGTGTGCCAGAGTGGGTGTGTGCAACCACTCGATCGATGACAGCAAGTAAGGGTGTTTATGGAGTTCTGGAGCCTGAAAGTATGGCCCAGGACCCAGCTGTGAAGAGAAGAGGCAGGGGGCGCGGGAAACCGTCCCCCGTAGTTCCCGTGGTCCAGGAGGAGGCAGGCCTTGAGGGGCATGCCCTGGAACCCACAGGTGAACAAGTTGCTGAACTGGAAGACCTGCCCGAGCTGACTCATTGGCAGCAGGATGGTGGTCCCTCCAGGGAAGAATTCTGTGCAGAACAGAGAGTGTGCCCTTCTCTTGTGGGTATGAGGCAGCAGGCCTCCGCCCAAACCTCAGGTGATCAGTCAGGGTCACATTTTGTTTACTGGGAGAACGACCTCCTGTATAGCGAGCCTAAGGCTGCTGAGCCTGGGTCAGCCCGTGTGCTGGTGGTACCCCAGCGCTTCAGAGCCTTCCTACTGGGTTTGGCTCATGACGTTCCGTTAGCTGGACATCTGGGGCAGGACAAGACCTATGACAGGCTTGTCACCCATTTTTATTGGCCTCAGATGAGAAGGGATACAGATATCCATTGCAAGACCTGTCAAACTTGCCAGGCAAGTGGGAAAAGCGGGCGGAAGCAGAAGGCTCCCCTCTAACCTTTTCCCGTGGTCAGTACCCCCTTTGACCGGGAGGGGATTGACATTGTTGGGCCCCTGGACCCCAAGACAGCCCTGGGCAACAGGTTCATCCTGGTCTTGGTGGACCATGCCACACGGTACCCGGAAGCCATCCCTCTCAGAACAGTGACGGCCCCCGTGGTGGGACGGGCACTGATGGGTGTTTTCTCCCGAATGGGGTTCCCCAGAGAGGTGGTGTCAGACCGGGGCACCAACTTCATTTCCAACTATATGAAGTCTTTGTGGAAGGAGTGTGGGGTGACTTACAAGTTCACCACTCCTTACCACCCTCAAGGTAATGGGTTGGTTGAAAGATTCAACCGTACCCTTAAAGGCATGATTATGGGTCTTGAAGAACCAATGAGGCGTAAATGGGACGTCCTCTTGCCATGCCTGTTGTTTGCTTACCGTGAGGTGCCACAAAAGTCTCTAGGGTTCAGCCCCTTGGAGCTCTTGTATGGACACCCGGTAAGAGGACCTTTGAGTCTGGTCAAAGAAGGCTGGGAGCAATCTCCCAGGAAACCTCCCCAGGATGTATACAGTTACATGCTGGCCTTTAGGAACCAGACTAGGCGCTTCAGAGATCTTGCTCAGGCAAATCTGGAGGCCAGCCAGGAAGAGATGAAGCGGTGGTACGACCAGAAGGCCACTCTGGTAGAGCTTCAGCCTGGTCAGAAAGTTTGGGTCATGTCCCCTGTGGAACCTTGTGCGCTCAAGGACAGGTGGACTGGACCATTTGAGGTTGTGGAGAAAAAGAGCGATGTCACCTACATGGTGGACTTGAAGTCTCCCAGGAACCCCTTGCGGGTCCTGCATGTCAACCGTTTAAAGCCCCACTTAGAAAGGTCCGAAGTGGGCATGCTCCTAGCTACAGATGCTGGAATGGAGGAGGAGAGTGAGCCTCTTCCTGACCTCCTGTATGCAAAAGAGCTAGATGGGTCAGTGGATGGTGTTTTCCTCTCTGACACACTGACCCCTGAGCAGCAGCAGGATTGTCGCCAACTGTTGGGACAATTCCCTGATCTGTTCTCCTTGATTCCTGGTGTCACGCAGTGGTGTGTCCATGATGTGGACACCGGGGACAGCACTCCTGTGAAGCACAAGGCGTACAGAGTGACTGACAAGGTCAGAGCATACATCAAGGAGGAGGTCTCCAAAATGTTTGCCTTAGGGGTGGTTGAGTCCTCTAGCAGTCCTTGGGCCAGCCCAGTGGTCTTGGTCCCAAAGGCTGCAGCGCCTGGTGCTTCACCGGAACTTCGGTTCTGTGTGGATTACCGAGGACTCAATTCAGTCACCAAGACTGACGCGCACCCCATCCCCAGAGCTGATGAGCTCATAGATCGGTTAGGGGCTGCCCGGTACCTTAGTACGTTTGACCTAACGTCTGGGTACTGGCAGATCGCCACCAGATGGGCACTACCAGTTCCGGGTGATGCCCTTTGGGATGAAGAATGCCCCTGCCACCTTCCAGAGGTTGGTCAACCAGGTCTTGGCTGCACTGGAAGATTTCAGTGCCGCCTACCTGGACGACATTGCAGTGTTCAGCGCCAGCTGGGAGGAACACTTGCACCACCTCCAGGAAGTGTTGTTGGCCCTGCGCAGAGCAGGCCTCACAATCAAAGCCAGTAAGTGCCAGATTGGGCAGGGTTCAGTGGTGTACTTGGGGCACCAAGTAGGGAGCGGCAAGGTGGCCCCCCTACAACCCAAGATTGATGCCATCCTGGCATGGGCACCGCCCAAAACCCAGACTCAGGTGAGAGCCTTCTTGGGTCTCACGGGTTACTACAGGAGGTTCGTCAAGGATTATGGTAACATTGTGCACCCCTTGACTTCGCTGACTTCCAGGAAGCAGCCACGACTTGTGATCTGGACTGACGCCTGTCAGACGGCCTTTGACACCCTGAAAACTGCAATGTGCACAGCACCCATACTCCAGGCACCCGACTTTTCTAAAGAATTTGTTGTCCAGACGGACGCTTCAGAGCATGGCGTAGGGGCTGTTCTAGCTCAGGTGAATGAAGAGGGCCGAGACTTACCTGTAGCCTTCATCAGTAGGAGGTTACTTCCCAGGGAACAGAGGTGGAGTGCGATAGAGAGAGAAGCATTTGCTGTGGTCTGGGCGCTGAAGAAGCTAAGACCCTACCTGTTTGGGACTCACTTCCGGGTTCAGACAGACCACAGGCCCCTCAGATGGTTGATGCAGATGAGGAGTGAGAATCCAAAGCTGTTGAGGTGGTCCATTTCCCTACAGGGGATGGACTTCACGGTGGAACACCGCCCTGGCACAGATCACGCCAATGCTGATGGTCTGTCCAGATTTTTCCGCCTTAGTGATGAGTTCTCCCTAGGGTAAGGGTAGTTCTCCCCACATTTCAGCTGGAGGGGACACGTGTTAGACCTGGCATCATTGGCATGAGTCTCTCCTCCATTTTTTCTGTTTGCTTCCTCTGTTTACGATGTTTTTGCTGGTAAATGCTTTGGGCACTGTGCCACTGCTGATCAGTGCCACAGTGCAAGTGCTCCCTATGTGAAATTGCTGTATTGATTGAATTCCATGTTTGGCTTATTTGGTTTACTGTCAGTCCCTAGTAGAGTGCACCAGGAGTGCCAGGGCTTGTAAATACAAATGCTGCTAGTGGGCCTGCAGCACGTGTTGTGCCACCCACAAGAGCGGCCTAGTAAAAGTATGTCTGAAGGTCTACCATTGCTAGACCACGTGCAGTCTGGTACTGTCACGCAGACTGTGCAAGTACACCTACTTGCCAGCCCCTAAACCTTCCCTTAACTTCATGTTAGTCACCCCTATGGTAGGCCCAAGGGCAGGGTGCATTGTAAGCATAAGGTAGGACAAGCCTGACAAGGTTGGCATGTCCTAATAGTGAATTACAGCCATAGTCGTTTTTCACTATTGTAAGGTAACCTGCTCTCCATCAGTTAGAATGGGCTGCCAGGATTATTAATGCTATAATCCTAGCGGGCTCGGGGAGCATGGTGCAATGTCGAGTTTGGTATCCCTGAACTCAGGGTTTAATAACGCATCCGTTTGTGTGGATGGTTTTTGGACTCTGTGTTTGAAAATAGCACTTTTAGAAAATAGCTATTTTCTTGTCTAACTGTCTACCGGTCTCTGCTGGTTCTGGTGTGCGTGTGACAGGAGCTGGGTGGCTCCAGAGGTCTGAATGAGTCAGTGTGGGGTGAGTGGGACATTTGCATTGAGAGTAGGGGAAGAGTAGCTCCTGATAGCCTGCCCTGCCTAATACAATGCTGGCTCCGCCCCCTGCCGGGCGGCTGATGACTCTGTGCCTGCCTGGGACTTTCCTGGCCCACCTCCTGCCGGGCACTTGATGGCCCTGCCCCTGCCAGTGACAATGCTGGCTCCGCTCCTGCTGGGCGGCTGAAGACTCTGCCCTGCACAGTGAATAGGCCAGGTGCTTCGGCCTGGCAACACCCACAACAAACCCAAGATGGGGGGAAATTCCCCTGCATGGACAAAGGGATCAAAGCCAAAAAGGGGTATAAGAGAAGGACCCCTGAACCAAGAATTTAGATCACTTCTGACAAGGAAACCTGAACCAAGGACAAGAAGCCTGCTGATCTAAGGACTGCCTACCCCTTCTGCCAGAGTGCTGTTTGTTGGGAGAATACTGCATTGCTTCTAAGCATGGGCGGATCTAGCGGATCTCGCGTACGCGAAATTGCGGATTTACGGATTCGCAATCCGCGAAGATACACGAACTCTAGCGGATTTGCGGATTTTCCCGTTTTTTGTGTTGGCGCGCGTTCGCGCCGATTTTGGGACAAGTTCGCAATTGCGAACTTACTTTTCAGCTCGCAACGGCCGCGACTATGTTGTTTCTACGTCTGGTTTATCATCACAGGTTCACAGCACCCTCTGTTTCACCACTGCCACCCTCTGGGACACCCATGCCACCCTCTGGTACATCCTCACTGCCACCCATTAGGTTTATTTATCACTGTAGATTATGGTGGTTGAAAAAAGCAAGCACACCTGCCCTTCTTCAACTGCCATCAATTAATTTGTGGGTCATTAATGTGTCAGTAATTTTGAAAGTTCCAGTCTGGCTGGCACCTGCTTCCTTCCTTATCTGTAATTTGCTTGTTGTTGCAGTGAAATTTTTTTTCACAGGACCTTTATGGTCTACTTGTAGCTATTCTATGAGCCTGCTGTTTGGGTCATAGCAGGGTCATAGAATAGTTGCAAACTCTGGAGGGGCCCCTCAGGAAGCACTACCTTGAATGTTACTAATGTTAAGTTTGAACTTTTGCACCTGCTCATTGCTTTCAGTTTAGCTAAAATCGTTTTTTCTGCAATTTCGCGCGTTTTTTGGGGCGCGAATCCGTGCGAGATCGATTTCGGAAGCCGCGAATACGTGCGAATACAAAATTGTTTTTTTTTGCGACGTGTATGTTCGCGTGCTTTTGCGCGTGTTCGCGAGGCGCTTGTAGCTATACGTTTGCCAAGTTACCCTAGCGGTCGTACACGGGCGCGGCCATCTTGTTTGCGTGACGTAATTCCGTTTCCGGCCGCTATGTGTAATCTCGCAAAGTGTGCTGCTCGCTAGTACAATTTCGCGCGTGCTCGCGAGGAAAATCTCGCGCGAACTTACCCACGCGGTCGTGAACGGGCGCGGCCATCTTGTTTCTCATTCATTGCTATGGTTCTGGGCATGCTTTCTCTATCCTCTCTCAATCTCTGCCATCCTTTGCTTGTTTGAAGTTTATTTGATCTAATTTTACTTATTATCTATCCCTCTATTTTTCTAGCTCTATATTTTTGTGTTTTCTGCTGCTTTTAGTTACTTTTAAACTACTTTTTTAAACTCTTTTCTTTTCTTCTTCACTATTCTATTTCTTGTTTATCATTTAACTGTATTTCTGCCCAGACCATGGTAAAGGGAGCCGGGAAGCACCCTGAGAAGGGGAAGGGTCCCACACCCCGTGCCCGGCTCCCGTGCGGGCGTTTGAGGGGGGAGCAAGTGGTCCCGCGGGAGATCTTCAGCGCGGAGGAAGTGGCGGCACTCATCTTCCACGTCCAGCGCCGCCTCCCCAAGATGATCCTGGGAGGCGGCAAGATCGCGACTGGCTATGGCATCCGGGAGCGCCGCAAGCGGTGGGAGAAGGTGTGCCGGGCCATGTATAAGCTCTCTGGGGTCCGGCGCACATATAACCAGGCCACCCACCGCTGGACCGATGTCATGGACCGGGAGCGGGACTTGCTGGACTCGCTCGGCGTAGAGGTCCCCGGGCTTGGTGAGTAGTAGTAGCTATTCATTTACTACTCTGTTTTATCCGGCTCTGTTATTTGCAAATCTTTGTTTTTTACCAAGAGCAATAATGCTGCCGATTACATTGAGGTAAATTATATTTCAAAATCTTCTATGCATTTCAGGTGCACTGCTCTCCTTCTCAGTAGCCTTGCTTGCTACTATGCTTCTTTGTTTTGTATGTTGTGTTCAGAAGCATTTCATTGGCCTGAGAAATTATGTATGAGTGTAGTGTAAAGATAAGAACTGCGTAATGCTAGACACTAAGGGTCATATTTTCAATTACCGGCACATCCCTGCAAAGTAGCAGGGATGCGGCAGTAATTGTGTGCCATGCCACCACCACCCATTGGCCCAAAACGTCACAGAAGCCTTACGCATCTGTGCCGTAAAGGCAGCGCATTGCTGGAGTTGCGTGCCAACGATGGCGCAGCTCCAGCAATGCTCTGGGGTACCCTATCTCCCCAATGCTGCATCAAGCCGTACGTCGGCTTCAAGCGCGCAGGGTTTGAGTCATGCATCATTGTCCTAAAAGTGACTGATTGACATCTTGTAGATTTCCCTCAGCCACTTTTAGGATTCGTTCCTGCGCAGGTACGCCCTCCCTTGCGCCGGAACGCCCCCTGATGGCGCAGGGCTTTACAACGTGATGCATCGCCCATATGCCCATATGTGGTTTTTTTTTAATATATACGCCGCACCAACACCATGGCGAGTCTTTTGTTCTGCCGCTGCGTCACAAAAGGCACGCAACAATGGAGGAAAATGAGCCGCAAGGGACTTCTAAATCAGCCCCAACAGACTGAAGTCCAGTCCTTCCTTTAGACACATGGCTATAAGAAGAAATAGTGGCGGTGGTGGGTGGATTGATAGTTTGAGTATTCACTGATCTGCAAGCAGGATGGACTTTGTCTGTCACTTCGCGTGCTGCGGACTGCTGCCTGCAGTGCCAGGCCTAGGCAAACCTCTTTAGTAGTCTGTTTATTGAGTTACATAGGAACTTTCTAAGTCAACGTTCCGCAAATCAGGCAATACGAATAACGTAGTATACCACATGAGATAGATCCCGTGGAAT
This sequence comes from Lissotriton helveticus, assembly GCF_964261635.1. Taxonomy (NCBI): domain Eukaryota; kingdom Metazoa; phylum Chordata; class Amphibia; order Caudata; family Salamandridae; genus Lissotriton; species Lissotriton helveticus. The sequence goes on from NC_136070.1 coordinate 291,522,126, forward strand.
AGTTGTCTATCTATTTGCTATTTCTCCAAAATATTTTGTTATTGTTCTTTTGAAATGTTTGATTTGGTTGAAAAATCTCATCCATGTTTTCTGGTTTTTCTTTCTTTCATGTTGTACATCAGCTCCCCCCAAGGGCAAGAGGACACAGGAGGAGGGTGCTGAGGATGCAGGCCAGGATCGGGCAGGCGAGGGCTCCTTTGCTGGCCCCAGTAAGTTTACATTTTAATAAAGAGTACCTATTTTTTCCTAGCGTTCCTCATTCGATTTTTTCTAAATCGTCTTTGATCTTCTTGTAGACTGGATATAAATTCTTATCCTGCCTCGAATATGACTCCCTGTGGTATTACTAGACTATTCTTATTAGTCTGTCTGTGTAGCTAACTAAGATTGGACATTTGGCAATTCCATTGGACTCCCATTCTATTCAGCAATAGCTCTATGCACTGTCTCCTTACTGACTAGATAGTGTGGCAGAGTCATTCAGCTCCCGAAGTCACCGATTATTGATCCCCAATGATCTCTAGATTATCGTACGCAGGACAAGAGAGTACGGAGTCACAGCACAGTCAAGAAGTGTCAGAGGCACTCATGCTTGCAAAAATTCCAAAACCTTTAGCTCATCCACTCTAGTCTGGAGGAACAAAAACCACAGAGTCTATTTAAGTTTAAAAGCTTTATTAAAAGTAAACACATTTATTAAAATCTACTTTGTCATAAAACTATTTAACTGAAAACGGAAAAGTGGTTAGTGCTGACGATTAATTGGACACATTTCTTGTAGTCGAGCCGAGCTCTCACCTGGTTTGAACTTGATCCTGGTCGTGTTCTTAGGAGTCAAGCTTCTGTCTGTTAGGAGAAAAAGTGGTGCGTGTTAAAAATCAAAAGCAAGCATTCATCAGTTGTGCATAAAAGTGCAGCAAGACAACAGCCTTCCCTGGAAAATGGGACATTTTTACTTTGGAGTAGACAGTCACAAATTATTACATTGTATTCAGTTTTTTTAACATTTCTCCTAGACCAAATATTATATAGTAGTGAGTGGTGTATTCTAACATTCTTAAATGTACTTTGTAGGTGTAACATCTGGTGACGGGGCCAGCGCGGAGGTGGCTGTGTTGGGCGAGGACTCGGCGGACTCTGGGGAGGAGGCGGTGCAAGAGCCGGCGGACGGTCCTGTGGGGGTTCAAACGGTGGTGGCGGAAACAGGTAAGCTATATATTCCTTACTTATTGAGATTGAAGACTGCATAGTGTGCTTTCTGCACGGGTGTATTACAAATCAACCAGGTAGTAGCCTCCTCGAAATGTACTTCGACTTAGCTGTGAAGTTTTTGGTGAGAAGAATCCCAATAAGTTCTTAGACGAACGTGATGGATGGGATGAACGAAAAGCGAAAGAAGGGTGTAAGTAAGTGGGACGCGAACTTGTATGATGGCTGGCAAAGAAGAACGATATGTGTTTGCTTGGCCCCCGAGGTGGCTGGGAAGGAAAGAATATGGTATGGTGCATGGCTGGGTCAATGATGAAGCAAGGATGGGTGGAAGGACAGCAGCCTGGGTGGGTGAAACAGAAACTGTATGTGTGCGTATACTTTGACTGAATGGATGCCTGGAGCATGGTATTCTCTGACTCTTAGATAGCACATGTGTATCTAGAGAGAGTAGATGGTCGCCAGATGAACTAAGTGTTACCTTGAAGAGCATGTACCACCGCACCCGCACGTCCGTTCCAGTGCAGGGAAGGCAAGGAAAAGAAATTGTAAATGTGTCCAATACTACCATGAATAGTAGCAGTACTTTGTATTGCGTCTGCAATCACAGCATATATCTGGTTATTACGGTGGACACTCCGTACCTCTCTTAATAACTTTAGTTTACTTGTAGTACGTCATTCATGTGTGGGTGTATCACTGTTCACTCAATATTAAGCAAAGCACCTAAAGTCATCCCATATGTCATCAAATACGTCCCATGTGAAGTGATAGATAATCAAATTAGTTAGCTTCTTCATTTTCCTTTTCTAGTACTCATTTGCACTGTAGGGTGAAAGGTAAATTAATTAAGCAGTAGCCCTTGTAACAGAGTATTCTCAGTGCCACCCGTAATTGAAAAGTAATAGCTTCACCACCTGCATGTACTGGACCGGTACAGTAACGCAAGTCTGTCTCACTCATCATGGTGTGCAACTTTTTTTCTCGGGTGCAAGTTCACTGTGCTGTCCATGTCATTCTGCCGGCTTGCATAAGATAACGTACCAATTTCCCTAAACAAGAGAGAGGAAGAAGAATAAGACTGGTGTACTGTCATAGTCGACTGTAATGTAAGTCCATAGTGGTCGTAGAATTTGTTCATTAAACTACCACTAATGTTAGAGCAAGGATGCAGAAGTGGGAGGTTACATAGATACTGTCCTCAATAGTTATGTACTGTGCTTTCAATTTGCTACTTGTACTGTGACCCAACTTTCGGCTCAATCACTTTGTGTTATTAATGCTAAGGAGCATTGGTTACAGACTATGTCTTTCTTTCTTCATATAGTTGCTCCTTCCAAATCAACAACACGGAGGGAGCAGGCTAGAATGGCCCGGCAACGGAGGCTGGAGGCCACTGTTGCCGAATATCGGCGGCTGGTGGCCCTGGAGGAGGAGGAGGACACGCAGTCGAGCGGGGCAACAACAACATCCTCGACTGTGACCACTGCATCCTCCTCCGTGACTAAGCCAGCGGGACCGAGCCGGGCTAACAAAGACAACCGCCACCGCCAAGCAACAGAAATACCAGCTGCCCCCCACAGGAGCTGCAAGGAACGCCAACGCCGCCTACGAGTCCGAATGTCCAACCTGGAGCAGGAGGTCCTGAAGTATAAGAACTTGGTTAAGGGCCTCCGCTCCGAGCTTGCCACCCTCCGCAAGGAGTATGATGCCCATGCCGCAAAATGCTACAGCACCAGCACCCTCCAGTAGTGGAGTGTCCCTTGCCCTTTTTTTATAGACTTTTGGGGGGTGGGATTTGGGAGTTGGGATCGTTTTGGGACGTTTCAAAGACAATCGTTGGGGTTAGGGTGGGTGAGGGAGATTATTTTGTTAGGGCTACATAAATATATTTTTAAACTTTATCTGACCATACCTGTTTTTTACTGCTTTTCAGTCTGGTGGGTGGGGGGCGGGGGTGTAACAGTAACTTTGTTTTCCTGAACAGTCGTAGGACTTTAGTAGTACAACCGTCAATCTCTTGTCTACTCCGAAATAATACTCCATTATACTACCTCCCACCAAACGCTTATCTTACCTGTAATTTGTATTAGAAATTAGGGCTAGGCCCAGGGCTGGCTCCACGTGAAATGGGGATTAACGTTGTCAATCCTGGGCGGGTGACATTTCCTCATTGCGGTGGTACTAGTGGTGTGACACAGTGGCGGTTGCATGCCTATGGAAAAAAAGAAAACGAAACCTTGTTTGTCCTTACTGTAGCATTACAACGGTTACGGTACGATCGAGAATATAGCAGGTGACAGACAGAACAGTGCCATAATGTAGCCTAACAAATGGTAAAGTATTTGCTTGCAAGTATAACTAGTACTTGCGTTGAATTTATTTGACATTGGCTACTACTACTAGAAGATATAGTACTGAAGCTGAGTAAGTCTAGAAGATATCCTCGTATTCCTTCACCAGCCTGTAGCTATGACCTTATCCTCCCCAGCAAGTGTGTGGAATTATTGATGTCATTTTAGTCAGACATCAAGCAAAACAACACAGCCCGGGGGAAGAGGGTTAGGGTTTGTAAAATGGATGGGAATGGGGGTTTCTTTTTGGGTAGGTTTTGTTGAGAGAAGAAAAAAAAAGCAGAGCCTGGACAAACAATAATTGAAGATAAAGACAATCTTTGGTTACAAAGTAAAGCTAAGCACATGCAGTCACACTCATAGATTAAAACAATGGATACTGTATCTGTATTGCGTATGTTGTTGGAGTTGTCCTTGAATTTGGTAAGTAAGTTGCATGCAGCAAACAATTCCTCTTATTGGCGGCACTCCTCCATTCCAGCTGACGCTTCGTCCATCAATGTTGGTGACCACTGACAGAAGACACCCTGTCCACTGCCTGCCTGGAGGATGTTGACTGAAACCCGGCCTGTAATTATTGAACGGAAAACAGGAAGTGCTATTACAATACCACTGATAAATAAATAAAAGGTATGTACGCTGTGTGGTTCAAAATGTGACACTTTGATTTCCCTAATAGACAGTACAATATTTTTGAAATTGCGTGCTCTGTCTGAGTCACCTTTTTAAGGATAAATAAGTATGGCCAAAATATTATAGCGGATCTTTCCCCTCAAGGTAGGTGTACTGTAAACTGTGTTTTAGAACAAAATTTGACCTTCCCAGCAATGCTCCCACCAAGACCCTTACTAAAGCCAGTCGCAAAAATGTAGAAGAACCCCAATCAGATCTCCAAAAACGATGCCTAGCAGAAAAATGGTTACAAAACGTACTTTGAAAGTAACAGTAGGCCCAAATACAGACCGTGGATTGTATTCAAACCACTTGCAAGCAAGCAAATGTATCCATAGCCAGCATCGCTCCAACAGTGCTCTACAACACCAGAACTGCGTTGCAATAGAACCCCCCGAAACACATGCAATCCTGCTGCTAGGGCTAACCCTAACGAACCCTAACTTACAAAAAGTGCCAAAACTGGTGTTTCCTTCAGGATTTTGTCCAAAACACTTCTATCCGGTATTAGACCTTCCCAGGAATGCCCCAGGCAAGACCCGCCAACCCACCCGGAAAAAAACACCCGACAACACCCCCAAACAGCGAAAAAGCTAAATCTCATACTTACAATATCTCTCGGCCTTCGGTCCAAACGCGGCGCTGTGCAGCTAGGTCACTCATCATCATCAATCATCATAACTCCTGTTTTCCACCACGGATTTCCTGAAAAGCAAATGCAATCAAGATTAGATTGTCGCAGCAGTGCTTCGACAGAGACCCCGGCCGCAACCCACCCACGAACAGCAGGAAGCCCCCCAAAACGCTACATTGAGCAAGATAGCAAAAAAAAGGCTGTTCCTTCAGGATTTTGTCCAAAACACTTCTATCCGGTATTAGACCTTCCCACGAATGCCCCAGGCAAGACCAGCCAACCCACCCGGAAAAAACGACAACACCCCCAAACAGCGAAAAAGCTAAATCACATACTTACAATATCTCTCGGCCTTCGGTCCAAACGCGGCGCTGTGCAGCTAGGTCACTCATCATCATCAATCATCATAACTCCTGTTTTCCACCACGGATTTCCTGAAAAGCAAATGCAATCAAGATTAGATTGTCGCAGCAGTGCTTCGACAGAGACCCCGGCCGCAACCCACCCACGAACAGCAGGAAGCCCCCCAAAACGCTACATTGAGCAAGATGACAGAAGAAATAGCAAAAAAAAGGCTGTTCCTTCAGGATTTTGTCCAAAACACTTCTATCCGGTATTAGACCTTCCCACGAATGCCCCAGGCAAGACCCGCCAACCCACCCGGAAAAAACCACCCGACAACACCCCCAAACAGCGAAAAAGCTAAATCTCATACTTACAATATCTCTCGGCCTTCGGTCCAAACGCGGCGCTGTGCAGCTAGGTCACTCATCATCATCAATCATCATAACTCCTGTTTTCCACCACGGATTTCCTGAAAAGCAAATGCAATCAAGATTAGACTGTCGCAGCAGTGCTCCCAGACACCAAAAATTACCCACAAACACCCGGAACCCCGCCAAAGAGCACCTCAAAGGCAAGCAAGTCAGCAAAAACTGCAAGAAATTTCCACCTCATATTTGGTCCAAAATACTTTTGTCCATTATTAGAGCTTCACAGCAATGGGCCCAAATCCGTCAACTCACCCGCAAAGAAGTACAACACCCCCACAAGTGCTGAGTCTTTCTTCATTGGGCGTAATCCAGCACTCTGCTTTGAGGGAAATCGCAGTCTGGAGGAGGAGGATAGAGGAGCATGTTCTTCAGAACTTGTGAACCTGAGGAATGTAGACTGCGGCACCTTCAAATCAATAGGCAAACAAGTGAAGACAGTTCTGATGATGGTCTTGTTTTTGGGATTAGGTGATTAAAGTTTGAATTAAATTAACTGTGCAAAACAAAGAAAGAGAGACACAAAGCACACAGGAATAAAAGTGAATAAGGACGAAAAAGAAAGTTCTTGATTGATTGTCTCATTTTCAGGGCTCGGTGTCAGGGAATAAGAACAAGATTTCGTCATCATACTCTGCGAATTCAGGCTGGATGAGGTCAGTGCCACCGAACAGAGAAAAAATCCCCTCATCTACGTTGCCGTCCTCCTCGTCTTCATGCGGCGTGCTTTCTCGTACTTTGTAATCTGGTGGTATGAGGTGCTGATTCATCTTGATCATTGTCAGCCGCTCCACATTTTTGGGCGAGAGGCGGCTCCGTTTGGGAGTTACAATGCCACCAGCAGCACTGAAAACACGTTCAGAAGACACACTTGCGAGTGGGCAAGACAAATAGTTTATAGCCAGGTTGAAGAGCTGTGGCCACAATTGTTTTTTGCCATGCCAATACTGCAATGGCTCATCATTAAGAAAGACCTCTGTTGAGTCATTCAGATAGTCCTGCACCATCGACTCAAGGTCATCAACTGTTCCTCCACTTTGCTTACTTTTTGCTGTGCCTGTGACATTTTTTCGAGAACCATACCCCATCAAACTTAGCCAATCCTCCTCCGCAGCCACTGTTAGTGTTGTCATTGTGTGTGGTGCAGATGATCCAGTTGCCGGTGTCTTTAACGGCTGAGAGGTCACTTGTGCCCCAGCCACAGGTGCAGAAGTGGATTCTTGTGACTGGGGATGGCCTGCTGATGCTGATGCTGATGTACTGGCTTCTCCTTCAATAACCTGCCGTTCTTTTTCAAACCTCTTGGCTGACCAGGCTAACCAATGTTTGTACTTTTGAACATCTGCATCAGCAAAAGGAAAGAATGCTTCGCCTGCCAGCGCCTTTTTGTAGCGTGGATCCAGAATAGTAGCACAAATGTAATGCTGATCTGACTTGATCTTTTGAAGACGTTCATCACCACGTAGGCGCTCTAATAATTTCTCAGACAAAATAAAATGGTCTTTTTTTTGTACATCTTTTTCAAACTCAGAAGACACCACCATCAGTTGGTGCTCCAGCATGCACAACAATGGGATAGCTTTTCCCAAATTACAGTCCTCCTGGCTGACTGCACGCGTGAAGAACTCAAAAGGACGAAGCATGTCTGTCAGGCTTTTAACTATGTCCCATTGCGCCGCACTCATCCGCAGGTCCTCCTTCTGAGATGTACCCTCTGTGAAGAAATAGTGATCGAGTACCGTATACTGCTCATACAGACGCTCAAGCATGTAGAAGGTTGAGTTCCAACGTGTTGCCACCTCCTGGATGAGTGCTTTCACTGGCATTCCACGTTGAAGTAGCAGTCTCCGCAGATGCTTCCGGGCCTTAAAAGAATGGCTGAAATGGTTGCACATTTTGCGGCAGGTGGCCATTACCTCGAACGCTGGACTCTGTTTATCAATCAAGAATTTTTGAACTACCAGGTTGATACAGTGCGCCAAACACGGCACTCTAACATGGTCACCCTTCAACATGGCCTTAACTACATTGGCGCCATTATCCGTGGAAACATAACCAATCTTGCGTTTTAGGGGGGATAGCATTTTCAAGACCTTTTTGTTAAACTCTTCCAAAAGGTTTTCTGCTGTGTGACTTTTCTCCAAGCCAAACATGGCTAGTGTTGCATGTTTCCGAGCAGCTTTGAAAACTTTGTCCTGGTCAACACCTGCGTTTAGCTTTGCTTTAACACCTGAAAAAGAGACCCAGTGTGCAGTGATGCACATGTAATCAGCGCCTGCGCCACTGGTCCACATGTCTGTTGTCAGATGTATTGTGTGAACAGCACTCTTCTGCAAAGCTGCCCCAATCGCCTCCAGCACATCTTCATGTAGTGCTGGAACCGCAACTCTGGCAAAATAGAACCGGCTCGGAACCTTCCATTTAGGGCAGAGCGTTGCCACTAATTCAAGAAAACCTACCGCTTCTACAAAAGAAAAAGGTAGAAGGTCCACAGCTAGCATTTTAGCCAGCTTAGTGTTATACAGACGCGCCAGTGGGTGGTTGCGTTCATATGGCACGTCTGAAGTAAGCATTGTTCTAATGTTGCCCTGGACCAAGCATTTACGGGCTGATAATGACTTCGTTGACCCAATTTTGCTCGCTGGTGAAATTTTGTGCGTTGGTGTCTCACTCGCTCCAACACTCTTAGTGTGCCTCACATTGGGTGTGCTGCTGACAGGGGTACTGGGTGTAAGGGAAGTGTTTGACACGTCTTCTTCCTGCTCGTCATCATCAGATGAAACATCAACGTTTCCTTGAATTTGGCCTTTCTTGATCGCATGTAGGTGCGCAAACCATTTGACAGTGTGCTGTCTCCTAAGATGACCTCTCTGGCCTCCGGTACCATAGTTGGTACCTGGCTTACCACGACTAACTGCTTGCTTACAAATGGTACAAATGGCAAACTTTGGATTTTTTGGACAAACAGTAAAGAAGTCCCAAACTGGGGACTTGAAGTGTCTGTGGGACATGGAGGAGGCTGCGATACTGGTGGTGGTGGTCATGAAGCTAATGCCAGATGAAGTGGAGGATCTGGATTGCCCAACTTTTGTACGTTTTGCACTTTCACCGCCACTAATTAAGGTCGAGGTTGACGGAGGTCTCTTCTTGCCAGAAAGAAATATGGAAGCGGGACGAGTTGGTGTACTACTTAACTCCAATGATTGTGGTGTTTCCACTGCCTCCTCATCGACAACATCATCATCATCATCACGCTCAGCAGCTCTTCGGGCTAGGGTCAAAATGTCTGTTTGCTGCATGCCCGCTGGGGCTGCAGTGACCTTTATGATGACTGGGTCGTCGTTGGCAGAGTCTTCATCAGCAGCAGTATCCGCCACTTCTTGTTGAGACTCATCACACTCCATAACTCTGAGACTTTGGACGAGCTTCCTTTTACGCTTAACTACCTTTGTCGGATCATGGTGTGCCTCACTCTCAGACGGCTGTGGTGCTGGTTCCCAAGTTTGATCCGTATCATCAGAAGGAGGTGTGCTTGAAGAAGATGTAGACACCACCCTTGATCTCTTCCTTGCTAGGGGTGTGGAAGACAATGAAGGATCATCAGGAGGAGTGGCTTCCTCAAATGATACCTCGCCTTGATTGTCGATTTCCTGATGTGCCCCTACTTCGGGAGGAACAACTATTGTGGGCACTTGTGTTGTATAGCTCCTATATATCCTTATATCGTGTTAAGTTAGCATAGGTACATTTGAGATTTAAACGCCATTTTTCCTTTCTTGCAACTTCTGCACACGACCCTTAATTGTTGACTTAGCTTTCAACCTAGTGGTTTGCCGTGGTGTATGTGAGAATAATATGTTATTGCTCTGATATCAGTTTTGTTTAATAAACCATGTCTGCACGGAGAGTGCTGAAGTTTCAGGAGCAACACGATATGGAATTGTTATGAGGTCTGATCTCCACGCCTTCATAGTCATAACACAAGTGCAGCCTTTGCCAACTTGGGCTTGAGGCGGGATTGATATTGCTTTGCACGAGAATTGTTAACACACTTGATGCGGTGCACATGCAGAGAGAGCTGGTGTATGCTGATGTGATTCCTTCATGCTAGGACACTAAGGTATGGGCCCGCCCTAAAACAACCCAAAGAGACCTTCTTAGCTAATAATATAATATATGTGTTAGGGAGGGTGAGAGATAAGTGTCGTTAACTCTTATTCATTACAGCATGTTAACATGCTGTCACCATTCGCTTTTTATGTCTTAGTAACTATGCTGATAATTTTGCTACTGATAATAAGTATACTTGTATTATCTAAGATACTGCGCCTGAGAAGACGGCATTAGTAAATAAACATTTCAAATGCACATGTGTCTTCTTTACTCCATGTTCTGGTTTGTAATGATAATATAACGAAAGAGTGTTCATGAGTCCCACGTACCCTGAGGTACTGTAAGTTCATGTTCTGGTTTGTCTAAACATTGGGAGTTTGATATGTCCAATGAGACACTGTAGCTAGCTCGGTAAGGGGTGAGTTGGTTGCTAAGGTAAGTTTTGGGACACCCTAATTTGCAGAGGTTCCACTCCTCTGTGCACAGTTCTGTGTGAGTACAGAAACCCTGCAACATGGCGCCCAACGGTTTCGGTGGTCTTATATCATGACACTCGAGTAGTTTATCGTTCATGCCTTAACCCCTTCACATCCGTTTCCGGAAAACGGGGTGTCGGTGAAACCTACCTATTTTTTGAAATAGGTCTTTATTCAAGCTTGATTCTTTCTTAAACGGTTTCTTTGAATTACTACCCAGTTGTGCTACAAAGTATTCTTTGTGTTTTCTTGTTTCCAGTACTGTCATGGCGGCGGTGGCTATTGCGCAGCATAGTCGCGTAGCGGTACGCAATCATCTTCAGACGTACCAAGTCCCGGTAGATGGGATGGCTGTGATTTTCGTGGTATGTGCAGATCCGGCGTTTCCTTACGAGTTGTTTTACTCTTGGGTTACGTTTCCGGCTGTGGACGCTAATTCTGGTTTGTTCCACTCCTACACCGCCTCGGATGTCCCGGCTGAATATACGCCGTACAGTGCAATACATCGGTCGACATCTTCCTGGTGGTCCCCGGGGGGTGCGGCCGCTCCCATGGAACGAGGCGGAATGCGTCTCAATCCAGTGATGGTTAATTCGGTTTTTGGTGCGCGTCCAGTTGACAACGATGACTTCCCATTCTGGCTAGCAGAGAAGTTTGATCAACTGGAGGCGGTTTTTCCGAATTCTACTCCTGCTGATAAAAATCGAATGTTAACGATTACTCTACCGAAGGATATAACTCCTGAACTTGTTGACTGTGAAAGCTGGGGAAAAACTTTTGCGGCAGTTTATACGAGGTGCTTCGGCACCCCGTCTATGAATGCCCTGCCTGAAATCATTAGACGTGTTCAGAATGATCACGGTCCGGAGGCAGCGGTTGAATTGGGTATGCGCCTGTGTGGTTCATTTGAGATTGTAAGTGATCTCATTCTCTCCAATGTTAAAGGAGATGCAGTTAACTTTCAGGTGTCGAATGCTTTGGCTGCTCTGCCCGATGCCGACAAACCCCGCCAGTTAGCAAAGATTGTGGTGGCCGCATATAAGACAATTGGCCGCACAAGTAGAGGTCTGAAATATTTTCCAGTGAAGGATAAAAAACAACCTCAGGGACAATCTGCAGTGACAGATGTCCAGCCCAAGTCCAAAAAACAGAATTGGCCTAAAAAACAGACACAGGGGAAGCAGACTAGGCAAACTCAGGATTCTGTTCCTGCTATACAAGCTCCTGCGCCGGCAGACAGAGTTTATGATTTGCGCGATCGCGCGATGATTAAATCACCTGATCGTTTTCAGGGTTCTGATCAACGCTCTCCTCGTTCCTTTCAGGAAACATCGGCCCAGAAGACCGGTGGTGGAGGAGGGGGTGGACGTGGACGTGGTGGCCAGCAAGGACGTGGTCAGTCCCGCCAGACGGACGGCGCAGTGAAGCAGGAGGATTCTACGCCTAAGCGTCCGCAGTTTGCGAAGAAGAAAGTCGCGGCCTTAACAGCGCATAGATATGCCACAGATAGTGAGAACGCGGCTTCGGAATCTGACGTGGGCTCTGACCTTGCTGGACAGCGCGGCGGAGATTACCATAGTCAGAGAGGCGCTCCGTCCACTACTGAGGGTGACAGCGACTGAAGTGTTTGTTGTAATAGAAACAGCTGATACGAGATTAGCTCCCCCTGAAAGACTTTTTGAAATTGTCCTGTTAATTGAAGGTGACATACAGCGTACTGTCAGAGGGGTGTTTTGGGAGAACCTTTCGTCTACGTACGACATTTTGCTTTCCGAGGCTGACTGGCCCCCACCTTTTGTGCTCGCAGCGCCGCGAGGGGAGGAGGTAATCCTTCCCAGTTTCGCGCACACTGTCTCGACTGAGCATGCGCAGCATTTTGCAGAAGAGTGGGCTCGGGCTCTTGCACCGGCTCTCTACCGCAACCAATGTGGTTGGGACAAATTGTCCCCAGGCCACGAAATTCCTTTGCGGTCTGAGCCGCAGCCTCAGCCTCAATATCCCATACGGCGTGAAGCTAAAGCGGCCGTCGCAGAAATCCTTGAACAATTGGAATATCAGGGAGTTATTGAAACGTGTGTGTCACCAATGAATAATCCCCTTTTTACTGTGACCAAACCTGACGGATCATATCGTTTGGTATTGGATTACCGGCATTTGAACTCGCATTGCCGTAACTGTGCAGTACAGAATACTCACGGCTCTGCCCTAGTGGATAGTCTAGTGCGTAAGCGTTTCAAGACAACGCTTGACATTTCCAATGGTTTTTATGCCCACAGACTGGATGGCTTTAGCTCCCAATGGACAAGTTTTACGTCCGCTGGGGTGCAAAAATGCTTCCGGCGACTCCCAATGGGCTACAAAAATAGTCCTGGGGTCTTCACCTCCAGAATAGTTACACTATTGGAGGGAATCGATCCGGATGCATGTTCTTATGTGGATGATATTTATCTCACAGACGACGAAATTTGGATGCATCTGTGTCGAGTGAATTCCATAATTTGTACCTTTGCAGACATGGGTTACAAATTTAATTTTGCAAAATCGCACATTGCAGAACACACAGTGTTGTTTTTGGGCTATGAGCTCAACAATGAAGGTAGAGGTTTGGCTCCTCACTTCTTAGAGAAGTGCGCACAATTGCGCGCTCCAACAACTCTTAAAAAATTACGGTCTTTACTGGGCTTTTTGAATTTCGGCAGAACTTACATTCCGGATTATGCCCAGCGTATCAAGCCTCTGTATGCTTTGATACAACCAACTTTCTCAAAATCATGCTGGCTGCCTGAGCATTCAGCCATTTTGCAATCCTTGCAGGCTGATCTGCTCGCTTCTAAATATTTACTGACTCGTGATAACCACACCAACCTGGTAATAAGAATAATTCCTGGGACGGTGGGTTTCACATACCTCACTTTTAATGAAGGTGACACAGTACCTATTGCTTACAAGTCACACTTGTACACTTCGGCTGAGATGCGGTTTCCCACAGTAGAAAAGGTTTTAACTGCTGTACAGATGGCTATTCTAAAGGAACGGGCACTGTCTCAGCGGAAACGCATGCTAGTGGTAACACCCTGTCCTCATTTGGAGGCAGTCACGAAAGCCAGTGTACCGAATTCAAAGGCTTTGCACCCTCGGTGGATTCAGTGGGCAGCGTCATTGTCATCCACGGATGTCATGTTTATTTTTGACGCTTCCTTACGGTCGCAGGAGTACTTGCAGTATGAATTCGTTCATCCTGCTCCTCTGGCTATGCGACCTTTGGAGGACTTCCATTGCATCATTTACACTGATGGGTCGGCGCAGGTTGCGCATGGCTCTAAACATGCCTACGTTTCCGCATGCGCCATTGTGGTCGGTGCTATGTTGAATGATGAGTTCGTTTCCAGGGAAGTGCACACGTTGCCCCTGGGCGATTGCACCGCACAATTGGCAGAGCTTCGTGCTCTCTTACTAGCTTTGGAGTACGCAGATCCAAGTGTTACTACTCTAATTGTAAGTGATTCTTACTACTGTGTCCAGTCTTACAATGAAAACTTGTTCTTTTGGATTCAAAATGATTTTCATGATTCCAAGGGTAGCACAATAAAACATAAAATGATCTGGGTTCGAGTGGCAGAGCTTAAGGCTATGTTGCCACTCGTTTATGTGATTCATACTCTTGGTCATCAGCGCGTAGGAGTTCACGCTGTTGGCAACTCGCTTGCTGATGAAGCAGCGAAATCAGCAGTATCTACATACTTAGTTGCAGCAGTTACTAGGTCTAAAACCAAGATTGATAGCGACATCTTGGCAGCGATTGCTGCCTCTGAGAAGGGAAGTAAACATCCTGCGGGATTCCCTTCAAAGTATAAATACCACTTAAGTCCCGAAAAGGTTCCTTTTGTGACAATTCCTGATGTTGGGGAACGGCTGATTCCCAACTCGGATCGCAGAACAGACTTGATTTCAGCGGCTCATGAAGGTGTGGCGTCTGCGCATGCGGGCGTCTCAGCCACTGTAACGCTACTACAACAACGTTTCTGGTGGCGGGGACTGTACAAACAGACACGTGATTATGTCCTTCTTTGTGACATATGCCAGCAGATTAAACCTTCAACTGCTACGCGTCCGCCACAGACTCAGTTGTACATTTCTAATAAACCACTAGGCTGTGTTTATTTAGATCACTGCGGTCCTTTTTCATCTGATACTGCGTATAAGTACATCTTAGTAGCAGTTGACTCATGCACACGCTTTGTGTGGGTATGGCCACATCGCAGCGCTGATTCACGGACTGTCATTAGAGATTTGCGTATCTTTATAGGGATTTTTGCCTGTGGTACCTTCCATTCGGATCAGGGTCCGGCTTTCGCCTCTAAGGCGTATAAGGATGCCATGATTTCGATAGGGGTCCAAGTCAAGTTTTCGTCACCCTACAGACCTGAGGGTAATAGTGTAGTTGAACGAATGAACCGTGATTTAAAGCAATCTTTGACAGCCCGAGTTATAGGCACTGGCAGAAACTGGCTGGCTCACCTCTATGGCGTGCAGCGTGCTCTTAATAATCTCCCTAGAAGGTCTCTGGGTGGGCGGACCCCATACGAAATGCTCTTTGGCATCAAGATGTACGTCCCTGACCTTGACGGTCTAGACTCTGTGGTTCGCGCCACTTCCTTTGACGCAGATGAACATTGCAATGTTTTACAGAATCTACAAAAGACCAGAGACACTCTTGCAAAGGAACATTTGCCCTCCACATCGGATGATGCGTTGCAGATCCCGGTAGTTGGCTGGCTACCCCAAGTTGGAGAACTGGTTCGGGAGAAGATCGACAACAAGAAAGAGTTTGGTCCCTCCTATCGAGCTCCAGTCCCAGTGCTTGGGGTGAAGGGCACAAGAACAGTCATTTTACCACCACTTCCAGGTCGTAAGGAAAACAGGTTTATTTCTATTGACAATGTCAAGATACACAGAGTGGCCGATTCTTCTTAGCATGACACCGGCTGTTTCCTGTCCTTCCATTGTGAGAAATTCCATTATGCCCACTGCTTCTAATAATGAACCTGAGGTGGCCATCGAATTACCTGCTGTTTCCAGTCCATTATTGAATAATTTACCAGGAACTAACCTTGATGAGACAGACTATACATACCCCACTGATTTGTCCATGCCTGACCTGCAAGCTCGTTTAGCCACGGAATCCAGATTTTCATTTGACTCTGCTTCCCTTGCCTCGAAAAAACCCTCTCAAATTGCGGTATATGCTAGCCTGTTTAAAAAACATTTTTTGATTCCTCCTTGGATATACATTTGGCTGGTCCTTTTTTCGGTTTACCTTTTTATGTCAATTGGTTTTGTGTTTTATTTTTTTCGGATTATGAATGGACACTATGTCGAGGAGAGAACTTGCATTACTCATTTAAATGGAACATTGGCCCCACTTTCCTCTTCACATTCTACACACAGATTAAAAAGAGACTTGACTTTGGTTAACATCACAGCATGGCCTGTTCTGGATGGAATCGCGTGGGATGCAGTTCGTTTTCAGATTCATGGCCCAACGGAAGTCGTTAATGTTCCTAATGTACTAAGAGTTAATATGGGGGATGTGGTGAAACAAAACATTCGTTCTGATGATTGGGATGTTAATGCTGTGGAAAGTTTGTTTTCTGATTTGAAATACTATGCTGCTTTTGATGCTGAGGATTTATATTTAGAATCTGCTAATTATGGTGAATTGTTCTGTTACCAACATTATGGCAATCACTTCTTACACAAAACATCTTCCCGAAGGGATGCTGTTAATTTTACTCAGTGGGAACATTGCCCAGCTCCTACACAAGGGAGTTCAGAAACGTTTCTTAAAAAGTATACTTATTTCACTGACTTTAACCAGTCCGATCCCGAGTCCTTTTATTTTAAATTTCACAAACAGCCACTGTCCAAGGTTAGACTTACCGATACAAAATTGTTGTATTCGAAGGCCTTCCTAGATCAATTAGTTACTGGGGGCTATGAGTTATGGAAGGAAACAATAGACCTTAAATCGGTTTGGGGTTCAAGGGCCTGGCAGGTACGAGGCACTGAGGCTTTGCACCGTGCATGTCTCATCCCGAATCATATGTTGTTTTTAAATGAAACCATTTCCCAGACCACATGCTTTGGATTAGCTACATCTAAAAGGTTAAACACCCCGTCTTTCCCGGAGTTGGAGGAATATGAGGATTGGAGTAATTTTACTCGATTGTCCATTAAAGATATACAGGCTCTGCTTCTTAATTCCTCCTTTAACATTTCCAGTATGAATCCCAAGGGTTGGCTGCTTTGGCACCGTAGTGCTGATTCTTGCCAAAAAAGATTTTTAAATATAACTGACGGTTTTAAGACTGTTAGATCTGATCCCCGGTTTGATTTGAGTCATACTGTCACCTCTTACTCTGTGGGCAAGTTGTGTCAAGCTTGGCTGAAACATTCAACTTTACCTGCGGTTAAGTATCACCTTTCCAAACTGAATGTAGACGTGGATTTGAATGATTTCATTAAGGGCCCAGCTAGTGGCAGGTCGAAACGGTGGTTATATGGGGTTTACAATGAAATTTGGAAACTCTCACAGATTGAGGCTGCTTCACGCCTTAGGGCTATTGATCAGGCGAATCTTGAGAAAGTACTTGCAGTTGTTGACAATAGCATTAACCTGCTTTCCTCTAGAATTTACACATTAGATAATATTGTGTCGTCTGTTGTTGATATTGTGCATGATGAAGTGTCAGTATTATACCATGGTCAAAATCAATTACGGTCAATCATGCAGTTTGCATGGACACTTCAGACTCTGAAAATGGGTAAAGTTCCCTGGGGATACATGAACGTTTCCTCTTTATTTTCACCGTTTAATTTGACAGATAAACAACGCTTGCTTTCAATGCGTGATGCTTCCTTTTCTATGCTCCATATTGAAAGGTTGGAATCTTTACCTTTTTCTGTGGCAGAAGCCACTACTGCTACGTGGCTTATCCACGGTTTAATAACACTGCCTTTTGCTTTATATAAGTTTTCAAATTGTATGAAATATGTGCCAATAGGTCGTTTTGAACCCTTAGGTAGCGGTTTTCTTCATGAGGTCTGGTCACTCCCATATACATACAGATGTTTCAAGGATGAACAAGAAGTTTATCTAACGGGGGATGAGTGTACTGAGACGCCAGATCATTCTTTAATGTGCAGACACATACAGTTACACGGTTCATGTAACAAGGACCGACCGAATATGGCTTGCGTTTTACAGGGCACGCCAGTTCCTGCTATCATCCCCATGTTTAAATTGTTAGAGAATGGTAGTTATTTAATGCTCAATAATGAAAACTGTTGTGGTTTAATTAAAGGTATAGCTTTCATAGTAACAGTTAGTGAGCGAGTTATTTGCTGCAGAAATGTTCTTTATCCTCCCACACGTGAACATAGGGCGTCTTCAATTTGGCCACAGATACCGACCTTGGGAGCAGAATTCAGCGGCATGGCTAGAATAAGAGCTCTATTGTCCCAGAAAGAGGTGGCCTTGAGCTCGGCCCGTGAAACTTTCGTGCTTCACATTGCTAACACCCGTACGGAGGTTCAGGCTCTTTTAAACACTGATTTGCCTTTGCATTTCGGAGCCATGGTCCGTTCTATCTTTAACGCATCCTCCACAACGGGCCTAGCACATTTTTTTAAAGTTGTTAGCGGTGGTCTCGTGACTTCCTTTGAGAAGATTTTTGGAGTCATCCCTGCCTTCTTCCATTCTATTTTTTCGTCCTTATTTGGAGGGTTCCCGTTTTTACTTGCATTAGCGGCTGGCGCATTGGTGGTTTTCTGCCTTTTTAAATATGGATGCCCTTCCTGTGCAAGACCACGCACAGCTGCTACTGACGCGGTTTCGCAACCGCATGCTTGATTATTATGGCACACTGCCGTTGGCGACTCTAAGCACGGCGTTTGGATTATCTTTTCGGTTCTCCTATTTCACCTGTGTCCAGCCTGTATTTCGCTGCCTGACCTGTGATTTCCTTTGGGCCATTGATTTGTGTCTCTGCGGACCAATATCTTCTGACGTCGATTTTGATCAACTGATGAGTCCTATCATTGCTCACGAGTTGGTTTGTTCTGACGAAAGGATTATGGCCTTGGCGGTGGCACATGGACTAATGGGTCCCTGGGATGTGTTGTCGGCAGCGCAAAATTTCTTGGAACAAAGTTTTCTTGAAAACCCACCGAGCTGTCCTCTGATGGTTATAGAGGATCCGGTGCTGGAAGATCACGTATGTTCCTTTCATCTTTTAAATTGGATGGCTGAACTGTTTTCGGATGAGGACAGTGACTTCCTCCTGGAGGCTGTTGCAGCTTACTTTTCATATACAGTCTTATCATAGACACTGCCTCAAATTGACATGCTGATTGATAGCATTTCCTTGATTTTATTGACTTTTGGTCAAGACATTTTATTTTTGCTTGCCTATTGGCTTGAGCCACATTATACTTGTGGGCTATTTTTTAGCATTAGTTTTTATAATTGAATTTTTATTCATGCTCGTTTATAATTGGATTCTGCTCTCATGTGATGGCACTTCTGTTATCTTATTTAGTCCGTTCTCGGATCATGGGGGGGTGTTGTATAGCTCCTATATATCCTTATATCGTGTTAAGTTAGCATAGGTACATTTGAGATTTAAACGCCATTTTTCCTTTCTTGCAACTTCTGCACACGACCCTTAATTGTTGACTTAGCTTTCAACCTAGTGGTTTGCCGTGGTGTATGTGAGAATAATATGTTATTGCTCTGATATCAGTTTTGTTTAATAAACCATGTCTGCACGGAGAGTGCTGAAGTTTCAGGAGCAACACGATATGGAATTGTTATGAGGTCTGATCTCCACGCCTTCATAGTCATAACACAAGTGCAGCCTTTGCCAACTTGGGCTTGAGGCGGGATTGATATTGCTTTGCACTATAATTGTTAACACACTTGATGCGGTGCACATGCAGAGAGAGCTGGTGTATGCTGATGTGATTCCTTCATGCTAGGACACTAAGGTATGGGCCCGCCCTAAAACAACCCAAAGAGACCTTCTTAGCTAATAATATAATATATGTGTTAGGGAGGGTGAGAGATAAGTGTCGTAAACTCTTATTCATTACAGCATGTTAACATGCTGTCACCATTCGCTTTTTATGTCTTAGTAACTATGCTGATAATTTTGCTACTGATAATAAGTATACTTGTATTATCTAAGATACTGCGCCTGAGAAGACGGCATTAGTAAATAAACATTTCAAATGCACATGTGTCTTCTTTACTCCATGTTCTGGTTTGTAATGATAATATAACGAAAGAGTGTTCATGAGTCCCACGTACCCTGAGGTACTGTAAGTTCATGTTCTGGTTTGTCTAAACATTGGGAGTTTGATATGTCCAATGAGACACTGTAGCTAGCTCGGTAAGGGGTGAGTTGGTTGCTAAGGTAAGTTTTGGGACACCCTAATTTGCCGAGGTTCCACTCCTCTGTGCACAGTTCTGTGTGAGTACAGAAACCCTGCAACACTTGTGACCCTCCATGCACCTCTGCTTGCGCATCTCCTTGCGCTGCCTCTCCTTCCACATGTACTTGGGCTTGTACTTGCACATGTGATTGTTGTTGCGGCTGTGGTTGTTCAACACTCGTCAGATGAGCTACAACAACCTGTGTTGATTGAGGGACATTGCTGCTGCTTTCTTGCGATGAGCCAACATCACTGGTCGATGGTGATTGAACAACTATACTGGCTGCCTCTGCAGCACTCAAGGGCTTGGACTTAAGTTGGCGTGGTGGTGGCACTGAGCCCAATGGAGCGGGGGTGCTGCTGCCAGCTTGGTCCCCAGCAGATCCCGCTGCTGCTGCTGCAGGCATACTTTTTTTTTTACTCCCAAAAAAAGGGGCGGGCAGCACACCAGTGTCCTTGGTAACTTGCTTCTTCTACTCCTTACTGGCACCTTTCTTGCTAGAGGAGCTACAGGTTACTTTTTTTGGGTCCATCTTCTTCAGAGCAGGTCAGCAGGCAGCAGTTGCACGAGTTGCAGAGGGTTCTGTGTCCAGACGTGACGTCGCGTGACGTTATGCTGCACACACACACCGCTGCAGGACTTCTTCCTGGCACTGGTGGTTCTCTTGAGTCTTCTTGTGCACCTAAAAGCAATGGAAGACAGAGGAACATCAGTTCAGTTATACACCCCAAAAAATCGACAAAACACAGACAAATGAGCACAATCCCATGCCATCCATGATGTTTACATTGAAGACACCCCACAGAAAGACTAGGGACATGCAAGTATGCAACACTCACTACCCCTGGGCATAATGGATGAAAAGTAGCCAAAATAAGTGCAGGCCTCAGACACTGCCTCTCCTCAAAATGGCCCCTTACACCCCAAGCACATGTTGCCTGTACCAGCCAGCACTCAAGATGGCCACCACCACCACCCACATGGCCAGTCCACATCAACAGTACACCCCCAAAAAACAGAAAAACAGCCAGAAATCACCACAATCCAATGCCATCCATGATGTTTACATTAAAGAGAGTGAGACCACACCACAGGCACACTCAGTCCATGCACCACCACCCCAGGGCAAAAGGCCACACCAGCAGCCCCCCAAAAACGACAAAAAACAATAAAATAAGCACAATCCCAGCCCATCCATGGCCTCAATTATGTTTAAATTCAAGAAGACACCCCACAGAAAGACTAGGCCCATGCAACACTCACCACCCCTGGGCAAAGGGCCCCACCAGCAGGCCCCAAAAAACGACAAAAAACAATAAAATCAGCACAATCCCAGCCCATGCATGGCCTCAATGGTGTTTAAATTCAAGAAGACACCCCTCAGAAACACTAGGCCCATGCAACACTCACTAACCCTGGGCATAATGGATGAAAAGTAGGCAAAATAAGTGCAGGCCTCAGACACTGCCTCTCCTCAAAATGGCCCCTTACACCCCAAGCACATGTTGCCTGTACCAGCCAGCACTCAAGATGGCCACCACCACCACCCACATGGCCAGTCCACATCAACAGTACACCCCCAAAAAACAGAAAAACAGCCAGAAATCACCACAATCCAATGCCATCCATGATGTTTACATTAAAGAGAGTGAGACCACACCACAGGCACACTCAGTCCATGCACCACCACCCCTGGGCAAAAGGCCACACCAGCAGCCCCCCAAAAACGACAAAAAACAATAAAATAAGCACAATCCCAGCCCATCCATGGCCTCAATTATGTTTAAATTCAAGAAGACACCCCACAGAAAGACTAGGCCCATGCAACACTCACCACCCCTGGGCAAAGGGCCACACCAGCAGGCCCCAAAAAAGGACAAAAATCAGCACAATCCCAGCCCATCCATGGCCTCAATGGTGTTTAAATTCAACAAAACAGTTGTATCATGCACCCCTAACCAACCCTGGTCCTACTGGATACTGTGGCTACCCACAATATAATTTATTTAATGTTCTGAAAAAGTTCCAAAATTTTACTTGCAGCAACTGTAATGCCCCAAACAAACTTACTTGTGAAAGTTGATTTCTAATCCAAAAGTGATCCAAAGACAGTCAAAAAGGCCTCAAATCCAAATATCAAGCAGCACCCACAAAAAGTAATCCTTCCAGCTCCAGATCCAAATGAAAGTGACCAGGAGATGGACAAAGCACTGGGAGGAGCCTGCTGGACAGGAACAGGAAGTTGGAGACTGTGGGGCACTTCCTTCCCCCCCCCCCCCAAAATGGACTCCTTGCAAAAAAAAAGGCCATCCAAATGTCAACCTGAGGAGTGATTCTGATAAAAATCATAATTTTCTGAAGGTTTATCCTGTTTGCTGGTGATTTTCTTGTGCGAAATTGCAAAATCTCTATTTCGCAAGTGCGAGATTGTTCCTTTCCGCCGCAACTACGTGTTCGCAATTGCGAACTCTCGCGAGGTGTGCTGTGCAAGGTGGCAAGCCGCGATTACGTATTCGCGGGCGCCAAACTCCCGCGGGAACACGCAGCAAGATCTAAAATGGCGCGTCACTCGCAAAGAAAAACAACTCGGCAAACGCTAAATGACGGAAAGTGAACGCCGTGCACCACGCCGCGCGCCGCAACCAAGCACAAAATCCGCCGCGAGCGGATTCACGGATTTTCGACAAATTCGCGAGCGTTCGCGGATTGCGAATTTGCCGAAAATCCGAAAAATCCGCGAGCGGAGCGGATTTTACGCCCATGCTTAATTGCTTCTTTATTTTTGCCAAGGAACCAGGAGAGAGGAACTGTGTGTGTACTCTCAATCTTTGCTAAGAAAATCTCCAAGGGCTGGAAGAGTGCCAGTCTCCTGTTGAAGTCACAGGGCTAAAGGACTTCATCTGCTTAAAGTGCTGTTTGCTGGAACTTGTGAATCCAGCACCTCTGAAGAATCCAGCAATCTCGACGCCGACGGACGCCGCCGAATCCAGCTCGACATCGTGAGTAACGGCTCCAGTGTCCCGCACCTTTGACGCCGGCCGCCGGGCCCGATCGACGCCAGTAGCGACGCCAGTGAGTAGCGAGTTCGGCTCCAGCTCCAAGTGACCCTGTGTCGATGCCGCTGCTCATCGCATCGACTTCGAGCCCTCTCGACGCCGTGAGCGCTGCTCACTCTTGCAACCTCGACATCGACGACGCCGTATCCTGCTTCACCTCGTGAGCGCTGCTCCCGCCTGACTTCGGTCGACGCCGCTGCAGATCGCCCCGACTCCGAGGCCCGATCGACGCCGAAGACGCGACGCCGGACATCTCGACGCCGCTGATCATCGAGTGCTTCACTTTTCCAAGGTACTGTGTTGTGGGGGTCTGTGCGACTCCGGGCTCGACGTAGCGCTCCTCGCGGTCGACGCCGAACCTTTGGATTAACTTTGCCTCGACGTCGTGTGACTCCCGTGTGGGTTACATTGTTGCCAAGAACTGTGTTTTAGAGAAGAAGAGTTGCTTTTGATACTAAAGACTTTGTGCTAAGAAGAAACCGTGCTTGAACTATTATTTTTCCTTCCAAGAGTATTTATTAAGATTGTGGTATATTTTTGTCGTTATTTGGTCTTGTGCTAAGCCTTATATAAAAATCCCTATTTTTATAATACTACTGTGTTGTGTCCATTTGTAGTGTATTCACTTTATTACTGTATGTGGTCATAAATGCTTAACGCACTGCCTCTGAGATAAGCCTGTCTGCTTTGCCAAGCTACCAAGGGGGTGAGCAGGGGTTATCTAAGTGTGTGATCCCCTTGCCCTGACTAGAAAAGGTGTGTCCCTATTTGTCAGAAGTGTATACCTCTGCCAACTAGAGACAGCCGCTTCTAACATAGAGCATTTTGCTAGGAAGTGTAAAGGCAAAATGAGGAGTGTGAATAGAAGGAGACCCTCTTTGAGCATGGTAAAGGAGGTGAATATTGTCAGTAAGGAGCGAGATGGTATTTTGGAAATTCAACACATTGGGGTAATAATTAAAGATAATCCATTTTGCATTATCAAAATTGATGGTGTTGAAGTGAAAATTATGTCAGATTCAGGTGCAAGGTACACCATTGTAGGTGAAGATTATTTGAAAATGTTGTCGCATCATGCCCTCAGGGATCCTGATGTGAAGTTGGTGACTTATGGGAACAAATCCATTGATATAGTAGGTTTCATTGAGACTCAACTGAAATTTCAGCAGAGGGAAGTCGTACCAAAAGTATATTTTGCCAAAGAGGGTTTGTGTCTGTTGGGTTAGCCCCAACAAAGGGTTTTGGGTATTTGGTTGGATCCCAATCATCCAGATCAGGTGCTGACATGTGTGAGGTGGAGGCAGCAGTACCATACATTACTGATTTTCCACATGTATTCAAAGTCCAAGTAGGTCCTCGCAAGGGGTTCATGCATAAGATTGTGTTGAAGGATGGGTCAACACCTGCTCCTCATAAACCCAACTGTGTGCCACTGGTGATGAGAGGACCTTTGTGACAAAAATTGTTTAAGTTGTGTGAGAATGGTACAATTGAAGAGATAGAATCATCAGAATGGTTAGCTGCGGTAGTAATGGCTAGGAAAGGAAGCAGTGACATCAGGTTGTGTGTGGAGTTGAGGTATTTGAATGCTGATATTTGAGTGGAGAGGCATCCTCTTCCTCTAACTGGGGAGATGTTGACCACCACCAAAGGAGCAAAGGTGTTTTCTACCTTAGATCTCTCCTCAGCTTTTGCTGCATTCCGAATCTAGGCCACTAACATAATTTGTTACACCTGAAGATGCTACAGATACAAACAGTCCCCTTTTGACCTATCTTCAGGGGCAGCTGTTTTTCAGAGAGCTATGTACCATTTACTTAAAGACATCCCTAGTGTCACCTACTTTCAGGATACTATTTTGGTGTGCGGAGCTAATGAAATGGAACATGAAATAACCTTGAGGAGAGTGGTATAAAACTCTGAAAGATCGTGGCTTAACTATTAAGAAGGAGAAATGTAAATTTAAACTTGAAGGTGTAGAGTATGGAGAGCATTGGAACAGTGGAGAGGGACTATCTCACAAGATGAAATTAGTTTCTGCCATTGAGATTGATTCTGCCCCACTTGTGAAGATCAATTACATTCATTTTTGGGGTTTGCTGAATATTATTCTTATTTGATACCCATGTTTATAAATAGAATAAAAAGTATGCACAGTCTTATGGTAATAAATGCAAAGTTTGTGTGGTGTGCAAGTTGTGAGGAAGAATTTAAAAATTTCAAAACTTGGCATTGCCATTGCACCTGCTCTCAAACCATTTGACACCAAAACCCTAATATAGTAAACACCGATGCTAGTCAGGTGGGTTTGCGTGCTGTGTTGCTACAGTGACAATTGTGTATGCTTTAAGATCATTGTGTATGCTTCAAGAGCATTAAGTGACGCAGAAAAATGTAACTCCACCATGGAGAGAGGTGTTGGCTGTATGGTGGAGTGTGAATCACTTTATAACAAATGTGGGGAACTAACTTCACTGTCAGGACTGAAAATTGTCCCTTGGTGGAGGAATTCACGAAAAGTGGAGGATCGAGAACTTCTCAGAGAATTGCGTGTTGGTCCATGAGTGTGTTGGAATACAGTTTCCGCATGGAATATCTGCCAGGAAAGAATAATGTATTGGCTGATTGTTTATCCTGCCTACATTCAAGGGATATGAGTGATGTTTCATGTGAAGATAAAGATTAGATGGTGGCTAGTGTGAGTGAAATTACCGATGGTAGAGTAATCAGGGCAGCCATGCCCTTTATAAATATTGTAACATAACATAACATAGCATGAGGAGTGGTTGGCGGCCTTCAAACGAGGCAAAGTATTCAGTGACTGTTTCGGTCAGATTAGTCAAGAGATGTTGGTTGTAGGTGACGTTTTGATGAAAGGAAATGTGTTTGATGCATCTACAGGATTAAGGAAGCACATAATTAATCTGGCCCATGAGGGGACTATTGCTATGAGCGCCATGAAGAGAAAGTTGGGGGGCTGCATTAGATTGTGAAGTGGAAAGGAGCATTAGGCATTGTGTCTTATGTGCTTTGAGTGATAAATCACAGAAGACTGTGAATTACTCACCAGTGGAGACTGATAAGTAGGGCTGGGCGGAGTTCACGGAGTTGTACTACGCAAAATTCCATGTACCTATAACAACATTCTGTGAAATTTGGCAGATTCCGCTCCGATCACCCGAAGCTGAAAGATGGCTGCGCTTGCCAAACTCTAGCTTGGTTCTGGATCCTTCTGAGGTAAGACCATATTGTAAAACAACAAAAACACAACAACAGACGTGCAGGCCTACATGGAAAAGCTTAACACTCCAGCCATGCTTTGAGTCAGAAACTTCACTTCAGCGGCAATATTGGGTGGAATATGAACATCAAATAAAATCTGAAGTAAAGAGGCACACTCTGTACATCTGCAACAGAAGGTATGTGTTTTCCTAAGTTAGTGTGAAATAAAAAGCTCCCTTGGATCAATCTAACCAGCAGTCATCTTTCTTACAATCCATTCAATTTCTCACCTACACTGATACCGTAGTAAGGAGTCCCACAGTTATGAAGACAAACACATTACAACAGGGACTTTAAAAATTATGAAGAGATATACAAATGTATTTCTCAATGAAAAGAGATTAAAAACATGATCATGAAGATGACAATTGTGATCTATAATCTTGATAAAAACAAGTTACAAACAAAGAGACAGGGTCCGGTGAATCATATTAAAAACATCCAAGTTAATAATTCATTGAGATGTATTCTTAAAATCAGGCAAGAATAAAAAAAACCTCAGTACAATAGTCCCTCGAATTTAAATAAAACTCAGGCGTCGACGCTTTTCGGTGTGCTGCCTGATATGCACCCCCTTTCTCAAGACATAAAGAAGTTCAGATGTCTCTTAATTTCTGTCGCAACATTAAAAAAGACCAGAATTTCTCCTGAGTGAAACCGCTGGGGCAAACTTATTAATGAAATCCTTCCACACGGTTCAACCCTGCTTTTCTGGTTTTAATAATGCTCTGGCACTTAAAAGTAATACTTCTAAGCGTCACGGATTTAAGCAATTGGTGAAGATTCCTCCAACAGTAAATGCCCCTTATCCTCGCTGCTCTGATGGCCTATTGGTCGCAGGATAACAGGGTAATCTGCATGTGTGTCAATAGGACCCAAATATCTCACTCTTGGGTAATCTGTTAAATAAAGGGTTTGAAAAATCCAGTCCCTTGTAATTCTTTTTCATAGGCGGGACCTCACCGTTGTGGTTTCCATGTACGGTATACCTTAGTCATGAAGTGAGCCAAGATTCCATGCAGTCCTGGGGCGTAGCGAAATGTATTTTCCTAAGAACGTCTTCATGAAAGTACTAAAATGTGCTGGCAAAATGGAAGGCTACTGCGCTTCAGTCACAAATCACACTCACTCACAATGTGCGTATACTGTACGTTTTTTCAGCTTCTTTGCTGTAGTGAGCAATAAGCGATCGCGTATCCAGTGAGCTCCCCCACCACACACCACCAGCCATACTCCCACACCGTTCAACTCTGTGAGCCCTTCACCTCTCAGTCTTCTTCGTTCTCACTTCCTCTCTGCAGTGCATAGCTTGCAGGCGAGGCTCCCAGCCGGCAGCTCCCGTGGCATGTGAACTTCAGGCTGCCATGAAAGAATCAGGCAGCTTGCCCACCAGGAAACTTCTCCTGTCCAGCTGTCCAGCCCAAACGGACGTAATGGTGTTTTTTGTTAGTACTAGATCCTGATAGCTAGGCCGTAAACAGTGAAACCACCAGTTTCGCAATGGCAATGGTAGGTTGAGTGACAAACTCCACCCACTCTGTGGCCAGCTGAGTTTTTTTCTAAACTCAGTTGGCAAAACTTCGAGAACTCCATGGAAAGGTTGGAGTTTGGTGCCAAGCTTTACCGATAAGTCTGACTGTCCATTGAAGAAAATTGGTATTGATATTACAGCTGCTTTACATGTTTTTGGAAGTTATCCAAAATATGTAATTTATTTTATTTATTTATTTATTTTTAAAATTTCTAAAGCGCGCAAATACCTTTCGGTGTCTCGGCGCTGGAGTTTGCAGATTGCAGGGGTTCCACTGACGTCTTACTGGTTAAAGAGCCAAGTCTTGAGATGTTTGCGAAATAGAAGTAGTGAGGATTGATCTTTAACAGAGGAAGGGATCTGATTCCATAGTTTTGATCCTGCCACTACAAAACGTCTATCTCCCCATGATACTTTTTTTGTGCATAGGATTTGGAGCTGTTGGGCCGAGGAAGAACGTAATGTTCGGCTGGGTTTGTACAGTTTAAATGCTCTTTTGAAAAAATCAGGTCCATTGTTGTTCAAGGCCTTGTGAATGATACACATGGCCTTAAACTTTATCCGGCTTCTTATTGGTAGCCAGTGGAGCTCACGAATTGTGGGAGAGATAGAAGCGTGCTTGGGTATGCCCATGAGAATCCTTGCAGCAGCGTTCTGGACAAGCTGTAATTTGCTCAGAACTTGCTCTTGTGCGTTAAGCAATAGACCATTGCAGTAATCCACCTTAGATAACACCAGGGAGGACATTAAGGTTTTACCTGCAGTTGGGGGAAGAAATGGGAGCAGTTTCTTCACCATTCTCAGGGTAAAGAAGGAGGCTGACACCACCGCGTTGGCATGGCTTAGAAACGTAAGCTTATTATCAAAAAGCAAGCCCAAGTTTTTCACCTTGGCAACAGGTGGTGGGGGAGCTCCAAGTTCCGAAGGCCACCAGACCGGGGACCAAGACGGAGTTGGTTCGCCAAAAACCATCACCTCCGTCTTGTCGGAATTTAGCTTTAAACAATTCTGATTCATCCATGAACTGATTGCCTTCATGCCCTCCTGAAAGTTCGCTGCCACTGCTTCTCCGTTTTTGTGTATCTCCAGGACCAGCTGTGTGTCGTCGGCATATGATGTTAAACCTATACCGAACGACTTGATTACCCTCGCCAAGTCCGACACGTAGATGTTAAAAAGTGTCGGACTTAGCGAGGAGCCCTGGGGAACGCCACACGGGAGAGTGAAATCAGGAGAGCAGAAGCATCCCATCTTGACGGACTGTACTCGGTTGGCCAGAAAAGAAGCCAACGTTGCTCTTGCCCTGCCCTGAATGCCTAGGGCGGCGACACGGTCGATCAGGATGGTATGATCGACCGTGTCGAAGGCCGCGGATAGATCTAGGAGTATCAGGATGGCTGCGCCACCTTTATCCATGATTATCCTGACCTCCTCGGCAGCTTTTATCAGGGCAGTCTCCGTCCCATGGCCCTTCCTAAAACCAAACTGCGTGTTGTCAAGTAGACCATTCTGATCAATAAAAGTCGACAACTGTTGGTTCATTACCTTTTCAATTATTTTGGAAGGGTAGGGGAGAGAGGCGATAGGGCGGTAATTTTTTGGCTCTAAAGGATTTAGGGCGGGTTTTTTTAAAAGAGGTGTTACAATTGCTTTTTTCCAGACAGGGGGGAAAACACCTGTCTGAAATATGGAGAGACAGATGTTGCTGAGTACTGGGGCTATAAGGTTGGGTACTAATTTAAGGATTCGTGGAGGACATGGGTCCAATGGTGAGCCTGATTTAACACTATTTATAAGCTCCACCATGGACAAAGGTGGAGAGAAGACCTCAAAATTAGGATTTGAAGACAAAAGGGGGGATTCCGAGATAGTAGGGTCAGTGATCGTTATATTGGTAAAGTTATCGAAAATATCCAAAACCTTGGCCTGGAAAAAATCCGGTACCTTGTTGCAGAATATTTGGGATGGCTCAATTGGAGGGGGGGCTGGAGGGTTGGCTAAATCTTTTACCACCTGGTACAGTTGTTTATTCGAGTTAAGAGCACGTTCTATTTGTGTGCTGTAGAAGGTGCGTTTTTCAGCAGTGAGCAGCTTTCTATAGCTGAGCAAGGCACTCTTATAAGTATCTCTGTCGTAGTTATCATAGTACCTACGCCACCGCCGCTCCAGATTTCTGCAGCGTTGTCTCTCGAGCCTAAGTGACTCCGAAAACCAAGCCGCAGAAGGTTTGGTGCGGTTTGGCTGCATTTTTTTATTTGGGGCTACGTGGTCAAGTGCCATACGTAGCCATAATTGGTAATTCTGGGCAGCCTCCTGAGGGGCAGATAATTCTTCAGGTATCGTGGATTCCAAGGTATTGGATAGAGCGGTGACATCAATATTTTTCCAATCTCGACTTAGGATCGGAGAGCAAGTGCCGGTGGAGGAGTTCTTAGAATACTTAGCTGAGATTGTAAATTTGACAGCTAAGTGATCCGTCCACGTAAGTGGGAGCACTGTAGAGAATGTTATATGGGCGTTGTTAGTAAATACGCCATCTAAAGTGTTGTCATAGATTATTTTCCGAGGTTGCTTGAAGTCAAAATTACTGGTGAAGTTCCTTTGGAAATGGTGATTGTGTTTTTAAAGGAATTGTTCATGAGGGAAGGAGTGCCTGAGGGAATGGTTTTAGAAAATGTTGTCCAATTTGTGTCTCAGCGTATGAAAGACTTTTTACTCTAACAGGACATTGAGCATGTTTGTTCATGGGTGTATTATCCACCAAGCAATGGTCTTGTAGAGAGGTGAAACAGGACATTAAAGGAGGATTTACAGCAGGCTTTGTCGGGATTAGATTGGAAGGTGGCCATGAGGATGTTGTTGTGGTCTTACAGCACCACGCCTCATTGTGTGACTGGGAAATCTCCTTTTGAGGTGATAAGAGGTAGGAAAGCCAGAACACTGATGTCCAAAGGTGTGGAGAGCACTAAGTTGGAGGAGGAGATTCATTCTGGCAAGGTTGGTGATTATATGAAGGGTGATTTGGTGGGGGTGAAAAAGGGAGGCATGGTGATGAAAGGCCAGTCCAAATATTCTGAACATCTACATGTGGAAAAAGTGAATAAATACACACTGTTGCTGAGTGATGGGAATGTACTGAATTATAAGAAGATTGTGAGAAGTCAATTGAGAAAGGAGCAGTGTGAGCAAAATAAACCAGTGTTTCTTTCTAGGATAGGGGAAAATGGTGGTAAATACAACTAGAGTCCTTAGGGATCGCCGAGAGGACTCCAAGGAAATTTGATGGACATGTAAAGTGACATTGGCTATCTGTCTTGATGTTGTTGATCTAATGACAACTTGTGTTCACTTTCTTCTGTATTTTGTTATGGTATTTGGCTGGTGATTATATGTGTTTGTACAGTTAGTTTCTTTTCCTTTTTTTTCATTTTGTTTTTTTTCAATCTGTTGTTTTTGCTTTAATTGCAAATTTTGTTTAACTTTTTTTGTCTAGTCTATGGTTTTGTTAAAGGAGGGAGATGTGATATATTTTGATACTTACATGTATTGTGGCATTGTGTTCTGGAGACTTGCTGCCTCCAGGTTCCGGAATGCTCACTGCCGTTCTTATTGTCGGTGGCTCCCACCCGGACCGAGTGAATAAACTTACCGGAGTAATGCTATGTCTCCATAGTGAGATCTTTCCACTCCCCATCCAGTTAAAGATCCTCATGCACGCCTACTAAGTGCTCCATAACCTAGGACTTGACTACCTTAACCATCGACTGAACTTCCATCATCCCACTAGACACCTGCACTCCTCTTCACTTGCCCCTGTACACACTCCCCACATCTGTCATAGCCTTGGGCACTTCTTCTCCTACATCACCGCCAAGACCTGGAATGACCTTCCCCGCCAGCTCCATACAGGCCACGCACTGGCAGACTTCAGGAAGATACTCAAGACCTTGCTCTTTGATGAAGACACAGTGCACAGTTACCCCTAGGGGTGACAGTGTTGCACTTTACAAATAGTGTTTGATTAATTGATTGATTGATTGCAGACTCTAACCACAATCTGGAATATTCTTTTGAGTGTGTCCTTTTGGATCTAACTTGGCATCCTTATAGGAGAATTCAGATGTCATGGTCGTATCTAATATGGAGGTGTAGTCAGTACTCATCCAAAAAGTTAACTTCAGGGTGCAACTTTGACTGAAAGTGTGCTGGGTTCATGCAAACCAGGTACCCAGCACCAGTGTCCCGTCCCTAAACTACACACTTGTTCCACAATTGGCACCCCTTTAGAATCCTTGTAAGTCCCTAGTATGTGATAGCCCTGCTACCAAGGGCCTTGGAACTAAAGAGGGTCCCTAACGACTGCAGCATCAATTGGCCACCCTAAGGGACCCCTCACCAAGCTCATGCAAGCTGCCATTGCAGCCTTTGTACAGAGAAAACTGAAGAGTCGACATGACACACACCTCTGTGTGCTATGTAGCAAATCTTGCATGCGGTATAGGTAAATCACCCCTATAGCAGGCCATATAGCCATAAGGCTGGATGCATATACCCATGTGAAGGCATTTCTGCTAGAGTGGATATGTCCCAGTGATATCTAAGGTCACCCTTAGATATTACTTGTACACAGGGAAGCCATGAAAATTACATGGACTAGACACTCGTGATTAAGAGTTACCCAGTTACGTAATGGCTTCTCTATACTTCAAGGTGTTTGCTACCAATCACCTCATCTTAATAATCTCACACTGATGCCAGTGATGCCCTGATGCCACTGCTGACATTATTAATAAATGCACACAGAGGTCACCTTAGAGGTGCCCCCTGAAAACCTGCCAACTGCTAGTGTGTTGACTGACTGCTCACGACCAGCCAGCCACCAAAGACAGGTTTCTGATCTCCTGAGAAGATAGCCTTTGCCATAGAGGTCAGGAGCAAAGCCTACTCTGGGCGGAGGTGTTCACACCTCCTTCAAGCAGGATGGACATCCCAGAACAGGGAGCTTCAAAGGCCCTGCCACCTTTATTAGGCAATCCCTGGCCTCTCCAGATGGTGGTTATGCAACCCCAGTCCTGCTCCCAGTTGTGGAGGCATGACAGGCGGGAAGATTTGTAAGATTAAAAGGTGTGGCCACATTCAGCCAGCACCTCTTGTAGGGTGGGCCAGGTGATGTGGACCCCACTTTTTTCAGATTCCTCCATGCTGTTTTTGGAAGGAATTAGCCTTCTAGGGACAGGGTTATGGGCTGGCCACTTCCCAGCGGAAGTGGTCACATAGAGGGTCTAGACACCTTAAGGTAGGTAGCCCATTGGCTACCACATATCACTTCACGTAAACGCCCCTAAATTGAGTATTTAGGTGGCACCACTAAACCTTAAGAACTCACATTCAATGGATCAACTGAAGAAGGATGAAGTAGTGTCATTGGCTGGTGAGAACTTCCGCAGAACTTTGGACTTTTGTGAGAAACCCTGGCATCCTTAGTCCTCTCTCGACAATTGTGACAGAGTGACTCTGGACCAACTGGAGCCATGTAGCACCAATCCTGGGGTAGCAGATGCCCTGCACCAAACACTGATTGTGTTTGTCCAATCAGACTCTCACTGCACCTGGACCAAGCAGCCACTGAGGAACATCAGCATCACTGAGACCAATTCAAGAGTGGCTGAGCTGCCTTGGTTTCTCCTCCTCTAGCAGTTTGTTCCTGACCATGAGGTGCACTTTTGCGCACCAGCCCAGCCAACCTTACCACCTGCACCCAAGCCCTCCTGCCCGGGTCCAGATGAACCGTCGGTGGTGCATCCATGCTCGAAGCCCTCTTGCAACATGAGTGTCCCGATTCGCTCCCTGCACTCTCATGCCAACCACCAGAAGGGCGCATAGTTTGACTTTCCTATGTTCCAATAAGCTTCCAGATACTCCCCTGCATGCATATCCTGACTTACATCCATTTGGTCACTATTTGGGAATTGACATGCATTCCCAAGCCATGCTGGGTTTTGTGAAAGTCAGACTGCTCATGCTTGAAGTCAGCATGCTCATGTTTGGAACTCCATTACCTAGAATTTCCTGCTCACTGCTTCACCTCCACCCCTGCAGGCCAACGATGGGTGGAGGAATTCAGCTCACCTGTGGATGGCTGCTGCTAGCCTGCTCACATCTGATTCATGTGATTACTGTGAGCTTTTTTAAGACAAGGTTGGTCATTGTATCTGTGTACCAGTGAGACTGATTCTTGTTACCAGTGGTTCCTGAGCTTTAGTTATTCCTTGTTCCTAAGCTGCTCCTGTTTTCCTTGTTCCTGAACTTGTTTTTTTTGGGGGGGAGTTTTATAAAGCACCTGGATACACCAAAACGGCGTGTCCCCACCCCACACTAGAGTAAGTGGAGGCGGCAGAGCCAGAAAGCCTAGGCCTAAATCAATACATCTTTATTAATATGAGAACAGATGGG
Organism: Lissotriton helveticus; assembly: GCF_964261635.1. NCBI lineage: Eukaryota > Metazoa > Chordata > Amphibia > Caudata > Salamandridae > Lissotriton > Lissotriton helveticus. Next base: position 291,556,172 of record NC_136070.1, read on the forward strand.
CTTTAAGATCCTTCCCAAACTTCATCTCAGATGCTTCCATCCGGAGGCTAAGCAGGAGTTTATTCCAGCTCTGGGCAGCCAAGAGCCGGAAAGACCTACCACCCATCCTGGCCTTCTTAACCTTAGGGACTAACAGGAGGCCAGTCCCACTCGATCTAAGAAGCCATGCGGGCATATAGCAGGTAAGGAGGCTCCTCAGATACAAAGGGTCCGTGCCCTGGATGATGCAATGGCATGTGCAGAGTGCCTTAAACATCACTCTCTTCCTAACTGGAAGCCAGTGTAGGGTGTTCAAGGCTCTTTTAGAGGCAGCCCTCGTGGGTTGCATAAGGACCAGCTGTGCGGCTGTATTCTGCAAAACCTGAAGTCTGTTGAAACATTTAGCAGTGGCACCCAGAAAGAGTGTATTGCCATAATCTAGACGAGATGTAACAAGGGCATGCACCAGAGTCTTCCTGGCCTCTATAGGGAGGAGATCCAAGGTTTTCCGTAAACCCTTAAGGACTCCAAAACACGTCCCCACTACACATCTAGTATGATGTTCATATGAAAGATTGGAATCCAGCCATACACCCAGGTTCTTCACCTGGGCGCAAGGCACAGGAGTGGGGCCCAGGCTCGAAGGCCACCACGCCGACAACCACACTGATGGAACACCTTCTACCACAAGCACCTCGGTTATATTTCCGTTAAGTTTCAGGCAGTTATTGGCCATCCAGGAGGCAAGCTCCTGCATGCATGCCCTGAAATTGGAAGCGACCGAGTCAGGTGCCTGTGATAGGGAGATCGCCAGTTGGGTGTCGTCGGCGTATGACACGATCCTGGTTCCAAAACCCTCTGCTATCTCCGCCAGAGGGGACACGTAGAGGTTCAATAGGGTAGGATTCACGGCCGATCCCTGTGGCACACCCTGTTCCAATTTGATGGCCTTGGAATAGTAGGCACCTTGTCTAACCTGAAAACTACGCTCTCTCATAAAGGATTGCAGCCATTTTAGAGCCGGGCCTGACACACCGCCCTTATTCAGACACTGCAGCAAGGTGTAATGAGCCACAGTATCAAAGGCGGCGCTCAGGTCCAGGAGAACCAGGGCCATTGTTTGCCCAGCATCTGCTCCCTATCTAATGGCCTCCTTGGCCAGGAGTAAGGCGGACTCTGAAGAATGCAGAGCCCGGAAGCCGAATTGAGAGAGATGCAGGAGGCTGGCTTCCTCCACATGAACCATTAGCTGTTGGTTTACTACCTTCTCTGTCACTTTAGCCAAATACGGCAGCAGCGAGATAGGTCGTAAGTTTTCAAGTTTGTCAGGGCTGATATTTGGTTTCTTCTGTAGTCGAAGAACAATTGCATTTTTCCAACTATCAGGCACCGTGTATGTTCTAAATGATATCTCCAGGAGATGTCTTATATATGAGTCAAGGGTGGCAATACTCTCACCAAACAGTTTAGGTGAGGCAGGATCTCTGGGCGAGCCAGACTTAATGCTCACACAGATTCTGCTGAGCAGCTCGGGGGGGGGATGTTGAAACTATCCAGCCTCATACTTTCCCCAGCTCCTCCGATCTGCTCCACAAATTCTGTACCCGTCTTTACAATCTCAGGAAAGGAGGAATAGATTTTCTCCACTTTCTCTGAAAAAAAGTCTGCGATACAGTTGCATGACTCAACTGAGCCCTCCTTTGGCGCAGCAAACGCTGCCAGGGAGGAGATCTCCTTGTAGATCTTAAATAGTTCTTTTGTGGAATTTCCTGCTGTCCCAATTCTGTCCACATAGTGCGTGGCCTTGGCCCGTCTGATGAGCCCATGATACTTTTTCCGTTTTTCAAGGTACTCCAATCTGTCCTGACATGAAAAACCCTTTCTCCTTTGCCTCTCAAGGCGTTTGCACTCTGCATTAGCCAGATGCAAACCAGAATAATACCAAGGTGCTGATTTATGTACCCTGCCCGACCTTTTATTAGGTAGCAGCAGGGCCGCACTGTCTAGTGCTTCTGTTATGCGCCTCTCCAAATTATAGCAGGCGTTTTCAATATCTGTGCCCCCTGGGGGCCCACCTAGGACGAGTGCTCTGTTGAATTTATCCTGTGGGAAACCCGCCCATTTATGACAAGGGTGGTTCAACACAGGTTTTTCCTGGCCTCTAGGCTCTGGAACCTTCACCACGAAGGGGACCAGGAAGTGGTCTGACCAAGGGACCGGAAGGGGGGTGATTACTCCTATACCCTCCCAATTAGCAAATACGGGATCCAGTAAGTGGCCATGCTGATTGGTAGGAGCATGAGATTTCAAGCTTAGGTGTAGCATCTGAAGTTCCTGGCATAGGTCAGCAGACCCCCTATTCAAGGGGTCATCCAGATGGAGATTGAGATCGCCCAACAGTAAAAGTTTGTCATGTCGTAGGGCCAGATGCGTAATCCCCTCCAGCAAGCTTGGCACAAACCGTGTTTGTAGGCCAGGTGGTCTATAAACCAAGAGCCCCTTCACCGTAAGGTTAGGACTGACCTTAATCGTGAAGGAGCCCACTTCACTATCAGCTATAGTGGTAGGTTCAAGGAAGCATTGGAGGGGGTGTTTGAATATAATGGCTATCCCTCCTCCTCTACCTATCACTCTATCGACCCTAGTTAGCATGTAGCCAGGGGGTAATGCCTCTAGGATTTCTGGCTCAGAATCGGAGTCCAACCACATCTCCACGAGAAACACTTGATTGAAATTCCCATCAGCGAGCAAATCAAAGATTTCCAATTTATGCTTGCGGAGAGATCTACAGTTCAGCAGACCACAGTTCAGTCCTGAACTCCCTGCCTGCAACTCTCTTTCAGTATTGTACTTAAACGAGCAGTGACTACAACCTCCGTCCTGGCTGCCCCTAATGCTGTGTCTTCACACGCTGGCTATCAGGGACACATATCATGTAATTCTATCGAATTCAACTGAATTCTTACCACTGTGCGGCCAGGGGTAGTGGCCCTGGTCCCCGTACGGCTGCGGACGGACGCAGACGGGCTTGTCGGACCGGGGTGGGAAGGAGGGAAGATTGAGCCCAGGCCTCAGGAATGCGAAAAGAAGGCACCCACCACTAAGAGTTAGCGGGAGGATCACAGAAATAAAATCCCCCAAGTACGTTTTTCTTTTTAAAAATACAATTCAGGTTTTTGCACTAAACATAGGAAATATAAAAATTTAAAGCACATCAGGTAGCGTAAAGTCCAGCGCAATGCACGAGCAGTTTACGGGCTCTGCCACAGCCCACTCACCACAGCGCGGCTGCTTTAGCATGCGTCCTTTATCCCTGTTCTCATTAACCACTAGACCGCTATCTGGCCCACTGGCCCACCGGAAGTGCCTGGCTCTCCCTTCCGTGCCCTCCGCGCAACGGTGCTAATCACCACGTCGGACCGGGCGGGAAGGAGGGAAGATTGAGCCCAGGCCTCAAGAATGTGAAAAGAAGGCACCCAACACTAAGAGTTAGCAGGAGGATCGCCGAAATAAAAGCCCCTAAGTACGTTTTTCTTTTTAAAAATACAATTCAGGTGTTTGCACTAAACATACGAAATATTAAAATTTAAGGCACATCAGGTAGCGTAAAGTCCAGCGCAATGTTCCAGCAGTTTACCGGCTCTGCCACCGCCCACTCGCCTGCAGTGCTTCTTTGACTCCCGAGCTTTAGCATTCCTTGTTCCTGAGCTGCAGCAGTTTCCCTTAGTCCTGAACTAGCACTGCCTACAGTGTTACCTTGACTTTTAAGCTTTTGCTCAATTCTTGTTCCTGCTCCAGCACAACCTTCTGTGCTATTTTGCTTTCTTGACTCCTGATTAAATACTATTCTAGTATACCCTTGTAGCATCCCCTTCTGTATATCATTTTCCAGTCCCTGCTTTTCTTCCCAGTTCCAATTCCTAGTTTACTGTCTTTCTAATCCTGCTGTCTTGCTTCGATTACCTTGTATGTTTGTTACTTGATTTCTGCCAGGTGTGCCCTGTGATTTCCTTGCCTTCCTGTTAAGCACTGCTCCTAGCTAGCTCCTTGTCTTTTGTGCTTGTATTTAGTTCTACCCCCTTGGTGTTACTGCCTTGCGTGATCCTGTTTGATCGCCAGGATCCCTGGGCACAGCTGAAAACATTGGTGATATTTCTTGTTCACTGTGAGTATTGTCTTCGAGTTACATTTATTACACCACCATAAGTATCAGCTCCACCGACCCTGCCCTTGCATGCATAGCCTATATGTGGGTATTTGCAGTCAGTATCTGTAAAAGCAATTGTGGATGAGGAACTTTCGGAGCTTCAGTCTTACCACATGGAGCTCCAGAGTGCTTTACCCAACATTCCCTTTATTGCTAATGTTGTTGTGTGTGTATATATATATCTATATGATATATATGTATATATGTCTGCACGTCCATCCTGGGTGTTGTTATTCTGAATGCTGAAGTGCCTATTGAGTGCCCATCCTTTGAGTCTTAGCCATCTTGTTCACTTACAGACTTCCCCTTTGAATCCCTTTTTCTCCTTCGACTTCCTGTGTGATCCTGGGCTGTGCTGTACTCCTTTTTCTGCTTCATTTTCTAACCAGGTACCAGTCTTTGCCCAAGTCCCTGACTGTGTCCCAGACAGACCCGAACAGTCCCTGACGCTGAGCCCCTGTTTGGGAGCGCCTTGTGTAACCTCTTTTTAGGTGCCCCCCCTTCTCCGTAGCACACCAGCTACCAGCCTCACCAGCACCCTCCTCCCAGAAGAACACAGGCAGTTACTTTGAACCTTTGCCTACTACTATTTTGATTCCAGAAGGTGAACCCATGAAACCGTCTGTACCTATTTTTATGGACATTTGACATTTCCTCCCCTAGGAATCCCTTGTACGTAAAAGCGAACAGATTTGAAACACTTACTTACCTGTGAATATTTCCTATTGAAAACTGTACTTACCTTGAACAAAGTTCTTGAGTTTAAAATATATATAAAAATAAGTCTTATTTTTCTAAATTTCTCTTGGAATTATTCTTTGACTGGGTGTCTCATTTATTGCCTCTGTGAGTACAACAAACGCTTAGCACTACCCTCTGCTAAGCCTAACTGCTCACCCACACAACAACACAAGAAAGCAGTATTATTATTTAGTTTAGCCTCTATATACCAGTTGGGGATCCTCTGGACTCTCTACACAGTGTACTTCGTTTTAGTACACTAGATAGAGAGGCAGCTTCCTACACCTAACCTCTTCTTCACAGGCTACTTACAAGGAGGTGGAAGGCTATGTCTACTTCTGAAGAGGAACTGCTGTCAGCCCTACACTGTTCGAGTTCCAACTGAACTCTTATTGCTCGTTCATGCTTTGCCTTTTTAGACTTCTGTGGTGACCAGCTATTTGACCCAGTCAAGTTGTGGCACCCTAATTCTAGAGAATGGCCAGCTTACTCTATAATATGTGCCCACTGTGGTAACTCCTAGCCAGCTCTCCCTAGCTAGCATTGTGTCTTGGCCCTGGGCTCAAGATTGAAGTCAAACCCTTCCAATCTAGTAGTTTGACATAAGCATGTTTTTTTTTCTTCGGACGTTTGGTAGAGAACATAATTAGTTGTGCCTTAAAGTTCTGCCAAGATCACATTCTCGATGTTGTAGGCATGTTGGCAAGGCTTCTGGACGTATTGTTGCAAGCTTCTTCTGCCATATCTATACTTGATGTCTCTGTACTAACAGGTATGTATTTGTTAAATAATGCTAACTCTACCGTCACTGCAGAAAAGCCTAAATCCATCAGGTTTATGAACCAAAAAATCTCTGTTCTGACTCCTTCACCTCAAATAAATTCTCCTGCAACCATCTCTTTAGATATCAGTTCCTTAACGAGATCTCTCCACCTTCAACTCTTTTGATAAGGATCAATCATTCATGGCTCTCACATTGTATAAAATAAATCGTTTTGGCTCTGCTGGCGACCGGCAGGGGTGCTTCACAGGCAGAAATGTCAATTTCATTCATGATCCCTACTTCATAAGTTACTGTGTAAGTGGAGGCAGTTTTCGCGCCTCAAACAGCAGGGTGCAAAAGGGAGAGGCACAGTGCTTCCCGATTCCCTAAAAAGCCTAATCACTAAGCACTCGGCTCTCCCTTTCTACTCAGAAAGGGTAGATGGGCCTATTATGCTCTCTTTCCAAGAATATCAAATATAACACGTCACTAGGCACATCAAAATACCAGCTGTTCTAAAAAAAGATTGGAGATTTCCTTTTCAGATTTTCCCGTTCAAAATACACATTCCTTTGCGACCTCTTTTTTTCTGTAGAAATCCCCTTTGTGGAGCAGGGTCTGGCAAATCTGGATAAAATAACGAGGTTTACCTATATGTCCCTTGCATTTATAAGTCTTTGTTTTTTATTTCATTTTTCTGGAGTAAAACAAACTTAATGTTTAGATTACCTAGATAAATCTGCATTTCTGAGCAGATAAGTCTTGTATCAACATTTCAAGCTAAAGGGTATTGAGGACATAACTTTTTTGTCTGACATTAGACGATGCATCTGGATCTGAAAGGCACTCATTCTTGACCCTATCTGCCTTTCATTTTGTCTTTTCATTGGCCCTTTTTTTATTAACCGAGCACCCCTGTTTTCGCATAGGCCATTTCTCCTTTTCCGGTTGTGATCCACTTACACAGACGTCTGGTGGGTAAGTGCCCCCTTTTACTTCTGGAACAGACTAATGACATTTATAGTCTAGGACTCCTGGTAAACTTCAAGAATTCAGCTTGTCTCAGAGTTCTTACACTTTGTTGAGGAAAACGTACTTTATATGCTCAAACCTGTGGAAAAATGTTACCACCTAAAAAGAGTTTCTACCAGTATAACACTGGAAAATTGTATCTCCAAGGGAGCTTAAGGGAGGGATAGATCTCCTCACGTTACCAATAAATCTGCTAATGGCGGAGGCAACTGCTCCACCACCAAAAGAATCAACTTCATCTACTCCAGCATTCTCAGAATAATGCACACAAACACGCTCAGAGTTCGGCAGAAGGGATAATGTGTTCCCTGACTTTCACATCTGTTTTAAACAACAAAACAAGAAAGGTGATCTACTTTGCTACTCTATGCATATCTCCATGACAGAAGCCAACTACAGCAGCTTAAACATTTACGCAGATCGCAGCTGTTAGATTTGTCAGAGCTTCAAAAAGGTTACACAGTTGGGAGAGAGTTATTCAATGCGTGTTGTAAGCTTTATCTGTCAATGGACATACAACAAAACATTCTACAAGGCTTTGAAATTGCAAACTGGGCACCTTTACCACTTTAACTAACATCGTGTTACTCTATAATTGTCATGTGACTGCAATACCTGCTGTACACAATTGGTTGTGATGTTGGGAAATTGGCGAATGGGTAGCTTTTTTGTTTCTTTAATTGTTTGAATTGTCCTAAAACACAAGCATTCACCTTCTGCATAAACAAGTAGAGTTTTCAAATACCAATTGATCATAAATATATGTCCGGTGAGTATTTGTTCCATGTTTATGTTTTTGCTTTAAAGTAATCTCCATGTTACTAGCTATGTAATTTTTCAGGACATTTTGTTAGAACAGCCTCCATTAGCAGCATTAATGCTTTCGAAATATATTGTACTGCTTCCTCACTATGTCCCACTACACATTTATATCACAAAAGGCATTACGTTCTATTGCACCACACTGTGAATTGCTATTCACTTGTACCAATTAAGCCCTTTAAAACATATACAAAGTTCTCTTACCATGCCAACAAAATTAAAGTCTGCAGTGCCAATCCTTGGTTTTCATGAGGGACGAGTTTGAAAACAGGGATCCACTGATATTTCATTTTCTCCATCCTTACTTTTGGTTTGGGCATGCTTGTAAAGTTAGGACAGAGCCAGCTCCTTAATCAGGTCTGCAAAGCTTTGGAGCTCACCATGCATCAATCTTTGTAAGATACATTTTTCTTACAGACAAAAATGCATGCATGATGCAAAATCACCTTTCTTGTCTTGACAGCTGTCATTTTATCCACATCATTTTCAATGTAGAGCCCAGGAGGGATTCACACTCTAGATTAGAAAATCTGATTCATACTACTTCTACACTGATAATGATTATGTTTGGACATATCCAGAGCATACGTGTTCAACTGCCTGTTTGTTTCAAATTAAGAAGAAAACACTGATAGTTAATAATAAATGTATTCATTGTTAGTTATGTATAACTAACTCGACCTGGTCTCCCATATAATATATTTTATATTTATTGTATTGTTAAGTTATTTCTTTGCTTTTTAGGAGCCAGTGACCTCCAGTGACTTAGCTATTGCTCCTCTTTAATTCCCTCCCTTAGTTTACCTTGCTATAATGCCTGCTTTATCGCAGCGATACACACCACTAAAATATAATTGTAAAATATTCTGCTATAGATTTGCCCCTTCCTCGAGGGACAATGTTTGCACTTATTAAGCCAAATAAAAAAACCTTGTTGAGTAACTCCATCTTCTTGCCTTTGAACAGTTTACCACAACTTGGAAAATATACTGAATGTTCTGTCTCAGAAATTAAAGCACATCTATTAATTGCTTCACATTAACAATAATCACAATACTGTGGCAGAATGCATTTTGTCTGACAAAAATATTGTACCCTAAATATTGTTTACAAAAATATCTCCCTATTGCAGTTAATAATAGACACTCTATATCTAAAGGACCTATATATTTGCAAACAATATTTAAGTCATACCACACACTTTAGACAATATTTTTATCAATATTCTAACATGCAACCTCCATCAAATTCCTTATCCATACTAATATTATAAAGAGAGAGAGCCCAAACCTTTGAGGCGGGTAATCTCAGGAACCACAGCACTAATCACAATACCCAATACAGCATTGGAAAGGACAGTTGCAGCAGAATGACATATCCTATACAGATGCCCACCATATACATTAGAAACGTAAAAGAACCTTACCGGCAAAGTAGTCCCTTGTGGGCGTGTGCGGGGCGCGGCATTCCGACAAAAAGAAGCGTTCCTTGTGGGCGTGGGGAAACAAAACGTGTGCGTTGTGCTGGGGGCGTGGCCAATGCGGCATTCCGACAAAGAGAAGCGTTCCTTGTGGGCATGGGGAAACACAATGTGTGCCAGCAATCGCGCAGCATTCGTAAATCCTGGAGCGGACAAGTCCTGCAAAAAGTGGAGGTATGCGATCAGCTGGGGGCGCGGACACACACGTTACAGGGTCACACACAAAAACTGGCCGTATGCGTTCGCTGGGGGCGCGGACACACACGTTACAGGGTCACACACTTCGCATTTTCATTTGTGCTGGGGGCGTGTCAGATGTACTGTGCGCGTGTGCGTTGTGCTGGGGGCGTGTCAGACGTACTGGGGGCAAAAGCCTTACAATAACACTGGGCGGTGCGGTCAGAAAATTCCGGTGCGTTCGCCGTTCACGCCATGTGGGTTGGCTAATTGGCAAAATAGCGGATGGCAAAATAACAGACACACACGTTGCAGGGTCACACACTTTGCATTTTCATTGGGGCTGGGGGCGTCAGACGTACTGGATGCGAATGCCGTTACCATAACTAATTATTATTATTTATTTTTAGAATTTTTATAGCGCAGCTGATACCTTGCAGGCTTCCTGGCGCTGGAGAATACTTCAACTAAGGATAACTGGTAGCGGGCAACAAGCGGGGAGGATAATTAGGGGAACAACCAGGTCTTGATCCGTTTCCGAAAGGGGAGGAGATGAGGGATTTGGCGTATGTCGATAGGCAGACTATTCCATAATTTGGCCGCTGCGACCCTAAAAGATCTTCCCCCCGTTCTAGCTTTGTAATATCTGGGCACTTTTGTCAGATATGCTGAGGAAGAACGCAGGGCTCTGGTGGGGGTGTACCATGAGAACATATCTTGCAGAGGTCTGGGTCCAAGTCCATGCAGCGCTTTGAAGACAATGCAGAGGGACTTGAACGCCACCCGCTGCCTCAAAGGTAGCCAATGTAGCTCGGCCAGGGCCGCCGAAGCCGAGGATCTCCTCGTCCAGCCGAGAGCAAGCTTAGCGGCGACGGACTGAATTCTTTGAAGCCGGTCTAACAGCGTGATAGGGGACTCAAGGAGCAGAGCGTTGCAATAGTTGAGGCGACTAAGTATAGTGCACCTGACTATCATCGCCCGAGCTTGTGAAGGGAGGAGTGGCATAATTTTACGCAAGGAACGTAAAAGAGCTGAGCACGTCCCCACTGTTTTGGCGACCTGGGTGTCCATGTTCAGTTTGTTATTGAGCGTGGCTCCCAGGTTGCGGACCGAAGTAACTGGCAGTGGTTTGTCCCCGAATTCCGGAGGCCAGGAATCACTCGGGAACTGACGAGAAATATAATTTCCCGCACAGTACAGAACCTCTGTTTTGGAGGAGTTAAATTGTAAGGAGTTCCTGTGCAACCACCCAGCCGTCTCTCTTAGGCAATCATGGAAGGAGGTTAAGGGGATAAAGCCTTCTCCCTCCCAAGAGAGAATGAGCTGGGTGTCGTCGGCATAGTTGATCGTTGTTATCCCGAATGACTTGATTAACGTTATCAGTGGTTTAAGATACACGTTAAAAAGAATGGGGCTGATAGAGGAGCCCTGGGGAACTCCCTGAGGTACTGGGGCAAAAGCGGATTGGAATGGAGGGAGGGAAACAGCCTAAAGGACTGCACAGCGCAAACACTGAACGGCAATTGTTACAGAAGGCATCTCACGCATCTTATCTGTTCTGATACTTACCGAATGCTGCATACTACCTTTTGTAAAACTTGCCGAATGCTGCATATGTAACGACTTACATTTCTGGACACAGTGTAACTAACAGGCTTTCATTTCTAGCTCCGGCAATGTCCATAACCTATTTATTCTCCGTCCAGATTCAAATGAAACTAAAAATGTTGTATACTGGGAGATTTTAAAATAATTTTGAATTGCCTATTACACACATTGCACTGATTCTATTTCATACCCGGACAACGTCGGGACGGGCTGCTAGTTATTATATAAAAGATTAATCTTCAATATTTTTTCAGCCATGCCTTTAGAAAATGGCCTATAGTAGAGTTTTTAAATAACCATTATGTCTGCAAATGCAGCTTCTCCCAAATGATAATATGTATTTTCTGCAGGTGTTTGATAGATTTTAATCCACTAAATATCTGCTAAGTGACACCGAAATATTTTGTATACCAACAATTCCTTAAAAGTTGCTTTTTGAGGCAGAATCTAATAATTCATTTCGAGGTTCTTATTAGAATTTCACTTTGCAATGTAATTTGTTTCTTTCATGCTGAACCACTAAAGCATGTTTAAACTATGATTTCTTGAGTGTTATCCTGTAAAAAGTAATACTTTGCAAATAATGAGTTGTATGCCGCAGTGCGAGGGTTTTATGAATTACATTTTTGTAGTTTATATCTCAGGTGAAAAAGCTAAATCTGAGACATTTTTCCTTATGTCATATTATTGTAATTGTATATAGTACACTTACACCAACGGATTGATATTGCTTACAGAAACCCAAGGAGACATCAAACAGCCAGAACCTAATTATTGTAAGCTTGCCTGAAAAACCAAGTTTTCAGTGCTTTCCTAAAAGATGGCTAGGAGTTGGCAGATCTGATCTCGTAAGGAAAGGCATTGCATAATTTTGGGGCAACTACTAGGAATCTGAGCTCACCCAAGTGCTTGAATTTGGGAACTGATAGCAAGCTCAGCTGGGCAGAACGTAGAGGATGGAGAGGGGTATACTTCTGAATCCGAAAACGAAGAAAAGGATGGGCAAATACAATCCAAAGATTTAAAAATGATGCAACAAAACTTAAAAAAAATATTCTTTGTTCATGGGTAGCCAATAAAGATTCTTCAACATGGGGGTGATGTGAAAATATTTAGGTTGCTTACGGGTCAGGTGAGCCACCTAATTCTGAACTATTTGCAGTCTTCCTATAAGTTCTATCAAGGAGGCCGGCATATAAAGTATTAGCATATTCTAACCTTGACAACCCTATGGCAATGACAGTTTGAAGAAGAGCCTTTGAGGTAAGAAGTTTGGCATGTTTCTTTATTCTCCAATGTATGAGAAAAGAAGATGATATGCCTGATACAATTTGTGGATTCAAAGATGAATCTGAATCAATAGTGATTCCAAGACTTTTTACCATTTTCTGAGAAGAGAGACAATCTCCTAATTGGGCAGGCCAAAATGACTTAGTCCAGTATTCATGCCTATTTCTGGTTATGATAACCTCGATTTTGTCCTAATTTATTTTCAGCTGGTTGCCATTCATCTACTCCTACATGAACATCATAGCAGTTTCAAAATGCTCCTTCATCTCTTCGGAATTGTCCAGCATAAAGAGCAATTGTATATAGTCCACGTAGTTATACATTTTACAATTAAGTTTAGTGAGTGCATAAATGAGTGGACAAATGTAGAGATTAATGAGATCAGGGGATAGTGCAGATCTCAGAGGTACTCCGCAGTCTAGATAAACAGGGGAAGACATGAACTGAGTTAGGCGGACTGCCTGAGTTAAATTTCCTAAAAGGGAGGCAATCCAGTCAGAAGCTGCGTCCCTCAATCCACTGGCCCTGAAACGGTCCACCAAAAGGTTTTGGTCCACTGTGTCAAAGGCTGCTGATACATCAAGTAGCACCAGGACATAAGTGTAGTCGTGATCAATTGCTTATCATCTATTACTGAAAGAATGACTGCCTCAGTCGAATGGGCTGAGAAGAACCTGCCTGACAGGAAACCAGGAAATGAGTTTCCTCTAAAAAGGAGCAACAATTTTGTTCCAAAATTGTTTCAAGTATTTTGGCCAAATAGGGCAAGAGGGAAAGAGAGCCATCATGTTTTTTTTAATTAAGAAGTTCATCTCCTTGTTTTTTCTGAAGTGGGACGACTATTGCAGTTTTGAAAGTACTGGGGGGCATATTATCAAGGGGCTTTATCTCCACTTTTTTGGCTTTAAAAGCCAAGAAAGCGGAGATAAAATTATCTCCCTATTACCAAGCTGTCCCTAACACCAGTTAGCGACAGCTAATAGGAGATAGCGACCATCTTGGGCCCCGCTTTGCATGTCAGTGATATTTATCACTAATGACATGCAAAGTGGGCGTGCCAAGATGTTAGCGACTGAAAGCAGTCGCTAACATCGCTATCTCCTATTACCAACTTTTGGAGATATTCGCGCTAAGCGCGAATATCTCCAAAAGCTAACACTTGCCCAGGAGCAGTTCTTAGCCATGTTATCCAATGGGAGGTGGATAACATGGCTAAGAGCATTTTCTCGATAATGCATGAATATCGCTGACTTTTCAGCGATATTCATGCATTGCGGCCGTTTTTTATCGCATTTGCGATAAACCTTGCTAATAGCAAGGTTCATCTGCGATAAAAATCGCCGATTTGCGGGGATAATTTTTGTCTCTAAACAAGTTAGAGACAAAAATTATCTCTATTGGTTGGTAATATGCCCCTAGGTACTTTCCCTAACTTTAGGAACTGATTAATGCGTGACAGCGCTAGTTCTGCAATTTCAGAGAAAACATTTTTTAAAGGGCTGTTTGGGGAACCTGGGGGCATATTATCAAGGGGGTTTATCTCCGCTTTTTTGGCTTTAAAAGCCAAGAAAGCGGAGATAAAATTATCTCCCTATTACCAAGCTGTCGCTAACACCAGTTAGTGACAGCTAATAGGAGATAGCGACCATCTTGGGCCCCGCTTTGCATGTCAGTGATATTTATCACTAATGACATGCAAAGTGGGCGTGCCAAGATGTTAGCGACTGGAAACAGTCGCTAACATCGCTATCTCCTATTACCAACTTTTGGAGATATTCGCGCTAAGCGCGAATATCTCCAAAAGCTAACACCTGCCATGAGCAGTTCCTCACCATGTTATCCAATGGGAGGTGGATAACATGGCTAAGAGCATTTGCTCGATAATGCATGAATATCGCTGACTTTTCAGCGATATTCATGCATTGCGGCCGTTTTTTATCGCATTTGCGATAAACCTTGCTAATAGCAAGGTTTATCTGCGATGAAAATCGCCGATGTGCGGCGATAATTTTTGTCTCTAAACAAGTTAGAGACAAAAATTATCGCTAGTTGTTGGTAATATGCCCCCTGATTTTATTTTTGTAAATAAGTTAAAGAGATTGTATTTGCCAATTTCTGGAAATTAGGACAAAATGTTTGGATTCATCTCATCCACATTGTTGGTATGCATACTATGGGTTGCTTTTGAATACAAACAAATATGGTAGGGAAAACAGTGTCAACATGCTTATCTGCGGTGATTTATCTTGCACACAAACACTTAAACATATTTAAAAACAGCAGGTGATCTAGCCCCTGATACTTCCTGTTGAACAAAGTTTGCTCGTCAACTACCTGGGAAGTTTCTGGCTCTGTTGGCAACTCAGTAGCAAGATTTGGCAAAGTGATGGGGAAGTGTACTTTTTAATCACTGAATAACTTTTACATTTTAAATTCTTTTTGTATGGATTTAACTGTTTGGCATTGCACTTTCATGAGTACAACCTGTTTTTGAATAAAGTATATATTGATATTGATTGACTGGCAAAGTCAATACTTCTGGCTTGCGTGTTGAATGCTGACTAAAATATTTTATAAAGCCTACTGAATTGAAAAAACAAAGATTTCTATAAACTGTGCATTTGTGAGATCGAGTGTATTGTGTGGTGAGCCAAAGTCATTCTGAGATGTAAAATAATCCCTCATGCATTCCGATGCAAGCACTCCTTGGGAGGCGAAATGATACTCCAAGCAGCCAATCACATGAATAATGAGAGATAAATATGCCTCCAGCGAAGCAAAAGCCAACTTTATGCATATTTGAAAAGATCTGTAACAGTAGGTCAGTAGACACCTGTGCTGTCAAGCAAGACATGAAAAATAATGATAGCTACTCTCCTTTCCCTCTTCCGACTCTATTAGAATTTCTTGTATTCCCTCTCATTTTCTTGTGGTTCCCCAAAGTACTGTATATACTTTGGGGCAATGCAAATAACTATTATCACATATTTTACTCGTACACCGCCATACCTCCCACTAGTTGGATAAGATGTAGCATGCGAGGGCCAAAATGAAATATGGTTTTAAGAAGGGATATTGACTGTTTGCACAGCCACTTCAGTAACTGCAATTGCTTTTACACAATGCTAGCTCCCCAGCAATAGGTGGGGGTGTTTCCTTTTTTTATATGAGGTCATAAATGCACTTTCACACTGTCATATTCTTAAGGAAGATGTTCGTGTTGAGCAAAGATAGTTGAACCAGCGATTGTCTTTACTACAACTACCAATACTGAGAACAGCTTCTCGACATCTGCTAACAAGGAAGGGGGATCAGGATACCATACAAAAAGCAAGTCTGCCTCTTACTGGTGATTTTCCCCATGAATATTTGGTGTGAGTCACCATCTGAAAGATGATACAGTATTTTGAGAATGTTACCATGCACTAAAACAATCAATGTATCCATGAAAGTAAAATATGAGTACCTTATGAAGTGTTCCCTGAATAATACTGGAAACACTTTGGGCCTGATTTAGATTTTGGCAGATTGGTTAGTCCATCACAAGGGTGACAGATATCTCATCTACTATATTATATTACAAGTGCAGTATATCCTATGGAACTTGTAATATTGTGGATGGAATAGTCGTCACATAAGTGACGGAGTCTCCCATCCAGAAGACTCTAGATCAGCTCCAAGTAAATAACAATCTAATATTTAAATAGTAGTCCAGTTTGCCAGCAACCGGGGAATCTCTCATGAGAAAATATATTGTTTCCAGTTACCATAGAATTGAATACTCTTGGTTATCTTCAAGAAGCACAGAAGTTCACAATTCCAATTCAAATTACATCAAATAAGGCAGGCAAGAACAAAACTTAATTGGAAGCCATACACAACTGAGCAAATTCATGCAATCTAAACTAGGTTCTAACTTTCCCTAATTTGTATTTAGAAAATAAGAAATACGGTATTAAATCCAGTCACAGCCAGTGCAGGGAAAAACGGTGAGGTGATGGAGTGGGGCCGGGCAGGGGTGGGGGGGGGTAAGGGGGAAGTGGACAGACAATGCAATAGGTTTTATTTATTTATTTAATTTTACCTATTCCGTCACCTGTCAACTTCCTCCCCTTCCACCGCGCCCCACCCATGTCTCATCTCACTGCGCTCACCTGCACCAGCCGCCGCTGATTGAACCAGTATCAGATTGAAGAAGTGCAAGATCCATTTGAATTCCAACAAGAACAAGTAAAGATGAAGGCGTGTCCACTAAAGACAATTCAAAACACAGAATTGACTGGCACCGTCCTCCAAGCAGACCACCCGCCTTACAAATTAACTTTCCATGTGTCATGTCTGGTGTGTGGCTCATGTCCAAAGAGAATGTAAAAGTGTAGTCTATCATAGCTATATGGCTGTTCTCCTGCTTCCTCATACTTGCCACCAAAACCATGCCTATGGAAATCCACTACACTGCATAGATGGGCAGAAGGTGTTTTCTCTTTGTTCCTCCACAATGTAAGTTGTTTGCAGACCTGATACATGCATTGCATGTGACGAAAATATGTATTGAGGAAAACTTCACACGGGAGGTCTCACACCTTAAGTAAGCCCTAAATGACACCCTTTGATAAGGTGTATAGAAGATATCCATGACTGACCCAATGGGATATCCATTGGCGATGCAGTCTGCAGTGAAGAATTTACACTTCTGCAGCCATAGCCAGAATGCTCTTGCATAATTTCTGACAGTTCGATAGTACTTATGTAGCATCTCCTAATCTGGGTCTACATTAAAAGTAAAAATTACCTGCAGAAAAACACAGCGAAGCAAGTCTGTTTCTCTGATGTATGCTGAGGAGCTGGTGCTGGTCATCACCTTACTTTTGCCAATATGCTCAGTTTAGGCGCATACATTGAATAGTTTTTTAGGAAACATGAATCACAGATGTGGTAGCGATCAATGTTAAACCAACCACCTGCAGGTGGTCCAGAAAGCTCTGTCTTGTTACAGGTCAGTGACCGTCAGGAAAGAGAATGTAAAGCACTACAAGTCAACCATCCAGTTCGTGCTACAAGCCATGCTCAAGATAATCAGCACTCCTCCTCATTCCCTTCAAAGTATCAGAGCATCCGCAGGCAGGCTGATAACAAATCTAGTGGAAAATGAACTTGATTTATAGAGGAAATAATAATGGCTTTGTAGGATTTTATTGGGGAAGAGTCATCAAGCATGTACTTGCCTCTGGAGTGAAATTAAATGCGTGTATCCCTGCAGAGCAGAGAGAGTGCACGGGTGAAAAGATTCTGTGTTTGCAATGGAGGCAGATGTAATTCATCTTTTACCATGAAAATGCGGAATTTGCATGAGAAACTGAAACTGAAATTTTCATTTAATGTGCTTAAGTTGTCTGGTACACCTTCACCTTGTATGAATAAGTCTCTACGTTTAGATTTGCAATGATGAGTCCATTCATAGTGGAGAAGCGTGGCTCAGTGTGGAGAAGCGTGGCTCAGTGGTTAGAGGCGGCAGACCCGGAAGCTGAGATCGGCCGTGGACCAGGGTTCGATTCCCCACCTCGGCGGGACTCGGGCTCAAAAATTCCACGGACTCGACTATTCTTGCTCCGGTGCCTACTCGACTCACGGGGTCACACTCTGTGACTCTGGGCAATAGCTTGCTTAATCTCCACTACGGCCCCTTGCGGTTGGATGCCTGGCTTTCACCTTGTGGATACCCTGCCGGGGTATCTCACAGGGGAATACCAGGACGGGTTCCCTAAGCAAGCGCCTTGATGCCTTCGGGTGATATGTGCGCTATATAAGTCGCAATACATTTACATACATAGGCAGTCGAGATCAAATGGGTTTTCACCTCAATAATGCCGTTAGACAAGCAGTAACAATGGAATATTCATTCAATTCGGAGGACATTAAGGGGCATATGTACAAGGGGATCGTGCCACCAGAATGTTATTTTTACCAGTGGTAGAGTGCCCTGCACCATATTTACATAGTGGTGTTAAGACAGTTTTTGCTTTGTAAATATGGTACCCTTTCAAGGAGGTATCTGTATGAAAGGGGCGTGCAATGGGTGCTGCTGTGGGCGTTCCATTGCAACACCCATTGTTTTTGGACAGTGCCCCGCATGTACAAGGATGTGTAAATCTGAGGTAGGCTAAAAACTAATACCATGCAATAGTATTTCTCCTCTTTTTTGCACTTTCTACGTGTGCTGCATTGTGCTGCACACATAGAAAGAACAAATCGCCTTTAAAGATTGTTTATGTGCAGGAAGGTGTCCCTTTCAGCACATAAACAATCATTAAATAATGACAATTTGCCACTTCTATCTGAGCTGTAGAATTGTTTATGTGCGGGAAGAGACCCATTCCTGCACATAAACAATAATTTCCTGCAACACAGGCACCCTTGCACTATGGCGCTGGGGTGTCTGTACTGGCACTAGGCATCTATTTTTAGTATCAGCGCTAGGGTAGTCTACAAAGTGAAGCCTTTAGGAGCCACATGTGCAATGCCTTTTTGAGGTCGTAAACGGGCCGATTCACACAATTGCCTAATTTGTGAACGTTAAAAGGTATTTTGACATGTACTAAACCCAAATAGCAATTCCGTAACTTCCCCCAAATCACATTTTGGGTTTGTGACTCGGTATTCTAAAGGGGCATGTTGAGAGCATCTCTTACTAAAACCAAAGTTCAGTGGTATGTCTGAATGTTTTGTGACCAAAATGCGGTTGCAAAACATTTGCATTTCACCACCAAATTAAATTTGGTGGTGTTAGAACTGGGGGTCTCTAGTTGGCAGAAGTATATACCACTGTCCAAATAGGGACCCTTGCTTCTAGTCAGGGTAAGGAGGAAAGACTCTCTAGATAACCTCTGCTCACCCCCTTGGTAGCTTGGCACAAGCAGTCAGGCTCATCCAAAAGCAATGTGTAAAGTATTTGTACCAACACTCACAGTAACACAGTGAAAACACCACAAACTGACTCCACAACAGTTTAGAAAAATAAAGGTATTTAATCTAAACTACACAAGACCAAAACAACAAAAATCCAACATACACAGTTCAAGAATATGGTTGCAAAAGAGTTCTTAAGGTTGTGATAAAATAATCCACAGTTGCGTGAAAAGTTCACAGTTGCGTCACGTTTTGCCAACAGTACCTTTTAAAAGTGACAAAGTTCCAAAGCAAAAGCAGGTGCGGTAGAAAACAAACGATGCATTGCTCCTGAGACCCTGGGGAGGCCATGCGACAACCCCGCTGCAGCAGCGGGCGTGTTGCGACGAATCCGGTCTGTATGGAGAGGAAGGCGGACTTGTATGGAGTCCGGTGCGTAGGTTCCGTAGGAAGTTTTCTCTCACAAAGGCACGATACGATGATCTTTGGAGTTGCGACGATCTCAGGGGCGACGATGTGCGGACCAGCGGTGATCTCTCTCTCGCAGCTCCTCAATGTGCTGGCTTCTGTGACGACACACGCAGCGACGTGATGCGGTCCGCAAGCAAGCGGTGCGGTGATCTCACCCAGCGATGACAGGCTCTGCGACGACACTCGCAGTGAGGGTAATCTTCCCGCACCGGTCTGGTGCGTCCCGCAAATGAAGGATGTGACGGCTCTGGCAGCCGCAACAGGCGCTGCAATGATCTCGACCTTCGTAGCGGTGGGAATTTTCTCGTACTGTCGGTAATGCACTCCGCAAGAGAGTGATGCGACAAAACTTGCAGAAAGTCTTTAAAAGCTTGGTTTCCAGCTCCCCAACACAGGTACAACTTCCAGAGGCACCACACATGGGCCACACACTCCAGGAAGGACAGAACTCTCTCAGTAGAGTTCAGGGAAGCTGGGGCTGAAGTCCTTTTGTTCCTGGGACTTCAGAACAGGGAGCCAGCTCTTCACAGGCCCTTGGAGATCAATCAATCAATCAATCAATCATAGCATTTATATAGCGCACTACTCACCCGGAGGGTCTCAAGGTGCTGGGGGGAGGGGGTCCGCTACTGCTCGAACAGCCAGGTCTTGAGCTGCTTCCTGAAGGCGAGGTGGTCTTGGGTCAGGCGGAGGTGGGTCGGAAGGGAGTTCCAAGTCTTGGCAGCCAGGTAGGAGAAGGACCTTCCTCCTGTGGTGGCTCTTCGGGTGCGGGGGACGGCGGCGAGGGCGTGGCTGGTCGATCGGAGCTGGCGTGTGGGAGCGTAGAAGTTGAGGCGGCTGTTGAGGTATCCTGGGCCTTGGTTGTGTAGGGCTTTGTGTGCGTGGGTGAGGAGACGGAAGGTGATTCTCTTGTTGACCGGGAGCCAGTGCAGGTCTCTCAGGTGTCCGGAGATGTGGCTGCGGCGGGGAATGTCCAGGATGAGTTGTGCTGAGGTGTTCTGCATCCGCTGGAGTCTCTTCTGGAGTTGGCGTAGTCCAGACGGCTGGTAACGAGGGCCTGGGTGACCGTCTTCCTGGTCCCGGTGGGGATCCATCGGAAGATCTTACGTAGCATGCGCAGGATGTTGAAGCACGACGAGGAGACGGCGTTGACTTGTCTGGTCATGGAGAGGGATGAGTCCAGGATGAAGCCCAGGTTGCGTGCGTGGTCTGTGGGTTTGGGTGCGCTGCCCAGGGCGGGGGGCCACCATGAGTCGTCCCAGGCGGAGGGTGCAGATCCCAGGATGAGGACTTCCGTCTTGTCCGAGTTCAGTTTCAGGCGACTGTTCATCATCGACTTGGCAACGTCTGTCATCCCTTCGTGTAGGTTGGCTCTGGCGGTGGCGGGGTCTTTGGTGAGGGAGAGGATCAGCTGGGTGTCGTTGGCGTAGGAGATGATGTTGAGGTTGTGCTGGCGTGCGATGGCTGCGAGGGGGCTCATGTAGACGTTGAAGAGTGTTGGGCTGAGCGAGGAGCCTTGGGGTACGCCGCAGATGACTTCGGTGGCCTCTGATCTGAACGGGGGGAGGCGGACTCTCTGTGTCCTTCCGGCGAGGAAGGAGATGATCCACTCCAGTGCCTTCTCCTGGAATCCGACGTTGCTGAGGCGCTGTACTAGGGTACGGTGGCAGACAGTGTCGAAGGCCGCGGAGAGGTCCAGGAGGATGAGGGCCGCTGTTTCTCCGTTGTCGAGCAGGGCTCGGATGTCATTGGTTGCTGCGATCAGGGCGGTCTCGGTGCTGTGGTTGGCCCGGAAGCCAGACTGCGAGAGGTCGAGGGAGCCGTTCGTCTCGAGGAAGGCGGCCAGTTGCTTGTTGACGGTCTTCTCGATGACTTTTGCTGGAAACGGAAGCAGCGAGATGGGGCGGTAGTTCTTGAGGTCGGTGGGGTCGGCTGATGGGTTCTTAAGTAGGGCGCTGAGTTCGGCGTGCTTCCAGCTCTCCGGGAAGGTAGCGGTGTTGAAGGAGGTGTTGATGATGTCCCGCAGGTGGGGTGCGATGACAGTGTCGGCCTTGTTGAAGACGTGGTGAGGGCAGGGGTCTGTCGGAGATCCAGAGTGGATGGAGTTCATCGTGTTGACGGTGTCTTCGGTGCTGATCGGGGTCCAGGCGCGGAGGGTGGTTGTGGGGGGGGGTTCGATCGTGGCGTGCGTCGGTTGAGTGCTGAAGCTGTTGTGTATGTCCGCGATCTTGTTGTGGAAGTAGGAGGCGAAGGAGTTGCAGAGGTCTTGCGAAGGGGTGATGTCGTTGTTTCCGGCGTTCGGGTTGGAGAGCTCTTTCACGATGTTGAAGAGTTCTTTGCTGTTGTGTGCGTTGTTGTCTAGTCGTTCCTTGAATGCGGTTTTCTTGGTGGCGTGGATCAGTTGGTGGTGTTTTCGGGTGGCGAGCTTGAGAGCAGTCATGTTGTCCGGTGTTGGGTCTCTGCGCCAGGTTTTCTCGAGTGTTCTGCAGTTCTTCTTGGAGTCCCGTGGCGTGGCTGAAGGCGATGTCCTTGCTGGAGGAGAAGATCGGGTTGAGTGTGTGTCCGGCGTAGTGGCAGGGTGGTGGTGTTGCGGTCGTTGTGGTTCTCCAGGTGGAAGTTGAGGTCCCCGAGGAGGATGTAGTCGGCGGAGGGGAGGGCGTGCGGGCTGATGAAGTCGGCAATGTCTTTGCTGAATTGTGTGCGTGGTCCCGGGGGTCTGTAGATGAGAGTGCCTCTGAGGGTGGTCTTGGGGTTGACGTGGATCTGGAAGTGCAGGTGTTCGGTGGGTGCGAGGGTATCGTCGGTGTCGGTCGTGATGCGGATGGTGTTTCTGTGGATGATGGCGATGCCTCCTCCGGTCTGGTTGACGCGGTCCCTCCGGATGATCTTGTAGCCGTCCGGGATGGCGATGGCGATGTCGGGCGCTGAGGAGGCGTTCATCCAGGTTTCCGTGAGGAAGGCGACGTCTGGGGCTCTGGTGTCGAGCAGGTTCCAGAGCTCGACGGCGTGTCTGTGGACGGAGCGGGTGTTGAGCAGGATGCACTTCAGGTGGGTGATGCTGGAGTTCGGCTTGGTGGGTGCTGGTGTAGCGTGGGTCCGGTTGCAGGTGAACTTGCAAGAGTGGCAGCTGAAGGGTCCGTGGGTGCGTTTCGGTGTGGCTCGGTAGCAGCCCGGGGTTCGGCCGGTGTTGAGTGCGTTGAGGTCGGTGGCGTCGTAGGTCCGTCGGGTCGGCTTCCGTCGGTGAGGGCCAGGGGTCCTGGCGCTGGGCGCGGTCCAGGCGCGGACGGGCGCAGACGGGCTTACCTTTGGCGCGCCTTCGGCGCACAATCGGCGTGCCCGCTGCTCGTCAACGCTGCGCGTATGCACTGTCGCCATTTATGGCGAAGTGGGAGGGAGGGCGGAGCAGCTGGGAGGTGGGAGCGGGGAGGGCACAGAAGGTAAGGGGGCGTGGCCGCACGCAGGCGGCGGGAAGCGGGGAGCAGGTGGGGGGCACAGGGGCACAGAGAGTGGCGCTAAACAATGCAAGCCACAAGAACAGGAAAAATAAAGGGCACAGAACACAAGGCAAAACGATACAGGCAGCACTAAATAAAGAAATTACACGCAAATTATGACGGCGGGGGCGGGGTCGACGGGGCGGGCTCAGCGGGGCTGAGGACAGTAGCGAGTGGTCGCACAGGCTACAGCCGGTGGCCGTGCGGCGCGGGGGTGTCCTTCAAGACAGGGGACACAGCACAAAGCAAAGTCCTTCCCCTCTCCTTGGCAGCAAAGCAACAGCAGGTCAGTCCAGCAGAGCAACAGCAGGACAGTCTAACTTCTTCAGTTTCAGATTTCTCCTTGGCAGAGGTTCCTTCTTGATTCCAGTGGATAAGTGTGGCTCAATGGTTAGAGCCTCGGCGGGTCTTGGGCTCAAAATTCCACGGACCTGATAATTCTCGCCTCGGTGCCTATTCCAATCATGGAGTCCCACTCTGCAACTCTGGGCAATAGCTTGCTTAATCTCCACAACGGCCCCCACAACGCTAAGGATGCCTGGCCTCCACCTTGGGGGTGCCCAGGAGTGGACACCTCACAGGGAAAGCCAGGATGGGTTCCACAGCGGTATTCGTACAAGCGCCTTGAGACCCTTGCGGGTGAGTAGTGCGCTATACAAGTATCAATTTACATTTACATTTATCTAATTTTCTGTTGTCAAGGGTCCTGTACTTATACCCCTAAAAGTCTTTGTTCTCTTTGTGCAAATGGGCCCTGAGCCCTGTCTGAACCAGTTCAGGGTGTTCCTTGATCACTTTGTTTTCCTGGCTTCTCCTTTCCTTTCAGAGTGAGGGGCAGGGTCGTCAGCCGCCCAGCAGGAGGTGGAGCCAGCATTGTGGAAGGCAGGCACAGCCCTATTCAGGCCCAGGTGCTATCTCCTCCCATCACTCAAGTTGCAAATGCCGTAATTCAGTCCAGGGCTGACCCAGCCAGCCTCCTGGGGGCTCCCCAGCCTCTGTCACTCTCAAACCAGACAGTCAATTCACAAACAGGCCAAGGTACACAGAAAGGTCAGACAAGAGAACATCAACTTTCTAAAAGTGCTGTTCTCAAACACAGGAATTAAAAACCACCTTTCCTAAAAGATGTGTTATTAAATTCTGAGTTCAGGGATACCAGACTTTTATGTCCTACCTTGCTCCTATGGGAAGATATGCTGGTAGCCACTGTAGCCAGCATTCCCCATGATAGCCTATGGGCAAGGTAGCCTTACAATAGTGAAAAAACAAAAATGGCTGCCATTCACTACCAGAGCATGCTGCAGGCCCACTAGTAGTATTTGTCATCACCAGCCCGGGCACACCAGTGCACTTTACTAGGGACTTCTTGGTGATTCAAATATGCCAATCATGTATATCCAATCACAATAACAATTTACACAGGGAGCACTTACACTCTGACACTCATTAGCAGTGGCATAGTGTACAAAGCATCTAAACCAGCAAAAACGAAATCCAGCACAGCATCAAAAATACAGGAGGTAGAGGCAAAAATATAGGGGAGAAACCACGCCAAGGATGCCAGGTCTAACAGGTGGTAACCCATTCGCAAATGGGAAGGAGTCCCCAAGAGACCCCTTCTCCTTTGTAAATGTTTGCACAAGCGTTTTTTAAAAGGTAGTTGTCCCATGGACCACTGTCTATTTTTAGAAAATGAAAAGCAAACTTTTCATTTTTAGTTTTTGAAACACATCCAGTTTTCCTGTATGGAAAATGGGATGTATTTATATAAAAATGCTTTATTTAAAAGCAATCACAGAAAAAATGATCTGCTGAACCCAGCAGCCTCCATCCCTGTAATTTTAGCGATTATCAATAGGTCGCAAACGAAGACCTGCCTCAATAATATTCATGAGGTAGGTCTGTTTTTGACAAACTAGGAATCGCAAATGAAGCTCAAAAGTGTTTCATACATTTGAAATAGTGATTTCCTAATTGTGATACGTAGGTTATCGCAATTAGAAACTCGCTATTTAAATAAAATCTCTGTCTATTGTCATTTATTGATTTTCAATTAAATGCACAATAATAGTCATGGTGGTAAAAGCTTTCTTTGCAACAAATACACATAAGGGGGCAAGGGAGTTGCCAGAAAATTAAAATATTTCCCATTTGAACCACATTTTTAAGGATATGGAGTAAGTGAAACAAGTACGCCTTGCTGAAGCTTGCCATAGTAATTCCTTTCACCCTTCTTTCTACCCATCCTTTCTTCCATCCTTTCACCCTTCCATATATCCATCTTTTCAGCGCACCACCCATTGTTTCACTCTACCAGCCACCCTTTCACTTTTCCATCCTTGTCTCCTTTCTTCATCAACCCACTCATTCTTTCACCATTCCATCATTCATTGACCGTTCCATTCTCCCATTCACCCGTTAATTATTTTCTTTAGTCATCTTTCCACCCTTGTGTTCAATCTTGCATTCAGTTATCTAGTCAACCATCCATCAATTCAACACTTTATCCAACTGTCAATCAATACTTTTATCAATTGATCCTTTTAATCTTCTATCAATCCATGGCCATTCAGTCACACTTTCATCCATTCTTCTTTACACCATGCCTCCCTTTGTTTTTTCACTCTACCATCTTCTATCGTTCCTTTAATCTTTGCTTCCATATTTCCTTCCACCCTTCACGCCTACATTACTTATTCCCTATCTCCTTTACTATTTTATCTCCCCATTCTTCAATCTTTCCTCACCTTATGTTTCTTTCTTACTCTTTCTCTCACCCATTCACATTATTTGCTGCTCCAGGGTCTTTTTCCACGTTTGCATCATCACCTTTCTTAAAAGTTAGCTCACTTAGCAGTCTTTGACATTGACCACTCAGCCCTGCCTTGCTACATCCTTACGTTGCAGACAAAAAAAGTCAATTTTAAAAAAGAACACATTGTTTTGGATACAGTTGACCAAGCCATGGTATCCTGCTGCAACCTTCCCCTTAGCTGCCAAACAGGTTCATACTCCACCGTTTGAAGAGAACACATAGTAAAAGCATTAAACCAGGGTAAAGTAGTTAAACGTGAGTGTATGTTCGGTCCGGAAATGGCATTACTTCTGAGGGACCAGAGAGACACTTGTGAAGATTCTGCTTGGCAAACACTCAGCTAGAGCCTGTCTGATCTTTCTACATGGGAAGTAATATCTTTGGGGAAAGTAAGCCTGCACTTTATGAGTGTGTTTTGCTATGTTTTAGCACGTTAACTGACTCAACAAACATTCAGGCACATACAAATGTATAAAGGCTGCATTAAATGTAAGGAGCACAGGAATCAATGCTGTTACCTCAGCTTGAGTGCTTCACGAGCTATCTGAACAACATGTCAAATAATTGGAACATAATTGTACTAGGTGACGCCGCTTCGATTAACACAACAAGTTCAGTTCTGCATATATAGCCCCAGATTCACAGATAATGCTTTCCGTGAGTGAATGCTGCCTAAGTTTAGGTTACTGCTGACATCAGCTTGAATTTCCAGTAGTAATTCATACCTACTCATGGGTCCTCATTACGCATAATAATTGCACACTATCAAATATGGCACCAAGGTGTTTGGCATGTATTGCCAATTATGTGTTAAATTATTGCCTTCTCCATTTTTTGAGAGGATATGTGAATTTGTGTGCTTGCCTCAACCAAATTTGCATGTCCCTATACATACCGTGGGGCAGATTTACAAGCCCCTTGCGACTCTTTTGCGTCACTTTTAACATGGGAAAAATGACGCAAAAGTGGCGCAAGGGGCTTGTAAATCTGCCCCCGTGTCTATTCTCCTTGTTGAATTCTGACATGTTCAAGCTGCTGAACTTTAACAAAATGTGTGGAATTTATTTCAGCACTAAAAGTGGGATTCCTGCGCCATTTAATGTGCCACCTGGAGTTGGACCTGGAAAGGAATCTTTGTTAGTCGTGTTCAATGTAATACCAGCATCTGAAATTTTAGCTGGAGGTTGCTTTTTTCAAAGACGACAGGGGAAAGGATGTAATCATCTAGGGATGACTTTGGGTACTCCCAGGCTTGCACTTATTATCCGAACACTCCTTTTTTCAAATCAAAATAGTGCCTTCTCAAGAAAAACTATTTGCAGGACCATTTTTTGAAGGAAGTTTCTTATCAAGGTAGTTTGGAGTGTTTTTCCATGTAGGGATTAACTTCCATTTGCTGAGGCCTCAGTCTGCCCTATGCTTTCACAGCTATGACCAGCAGCTGAGGCAACGATCTCTGTGGCAGGTGATCATTATGAACTGTCTTCCTAGTTGCTGTGAAAGCCCAAGATAAACAGAAGAATTAGTAAAACCAATTGATTTGGCCTAGCAGGCTGGTGCAATGATAGTGTTTTGTTTTTTTCTATTGCAAGACTTGACCAGAAAAAAAACTCAAGGTAGCCATTCTGGAAATAAAAATATAAATTTGAAAAACAAAAACATTACAAGCAGTTTTAATAGAACAGCAAAAGTGCTCCATAGCAAGCAACCCTTTTAGTTTTAATACATATCACAGAAAAAAGTATGAATCTTATTGACCCAAATAAATGTATTACAGACATTGAACTATTGTAATCACAATACATTTAAACATTTAAGGATATAGACGTCAATTAGGGATTGCCAGGGAGGTCAACTGTGACCCCTAGGCAACCCGTTGCGACCTCGGCCACCTTGTTTGAGACCTCTTGGCCAGCATAATCATCACTCACTTCCGACTCTTTTTCCAGCCTCCCAGGGCGGCCAGCCAGTGCTTATGTGCACTCAATGGTTAGTTATTAATTTCTTTAAATAAATTAATTAACACCATGTGACTACACCCCATTGGTGTGTTTGCTTACAGGGCCGTCAATCTGTAGGAGTGTAGTGTAGTTCCTATTATCCCAATAGGCTCTGCGCATTGGAATAATACCTCCAATAGTATAGACCTAGACCAGACGTTAACTAGGTCTTCTACTGTCGATATTAGACTTAAAGTTTTGGGTTTGCCGGCTAGCTCAGAGTTCACTAGAAACTTTCTCGAATAGACAAGGAGGAGTTGAACCTCCCTGGATAGACAAGAAGGGATTTAGTTTCTGACAACCATAGAACATGACAACTTTGCTCTCCCCTAATCAAGAGTGTATCTCTAGAGTCGTGTGAAAACAAAAGACAACTTATTTTACTCAGTCAGTACGTGCATTCTTAGTTTCACCAGATTGTAGAGAAAAAGAAGAGACGGGCGTGTTCAATAAAAGATGTTATTTATTGATCAGTCTCTTTTCTCGTACAAGAGAAATGAATCGATATTATTGCAATACTTATGGTTAAGTAAAGTGCATACAATAAAAGCAGAAGTATAAAATAATACTGTAAAAACATTTATATGGTTTCTAAGCCATATGGTGGTTTAAAATGGATAAAATAGATACATACATATAAACATTTGACTAATCGTACTCAACTGGTGCTTCTAACCACGCCTACCCCAGTGTACCTGACCTAAGCCTAATACGTGGGCGGGGATAGAAAGTAGCAGTCTAAGTTAAGTTTGTTTTGCCAAGTGACTGATTCAAGAATTCTCTGCAAGGGGTTATTCAGTTCAGTACCTGAGGTCTAGGATGGTTGAGGGATAGTATCTCTCGTCTGAGGTCTTGATATTCCAAGCTGCCTGCAAGGGCTGCTCGGAAGCGCCGGAGCTGGATTTCTCGGCAGGAGAAAGGCAGCGTCTCGTTCTCAGCGCGTCAGGAAGGCGGGGCAGCTAGTGGGCTTCGCTCTCTGCTGGGCTTCGGGAAGTCTCGCTGCTCCGATCTCGTCACCACCGCGTGTGTTTGCTTAAGGCAATATCGGTAATATTTATACCTGTAAGGTGCTGAGATTGACGTAAGGATGGACATAGATACGTCAATAAGGATGTCATACGAGCTGGTCGTTAGCACATTCTTTTACTGAAGTTCTCGGTGAAATCAAAACAATGGCCGCAGGGTTTTTCCCAGGTTGTCATAGGTTTGATTTGTTTTGAGAACTCCGTATGCCTTATTAGGGGCTGGAGGAATATTGCTTGCCTAATTAGATGGCAAGCGTTATGACCTAATCAGATAACGCGCTCCTGTGCCGTGGTCTGGCGTAATCAGATAACGGTTTCTGCATCATGGGATGGCTGCTAGTTAACTCGTTAACCAGAATAGGGTCAGGAATAGGGGGATCGATACAGAACCTATAGGAATACATCACACCCACTCCACGCTAACTATGGCCATATTTACGAATCTAGGCATAGTAAAACATACTGTAGAGTATCGTGTATACCTTACCACCCCAAAATACACATAATGCATTTTGAAATTATGTAACATACGGGGAAAAAATAGTCATATGTACTATATGCACTCAAGCAGTAGAATAATGCTAAAATAATCACGCATATGTATACATTATTATTAATTGAATATTAGAATTACACATGAAATGGCTCTTAATACAGAAGAAAAGTTCGAGACCACTTCATCACAGTTCAAAATTATTTATAAACATACCAGCGGGCAGCTAATGTCTATGAAGTTTCTAAAAATAGAAATGAGTTCTCTAAGAATAGTTCTTACTTTAAGCAGAAGAAAAGTGTCCCGTAAAATTTAACAAAAATATTTTGGGGCTGCTAAAAAATTGCTGTCCGTGAACTGGAGGAAAAGTCGATCTTGCTACTTTATTATTAAAGTTGAAGGCCAAATTCAAGGTGTCGGGAACGCCGTGTGCTAGCTTGTTCAAGAGTCATTATTTCTGCTCTGGTGAGAACATCATATCGTTGAGACTGCTGAAAAAGCTGTCAACAGCTTCCTGTGAGAGTTCCACTAACTCGGAAAAGGATGTAACCATGCATTCATGCGCATGATTGTCTCCATTGACGTTTTGATTAGTATTGCTGACAGAAGGTTGTACCTGATCGATGCTGCTTTCATTTTGATCTTCACTACCCCTTAATCGTAGTGGTGAAGTTGCCACGAATGCCGTCATCAGGATTGGCAGCCGTTGAGGGCAGCACAATGCATGAGCCTTTACCGGACCCAACAATGTTTCTGCATCCATTGGCGCATCCGATTGTAGCGTCAGACAGGTGTCCAACACGCATTCTTCTCCGCACAGCATGCACCTTAATACAGGTAAAACACATCTTTGCCATATCGGCCGAAATGAAAGAAACCAAGACATGTTCAGGTCTCTAAGTCGGGTTAGTCCCAGGATTTTTGATATCCGGTCCCGGTATCCAATGGCTCGGATTGTTTCTTCCCTTGTCGCAGGTGTTTTGTCTGTGACACGGTTTGCCATAATGAAATATAAGGACTAAGAATAGGATTCCTGCAATTAGTCCCAAAATGAGGGGAACTCCTCCAAAAATCGAATGGACGAAGTCTGGAAAAATACCCAGTATGGCTTTGAATGGTGTTAATGCCATCGAAAATACTGTCTTAAATACTTTTGAGACTCCACTGGTATCAGAAATATTTAAGATTTCATTCAGGATTTCTGCGAAATGTATGGGGGAATTAGTTGATAACAATGAGTGAATCTCTGCAGTCGTCCTTGCGACTAGGAGATCATACGTTTCTTTTGATGACGTGAGCCTGGTCGGCGTCTGAAGAAGCACTGTTTTCATTCTGCTTAAAGTATCAACTCGAATAGAAGTAATTTTCAAGTGAGGCCATGCCCTTGCCTCCCTGTCTGGAAAGGAGCTGGGGAACAATAAGCGTCCACAGCACATGACCTTCGCAGTCGTACTAACGAGATAAGGAACCCCGGGCAGTAGACTACAACATCTGCGATCCACAATTAGAATGTAACTCCCGTTATTGAGTCTTCCAAAGAATGGTTCTATCTCTGTTGCAGGTGTGCCTAGCTGGTGACATGAAAGGTTATTTGAGTTCCCTTCACAGGCTCCATGCAAACTAATTCCATTACACAGAAGTGTACCGCTTAGTGACATCGCACAATTATTGCCACTAAGAAACACTTTCTGTCCTTTATTACTGACACATGCATGTGAATAGGGCAAGTTCCATGTTGTCTTAATGTACCCTTTTCCCAATTTTTCGTACATGCCAGCCTGTATATATTTTTGGCAGTATTGAAACCTGAAAGTAGATATCGGAATATTAATTATCCCATGTATTATCCATTCAATGACCGGTCGTTCTGACATTGTCAATGGTAATCTCTCGAGTTTCTCAATGCTCAGGATTGTATAATCAGCACCCTTTTGTGCCATACTGATCTGTTTATCAGTAAGGTTAAAGATAGTGAATAGTGACGTTGTGTTGATTAAACGCCAAGGCACATAGCCTGAACGCAGGTTTTGTAACGTCCAGCCAAGCTGTACAATAGAACGCAATTGAGACTGACCGTGTTGTAACAACAGTAAGTCTTGCGATATTATGTCGATTGCTGATGACACAATGCTGTCCAATGAAAAGATTCTGGAGGACAGAGTCATTAACCCATTGTCCACTACAGAAAGCGATTTTTCCAAATTAATACGGTCAATTTCCCGTATACTTTCTGCTGTCTCAATTTGAGTTATCTTCCAGGCCTCGTTGTAAGCTGCATATATAGAGGCTGCTATGAAGCGTTTTTGACGCTGTTTGCGTGGTCCCATAATGAAATCACGCAAGTCAGCACCATCAGTAAGTAAAGTTAGATGTTGCTTAATTTCTGTCAGTGTGGAAGTTTTTAGCCAATGAAGGCAGAGTTTGCCCACACTGTAGGTGGTGATTATCCCTGGGTGTTGTCTTTGGGAATATCTAGGGTCTGGCCTGGTCAATGTGAACCCCTGTGTTTTGTTCAGGAATCTGTCTTGACAGTTATTAGTATCTGTGGGCCAGATTAACCATTGTTTCCAATCAGGATTTGTTCTGTTTTGGTTTAATACATAGTTTACGTCTATCTCTTCATCTGCAGAGTTATTGCTGTTCATTGTTGGTTTTGGAATAGACGGTTTATTTAAGTCTTTGATTTTGGCTAATCCAAGACAGCTAGTTTGTTGAATAGTTTCATTCAAGAATATAATTTGTTCTGGGATCATGCAGGCTCTAAACAATGATTCTATACCTTGTACTTGCCATTCTTTTGTACCCCAAACACTTTTCACTTCAACATTTTTGTCCCAATAATCAAAACCAAATGTATTCATTTGTTCAAAAAATGATTCCGAATATATCCATTTCGTGTTTGTAAGCATGGCTTTTGTTCCTGTCTTATTTGACAATGTGAAATAAAATGTTTCAGCATTACTTGTGTTGAACCCTGAAAAGTATGAATATTTGTCATAAAAGGTTCTTGAGCTTCCTTTTGGAGGGGTTGCACAATGTTCCCATTGATTATAATTTAAAACATTTCTAGGTTGTGCTGATTTATGTAGAAAATGGTTACCATAGTGGTTGTAGCAGTACATACTATCATAATTAGACGAACCCTGCAAATAATCATGTTTGGTAAATTTAGCAGACATCACTAGATCAGACATCATGTTATTAATACTTTCAAAGTCCCAATCATCAGCAAATGAGTTTGGTTTTACAAAGTCACTCAACGAGATCCTGATTTGGTGTGGATATTTGAGGATCTCTACCGGACCATAAATTTCATAGTCAGTATTGTCCCATGCTACCCCACCCGGTATAGGATTGGCTGTGAAATTGACTGAAGAAAGTTCTCTTTTCTTGACGTGTGAAGACGTGTGTGGCTTGAGGATCACGTTGATTTTCTGGCTTGCTGTGTCCATTTTAGCATATTTTCCCTCAATGAAGCGTCCCAAACATAGTATCATGATGAGCCAAAGTATCAGGATAAATACACCAAATGACACCCAAAATTCAATCCACGGAGAAATCAGATAGGTTTCTTTCAGCTGTTTCAAAAGTTCCTTAGCTTTATCTTTAAAAGTTTTTGTTGATGGCTGTGTCTTTGATTCACTTAGATCTTCAGAAGAATCTTCAAAGTTGATGAAGTAGCCGGATGCCGTTCTGTCTATTGTTCCAATTGCTTCAGGATTACTGTTTCTTGCAGCTTCAGCATATTCATTTGTTACTTCATTGTAGGTTGGTGTGTCTCTACTAAATGTTTTTATTTGGGTTTTCAGAGGTGTGAGTTCCATTGCATTGTTGCATAGTCCTTGTCGTTGTTCTGTAGGCGTTTCGAATGTGATTAGCCTTTTAGTTAGCACCTCTGTACTTGTAGCAAACCTTGATGTTCTACTACTTATCGGGAGTCCACTTGGCCTACTGTTTGTTATCGGCCACATGATTGTGGTTTTACCAGGTCGATGGATACAACTCGGTTCTCCTTTTTACCAGCAAGCGGCAGTAGTACAACTGATCTTGTCCCGTTGATGGACAAGACAGGAACTGCTTTTCTGTAAGAAGGCCCAAATTCCTTCTTTACCGCGATCTTTTCTCTGATTAGATCCCCGACTTTTGGAATCCAGACAGGTCTTGCTGGGACAGGTGGTGGTTCTTCAGTGGTTGTTGGCTGCTGTTTCAACTTTATGTTGCTCAGGTCTTTTCTTGTTTCGTTTAAGTCCTGTAAAATAGCCAAACGATCTTTGATATCAAAGCTTTTTTCTTTTACGACTGAAGTCTGACTGTCAAGATCTAAGACTAGCATCCTAGTTCCAAACAGTAATTCGTACGGACTGAATCCCCTCAGAGAATTTCTTGGCAAGTTGTTTAGACTACGTTGGACACTTATTAGATGTTTGACCCACCCAGCTCCCGAACCTAATACCTTTGCTGTTATAGATTGCTTTATGTCACGTTTTTTTCTTTCAACAATTCCGTTTCCCTCGGGATGAAATGGACAAGAATACCGCAATGTAACGGCCATGCTGACCATGGCCTCCTTATAAGCTCTAGAGCTAAAAGCAGGACCCTGGTCCGAATGCAGCATGCCAATTGCGTATGTGCCGATAAAGACTCGCAAATCTTTTATAACAGTTCTGGCGTCAGCCGTTCGCTGGGGCCACATCCATATGAATCTCGTGCATGAATCCACTGCGACCAAGATATATTTATAGTTACCATCCCTTTGTAAGGGACCACAGTGGTCCAGGTAAACACAGGCTAATGGTTTATCCGAGATTAGAAGGGGGGTCTGTGCTGGTCGTCTCACTGTTGATACTTTCATTTTTTGACATATTTCACATTCTAGAACATAGTTCCTGGTTTGTCTTCTCATTTGTGGCCACCAGTATCTCTGTTTTAATAACGATACTGTGGCTGAGACGCCAGCATGTACAGAAGCAAGTCCTTCGTGTGCCGCTATGATGAGTCCTAACCTATGTTCCATGTTTGGAATTACTCTATCCCCCACTCCAGGGATTCGAGCAAATGGAACATTATTTGCATCAGTTATGTATGAGTACTTTACTGGAAAGCCTTTCGGGAGTGTTTCTATCGCATCTTTTACTGTAGCGCTGACAGCTTGTAATATATCGCTGTCTATTTTTGTTTTTGACCGAGTGATGGCAGCTACGGAAGCCGTTTGCACAGCTGCCTTCGCGGCCTCATCAGCCAATGAATTCCCTGCAACGTGAACGCCATCACGTTGATGACTCAGTGTATGTATCACGTGAGTCTTTGGTAGTTCCTTTTGTAAAAGAACTACTTGTTCCCAAAGCATTTTATGCTTGATTGTGCCTCCTTTTGCATCCCTAAAACCATTCTGAAGCCAGATCTGTAAGTATTCATTGTAAGACTGAACGCAATAATACGAATCACACACTATGAGTGTGGGGAATTCTCGATCGGTATTTTCAAGCGCCATCTTGAATGCTAGTAGTTCTGCTCGCTGAGCTGTACAATCTCCTAGAGATTGTGTTTTAGTGACCGCTGGTTTGAATTTCCCATCGTGCCAGCGACCTTTTACAATCGCACACGCAGCACTGTAAGCTTGTTTACCTCCTACTGCGGGTTGTGCTGATCCGTCTGTATATATTATACAGCCGTAGTGTTCTAGAGGCAGAATTTCGGTCGGCGTCGGACATTCGAATTCGTATTGGAGAAACTCTTGTGTTTTTAAGTTAGGATCAAATTCGTATGCCACGTCTGTTGCAGCAAGAGAATTAGCCCATTGTATCCATCTCGGATGGAGCGCTTTAGCATTCGGTATGCTTGCTTTTGTTACAGCCTCTAGGGCTGGTATCGGTGTAACGATTATTATTCGTTTACCTTGTGAAAGGGCTCGTTCTTTTGCTATAGCTGTCTGTGTTGCAGTAAGAATTTTTTCCGTTGGGCTAAATTTCATTTCAGCTTTAGTGTACAAGTGCGATTTGAATGCAATTGGTACCTTTTCTCCCTCATTAGAGGTCAGGTATGTGAATCCGCATCTTCCTGGGATGACTCGAATCACAAGGTTGCGTGTGTTATCACGTGTTTCTAATTTTGTTTTAATTAACATATCTGTTTGTAAGGATCTCAGAATTTCTGTGTGTTTTTGAGTCCAATTTGATTTTTTTAAATCTGGTTTTAATAGATCATAAAGGGGTTTGACCCTTTCTGCGTAATTTGCAATGTATGTTCTTCCGAAATTTAGGAAGCCTAGAATTGACTGTAGGTTATTTAGTGTTCTAGGTGCTTTGAGTACGGCACATTTCTCTAGGAAATTGTCAGCCAGGCTTTTGCCTTCACTTGATAATTCATATCCTAAGAACAGGACTGTTAGATGGGCAATTCTAGATTTTTTAAAGTTGAATTTGTAACCCTCTGCTGCGAACCCAAGTATTATGGTGTTCACTCTCTTCAAGTGAGTATCCAAGTCATCATCTGTTAGGTATATGTCATCGACATAAGATAATGCTTCGTCATCATATGTTTGTAGTAACTCTGTTACCCTCGCTGAGAATACTCCTGGGCTGTTCTTGTACCCCTGGGGTAACCGACAGAATTCTTTTTGAGCGCCATTTATTGAGAACGCTGATAAGTATCTGCTCTCTGGTGCTATATTTTGACAAAAGAATCCATTAGAGATGTCTAATGTTGTTTTATATTTCTTGCGCACTATGTTATTCATTAGTGCAGCAGTATGCGAGTTTTGTACTGCAAAAGTTTTGCAACACGAGTTAAGGTGTCTGTAATCCAAAACTAGACGATATGAATTGTCTGGTTTGGAGACAGGAAACAAAGGGTTGTTCATTTGTGAGGTGCAAGTTTCAATCACCCCCTGGTATTCTAGTTGATCTAGAATTTCTTTTACCTGTTTTTTAGCTTCTTGCTTGATTGGATACTGCCTTTGTGCAGTAGGTTGTGATTTTAACTGGATTTTGTGAGGAGGAGAGTCCTCATCCCATCCTACATGATTTTTATATAAAGCAGGAGCTTGAGCTACTGCCCACTTTCTTGCAAGTGTATATTTTTTATGAATTGGAATATGATTTGAGAAGGCAGGCATAATTATTTCTTCGCCATGTGGGCACTCCCTGACGAACTCTGGTGGCCAATCTTTTTCAGCTAGAAGGATGTCATAGCCCTTGGAGAGATTATCCCAAAAAAGGCCCCTTATTTTCCTAGTCTTATCCCCTTCTATACGTAAAGTTATTTCATATATTTTGTGAGGTTTGCTAACTCTGGTGTCTGCAGTTTCCACCTGAATGTATTCATTCGTGTCCACTGTCTCCAGATGATTCATAAGGACTTTGCGTGCTATGCTCACTTCTGCTGCGCTGTCTAGCATTGTCTGAGCCCACTCTCCGTTTTTCAGCTGTGTCCTCAGTATTCTCGGCATTGTTGAATACTTTAATACTGGCTACCTTCTTTTTTGGAAACTGTAATTTTTTATTTGGATGAGCAGGTTCCTTGTCTTTGGACTTGACGTGCCCTTCCCTGGGTTCCGATCGTCCTCTTCTTTCCGATTTCTGCGAGGAAGTCTGAAAAGATTGAGAGGGACGTGTATCAAAATCTTGATATCTATCCGGTTTCTTTATGTTATCCCTATTTATAAGGTTGTATTTTTTCACAGAGGGCTCCCTTTGGGAGACTTGGGTCCTTGGTCCGGAGATCTTTCTCTCCGCCGAGGAGACCTTCCTCTGGACTGGAATCTCTTTTCTTTTGGATTGGATTGTTTGTTTCCATCCCAGTTCTTCTTTTGACTGTTTAGATTATTTTTAATAAATATTTTTTCAGGACTTTCAATTAGTTGGGGCTTTACTGGTATTCCACCCAAACTATCTCTACCTAGTTCTTCATAGGATTTTTCTATAATTCTGGCAATTTCAGCTGGTTGGTCTGCTATATCTGTCTCTTTTAACCTCTGGCGGATCGCCACATTCGCTGCTTCTCCTTTTATGTTGGCTAGTAATATTGCCGAGACCTGCTTGAAGTCTTTTAGTAATTTCATACCAAGAGTTAAAGCGGGTTCTGGACCGTATTCGTCTTGAATTTGTTTTAGCACATCTGGTATTACTGACATGGATGGAACTCCATGTGTTTTTGTGTAAATGGAAGCAAAGACTGTACCCCAAGTGTCACAGTCCTCCACGTGTGGTGCGATTCCCATTGGAAGACAGATAGTCAGAATCCTGTGTTTATCCACAGGGGTGGTGTCTGGAAACACTGCCTCTATTTGGGTGATTTTTTGTGCTAACCAGAATGGTATTTGTTCCCGTTTAGCTGGTACTTTACCTAGGCAGGACTGTATGTTCTGTGGTGTAATTTTATTTGTGTTCCCCTGATGAGGGGTCAGCTGTGGGATTTTAACTACAGGTTGGATGGTTGAAGTCCGCATTAAATATTGGACTAGTTGTCTATATATTTTAATTAATTGTTTTATTTGTACTAAAACATCTGCTGCAGACATTCTTTCGATGTCTGGATGTGGTGTGTATCCGGCTAGGACCGGCCACGTTGCTCCTGGTCTACCTAGTGGACCGAGCCTGGTGATGTGATTATTATGTTTTAGGGCGCCATTAAACAAGAGCAGATGCTCTTGGAATTTGAGTGGTACTTCCACTTCCTCGAAAGGAGTGTAGGTATCCGGAGGTTCCTCTATTTTATAACAGTGGAACTCCTTTGTTACAGCATTTGCTGCTGGAAAGTTTATCCATGAATAGAATACCTCTGTCTGCCGATATTCGTGTGCCTCAATTACGAATATGACTGTACCACCTCTTGGTGTCAGTCCATTTTCTATAAGTTTTAACGTTATAGATCTTCTTATGTTGACCGGGATGAGTATTATATCCGGGTCTGCTTCTTGCATAGTATTATCAGCTGCTATTACTTCAGCTGCTACTCTAGCTCTCTCTCTTTCATCATCACTGTCTGGCATTTTACTGTCAGGATGGTTATTCTGTTTGTTTGCAGATCAGGTTTCTTATGGAAACAAAGATGAGATGCACAATATTTTGGAACAGTGTATCCTTCAACGTTGATTAAACCAAGAACCATACATAGGAGTTCCCTCCTGCGAGGTTTGGCGGATTTTACCTCTCACCCACTCCAGACGTCTTTGGAGTATTATGGGAAAAAGGGGTCTGAGTGAAAAAGCACGACTGAGTTACTCTAAAGTCTTGCGTTAGTTTTATCGCCTATCCAAAGACGTTGGGCGCCATGTAGTGTAGTTCCTATTATCCCAATAGGCTCTGCGCATTGGAATAATACCTCCAATAGTATAGACCTAG
The DNA here is from genome assembly GCF_964261635.1 of Lissotriton helveticus. Lineage (NCBI taxonomy): Eukaryota > Metazoa > Chordata > Amphibia > Caudata > Salamandridae > Lissotriton > Lissotriton helveticus. The sequence goes on from NC_136070.1 coordinate 291,594,816, forward strand.
ACCAGACGTTAACTAGGTCTTCTACTGTCGATATTAGACTTAAAGTTTTGGGTTTGCCAGCTAGCTCAGAGTTCACTAGAAACTTTCTCGAATAGACAAGGAGGAGTTGAACCTCCCTGGATAGACAAGAAGGGATTTAGTTTCTGACAACCATAGAACATGACAACTTTGCTCTCCCCTAATCAAGAGTGTATCTCTAGAGTCGTGTGAAAACAAAAGACAACTTATTTTACTCAGTCAGTACGTGCATTCTTAGTTTCACCAGATTGTAGAGAAAAAGAAGAGACGGGCGTGTTCAATAAAAGATGTTATTTATTGATCAGTCTCTTTTCTCGTACAAGAGAAATGAATCGATATTATTGCAATACTTATGGTTAAGTAAAGTGCATACAATAAAAGCAGAAGTATAAAATAATACTGTAAAAACATTTATATGGTTTCTAAGCCATATGGTGGTTTAAAATGGATAAAATAGATACATACATATAAACATTTGACTAATCGTACTCAACTGGTGCTTCTAACCACGCCTACCCCAGTGTACCTGACCTAAGCCTAATACGTGGGCGGGGATAGAAAGTAGCAGTCTAAGTTAAGTTTGTTTTGCCAAGTGACTGATTCAAGAATTCTCTGCAAGGGGTTATTCAGTTCTGTACCTGAGGTCTAGGATGGTTGAGGGATAGTATCTCTCGTCTGAGGTCTCGATATTCCAAGCTGCCTGCAAGGGCTGCTCGGAAGCGCCGGAGCTGGATTTCTCGGCAGGAGAAAGGCAGCGTCTCGTTCTCAGCGCGTCAGGAAGGCGGGGCAGCTAGTGGGCTTCGCTCTCTGCTGGGCTTCGGGAAGTCTCGCTGCTCCGATCTCGTCACCACCGCGTGTGTTTGCTTAAGGCAATATCGGTAATATTTATACCTGTAAGGTGCCGAGATTGACGTAAGGATGGACATAGATACGTCAATAAGGATGTCATACGAGCTAGTCGTTAGCACATTCTTTTACTGAAGTTCTCGGTGAAATCAAAACAATGGCCGCAGGGTTTTTCCCAGGTTGTCATAGGTTTGATTTGTTTTGAGAACTCCGTATGCCTTATCAGGGGCTGGAGGAATATTGCTTGCCTAATTAGATGGCAAGCGTTATGACCTAATCAGATAACGCGCTCCTGTGCCGTGGTCTGGCGTAATCAGATAACGGTTTCTGCATCATGGGATGGCTGCTAGTTAACTCGTTAACCAGAATAGGGTCAGGAATAGGGGGATCGATACAGAACCTATAGGAATACATCACAGGAGCGCATGAAAGCACTACCAATAATGGCCCTTGTACAATATCACACCAATCGTATCACTTTGTCCTAACCCAGCAGTCTCCACCCACCATCCCTCACCTTTTCACATACCACAGCTTCTCCTCCTTCCAAGTCTTCCGACGATCTTGTAGTGGTGCTCTCTCTCAGAGGCTGTACAAAGCATGTGCATTGTGCAGACGGCCACCTCCCAGGCCAGAAGCCAAGCCAAGCCCAGGCACCAGGTAGAATCTGAAAGCAACAAACAGCCAGTGGTAGTAATTGATGATCGTGGCTGCCTGGCATAATAATTTGTTCTGCCCCACCTGGCACCTCACTTTCGTCCCTATCCTCCTGCGGTAGTTTCCCTGATTTTGGCCAACATCACATGTGGAATTAACAGTGTTGAGCGAAGGTAAGTAAGAGTACCCCATTAACATTGTCCCTGACACCTAGGGTCGGATTGGTAAAGCGGGCATTCGGGTAACGGGCGAAGGGCCTGAGGCCCAGTTGTGGCTGCTTTTTTCATCCAGGTGTATGCCAATTTTAAAAGGTTTCGTGGTGAGCTGACCTGTATTGTCTTGGGTCGCCCGTGGCTATGTGGGGCATAAACACATTCTCTCAAAGCTTTCAACAGGAACAGGTGGAATTTTGTAATCTCACCGCCTGATAGGTGGGGCTGGCAGCATCCTTATATGTTCCCTGCTGGCCCAGCCATTTGGATATGGGGCTGGCTTGGGCCACCCATGGACACAATAATGTGTGCATATTGAGGCCGGCCAAGGAAAGGAAATGAGTAGGATCAGCATTGCTGAAGCCCAGCTGTGAAGAGCCTAAAGACTGATTTACACATGCATGATTCCTTGGCTTTGTATTGTGTGGGACGTAAACTTCTCTGACACCCTACACTACTGAATGAGGTGCCCTATAAAACAATAAAATGCATGTGAGAGAGGGGCAAGCAAAGACTGACACACTGGGTTCCACCAGCGTTGAAGCCAGCCAAGCCTCAAACACCACTCATATTACATGTACATCATGCATACACTACCAGGAGATCAAAGGAAATAACATCTGTTATAATTGATGGTCTCTAGATGGCAGATGCAGGTACCTTTGTCCAAGTAGGGACCCTCCTTCCTAGTCAGGGTAAGGGGGATACACTTCTAAAATAACCTCTGCTCACCCCCTTGGTAGCTTGGCACGATCAGTCATACTTATCTCAGAGACAGTGTGTAAAACATTTGCACATAACCAACAGTAATACAGTGAAAACACTACAAAAGGACACATCAGTTTAGAAAAATATCCAATATTTATATATATCCAAAACAAGACCAAAACGATAAGAATCCACCATACAAAACTTAAAAATATATACTTCGCAAGATATCCTTAAAATTGCAGAAATACCTCAAAAACACAGTTCATACGAGTTGATAGCTCCTTCTGTGGCTACCTCCATGCCGAAAACAACAGAGTCTAACACTTTCAGCCGACTGCATCGGTACGTGCCAGCGAAAGCGTGGAAAGACTTGATAACAGTACCTTTCTTGTTGTGGCTGGCATGTTGGGGCGAGCTGGTCATGGCAAGCATCGCGGTTGTTTTGCAAAATGGAAGCTGTGCAGGGTGAAGTGCCCTCTTGATGAAGTGCAGGCAGCAGCTCGGTGACGATCATTCAGATGGTTTCAGTGAGACAAGGATTATGGTGCAGGACTAAGCATGGGCGTAAAATCCGCTCCGATCGCGGATTTTTCGGATTTTTGGCAAATTCGCAATCCGCGAACTCTCGCGAATTTGTCGAAAATCCGTGAATCCGCTCGCGGCGGATTTTTTGCTTGGTTGCGGCGCGCGGCGTGGTGCACGGTGTTCACTTTCCGTCATTTAGCGTTTGCAGAGTTGTTTTTCTTTGCGAGTGCCGCGCCATTTTGGATCTTGCTGCGTGATCCCGCGGGAGTTTGGCGCCCGCGAATACGTAATCGCGGCTTGCCACCTTGCACAGCACACCTCGCGAGAGTTCGCAATTGCGAACACGTAGTTGCGGCGGAAAGGAACAATCCCGCACTCGCGAAATAGAGCTTTTGCAATTCTGCACAAGAAAATCACCAGCAAACAGGATAAACCTTCAGAATATTATGATTTTTATCAGAATCACTCCTCAGGTTGACATTTGCATGGCCTTTTTTTTTGCAAGGAGTCCATTTTTTGGGGGGGGGGAGGAAGGAAGTGCCCCACAGTCTCCAACTTCCTGTTCCTGTCCAGCAGGCTCCTCCCAGTGCTTTGTCCATCTCCTGGTCACTTTCATTTGGATCTGGAGCTGGAAGGATTACTTTTTGTGGGTGCTGCTGGATATTTGGATTTGAGGACTTTTTGACTGTCTTTGGATCACTTTTGGATTAGAAATCAACTTTCACAAGTAAGTTTGTTTGGGGCATTACAGTTGCTGCAAGTAAACATTAAATAAATTATATTGTGGGTAGCCACAGTATCCAGTAGGACCAGGGTTGGTTAGGGGTGCATGATACAACTGTTTTGTTGAATTTAAACACCATTGAGGCCATGGATGGGCTGGGATTGTGCTGATTTTTGTCCTTTTTTTGGGCCTGCTGGTGTGGCCCTTTGCCCAGGGGTGGTGAGTGTTGCATGGGCCTAGTCTTTCTGTGGGGTGTCTTCTTGAATTTAAACATAATTGAGGCCATGGATGGGCTGGGATTGTGCTTATTTTATTGTTTTTTGTCGTTTTTGGGGGGCTGCTGGTGTGGCCTTTTGCCCAGGGGTGGTGGTGCATGGACTGAGTGTGCCTGTGGTGTGGTCTCACTCTCTTTAATGTAAACATCATGGATGGCATTGGATTGTGGTGATTTCTGGCTGTTTTTCTGTTTTTTGGGGGTGTACTGTTGATGTGGACTGGCCATGTGGGTGGTGGTGGTGGCCATCTTGAGTGCTGGCTGGTACAGGCAACATGTGCTTGGGGTGTAAGGGGCCATTTTGAGGAGAGGCAGTGTCTGAGGCCTGCACTTATTTTGCCTACTTTTCATCCATTATGCCCAGGGTTAGTGAGTGTTGCATGGGCCTAGTGTTTCTGAGGGGTGTCTTCTTGAATTTAAACACCATTGAGGCCATGCATGGGCTGGGATTGTGCTGATTTTATTGTTTTTTGTCGTTTTTTGGGGCCTGCTGGTGGGGCCCTTTGCCCAGGGGTGGTGAGTGTTGCATGGGCCTAGTCTTTCTGTGGGGTGTCTTCAATGTAAACATCATGGATGGCATGGGATTGTGCTCATTTTTCTGTGTTTTGTCGATTTTTTGGGGTGTTTAACTGAACTGATGTTCCTCTGTCTTCCATTGCTTTTAGGTGCACAAGAAGACTCAAGAGAACCACCAGTGCCAGGAAGAAGTCCTGCAGCGGTGTGTGTGTGCAGCATAACGTCAGGCGACGTCACGTCTGGACACAGAACCCTCTGCAACTCGTGCAACTGCTGCCTGCTGACCTGCTCTGAAGAAGATGGCCCCAAAAAAAGTAACCCGTAGCTCCTCTAGCAAGAAAGGTGCCAGTAAGGAGCAGAAGAAGCAAGTTACCAAGGACACTGGTGTGCCGCCCGCCCCTTTTTTTGGGAGTAAAAAAAAAAGTATGCCTGCAGCAGCAGCGGGATCTGCTGGGGACCAAGCTGGCAGCAGCACCCCCGCTCCATTGGGCTCAGTGCCACCACCACCACCACGCCAACTTAAGTCCAAGCCCTTGAGTGCTGCAGAAGCAGCCAGTATAGTTCTTCGATCACCATCGACCAGTGATGTTGGCTCATCGCAAGAAAGCAGCAGCAATGTCCCTCAATCAACACAGGTTGTTGTAGCTCATCTGACGAGTGTTGAACAACCACAGCCGCAACAACAATCACATGTGCAAGTGCAAGCCCAAGTACATGTGGAAGGAGAGGCAGCGCAAGGAGATGCGCAAGCAGAGGTGCATGGAGGGTCACAAGTGCCCACAATAGTTGTTCCTCCCGAAGTAGGGGCACATCAGGAAATCGACAATCAAGGCGAGCTATCATTTGAGGAAGCCACTCCTCCTGATGATCCTTCATTGTCTTCCACACCCCTAGCAAGGAAGAGATCAAGGGTGGTGTCTACATCTTCTTCAAGCACACCTCCTTCTGATGATACGGATCAAACTTGGGAACCAGCACCACAGCCGTCTGAGAGTGAGGCACACCATGATCCGACAAAGGTAGTTAAGCGTAGAAGGAAGCTCGTCCAAAGTCTCAGAGTTATGGAGTGTGATGAGGCTCAACAAGAAGTGGCGGATACTGCTGCTGATGAAGACTCTGCCAACGACGACCCAGTCATCATAAAGGTCACTGCAGCCCCAGCGGGCATGCAGCAAACAGACATTTTGACCCTAGCCCGAAGAGCTGCTGAGCGTGATGATGATGATGATGTTGTCGATGAGGAGGCAGTGGAAACACCACAATCATTGGAGTTAAGTAGTACACCAACTCGTCCCGCTTCCATATTTCTTTCTGGCAAGAAGAGACCTCCGTCAACCTCGACCTTAATTAATGGCGGTGAAAGTGCAAAACTTACAAAAGTTGGGCAATCCAGATCCTCCACTTCATCTGACATTAGCTTCATGACCACCACCACCAGTATCGCCGCCTCCTCCAGGTCCCACAGACACTTCAAGTCCCCAGTTTGGGACTTCTTTAGTGTTTGTCAAAAAAATCTAAAGTTTGCCATTTGTACCCTTTGTAAGGATGCAGTTAGTCGTGGTAAGCCAGGTACCAACTATGGTACCGGAGGCCAGAGAGGTCATCTTAGGAGACAGCACACTGTCAAATGGTTTGCGCACCTAGATGCGATCAAGAAAGGCCGAATTCAAGGAAACGTTGATGTTTCATCTGATGATGACGAGGAGGAACAAGACGTGTCAAACACTTCCCTTACACCCAGTACCCCTGTTAGCAGCACACCCAATGTGAGGCACACTAAGAGTGTTGGAGCGAGTGAGACACCAACGCACAAAAGTTCACCAGCGAGCAAAATTGGGTCAACGAAGTCATTATCAGCCCGTAAATGCTTGGTCCAGGGCAACATTAGAACAATGCTTACTTCAGACGTGCCATATGAACGCAACCACCCACTGACGCGTCTGTATAACACTAAGCTGGCTAAAATGCTAGCTGTGGACCTTCTCCCTTTTTCTTTTGTAGAAGCGGTAGGTTTTCTAGAATTAGTGGCAACGCTCTGCCCTAAATGGAAGGTTCCTAGCCGGTTCTATTTTGCCAGAGTTGCGGTTCCAGCACTACATGAAGATGTGCTGGAGGCGATTGGGGCAGCTTTGCAGAAGAGTGCTGTTCACACAATACATCTGACAACAGACACGTGGACCAGTGGCGCAGGCGCTGATTACATGTGCATCACTGCACACTGGGTCTCTTTTTCAGGTGTTAAAGCAAAGCTAAACGCAGGTGTTGACCCGGACAAAGATTTCAAAGCTGCTCGGAAACATGCAACACTAGCCATGTTTGGCTTGGAGAAAAGTCACACAGCAGAAAACCTTTTGGAAGAGTTTGACAAAAAGGTCTTGAAAATGCTATCCCCCCAAAAACGCAAGATTGGTTATGTTTCCACGGATAATGGCGCCAATGTAGTTAAGGCCATGTGGCAGGGTGACTATTTTAGAGTGCCGTGTTTGGCGCACTGTATCAACCTGGTAGTTCAAAAATTCTTGAGTGATAAACACAGTCCAGCGTTCGAGGTAATGGCCACCTGCCGCAAAATGTGCAACCATTTCAGCCATTCTTTTAAGGCCCGGAAGCATCTGAGGAGACTGCTACTTGAACGTCAAATGCCAGTGAAAGCACTCATCCAGGAGGTGGCAACACGTTGGAACTCAACCTTCTACATGCTTGAGCGTCTGTATGAGCAGTATACGGTACTCAATCACTATTTCTTCACAGAGGGTACATCTCAGAAGGAGGACATGCGGTTGGGTGCGGCGCAATGGGACATAGTTAAAAGCCTGACAGACATGCTTCGTCCTTTTGAGTTCTTCACGCGTGCAGTCAGCCAGGAGGACTGTAATTTGGGAAAAACTATCCCATTGTTGTGCATGCTGGAGCACCAACTGATGGCGGTGTCTTCTGAGTTTGAAAAAGATGAAAAAAAAAAGACCATTTTATTTTGTCTGAGAAATTATTAGAGCGCCTACGTGGTGATGAACGTCTTCAAAAAATCAAGTCAGAACAGCATTACATTTGTGCTACTATTCTGGATCCACGCTACAAAAAGGCGCTGGCAGGCGAAGCATTCTTTCCTTTTGCTGATGCAGATGTTCAAAAGTACAAACATTGGTTAGCCTTGTCAGCCAAGAGGTTTGAAAAAGAACGGCAGGTTATTGAAGGAGAAGACAGTACATCAGCATCAGCATCAGCAGGCCATCCCGAGTCACAAGAATCCACTTCTGCACCTGTGGCTGGGGCACAAGTGACCTCTCAGCCGTTAAAGGCAACTGGATCATCTGCACCACACACAACAGTAACAGTGGCTGTTGTAGAGGATTGGCTAAGTTTGCTTGGGTATGGTTCTCGAAAAAATGTCAAAGGCACAGCAAAAAGTAAGCAAAGTGGAGGAACCGTTGATGACCTTGAGTCGATGGTGCAGGACTATATGAATGACTCAACAGAGGTCTTTCTTAATGATGAGCCATTGCAGTATTGGCATGGCAAAAAACAATTGTGGCCACAGCTCTCCAACCTGGCTATAAACTATTTGTCTTGCCCACTCGCAAGTGTGTCTTCTGAACGTGTTTTCAGTGCTGCTGGTGGCATTGTAACTCCCAAACGGAGCCGCCTCTCGCCCAAAAATGTGGAGCGGCTGACAATGATCAAGATGAATCAGCACCTCATACTACCAGATTACAAAGTACGAGAAAGCACGCCGCATGAAGACGAGGAGGACGGCAACGTAGATGAGGGGATTTGTTCTCTGTTCGGTGGCACTGACCTCATCCTGCCTGAATTCGCAGAGTATGATGACGAAATCTTCTTCTTATTCCCTGACACCGAGCCCTGAAAATGAGACAATGAATCAAGAACTTTCTTTTTCGTCCTTATTCACTTTTATTCCTGTTTGTCTCTCTTTCTTTGGTTTGCACAGTTAATTTAATTCAAACTTTAATCACCTAATCCCAAAAACAAGACCATCAGCAGAACTGTCTTCACTTGTTTGCTTATTGATTTGAAGGTGCCGCAGTCTACATTCCTCAGGTTCACAAGTTCTGAAGAACATGCTCCTCTAGCCTCCTCCTCCAGACTGCGATTTCCCTCAAAGCAGAGTGCTGGATTACGCCCAATGAAGAAAGACTCAGCACTTGTGGGGGTGTTGCACTTCTTTGCGGGTGAGTTGACGGATTTGGGCCCATTGCTGTGAAGCTCTAATAATGGACAAAAGTGTTTTGGACCAAATATGAGGTGGAAATTTCTTGTCGTTTTTGCTGACTTGCTTGCCTTTGGGGTGCTCTTTGGCGGGGTTCCGGGTGTTTGTGGGTGATTTTTGGTGTCTGGGAGCACTGCTGCGACAGTCTAATCTTGATTGCATTTGCTTTTCAGGAAATCCGTGGTGGAAAACAGGAGTTATGATGATTGATGATGATGACCTAGCTGCACAGCGGCGCGGTTGGACCGAAGGCCGAGAGATATTGTAAGTATGAGATTTAGCTTTTTCGCTGTTTGGGGGTGTTGTCGGGTGGTTTTTTCCGGGTGGGTTGGCGGGTCTTGCCTGGGGCATTCCTGGGAAGGTCTAATACCGGATAGAAGTGTTTTGGACAAAATCCTTAAGGAACAGCCTTTTTTTTGCTATTTCTTCTGTCATCTTGCTCAATGTAGCGTTTTGGGGGGCTTCCTGCTGTTCGTGGGTGGGTTGCGGCCGGGGTCTCTGTCGAAGCACTGCTGCGACAATCTAATCTTGATTGCATTTGCTTTTCAGGAAATCCGTGGTGGAAAACAGGAGTTATGAATGATGATTGATGATGATGACCTAGCTGCACAGCGGCGCGTTTGGACCGAAGGCCGAGAGATATTGTAAGTATGAGATTTAGCTTTTTCGCTGTTTGGTGGTGTTGTCGGGTGTTTTTTTCCGGGTGGGTTGGCGGGTGTTGCCTGGGGCATTCCTGGGAAGGTCTAATACCGGATAGAAGTGTTTTGGACAAAATCCATAAGGAAACACCAGTTTTGGCACTTTTTGTAAGTTAGGGTTCGTTAGGGTTAGCCCTAGCAGCAGGATTGCATGTGTTTCGGGGGGTTCTATTGCAACGCAGTTCTGGTGTTGTAGAGCACTGTTGGAGCGATGCTGGCTATGGATACTTTTGCTTGCTTGCAAGGGGTTTGAATACAATCCACGGTCTGTATTTGGGCCTACTGTTACTTTCAAAGTACGTTTTGTAACCATTTTTCTGCTAGGCATCGTTTTTGGAGATCTGATTGGGGTTCTTCTACATTTTTGCGACTGGCTTTAGTAAGGGTCTTGGTGGGAGCATTGCTGGGAAGGTCAAATTTTGTTCTAAAACACAATTTACAGTACACCTACCTTGAGGGGAAAGATCCGCTATAATATTTTGGCCATACTTATTTATCCTTAAAAAGGTGACTCAGACAGAGCACGCAATTTCAAAAATATTGTACTGTCTATTAGGGAAATCAAAGTGTCACTTTTTGAACCATACAGCGTACATACCTTTTATTTATTTATCAGTGGTATTGTAATAGCACTTCCTGTTTTCCGTTCAATAATTACAGGCCGGGTTTCAGTCAACATCCGCCAGGCAGGCAGTGGACAGGGTGTCTTCTGTCAGTGGTCACCAACATTGATGGACGAAGCGTCAGCTGGAATGGAGGAGTGCCGCCAATAAGAGGAATTGTTTGCTGCATGCAACTTACTTACCAAATTCAACAGGACAACTCCAACAACATACGCAATACAGATACAGTATCCATTGTTTTATTCTATGAGTGTGACTGCATGTGCTTAGCTTTAGTTTGTAACCAAAGATTGTCTTTATCTTCAATTATTGTTTGTCCATGCTCTGCTATTTTTTTCTTCTCTCAACAAAACCTACCCAAAAAGAAACCCCCATTCCCATCCATTTTCCAAACCCTAACCCTCTTCCCCCGGGCTGTGTTGTTTTGCTTGATGTCTGACTAAAATGACATCAATAATTCCACACACTTGCTGGGGAGGATAAGGTCATAGCAACAGGCTGGTGAAGGAATACGAGGATATCTTCTAGACTTACTCAGCTTCAGTACTATATCTTCTAGTAGTAGTAGCCAATGTCAAATAAATTCAACGCAAGTACTAGTTATACTTGCAAGCAAATACTTTACCATTTGTTAGGCTACATTATGGCACTGTTCTAGTGTACTGTCACCTGCTATATTCTCGATCGTACCGTAACCGTTGTAATGCTACAGTAAGGACAAACAAGGTTTCGTTTTCTTTTTTTCCATAGGCATGCAACTGCCACTGTGTCACACCACTAGTACCACCGCAATGAGGAAATGTCACCCGCCCAGGATTGACAACGTTAATCCCCATTTCACGTGGAGCCAGCCCTGGGCCTAGCCCTAATTTCTAACACTAATTACAGGTAAGATAAGCGTTTGGTGGGAGGTAGTATAATGGAGTATTATTTCGGAGTAGACAAGAGATTGACGGTTGTACTACTAAAGTCCTACGACTGTTCAGGAAAACAAAGTTACTGTTACACCCCCGTCCCCCACCCACCAGACTGAAAAGCAGTAAAAAACAGGTATGGTCAGATAAAGTTTAAAAATGTATATTTATGTAGCCCTAACAAAATAATCTCCCTCAAGACCCACCCTAACCCCAACGATTGTCTTTGAAACGTCCCAAAACGATCCCAACTCCCAAATCCCACCCCCAAAAGTCTATAAAAAAAGGGCAAGGGACACTCCACTACTGGAGGGTGCTGGTGCTGGTGCATTTTGCGGCATGGGCATCATACTCCTTGCGGAGGGTGGCAAGCTCGGAGCGGAGGCCCTTCACCAAGTTCTTATACTTCTGGACCTCCTGCTCCAGGTTGGACATTCGGACTCGTAGGAGGCGTTGGCGTTCCTTGCAGCTCCTGTGGGGGGCAGCTGGTTTTTCTGTTGCTTGGCGGTGGCGGTTGGCTTTGTTAGCCCGGCTCGGTCCCGCTGGAGCACTGCGCATGCTGGCGTCCCGTGGGGTCACGGAGGAGGATGCAGCGGTCCCAGCCGAGGATGTTGTTGTTGCACCGCTCGACTGCGTGTCCTCCTCCTCCTCCAGGTCCACCAGCCGCCGATATTCGGCGACAGTGGCCTCCAGCCTCCGTTGCCGGGCCATTCTAGCCTGCTCTCTCCGTGTTGTTGATTTGGAAGGAGCAACTATATGAAGAAAGAAAGACATAGTCTGTAACCAATGCTCCTTAGCATTAATAACACAAAGTGATTGAGCCGAAAGTTGGGTCACAGTACAAGTAGCAAATTAAAAGCACAGTACATAACTATTGAGGACAGTATCTATGTAACCTCCCACTTCTGCATCCTTGCTCTAACATTAGTGGTAGTTTAATGAACAAATTCTACGACCACTATGGACTTCCATTACAGTCGACTATGACAGTACACCAGTCTTATTCTTCTTCTTCTCTCTTGTTTAGGAAAATTGGTACGTTATCTTATGCAAGCCGGCAGAATGACATGGACAGCACAGTGAACTTGCACCCGAGAAAAAAAGTTGCACACCATGATGAGTGAGACAGACTTGCGTTACTGTACCGGTCCAGTACATGCAGGTGGTGAAGCTATTACTTTTCTATTACGGGTGGCACTGAGAATACTCTGTTACAAGGGCTACTGCTTAATTAATTTACCTTTCACCCTACAGTGCAAATGAGTACTAGAAAAGGAAAATGAAGAAGCTAACTAATTTGATTATCTATCACTTCACATGGGACGTATTTGATGACATATGGGATGACTTTAGGTGCTTGCTTAATATTGAGTGAACAGTGATACACCCACACATGAATGACGTACTACAAGCAAACTAAAGTTATTAAGAGAGGTACGGAGTGTCCACCGTAATAACCAGATATATGCTGTGATTGCAGACGCAATACAAAGTACTGCTACTATTCATGGTAGTATTGGACACATTTACAATTCCTTTTCCTTTCCTTCCCTGCACTGGAACGGACGTGCGGGTGCGGTGGTACATGCTCTTCAAGGTAACACTTAGTTCATCTGGCGACCATCTACTCTCTCTAGATACACATGTGCTATCTAAGAGTCAGAGAATACCATGCTCCAGGCATCCATTCAGTCAAAGTATACGCACACATACAGTTTCTGTTTCACCCACCCAGGCTGCTGTCCTTCCACCCATCCTTGCTTCATCATTGACCCAGCCATGCACCATACCATATTCTTTCCTTCCAAGCCACCTCGGGGGCCAAGCAAACACATATCGTTCTTCTTTGCCAGCCATCATACAATTTCGTGTCCCACTTACTTACACCCTTCTTTCGCTTTTCGTTCATCCCACCCATCACGTTCGTCTAAGAACTTATTGGGATTCTTCTCACCAAAAACTTCACAGCTAAGTCGAAGTACATTTCGAGGAGGCTACCACCTGGTTGATTTGTAATACACCCGTGCAGAAAGCACACTATGCAGTCTTCAATCTCAATAAGTAAGGAATATATAGCTTACCTGTTTCCGCCACCACCGTTTGAACCCCCACAGGACCGTCCGCCGGCTCTTGCACCGCCTCCTCCCCAGAGTCCTCCGAGTCCTCGCCCAACACAGCCACCTCCGCGCTGGCCCCGTCACCAGATGTTACACCTACAAAGTACATTTAAGAATGTTAGAATACACCACTCACTACTATATAATATTTGGTCTAGGAGAAATGTTAAAAAAACTGAATACAATGTAATAATTTGTGACTGTCTACTCCAAAGTAAAAATGTCCCTTTTTCCAGGGAAGGCTGTTGTCTTGCTGCACTTTTATGCACAACTGATGAATGCTTGCTTTTTATTTTTAACACGCACCACTTTTTCTCCTAACAGACAGAAGCTTGACTCCTAAGAACACGACCAGGATCAAGTTCAAACCAGGTGAGAGCTCGGCTCGACCACAAGAAATGTGTCCAATTAATCGTCAGCACTAACCACTTTTCCGTTTTCAGTTAAATAGTTTTATGACAAAGTAGATTTTAATAAATGTGTTTACTTTTAATAAAGCTTTTAAACTTAAATAGACTCTGTGGTTTTTGGTCCTCCAGACTAGAGTGGATGAGCTAAAGGTTTTGGAATTTTTGCAAGCATGAGTGCCTCTGACACTTCTTGACTGTGCTGTGACTCCGTACTCTCTTGTCCTGCGTATGATAATCTAGAGATCATTGGGGATCAATAATCGGTGACTTCGGGAGCTGAATGACTCTGCCACACTATCTAGTCAGTATGGAGACAGTGCATAGAGCTATTGCTGAATAGAATGGGAGTCCAATGGAATTGCCAAATGTCCAATCTTAGTTAGCTACACAGACAGACTAATAAGAATAATCTAGTAATACCACAGGGAGTCATATTAGAGCAAGGATAAGAATTTATATCCAGTCTACAAGAAGATCAAAGACGATTTAGAAAAAATCGAATGAGGAACGCTAGGAAAAAATAGGTACTCTTTATTACAATTAAAACTTACTGGGGCCAGCAAAGGAGCCCTCGCCTGCCCGATCCTGGCCTGCATCCTGAGCACCCTCCTCCTCCTGTGTCCTCTTGCCCTTGGGGGGAGCTGATGTACAACATGAAAGAAAGAAAGACCAGAAAACATGGATGAGATTTGTCAACCAAATCAACCATTTCAAAAGAACAATAACAACATTTTTTGGAGAAATAGCAAATAGATAGACAACTATTCCACGGGATCTATCTCATGTGGTATACTACGTTATTCGTATTGCCTGATTTGCGGAACGTTGACTTAGAAAGTTCCTATGTAACTCAATAAACAGACTACTAAAGAGGTTTGCCTAGGCCTGGCACTGCAGGCAGCAGTCCGCAGCACGCGAAGTGACAGACAAAGTCCATCCTGCTTGCAGATCAGTGAATACTCAAACTATCAATCCACCCACCACCACCACTATTTCTTCTTATAGCCATGTGTCTAAAGGAAGGAGTGGACTTCAGTCTGTTGGGGCTGATTTAGAAGTCCCTTGCGGCTCATTTTCCTCCATTGTTGCGTGACTTTTGTGACGCTGCGGCAGAACAAAAGACTCGCCATGGTGTTGGTGCGGCGTATATATTAAAAAAAAAGAAATTATGGGCGATGCATCACGTTGTAAAGCCCTGCGCCATCAGGGGGCGTTCCGGCGCAAGGGAGGGCGTACCTGCGCAGGGACGAATCCTAAAAGTGACTGAGCGAAATCTACACGATGTCAATCAGTCACTTTTAAGACAATGATGCATGAGTCAAACCCTGCGCGCTTGAAGCCGACGTACGGCTTGATGCAGCATTGGGGAGATAGGGTACCCCAGAGCATTGCTGGAGCTGCGCCATCGTTGGCACGCAACTCCAGCAATGCGCCGCCTTTACGGCACAGATGCGTAAGGCTTCTGTGACGTTTTGGGCCAATGGGTGGTGGTGGTGGCATGGCACACAATTACTGCCGCATCCCTGCTACTTTGCAGGGATGCGCCGTTAATTGAAAATATGACCCTTAGTGTCTAGCATTACGCAGTTCTTATCTTTACACTACACTCATACATAATTTCTCAGGCCAATGAAATGAACACAATGTACAAAACAAATTAGCATAGTAGCAAGCAAGGCTACTGAGAAGGAGAGCAGTGCACCTGAAATGCATAGAATATTTTGAAATATAATTTACCTACAATGTAATCGGCAGCATTATTGCTCTTGGTAAAGAACAAAGATTTGCAAATAACAGAGCCGGATAAAACAGAGTAGTGATGAATAGCTACTACTACTCACCAAGCCCGGGGACCTCTACGCCGAGTGCGTCCAGCAAGTCCCGTTCCCGGTCCATGACATCGGTCCAGCGGTGGGTGGCCTGGTTATATGTGCGCCGGACCCCAGAGAGCTTATACATGGCCCGGCACACCTTCTACCACCGCTTCCGGCGCTCCCGGATGCCATAGCCAGTCGCGATCTTGCCGCCTCCCAGGATCGTCTTGGGGAGGCGGCGCTGGACGTGGAAGATGAGTGCCGCCACTTCCTCCGCGCTGAAGATCTCCCGCGGCACCACTTGCTCCCCCCTCAAACGCCCGCACGGGAGCCGGGCACGGGGTGCAGGACCCTTCCCCTTCTCAGGGTGCTTCCCGGCTCCCTTTACCATGGTCTGGGCAGAAATAAACTTAAATGATAAAGAAGAAATAGAATAGTGAAGAAGAAAAGAAAAGAGTTTAAAAAAGTAGTTTAAAAGTAACTAAAAGTAGCAGAAAACACAAAAATATACAGCTAGAAAAATAGAGGGATAGATAATAAGTAAAATAGATTCAATAAACTTCAAACAAGCAAAGGATGGCAGAGATTCAGAGAGGATACAGAAAGCATGCCCAGAACCATAGCAATGAATGAGAAACAAGATGGCCGTGCCCGTTCACAACCGCGTGGGTAAGTTCGCGCGAGATTTTCCTCGCGAGCATGCGCGAAATTGTACTAGCGAGCAGCACAGTTTGCGAGATTACACATAGCGGCCGGAAACGGAATTACGTCACGCAAACAAGATGGCCGCGCCCGTGTACGACCGCTAGGGTAACTTGGCAAACGTATAGCTACAAGCGCCTCGCGAACACGCGCAAAAGCCCGCGAACATACACGTCGCAAAAAAAAAAGTGTATTCGCAAGCATTCGCGGCTCCCGAAATCGATCTCGCACGGATTCGCGCCCCAAAAAACGCGCGAAATTGCAGAAAAAACGGTTTTTGCTAAACTGAAAGCAATGAGCAGGTGCAAAAGTTCAAACTTAACATTTGTAACATTCACTGTAGTGCTTCCTGAGGGGCCCCTCCAGAGTTTGCAACTATTCTATGACCCTGCTATGACCCAAACAGCAGGCTCATAGAATAGCTACAAGTAGACCATAAAGGTCCTGTGAAAAAAAAAATTCACTGCAACAGAAAGCAAATTACAGATAAGGAAGGAAGCAGGTGCCAGCCAGACTGGAACTTTCTAAATAACTGACACATTAATCAACCCCCAATTAATTCATGGCAGTTGAAGTAGGGGAGGTGTGCTTGCTTTTTTCACCCCCCATAAACTACAGTGATAAACAAACCTAATGGGTGGCAGTGAGGATGTACCAGAGGGTGGCATGGGTGTCCCAGAGGGTGGCAGTGGTGAAGCAGAGGGTGCTGTGAACCTGTGATGATAAACCAGACGTAGAAACAATATAGTCGCGGCCGTTGCGTGCCAAAAAGTAAGTTCGCAATTGCGAAATTGTCCCAAAATCGTCGCGAACGCGCGCCAACACAAAAAACGGGAAAATCCGCAAATCCGCTAGAGTTCGCGTATCTTCGCGGATTGCGAATCCGTAAATCCGCAATTTCGCGTACGCGAGATCCGCTAGATCCGCCCATGCTTATGCAGGACGAGGCGGTGCTCGATGCGGTGCTGACCGGTTGCGGTGCAGGCGACAGAGTCGGTTAGCGGGATCTGGCATCGGTCGATCCAGACTGCTGTGTGGGACGAGGTGGTCCATTGTGAAACTTAAGAGTGGTGTTGCCAGTCACAATGCAATCATGGGTGTCGAAGTCAGCAGCAGCGACGAAGTCGGTGTTGACCAGGATGGCGAAGTGAAGGCGAGGTGGTGTGGAGTGGGGTGCCCACAGCTCAGTGGCAGTGGCGTTGGCATCAGTGAAACCAGGGTTGCGGTGCGAGATGCGGAAGGTGCCTTCTGTAGTGCTTTCAGGACACTGAGCCAGCGACGGAGTTAGTTGTGTTCACCTTCTCTGTGGCAACTGAAACAGCGGTTCCTGAAGCAGTACACGGAGGTTGGTGATGTCTTTGCATTACATGAGACTTCAGAACAGGCGGCAATCTCTAATTCAAGCCATTAGAAATACTCAGTATGAGTTTAAAAGTTCAGTCCAGTCCTTTCAATGCCCAAGCCAGAAGCAGGAACTGTAGGCCAACCCAATAAAGCAACAACACAGCAAAGGGGAAGTACTCCTCCTGGCAGCTCTTCCAGCTCTTCTTCCTGGCAGGTTGCTTGATTCCAGCGAGTTCTAAAATGTTGGGGTCTGGGCCCCAATATTTATACCCAAAATCCATTTCTTCTCTCAGGCATAGAGTGTCTGTGCATAGTCCAAACCAGTTCTGTCCTCTCATACCCAGCTTCCTTGCAGGAGCTGGAGACAGCATTTTTCAATGCAGACCGGGCCCATTCAGGTGCAAGGAAATCTATTCCCACTACTCTAAATGCAGCCTAGGTCTCCTCAGCCCAGCCCTGACTCATCGAAGAAAGGCAGGACACACCTCGACCCCCCCCCCCCAGTGGCTGTCCAAAGAGAATGCAGATCCATTCCCTAGCCCCTGTCACTCTAAAGCCAGATAGTGAATCCACAAACCAGCAAAGGCACACAGGATGGCTAAGAATGAAAATACCTACTTTCTAAAAGTGGTATTTTCAAACACAGACCTTTAAAATCATCTTCACTAAAAGAAGCATTTTTACATTCTGAGTACAGGCATACTATACTCAATTTCCCTATCTTGTTCCAATGGGATGTTATGCTTATAAGAGGTTATAAGTAAAACTTCTATTCTTTCCTAGGGGACAGATAGCCGTGCAGTGATAAAAAGCAAAATACACTGTAATTAACAACCAGGACATGTCACACACGCCCGTACATGTCCTACCTTTAACATACACATCACCCTACACACAGAGGTACCTCGGGCCCTGCTCAGTGGTGACTCATATGTAAGAAAAATGAATGTTATGGCCTGGCAAGTGGGTGCACTTGCCAGGTCACCATGACAGTTACTAACTGGTGCAAACCCTTCAGTGGCATGTCTGAGATAACATTTCAGGGCTACTCATGTGGGTGGCACAATCAGTGCTGCAGGCCAACTAGTCGTATTTGATTTACAGGCCCTGGCACACTCAGTGTACTTTACTAGGGGCTTCCCAGTAAATCAAATATGCCAATCATTGAAACAACAATCCATAATAACAATTAGCAAAAGGAGCACCAGCACTTTAACACTGAACATCAGTGAGAAAGTGCGCAAAGACACTAACTCATCAAAAATAGAGTTAAAACCGGGAGGTCAGAAAACAAAAAGACAGCGGAAACACGCCAAATGATGCCAGGTCTAAGAACATCCCTTCTGAATTATTTTAAATTTATGTTCACTTGCTGTGCTTCTCTTGAAGACACAAGTGCATTTAAAGGTGGTGCAGGTGAGAAATGCAATAGCGAGAAGCCACAAAAACACTTTTCAACATCTATTTTGTCCGAACACTCTCACCCGACTCATATGCGGCCATATCATTTAATTAGAATTGGTCTGGCCCACACATATATATTTTATATCTTCATTTTAGCTTAGATGACTATACTTCTTTTTTGAGGAGTGGCATTATAAAGGCACCTGGAATCAAAGAAACTAGCCAGACACCAATATCAAAATCCCGCATGGCAAGTGAATTCTTGGCAGACGACTTGTCACTGAATCATTATAGTGACCCAGTGCAACCAAAACTTCAAATATTCCCCTTAACTGCATCCTGTAGGTTTAATGGAGATAACAAAACCATCCTTGAGTAGAGTATCCAGTCAGATGCTTTTTATTGTTTTACATACATGCATTTTAGTGCAGGGTCTGTGGGTGAAGGAGGACTTGAACCTGGCAATGTTACATTTGTTGACATTGGTGTCAGTAAGTTTGAAAAGCTTACCCGTTCTTTGTCCAAATATTTACAGTCAGAGAAGCATAAATCGTCTGTTATTGCTTGGACCAACTTCAAAAGATGACAGCAGCCTACAAACTCAGAAGCAGTTTCTTCCATTATTAATTATAGGTGCAGAGCAGGAAATTGAGAATAGACAACATGTGGAGCAGCCGCTTCGTAGTATGTTTCTTGGGTTTCTAGGGCTTGCATTCCTTGCCAAGAAAAACACTGAGCACCATCACAATAGGGGCTGTTTCATTGAATTGTTAGACATGATTTCTGATAAAGATGAGAGGCTAAAAGAAACAAGCATTTACAATGCAATGGTCTCTGCATCATTAAAGGTAGAGCTATTGGCATTGCTCATGACATTTCTTTTTTTTCCTTTAAATCATAAATAAATAGCATTGTCATTTACATTGCCAATACACAGCACTCTGCACGCAACATCACACAGCACTCTGCACTCAACAGCACACACCACTCTGCACCTGCACTCACTGCTCTGCACACTCACTCTGCATTCTGCACTCACTACTCTGCACTCACAACTCTGCACTCACAACTCTGCACTCACAACTCTGCACTCACAACTCTGCAATCTGCACTCACTACTCTGCACTCACTACTCTGCACTCACAACTCTGCACTCACAACTCTGCACTCACAACTCTGCACTCACAACTCTGCACTCACAACTCTGCACTCACTACTCTGCACTCACTACTCTGCACTCACTACTCTGCATTCACTACTTTGCACTCACTACTCTGCACTCACTACTCTGCACTCACTACTCTGCACTCACTACTCTGCACTCACTACTCTGCACTCTGCACTCACTACTCTGCACTCACTACTCTGCACTCACTACTCTGCACTCTGCACTCACTACTCTGCACTCTGCACTCACTAATCTGCACACACTACTCTGCACTCACTACTCTGCACTCTGCACTCACTACTCTGCACTCACTACGCTGCACTCACTACGCTGCACTCACTACTCTGCACTCACTACTCTACACACTCACAACTCTGCACTCACAACTCTGCACTCACAACTCTGCACTCAATACTCTGCACTCACTACTCTGCACTCACTACTCTGCACTCACTACTCTGCACTCACTACTCCACTCTGCACTCACTACTCCACTCTGCACTCACTACTCTGCACTCGCAACTCTGCACTCGCAACTCTGCACTCACAACTCTGCACTAACAACTCTGCACTCTGCACTCACTACTCTAGACTCACTACGCTGCACTCACTACTCTGCACTCACTACTCTGCACTCACTACTCTGCACTCACTACTCTGCACTCTGCACTCACTACTCTGCACTTACTACTCTGCACTCACTACTCTGCACTCACTACTCTGCATTCACCACTCTGCACTCACCACTCTGCACGCACCACTCTGCACTCAATACTCTGCACTCAATACTCTGCACTCACTACTCTGCACTCACTACTCACTACTCTGCACTCACTACTAACTACTCTGCACTCACTACTCTGCACTCACTACTCTGCACTCACTACTAACTACTCTGCACTCACTACTCTGCACTCACTACTCTGCACTCACTACTCACTACTCTGCACTCACTACTCACTACTCTGCACTCACTACTCACTACTCTGCACTCACTAATCTGCACTCACTACTCTGCACTCACTACTCTGCACTCACTACTCTGCACTCACTACTCTGCACTCACTACTCTGCACTCACTACTCTGCACTCTGCACTCACTACTCTGCACTCACTACTCTGCACTCACTACTCTGCACTCACTACTCTGCACTCACTACTCTGCACTCACTACTCTGCACTCACCACTCTGCACTCACCACTCTGCACTCAATACTCTGCACTCCCTACTCTGCACTCACTACTCTGCACTCACTACTCTGCACTCACTACTCTGCACTCACTACTCTGCACTCACTACTCTGCACTCACTACTCTGCACTCACTACTCTGCACACTCACTACTCTGCACTCAATACTCTACACTCAATACTCTGCACTCAATACTCTGCACTCTGCACTCACTACTCTGCACTCACTACTCTGCACTCTGCACTCACTACTCTGCACTCACTACTCTGCACTCACTACTCTGCACTCACTACTCTGCACACTCACTACTCTGCACTCAATACTCTGCACTCAATACTCTGCACTCAATACTCTGCACTCAATACTCTGCACTCTGCACTCACTACTCTGCACTCACTACTCTGCACTCACTACTCTGCACTCACTACTCTGCACTCACTACTCTGCACTCACTACTCTGCACTCACTACTCACTTCTCTGCACTCACCACTCTGTACTCACCACTCTGCACTCAGCACTCTGCACTCACCACTCTGCACTCACCACTCTGCACTCACCAATCTGCACTCACCAATCTGCACTCACCACTCTGCACTCACCACTCTGCACTCACCACTCTGCACTCACTACTCACTACTCTGCACTCACTACTCACAACTCTGCACTCACTACTCAGCACTCACTACTCGGCACTCACTACTTGGCACTCACTACTCTGCACTCACTACTCTGCACTCACTACTCTGCACTCACTACTCTGCACTCACTACTCACTACTCTGCACTCACTACTCACTACCCGGCACTCACTACTCAGCACTCACTACTCGGCACTCACTACTTGGCACTCACTACTCTGCACTCACTACTCACTACTCTGCACTCACTACTCTGCACTCACTACTCACTACTCTGCACTCACTACTCTGCACTCACTACTCACTACTCTGCACTCACTACTCACTACTCTGCACTCACTACTCACTACTCTGCACTCACTACTCACTACTCTGCCCTCACTACTCACTACTCTGCACTCACTACTCTGCAACCACTACTCACTACTCTGCACTCACTACTCTGCACTCACTACTCACTACTCACTACTCACTACTCACTACTCACTACTCACTACTCTGCACTCACTACTCACTACTCACTACTCTGCACTCACTACTCACTACTCTGCACTCACTACTCACTACTCTGCACTCACTAGTCTGCACTCACTGCTCTGCACTCACTACTCACTACTCACTACTCTGCACTCACTACTCACTACTCTGCACTCACTACTCACTACTCTGCACTCACTACTCACTACTCTGCACTCACTACTCACTACTCTGCACTCACTGCTCTGCACTCACTACCTACTACTCTGCACTCACTACTCACTACTCTGCACTCACTACTCTGCACTCACTACTCACTACTCACTGCTCACTACTCTGCACTCACTACTCTACACTCACTACTCTGCACTCACTACTCACTACTCACTACTCTGCAATCACTACTCACTACTCTGCACTCACTACTCACTACTCTGCACTCACTACTCACTACTCTGCACTCACTACTCACTACTCTGCACTCACTACTCTGCACTCACTACTCACTACTCTGCACTCACTACTCTGCACTCACTACTCACTACTCACTACTCTGCACTCACTACTCTGCACTCACTACTCTGCACTCACTACTCTGCACTCACTACTCACTATTCACTACTCACTACTCTGCACTCACTACTCACTACTCACTACTCTGCACTCACTACTCTGCACTCACTACTCTGCACTCACTACTCTGCACTCACTATTCACTACTCACTACTCTGCACTCACTACTCTGCACTCACTACTCTGCACTCACTACTCACTACTCACTACTCTGCACTCACTACTCTGCACTCACTACTCACTACTCTGCACTCACTACTCACTACTCTGCACTCACTACTCTGCACTCACTACTCACTACTCACTACTCTGCACTCACTACTCTGCACTCACTACTCTGCACTCACTACTCTGCACTCACTACTCACTACTCTGCACTCACTACTCACAACTCTGCACTCAATACTCTGCACTCACTACTCTGCACTCAATACTCTGCACTCACTACTCTGCACTCTGCACTCACAACTCTGCACTCTGCACTCACAACTCTGCACTCACAACTCTGCACTCCGCACTCACTACTCTGCACTCACTACTCTGCACTCACTACTCTACACACTCACTACTCTGCACTCACTACTCTGCACTCACAACTCTGCACTCACTACTCTGCACTCACTACTCACTACTCACTGCTCACTACTCTGCACTCACTACTCTACACTCACTACTCTGCACTCACTACTCACTACACACTACTCTGCACTCACTAATCACTACTCTGCACTCACTACTCACTACTCTGCACTCACTACTCACTACTCTGCACTCACTACTCACTACTCTGCACTCACTACTCTGCACTCACTACTCACTACTCACTACTCTGCACTCACTACTCTGCACTCACTACTCTGCACTCACTACTCACTACTCTGCACTCACTACTCACTACTCTGCACTCACTACTCACTACTCACTACTCTGCACTCACTACTCTGCACTCACTACTCTGCACTCACTACTCACTACTCTGCACTCACTACTCTGCACTCACTACTCACTACTCACTACTCTGCACTCACTACTCTGCACTCACTACTCTGCACTCACTGCTCTGCACTCACTACTCACTACTCACTACTCTGCACTCACTACTCACTACTCTGCACTCACTACTCACTACTCTGCACTCACTACTCACTACTCTGCACTCACTACTCACTACTCTGCACTCACTGCTCTGCACTCACTACCTACTACTCTGCACTCACTACTCACTACTCTGCACTCACTACTCTGCACTCACTACTCACTACTCACTGCTCACTACTCTGCACTCACTACTCTACACTCACTACTCTGCACTCACTACTCACTACTCACTACTCTGCAATCACTACTCACTACTCTGCACTCACTACTCACTACTCTGCACTCACTACTCACTACTCTGCACTCACTACTCACTACTCTGCACTCACTACTCTGCACTCACTACTCTGCACTCACTACTCACTACTCACTACTCACTACTCTGCACTCACTACTCTGCACTCACTACTCTGCACTCACTACTCACTACTCTGCACTCACTACTCACTACTCTGCACTCACTACTCTGCACTCACTACTCACTACTCACTACTCTGCACTCACTACTCTGCACTCACTACTCTGAACTCACTATTCACTACTCACTACTCACTACTCTGCACTCACTACTCACTACTCTGCACTCACTACTCTGCACTCACTACTCACTACTCACTACTCTGCACTCACTACTCTGCACTCACTACTCACTACTCTGCACTCACTACTCCCGTACTCTGCACTCACTACTCTGCACTCACTACTCACTACTCACTACTCTGCACTCACTACTCTGCACTCACTACTCTGCACTCACTACTCTGCACTCACTACTCACTACTCTGCACTCACTACTCACAACTCTGCACTCAATACTCTGCACTCACTACTCTGCACTCACTACTCTGCACTCACTACTCTGCACTCTGCACTCACAACTCTGCACTCTGCACTCACATCTCTGCACTCACAACTCTGCACTCCGCACTCACTACTCTGCACTCACTACTCTGCACTCACTACTCACTACTCTGCACTCACTACTCTGCACTCACTACTCACTACTCTGCACTCACTACTCTGCACTCACTACTCTGCACTCACTACTCACTACTCTGCACTCACTACTCACTACTCTGCACTCACTACTCTGCACTCACTACTCACTACTCACTACTCTGCACTCACTACTCTGCACTCACTACTCTGCACTCACTACTCACTACTCTGCACTCACTACTCTGCACTCACTACTCACTACTCACTACTCTGCACTCACTACTCTGCACTCACTACTCTGCACTCACTACTCTGCACTCACTATTCACTACTCACTACTCACTACTCTGCACTCACTACTCACTACTCTGCACTCACTACTCACTACTCACTACTCTGCACTCACTACTCTACACTCACTACTCTGCACTCACTACTCACTACTCTGCTCTCACTACTCACTACTCTGCACTCACTACTCTGCACTCACTACTCACTACTCACTACTCTGCACTCACTACTCTGCACTCACTACTCTGCACTCACTACTCTGCACTCACTACTCACTACTTTGCACTCACTACTCACAACTCTGCACTCAATACTCTGCACTCACTACTCTGCACTCACTACTCTGCACTCACTACTCTGCACTCTGCACTCACAACTCTGCACTCTGCACTCACAACTCTGCACTCACAACTCTGCACTCCGCACTCACTACTCTGCACTCACTACTCTGCACTCACTACTCTACACACTCACTACTCTGCACTCACTACTCTGCACTCACAACTCTGCACTCACAAAACTGCACTCACAACTCTGCACTCACTACTCTGCACTCACTACTCTGCACTCACTACCCTGCACTCACTACTCTGCACACTCACAACTCTGCACTCACTACTCTGCACTCACTACTCTGCACTCACTACTCTGCACTCACAACTCTGCACTCACTACTCTGCACTCACAACTCTGCACTCACTACTCTGCACTCTGCACTCACTACTCTGCACTCTGCACTCACTACTCTGCACTCACTACTCTGCACTCACTACTCTGCACTCTGCACTCACTACTCTGCACTCTGCTCTCACTACTCTGCACTCACTACTCTGCACTCACTACTCTGCACTCTGCACTCACTACTCTGCACTCTGCTCTCACTACTCTGCACTCACTACTCTGCACTCCGCACTCACTGCTCTGCACTCACTACTCTGCACTCACTACTCTGCACTCTGCACTCACTGCTCTGCACTCTGCACTCACTGCTCTGCACTCTGCACTCACTACTCTGCACTCTGCACTCACTACTCTGCACTCACTACTCTGCACTCACAACTCTGCACTCACAATTCTGCACTCACAACTCTGCACTCACAACTCTGCACTCACAACTCTGCACTCACAACTCTGCACTCTGCACTCACTACTCTGCACTCACAACTCTGCACTCACAACTCTGCACTCACAACTCTGCACTCACAACTCTGCACTCACAACTCTGCACTCAATACTCTGCACTCAATACTCTGCACTCAATACTCTGCACTCAATACTCTGCACTCAATACTCTGCACTCACAACGCTGCACTCACTACTCTGCACTCACTACTCTGCACTCTGCACTCTCTACTCTGCACTCTGCACTCACTACCCTGCACTCATGCTCTGCACTCATGCTCTGCACTCACACTCTGCACCCACAACTCTGCACTCAAAACTCTGCACTCATGCTCTGCACTCACAACTCTGCACTCACTACTCTGCACTCACTACTCTACACTCACTACTCTGCACTCACTACTCTGCACTCACTACTCTACACACTCACTACTCTGCACTCACTACTCTGCACTCACTACTCTGCACTCTGCACTCACTACTCTGCACTCACTACTCTGCACTCACTACTTTGCACTCACTACTCTGCACTCACTACTCTGCACTCACTACTCTGCACTCTGCACTCACTACTCTGCACTCACTACTCTGCACTCACTACTCTGCACTCTGCACTCACTACTCTGCACTCTGCACTCACTAATCTGCACACACTACTCTGCACTCACTACTCTGCACTCTGCACTCACTACTCTGCACTCACTACGCTGCACTCACTACGCTGCACTCACTACTCTGCACTCACTACTCTACACACTCACAACTCTGCACTCACAACTCTGCACTCACAACTCTGCACTCACTACTCTGCACTCACTACTCTGCACTCACTACTCTGCACTCACTACTCTGCACTCACTACTCCACTCTGCACTCACTACTCTGCACTCGCAACTCTGCACTCGCAACTCTGCACTCACAACTCTGCACTAACAACTCTGCACTCTGCACTCACTACTCTAGACTCACTACTCTGCACTCACTACTCTGCACTCACTACTCTGCACTCACTACTCTGCACTCACTACTCTGCACTCTGCACTCACTACTCTGCACTTACTACTCTGCACTCACTACTCTGCACTCACTACTCTGCATTCACCACTCTGCACTCACCACTCTGCACTCAATACTCTGCACTCAATACTCTGCACTCACTACTCTGCACTCACTACTCACTACTCTGCACTCACTACTAACTACTCTGCACTCACTACTCTGCACTCACTACTCTGCACTCACTACTAACTACTCTGCACTCACTACTCTGCACTCACTACTCTGCACTCACTACTCACTACTCTGCACTCACTACTCACTACTCTGCACTCACTACTCACTACTCTGCACTCACTAATCTGCACTCACTACTCTGCACTCACTACTCTGCACTCACTACTCTGCACTCACTACTCTGCACTCACTACTCTGCACTCACTACTCTGCACTCTGCACTCACTACTCTGCACTCACTACTCTGCACTCACTACTCTGCACTCACTACTCTGCACTCACTACTCTGCACTCACCACTCTGCACTCACCACTCTGCACTCAATACTCTGCACTCCCTACTCTGCACTCACTACTCTGCACTCACTACTCTGCACTCACTACTCTGCACTCACTACTCTGCACTCACTACTCTGCACTCACTACTCTGCACTCACTACTCTGCACACTCACTACTCTGCACTCAATACTCTGCACTCAATACTCTGCACTCAATACTCTGCACTCTGCACTCACTACTCTGCACTCACTACTCTGCACTCTGCACTCACTACTCTGCACTCACTACTCTGCACTCACTACTCTGCACTCACTACTCTGTACACTCACTACTCTGCACTCAATACTCTGCACTCAATACTCTGCACTCAATACTCTGCACTCAATACTCTGCACTCTGCACTCACTACTCTGCACTCACTACTCTGCACTCACTACTCTGCACTCACTACTCTGCACTCACTACTCTGCACTCACTACTCTGCACTCACTACTCACTTCTCTGCACTCACTACTCACAACTCTGCACTCACCACTCTGTACTCACCACTCTGCACTCAGCACTCTGCACTCACCACTCTGCACTCACCACTCTGCACTCACCAATCTGCACTCACCAATCTGCACTCACCACTCTGCACTCACCACTCTGCACTCACCACTCTGCACTCACCACTCTGCACTCACTACTCACTACTCTGCACTCACTACTCACAACTCTGCACTCACTACTCTGCACTCACTAATCAGCACTCTGCACTCATTACTCTGCACTCACTACTCTGCACTCACTACTCTGCACTCACTACTCTGCACTCACTACTCTGCACTCACTACTCTGCACTCACTATTCACTACTCACTACTCACTACTCTGCACTCACTACTCACTACTCTGCACTCACTACTCACTACCCGGCACTCACTACTCAGCACTCACTACTCGGCACTCACTACTTGGCACTCACTACTCTGCACTCACTACTCACTACTCTGCACTCACTACTCTGCACTCACTACTCACTACTCTGCACTCACTACTCTGCACTCACTACTCTGCACTCACTACTCACTACTCTGCACTCACTACTCACTACTCTGCACTCACTACTCACTACTCTGCCCTCACTACTCACTACTCTGCACTCACTACTCTGCAACCACTACTCACTACTCTGCACTCACTACTCTGCACTCACTACTCACTACTCACTACTCACTACTCACTACTCACTACTCTGCACTCACTACTCACTACTCTGCACTCACTACTCACTACTCTGCACTCACTAGTCTGCACTCACTGCTCTGCACTCACTACTCACTACTCACTACTCTGCACTCACTACTCACTACTCTGCACTCACTACTCACTACTCTGCACTCACTACTCACTACTCTGCACTCACTACTCACTACTCTGCACTCACTGCTCTGCACTCACTACCTACTACTCTGCACTCACTACTCACTACTCTGCACTCACTACTCTGCACTCACTACTCACTACTCACTGCTCACTACTCTGCACTCACTACTCTACACTCACTACTCTGCACTCACTACTCACTACTCACTACTCTGCAATCACTACTCACTACTCTGCACTCACTACTCACTACTCTGCACTCACTACTCACTACTCTGCACTCACTACTCACTACTCTGCACTCACTACTCTGCACTCACTACTCACTACTCACTACTCACTACTCTGCACTCACTACTCTGCACTCACTACTCTGCACTCACTACTCTGCACTCACTACTCACTACTCTGCACTCACTACTCACTACTCTGCACTCACTACTCTGCACTCACTACTCACTACTCACTACTCTGCACTCACTACTCTGCACTCACTACTCTGCACTCACTATTCACTACTCACTACTCACTACTCTGCACTCACTACTCTGCACTCACTACTCTGCACTCACTACTCTGCACTCACTACTCTGCACTCACTACTCTGCACTCACTACTCACTACTCTGCACTCACTACTCACTACTCTGCACTCACTACTCTGCACTCACTACTCACTACTCACTACTCTGCACTCACTACTCTGCACTCACTACTCTTCACTCACTACTCTGCACTCACTACTCACTACTCTGCACTCACTACTCACAACTCTGCACTCAATACTCTGCACTCACTACTCTGCACTCACTACTCTGCACTCACTACTCTGCACTCTGCACTCACAACTCTGCACTCTGCACTCACAACTCTGCACTCACAACTCTGCACTCCGCACTCACTACTCTGCACTCACTACTCTGCACTCACTACTCTACACACTCACTACTCTGCACTCACTACTCTGCACTCACAACTCTGCACTCACTACTCTGCACTCACTACTCACTACTCACTGCTCACTACTCTGCACTCACTACTCTACACTCACTACTCTGCACTCACTACTCACTACACACTACTCTGCACTCACTACTCACTACTCTGCACTCACTACTCACTACTCTGCACTCACTACTCACTACTCTGCACTCACTACTCACTACTCTGCACTCACTACTCTGCACTCACTACTCACTACTCACTACTCTGCACTCACTACTCTGCACTCACTACTCTGCACTCACTACTCACTACTCTGCACTCACTACTCACTACTCTGCACTCACTACTCTGCACTCACTACTCACTACTCACTACTCTGCACTCACTACTCTGCACTCACTACTCTGCACTCACTACTCACTACTCTGCACTCACTACTCTGCACTCACTACTCACTACTCACTACTCTGCACTCACTACTCTGCACTCACTACTTTGCACTCACTACTCTGCACTCACTATTCACTACTCACTACTCACTACTCTGCACTCACTACTCACTACTCTGCACTCACTACTCACTACTCACTACTCTGCACTCACTACTCTGCACTCACTACTCTGCACTCACTATTCTGCACTCACTATTCACTACTCACTACTCACTACTCTGCACTCACTACTCACTACTCTGCACTCACTACTCTGCACTCACTACTCACTACTCACTACTCTGCACTCACTACTCACTACTCTGCACTCACTACTCACTACTCTGCACTCACTACTCTGCACTCACTACTCACTACTCACTACTCTGCACTCACTACTCTGCACTCACTACTCTGCACTCACTACTCACTACTCTGCACTCACTACTCACAACTCTGCACTCAATACTCTGCACTCACTACTCTGCACTCACTACTCTGCACTCACTACTCTGCACTCTGCACTCACAACTCTGCACTCACAACTCTGCACTCACAACTCTGCACTCCGCACTCACTACTCTGCACTCACTACTCTGCACTCACTACTCTACACACTCACTACTCTGCACTCACTACTCTGCACTCACAACTCTGCACTCACTACTCTGCACTCACTACTCACTACTCACTGCTCACTACTCTGCACTCACTACTCTACACTCACTACTCTGCACTCACTACTCACTACACACTACTCTGCACTCACTACTCACTACTCTGCACTCACTACTCACTACTCTGCACTCACTACTCACTACTCTGCACTCACTACTCACTACTCTGCACTCACTACTCTGCACTCACTACTCACTACTCACTACTCTGCACTCACTACTCTGCACTCACTACTCTGCACTCACTACTCACTACTCTGCACTCACTACTCACTACTCTGCACTCACTACTCTGCACTCACTACTCACTACTCACTACTCTGCACTCACTACTCTGCACTCACTACTCTGCACTCACTACTCACTACTCTGCACTCACTACTCTGCACTCACTACTCACTACTCACTACTCTGCACTCACTACTCTGCACTCACTACTCTGCACTCACTACTCTGCACTCACTATTCACTACTCACTACTCACTACTCTGCACTCACTACTCACTACTCTGCACTCACTACTCACTACTCACTACTCTGCACTCACTACTCTGCACTCACTACTCTGCACTCACTACTCACTACTCTGCACTCACTACTCACTACTCTGCACTCACTACTCTGCACTCACTACTCACTACTCACTACTTTGCACTCACTACTCACAACTCTGCACTCAATACTCTGCACTCACTACTCTGCACTCACTACTCTGCACTCACTACTCTGCACTCTGCACTCACAACTCTGCACTCTGCACTCACAACTCTGCACTCACAACTCTGCACTCCGCACTCACTACTCTGCACTCACTACTCTGCACTCACTACTCTACACACTCACTACTCTGCACTCACTACTCTGCACTCACAACTCTGCACTCACAAAACTGCACTCACAACTCTGCACTCACTACTCTGCACTCACTACTCTGCACTCACTACTCTGCACTCACTATTCACTACTCACTACTCACTACTCTGCACTCACTACTCTGCACTCACTACTCTGCACTCACTACTCTGCACTCACTACTCTGCACTCACTACTCTGCACTCACTACTCACTACTCTGCACTCACTACTCACTACTCTGCACTCACTACTCTGCACTCACTACTCACTACTCACTACTCTGCACTCACTACTCTGCACTCACTACTCTTCACTCACTACTCTGCACTCACTACTCACTACTCTGCACTCACTACTCACAACTCTGCACTCAATACTCTGCACTCACTACTCTGCACTCACTACTCTGCACTCACTACTCTGCACTCTGCACTCACAACTCTGCACTCTGCACTCACAACTCTGCACTCACAACTCTGCACTCCGCACTCACTACTCTGCACTCACTACTCTGCACTCACTACTCTACACACTCACTACTCTGCACTCACTACTCTGCACTCACAACTCTGCACTCACTACTCTGCACTCACTACTCACTACTCACTGCTCACTACTCTGCACTCACTACTCTACACTCACTACTCTGCACTCACTACTCACTACACACTACTCTGCACTCACTACTCACTACTCTGCACTCACTACTCACTACTCTGCACTCACTACTCACTACTCTGCACTCACTACTCACTACTCTGCACTCACTACTCTGCACTCACTACTCACTACTCACTACTCTGCACTCACTACTCTGCACTCACTACTCTGCACTCACTACTCACTACTCTGCACTCACTACTCACTACTCTGCACTCACTACTCTGCACTCACTACTCACTACTCACTACTCTGCACTCACTACTCTGCACTCACTACTCTGCACTCACTACTCACTACTCTGCACTCACTACTCTGCACTCACTACTCACTACTCACTACTCTGCACTCACTACTCTGCACTCACTACTTTGCACTCACTACTCTGCACTCACTATTCACTACTCACTACTCACTACTCTGCACTCACTACTCACTACTCTGCACTCACTACTCACTACTCACTACTCTGCACTCACTACTCTGCACTCACTACTCTGCACTCACTATTCTGCACTCACTATTCACTACTCACTACTCACTACTCTGCACTCACTACTCACTACTCTGCACTCACTACTCTGCACTCACTACTCACTACTCACTACTCTGCACTCACTACTCACTACTCTGCACTCACTACTCACTACTCTGCACTCACTACTCTGCACTCACTACTCACTACTCACTACTCTGCACTCACTACTCTGCACTCACTACTCTGCACTCACTACTCACTACTCTGCACTCACTACTCACAACTCTGCACTCAATACTCTGCACTCACTACTCTGCACTCACTACTCTGCACTCACTACTCTGCACTCTGCACTCACAACTCTGCACTCACAACTCTGCACTCACAACTCTGCACTCCGCACTCACTACTCTGCACTCACTACTCTGCACTCACTACTCTACACACTCACTACTCTGCACTCACTACTCTGCACTCACAACTCTGCACTCACTACTCTGCACTCACTACTCACTACTCACTGCTCACTACTCTGCACTCACTACTCTACACTCACTACTCTGCACTCACTACTCACTACACACTACTCTGCACTCACTACTCACTACTCTGCACTCACTACTCACTACTCTGCACTCACTACTCACTACTCTGCACTCACTACTCACTACTCTGCACTCACTACTCTGCACTCACTACTCACTACTCACTACTCTGCACTCACTACTCTGCACTCACTACTCTGCACTCACTACTCACTACTCTGCACTCACTACTCACTACTCTGCACTCACTACTCTGCACTCACTACTCACTACTCACTACTCTGCACTCACTACTCTGCACTCACTACTCTGCACTCACTACTCACTACTCTGCACTCACTACTCTGCACTCACTACTCACTACTCACTACTCTGCACTCACTACTCTGCACTCACTACTCTGCACTCACTACTCTGCACTCACTATTCACTACTCACTACTCACTACTCTGCACTCACTACTCACTACTCTGCACTCACTACTCACTACTCACTACTCTGCACTCACTACTCTGCACTCACTACTCTGCACTCACTACTCACTACTCTGCACTCACTACTCACTACTCTGCACTCACTACTCTGCACTCACTACTCACTACTCACTACTTTGCACTCACTACTCACAACTCTGCACTCAATACTCTGCACTCACTACTCTGCACTCACTACTCTGCACTCACTACTCTGCACTCTGCACTCACAACTCTGCACTCTGCACTCACAACTCTGCACTCACAACTCTGCACTCCGCACTCACTACTCTGCACTCACTACTCTGCACTCACTACTCTACACACTCACTACTCTGCACTCACTACTCTGCACTCACAACTCTGCACTCACAAAACTGCACTCACAACTCTGCACTCACTACTCTGCACTCACTACTCTGCACTCACTACTCTGCACTCACTACTCTGCACACTCACAACTCTGCACTCACTACTCTGCACTCACTACTCTGCACTCACTACTCTGCACTCACAACTCTGCACTCACTACTCTGCACTCACAACTCTGCACTCACTACTCTGCACTCTGCACTCACTACTCTGCACTCTGCACTCACTACTCTGCACTCACTACTCTGCACTCACTACTCTGCACTCTGCACTCACTACTCTGCACTCTGCTCTCACTACTCTGCACTCACTACTCTGCACTCACTACTCTGCACTCTGCACTCACTACTCTGCACTCTGCTCTCACTACTCTGCACTCACTACTCTGCACTCCGCACTCACTGCTCTGCACTCACTACTCTGCACTCACTACTCTGCACTCTGCACTCACTGCTCTGCACTCTGCACTCACTGCTCTGCACTCTGCACTCACTACTCTGCACTCTGCACTCACTACTCTGCACTCACTACTCTGCACTCACAACTCTGCACTCACAATTCTGCACTCACAACTCTGCACTCACAACTCTGCACTCACAACTCTGCACTCACAACTCTGCACTCTGCACTCACTACTCTGCACTCACAACTCTGCACTCACAACTCTGCACTCACAACTCTGCACTCACAACTCTGCACTCAATACTCTGCACTCAATACTCTGCACTCAATACTCTGCACTCAATACTCTGCACTCAATACTCTGCACTCACAACGCTGCACTCACTACTCTGCACTCACTACTCTGCACTCTGCACTCTCTACTCTGCACTCTGCACTCACTACCCTGCACTCATGCTCTGCACTCATGCTCTGCACTCACACTCTGCACCCACAACTCTGCACTCAAAACTCTGCACTCATGCTCTGCACTCACAACTCTGCACTCACTACTCTGCACTCACTACTCTACACTCACTACTCTGCACTCACTACTCTGCACTCACTACTCTACACACTCACTACTCTGCACTCACTACTCTGCACTCACTACTCTGCACTCTGCACTCACTACTCTGCACTCACTACTCTGCACTCACTACTCGGCACTCACTACTCGGCACTCACTACTCGGCACTCACTACTCGGCACTCTACACTCACTACTCTGCACTCCGCACTCACTACTCTGCACTGATGCTCTGCACTCACGCTCTGCACTCATGCTCTGCACTCACACTCTGCACTCACACTCTGCACCCACAACTCTGCACTCACAACTCTGCACTCACGCTCTGCACTCACAACTCTGCACTCACTACTCTGCACTCACTACTCTGCACTCACTACTCTGCACTCACTACTCTGAACTCTGCACTCACTACTCTACACACTCACTACTCTGCACTCACTACTCTGCACTCTGCACTCACTACTCTGCACTCTAAACTCACTACTCTGCACTCTGCACTCACTACTCTGCACTCACTACTCGGCACTCACTACTCGGCACTCACTACTCGGCACTCACTACTCGGCACTCTGCACTCACTACTCGGCACTCTGCACTCACTACTCGGCACACTGCACTCACTACTCGGCACTCTGCACTCACTACTCTGCACTCTGCACTCACAACTCTGCACTCACAACTCTGCACTCACAACTCTGCACTCACTACTCTGCACTCACTACTCTGCACTCACTACTCTGTACTCACTACTCTGCACTCACTACTATGCACTCTGCACTCTGCACTCTGCACTCTGCACTCTGCACTCACTACTCTGCACTCACAACAATGCACTCACAACTCTGCACTCACAACTCAGCACTCACTACTATGCACTCTGCACTCACTACTCTGAACTCTGCACTCACTACTCTGCACTCTGCACTCACTACTCTGCACTCACAACTCTGCACTCTGCACTCACTACTCTGCACTCACTACTCTGCACTCTGCACTCCCTACTCTGCACTCTGCTCTCGCTACTCTGCACTCACTAATCTGCACTCACTACTCTGCACTCTGCACTCACTACTCTGCACTCTGCTCTCACTACTCTGCACTCACTACTCTGCACTCACTACTCTGCACTCCGCACTCACTGCTCTGCACTCACTACTCTGCACTCACTACTCTGCACTCTGCACTCACTGCTCTGCACTCTGCACTCACTGCTCTGCACTCTGCACTCACTACTCTGCACTCTGCACTCACTACTCTGCACTCACTACTCTGCACTCACTACTCTGCACTCACAACTCTGCACTCACAACACTGCACTCACAACTCTGCACTCACAACTCTGCACTCACAACTCTTCACTCACAACTCAGCACTCACAACTCTGCACTCACAACTCAGCACTCACTACTCTGCACTCTGCACTGACTACTCTGCACTCTGCACTCTGCACTCACTACTCTGCACTCACAACTCTGCACTCACAACTCTGCACTCACAACTCTGCACTCTGCACTCACTACTCTGCACTCACTACTGTGCACCCACTACTCTGCACGCACTACTCTGCATGTACTACTCTGCACTCACTACTCTGCACTCACTACTCTGCACTCACTACTCTGCACTCACTACTCTGCACTCACTACTCTGCACTTTGCACTCACTACTCTGCACTCAATACTCTGCACTCAATACTCTGCACTCAATACTCTGCACTCAATACTCTGCACTCTGCACTCACAACGCTGCACTCACTACTCTGCACTCACTACTCTGCACTCACTACTCTGCACTCACTACTCTGCACTCACTACTCTGCACTCTGCACTCACTACTCTGCACTCTGCACTCACTACTCTGCACTCATGCTCTGCACTCATGCTCTGCACTCACACTCTGCACTCACACTCTGCACCCACAACTCTGCACTCACAACTCTGCACTCACGCTCTGCACTCACAACTCTGCACTCACTACTCTGCACTCACTACTCTGCACTCACTACTCTGCACTCACTACTCTGCACTCTGCACTCACTACTCTACACACTCACTACTCTGCACTCTGCACTCACTACTCTGCACTCTGCACTCACTACTCTGCACTCACTACTCGGCACTCACTACTCGGCACTCACTACTCGGCACTCTACACTCACTACTCTGCACTCTGCACTCACTACTCTGCACTGACGCTCTGCACTGACGCTCTGCACTCATGCTCTGCACTCACACTCTGCACTCACACTCTGCACTCACACTCTGCACCCACAACTCTGCACTCACAACTCTGCACTCACACTCTGCACTCACAACTCTGCACTCACTACTCTGCACTCACTACTCTGCACTCACTACTCTGCACTCACTACTCTGCACTCACTACTCTGCACTCACTACTCTGCACTCTGCACTCACTACTCTACACACTCACTACTCTGCACTCACTACTCTGCACTCTGCACTCACTACTCTGCACTCTGCACTCACTACTCTGCACTCACTACTCTGCACTCACTACTCTACACACTCACTACTCTGCACTCACTACTCTGCACTCTGCACTCACTACTCTGCACTCTGCACTCACTACTCTGCACTCACTACTCTGCACTCACTACTCGGCACTCACTACTCGGCACTCACTACTCGGCACTCTGCACTCACTACTCGGCACTCTGCACTCACTACTCGGCACACTGCACTCACTACTCGGCACTCTGCACTCACTACTCTGCACTCTGCACTCACAACTCTGCACTCACAACTCTGCACTCACTACTCTGCACTCACTACTCTGCACTCACTACTCTGCACTCACTACTCTGCACTCACTACTCTGCACTCTGCACTCTGCACTCTGCACTCTGCACTCTGCACTCACTACTCTGCACTCACAACTATGCACTCACAACTCTGCACTCACAACTCTGCACTCACAACTCAGCACTCACTACTCTGCACTCTGCACTCACTACTCTGAACTCTGCACTCACTACTCTGCACTCTGCACTCACTACTCTGCACTCACAACTCTGCACTCACAACTCTGCACTCTGCACTCACAACTCTGCACTCACAACTCTGCACTCTGCACTCACTACTCTGCACTCACTACTCTGCACTCACTACTCTGCACTCACTACTCTGCACTCTGCACTCACTACTCTGCACTCACTACTCTGCACTCACTACTCTGCACTCACTACTCTGCACTCACTGCTCTGCACTCACTACTCTGCACTTTGCACTCAATACTCTGCACTCAATACTCTGCACTCAATACTCTGCACTCTGCACTCACTACTCTGCACTCACTACTCTGCACTCTGCACTCACTACTCTGCACTCTGCACTCACTACTCTGCACTCACGCTCTGCACTCATGCTCTGCACTCACACTCTGCACTCACACTCTGCACTCACACTCTGCACTCACACTCTGCACTCACAACTCTGCACTCACTACTCTGCACTCACTACTCTGCACTCACTACTCTGCACTCACTACTCTGCACTCACTACTCTGCACTCACTACTCTGCACTCTGCACTCACTACTCTGCACTCACTACTCTGCACTCTGCACTCACTACTCTACACACTCACTACTCTGCACTCACTACTCTGCACTCTGCACTCACTACTCTGCACTCTGCACTCACTACTCTGCACTCACTACTCTGCACTCACTACTCTGCACTCACTACTCGGCACTCACTACTCGGCACTCTGCACTCACTACTCGGCACTCCGCACTCACTACTCGGCACACTGCACTCACTACTCGGCACTCTGCACTCACTACTCTGCACTCTGCACTCACTACTCTGCACTGACGCTCTGCACTCACGCTCTGCACTCACACTCTGCACTCACTACTCTGCACTCACTACTCTGCACTCACTACTCTGCACTCACTACTCTGCACTCACAACTCTGCACTCACAACTCTGCACTCACGCTCTGCACTCACAACTCTTCACTCACTACTCTGCACTCACTACTCTGCACTCACTACTTTGCACTCACTACTCTGCACTCACTACTCTGCACTCACTACTCTGCACTCACTACTCTGCACTCTGCACTCACTACTCTACACACTCACTAATCTTCACTCACAACTCTGCACTCACTACTCTGCACTCACTACTCTGCACTCACTACTCTGCACTCACTACTCTGCACTCTGCACTCACGACTCTGCACTCACTACTCTGCACTCACTACTCTGCACTCTGCACTCACTACTCTGCACTCTGCACTCACTACTCTGCACTCACTACTCTGCACTCACACTCTGCACTCACACTCTGCACTCAAACTCTGCACTCAGCACACAGGTTGGCACATGGGCAGTCGTTTTCTCTGTCTATGACACCCAGGTTCCGCACTGTGCGCACCGCCGATATCATGGAATCTTCCACCACACTTTCTAAAACTCTATAGTCCGAAGCATAATAGGCTTAGGACCAAAAGAAGGGTAGACATTTGCTTAAAATAATCTTGTATTTATGAGAAGCAAAAGCAAGACTGTGAAATGTGCTGAATATCAGTTTGTTACGAATCAACAGAGTGGAGTTAGAGAACCAAGAAATAGTAATTTAGAATCCGGGTTAGAAGGAGTGGTAATCCCAAGCTGAAGATCAACGGGCGCGAAACAGTGTGGTGGGCGCGCACGAGACGCAGCGTGGGCGTGCACATCAGCTGAAGATCGCCGGAGAAGACACCGAGTCTGCCTGCTGCCGTGACTGACCCGCTGCGGAGGGAAAGGGCCCGGTGAGTGGGGGTAGAGGGGGGGCTGCAGAGAGGGAGTGGGCAGAGAGGGAGGGTGTGTGTGTGTGTGTGTGTGTGCATGTGCATGCATGCGTGTCTGTCTGTGTGTGTGTGTCTGGCGCGTGCCTGCCTGCCTGCCTGCCTGCCTGCCTGTGTGTGTGCGCGTCCACAGACCCTAGTAGGCTGGTGCACCGCTCTGTCTTCCCTTGAGAGCGAACTCGGCAACAATAATATCCACATTTGTAAAGCGCACAATCACCCGTTAGGGTCTCTAGGCGCTGGGGGCCGTCGGGAAGATTAAGCAAGCTATTGCCCAGAGTCACATGGTGCTGAACTAATCTGCCGCCGGTGCTGGGGATCGAACCGTGATCCCCAGATTCCGGAGTCAGTCGCCCTGGCCGCGGCACCACACCTCTTCCCTAATATCGATGCCGAGACCTAAAAATGTATATGGCACTATACCTCTTCTGATCAACAAAACAACATGATATCTGTGGTGACAGCACTTGTTTGTGAGGGTAAAGTAAAAAAAGTGACAAAATATTTTGTGTGCTAGTTGATATCTCACATAAAGAGCAGCTGAGTTGTATTAACCGTTTGTTAATGGAAATGTTCTAGGGTGTTGGTATATGGAGAAGGTAGATGCCTCCATCCTTGCTGAAGCCATTGTTGAAGCAGTATAAAAAGCTAGACTTGACTGGAAGAAATGTGCTGCACAGTGCTATGATCAACCATCCATTATGAGTGGCTATTTTAATAGTGGCCAAGCAAATATAAAAGAGATAGCATGATAAGCAATTTAAATACACTGCCATGCCCAAGGTCTAAACGTTGTGTTAGTGCAAACAGTAACTAACATACAACCCACAAAACATTTCTTTCCATCATTACAAACAGTTTATGTTTTTCTTTCACAATTTTCACCAAGGCATGAGCTCTTTGTGAAAGCACAGGAAGAGAGTTATCTGTATGTAATGGAGCTAGAAAGACTCTCAGGTACCATGATGTTTTACTGCTACTCCTGTGTTAGAAAAGTACCAATAGGATTTGAGTCTATTATCGTTGTTCTTCATGTAATGGAATCACAACAAAGTAACAAGGAGGCTGGTTCAGAAGCCAAGGGACTTCTTAAGATCATTGAAAACTCTGGTTTCTTGATACATTGCAGTGCATGGAAATCATACTCCAAAAGATTTAGTCTATCCGAAGTATTACAGAGCAAAGTCCTTGACTTGCTGAGAGCATGTGATCAAATTAAGTCAACAAAAACAGATTTAGTGAAACTTCATCGAGACAGTCAGAGGACAAAATTGTTAAGTCAGGCTGAGGACTTAGCAGAGCAGTGTGAATTGAGATTCACGAAAAATAAAACCTAAGGACTTCACCTTTGAGACAACATAAATTGTGAAAATTGTGAACTTCTTAAGAGATTTGTATGCCCAAGGCAGAGGCAGAGTACGTTATGGTCTTAATGGCACCTGTACTGTGACATTCAGCATAGGAAGAGGGGTGCGGCAGGGATGCGTAATGGCCCCCTTCCTATTTAACCTCTATACAAACAGCATAGGAGATATACTTGCAAGTAAATGTGTAGATCTAACTCAGGTGGGACAAAGGCCTATTCCAGCATTATTTTACGCCGAAGATGCGGTGTTAATGGCCGCACTCCCATTGCCCTGCAGCGCTTGGTGGACGAATTTGCTCAGTATACGTCTAAATTGGGGTTAAACATCAACATAAGTAAAACCTTTGCCATGAAGATTGGAAAGAAGGCTACCCGCTGTCGGGACATTCTTATTGAGGGTTCTACCATCCAGCTTACAGACTCCTTCTCATATTTGGACTTTGTTTTTAATCAATCAGGGCATTGGCAAGGGGCTAACAAATCAAGGCGACTCCATCTCATGAAAACAAAAATGGCCCTATTGAGTTTCGCTAGTCAGTGTGGCTTTAAACATCCAAAGGAGATGATGACTATTTATAATGTAAAGTGTAGATCCTCTGCCATGTACGGGGCTGAGCTATGGGGCCATGGAAAAATAGATATATTACAGCTTGAAGAAAACGCTTTTCTCAGGTCTCTCCTTGCACTCCCGAAAAGCAGCTCAAAATTTGTTTGTCACTCTGAATTGGGTGTCCCCTACTTAGCAGACTAGATTAGGATCCAACCTATGCTATTATGGCACAAAATATGGTCATCTGAACATACTATTTTAAATCGAGCCATAATTTCGGACTGCCAAAAATCCCCTAAGGTTTTTAAAATTCCATGGCTCAAGTATGTCCATAATTTCCTGGTAAACTTAGGCCATCCTGAATATTTTACCCTCCCTGAGAGTTTGGTCACCGTCCAGAGGAAAGCCTTGAAGTTGAAATGCATCTCTTTTTTGGAAGAAATCAGATTAGCATCTGAAATCTGTAAACCAACGGTGTTGAGTTACCAATTGATTTTGACCAGTGTTTACATGCAACAATACTTAGTTAACATTTATAATTCTGGCCATCGGTTTGGGCTCACCCGTTTTCGGCTGGATATTTTCCATCATATAATCCGTTTTCCTATTGTTAACAATTGGTCAACCGACCTGGGGAACTGCACGTGTGATGATATTTCACCTCAGAATACTATGCACATGCCCATGTTACTACAGTTTGATTTCAGATATTGTCATCCGGCGTATCCATATTTGCAAATGTTATCAGATATTATTACGTGTTTTTTAATGTCGCGTTGACTGTTATTAATCGTAGGAAGCATCTGTAAACTGTAATGATATTATCGTGTTACTTCACTTTTTAAATAAGAATGAATTTTGTATAATTGTTTTTAAATTCTATATTTGGTCATTTTAATCATTGTATCTTTGTATTTCTTAGCTTTTATGATTCACTTCGTGACTTTGAATAACTTCAAATAAAGCTTATTTTGATGGATTTATTGACTGAGTAACAAACTCGCAGATTATTTTTCCTGTACCTCTGTAGGGAAAAGATCCAGCCATTTTGATGTGTCAGAAAGTCAAACTCCACTGTCTGAGTGCTGAAAGCAGGAAGATTATTTCTCTACTTTGGATACATTTGTAAATGAGTTTGATGCTCGATTTACAGACAACATAGGCCTCATGTCTGCTCCTGGAATTTTCAATCCAAAAGCTGCCAATTTTTTAGACTTTTCCTCTGTACTAGTTATTTTTCACAAATATCCAGAGGGTGTAGTATACCAAAGTATTCTACAATCCGAACTGGACACCACAAAAACATATTTTTTAGACAAGAATATACCAGATATTCACTCTGTCAGGCAGTATCTCAAGCATATACCAGGAGCGTTTCCTCAGGTTTTGGATATTTAACATCTAGTTCTTACTTTACCTATTATTGCTACAAACAAGAGCTTCCTCTCTTGAAACAGGTAATAAATTATTTGCGAAATGAACGTGGAGACAAGAGACTCAGGGTCTTATTCATGAGCACTTTATGACGCCATGGCAGCACTTTTTGTGGTGCTGCAACGGAGTAAAATATGTTTAGACTGCACCATATTTACAAAGCAACGCATCTAGGCACATGCGTAACTTTGTAAACCCCTGTGCAACATTATACCTGCGTCAGGTATAATGTATGCAGTGTGGGCATTCCGGTGCAGAAAAGGCTCATGGACGTGTTGTAATGAAATCTATGAGATTTCACTGCGTCACTTCCAGAATGCCACTGCGTCATATCCTTACACCTGACTCACAGCATGCGTAAGTTGACAATATGCTATTCAGAGATGTATGCTGTATTTGTGGCATTGTCAGCCTATTCTGTATTTCAAATTAGCTGAGCATCAACTTACCTTTAAGTCAGTCTCTACATAGGAGGAAGCCCTAGTCATCACTAGAACAAGCTGCTGCTCATACCAGCAGATACAATTCTAGAAAGGAACATGTGAACAGTTGGTCTCTTTCTATCTGCCCAGTCAGCACCTTCGTCTTTCCAAGGAAGCTGAGCATCTGCATCTCTTCTTATCAGTAATGCAGTATCAACATGACATCCAGTTTCTTCGCTCATGTGAGTCAAATATGTCCACATTTTCATAACACTCTTTAAATTGCTAATGCAGACATCTAACATGATTTCCAGTTCCTATGAGGAGATACATGGAGATTTTTTCAACGCGGGCAGTCGCGAGGCTTCATTTTCAGAAGGCTGCCGCTCAAGTAGAAACCCCTCTCTTCCACTCGTTGGCGGAATTATGCAGAAGTTTGTGGAGTTTTTA
Organism: Lissotriton helveticus; assembly: GCF_964261635.1. Classification (NCBI taxonomy): domain Eukaryota; kingdom Metazoa; phylum Chordata; class Amphibia; order Caudata; family Salamandridae; genus Lissotriton; species Lissotriton helveticus. The sequence continues at coordinate 291,639,373 of NC_136070.1, forward strand.
TATAACTCTGTGGAATTCTGTGGAGTCAATTTGCATGAATTCCGCCCACACCTATCCAAATGTGAGTATATTAAATTGTTCTGCATTCTGTCCATCAATTGATCTTCTGCATTTGTCACCCAGAGTGGGATGGGTAAGCCCAGACGGGGGTCCCATGCTCTCCATGCCACTGGAGTCAGGCTATCCTGGCTGATGAGGGGTATAAACCTGAAACCGGTCCTAGGATACTTGTTTCCAGGCCATGGAGGACCTGGCCTGGCAGTTTGGGCTGGACTGTTCCCATGAGGCACAGGGTCAAGACTGATTTGCATATGGCTGGGTTCAAACTGGAATGACATGGGGAGCAAGACAACAATGGATTTAGACCCAGATCTCTGTACTGGAGTGAATGTATGACATTGTTCTGCATTCTGTCTATCAACTGTTCTTTTTGCATTTGTCACAGCTATTCAAATAACAGTTTTGTATTTCGCATAATTTTGCATAATATTTTCAAATTCTGCACACCGCTCGCCCAAACCCTCTGCTACAATCACATACCATAAGCCCTAAGTGTAATCTAACTGTGTGGAAGGTGCTATGTGTGCACTGGTAAAGCCTTTCAGAAACTGGGCGAACCCATTTTCTGCTTTTCGTTATAACTACTAAGTACACAATGCGAGCGAAAATCAAAAATATTGTTTGCAAATTAACCTCGGTGTTAACCGGTGACTCTGAAAAGGACACTATGCATGGGTAAAATGAACAATTCAAATATACGTGAGAGGAGGATCTAGTATGACTAGAGATGGCAAGGTAGGTGTGTACCCTGCATTTAGAAATAGTTGCTCAAATGAGTCAAATCCCTTTGAGCCGAGAGAAATCTTTCTTCCATTCTCGCTCTTTCTGAACAATTAAAATGTTAATATCCGCCTGCAATATTTTTAGCTTCTGAATCAAGTTGTCACCGTTACAAAAAAAAGCAATTTGCAAGTTCATGTAAAGAAACACGGCTCTTCCAGTTCATTTGTGTTTTTATCTTGATTATCAACATGTTTTGTCATTTGCCTGTAATTTATTCATTATTTTTTTCCACGAGAGGAACATGAAGGAAAAGATAAGTGTGCTTGTCAAAATGTGAAACAGATGCTCTAACAATGATTGGAGACAATTCACGCTCTCAATAAGAACCAACAGTCATCTCCAGATATAGCTCGGGTGTCTTGATTCCAATAGACTTTGGAACATGCCGACTCGCATCTTTTAAGCAATTGGAAAGAAAAGGGAGGGGGCTTAATTAGATGTTACTGTCATTCTTTCCTGCTTCGATTTATCGCATTTCAGTGGTCGTGAGAAACTAAAAGTGAAAAAAAGCTTCTTAGCAAAAGCAAGGAGCATTTTTTTTCTGAAAACTTCTTTGCTTATAAAATAAGCTATACATTTTCAGAATGGCTAATTATTTAGAGATGGAATATACATTTACTGCTTCTAATTCATATGCATAACTAGTGCCTTTGACCTCCAGGTGCTAGATTACACAATTCACAGGGAAATTTGCTATCTTATCTTGCGCGAGTGCTAATATGTAATTTGCACTAACCAAATAGAGAAAAAATTCAGTAAGTGCATATTTCTGTGCAAAATGCTCTGCTTGCTGTATGTTGGTGTAAATTGGATGCAGCCCACTGGCTGTGAACGGCAGGGGTTGGCCACTGCTCCAAACCCCCAAAGACAGACAAGCCTCATCAATGGACATCCACCCATGGGCCCCACCTCTCATTCTTTCCTTTGTAAAAAAAATTGTTTTACCAATCTCATTGGTCCCAGGGTACTCCTAAGTTGCCCCCTTGTAGCTTTTTTCATAAGCAGCACAAAATGACTGAGTCAATCTTCCCAGCACATTGAAATGTTTTGTTTTTTTATTCCGCAAATTGGACTGCTTTAGTTTTTTAATTCACAATTCTGCAGAAAACCCGTTGGATGCTTGCGGGACTACTTGTAAATAAAGATATACTTCTACAACCTTAATCAAACAAAAACTACTGAATACATTTAAATCAATTCACAGAAAGCAGTATTTCTTTGTGAAGATCTAGCTTTCTATCAAATTTGGTGTAATTCTGTTCAGTTATTTTTTCTCTACACTTGTCTAATTATTTTCCTTTTTTATTTAGTTTTTTACATTTTTCGTTATTGTCGACAAGAGGGCAACAAACTTGTCACAGTATTACATCAATCAAGAAGCAAACAAAAAAATAAAGAACATATGACTCAAGAGCTTAGTACAAACAAACGTACACCATGTAGCAGACAGGATCACCAAAACATTACAATTATCAATGTCTCAAATAATAGTATTCAAAAAACGGTTTCTAAAATGAAATGCCCCCAAATTGCATCTAATTTCATCAGAGAGCGAATACCCCTTGCCTTAGCCAAAGCTTCTTCCATTTCATACGTTTCCCTGACCAGCATCCACCAATCATTTATAGAAGGAGGTTTTGGAAAAATCCATACCTGGGCAATTACCAGCCTAGCGGCGACCAGGCATAATGATGATAACCCATCATAATTTCTGTAACCGTTACAGGTGAGTCTATCCGCAGTTTCTGAGAGAATATTTGGCCAATCTTTTGCCATAGTGTCTCTAATTCCAGACAAGTTGCAAACCTATGTATTATACTAGCCGCGTACAGACCACAACTGGGACATTTCGTCAGATCTCCACCTACCCCAGGTGGAGTCCTTTAGAGATTTTTTCTGGCGTATGGTACAGAAAGCACATAGTACAGAATTGCTGTAGCCACAGACTCACAGAATATACTGAGTCATCTACAGTGCTTAGTGCTTGTTCAATAGTGATGGACATGATCCCCGTCCCCAGAACCTTACTCGAGTGCTCCGCCAGTCTATCACAATCACTTTGTCTGTAGTTATTAAAGCACTTGTACATATGGCTTATCATAGATTTAGTCTTTTCCCCATGCAAGCAGTCCCAACTCTCAGAACTAGATATTTTTGTCAGGGCTAGATATCTCACAAGGTGATCACTAATCTGGAGATTAGGTAATTTATACTGAAGCTGCACATTCTCAAAGGAAACAAAGCCATTATAATCATAGAGATGCCCAAGACATGTGATCCCATAACTAGCCCAGATTTTACTGACAACATCCTGAAACACCTCCGGGAATATCAGATTACCCCATAAATTAGAACCCGCAAGGGAATAGATCGAAATAAATATAAGAATTTGGGTAGTGTCTTCATTTTAATAATATTAGATCATCCTATAATACCTTTAGGGAGTTTATGCCAGTTCTTTAATTGTTTAACTGTATCTTTCACTAAAGATTCATAATTTAATGCAAATATTCGATCTATCTGTGCAGAGAGCTTAACCCTCTAAATAAGTAGCTACAAAGCAAGCACCAGGAATTGATTTTACGGGTTTAAAATTAAGAAGTACATTGTGTTTTTTTAACGTTTAATTTATGCACTGAAATAGAGCCAAACTTGGCTGCTTCATCCTCAATGGCATTGATTACTCTCGCTGGTTCATGGAGTGATTTGAGAGTTAAGCTGCAAAGCACGAATAAATGGCTCAATATATAGAGCAAACAACAGAGGTGATAGGGGGCAACCCTGCCTAGTACCACAGAAAATTGGAAATGTTAGTGACTGTAAACCAGGGTATAGTAATTTAGCTTGGGGTTTATAATATAAAGCGTGTATACATTGCTTAAATTGTCCCTTAACACCAAATGTTGCAAGTGTAAACCCACAGGAAATCCCACCCCACCCTATTGAAAGCCTTTTCGGCATCCAAAAGAACTATACCAAGGGGAGTTGACATCTTCCCAGTCATATCGAAAAAGCCCCCACCGCCATATTAACATGAGCTGTAGTGTCCCTTCCTTGAATAAAGATGTGTTGATGAGGAGATACTAACCCAGGCATGATTGGAACAAGACGATTCGCCAAAATGTTTGCAAAAATGATGGCATCAGCGTTTATGAGCGAGAATGGCCATTAATATCTGCACTTATCAGGAGCTTTGTCCTTTAAAAAAACAAAAAGACAATCTGCGCCATAATTCATGATTCTGGTATCTTTCCACTCGAGTCGATACATTGTATAACCAAACTAAATGGTGGAATCAAAATATCTTTAAAGAGCTTATAAAATTCGACGAGTATGGAATCCACCCTGGTTGCCTATCTGCGTTATATTCCATGACTCTGGTTTCTTTCCGCTTGAGTCTATACATTGTATAACCAAACTAAACGGGTGGAATCAAAATATCTTTAAAGAGCTTATAAAATTATATGGGTATGGAATCTTCCCTGGTCGCCTTCCCAGATGGCAGAGTAGATATTGCCAAACCTATTTCTTCCTTCGTGATATCATTCTCCAGTAAGGCAGATGTCTCATCACTCATGGCTGGAAGATGACTACCCTGAAGATACCGTTGTATGTCATTCAGTTCTGATTCAATAGTTGGTGTGTATAGCTCTTGATAGTAAATGGAAAATTGTTCTAAAATCTCCTATGGATGTGAATGCAGAGAACCATTTGCCCCTTTTATAGTTCTTATTTGAGTTTTAGCTCTATCTTCTGCAACCTATATGCCAGAACCCTTCCTATTTGTTCACCATATTCTTATTGCATAAATTGATATTTATTTAATGTAACCGCAATTCTCTCCCTAAATGTATTCTTAATAGATAGTCTGACATCTATTAGAGAGAGAAGCAGCTGTCCCTGATCGTTATTACCCCGCAAGACTGCCTCCGCTTGTTGTTCTTCAGCTTAATTTATTGCTTGAATGACCTCCTTCCTTGCGGCTTTACGCGCTTTGTTCTGTTTCCATACATATTGTTGGGTTGCACCTCTTATAACTGCCTTCATAGTAACCCAGACCGTAAGCAGTGAGGCTGACCCCATATTCTTTTTAAAAAATAGTTCAAGCTGTTTCCTAATACTAGCCAAATACACACCATCTGAAAGTAGATATCTAGGAAAAGAGAAGGGTCTAAGTATCTTACATACAGCTGTAGACCTAAACGATAATAGTACTGGATTATGATCAGACGTAACTCGTGGGCATACTTCCTTATCTGATGTCAACATTATTTGATCTGACACCCATGCCATAGCTGTTCTGGAATAGAGCCTGTGTGGGGCAGAGCAGTAAGTGTAACCTGGGATAGTTGGATTTAAGTTTCTCCATACATCTCTAAAATACTGGAGCCATCCCAATTCTAAGATAGCTGCCTGAGTCTTTTGAATTCTTTGAGTCGCTTGGAATCTAGTTGAGTCCATACTATAATCCATAACACAATTAAAATCCCCCATTACAAATCGTTCCCCCTCCCAATTTAACATTTTGATATTCAATACATCAATAACAGTAGGATTGTCAATATTAGGACCATTTATTGAACAAAAAGCATATTTATTGCTTCTAATTTAAAGCTGTGCAATTGCCCATCTACCCATCTGATCAGCCAATGTCTAATGTATTGTACATGTAAAGCGTTTGTGCTTTAAAATAGCAGTACACCTCGTTGAAGTACCTTGTGTCGCACATACTAAAATTTCATACCCCAAGTGTTTGAGAAGATTGCGGTCTTTGTACGAGAGATGCATCTCTGTTAACAGTACTATCTGGGGACTATACATGTTTAACTCTTCACATACGAGTTGCCACTTAGTTCTACTGTTGAAGCCCGCAATCTTCCAAGTGTGACACTTAATCTAATCCATAAACAAAGTTATTCCTTTCCATCTTGTTTACTACCCTTCCCAATGTGCATCTTTATTCTTGTACTTATTCCATATTTATATTCATACGCTCTATTCACAAACTTGCTTCTTAATTTCCTATGTACCGCATGTTGATTTTTTCCTGCCCCTCCATGATCCAACCCACTCCCCCTTCCCCCTTAGCGAACCCACCCCTCCCTGTATCGTAAAGGAGGAATCATCCCCATTTAACAGCTGCCGCTGATTTGGCAGCTTCTTGGAGACAGTAACGCACAAGGACTCCCAAGCTGGCCCACACCATTACCATTGGTCAATTTGCCATTTGAAAAAAAATAACAAAAGAAAGAGAGAGAAAAGAAAAAGTTTAAAAAACCCACGGAGAATGGAGAAAGATGCGAGAGGCAAGACAACTGCATTCAAGTAAAAAAAAATCTAAAGCCGTCTCCCCCTCCCAACTTCTCCCCCCTTAAGCTTTATTCAACTAAAGGAACAAAGTCAAGGCACTGTTAGATTCTAAGTTTTGTCCGACACTACTGTTTGCCATCTACCAATAGTATCTTTCGCTTCCTGCTCGGTTAAGAAAAAATACGATTGCCCGCCTGCAGGACTTTCAAACATGCTGGCTCCTGTAAAAATACTTGTGACAAAGTAGCTTTTAATGGATTAATCAGTTGGTACAATTTCAAGCATCTATTCATTGTCGCTTTACAAAGATCTGACCGCTCGAAGATAGTGAGAGAGTCAACTGTTACAGTGGAGCTAGGACAAGCCTTCAAAGTTACAGATTGCCAAAGTAGAAAATGTCCCCAAAAAAATAAAAATGGCCTTGGATAGCGAGACCCCTGTTTAAACTGCACAAGTGGGAGTCTATGAACCCTTTGCAACTGGCAGTCCCAGTCCCAGCCCCAGTCCCAATCCCAATCCCCCAAATCAGGAAAAGCCTTCTGAAAAAGCGGGACTACAAATGCTCCAGGGTCTAATCCCTCCTGCCCCTCTGGGACTCCAAACAGCCTTAAACTATGTCACCACTGGCGATTCTCAAGATCCTCTATCTTTAGTTGCATAGCTGTGATGTGGGTGTCATGCATCTGCAGTGAGCTGGATGCTTGAGTAGTAGACTCCTCAGTATTTGCAACCCTCTGCCTTAGTTCCAAAATATAATTTGTGAGTGTTCAGGCCTTAAGTGTCACCTCCTTTAGAAACTGCTGAATGCTGTAGTTATCAGCCTTAGCCTGAGAATAGTGCTCCTGCACTTCAGAAAAAGCTAGACTTCAGAGGGTTTAGATTTACTATATATTATGCAGGCAAAGCTACAGTAGGGAAAGGGTTAAACTTCCTAGGGGGTTAGATTTCCTATTGCCACTCCTATATAACCAACACTAGTGAAAGAATTGGACTTCGGATGGGTTGGAATTTACTATTGCACTCCAATCTAATCAACAATAGGGAAAGTGTGGAACTTAGGAGAGGTTCCAGTTAATATTGCCACTCCAGTCTAAGGGCTTTATTATGAGTATGGTGGGCCATGGACCGCCAGACTTACAGGGCGCCTCCATTATGACCAGGGTGGTTGGGCTGCCCTAGCACCCACAAGCTCCAAGGATCAGATATCTCTGGTGGTGACGCAGCGGTATTGAGGCCACAACATGCTTGGCAGGGCTGCTGCACCCCGTGAAGCATATTACTAGTTTCCTCACTGCCACACTTTTCATAGTGGTGCGACCTTCATGAAATGTGACCCTACAGGGGCCCCTTCTGCTTCAGACCATGTAGATGCACACATGGGGGCACAACATGTACCCCCATATGTGCATGCACCCCAGTACCTGCATGGCATGGACTGCAACAGTCCATGCCATACAGGTACCCCATTGCGGTACCTAGTTCACAGGCTCCACCCTGGGAACACTAAAGAGCCTCCCGCCAGACAAGAGAAAATTACTGCTCTGGCAGGCGGTTCCTACATGGGGTTGGCGGTGCGGGAGTGAGGCGGTCTCGCTCCCACACCGCCAAATTCTTAAGATGGCCCTAAGTAATAGAAAAGCATGTGGTCCACTCCAGAGTGGCTAGATTTACTTTTCCTACTCCAGTCTAAGCAACAACTTCGGAGTAGATTTACTATTCTCACTCCAGTCTGAGCAACAGTAGGGAAAGCGCTGAAATTCAGAGGGGTTAGATTTATTATTCCCACTTCAATCTAAGCAACAGTAGAGTATGTGTTGGACTTCAGAGAGGTTACATTTACTCTTCAAAATCCTGTCTAAGCAACGGTAAGGAAAAAGTTGACCTTCGAATGGGTTAGATTTACTACTCCCACTCCAGTTTAAGCATCAATAGGGAAATTGGTGGACCTTGGAGGGATTCGATTTACTAGTCCCACTCCAATGTAAGCAATAATAGGGAAACATATAATAATACAAGTTCAAATAATTTATTAAAACTATTTTAGCACATAAAACATAATAAATTAGAGTATGTATTAGAATACTGTATTAACTAGCAAAAATATAAATACATCAAATATAATTTTAAATTGCAAATCCATTACTTAAAATAAAAATTAATGTGTGCATTTGAATTAAAAAAAATAATTGAAAAATAATATAACAATTAAACAAATAATATCATTAATAATCAATTTAATAGTTAATTTACTATAAAAATGCTTACCATTAAATGTAAATTCATTTAAACCCAACAACTCACATTAAAATGAACATAATCAAATTAAACCAATAGAAACCTATCAGTAACAATTATCATGAATAATAATCAATTAAACCAAGTAATTTACAATCAAAAACTTACTTACCATTAGATGTCTATTATTTATACTTTAAGTATCTTCCCACCCTTTTCCCCTGCAAACACATGAACCTGCGACTAAAATAAAACATACTATCAATAATAAAATTAAAATATGCATTAGAAATAACAAAATAACTAAATATATTAAAAATTACAACATATAATAAAAATATACATTAACAATTAAAAATCTAATATCATTAAATGTATTTTGTTTACATTTCTTCTATAGGGATTTTTGAATTTCATGTTACATTGGCTTACATTTTGTGATAATGCAAATAAGAGAGAAAACAAAAAAGAACACATTAAGGAGTCCATATCAACATTATATATCATCTCCAGTCTACCATATAACATAGACTTCTAGCTCAGAAGAGCCTTATGTCATGGATGCTGCTTCTCCGGTATTCTAACGTGTAGGAGGATGGGCTGCTCTCTGTCCGGTGACTGCCTGAGTTGGTTTTGGCTCGGGAGTAAGTGAAGCAGTAGTTCCCCACTCTATCACTTCGCACCTCTACATTGCCTACTCTTGTCTGAGTTCCCAATACTTAAGAGCCTCTGTCTGACATGGCAAAGGAGTAAACATATAACCATTAACTGAGGCAAAGATAGGGAATGGAGGGGAAGTCAAGGGGGTTGCGCTCTATGGCGTGGCAATCATCTATCACATGGGTTGGTTTCATGTCTATCTGTGAGGTATCTGTGACATCGGTTGATCAGGGCGTGCGGTAACCCAAGGGCACTACCTTCGACGCATTGAGTCAGGGTCCTGGCCTAGGGAGGTCATAGTGGATAGCCGGCTATCTTCCCCTTCCAGCTATTCCGTGCCTATACTCTCTGGTGTGCAGGAGGGCAGGGGTGGGGTTAGGGATTGAGATTGAGTTGCTTCGGGGGAGTCAGCTTGTGTTATTTCCTGTGTGCATTGGAACATGAGTTGTGCCCATTCCATGGAGATGGGATGTTTGCGGATCCCCTTCACTTCCTCATCTCTTATTGCCTCCTCTTCTGCCGCCCCCCATTTTTTAACAGCACCAGTCCAGGCCGCTTCCAGGGGCCCTGCCGGAGCCCTCCAATACATGGTTATTCCCCGCTTCACCAGTAGTATGGCCAGGGCCGCAAATCTACACTGCACCTTTTCCATCTTCCACTTGCAGAAGACCCCCAGGGCACATGCCTCCCATGTGTCAATATTCATGAGGTGTACCGTCACCTCCAGCACCTGATGGACCCTCCCCAAAAAGATTGAATTATGAACAGTCCCAAAACATGTGTTTAAAGTTCGCCTCGGGGGTATGACATCTGGGACAGACGAAATGCGTATTCGGGAATAATCGGCGAAGTCGATGCGGCAATAAATATGCACGATGAAGGATATTGAATTGAAAGTTTTTGAATCGCACATTTCTGGAAACCTTTTTGGGGTATTCCAGGGCCTTTTACCACTCCTTCTCATTGAGTACACTTCCTATCTTGTCCTCCCATTTCTGACGCAGGGTGTGTAGTGGGGTCATGATCAGTTCCTTTATCTCCTTATAGTGCCACATGACTAAGTGTCTGCCCACCCCCATGCGCAGGATTGTATGGAGAACCGGATGTGTCGGCGGTTCACCCTCTGTGAGGTCCCAACATTGCTGGGCGCTGTCTACTAAACGCCTATGCACCAGGAATTGGCCCGGGGGGAGATCATAACTGTCCATCAGTTGGGGATATGTTTTCAGTTGCTCATCCTTGAACAGGGATTCTATTTCTGTCACCTCGCAATCCGTCCACGCCCAGAGGGCTCCTGCGGTATAATAGTGCTCTCGGAGCGGGAAACTGACCAACGGGAGCAGCGGAAAATAAAGAGGTCGACCCTTTGACATACGGTGTATGCTCATCATGCATTTGTGGGCGATGGAAACCTGTAGGGGGTGTGTACGTAACAGCTTAGTGCCCGGCATCAGCCGCCTCCGGATAGCCGGGAGCGGTACCCTACCTTCATGAGTGTATGTTTCCTCTGTATACCTGCCCGCCGTCCAATGTGACAGCCATTGAAGCTGTGCTGCTAGGAAATAGGTCTCAAAGGATGGGGTCCCCAAGCCCACTTGCGTGGTGGGCAAGTAGAGAGTGTGAAGGGCTACTCTGTGAATACCGCCACCCCATATCAAGGCAATAAGCAGTGTTTCCAGTTGGCGAAAAAAGGAGTGAGGCGATATCACTGGAAGATTAGCGAAGGAGTACAGCAGTCGGGGAACCATAATCATCTAGGCTAGGGCCACTCTTCCTACGGGGGCCTAGGGTAAGGTCTTCCAGAAGGAAACTGCCGCTCACAGCCTCGCCAAAGTTTTGCGGTGGTTTCCCTAGTACAGGTCCTCAAGTGAATGGTATAATCTTACCCCTAGATATCGAGGCGCCTTTGCGCTCCATCCAATGATTTGGGGACCTATCCGTATATCCAACGGGGTCAGATGAGGACCCAGGGGAAATACAGTCAACTTCGCCCAGTTGAATTTAAGTCTAAGGATGGGCGTAGTGGGCGTAGTGGGGCTGCGTGAAGCTTCGTGAAGTGGGCAGGAATCTACGCCCACCCACGCGCTTCGCGTAGCCCCACTACGCGCCGCCCACCTCCCTCCCGCCCTCTTCTACACCCCTAATTTGGATTTAAAATAGTGTAATGGAAAATCACTTACCTTTTATGCGCGTCCCGGGGCACCCTCTTCTTCTTCACGCTGACTTCTTCCAAACCAAATGCGCATGCACGGGCGTGGAAGAAGTCGGCGCGAAGAAGAAGAGGGCACCCCGAGACGCCGCATAAAAGGTAAGTCATTTTCCTTTATTTTTACACTATTTTAAATCCAAAATAGGGGTATAGAAGAGGGCGGGAGGGAGGCGGATGGCGGGCAACTTCGCTTCGTCCACGGGTGTGCGTAGTGTTTCCTGCTATGCCTACTTGGCGAATCGCGAAGTAGGCAACACTACGTGCACTCCGTGGGTGGAGCGAAGCACTCTGCCCAGGGTTATTTAAGTCCCGAGACTTCCACAAAGTTTTACAATATTTCCCAGCTCGGCCTTAGATCACTTGTAATGTATTTGACATATATCAGAAGGTCAACTGCATATAACGACACGCTGTGCACCACATCTGCAATTGGAATTCCCAAGGCCCCCCCCTGCCTCAACCTAATGGCAAATGGTTCCACCACCAGGGCAAAGAGGAGGGGGGACAAGGGGCAACCCTGTCTCGTCCCACGCTCCACTAGAATCGGATTGGAGAAGTATTTCCCCATTCTCACCCTGGTGGTGAGGCCCCTGTATAGAAGTTGCGTGTGTAGGCCAATAGGGTCAGGCCAGTGCACACTTTACGGAGCACCACGAAGAGATATGGCAATAGCAATGTATCAAAGGCCTTTTCGAGGTCCAGGATAAGGCATGCAGCTCGAGGGAAGTATTCCCGCGCGGCATCCTGTATGTGAAATAGCCTACATATATTCTGTGACACGCTTTGCCTTGGGAGGAACCCATTCTGGTCTGGGTGGATCAGTTGAGGCAGAACCTGTGCAAACCGATTGGCCAGTATCTTCCCCAGGATCTTACAATCCGCGGTGAGCAATGTTATAGGCCTATATAATGCTGGGATCATGGGGTCCCTGTGTGGTTTCAGAAAGGTTACCAGGGTGGACTCCCTGAGTGATCCCGGGAGTTCCCCTCTCTGCAATGCATCCTCATATACGGCAACAAGTCTGAGGGACAATTGTCTGGAAAATGTGACATATTATTTGAGGGGAAAGCCATCAGTTCCCGGCGCCTTGCGTCGCGCCAGGGGCCGGATCACATGACTGACATCTGGGGGTTTTATCTTAGCTTCCAAAGCCTTTCTTTCCTCCAGCGGAATTTCGGGCACTGGCAGGGAGCGAAAATACTGGTCTATTATCAGCGGGGAGATCTGTGGTGGGACACGATAGATTCCCACATAATAGTCGTGAAAGATGTCCAGGATATCTGTTGGCGACTGCTTAAGGTTGCCGCTCGCATCCAGCAGTGCTGTAATGGGTTGCAAATCCCTGTTTTGTTTCGCGAGCCAGGCTAAAAGTGTTCCGGCCCTATTTCCTTCCCGATATACCCGAGCCGCGTACATTCTGAAATTATACTTGCGCATGTCCCGTTCTGTTTCCGCATATGCCGTTTTCGCTGCCACCACCTGATCGGGAGTTGCATCCCCTCGATCCATGCTCTTTGTTAGGTCCGCTAGACGCCTCTCCGCGGCTTGCAATGCCTGCTCTAATACTTTCCTCACTCCCACTATGTGTTGAATGCAGTGTCCCCTTGCCTCTATTTGAACGCATCCCATTCCACCAAACGGGTAGATGCTGTGCCTGCGTTCAATGTAAAGTGTTGGATGTGTTCACCATGTATTTGACAGAAAGCCTGATCCGTGAGGCAGTCTCTGTGGAGTTTCCACGTAGGTATCGGGGGTGTGGTGCTCTCTATCTGAGGAGTACTGTATGTGCATCATGATTGGATAGAACCCTACCGATATAATCAGTATACTGTATCTGGGGTAGCATCACTGCCGAGCAGAGAAATCTGTCCAGTCTAACTCTTAAATTGTGCGGGCGGAGAAGAATGAGTATACCTTGGCAGTTGGGTTTCGCTCCCGCCACACATCGACCAGTGCACAGCGGGTCACTCAGTTCTTGAAGTGTTCTGTTTCTTTTAATGCGGGTGATTGTGCTGGTGGGGGGTGCGACCTATCCAGCTCTATGTTCAGGACACAATTATAGTCCCCTCCTAACAACCAAGGGACTGCCGCGTGTTGTGCTAACGTTTCAGTGAGGTGACTCCAATATCGCTCTTGCTTTATATTGGGGGCATTTATGCTTCCAATCTTTACCCTCAAGGTGGCCCACCAGCAGGGAGTACCTGCCTTTCTTAATCAATCAATCAATCAGGAAATTTGTATAGCGGGCTACTCACACGGAGGGGTCTCAAGGCGCTTGGGGGAGAGGGGTCCGCTACTGCTCGAACAGCCAGGTCTTGAGTTGCTTCCTGAAGGAGAGGTGGTCCTGGGTGAGACGGAGGTGGATGGGGAGGGAGTTCCAAGTCTTGGCTGTCAGGTAGGAGAAGGATCTTCCTCCCATGGTGGCTCTTCGAACGCGTGGACGACGGCGAGGGCGTGGCTGGTCGATCGTAGCTGGCGGGTGGGAGTGTAGAAGGTCAGGCGTTTGTTGAGGTACCTGGGGCCTGAGTCGTGGAGGGCCTTGTGTGCGTGGGTGAGAAGACGGAACGTGATTCTCTTGCTGACGGGGAGCCAGTGCAGGTCTCTCAGGTGTCCGGAGATGTGGCTGTGTCGGGGAATGTCCAGGATGAGTTGTGCGGAGGCGTTCTGGATGCGTTGGAGTCTTTTCTGCAGTTTGGCTGTGGTTCCGGTGTAGAGGGAGTTTCCGTAGTCCAGTCGGCTGTTGACGAGTGCCTGGGTGACCGTCTTCCTGGTTTCGGTGGGGATCCATCGGAAGATCTTTCGGAGCATGTGTAGGATGTTAAAACACGATGATGAGACGGCGTTGACCTGTCTGGTCATCGAGAGGGAGGAGTCCAGGATGAAGCCCAGGTTGCGTGCGTGGTCCGTTGGTTTGGGCGCGCTGCCCAGGGCAGGGGGCCACTAGGAGTCGTCCCAGGCAGAGGGTGATGATCCAAGGATGAGGACTTCCATCTTGTCTGAGTTCAGTTTCAGGCAGCTGTTCCTCATACACTCGGCTACGTTTTTCATCCCTTCGTGTAGGTTGGTTCTGGCGGTGGCGGGGTTGTTTGTGAGGAAGAGGATCAGCTGGGTGTCGTTGGCGTAGGAGATGATGTTGAGGTTGTGTTGGCGATGGCTGCGAGGGGGCTCATGTAGACGTTGAAGAGGGTGGGCCTGAGTGATGATCCTTGTGGTACGCCGCAGATGACTTCGGTGGCATCGGATCTGAACGGGGGGAGGCGGACTCTCTGGGTTCTTCCGGCGAGGAACGAGATGATCCACTCCAGTGCCTTCCCTTGGATTTCGATGTTGCTGAGGCGTTGTACTAGGGTGCGGTGGCAGACAGTATCGAACGCTGCGGAGAGGTGCAGGAGGATGAGGGCCGCTGTTTCCCCGTTGTAGAGCAGGGATCGGATGTCGTCCGTGGCTGCGATGAGGGCGGTCTCGGTGCTGTGGTTGGCTCGGAAGCCGGACTGTGAGTGGTTGAGGGATCAGTTTGTCTCGAGGAAGGCGGCAAGCTGTTTGTTGACGGTCTTCTCAATGACTTTGGCAGGAAACGGGAGGAGTGAGATGGGGCGGTAGTTCTTGAGGTCTGTGGGGTCTGCTGATGGTTTCTTCAGGAGGGCACTGAGTTCGGCATGCTTCCAGCTCTCTGGGAAGGTGGCGGTGTTGAAGGAGCAGTTGATGATGTCCCGGAGTTGGGGTGCGATGACGGAGACGGCCTTGTTGAAGACGTGGTGGGGGCATGGGTCGGTTGGTGATCCGGAGTGAATGGTGTTCATCGTGCGGATGGTGTCTTCTGTGCTGATCGGGGTCCAGGTGCTGAGGGTGGTGGTGGGGTGCGTTGGTTCCGTGGTTGGGTGCGTGGTCTGTTCGCCGAAGCTGTTGTGTATGTCTGCGATCTTGCTGTGGAAGAACGAGGCGAGTGAGTCGCAGAGGTCTTGTGAGGGAGTGATGTCGTTGTTTCCGGCGCTGGTGTTGGAGAGCTCTTTGATGATGTTGAATAGTTCCTTGCTGTTGTGTGCGCTGTTGTCTAGTCGATCCTTGAATGCTGACTTCTTGGTGGTGTGGATCAGCTGGTGGTGTTTGCGGGTGGCGTGCTTGAGGGCGGTCATGTTGTCTGTAGTCGGGTTTTTTCGCCAGGCTTTCTCGAGAGTGCGGCAGTTCTTCTTAGAGTTCTTGAGGTCGTTGTTGAACCAGGGGGCTATCTTGCTTCTGGGCCTGCTGGGATGGTTTTTCAGGGGTGCAAGGTCGTCAGCGCAGTTCGTGATCCAATGTGTGAGGCTGTTGGCTGCTTGGTTGGGGTCCGTTGATCTGGCGGGAGGGTTCTGGCTCAGTGATGTGATGAGCTGGTCGGTGGTGATCTTGTTCCAGCTCCTGCGGGGGGCCTGTTGCGGGTGGTGGTGAGTCGTGGTCCTTCTGAAGCTGAAGTGGACGCAGCTGTGGTCTGTCCAGTGGAGTCCGGTGGAGTGGCTGAAGGAGATGTACTTGCTGGAGGAGAAGATTGTGTCGAGAGTAAGTCCGGCATAGTGGGTGGGGGTGTTCACCAGTTGCTTGAGTCCGAGGTTGGCGAGATTGTCCAATTGTTGTTGTCGTTGTTGTTCTCCAGGTGGAAGTTGAGGTCCCCTAGGAGGAGGTAGTTGGAGGAGGCAAGGGCGTGCGGGCTGAGAAAGTCTGCGATGTCTTCGCTGAATTGTTTCCAAGTTCCGGGGGTCTGTAGATTAGGGTGCCTCTGAGTGTGGTCTTGGGGTCGGTGTGTATCTGGAAGTGAAGATGTTCGGCGGATGCGAGGGTGTCTTCGGCGTTGGTCGTGATGCGGATGGTGTTCTTGTGGACGATGGCGATGCCTCCTCCTATCTGGTTGACGCGGTCCCTCCGGGTGATCTTGTATCCGTCCGGGATGGCGATGGCGATGTCGGGCGCTGAGGAGGCGTTCATCCAGGTTTCCGTGAGGAAGGCGACGTATGGAGATGAGGTGTCGAGCAGGTTCCATAGTTCCACGGCGTGTCTGTGGACGGAGCGAGTGTTGAGCAGGATGCACTTCAGGAGGTTGCTGTTGGTGCTCGGCTTGGCGGGTGCAGGTGTGGTGCAGGTCCGGATGCAGGAGAACTTGCAGGATTGGCAGGTGAAGGGTCTGTGGGTACGTCCTGGGGTGGCTTGGTGGCAGCCGGGGGTCCGGCCGGTGTTGAATGCGTTGAGGGTGGCGGCGTCGTACGTCCGGCGGGTGAGATGGCATCTGCGGGGGCCAGGGGATCTGGCGCTGGGTGCGGGCCAGGCGTGGACGGGCGCAGACGGGCTTGCCTTTGGCACGCCTTCGACGCACCATTGGCGCATCCGCTGCGCGTACGCGTGGACTCTGCAATAAATGGAGAGTGGGGGGGCGGAGCGAGGGAGGAGCAGCTGGGAGGCGGGAGCGGGGTGGCGAGTGGGGAGGGGAGCAGAGCTGTGATGCAGGAGGGAATGGGGTGGGGCCGCAGGGGAGCAGCGGCAGGGAGCGGGGTAGAGGGGCACAACCGTGGGTAGAGAACACAACAAAATACAATGGCACAACAGGGGCTGATACAAATACGGTCAGAAATACAAAATTACAAAATAATAGGCACAACATGCAAAACGGGCAAAACCAGATACAATACGGTCAGGCGAGATCACAGGGGTCAGGGTCAGGGGCACAACAGAGGCACAACGGGCAGCGGCGGCGGCAGCAAGCGGAGACCGGGCACACCAAGGATGGGCCACGCGGCAGGTGGAGCGACCGGCTCTGACCAGGTCAGGTCAGGTCACCTTATCGACTAGCCTGGACTATTCTCGAAAGGGGATCCCGGTTTGATCCAGATCAGGGTCCCCCTAGCAAAAGGCGAAGTAGGTTGTGGCACAAACAATCCCGCGCCATTTTCTGTGCAGGCGTTCTACCTCTACTGCCATTAGGTGTGTCTCCTGAAGGAGGACTATCTGCGCCTGCTACCGCTTTACATGGGCGCAAATCGTATACTGTTTGTGTGCTGTGTGCATGCCTCTGACATTGAGTGTGATTCCCTTTAGGTCTGTGTTACAGGTCCTACTCCTCATTGCACTGTGTATTCGGTCTCTCGGGGCACCCGCTGCAATGCCCCTTGTGGCACACGCTTTGCCCTCCCAGCCAACTGTCTATGTCTACCACCCAACCTTGTTGTCTGCCTGTAGCGCATGTCCACCCCCGGGGGAGTGAGGTAACAGGGGAACTAGAAACCACGGGAAACTTTTCCAACTAACAGGACCTATCCCTCGAGGAGATAAGTCCAAACTGCACATCATGTGCTAACTCTAGTTTGTTCCGTAAAGAGGAGGTGGTTGCCAGCCGCCTTCTGCCACTGTCGCCCCCGCAGCCCGCATATTGCCTACATGGAAATGGTCCTTGATTGCTTTCTGGATAGTCCCTGCCTACCGGTGTGGTCTAGTAGCCAGTCCGGCCCTTGGGCCCACTAGTTTAGTAGTAGTGCCCCCGGAATATCCGATCAGTGTTCTCTGTTCCAGGAGGCATGCGGGCTCCAAAGAATTTCTCTCCGATGTGCATACCATTGCAGCTGGGGAGCATCAAATCAAGGTGTCTGCCGTCTGTGGAGTCACCACCGGCGGCATCGCAGAATCGTCCCCCATGGTGTTGGTATCGCTACCCTCCTCCTCCGAGGTGAAGATGTGTGGGCCCCTCTCGCCATCTGAGCTGTCACCTGGGGCTCCCAGCTCCACCACCGCCTGAAGCGCCCTCTGACGCTCTGCTATGATTTGCGTACAGTCAGGAGACTTTTTGTGGGGGAAGGAGTCCGATCGTGAGCTGAGCTGAGTGAGTGTGATTTTCTTCTGTTGTTGGCGTCGGCGGCCCAGCGACCCCGAGGCCCGCGCACTCCCGCGGCTGTCCACACCCGACAGATGCTGCCAGGTCGGAGAAAAAGTGTGTGGTCCCATCATGTATGATTTTGAGGCACGCCGGGAACAGAAGAGCATACTGGACATTTTTCTGGTGCAGAGTGCGCTTGACCGTCAAGAACGTGGCTCGCTGTTGCTGGACCGCCCGTGAGTAATCTGGGAACAGCATAACTTGCTTGTCTTCCACTTCGAGTTCTCCTTGTCATCTAGCTGCTCGAAGGATGCATATCTGTCTTGGAAGTGAAGCAGTTTCAGGAGGAATGGTCTGGGTGATGACCCTGGGGGCGGCCTACGGGCCGGCCCCCTATGCGCCCTTTCAATAGAGAAGAACGGGGTTAAGTCTTTTGCTGGTATGAACTTTGCGATCCATGTTGCGATGTAGGTGAGAGGGTCGGTCCCCTCCACACCTTCCGGGAGATTAATGATACGATTATTACTCCTCCGGGACTGCCCCTCCAAGTCATCTGTTCTGGTCTCCAGGATTCTCACTCGCGCCTGCAAATCTTTAAGGGTGTCTTGTTGTTATTGTAGCTGAGGTTCCATGGTGTGCAGCACTTGTTCACCTTGTTTTACTTTGTCTGCAAGCTTCCTGTGGTCGTCCCTGAGCAGGTTGAAGTCCTTGGCCAGCTCCCCGAACTTCTGTTCCATGGTGGCTCTTGATTGCTCTTTTGCTGCCAAGACTTTGTCGAGTTTGCTCAACATTGAGTCCTGGCTCGTGGTCTCTCCTCCGGGCCGCGTGTTGGCTAACATCAGGGACATTGTTCTTGGGGGTCTGGGGGGCGGCACCGAGACCGTCACACGTTGTCGCCCCATGGTGAGCAAGGTTTGTGCCGGCCGCCGTTAGGGGATCCTTTGTGTCTCTCTCCCTGCCGGCGGGACACCCGAGACTCGGTCAGGCTCCCGCCTCAGCCCGAAGGGATCTTGCAATCCTGCTTCATATGTGTATCTTCGGGGCTGTGCAGGGTCCAACCGGTGATTTCCCCAGAGTCTTCCCAACCGCAACACGGCGGGGCCGACAGGGAGCCGTGGGCCGACCCTCACCTCCTCGGCTCCGCGGACCCCCGCTCAAGCGGCTCTAGGGATGAGAGTCCAACCGCCGTGCAAGAGGCACTCTAGTCACTGCAATTTGTTTTCATGAACTCCCTTTGTGCATCTTACCAAGTCCACATCCCTCTGCGATTCAATGGGGATCAGAGTTATCACTAGCAGTGCCAGCCGCCCACAGATCACAAGCCTTGTACTGTCCAGGCCGCCGACGCGCTCCCACAGACCGCCTCGGCGCACCAGGCAACTCGGGGAGGTCCCTGTTGTAGAGTGATTTTAGTCAATGTGCCCCGTTGTGCGGAACCTGCCAGACCCTCTTCTCATAGCCAGTCACCATGCCCAGACAACTCTCACATCCCTACCCGGCACGCCCCGAAGCCTAGCACCGTGCCTGGGGAGGGGGCAGGAACCTGCTGTGCACCTCTGTGCAGGGGCCGCTGCCTCGGGTGTTCGAAATCTCCCCACACACGAAGCTCCCAGTGTTGGGGGGCTTGCTGACCGTCACTGCTACGCCCCCAACTCACCACCGATCCTCACCGTCTGTCTGGGGGCCGCCGGGACCTCGTCTGGGCACTTCCCCGTGCCCCAGTATCTCCACTCAGCTGGCCCTGCCTTCACCGCCCCAGGATCACCCAGGGTCCGCCGGCCACCACCGTCATGTGAGCCCAGCCGCGACTCTCTCCTAGCAGCGAGAAACTCTGCACACTCCACCCTGGCCGCCACTGTTCACCGGGGCAGGAACTCCGCAGTCATCCCAGGGTGGACCACCCTTCAGTCTCTGCCAGCTGCTCACACGGGAGTCCTCCGAGCCCAGCGGGGCACCGCCATTTTGTCAAGGTGGCTGCGGCTCCGGCAGAGTCCCATTCATCGTCCTGTGGTCCTTGGCAGCTGTGTCCTCGGGCCCAACAAATGCCCCTCTCTGGTGCCTGGGGCTCGGCCGCCGATGGGCAAGTGTAGCTACACAGGGCCCCGCCATCTACCTACGCCGCACCGATTCAACTGTAGGAGCCATCTTGCCAACGCGGTCACAGCCCGGACGGGGCTCTCGGCACCGGCGCGCGGGCTCCCACAACCGCACCCTCTCGTCTGCTGGAACTCCCCACCACCCGCCGAGGCTCGGCGGCCGTTCCCAGCAGGTAGGGATGTTATTATGGCATCTTTGGGCTGTAAATCGCGGGCTGCGGAGCAGAGCTCTACAGAAGCACTGCCGCCATCTTGGCCTGCTTGGCCACGCTTATCAAAACAAATATCATTGATAAGCAATTAAAAAATTATTTTACAACATATTCCATTAAATGTAAATTATTATAATATAATGAACTTCC
Source organism: Lissotriton helveticus (assembly GCF_964261635.1). NCBI lineage: Eukaryota > Metazoa > Chordata > Amphibia > Caudata > Salamandridae > Lissotriton > Lissotriton helveticus. The sequence continues at coordinate 291,659,920 of NC_136070.1, forward strand.
TGCCCTATTCCCCAGCAAACCCAACACCCTACTACTAAGCCTAAAATAACTAATTACATTTAAAAATAGATTACTAAAACACTTAGAATTGCAATCCATATTTATTAAAATAAATAGCAATTATAATAACAATAGTACCATTAAAAACGAATATATTAACTGACCACATTAAATTAATTAAAAACTATACTTTGTACAACTATGTTAATAAAAACAATATTAGAAACATCTTAAAAAAATATTTCTTGCAAATACCAATAATGTTTACAAAAATATTCTGTATCACCATATTTTCAACTCAATATTTTGTCTAAATACCAAGTCAGGACAGGGATGCCAATCCGAACTCCATTCCTTCCAATTGCAGTCAAATTGGTAATGTAATGAATTCCAGAATTTAAAGTGACTTGTATGAGGAGAAAAGGGAAGAGACGATGAGAGAAAAGAAATACTCCATAAGTGCCTCAACATACTGTCCTTGGGAGCATGTCTGATGGAAGGCATGCAGCAAGGACCCTCGTCCAACAGTGGATTGACTGGTAACCCTCCAATTTTATAAGACAAGTTAACACGAATCAAAATATATCGCTGTACCACTGGGTATAATGTCTTGTCAGTAAAAATTGAAATTGACTTACCAGGCGATGGAGGCAGATAGGCTGTGGCTAGTTCAGAGATGACCAGGATGCAAATACAAAGGTCAGCTGCCCATGCTGCTATCGCATGACTTGGAGTGTTTGAAGCTGAAGAAACATTTTCAGAATGGTAACACACAAAACTCAGAAGCTATGGAGAAAGGTGGTAATCTGAGCTGCCCTAATCATCCTAGGGAACTGAATAGGAGCAGAACCAGAAAAGTTCAGTAATTCAACTATGCAACTGCAGTGGAGAACCAATCAACTGCTGTTGACAGATAAAGTGTAGTATTAGAACTAGTGCCTAACTCCTCCCACCTTTTATTGACCAAGAACATTCTGAAACCTTCTTGCTCCTTCCAGAATATTCTGGCTTTTCCAGCATGTTATCTGTTTCGTTTCACCTTGCCCCAAAAGTGCTAATTTATTTATTTATGAAGAAGTTTTGTACTGTGCTTGCCTGACCCGAGGGTATTGGAGCGCTTTACAACACTTACAATGCAGAGAATCACAAAATGCAGTAATAGTGTAGGTCCATTAGCGGTGAGTTCAGTTATGCGGCTGCCGGACATAGATTCAAGGCTGTGAGAGGTGTCTGCTTCCACGTTCTGTCTGCTATCGGTTCCCTAGGGAGCAGTCGAGGAACAGGATTTTTAGCTGGCTTTTGAATTTTGCAAAAGAGGTAGTAGTTCTGATGTGTGGGGAATGGAGTTCCAGATTTTAGGCGCGGTCCCGGAGAAGGATAGAGCCGCAGTTTTTTGTTTTTGAGTTTTCAGCGGAAAGAGTAGAAGAGAGTTCGAGCTTCTGAGGTTCCTGGTCTGACCGGCTTTTCTGAGTTTGGCTGCCAAATATTCTGGTTTGCCGGTGTGCAAGGCTTTGTATGTGAGGCAGGCTGTTCTGAAGCTAGCCCGCATTTCCACTGGGAGCCACTTAAGTTCTCTGAGTGCCGGAGCAATGTAATGAAATTTCTTGATTCCGGTAACCATTCTGACTGCCGCAATGAGCGTTGTTTTGAGGGGAGCAAGATGTGATTTTGCTAATCCTTAGAGGACTGCATTCCCATAGTCTAGTCTTGACAACATCAATGCTTAGGTGGCCTGTTTGAGATCATTGGGTGGAATGAAAGGCTTTATTTTGTTCAGTAGTTTTAGGTTAAGGAAGGAGCACTTAGCTGAGTTCTTGATGTGTGAGGTCATGTCCATTTTCGGGTCTAGCGTGATACTTAGTGATTTGACAGAGTCGGCCAGGTTGAGGTTCCCGTTAAGCGCATCAATAGCTTTTAACCATTCAGCAATTTGGGGGCTCTCCTCTTTGTTCGAAATGAGGAGAATTTCGGTTTTATCAGGATTTAGATTTAGGTGATTGCTAGACAGCCAGTGTTGGATGTCTCTCAGTATGTCATTGAGTCTTTAAATGTTCTTGATGGATGAGGTTTCCAAGTAGATCTGTGTGTCGTCTGCATAAAGATGGAAGCAGAGTTTGGCTTTTTTGAGTAGTTTGGTGAGGGGTTCCATGTAAATGTTGAAAAGTTGCGGGGAGAGCACTGAATCTTGCGGGACTCCCTTGTTGACTGGATGCAGGTCGGACGTAAAGTTTTTGATTTTGATTCTTTGGGTGCGGTTGTGTAGTAAGGATAAGAACCATTCGAGAACCATCTCGCCAAGTGCTGCTCTTTCTTGGAGAGCCTTAATGAGAAGTTTGTGGACTACCATCTCGAAAGCCGCTGATAACTCTAGGAGAATGAGGAGGCAGCAATGGCAGCTGATATGTGTTAACTTGTGACTCCAACCCAGCTGATATGTGTTAACTTGTGACTCCAACCTCCTCCACCTCCCCAGATACCAATGAGGCATCTGCTCCATTGTCCAAGGACCGCCCAATGCAAGTTTGTTTATTAAGTCTGAAAAATGGACCGCATCCCTAGTGACACTGGACATGATCCCTGGAGAGCACAAACTTCAGGATGTCTGACACTATTGATTATTAAATGATGACTATCTGAGGCCAACTAACAGTTAGGAATAACATCATTTTGATCTAAAATACAGCGAATTGAGAGATTATTAAGAAATGTATTTCTGGTGATCTTTGAAGGTTGAATATATCATTTGTATAATTTTCCATAGTAGACAGGCATTACATTTTTTATATCTTCACTTTCTACTGCAGATTGACCTGTTTCTGTATTTTGTAACATGGTAATGTGATTTTTACTTTTTTTGCTTTACTGACCAGTGAATTTGACTACTCCTTAAGCCCTTGGTGTGATTTTGTGTTATTTAGCAAAGGTTTTCTTTGACTTTCACCTATTTTTGATAATATTCTTGAACACTGAAGGCTGCATTATGGAGAGTGCCTCAGGGATGGAATGGCTTATTTGTCCATTGTTTGCACTCCCAGGGCACTATTGCATTGTAAAAGAGGCTTCAGGCACTTATGCAGCCCTCTCTGTAATATTGACAGCCTGGAGCACATGTAGTGCTGGTAATGTCTTAGGAATGTGTTACCTCAATTGCATGAGGGCATGGCACCATGAAAATGAGGGAAACACTCTGCCGCTGTGCCCGCACTATAGTATGGGCATGACAACAGAGGCAAAGAAGCTGTCGGTAGTACCACTGACTGTGCACCGCAAACAGGCACCACAGAGTCAGAGCACCCTCTGAGGGATGCCTTCTGGACATTCGAAAGGGGGTACGATGGATCCACCAGATATCCCTCTACATAGGTGCAGTCACTCACTTCGCCTACCTGCAGAGGGCTCTCTGCCCCCCTTTGAAAGGCATGTAGATGCCACTCCATCTTTCACTAATGTGTTGCCCCCAGGTCATATATCAGTTTGCACCTGTCCTGAGAGAAGCACATTAATGATAATGAGGGGATCACTGACATAACGACACTCAAAATATTGATCCAAAAAAAAGTATAGACACACAAATATCGATTACATAAATATCAATACTCTATGCTTATTTTAGAAAATACATAAATATCGACACACAATTATCGACAATGATTAACATCAATGTAACTAATATCGGTCACAAAAATATCATAATGACTAATATCGAAATCATTAAACAAACATAGAAAATGACAAAAATATCGAAAATAGTATATATAGATCACACTAATATCGCCCCCCAAAAAATATCAACACCTTCAAAATATTTTTTACATCATATAGAAAAAAAAATAATATAAACAATATCTCAAACATGCACAACTCATTAAATAAATAAACACGAAACACATTTTAATTCAAGAAAATAACTTTAACATATTTTAACTCAATTAATGTATTATACTTACACACACTATATATATTTAATAAATATGTATTAAAATACATGAATGCAAAATTAAATATGAATAATGTACTAATTCACTGCAAACTGCAGGAAATGAGGGCTGTCTTTAGAGCATTTGATGGAAGATTTAATGCTCTCGACAAACATCTTGAGGGTCTGGGTGCCAAAACTGAGGTGTATGTTAAGCGGCTCAATGTGGCCGAAGCTATAATCTCAGACATTGAAGATAGCACGGTGCAATCCCTCAAGCGCCTAGAACACGTAGAGTGCATCCTCAAAGATGTTGCTATTAAAAATGAAGACTTAGAGGCGTGCAGATCTTGCAATAATATACGCATTTTGGGGGTACCGGAAACAACGAATACTGCCTGCATCGACCTCTTCATTGAAACATTACTCACTGATTTGTTTGGAATGGAGGCCTTCATGCCTGGCTTCGTGGTGGAACAGGCCCATCGCACCTTAGGCCCACGTCCTAACCCAGGCTGCCCACCCAGTCCCACAATTGCACGAATTATGAACTACTGGGACAGAGACACTGCTCTGTGTCTCACTGGAGAGCGGCGGGACACCACATGGTAAGGTTCCAATCCAAACTAGCATTGTACTCGGGCTTCACAGTTATGGTGCAGGAGCCTAGACGTAAATACAGTGGAGTCAAGGCCACCCTCAGGAACTTAGGTCTCAAATATGGCATTCTATGTCGGGCACTGGTGGACATTAATGGAAGGTCCCGCATTTTCATGTTTGACACACCTAATGAGGCGCAGTAATCCTGTCATACTTATAAAAATAAGGGTAGTTAGCCGAAAGCGGACGGTGCTGGGTCCTCCCCCCACGCAGTTGGTCAAACGCTAGCATTGAACTCTTTTCCACTGAATGACCAGGCACTCACATGCCATAATATCAATAACCAGTCTGCGTTGTGTTTGCCTATTGGGATAGGTATTCGGCATAAATAGTTTTATCATACTGGGCAACCGTCAGAGCGTTGCCTCTCCCCGAGGTGCATACCACTGGAATGTCACTTCTGTACCTAATGTATCGTTCCATTCACTTATTGTACCAATTCAGATGGTTCCTTGATACATTGCATTGTTGTTTGATGGGGCTTAATCCTTCCGATAGGGGTCGGGAGGCTGGGTGAGGGATGGTTAGATTATGGACATAATTGTTATTTTACTTCTATGCTCACTGCTCTGTCAGACTTCTTTTTTCAGGACACAGACGTTGTTTTAGAAGCCAAACAATCCAGATGGGAAGGAAAGGCAATGTGACCAGTCCCTCTGACCTGACCCTGATCTCATGGAATGTTAGGGGGCTCAATTACAATCGGAAGCGCAAGCACATTATACACTATTTACAGCGGCACGATATAGACATCGCCCTTTTGCAAGAAGCGCACTTGCCCAAATCGGACTTCACACAGTTTGCTTTAGACTGGGGACAACATCGCTACTTCTTGAACTTTAGCACTTATGCTAGAGGCACGGCAATACTGATTCATAAATGGGTACCCTTTCACTTACTCACCGTTCTGTGTGACAGAAGAGGCCGCTACAGAATAGTTACAGGGAATTAATGGGACACAACCTCACGTTGATTTGTGTCTATGCACCGTACACAGATTGCTCTGAATTTTCTCATGATTTGCATTCCCAGCTTGTCAAACTGGATACCGTTAACTTGACAATGGGCGGGGATTTTAATCTGCTTCTCAATCCAACATAGACTGTTCATCCACATCCTCAATCACCAAACCTCATGCACGCCGGGTGCTCCTAGAACTCTGCGAAACCCTGACTTTATTTGAAATATGGCGGCACCGCAACCCATCCACTACTGACTACACCCACTACTCAGGCCAATAAACGCATGGAATAGAATAGACTATTGACTACTCTGGCCTGGTATGTGCTAGTGGTAAAAGTCCATAACCATGCTCCCCAGGACTAATTCTGATTACTCCCCAGTGGTGCTTCATCTCCGTGTTCCCAAACCAGATGGCTATGAGCGTCAGTGGCATTTCCCAAGCCGGGCCCTTAATGACGACTTTTTTCTCTCTGAGGAGGGAGAGGCAATTGAAGACTATTTCGATATCGACACTGGATCAGTGGAGACCTAGGAGATACTTTTGGAGGTCTTTAAAGAATACATCATGGGGGTTTGCATCGCTTAGCACGCAGGGGTCTTAAAGGATCTGAGGGCTACACTGTCCTGTATAGAGCGGCAATTGGTGGCACTGGACAGGGAATCCATATCACACCCCAGCCCAGAAAAGACCAAACAACGGATTGCACTACACACTGACTTTAGGGACTCGGTAGACCGGGAGAGTCTCTTTTTAAGCAAATATATAACTGCTCATCGTTACGGGGAGGGCGAAAGTCCAGGTCGTACGTTGTCACAGATGCTTCAATTCACATAAAACAACAAACCAGTGGGAAACCAATATACCCTTGGAGGCTTGGACGAGGAAAGTAGTAATACGTGATAATGCATACAAGGGATTTTATGTATTGGTTTTAATCAGATTTCAAATTAACTCGTGATTTGGGTGTTGAAATCTACTTTGTAGCTCAACCTAGAACAAATCTAAACATCAATGGTATCATTCATATCTTGAATTTTCAGCTAGAAACTTTAGGAAACATGGATTTGGTTCTACTTGACACTCTAAAAGTAGTTTTGCCCACAGGCAAGGCCAGGGACCCCAGGGATATTCAAACGGTTTCCACCACCAGTTGGGCCTGGGACAAGCTATGGCACATCACGGCTTCTCCCTTATTATAATCTTCAGCCCTTCCGATTCCCAATAATCGCTGGATACCGATCATGGGGGAGAGACTAGTACAGTGCACACTTAACAATTTTGATATTAACACGTTCGGGGACCTTTTTCTGCGAGGACACATATTCACAGTGGCTGCCGAGGAGCGAGTCTGCACCACCTCTTTCATGGACAAGTTCATTATGGGTAGGATTCGCTCTGCCTTAAGGACGACTTTTCCCAGTTTCCCAGTTGAGCCAGATTCATTTGCCCCACTCATTATGATGATAGAGAGCACAAGGGGGGAGCACCTTATTTCTAAATTATACCATGCATGTTTAATTATAATTCCCGTAGAGGACGATAAGTTTCGCACGGCCTGGAAGGAGGACCTGGAACGCCGCAATCTTGATGAGCAGTGGGTTAAGTGTTGTTTCCTGACGAAAGACGTTTCCCTGAACAGCCGCCATAAATTAATTAATTTCAAATTCCTGCGCAGATTTTATGTGACTTCAGCGAAATCACACAGACTTGACCCGAACAGACCCCACAACTGCCTAAAATGCGGGGCCCCTGAAAGCAGACTTTGCACACCTCAATTGGAATTGCATTAAGATATAGTCTTATTGGGAGACAATTCACAAGACATTGGGGGACATGGTGGATCTGGATATTGTCCCCATGCCTGTGGTGGCCTTATTGCATTATGTGGCCAGTTTTCCTAAAGGTATCGGAAATTTGTCGCCCTTAGTCTGCTGCTGGCAAAGAGAGAAATTGCCATTAACTGGGGACGTAAAGCTGCTGCTAAGGGAAAACTAAACTCAGCAGCAATTACATCTGTCTTGTAGAACTTAATTATTCAATGATTACTCTGTTCATCCGATCTGTGTTTTAATGCTTCGCATTTGATTCTTTGTAATCATCTATACTTGAATTATTGTCCTATAATAGGCAAATTGAATGAGTAAGCCTTGAGTGAGCCAATGGTTTATCCTTAGTTCAAGTGAAAGATGGTGACTTTGACAGGTAGAAAGCCTTTCATGTGCCAACTAATCAAACGTTAACATGAGAATTAGTACACACAAGTTGCTAAGGCTTCACGTGTTTGCAGAAAATGAATCAATCCACGTGAATGCATAATATGCCGGCACGCGTACAATGATCCAGCACGTGTGCGTTGTCTGTCTATAAAAACCCCAACCGCGTAACTCCCGGTGCTTCGCTTCAAAGCGTTCAGCACTTGCTCACCTGTATCCGGACCCATTCCCTGGTGAATCCTCTGCTTCCAGTCTTCACAGAACTCCTATGAGGATTCTTCACCGGCCCATTTCCTGTTCCGGTGCTCCTTCCAGTAACATGGTTACCGGCTCTGATCGGCTTCCAGGCAGCTTGGCTTCCGGTTCCCTGCAAGACAACAGAAGAGTTACCAAGCAACAAGAGGAAAGTGTATAACTGTACTAACATAAGAACATTTTAGAAAAGATGATCGTGGTAAGACTTTCTGATCCTTTACCTTCAAGTCAGGGCCTGGAGAACATTTTAAAGACAACATTTGGAAAATGATTTAAGAACATTAATAGTCAGTTTGAGAATTGTGATTAACCCTGTATATTTGTGGCTGGAAATTTAGTCTTTTGGACTAAGAGAAATTGTCAGACATTAATCTGATAATCTTGAGTGCTGTTTAGATGTGCACGATTGTCTTGTGCATTCTTTCTTTCTTTTCTTGTTTATTTGAGAATCCTTTGGGGCAACATTCTCAGTGAATAAAGTTATGAGGAATTACAATTAATCCAAAGCACTAACAGGACTAACACAGTTCAAAGGTTTAAACATATAATTGCTAATGTTGAATTTTTTGTGTTTATGAAGGTATTCAGTGCTGTGAAAAAGACAACTGAGATATTTAATTTTACGAAGTGAATGCATGGGCTTTTCAGGTTTGGGGTAGGTTCAATTAAATAGAGTTTATATTTGTTAATTCAGGAGCAAGGTGTATGAGAATTTAATTAGGTGTTATTTTTTCATCACTGGACATCGCAATCAAGGAATCAAAGAATAGGAAACTGAAGGCCCAGAGACACTTCATCCATTGAGAGACAACAACATGACTCCATAGCAGATCTGAGGCAGAGTCCTGTATTTCTTTGTTTCTCATTCCCACTCCCCTTTCCCCCAAGGGTAAATCAGGGTAGCAGGTGTCATCTTTCCCGGCGACTCTGGTAGATCCGAGAGGGATTTGGGAAAAAGCAGCATCTAGGAGGGAACAACCGGAGTACAGATGAGTGACTTCGTAAGAGCTGCTCCCACTCTGAAGAATTGATTGAATAGTCTGACATACTGCAATACCACTAGTGATCTGTATGCCAGTACATTGCCATGCAGCTCAGACCCAAAAGATATCTGTGATCCGCTCAAGAAATGTGCGGCCCTGGAGCGCTTGCCCTCTACTACACCACTTGAACAGGGCAGGGTTCCTACCGTGATGGATTAATAAACTGCTTGACTAGCCAGATGACAATTATTAGGACCTTTAGTAACATATCCACATATCTGATTACCTGGGCCAATCTTGTTGTGGTGTAAACTGGTTAGGGGTTCAGGGAGGAATTGGGACTGATGTGAGCACCTTCTATGGTGGATTTGGGCATATTTCTGTGGTGGGTTTAACTACAGGTCAATGTTTTTCGCTTCAGATCTATTTCTTTTCCGACTATCTTTATGTTGTTACAAATATGACAGTGAACACTCATGTTCTTTGATACTGTATATTTCAAAATGGTAAATAAAGGGTTTTTTTAAAAAATAAAGAATAAAAAAGTTCAACTGAACATTAATTAGTGTTTCTCATATAAGAAAAAAACTGCCAAATTAATTGAAAACAGTAGCAACAACAAATAAAAAAAATAGCTAAAACTAAAATAACCCAATAAGATTGAAAGCACAACTAAACAAACACTATGTAACCAAGAATAAGGGGAATCTCTGCCGAATTGCTGATGCTAAACACTGGAATTCATCATTGAAAGCTCTGAATACAACTTCAAAAAGTAAGTAAAACATCTATTTAATGTTACAACAGCATAGCATAATCGTAAATCACTTTTTATAGTAACTAAACAATTAATATATACTTTCTCTTAATTATTTCTCCTCTACACAAACTTCAACACATACTCAACTACCTTCAAAAATTATCCAAAAACCACCTTGCCAAAAAAGAAAGTATAAAACTCAATTAAACTACTAAAATAATTCCCATCCCAAACAGCCCACTAACCACACAAACCCCAAAATGAAATACATGCTGTTTAACACATTTATTAAAATTAAAAAATTTCTTCTACAGGAAATCAAAGTAAACACTATAGGCAAGCACCACCAGAAGCACCTCAGCATCAAACAAAGGTTAACATATTCAAACCTGTAAGTACAATGTTGTATATAAAAACCTGTTTTAAAATTAAAACAATTACATTATGTTTAAATATTTTTTATATACATTTCTCATAGAATTTGAAACATCAGAGTGACTGAAGGTGCCAAATTAATAACTTCCCAGAAAGGAACATTTTTTATGATGTTATATGAGATATGTCTACACCCAGGAGAAACAGACAGTGGACAAAGCTAATTGGAAATGCAGAACATTTTATTCAAATGCATGTTATGGGAGGGCCACAACTAAAGAAACAACTGTAATATAAGTTAAGGAACATAAACACCCCGCTAACATAGCTGAAACTGAAGTGAGAGACGCTTTAGACACTCTGAAAGAAGCTAGCACTAGCTCTCAAAGACCTGCTACTCAAATATTAAAAGATGTACTCCCCAGAGTTCAACAAAATGTAACTGGCCAGTTACCCTCTGTCTCAACGTTGAAAAGGCTAATAGCTATTTATTTTTATTTATTTATTTTGAAGGTTTTATATAGCGCTAGCTCCACCCAAGGGTATCGGAGCGCTTTACATCAGCAATGGAAGTATACAATAAAAAAACAATCATGGAATTTGAACAAAACAAGTTGTACAAGTGCTCAAACCAAAAAAACAAAGAATAAAGGGAGAAATTAAGGGAACATAGTGATTTGAGGTACATATAGACGGAGATAGCGATAGAGAAGCCAGTTGCCGGAACCAGGGTATTATTGAAGATAGTACATTTAATAGTATGTCAAGGAGGATTCAAAGGACATGATGGGTAGTGGGTGGTAAAGAGAGGGGGAGGGGGAGTGAGGTGATAAGAGAAAAAGAAAGGGGAGTGAATGTGGGACGGTGGAGAAGTCTAATGAGGGAGAAGGAGAGGTAGTCAGAAAGGAGATCCGGGAATTAATTCCCCCAAAATTTAGTGAGCAAATGAATTTTTAGTTCTTTTTTTATTCTGGAGTAGGAGGGGTTGCAACGAAGGTCCTTGGGTAGGGCATTCCAAATGGTTGGGGCCTTACCAGAGAAGGAGCGAGATTTCGAAGCAGCTTTTTGGAGTAGGGCAGGGTATGAGAAGAAGAGTGTTCGGGCACAGCCAGCTTTTTAAAGTTTAGTTGAGAGGTAGGATGGGGTCTCTGGTAAAGGGCTTTGTGAGTAATACAGGCAATTTTATAAGAGGATCTGCCTTCAATGGGGACCCACTTGAGGGACTTGAAGGCAGGGGAAATGTGGTCAAAGCGTCTACAGTTTGTTGTTAGCCTGGCTGCTAGGTTAAGAATGGATTTGATGGGGCCAGGTGTATTTTGGGGGTGCCAGAGAGAAGGGCATTACCATAGTCTATTTTTGAAAGGACAAGAGACTGAATAATCAATTTAAAGTCTTCATCTGGGATAAAAGGTTTGATTTTTTTGAGATGCCGGAGAGTGAAAAGTGCACTTTTTGCTGAGTTCTTGACATGGGAATTTAGTGTGAGTTTATTGTTGATGGTGATGCCTAGTGATTTAACCGAATCGGCAGGGGAGAGAGAGCAGGTTAGCGCATTGAGGTCAGCGATCCATGATTGAATGGGGAGAGGGTTGGTTTTGGAAGAGAAGAGGATGACTTCAGTTTTGTTCGGGTTGAGTTTCAGATGATTGTTGTGGAACCAGGTTTGGATCTTGGTTAAGGCGTGTTAAGGTGCAGGATATCAGCATGGGATTTTATTTTATCGTACAATTGGGTGTTGTCAGCATAGAGGTGGTAGTTGATTTTTTCTTGTTTGAGTATCCGGGTAAGGGGTTCCATTAAGAGGTCAAAGAGAGCGGGAGAGAGGATGGGTCCTTGAGGGACACCAAGGGATACAGAGGTTGGGCTAGAGAGCCAGTTTTGAATTTTGATTTGTTGGGTTCTATGTTGAAGTAGGAGGTGAACCAATTAAGGACAGTGCCACTGAGGCTGAAGCGATTTTTGAGTGTGTTGAGTAGGGTTGGGTGGTAAACTGTATCAAATGCAGCGGAAAGGTCAAGAAGGATAAGTAGGTAGGCCTCGCCCTTGTCCAGGGCTAGGTGAATATCATCGACTATATTGAGAAGCGCTGTTTCCGTGCTGCACCGTTTGCGGGAGCCAGATTGAAGGGGTCAAGCAGGTTGAATGTACAAATGTGATTGTCCAGTTGGAAGAGGGTGCATTTTTCCATGGCTTTGGAGAGGAAGGGGAGTTTGGAGATGGGGCGGAGATTATTAGGGTCATTGGGGTCAGCTTTGGGATTTTTGAGGATGGGAGTGATTTGCCCGAGTTGAAGGGGGATGTGCACACTCCCTGATGAGAGGGATGTGTTGATGATGTTGGTCCAGTAGGGGACGATGACATGTTTGAGATCTTGGATGAGTGTGGAAGGGAGTGGGTCTTTGGTGTAGGAGGAAGGTTTGATTTTGGCTAAAATGTTGAAGACCTCCTGTTCAGACACAGGGTGGAAATTAAGCCATGAGGCGTTGTTTTGGGGTCAGAGAGGGGAGGAGGTGAGGGGGTCGTGGAAGTGTTCGCGGGGAGAGGGGGAAGAAGAGTGGTAATCAGGGGTGGTTGAGGGGTGAGCAAGGGTGGAGTCTCGAGGAAAGCACGGTCTATTTTTCCGAATTTGTTGGCAATTTGTTCGCATTTGCTAGTGGAGGCCACCGGGTTAGGTGGTGCAGGGTTGGTTTGATTTCTAATAATGTTGAACCGTTCTCTGGGTCTATTTTTGGCGTGTGAGAGTTGAAGACGAAAGAATTACGCTTTCTCAGAGAAGATGTGTTTTTTGTAAGAGGATCTCGCAGTTCTAAGGAGGGCAAGATGGGAAGGGGAGGGGTGTTGTCTCCATGTTCTTTCGGCCAATCTCAGCAAGCGTCTTTCTTTATTAAGGTCTAGGGTGTACCATGATTTAATGTTTTCGTTTTCAGAGGGGCAAGTTGGTCTAACACCTCAGCTACAGTTTTGTTGAAGTGCTCCGTGAGATCGTTAGCATTTGAAGATGGGGGGAGAGAGACTAAGTTGGGATTGGAGATTATGTTCCAGTGCACCAGGAGGGATTTGTTTGAAATTTCTAGCAACAATTGTAGCTCTATTTATTTTTATAGGGGCAGGAGGGGCTGGGAGGGATATTGTGAACAGAATGAGATTGTGGTCAGACCAGTCAATGGGGATGATATTGGATAGGGATGTAAGATCTGAGTTGGAGATGATTGCTTCTAGGATAGCTCCTTCGGCGTGGGTAGGGGAGAGGCAAAGTTGCTTGAGGTCGCTAATCTTAAGGAGATTATTGATGAGGTTGATTTTCAGGTCAATCGGTTTGCTCCAGCGGAGGTTGAGGTCTCCAAGGACAAGGTTTTTGGAGCTGGAGAGTAAAGATTTAGTAAGGAGGTCGGAGAATTCTTCAGCAATGGGAAGGGGTTCACCAGGGGAATTATAGATGTTATGCATTCTTATTGGATGGAGCATTTCATTTTGAGTTTGGCGCCTAAGTATTCGAACGTTGTGTAGTCAATGTTATTAATAGGGGAGAGTTGAAGTTCTTCTTTAAAGATGATTGCTAGGCCACCCCCTATTTTTTCTCTTCTGAGAATAGAGTAGCCAGGCGGGGTCAGATGGTCGATGATGGGTGTTGAATGGTCTTTGAGCCAGGTTTCAGTGAGAAAGGCAATATCGGTATCTTCATCAAGTATGGTTTCAGAAATTTTTGTTGCATGTCGGACAGCTGAACGGCAGTTCCTGAGCATGTAGGTAAGGGTTTGGGTTTGGCAATAGGGGGGAGTAATTGAATACTAGTGAGTTGGGGGGATCTTGGGGAGCTAGGAGGCTCAGGGGTTCTGCTGGTCCCCAGAATAACAGGGATTTTGGAGTGAGAGGGGGTTCTGCTGGTCCCCAGAATAACAGGGATTTTGGAGTGAAAAGGGGGAGATTCTTTGGATGGGGGTCGTTAAGGTAGGTGAGACAGAGGACAAGGAGGTCAGGAGCAGAATAAGTGTTAGAGGTTCGAAGGGGTCTGTGAGAGCAAGAGAGTAGAGGCATTGCTAACCCATGTTTGGGTTCTAAGCGTTTTCGGGGTTTAGCATAAAAACAGTATTTTTATTCACTGATGCTGGACCCTACATTAACCTAACAAGGAACATCCCTGACGAATTGACTCCTATGTACAGAGTATTTACAACAAGGGGTGGTGAGGGACAGAGTCTCTGAATTAAGCAGAATACTCTCACCCAGTCAAGAGATCAGGGCTAGATCCAACACCGTTTTTTAGCTCATTGCACCATCCCAGTTTCAGAACCTGGCTGTATGCAAATTAGTCTGTCCCTTGCCCAGTGAATCATGGGAACAGGGCAGACCAGACTACAAAAGCCAATTCTTACACTGGGAAGGAAATAAGCTTCCGGGGACTGGTTTCTGGCATTATAGCCGTCTTCGGCCCGGCTTGCTTGAATCCTGATGGTGCAATGAGCAAGGGACTCATGTCTGAGTATACCCTTCCACGCTTAGGGTGGACAAAAATATTTACAACAAGGGGTGGTGAGGGACAGAGTCTCTGAATTAAGCAGAATACTCTCACCCAGTCAAGAGATCAGGGCTAGATCCAACACCGTTTTTTAGCTCATTGCACCATCCCAGTTTCAGAACCTGGCTGTATGCAAATTAGTCTGTCCCTGGCCCAGTGCATCATGGGAACAGGGCAGACCTGACTACAAAAGCCAATTCTTACACTGGGAAGGAAATAAGCTTCCGGGGACCGGTTTCTGGCATTACAGCCGTCTTCGGCCCGGCTTGCTTGAATCCTGATGGTGCAATGAGCAAGGGACTCATGTCTGAGTATACCCTTCCACGCTTAGGGTGGACAAAAATATTTACAACAAGGGGTGGTGAGGGACAGAGTCTCTGAATTAAGCAGAATACTCTCACCCAGTCAAGAGATCAGGGCTAGATCCAACACCGTTTTTTAGCTCATTGCACCATCCCAGTTTCAGAATCTGGCTGTATGCAAATTAGTCTGTCCCTGGCCCAGTGCATCATGGGAACAGGGCAGACCAGACTACAAAAGCCAATTCTTACACTGGGAAGGAAATAAGCTTCCGGGGACCAGTTTCTGGCATTACAGCCGTCTTCGGCCCGGCTTGCTTGAATCCTGATGGTGCAATGAGCAAGGGACTCATGTCTGAGTATACCCTTCCACGCTTAGGGTGGACAAAAATATTTACAACAAGGGGTGGTGAGGGACAGAGTCTCTGAATTAAGCAGAATACTCTCACCCAGTCAAGAGATCAGGGCTAGATCCTTGTTGTAAATATCCTATGTACAGAGGGCATACCTTTTCTATTTATTGGGACCAGCACTACATGGTAAGCATATCATAGTAGGTCTTCGTAGTTTCTTGTTGAGCCATGGTTAACAATACCGGGCACAAAATAATATAAAAGTGGTATTAGATCACCTGTCACATTTGAGGTATTGGCACCTTCCTGTATTCAACTCAGGTCTGGATAGTATCCACATCTTTTCATTACCAATCTTCACCATTTCGTTTGGCGAAAGTGGGATCTTCTCTCTTTTTCTCATTTCTTCTTGATTTTTGACAGTTTTTTTCTACATCTAAGGTTTTTAAATGTGGAGAGTCTATTTAATCAATTTATGTTGTCTGTGGCTATAGGCTCACTTTTTGAAGCAGAGACACTCACCCAACTCAATTATATTCAATTCACAGAGAAATCATTTTGAAGTGGCATTCCCGAAGAAGGCAGGTCTCTGCCAAAACGCGTGTAGAAAGGCGAACAATTGCCACATCTCGCATTGGTGCGTCTCTCACTTTGATGTATAAATAGTACAATCATGTTATCATAACTGAAACATTGTTTTTTGCCTGTTTGAAATTATCGCATATCAGATGCATTGATTACTTTGAATAATCTAGTTATGTATATGATATGTATGTATGGGTAAATGGATGAATGCAGTATGTATGTATATTGAAATGGTGATTTCTCTGTTACAAAAGTGAATATATTGAAGGATCATTGGAGATAGTATTTTATAAAATAAATATTTGTATTATTCTAATTTTGAGTGATGGTCTCTTCTTTTATAAATATTTCCATTATGTATTTTTAAACATGTGTTGAAGTTGCCCTATGAACTTTACAGTATGTATTTCCCTACCTAGGTGAACTTCTCATATCAGCAGGGGGCTCTGTATCTTTGCAGCTATATCACAATACCAAAATCCCCTTTATATATGCCCTGTTACCAAACAAACAAACCACCACCTATATAGAACTCTTAACAAAGTAAAGAAAGAAATTATTATTTGTATTTACTACCCTCAAAAAGTTATCATAGACTTTGACTGTCAATGATACAAGCCATCTGGAAAATCTACCCTCACACACCAACCAAGGGTTGCTATTGCCACTTTAACTATTGCATTTGTAGCCATCTTAAAAAATCTATACTAATTATAAAATATGCAACAATTAGCAATTTTGCATATGAAATAAAAAAACGAATTGCACTAGCATACATCCCAATAACTGATGGAGCAGAACAATACTATCTCTTAACAGAAAGCCCCTACTACCAAACAAATGAACAAAAACCAAGTCCCTTACTTGACAATTTTGAGGCCACCTGGGTGGAAAGGCTACACAGATCTGGACACAGGAGACAGCCCAAATACCACATACCATGGTGGAATGTATATAACAGTACCTTAAACAAAGAAGTAAAAACCAATAATGCAGTGAAAGGATGGCATAATGTTTTCCAAGCCACAACAGGCAGAACCCAACCAACCCTACATAAATTACTAAAATGCTTCCAAAAGGAACAAAGCTACCATCTACTAAGACTTGAACAACCTGTAACACAGCTAGGTCCAAAACTAACTAAACAGACTAAAACAATATACAAGCACCTACATTACAATGTTAGACTTTACCCAAACACTAAATGGCTCAAATACCCAGAAACAATAACTAGATCCCTACTTTAGAACAGTACTACAAAAACCTAGCAATATCGTAACTGTGCATTACGTTCCCAAATAAACATTTCTCTGCAAACATATCAAATAAAAAAATTATGTCAATTATCTTTAACTTACTTTGAAAAATTATTTGACATAATAAATATATTTTATATATTTACAAACATCAATAAAAAAGACAAAAATGACATTTCCCTCCCATAATAAATAATTTAAACGTACTTACTTTTTTGTTGCTGATGAATTGAATCCACACTGCCAATAATAAATTCAAACGTGTAAAGATCCCAAAATGTATTTAAAACTTCCCCAAAAAATGGAGAAATACAACCGTAAAAAATATAATCAGACAACAACGTAACCATAGACTCCTTTCTTTCACGATATTTTCTCTTCCCTACAGGTCAACCCCGGAACAACACACACAAAGTAGATAGCACTAAGGGGCACCAACTCAGCGTGGGGTAGTTTGTCCACTAATTGTTTTTTACCTGATGAAGCACCACAGAGCCCTATGACCAGAATAGGTGCAAAACATGTCTATACACACGTGAACGGGTAACCGAAGTCAGGTCCCTCCCTCGAGATGATAGGATACTTCCCCTATTAAGTCTCAAAACTACCAGAGTTCCTTTAAAACCCTGAGGTAGCACTCACCTGCGTAGTTTTTTAACCCTGGAAGGGCAATCCTCTCATTAAAGTATAGTGCAGGATCTCCCTTACCAGTTTTAAGCTTTATTCACACCCCACCACTTCACATCACAAATCACCACACTTGCACTCATCATACGGCAGCCTCCAAAAAGATCTCTACCAAAGTCACCCTTCGGGGGACCAGTAGGGCATTGCAGCGCCGGCCAGACGAGGAGCACTCCCCGAAGATGAAGCATGATATCCTCCTGGGGATGTGTGAGGGCAACATAAAACAGCCCTGCTGACTGTTTGCATCCATAACTCTGGTCCAGGCACACACCACCACTTGAGAGACACTGCCTAGCCCTTTGTTGAATGTTTGACATCTTATTATTGGTCTCATATCTGTAGTATAATATAAAATAATAGCCTCCTCTATATGTAGATTCAATCCTTCCCAAAATATGAAACATCTGGAGTAGTATCAATGCTAAGAAAACATTGTAGAATAAATGTATGTTTTTCACAAAGTAAAGGATTGTCTCTCAGAAATGTTGAATAGAACAGCCATCTTGCGAGGAAAAAATGAGGGATACATTTATGTACTGCACTAAGCAAAGTCTTATCTCTCAGAAAGGTTGAATAAAGAAAACATCTAGCTTGAAATATATATGTTTTCTAGTCAAGTGCCATTATCATGGCTGCATGGTCTAATAGAGTAGAGTGAAGTAAAATCATGCTGATCTGTTAAAGTGAGTCAGAGATCAAACAATAGTTTAATATTGTAGCTGTGTTAAATCTGGAGGAATGATATGTATGGTCATGCAATTCTGGATTTTGCTGGCACCAGATATCTATTAACCCTAGCTCTCTTTTAAGTCATGCTATAAAATGTTCCATTTTTGTTTTTTATAGCTTCTTTGAGTTTGTGGAATCAATGGGGGATGCTTGAATAAAATCACCTCAACAATACATTCTGTAAGGATTCAGCAAATTCTTTAATTCAATCATACTGAGGTTTTGGACTGTCCTCTTATGCTCCGAAAAACATGAGCATATGTATTGTTTTTGTTTGCCATTTACATTTTAAGAGGGTTTCTACTGGGATATTTTATCTGATCAGTAACACAACCCACCTATATGAATCTGAAGTTGGGGAACAAACTGAAATCCATTTAAAATGCAAACTTTTCTGATTTGTTTGTA
Organism: Lissotriton helveticus; assembly: GCF_964261635.1. Classification (NCBI taxonomy): domain Eukaryota; kingdom Metazoa; phylum Chordata; class Amphibia; order Caudata; family Salamandridae; genus Lissotriton; species Lissotriton helveticus. The sequence goes on from NC_136070.1 coordinate 291,678,879, forward strand.
TGATGTGCGCTTATTGTAACAAAATTAGTATGATCCCTTGTCTCTTTTTGAATTGTGAATTGTTCAGACCAGTAACACTGATTGACACAACCTCAACTTGAGTCATTGTTTATAGCTCCATGCTTGACCAAAAAATAAGACTTGTTCCATATATTGTATTTGATTGCAGGAAAATTCATTAGCTTTCATCTAAAGTATACACATTGAAAATTCTATTTTTTATCATTTTACCTCCTCATGGGATTAAGATTTCTTTTGTTCTATCCTTCTTGTATCACCTAACTCATTTATCTTCTCAAGCCCCAGACTCCCCTTCTCCCAATCCAGCTTCTTCGTGTCAGGACAAAACATATTTCTCCTTCATCCAGAAATCTAATTTCCCTTTAGGTGGCCTGAACTGGCACCCTTGATGACACATGCCATGTCCCATCCAAATTTGTTGGTATACATGTTCACCTTCAACCTACTGGATTTCTAGGCTCTAATTGAAATTATATGTATATTTTCAAACTAAGTAATACCAATTAAATGGAAAAAAATGGTTAGAAATCTTCAATTCAAACCGCCTTCTCCTTTCCCTTGCCCTACCCTTTACCTTCTACATTTCTTCTTCTTTGTGCATTAATCAACTTATTAAATAATTTGTAAGCAGCACCAAAATCTTGAGCATATGGAGTTTGACAGATTCCAAGACTTGTACTTTGGCCTACTGAATTAAAATTGCTTGAGCACCTGCATTGTTGAAGGGTGGAATTGAAGGTTGGATAAACATGTTTGAAACAATTCTCAAGTAAAATTCATTATTGATAGGAAACATAATTGATTTGATTGCTTTTTCCAGTGACACTTCTTTCATTCTGAAGTCCTGAAAGAGAACTAAGATTGTGCATGTTCAGGATAGTCACTTAGGAAGTTTAAACAGGATTCTGTGAGCCTCTGCTATGCTCATATATCCTTCCAACCTGGCAAGCCATTAATCTTAAAAAAGATTGAACAAATTCTCTAAGTGATGCTCCAGCTTCCTTTTTGAAGTTATGCCCACCAAACAGCAGCTAGATCTACAAACTCTATTTTCTTTGTCCTCCTGTTTTTGCTTAACCTGTTCAAATGACTTCAATACGTTTACCCCCTGATTTTGTCATTCCTTTTGATAATTTTCTAAGTCTGATACATGTTGGCATATAATTTCTCTATTTTGTTATTGATTAAAACAGTGATAGTCTGCTCTGTAGATTTAGCTGCTGTATTACTAATGAAATCGTTTTTAGGAGTGTGCTAACCTGAGCTGTTTTTAAATCATTTGATATGTTCATTTTCCACTTGTTGACGATTTTTGACTGTCTGTTTGGGAAACATTACAGAGTTTTCTTAGATCTGCAGTGTGCAATAGAAGATTTTGAAGATCCATTGAAGATTGGCCAGGTTTCAGTGATGAATGATTGGATTGGATGAATGATGTTTCATTTTTTGGACTCTTAACCCATACCTGGTGCTTTAGTGAGCTTACCAAATTAGCTTCTTCATTGATTGTTGTGCCTGAATTCCTTTCAAATGTAATCATCCAAACAGTCTCCAGACATCGAAGATTGAATGCATCAACTAACAGCTCTCGACTGCATTCCAAACATCATTGATTCCATAAGCTCTTTGGGAATAATGCTAGATAAGCGTCTAAACATGCAGTAACACATAAGTGCTCTCCATGTCGGGCTCTTACATTTGTCTCCGCAGAAACAACATGCAAGATGGAGAGGTCCCAACTTCCCCTATTCACCTATCATGCCCAACATTCTCAAAGGAACAATGGTAAATCAGGGCAAGAGGGGAAGGAAAAGTGAGAGAAACAAATGTCCCACAATGTCTCCTACTCAAGTGTAAATCCAGACAGTCAGGAGGATTTCTACATAGGCCAACAAAGAACAAAATATGACATGTGAAAAATGTATGAACTCTAAAAATATTATGACATGACTGTGGTGTAAATTCCTGGACAATTTCCCTCTTCCCCTCTTCCACCAAGTAACCAATTTGTTTGGGGTAATATGTGGTGGTTCTTATCTATAAGGGATATAAGGGAAAAGAAAGTAGAAATAAAATAGTGCCCAATAACATTAGGTACAGTAGGAAAATCAAAGAAGAGCAAGCAGCACCCACCAATGTCATGTAAGGAAAGGCCTTTAACAAAAGGAGAACTGAAGAGAACCAACAGGAACACTAGATATCTGCTAAGTTTGAGCCATAACCTTGCCTTTTGTGCTTCCTTACTTCAGGAAGTAATTAGAGAAATATTCCTCTTTTCATAGGAACACCATAATCAAAAATCAGGATAAGGCAGATCCCCATGGACAAAGAACAATGTGCAGATAAGTATTCTATGTTCCCAAACTTATTGGCAAGTGCAAGCATGCATTGTGTACTTTTACTGAGAAGGTGTCTGTTCTTATTCTCTTTGTAGGGCTACGCACTGCTACCGAGGACCACAGGAGCAGGAGGTGAGATCAGGGAGGAACCTCCTCAATGAGGCTGGAGAGGTGTGTCTGGAGCCCAGGGAGCCGTGAGAGAAGGGGTACTGAAGACATGCAGAAAATGGAGGAGGAACGCCGCAGAGATACGTTGGGAGCCCGGGAAGCCACGAGTCAGGGAGCACTGGAGCTACGTCGAAGATGGAGATGCTACAATTCCAACCAGGACTGGAAACACCAAGGCGAGTAACCCTGAAGCACTAACAGAATCCTGGGACACTAGAATGCAAAGCATTCTATTGCTCTGCCGTTGCCCATAGCGGGCCACGGCAAGCATGACACTCACCAGAGGAGCGAACTTCCCATAGAGCATCCTAAGTAAAATAAAAATGTTCCTTCCCCACAATGACTTCAAGGCTGCTGTGCAAGCCCTAGTGATATCTAAACTGGATTATGGAAGTGAAACCCTCTGTGGCCTTTCCAGATCGAGGATGGCACCAGTTAGGGCCTCTCTCAACTCCGCTGCAAGGCTCATCACAGACTCAAAATATAACAATCACATCACAGCTGAGTTGAAGTCACTAAATTGGCTCCCGTATTAAGCAAAGACACATCTAAAGATTGCATGCATGAGCCATAAACTTTACAGTTCAACACCCCAAAATAACTAGCATAAAAACTTGAGCTCTCTAGTAGCTCCAGATCCTCTAGGGGCTCCAGCACCTTACTACTCAAGTCACAGAAATGGCATAAAAAGAAAACCTACAATCGACCATTCTCAGGTATTGCACAGAGAATTTGAAATTCCCTGCTCCCTGAAATCAGACTGAATAATTCCACAGCTTCCTTCAAAAGGGAAGTTAAAGCAATGCCTGATGAGGAAAATTCTGGGCTAGATCCCCAGCCCCCAAGACACACTTGGACTTGCTTGTATATATTTGTCTATATTGAACTGTTATGATTGTATTTTGACCGGTTGGTTTACTGTTACTTATTCCTGTACCTTTGTGACTGCCAATCTGTAAAGCATTCTGATACCCACCCACCAAGGGGTCATGTTCTTTCTATATAAAACTTTTAAAATAAATAGGTAAATAAATAAATAAATGTGGCAGGTTCCTGGGTTTTGTCAAATGCCTGATAGCTTTTTGAGAAAATTCTCATTTTTGAAGCTTTGTGTTAAATTTGAACCACATTGTATTCATTTAATTTCTTAGTCCCAAAAAATTTCTGCGCAGCAAGCCAAGGACCTATTGCTGAGTTTAAAATCAGGAGCTCCCTCGGACTCATGCATGCATTCCATACTTAAACTTGCTCTGGAACCCATTGCCAAATTTTTATACAGGTGTTCAGTTGTACACTCCAATCTGGAATTTATCCTGGCATTTGAAAGGAAGCAATTATCACTCTGCTCCTTAAGAATCCTAACGCCGATCTCCAAGATATGAAAAATCTGCGCCATATTTCTTTATTACCAGCTCCTGCTAAAATCCTGGAAAAATGTATCAATCAAGTGTAGATTAAATATATTGATACCCAGGGCATTTTCAATCTTTCTCTAAATGGATTTTGTGCGGGTGACAGCACACAACTGCCATCATTGTGGCCACAGACTGCATCCGAGCCCAGGTCGATCAGGGTGGGGCGGCTATCTCACCGGAAGTCTCACCGGCATGGATGGTTCACTGTCTGCAGCAATTGGGGGTCAGTTTCTCCACTCATTTTTGTCTATCAGGGCTCAAATTGTCAGCTGCGGATGCTTCAAGGCTAAAGCTTTCAGTCTCCCCTGAGGGATACCACAGGGCTCATCTCCCTTTTCAACCTCTTTGTGGCCTCTTTGGCTAACCTGGTGAGTTCCTTTAGATTTCAATTGCTGTTGCATGCAGATGACACACAAATTATCATCTATATTTCTAAGGACCTGCAGCTGGTGGCAGGGAAGTTCAACCAGTGCATGTCCAGCATTATCTGCTGGATGTAGCACAAATCCCTGAAGATTAATGCAGACAAGACTGAAGTGCTTGTATTTGGTTCTCAAAACTCCATTTGGTCAAGCACTTGGTGACCAGAGGTCTGCGGACCTCTACCCACCCCTGTCAGGTCAGCCAAAAATCTCAGGGCCAACTTTAATGACTCTTTGAGCTTTGATGCACAGGTCGGTCGCACTGACAGCACCTGTTTCTACATCATAAGGACCCTGAAAAAGGTAGTCCTCAAAATTCCATTGGAATTGCACCAGTCAGTCATCAATGCCCTGGTCATCTCATGGTTGGACTTCTGCAATGCTTTGTACCTGAACCTTAATAGTTCCTATTTGAACAAACTTCGGGTTGTACAAAATGCTGTAGCTCGCCTCATTCTGAACACTCCCAAGCAGCATTCGGTTAGGGAGGGCATTTGTTCCCTTCACTGGCTTTCTGTCAGAAAACGTATTGCTTTAAGGCTTTGTGCCTAGTTCTTAAGGCCCTTCATCATAAGGGCCCCTCTCAAATGAATGCATTTTTTTCAATAGTACATTCCGGGGAGGAGACTGAGATCCTCTTTCTGAAAAAGACTTAGGATCCCCAGATTTCTAAAGACAAGATGAAGTGAAATCTCCTTTTTGGTAGCAGCCGCCAAACTATAGAATTACCTACCTGCTTATATTTCAGATGTGGACTTTTTCATGTCTTTTAAATAAAACATCAAAAAACCTGGCATTTCTCATTTTAGTACCCCTTTTTTGTGGCTTCGCTTCTGCTGACTCCTTTGTTCTACTATAGCACTTTGACACCTATGAGTTTTGGGGCCCGATGTAGGTAAAATAGATTTACCGATTTTTAATTACCGAATCATACCGATTCGGTAATTAAATTGAAGCCCATAGGAATGAATGGGGCATTACCGGTCGGTATTTACCGAATCGGTAAATACAGATTTTGACAAGGGTGCAGGGGGTGTCACTTTGACACCCTCTAGCACCCCCAAAAAAGATTTGGGGGCCATGTGGCAGGCATACCTGCCCTAAGGGCAGGTCTGCCTGTCATATGGCACAGGTGTGCATGCACACATGTGCATGCACACCGGAATCGGTATTTTACCATCAAATATATTTGATGGTAAAATACCGAATCGGTAAGGGTTGTGGGACTCACAAGAGTCCCACCTACATAGCAAAAATACCGAATAGGTATGAATACCGATTTTGTATTTTACAGATTCGGTAAATTTACCGATCGGTAAATTTACCGAATCTGTAAAATATGTGGCCCTACATACCGATTTGTAAATACCGGTCGGTAACGGCCGAAAATACCGATTTTCGGCCGTTACCGACCGACCTACATCGGGCCCTAGGTGCACTCTATAAATTCTATCCTAGCCTTATATTGATCATTTACCAAAGGTTTAGAGAATTATCCCTGAATGTACTGCTAAACCCTTGCTTTGCGTTCTTCTACCTCACTTCGAGAGTTAAGCTTTGGCAGCAATAGGAAAATAATGGATACTGGGCAATAAACATGCACTTTTGTGAACTCTGTGTTTGAAGATTCGTATCTACTTGTTACTCAGATAGAGCTAAGTACTTGGTGGGGATATTACTTTCCTGCATAATCTCTTACCTTGACATTCTCTATGAGAGAGCTCCAGCATCCTGATCTTACTCTGAATTTGTTAGCTGAAACAAAGAAATTCCCTTGGTTAGTTGTTCACAATTAGTCCCCTCTTTTTTCATTGTAGTCACATCTTAGTATTGCTCAATATATATTGATATTGCTCTTTTGTGCTCTCTATTACTGGCTGATTTATATTCTGAGGTATATTCTTTTACAAATGGATGGCCTATTTGTGAGAGGATAGAGGATATTTTAATTTGTGTTTATTTTTTTGCTATAGTTTTTTAAAATCCCAATCAAGCTGGGTGGCTGCCAAATTTCTGGCCAAGTGCCCAGCGAAGACTATAGGGTCGCTTTCAAGACAGAGTGCCTCACTAGCTATAGGTATGCTGCTTATGACAATATCAAGTGTAATATCATGGGATGTGCACCATTTTAGCTTATTTTCTGTTATCCAGCAGTCACATGCACATGTACTGCAAGTGCTACACAGAGAAGACAAACAACCTTCCCTTCGAGATATACGAGTCATGCTCTTGCCTCCCCAAGCAGCTCAGCACCACTCACCAGGTTCCATGCTGGAGGACACTCTCTCCAGTCTCCACTCCTTGAGAAACAGAGCTTGTTGCCATGTAACAAAGCATCCTTTTAGCACAATGGCTACTGAGATACACTGTAGCCGAAGTTGACCCTCGACCTAGAAACTTCAAAAACACACACTTCCTTGTTGAACGGGGATTTAACAATGAGAGTTTCGGAAGAATAGCAATACTTAAAGCCTCATTTGCTTTGATGGTCTTCAAAAAAGGCAGCCAGGTACAGCGCTCAGATTTTTGTACATCGAGTTAACAAGCGCCTGCAGCCACAATGATCCATCACCCTCAGTGTGGAAGATGGGAGGTGTGGCTCAGGTCACTGTGTCAGGGACAAGGCGTGAATATCCCTCTCCACACTGAAATTTTCAATTAAAAAACAAGTATTACTTGTGTTTGACTGTTGCTTGCTGTTACAAAACATCCTGGGTATGATTCCCATATCTTCTCCTTCAATGCAGATAAAAAGCAGGAGGGCTAATTTTTTTCTACAACTTTGTAAGATGTTTTAAGTACTGATGCATTGTGTGTGCAATGTGCACAAATCTGAGAAACAACTCTACTAGAGAGTAGAGGAAGCCACTCCGTACCTCAGCTCCCGTTGACTGAGCCCAAATACTCATGTACCATAACAAATGTTGCTCTTTGCCATGACCTTAAATCATTTTGCATACAACCTTGTGAAAATCCGAACCAGTTTGAGTAACTCTTCAGCTCTCAAAGGATTTGAAAGCCATACATCTAGGCATGATGTTCATTGTATCTGATCTGTAATAATAGATGAACAAGTATTATTACTTGCCTCAAAAGTTGTATGTTTCAGTTGAAAGTCATCCTGCTGTATTTCAAAATTAAGTACATCTGAGGAACAAGTTAATGGAATTTCAACCTTTTGAAGTCTGGCATTAGCCGAGATCTTTTGTTTTTAATACAACTATATGTATAAAATTCTTACTAAGAGGCACTTTAAGGTAGCACTCCTGATCTGTTAGTTTGTTGTGTGATTCACGTTTTTGCTCTGCCCAACACAGCACACAGCGTGAGGCAATGGGCCAATCCACTTCAGTGACAAGCTTCCTTCTCTGTGTTTGATGGCATTCTGATCTTCAACATTGTGCATTTGCAAACAAAATGAAGTCCCCTTGTACAATTTTGCAAAAAGCATTCACAAACAACACAAGTATTGACAAAGCCAAAAGTAGGCAGGTAGCGCCAGGCCTATTGGTTTTGCCAATGCTTTTAAGGGGCAATTGGAGAGAAGTAAGCACTAAGCAGCCGCTAGCAAGCCTGGAGAGTGTTTTTCCAAAGAATTCCGCATGCTTGTGTTCTCCATAGCCTTTATTCGCATCTGAGGTGAGTTTTCATAGTGTCATAAAAGTAAACGTGTGTTTTGGAACATGGCATCCTCCTGCTCCACTTGCAGGGCATGGTCTTTATTAGAGTCATCACTCATGCACTGAAATGAAGCACAGCTGATTTCTCCTGGAAATTGTTCCCAGCGAGATCACAATTATTAAATAACTTCATCACCGATAATAATTAAACTTTTATCATCTCGCTTCAGCTTTGTCAGCCTGGAGTCCTAGGGGAGGCGGCTGTTTGTAAGCCAAGGGCATCTGGGAATAGCCTTGGTAATAAAGCTTTTATTATAATAAAGGAATAGAGGGCATCGTAGGGATGAGAACATTCATTTTTCTGTAGTCTCCATGCTTGTAAAATGAGATGACTCGACGCTTGCAGTATGGAATGGGTTGCACTTGTTCAGTCGGTGCCATCCAAAGGGCAATGTGGCTGGCATGTGATTGGAGGCGGGGGCGGGAGCGCGGGGTAGGTGGAGTGATGATCCCAGCCTATGGTGAGTAGCTAGAATTATATGCACAAATGTAACCTACAGCTATATTAGGAACTAGAGCTGTGGTGAAGGGAGATGCAGTGTGAATTCCAAGGGGGAAGTCAAGCAAGTTTCAAACATCACATCTGAACTGCAAAAAATTGAAATGTGTGAGGGAAGGTCTGGGCGAAATATAGTTAATTTTTCTGTGTATGCCTTTTGCAACAACGGCAATATTCCCTGCAAGTTTCATTAGTGGACCATTATTCTAATGAAAATCTGTCTAGGGTTGTTGAAGTGAACATGACCTGACAGATTCAGCCAGGGCAGGTCCTATTAGAGCTGGGCCAGAGATGATGTACATAAGATTGGTCGCTATTTCAAGTGGCCCACTTAGGATACAAAACACACAGTGGAATATGACCAGCATAATTACCAGCGGCAAGAGAATAATTTAAGCATTTTTTATTTGAGGCAACGGTTTTTCTCAGTGGTATTCCTTTAGTACAAAAGGGAAAAGCAATATTTGAGTCATGTGTTTGCTTTGCAGACGCCACTAGCTTGACTCTACTGAGGAAGCCCAATAATTTGGAAGAGATATGGGGCCTCATTTATGAAAAGTGACGCATCGCTGCGTCAAAACAGCGATGCTTCACTTTTCAATGCGCCCTCCTTGCGACACCAATGATGCATCATATTTACAATATGACGCATCATTGCGCAATGAGTTACAGATACGTCAGTATTTCTGACGTTTCTGCATGGCGCAAAAGTGACGCATTGCTGGAGTGTGTCACAAAAGTGACACACCAGCGGCGTAAAAGTAACGCACGACCTCATAAATGTTTTTTTTTGCTCTGCTTTGTTGCTGAGGTTATTCTAATCATTGCGCCCGTCACATGTGGGGTTTTTGCTGTTGTTGTTCCTGCAAAGCTATTGCTTGGTTGTTGGCAAAAGAATAAACAACTTGACAATTGGCAACGAACATAGCCAACATTATAACTGCACAGTGCACATTGGGGCATACTATCAAGAAAGGGCGTTACATTATCGCCGCTTTTATCGGCAGAAAACTGCCGATAAAGCGTTGATAATGGGCTTGATAATATGCTCTATGAATTCCAATCGTAGCCCATGTTAGATGTGAAGACGTCTAACATGGGCTACGATTGGAATTCATAGAGCATATTATCAAGCCCATTATCGCCGCTTTGTCGGCAGTTTCCTGCCGATAAAAGCGGCGATAATGTAACACCCTTACTTGATAATATCGCCCATTATTTTTAGGGATATCGCAATTTGTCAGTATACTGCTAAATCATATCGAAGGTCCGACTGAAATATGTAATTACAGAATGGCAGTTTGTGAAGCATATTATGCTACTGGAGGTAAATTGTGTGGCACGTTCTCTAGCAGTTTTATCTATTTACAATTTAAAAAAACCTGTATATGTTAAAGTTATGAGACCTAGCTTGTGAAGTAAGAAAGGGAGGGCATGAACCCATTCAGCAGATATATTCAAAATCTTTTTACTAACCAATTTTAGATTTCATTGCAAAATGCTAGCACAGCACTAAGAAATTCGTTTTGTCTATGGTGATGCCAAAATCTCACTCTTATTTTTATTGTGCAATTTATAGAGCGCGTGGCTACCTCCAACGGAAGTGTCCCGGCGCTAGCAGCGGATACAGCAGGAGAGAACTGGTGGGAGAGCTCTAAGGTAGGCCAAAAAGCCAAGTTTCAGAGCGTTCCTAAACAAAGGTTCTGTCTTGGCCTTCCGTATGTGCTCAGGCATGGTGTTCCAGAAAGAAGCAGTTTTCACAGAGAAAGCTCGCCCGCCAAACCTGGGTTTTGCAAAGCAAGGAATCACATGTAGTTCCTGGTGATTGGATCTCAAAGCCCTGGTTTGGCAGTATTTCTGGAGTCTCTGCTTCAAGTATTGTGGGCCGGTGTATCTAGCTGCTCTGTAAGCGAAGGCCAGCGCCTTAAACTCTATCCTCCTTTTGACTGGCAGCCAATATATGCTGCGCAGGTGGGGGAAATATGGTAGCAGAGTGGCATGTCTCTAATAAGCCTAGCTGCCGCATTTTGAATCATTTGAAGTTTCCTGATCAAATAGGCTGGGAGACCCATGTACATGCTGTTAGCATAGTCTAGCTGAGACGTAACTAATGCGTGGACCACAGTTTTCCTACAATCCATAGACAAGAGAAGAAGGAATCTCCACAAGGATTTCAGTTTCCAAAAGCATGATGAGGAAACTTGGCATATCTGAGCCTTGCTTGAAAGGTTAGAATCAAATTTAAACCCAAGATTCCTAGCGGAAACAGCTGGAAGAGGAGGAGGACTTAGCTCTGACGCCCACTAAAGTTCGGACCGTGGAAGAGAAGGTTGATTGAAGAACAGAACCTCTGTTTTATCGGAATTCAGTTTCAAACAGCTGTCCATCATCCAAATCGAGATGTTGATCAAACAATACTTGAAATTGATGAATGTGTGTTCCCTAAAGGAGAACACAAGCTGAGTATCATCAGCATATGAGACAACTTTCACACCACATTGCTCGACTTGCGAAGCGAGGGTAGTGAGGCGAACATTAAAAAGAGTACGGCTCAAGGCCGAAGCCTGGGGAACTCCGCACACGAGAGGGCTAGAGGAGGAGACTTGGGGACAGAGAAATGAGCAAAACCAGGCAAGAGTGGTTCCAGTCATTCCCAGCAGCTCAAGTCTTTCTAGAAGCCCTAACATTGCACAGCTAACCTGGTCTAGAGTTTTGTTTTGTTTTTAGAGTTTTACATAGCGCAAACTAGACCCGAAGATATCGGGTGTCAGAGCGCTTTACATACCACCAGCTTTGTTACATGAGGACACATTCATTTTTGTTAGGCACTGGTAGATTAAGGGATTTGTCCAGAATCACAGGATGTTGAGCGTCGTTGCCGTGACTCGAACCCGGTTCCCCCAGCTTTGACGTCGACCGCTCTAGCCGTAAGGCTACATCCACGTATAGTTCCCGCCACTTCAAGCAGAGCTGTCTCTGTGCTGTAGCTTGATCTAAAACCCGACTGGGAGTCATTGAGATAGTTGTTAGACTCCAGGAACTAAGACAGTTGTCTCAGAACTTTCTTCTCAAGAATTTTGGCCAGTGGTGACAGGAGAGAAATAGGTCTAAAATTCTTAAGTTCTGTCAGGTCCACGTCCTCTTTCTTCAGGATTGGTTGGACCAATGCTGTTTTCTAAATGGTTGGATAGGTGACCGATTTCAAAGATGAATTCCAAATAAAGTTTAGTGAGGGATTGAATAAAGGGGCCAGCAGCTTGAAAAACCTGGCTAGACAAGGGTCAACAGGTGAGACAGAATTAATTTTGTTCAGTTCAGACGGACGATTCTGGACAGAAATGGCTAAATTCAAACCATACGCCAGATTGGTGGGAGTAGGTAATGGCATAGCTAGCGATGACCCTGTCAAGGCGAAAGAGGAGTAGATAGCCTGGACATTTGCATGGAAGAAGATATAGAGATATTCACACAGGGTAGCTGAAGGGGCAATAGTGCTCTTCAAGGCCTGCAGCTTTATAAAGTCCCGGACGATCTTAAAAACTTCTTTAGCAGAGTTATAAGAGGACTTAATTTGATTTGCAACATAGTCCCTGATGGTATTACTTTTTAGCCCGTGGACTTTTTTTTAGCTCTGCTCGGTATGCTCACTTGACCTCTGGATTATAGGTTTTCTGCCAGGCATGCTCAAGCTTCTTACAAAAACTTTTCTCCAAGCGGAGTTCAGTTGTAAACCAAGGGGCAGAGAGTTTATTCCTAGCCAGTTTCATGGTCTTATTAGGGGCTATTCTGTCAAGAGCTGAAGTGACCCAGCAGTTGAAAGTGGAGACGTCAAAGCTGGGTTCTCCCATGAACAGAGGGGGTTTGTTTCTTAGCGCTGGACCCATGGACTCAGAAGAGACCTTCCTCCAATTTCTCCTATCCTCATATGCTGACCTCACAAGATTATTACAGAGGGTGCTGGTCTGATTGAAAGGAATTAATCGGTGGTCCGACCATGTCAGAGGTATAGGATCTTATACTTTTAGAGTGTGATCATTGGTAAAAAAATGAGATCCAGGGTATGCCCAGCCATATGGGTGGGCATGAATAACTTTTGAATAAGGTTTAACCCCTTGAGAGTGTCGGCCAGTTGAGAGGCCAATGGGCAGTTATCATTGTCCATATGGACATTAAAATCGCCAAGGACTATGAAATTGGCGTGCCTCAGTGTTTTTATTTTAATTTTATTTATTCTGTAGCATTATGCTTGCAGGCCGGACTTTCGCCCAATGGATTTGTAAAAAAGTATTATAATGTGACTGTGTAAAATAATATTCACAGTAACACACAGCGAAAATGTATCTTAATTATTTGCTAGACAAGACAATTCTCAAAGTATAAGTCAGACCAATTCTATTGATTTTTATTATCAAAATATATATAGTATTAATATTTTACAAACAGTTATCAAAATATTTACAGATCCTGGGAGCTCCCTGTAAGCTCGAACTCATTACCAAATTAACACATCCTCATTCTCACAAATCACATCATTCATACCCACTCAAACTAAAAAAAGACCATGCATTCCAAATATTAAAAAACATGAATGCTCAAATATAACGAAACTTAATCTCAGTCCCCCCAGTTTCAGTGAACATATATGTATGTATCATTTCTCTTTCTATTAGAGGAATAGAACATATGTCAGTTGATTATACAGATATTAAAAAATCAGAATAGAGCAAACAATAAGATGACACACAAAGGGGAAGATTGCACCGATGCGTGTTTCAGTTAAGACAAACACAATATGATGGATGATGCAACCTTCATCAGGGCGCTTTATAAGGTACATCTCAATGGTTTCCCTTCCCTCAGTCCTTTCACTATTTAGTAGTGTTATTATGATTTAAGTAACTATGGAAATGTTCATATTTTAGACAATTTAAGACATTTTATGAGAGTTCTCTGTGCTATTGAATCCTTCAGAGTGGATGGCATCTGCCACAACACATTGTACCTTATATACGCCCTGAAGAAGGTTGCAGCATCCATCATATTCTGTTTGTCTTAACTGAAACATGTTGGCTCAATTGGCCCCTTTTTGGTGTCATATTATTGTTTGCTCTGTTCTGATTTTTGAGTATCTGTATAATAAATTGATATATGTTCTATTCCAGAAGTAGAAAATAAATTGATATATAAATATATGTTCCCTAAAATTAGGTGGATTGTGATTAAGTTAAGGGTATGAATGATTTGATTTGTGAGGATGTGGATGTGTTCGTTTGAAATTGAGTTAGAGCTTGTAGGGAGCACAAAGTATCCTAAAATAGTTTGATAATAGGAGATTAATGTAAAGTCTTAATACTACATATATATTTAAAATAAAAAATCAATAGAACTTTGCTGACTTATGATTCCTCATACTTTGAGAATTGGCTTGTCTTTAAAATAATTAGGAGAAGGTTTTGCTGTGTGTTACTGTGAATGTTATTTCCCTTGGTTGCTTCTCCAGATTTATATTTCAGGAACCTTCCTTTTCTCATTGACCACGTGAAATTATGTTAGTCTTCCCAGAATATAATGCAAGGTGTCAAATATTAATAATTGGCATAATATCATTTAGCATCAATTCATCTAGATAACCCATGGCTTGTAAATTGAATGCTACTAGCGGCCCTGCAGTACTGACTATGTCACTCACTTAAGTAGCCCTTTAACCACTTGGATGCTAAGGGGTGTGTGCGAGGTCCATTGAATTTCCATTGAAATCAATGGAAACTCCATGACGAGTTACCCTTGTCATTAGCACTGAAGGGGTTAACCATGTCTAAGGGCCGTCAGTGCAGAGCCTGTGTGTGCAGCTTACACTGCCATTTCGACCTGGTAAAATAAACCTTTTGCCATGCCCAAACCTTACCTTTTCATACATAGACATCACCCCTAAAGTAGGCCCTGTTCATACCAGAGGGTAGGGTGCACTGTATTTAAAAGGCAGGACATGTACGTTTAAGTTTTACATGTCCTGGTAGTGAAAAACTCTCAAAGTAATTTTTAATTTCTATAAGGCCAATCTCTCCCATAGGATAACATTAGGATTAACTTATTACATGTTATAAGAGTAAGTTCCAAATGAGACCATATAACTGAATCAAGTTTGGTGCCTCTGGAATCACAATTTAAAATCCAAACCTATTGTGAAGTCGGATTATAAATAGCAATTCTTAAAATACCAATTTTTGAAAGTTTGCATTTTTTTACTTTAGCCTTTAGATGCCTGCTGCCGGTCTCTGATCACATGTCAGGGGTATATAGCAGCTGAGCTTTGTGTATTACCCCCTACACAGTCACATGCAATGGGTGCTTAGGTGTGATTTGAAGGGCCATGGGAGGGAGCAGCTGGACCCAGCCTCACGTACACCTGTCCACACATACAATGCTGTTTACCACCCTGTAGTGAGTCTGGAGCGAGGGTAAGAAGGACAGGGCCTCTGTACCCTACAAAGGCATGTCTTTGAAGTCCCCACCCCTTCTAAGGCACCACTTGATATCAGTGCTGGACCTCAGACACCACCACTTCAGTAAACCTCTGGACCTGTGGATAGTCTGTCAGGAAGAAAAAGGCCTTCTTTGTTGCTGAAGGACTGCCACTCTGCTGGACTGCTCTCTGTTTGACTGCTGCTTTGCTATGCTGACCTACTGCCAGCTGCCCTCTGACTGGAGAAAGACTGAACCTGCATCATTTGACCCCGGAATCCAGGGTGACTCCAAGGGCTAGTTGGTGGCCTATTGATCCGAAGTCTCAGGGATGTAAAAGACTTCCAACCACCCTGCTTCTGCACCTGGACTTTACCAGCTGTAAGTGTGCCCTGCCAAGTTGTGCCATCCCAGCCCTGGACCCTTGGAAGTGGGCCGCCGCCTAAGGTGTGTGCCAGAGGAACCGATGCAACCTCTGTTAAGCGACACATCCTCAAACAGAACTGACACATCTCCTTGGCTTAACAGCACATCCTTGAGCAGAACTGACCTATCACCGCTCCTGCATAGATTCGACCCATCGCAAAAGACTTGCATCGCCACCGCCTCCTGTATCATAGAACTGATACATCACCTCTGGAATCACCTCTGTTTGATGCGTTACCCCGGGAAAAACTCCTTGCACCCGCAGGAGACCACAGCCTCACCGACAATGCTTAAACTCGCATCCTTGACAGTGGATTTCGTATTACAAGCCCCGTTGACAGGATCCTCGGTGTCCATGCATCAGGACCTTGCACAGCTGCCTTGTTGCACATTGGAACTGACACAATCCCTCAACTGCATGATGCATCTTCAATGCGGATCCAAGCAACATTCTGCATCCAGAATTTAAGGTACTTTGTTCAGTAAGCCTAACTGGATCCATGTAGCAGGCTTGCACTCCATCATGGTCTACCTGAACTTGAGACATTGTCTTGGTCCGGCATGACCATTTATCCCCAATAACGCTTTTTGCTTCTATGTTATGTTATGTTATGTTAATATATATTTATTAAGCGCTCGTACGCCCGGGGGCTTCATGGCGCTATAGGAGGGAACACAACACAACAGTTAAGAATAGAAGCAGATAATGATCTCAGCAATAGGCCTGCGAAAATAACCAGGTTTTAAGGGAGTGTCTAAAATTAAGAAGGTTGCCACTCAGTTTCAACTGCAAGGGAAGGGAATTCCAAAAGGTAGCCGCCAAATGGTCAAAGCAGCAACCACCTAAGCGCTTCCTTTTATAGGAGGGAACAATCAGTAAAGATTTTTGAGCGGAACGTAGGTTTCGCGAGGGAGCATATCTGAGAAACAGGTCTTTT
This sequence comes from Lissotriton helveticus, assembly GCF_964261635.1. NCBI lineage: Eukaryota > Metazoa > Chordata > Amphibia > Caudata > Salamandridae > Lissotriton > Lissotriton helveticus. The sequence goes on from NC_136070.1 coordinate 291,695,249, forward strand.
ATAAATTTAGGGCCAGCGTCTTGTAAAGATTTAAAAAGAATACAACCTGTTTTAAATGCCACACGCTGCGCAACAGGAAGCCAGTGCAGGTGCTTCAACCCAGGTCTAATGGATTGTCTGTTTGAGATTCCCAGGATCAGTCTAGCCGCCTGATTCTGGACCCTCTGAAGACGTTTTAACTCTCCAATTTGGAGCCCCAAATAGAGACTATTGGAGAAATCCAAATGAGACAGGACCAGAGCAATTGTGACTTGAATAAGGGCAGCCTGTGAAAGAAAGCAGGCAATTTTTCTTATCTTTTTTAACTGAAAAAAGCTGGAAGACACCACCGCGCCTACCTGTCTTTTCAAAGAAAGATCTTCGCTAATTAGTACACCCAAACTTTTAACTGAGGACGATCTAACCGGTGGGGCCCCCATGCTAGATGGCCAAAAGCATGGGCTCCAGCTTAACACACTCTGTCCAGGCAAGACCAGTTCAGTCTTGCCTGGATTAAGTTTCAGATGGTTACAACTCATCCAAACCTGAATGTGTGCCATGGTGTTTTGGAATTCCTCCACCGAATCCTTGGTGTTCAAAGGAAAGATGAGTTGTAGGTCGTCCGCATAATTAAAGATGGTAACTTTCGCCTTTCTTAGGGAGTACAATAGCGGGCGCAGATACAGATTAAAAAGTAGAGGTGACAAAGATGAGCCCTGAGGAACTCCGCAAGTGGTGGAAATAGTGGGAGCTGTAAAAGGGCCCAACCTTACGGATTGGGTGCGGCCCGTGATAAATGAACGGATCCAGCTCAGTGCAAGTCCCCTAAGGCCAGCCTGTTCGACACGGTTGACCAAGATGGTATAGTCAACCGTGTTGAACGCTGCCGAAAGGTCCAATAAGACCAGGGCCAGATGAGTCCCGTTATCCGCATTCCGCCTCAGGGTATTTTGTACCGCCAGGATGACTGCTTCAGTCGAATGGCAAGAACGGAAGCCGGCTTGATTAAATTCAAGATAATCTGTTTCTTCAATGAATTTGGACATGTTAGCACAGACATGTGCCTCCAATAGCTTCGCACAATACGGCAGCAATGAAATGGGCCTGTAATTTAACGGGTCAAGGGGGTCGGCTCCTGCTTTCTTAATTAGGGGAATAAGTAAAGCCTTTTTAATGTTGTTGGGGACTTTACCCTGTGAGAGAGAACTATTTAACAGAGGAAGTACGCCTTCAGGAATGGCAGTGCCGACCTCTCTCAGGATGTACGGGGGACAGATATCATCAGGTGAACCCGATTTGACCCGGCCAAACAGTTTAAAAAGGGTATCACCATCAATAGCGGGAAAAGATTCCAGCGTCTCACAGTTATAATACGTATCATCCGACAGAGAGGGGGGCAAAACAGTAGAAATACTTAGTTTTATTGTACAGATTTTGTTGAGGAAAAATGAGTTCAATGAATTGCAGAGATCCTGAGTAGGAGTGACCAGTGGTGTAGTTCTGTCACTGCTACTAAGACCATCTACAATACTGAACAACTCCTTAGATTTATTCTGAGAGTTCATTATTTTCTCCGAGAAATAGTCAGATTTATGTTTCAGGACAAGTTTCTGGTACTCTTTCCGAGCTTTACAATAATTGGCTTTATCTTGTGCCAGATAACCGGTTCGCCATTTCCGCTCCATTTGACAAACTTCTAATTTTTGGGATTTCAAGTGAGTTGTATACCACTTATGTGCGTCGTTAAGACGGGAGCGGGAAAAGTTAGAGCAAGGGGCATGAACGTCTGCTGCCTGACGTAGCCAGTTGGAATAGGCTTCTTCAGTGCCATCGATGTCCTGAGGCATAAGGGGGAGAGACAACTTCAGAGAGTCTAAAAAAGCTGAAGTATCAATGTTCTTCCACAATCTAACTTTCCCACCTGTTTGAAATGGCTGCTTTTTGCTCCTCACAATGGCGAGAGTGAAATGTATCAAAAAGTGGTCTGTCCAAATGCAGGGAGTGATGGAACGAACCAACAGGGGAATATTCTGAGACCATATTTGGTCCAGATGATGGCCTTTTTCATGGGTTGGCAGATGAATCTGTTGAATTAAGTTCAGATCTAATAGTACCTCTTTCAATGCAGCTGCCTGGGTGTCCAAATCAGTGGCATCAAGCCAGAGATTAAAATCGCCCAGCAGCACAATATTTTTATAATTAATAATAAGAGCAGCTAGATGTTCTGCCAGTGAGACAGCAAATGCGGGCATAGTTTGGGGGGGGCGGTAGATAAGGATCATAAGTAATGCCCCACTATCAGTATCCATTTTAAAAACAATATTTTCTGACCCCATAAGGTCAAGAGAGGGTAATAATGAGAACTTGTAAGTATTGCGAATAATAGCTGCTACTCCTCCACCCCTTTTATCAGCGGGTCTGTTGGCTTTTAAAATGTAATAATCAGAAGGAACGGCAGCCAGGATATGAGGTAATGAATCAGCATTAAGCCAGGTCTCCGTGAGGAGCAAGATATCAGGTTGCTCAGCTTTTAACATAAAAAATACATCCATATGATGTTTAGCCATTGACCTAGTGTTCAAATAATAGCATTTAAGCACAGTATCTGGTTCCAGTGGCAAATGAGGAGGACGGCGGGGGTTATAATGCAAATCATTACCAGCTATGTACTCAGGTTTAAGAATACCATGAGAGGCAGCACGTATGTGCGGTGGTAGTGGAGGGCATAAACTATCTGATGGTTTTAACAGCAGCAAGTCCTGGGAAGTATAGGTGTGTACGCGACCAGGGGAACTGGCCCCAGGCCCCGGTCGGCCGCGGACAGGCGCAGACGGGCTTGACTTAAGCGCGACTTCGGCGCGCATTCGTCGCGCCCGCTGCGCCCGTCCGCTGCGCTCCCGGATACACATTGAGTTTTATGCCCTGCCTCCCGGAATGACTAGACCGGTAGCTCCGGTCTAGCCCCACCCAAGATGGCGCCTCGCCTCGCCCTCCACACAAACGGCACCAGCCGCGGTGGAACGGGGCGGGGTACAGATGAAAATCAACACAGTCGGTAGAAGGTAGTGAGTGCTATCAATTTTACATTAAAAATTACAGGCATAAAATAATATGCAGCGCTGACACCTAAATCGTGCCAGTACTGCAGCATTCACCCAACATTAACTGCGTGTTTTTAGCAAGGCAGAAGGTTCCCAGAGAGCTGAGATGCTGCCACCAACCTCACGTTCACGAGGAGCCCTGGGCGTTTGATCGTTTTATGCCCTGCCTCCCGGAATGACTAGACCGGTAGCTCCGGTCTAGCCCCACCCAAGATGGCGCCTCGCCTCGCCCTCCACACAAACGGCACCAGCCGCGGTGGAACGGGGCGGGGTACAGATGAAAATCAACACAGTCGGTAGAAGGTAGTGAGTGCTATCAATTTTACATTAAAAATTACAGGCATAAAATAATATGCAGCGCTGACACCTAAATCGTGCCAGTACTGTAGCATTCACCCAACATTAACTGCGCGTTTTTAGCAAGGCAGAAGGTTCCCAGAGAGCTGAGATGCTGCCACTCACGTTCTAGGCGCAATTGCACTTAAAATCTTTGAAATTCAATATGTCAAGTTCTACTAATTGGATTTTTGTCATTTTGGTTTGGTTATATTTATTAAATTATGCTCTTTTTGTCTAACCGGGAATCTTTTTGCATGATGTTTTTGCTGTTTCACTGTTTGAAGTGTCGCACAAATACTTTACACACAGCTTCCAAAGTTAAGCCTGACTGCTCTGTGCCAAGCTAGAGTGAGAGAACATGTTAATTTAGGGTTTGACTACCTCTTACCCTGACTGGGATTGTCGTTGCTGCTTGACCAGGGTTTACAGGCCATTCAACCAACAATCCGATTTCTAAATAAGTAAAATTCATCAATACCATTCCAAAGATATGAAACATGAACAAGCTACTCCTCTCCTATCATGAATTACAGCTTAAAAGTGTGTTAAGGAAATCTCAATGCTAGCCTATATGTGGACTATGCCTCACAGTAGTGATAAATGAAATCTGCTGTTTGTCACTACCAGGACATGCAAAACATAAAAGTACATGTCCTAACTTTTACTTACTTAGATCCCAGCCCTTAGGGCTACCTAGGGCCTACCTTAGTGGTGTCTTATATATAACTATCAGCCCCTCCCGACGTTGTCCGGGTATGAATTGCTGCCGGCCAGTAGTATATTGTTTTGTAGGAATTCGTTTTGATAGCATTTCTTATCTGTGACAGGACTGTGAAAAGCTCCGATTCACAGTGAACTGCTGATGCACTTAAGAGTGCGCGTTCAGTAGTGTGTGAACTCGAGTTTCCCTACTTTATTATTCCTTGCAGTATTATATAGCGCGAACTCGACAACATGGCATGAGCACAATTTACATTACAGAAGAACACATTCATTTGTGGTAGGCACGGGGAGACAAAGCGATTTGCCTGGAATCACAGGATGTTGAGCTGATGCCGAGAATCGAACGTAGCTCCCCAGCTCTAAAGTTCGCAATTCTAGAACTTGTGGCGGGAGGTGTGTCTAAAAGTGTATGTCGGTGCTGGCCATCAATGAGAGAGACCTGTGCATTTTGCAAATGGGTGTTGAAAAAATATGAGTATGTTGCTGGAGATGAGGGCCGCCGTGCCACCAATGTACTTACCGGGGGAGGGTAAACACCCATTATTCCGCAACTTTCTTTCCGCATACCATCACTCTGCATACTTTCATTACGGAAGTACCATGACTCCGCAACGACATTATAACGCATGGCATTACATTTGATATGCTTTTACCACACATACATTTACAATGAAATTCGTTGTAAATGCATGAATGGTAAAAGCATGTTTTTTTAATGTTTGGATAAGGTAAGTATGGGTATAGGGGTATATGTTTTGGGGTACTGAGGTATATGTATTGGGGTGTTTGGGTATTTTAAGGGTTCAGATATAGGTATGGGGTACAGGGGTGGTTTTAGGGTTTAGGGTTAGGTATGGGTTTTGGGGTACAGGGGTATTTTTAGGGTTCAGGGCTAGGTTTGGGTTTTGGGGTATAGGGGTATTTTTAGGGTTCAGGGGTAGGTTTGGGTTTTGGGGTACAGGGGTATTTTTAGGGTTCAGGGGTAGGTTTGGGTTTTGGGGTACAGGGGTATTTTTAGGGTTCAGGGGTAGGTTTGGGTTTTGGGGTACAGGGGTATTTTAAGGGTTCAGGGCTAGGTTTGGGTTTTGGGGTACAGGGGTATTTTAGGGTTATGGGGTGGTTTTGGGGTACAGTGGTATTTTTAGGGTTCAGGGCTACGTTTGGGTTTTGGGGTACAGGGGTATTTTTAGGGTTCATGGGTAGGTTTGGGTTTTGAGGTACAGGGGTATTCATAGGGTTCGGGGCTAGGTTTGGGTTTTGGGGTACAGGGGTATTTTTAGGGTTTAGGGATAGGTATGGGTTTTGGGGTACAGGGTATATTTATAGGGTTAAGATGGGTTAGTGTTTAAGGGTGTTGGGGTATTTTAAGGAGTAAGGGTAGGTTATGATTATAGGGTGCAGGGGTATTTAAAGGTAGCAGGGTGGGATTAGCACACGATATGAGACATGTCATGAAGGGCGGAACGTACCACACACCCCTAGCGTTTGTCACGCCCCCAGCACACGCCGGCAGCACAACGCAGACACGCCAACAAGGGACTACTTTGCTGGCACAGTTCTTTTACCTTTTAAATGTATATGGTGGGCGTCTGCATAGCCTATGTCCTTCTGCTGCAACTGCCCTTTCCATCGCTGTATTGGGTGTTATGATTGGTGCTGTGGTTCCTGAGATTACCCGCCTCAAAGGTTTGGCTCTCTCATTATTATATTAGCACTAGCAGCCCGCCCCGACCTTGTCCGGGAGCAATCAGGCTTCCCCGACCCCCACCCGCCCTGACATAGCAGCCCGTCCCGAAATGAGTGTTCAGGGCCCCCGTCCGCCCCGGCCCCATGCCCGCCCCCCCGCCATGAGTGTTCAGGGCCCCTGCCCGCCCTGGCCCCCGCCCGCCCCGTCCCCCGCCTGCCCCATCCCCCGCCTGCCCCAACATTGCCCCCAGAGCCTTACCTCAGCGGCCGCTCCTCCCCCGCGCTCCTCAGTTCACCACTCCGCCGCTCCTCGCCGCTGGTCACCGCTCCTCCCCGCCTGTCCGCTGCTCCTCCCCGCCTGTCCGCCGCTCCTCACTGCTCCTCCCCGCTTGTCCGCTGCTCCTCCCCGCGCCATGTCCGCCGCTTCTCCTTGCGCTCAGGGACGCCGCTCCTCCCCGCGCTCCTGACGTCAGCACGCAGGTCGCGGCCGGCGCTTCTTCCAGGGGACTACTTTTTTTGCAATTGTTTTTAAATAACGTATATTTTTTAACTTTATATAGCCTATGTCCATCTGCACACCCTGACGATTACAACGATGTATCGGGTGTGTGGATTGGCGCTGTGGTTCCCGAGTTTACCCGCCTCAATGGTTCAAAGTTCTTCCTTTATAATTATTTTTTAACTTTATATAGCCTATGTCCATCTGCACACCCTGACGATTACAACGATGTATCGGGTGTGTGGATTGGCGCTGTGGTTCCCGAGTTTACCTGCCTCAAAGGTTCAAAGTTCTTCCTTTATAATAGTAGTATAGATAGATCAAAGGGGAGTTTTTAATGCTTAGCAAGTCGTTTTAAAAGCCACGTCGGAGTAGTAGTAAATTGCACACAGGCACTGCAGTGACAGGCCTGAGACAGGTTTGACATGTTACTTCTACGGCTGGCCCTATCAGTTCTGCAGCCCACTACTAGCGTGTAACTTACAGGCCCTGGGTATATGGTATAACCAATTGTATGCACTTTAGCACTGATTAGAAGGCCAACAAAAAGATTTAGCAAAACGTCAAGGCATAAAAACGAAATGATTGGGAGAAGACCACTTTAAGGCTGACAAGTCTAGTACAGAGGATACTAGAACAGCTTGATTAATGTAAAAGGAAACTCTCTTGAAAAAAGACATCCGAAAGAATGAATGTAGCAGGACAGGTAGACCTTGCTAATGTAAATTATGTATTCACATGAGAACATCTAAACATTATTGGTATTTCGAGTGGTAATGGGAGGAAGCTTCCCACTTATAGTAACACATTTCATCACTTCAAAGACCCAGAAATGTTGGGATTCCATTAAGAAAAGTAGCAACATCTAATTTTGCTGACATTTTGATGTAATTATATGAAAGCAAATTATGTAAATGCCGCACACCTTTTCTTTTAACCACTTTGCCGTGGCGCGAATTCCGCCACGGTGCGAGGGGGGCGGAGTTGGGCGTGGTGCTCCGATACTCATGACGGCTCCCGGGCATCATAAATCACAGTGGGCGTGTGCTCATGACAGCCGGGAGCCGTCCGAACTCAGCCCACTGATTAATTCTCCCACACAGGCGGGGAATTAACACCGTGTGGGCGGGGCGACAACTTTCGGACGGCTGCCGGCAGTCATGAGCACATGCCTACAGTGACTCATGACGGCCAGGAGCCGTCATGAGCACCAAAGGAGTTTACTATCTAGACCATCCCCAATATTTATTACAGCCTCTATTGAATCACAATACCATTTTTTCCCAGTTGTGTCAAACTAGAGGAGGCTTTCTTGCAGTGAGAGAAATCACCTGCAAGGTGTTCCTGGGACAAAAATAGGGCTAAGCACAAAAATAAAAGTGACACACATTAGCAAAGCATACAGTTTAAAAAGTTGTAATATATGGCTTTGACAAAAAAAAGTTGTAATATATGGGGAAAACCCTGTAAAAACCGACCCACCTGGCCATAAAACCGACATAGGCTTGCTAAAAATATGGCCCACACATTGATCTGTAGGTCTGCCCGTCCATTACTAATCACCTGTAGTGATAGGAATTGATTTAGGAGGGGTGACGTGATTTAGAGACTGCTTTAGAGTTCGGTGTATGGGTTGCTCTGTCACATATGTGACTGATATCCCGTCTGCCTTATCACACGTGCTTTCTATCCAATGACACTTGTAATACAGCGGACGGTGTTTCAGCCACGTTTGTGATGGAGTAACACATCAGCCACAGCATCTTATTCCTAAAAAATGCCTATCTGGGTTGAGCTTGCTACGTAGTACTGTGTGATTAAACAGGGCATATCAAACTCAGGCGCTCTCTGTTGAAACCCAACACCTCATCACCCAATAATTGCTCTATTTCCCTTGAGGCACAGTGAAATCTGCCATGCATAATCCACTTGTGTTTATCGATACTCTGCAATTTAGGATCTGAGAAAAGAAAATTGCCCTCCAAAAAATACATAATTAGCAGGAGCGCGGCGGGGTGTGTTAGGAATGCAGACAAACTGAAACACAGCACCCATACCTCGGCTCTCCCAGCACAGAGGATGTGTTCCATTGTCCATTGAAATAGAATCTGCAGCGCCAAGTAATGCAGTATTAATAATAGATGACTTGCTAACTGCAGCTGACAGGCATTGCTTAATCCTTGACTGAGTTCTTACTCAACCGATCACGCAGAAGTAATCTATTATAAAGACACTTCGCCCTAATGATGGTGCAACGAACACAGTGACAGTAATATGTATGCTAGGAAATCTGTATATTTTACTGTACGAGGCAATTAGTGAATGTAAGGGTAATAAACTATTACATTTATTGCATTGTTTAAAAAGCTGTACCTGTTTATAGTGAGGCATCATTTCGTAGTATTGAGGAAAGAAAATCTAAAACAAAATCCAACTAAAACATGAGGCGCCAGGGGAACTGTGTACACGTCGGTTTGAACAGAAAACAAACATAGAAAATGTGTTAAACGAGACCCGATTGATATTAAAGTGCAATTAATGCATCTGGACCCCAACACTTTAGCGACGATTGTGAATGTGGTGGGAGTGCCACTGGGAGTGAGCAATTCTATTGCCAAGAGCAGACAGTGGTCACATCTGTGGTTAGAAAAGGAAGGGTGGAGTGAAATATCTAGATCTGGGAAAATAACGTAGCAGTCATATTGGGTAGAGCTGGTCAGGAGCCATATTGTAGATGTTGGGGAATATAATAATATTTTTGCGCTTGGTCAGTTAGGGCACATATGTTTTCAGAAAGAGTCAGTGGTGCTGGAACAATTTTCAGAGTCGGGGTGCTGCCATCAGTGTTAATTTATAGGGATATGAAGAAATCCAAGCATTACACAAAGAACGAGTATAGCAACTGACCAAGTCTCAAACAGCAGGAGAGTGGTAGGTGAATATTTTCTTACTAGTGGCACATTTTGCAGCACATTAAGCATGGTGTGATAAGGCACTGCATTTACAAAGAACACTTTTTTCGATTGAAATAGTCTCTACTTATGCATTAGACATACATGTGTACTGCTAAACATGCATGGCACATAAACAATATTATGAAAATCAGATTTCGCCGCATATTTATCAATTGCATATTATGTCCTCTTGTTTTGGCCTTATTCAAATCCTTTTTTCCATCACACATAAAACGCACAAAAAAACTAGCATGCTTCATGATGCCATGTACTTTACTAGTTGCTGATATATTTTTCCAGATTTCCATCATCATGCAGATGGAGAAAATAAAAGTAAACACCAATATAAATGTAAAAGAACATGCAGCAAAACATATAGTTGAGATGCAAATATGGGAGTCACATTAGAAGCAGAATAGGTAACTCGTTATGAGAGGCTATTTGATAGTATAAGGGACCTCCTTGCAGGCGATTGTAGTGAGTGACTGCACCTGTCTGCAAACGGATGTCTAGGGGATCCATAGGACCCGATTACCTCCTCCAGAGGGCTGACATCAGGAGAAGTACTGACAGCGTGCCACCTTTTGTGTGGTGCACTTTCATGTGCCTCCTAACAGTGTCTTTGCTTTTGTGCTTGCATCCATAATGCGGCACAGGCACAGATGTAAAGAGATTCCATCCTTTGCATGGGGCCATGAGCGAGAATGCTTGAGAATGCACTGCCGCTTCATTTGCACCAGGAATTTACTGTATTACAGAAGGGGCTGCACAAGCATCTGCGGCCCCTTCTGTTGTGCCTATGTGCCTGGGGGGGGGGGGGCACAAAGTGGGTGCACATACCCTTTCTGTGACCCCAGGGCACTTTCTATAATATGGCCCCAGGTGTCCAGATTCATAAATGAAACCTGTAACACATATAACACATATTAAAAACAATAGGGAATGGGGCAGAGTTTCAGCCTCCTTGCTTGAAAGCAAAGTGGAAAATTGTGAAAGTATAGGTTGGAAAAGGTGTTTGACAGACCACCCCCTCATTTGATATATAACATGCTTATGCAATCTTTAATAAACCAATGCTTATTGTTTTATAATAAGGGCATACAATGACTATGGCCACTGTGAACAAATCTACAATTAGATTTAGTACATCCACTCTTTGAATGAAAGTGTCTAACTTCCGGACATTTAAATATTTCATTACGCATCTTAATATTTTACTAGGGGTGTGCAGAATAAACATAATTATCACTAGCATTAATGACACAAAATTCCCCGAAAATTAGGTGAAATTACATGTTCATTCATGTCATTACTCAAATGTGGCTGCCTGCACCTTGCGGAACAAAAATACGGGAAGATGCATTTCAATGTATAAAAATGGTATTAAACAGCATGATGCTAGCATACTGTCATTTTCATAGGTAGAGGCACTCTGACTCGAGATCACTCCTGCCGAGTTATGTTCCCTTGTGTTCTTCATACCATGCAGCTTGATCTAATCATTTCCTTTCCACCATTCCCCTTTTTTTTAAATTGTATTGTCAAGTTTAGTTCTCCTGTTCCATACTTTTATATTTCATGTTTTAGCCTGTCTATTTCTGTTTTTCTTTTTGTCCACTCAGAGGCAAGTGTTGGGCCGCAAGAGGCTTCATTAATCCCCTTAAATTGGTCCGAGGAAATTGCCCCGTCCGACACTCTTTTGGAGGAGGAGGATGTGGCTGCACTGGTATTTCTTGCATAATGCCACCTTCCCCTCCTGTTGGCAGCGGGCCCAGCGAGTAGTACAGCCTAGCGGAGTGGACCCGGATGCTGAGAAACATGTGGGGCATACGCGCCCCCTCACCGGGACCTTTCAGACCCAGCCGCAGGTCATGCACCACTGGGCTGACAGCATAGACTGGAAGCAAGGCTTGATCAACCTGCTCAGGATTGAGGAGGTGGAGACAGGTAAGTGATAGTTAATATCTTTTAATTTCATATTTATTACTTTGCAGTTGGCAATATTTACATTGCAGCCAAGTTCAAGTGATTTATTCTTGCTTGATAAATATGTGTTTGATGTGTGTGTGTGATGCACATATATGTGTGAGGGTATTTGCACATGCATAGGTGCAATCAGGCTCTACATGAATTTTGGGACAGGTCAAAGTTCAAGAATATAGTACTTTAAAGTGTCGTTTTCATCAGAGCAGGAGAGGAACGCTGGGCGTTTTGGTTTTCTGTGAACCTTCCTCATAACAGTTAACATCTTGGGCATTTTTAAATCACAAATCCTTCCCTGTTGTGAAGAGAGATATTGGTCCTTCTGACAATAAGAATTGCCCTAGCTGTATTGAACATGTACTCTGAGATACCTTGGCTATGGGACGTGCTAGATACTTTAATGACAGCATGCTGACTGAGTTCTGGTTCTTGTTCCTCCGTCCCATGATAGCAGGTGAATTAAACTTAATCCAGGTAGACCTGTGTTAGGTTAGCTGAATAGTTCGGTATCATCTTCTCAATTGCCATTGTTGTTGACAATTGTTTCTGTGTTGCCTACTCCTGTACACTTGATTTAAGTCCTGCTTGCATCCATGAAATAACCTTGTGGAGATTTTGGATGTGAAGTTGTTGGTGGTGTTGTTATTTGAGGATGTTGCTGCTGCAGTTTCCACATGCTAATGGACTGTGTGCCAGTATCACACTCTCTGGAGGTTGAAGGCAGTATGTCAGTTCTCTTATCCTTTAAAATGTGCAATTGTTCACCTTCTAGGTCACCCACTTCTTATGATCCAATTCAGGTTAAGTGAGATGTCCACTGTTGATAAAAGGAATGAAAGCGTGCAATACTTTTTTGTAGTGTGAATCCAAAATTGTGGCACAGATGGTACTCTTGGTTCGGTATCGAAATATCATGGGAAAAAATATCGAATTATCAAAATATCGACTCCAAAATATCGAGGGACAGAATATAGACTGCCTATCTACAAACAGGTAAGTACTAAAATATCGATTCCAAAATATATAATGTTAAAATATAGTTAACTAAAATATCGAATTTTTTAAATGTATTAAAAATACTAGAAATGTAATTAAATAATGAACATAATTAAATAAAAAATAATTAAAATAATGTAAAAAAGCTTAAAATGTAAAGATAATAAATGAAATGTAAAAAAAATGTCTTTAATATAAATTAACTTAATAATATTATAAAATAATTATTCATCTTAATTATAAAATATTTAGAACATTAATAAAAAATATATTGCCATACATATATAAATAAACATATTATATAAATATAAAAATAAATGAAATATAATAATTAAAAATAATTAAAATATTCTTTTAATGGTAATTAATAATGAGTGCAACAGTAGTAAAAACAGTGGATAGCGGGGGGTAAAAATTACTATTCCCACTCCATAGAGTGCAACAGTAGGGAAAACATTGGATAGCGTAGGGGTAAAAATTACTATTCCCACTCCAAAGAGTGCAACAGTCGGGAAAGCATTGGATAGCGGGAGGGTAAACATTACTATTCCCACTCCAGAGAGTGCAACAGTAGGGAAAACGTTGGATATCGTAGGGGTAAAAATTTCTATTCCCACTCCAGTGAGTGCAACAGTAGGGAAAGCGTTGGATAGCGGGGGGTAAAAATTACTATTCCCACTCCAGAGAGTGCAACAGTAGGGAAAGTGTTGGATAGCGTAGGGGTAAAAATTACTATTCCCACTCCAGAGAGTGGATAGCGTAGGGGTAAAAATTATTATTCCCACTCCAGAGAGTGCAACAATAGGGAAAGCGTTGGATAGCGGGAGGGTACAAATTACTAATCCCACTCCAGAGAGTGCAACAGTAGGGAAAGCGTTGGATTTCGTAGGGGTAAAAACTTACTATTCCCACTCCAGTGAGTGCAACAGTAGGGAAAGCGTTGGATAGCGGAGGGTAAAAATTACTATTTCCACTCCGGAGGGTGCAACATTAGGGAAAGCGTTGGATAGCGGGGCGGTAAAAATTACTATTCCCACTCCAGAGAGTGCAACAGTAGGGAAAGTGTTAGATAGCGTAGGGGTAAAAATTACTATTCCCACTCCAAACAGTGCAACAGTAGGGAAAGCGTTGGATAGCGGAGGGTAAAAATTACTATTTCCACTCCAGAGGGTGCAACAGTGGGGAAAACGTTGAATAGCGTAGGGGTAAAAATTACTATTCCCACTCCAAACAGTGCAACAGTAGGGAAAGCGTTGGATAGTGGGGGGGTAAAAATTACTATTCCCACTCCAGAGAGTGCAAAAGTAGGGAAAGCGTTGGATAGGGTAGGGGTAAAAAATACTATTCCCACTCCAGAGAGTGCAACAGTAGGGAAAACGTTGGGTACCGTAGGGGTAAAAATTACTATTCCCACTCCAGAGAGTGCAACAGTAGGGAAAGAAATGAGATTAAATTAATTATCAATACCACTGTTGCACTCTTTGATGATCGTTGATGGTTTCCTAAACTGTGAATTATTTACTACCATCCATGCAATGCTTTTTTTGCGGTGGTAGGCAGCCGCGGCCCGTGGAGGGAGTTCGGTGGGGCAGGGAGGAGGTGCGGGGGAGGGACAGGGTAGCGCGCGCTGCATCGCATTCTGCGATGCAGGGTGCGCTATGAAATTCGTTTTATTTATTACTTGTTTACTTACCTGCAATTATCCATTTTCCGTTGTTTATCACCCTCTACCCTGCCCCTCACCTGCACTGCCTCCCTGCCCGACCGAACTCCCTCCATGGGCCGCGGCTGGTGGTTGGTTCTATGAAGTAGGTTAATTCTTCATCACCTTTCCAGGATATACTATTGTCTGGGGCCCATGTGCATTAATATGATGTTGAGAAGCATGCACTGCTGCCATTGTGCGTAGCCTATGTACTTGTGATATTGCTTGCCATTCCTATTTATTAGTACAATGCCCACTGAACTCCAGTGTGAAAAAATATTGCACATCTTATATTTATTATTAAGCCTGTTCTGACTTTATAAGAACACACATAGGGTTTTACAAGCGGGCGTTTGGAGAGATTGAATCTTCCGCCTTTCATAAACTCTTAAAAAGAGTGGCGTTCGTGGTGATTTTCTTACTACCCTAGTTAGGGGCCAGCTAGTACTGAGCTGGCAATGCCTGCACTCTCATTTGGCAGTAAAGCTGATGGCCTGACTAATATCTGAGAAAAGGCATACGTTCTCTTATTGATTGAGATAACTCATTTTTCACGGTACACCAGTGCTACACCCTCTAGGACAGCCAGCACCCTCTACTTGTGTGAGTCTTCTGCCTGGTGATTTTTAACCTAGCCTTAATCTCCGCTTGGTATGCAGATATGCATCTGTTTGTCCTTTCACCAGACTGGTAAGCAGCACAGTCATTGACCACATTTTCGTGGATATTGCTAAACCTGCCAGTCCTTGTAAAATGCTGTAAATGTTTCATCCGCCACATGACAGCACAGTTGTTGTGCCATATGTCATTCTTAGAGCATTTGAACATTCTCTTTAAGATTTTATAAATGTAGCAATATTTTCCTTTTTAGTCTTGTCTAATTTGTTTTCGCTAAGGTCTCTTTGATCTGGTACATGCAGTGTCTCTGGGTGTTAAAAGATCATGCCCCGGTGTTTTAACTTTAATTTCAGAAACCATGCAATAGTCGGCTCTCAAACTGTCTGTTATCCAAATCTCACAAAGCAGGTCCTTCTTCATAATGTTGCATGTAAAGATGGTTCTTCCCCCAATGAGGACGCTGCAACATTAGTTGTGTTTCAGTAATTTATTGCTTAAATCTACCCTAAAGAGCGCCGAGCCGCATCTGCTCTCTGTCGGCTATTTCGCGCTACTCCCGCGCGCTGCGCGCGCATCCCTCAAGATGGCGGCCGCACGTCATGTCTGTACATGACGTGCATCAACTAGACTGCGCCGCTACATATCTCCCCTTTTTTCCCAACAAACATTTAACTCACTGTCCGTCGCTCATATCAAAGTCTCGATATCTTGCGGGCTTAACCACAGCTCTACCACTCCGTGTGAGTCTCGGGGGGTCAGGTGGAATCACTCTCCCCTGTGTCTCTTCGCTCCTTTCTTCACTCTCAAGCGCGGTCGCGCCTCCATCTCGTCTGTTCATTCCCACTTCATTACCTAGTCCTTGATCACCACAATCTATTCTTTCTCCTCGCTGTTCTCCTCTGCTCACCTCCAACTCTCCATTTGATCGTTCTTGTTCCTGAGACCCTTCTTCTCCATCTCCTGGGTCTTCTCCACCTCGGCTCCATCCTTGCACTCCGTTGAATCTAGCCATGCGATCCTGTGACCGCACGTTGCCATCACTCAGTAAAGCCGCTCTACCCCTCACTTCCTTGACTTACAGGGGCTTGCTATATTTACTCTCTCCCTTCCTCCTTAGCGTGGCCAATTTTACTCGCACCCATTCCCCTTTCTCCAGTTCAATCTCCTTCACGTTTCTCCGGGCGTTGTAGTGTCTAGAGTAAACGGCCTGTGCTTTCTCCAGGTTGGCTCGCACAACCGCGGGAGACCATTCACTTGTTATGATTTTTTCCTTCCATACGCGGTTGTCTCGGGTGAATGGTTCACGGCCTCTCAGTATTTGAAAAGGGCTGTACCCTGTCCCTGTGGGGGTGATCCTGTACGCCCACACCATGCGTTCAATCTCTCTTTCCCAGTCCTTGTTGTTGGAGATGGCTGCCTGCACAGAGCCCATCACCACTCTGTTAAATCGCTCCACAAGTCCGTTCCCAGCCGGGTGGTATATGGAAGTGTGCTTTGCTAAAATTCCGTTTCTTTGCATAAAGTTGCTCCATTTCTCTGATCTGAATTGAGGGCCATTGTCGCTTAAGATGGACTTCGGGATGCCTTCCCTCACGAACGTGTCCGCCAGGAACTTTATGATGGTCTCGGTGTCCATCGCCTCATCTATCTTTAGCTCAGGCCATTTCGAGTACCTATCCACCATGACACATACGTACTTCTGGACTCCATGCCCGTCCAGGATAGGGCCCAGTATGTCCACTGACAACTCCTCCCACGGATTCCTCGGGGGGTCAAATTTTCCAAGGGCTGGGCGGAGTGGTTTGAGCGTTTTGTCTGCCCCTTGGCACTGGGAGCAGTCTCTGACGTGCCTCTCAGCCCTTACGTCCATCCCTGGCCACCAGTAGTTTTGCTTAGCTCTTAGTTTCAGTTTTCCTATCCCCAAGTGTCCCTCGTGGAGCATGTCCAATAGTTTGGGGATGATCTCTGCTGGGGGGATGACTTTCTCCCCTCTGTATACAAACACTCCTTGGTCGTCCATAGACAACTCTTCTCTGACTTCGAAGTATGGGTTGAGGCCTCCACGGGTAAGTCTCTTTTCAGGCCACCCCTTTGTGATGTAGGACTTTACTTCTTCAAGGACCTGATCTTTCTCATAGGCCTGCCTCCATTCCTGATGCCCAATGGTTTCCTCTTGGTCTTCCATGAGTGCCACCATTTCTTCTGCGCCTGCTTGGTCCTCTCCAGTCTGATCCATAGCCGCCGCTCTACTCAGGTAGTCTGCCACCTTGTTCCTGCTGCCGGGGATGTGTTCTACGTCATACCTAAATTCTAGCAACTTGAGGGTCATCTTTGAGATCCGCGGCGTGGCACTGGCGTGTCCGCTGGACGTTAGCACTTTCAGTAAGGGTTTGTGATCTGTCTTTAACAAGAACCGTGTGCCCCACAAGAACTGCCTGAACCGGGTCATGGCCCATACGACCGCCAGCATCTCCTTTTCAATTACACTGTACTTCTTCTCGGTCTCACTGAGCGTGCGGGATGCAACACTGATCGTTTCCATCTTCCCTTGACCTCGATCTTGCATAAGGACGGTGCCCAATCCCTTGTCGCTGGCGTCCGTGGTTAGTACCGTGGTTCCTTGGGGGTCATATCCTTGGAGTGGGACTGCTCCGGCCACCTCTCTCTTGACAATCTCGAATTCACCTTGCGCCGCCTCCGACCAGCAGAATTCCGTGTTGTCCCGTGTCAGCTGCCTCATGTGATGGGTTTTGGATGCGAAGTGCTGCACGAACTTACTATAATACTCCGCCATTCCGAGGAACGATCGGACTTCTTCTTTGTTGGAGGGCGGTGGCGCGTCGCAGATGGCTCTCACATTGTCGGATTTGGGGGTAACTCCTCGCACCCCTATCTCATGCCCCAGGTACATGACGGACTCCATTCCTATCCGGCACTTGGACCACTCGGCGGTGAGGCCCTTATTCTCGAGGATCTTTAGCACCTTCCCTAGTTTGTTGTCGTGATCCGGCCTGTCTCGCCCCATTACCAGGATGTCGTCCTGAAAATATTGGACTCCTTCAGTGTCTTTGAACAGTTGGTGCATCAATTTTTGGAACACCGCAGCCGCCGAGGCAAGCCCGAACGGCATACGGCGGAACTGGTAGCACCCGAATGGGGAGATGAAGGAAGTGAGCTTACGGCTGTCCGGATGCAGGGCGATCTGGTGGTAGGCGGAGGTCAAGTCTATAGTGGAATACCATTTGACTCCCCTGGTTCTGGCCAACATTTCCTCGATCCGGGGCAAGGGGAACTTTTCCACCACTATGCTCTTGTTCAATTCACGTAGGTCGACACACAGCCTGATCTTCCCGCTTGGCTTCTTCACTACCACTAGGGGTGCGAGCCACTCCGCACACGTGATAGGTTCTATGATCCCTTTCCTTTCCAGATCCAGTAGTTCTTCCTGCACCGCGTCTCTCACCGCCAGAGGTACATTCCTCACTTTGTGGGCGACCGGTACTGCATCGTCCTTCAAGACTATCTTGTGTGCAAATTTTTCCATCCTTCCGACTGTGCCTCCGAACACCTTGGGGTACTCTTCTTTCCATTTATCTAGGTCAGGCCAGGCTCCCGGTTCCGTGAGTAGTATCTGTTCCTTGCCTCCTGGGTCCAGCTTGATGCCCAGGTCTCCTTGGTCGAGCCATCCTAGGACTGAGGGTCCTCTCTCGGATATATACACTTTGCAGAAAGCTGATCGGCCTCTGAACTTAAACTCTAATGGCCTGAAACCTGCCATGGGAATGCGGTCCCCGTTGTACGTCACTGGGCGGATGTCCAGCTTCTCCAGTCCTGGGCCTAAGTGTGGTGCAAAACTCTCCTCCCATACCGCTCTTTGGATGATGGTGTAGGGTGAGCCGGTGTCAGCCACGACCTTTATCGGTATTCCGCCGATCAGCATCTCCAGGACCGGTTTCATCGTTCTCTTGCCGTCCACGTTCAACACCTGGCCATCGACGCTTAGTGCTTGATCTTCTATGTAGATGATTGTGACGACGTCATCCTCGGCGCACTCGTCTTGTTCTTCGTCGTCCTGTCCAACATATTTCACCATGCTCTTTGATGCCTTCCTCCGATACACCTTCTCATAGTGGCCCACTACACCGCAGTACAAACATTTGGCGCGGAATGCTGGGCACTTCCTGTCGTGCGTCTCGTGCGACCAGCTTCCGCACCGATAGCATGGTTTCTTACTACCTCCCGCTTGTTTCCCTGGAGGGCCTGGGTTGCCTTGCCATTTGTTGGGTCCTTTAGCCGCCGAACCCTTGTTCTTGTAGTCCCTGCGGGACTCTTCCTCGCCAATTCTGTTCACCATGGCGCTGGGGGTTGTCTCTTTCCTCGTTGCTTCCGCACACCTGCGCGCCAGTTCTGCCCTTTTGACTATCACCATTACCTCCTTTAGGGTGGTGTCCCCACTGGCCCATAACTTGTCCTGCACTGATGTGCACGTGGTATGCATCACCACCTGGTCTTTGATGAACTCCTCTTCCCAAGTATCATACTTGCACGTGGCCGCTAGTCTCTTCAAGGCTGCAACATATTCCTCCACTGTCTCTCCCGGGCGTTGTTTCCTTTGCTGAAAATTGAACCTGTCCACTGAGACACACACCGCCGGCCTGTAGTGCTCGTTCAGGTCTTCGATGGCATGGGCATACACGTCCACGTCGGTGCTACCTCTTTCCTTTGGCACCAGGCTTTTGTAAATTCTCAGGCCTTCTGGGCCCAGGTTGAGCAATAATATGCGTTTCTTCCTCTTGGGATTGAATTGTTCTTCACTCTCATCCTCCAAGACTCCAATGAAATTATCGATGTATTCCCTCCAGTCTTCCTACTTCATAAGCGGTTCTCCTGGTCTGGGCAGGAACTGCACTGGCGCCATCGCGTACCCCGCCTGCGCACTCATTTTCTCGCTCTTGATCGCAGGATAGGCACTCGCTTGGCTTCGGGGACTTCCTGGCGTGTTGTCCTGTTCTTCCTTGTCTGTTTGCGCTTGGGGACTACCTTCTTCCGCCCCCTCGATCTTGCCTGGGGGAATCAGCACGGTCCTCCCTGTCTGGTGGGTCGCAGCGTGCTCGGGCGTGCTTGCTTGGGGTCTGTGGGGCTTGGGCTACCCCTTCGGGCTGGTATGTACCTCCTTTGGGCTGTGCCGTGCTCTGCCACGCTCTTTAGGGTGAGGTACCTGCGTAGGGGCTGCTGGTCGCTTCTCGGCCACCTGCTCCTCCTGGCACCAGGTGTCTGGTGGTGCTGTTCCTTGCTGCGTGCCCTCTAGCCACCTATGGATGCTGTTTCCTCGGTGGGCTGGTCCTGTGCAGGGGGTGGGGGTCTAGCATCCCACCCTCGTCGCCATTGTAAAGATGGTTCTTCCCCCAATGAGGACGCTGCAACATTAGTTGTGTTTCAGTAATTTATTGCTTAAATCTACCCTAAAGAGCGCCGAGCCGCATCTGCTCTCTGTCGGCTATTTCGCGCTACTCCCGCGCGCTGCGCACGCATCCCTCAAGATGGCGGCCGCACGTCACGTCTGTACGCGACGTGCATCAACTAGACTGCGCCGCTACATTGCAGAACACCCTTTGTATCGACTTTCATTAAAACTCATTTACCCTTTCCTGATTATCAGTCTTAAACCTACAGATCGTAAATTCCATCCACTTCTTTTCAATTGAAATATCCAGGTGTCAACTTATTGACCTTCGTCACTTCAAGGAATGTAAACGTACAGGGGCAAGAACAAAGCTTTATCTCAATGACTGATTTACTCCCCAGAGGCAGGGAACCCACTACATCTCCCAGAACAGCATGATGATGCAATCCTCCTATTTCCCCTTTGTAGACTTTGATCTAGTCTTTGCAGTTTTCTTTTTTGACTTTCTTTTTTTTGTGTTGTAATTGTTTATTAAGTAAGGCGTAGGGATATACATCATGGGTAAACGTCATCCAACAGTCAGGTTCTGAGGGTTAAGGCAGCAGGATGACGGCAGTAAAAACCCATGCAGTTGATGTGGAGCCGGGTAGGTACATGCTGTGGTGTCTGCAGTGTCGCATGGTAATGGGTGGGGGTGGGGCAATGTGAGCATCCTGGATAAGAGACATCCTCTGTGCTAGGAAGCGGTGGGGGTGATGAGCAAGTATAGTGTCTTGGGTTGGGTGTCGCAGGTTGTGTGTTGGGTAGAACATTATTAACTGTAACAGAATTTCCAATGGGCAATACAGCCAAATATAAAACAGTCAAAACTGTTAAGGTGATACTCATCTGTCCATCGACCATCATACCCACAGCCTTGTACCAGCGTGTTTGACAGTACCCATTGTGGGTAGTAGAGTAAGTCATTTATCGAGCGGGCTTTGAGAACGTGCTACTGAATGCAGTTGTTGTGCCTGTTCATTGTGCAGAATGCAGAGCAGTGCTGATTGCTTCTCCAGTGGGGTCTCAAAGGTAATGCCTGTGAGCTTTGGGAGGTTGTCCCTGAGAAAGGATTTGACGTTGGATCCTTCTATTGATTCCGGGACGCCGAAACATTGTCTCTTCTGCTGCGGTATATCAGATGGATCAGTTTGCTGCTGAGGAAGAGAAGCTCTTGGTCTCTATATAGCACGGTGTCAAGGCAGCCCTCCACCACGTCATCTTCTGATCCAACCCATGCACACGGGTGTGAAATCCTGTGAAGTCTAATCATATTGATTTTGTTTCCTTCATCAGCAGAGATATATTAGCGTCCATCACTTACAGTCAGCTGCCTACCGCTGAGATTATTTTTCAGGATGCGGTTCATGGTATTGTCATATATGTTAGCCACAGCCGGCTTGGGCAGATTGCCCGTAGATGGGGTAGGCCCCTTTGCAGTTATGATGTATGGCTATTTGAGAGCTACAGTGAAGAGGAGCTGCAGTGTGGACTTAACCATTGGTTTATCATCTGAAATTCCCATTTGAGTGTGGTGGAGCACTGTTAGAAACGGGATGTCTGGTTGGCTAGGGCTTGCGCCTCAAAAGGGGGTGGTGATGGACGGAGCATCTGAACCAATCAAACACTCACACCCAGTCAAAAGATCTGGGTTTGATCCATCACCGTTCTTTAGCCCACTCTGCCACCCCAGTTCAGATATGGCTATATGCAAATCAGTCTGACCCTGTGCCTCATGGGAACAGTCCAGCCCGAACTGCCAAGCCAAATCTTCCCTGGACTGGAAACAAGCTTCTGAGGACCGGTTTCTGGCATTCCAGCCGTCTTCAGCCCGGCTTGCTTGAATCCAGTGGCAAAGTGAGCAAGGGACTCACGTCTGAGCATACCCTGCCACACTTATGGTGGCCACAACCTCATTAGCATAAACACATTAAGCGATAGGCTTCACCAGCATAAACACATTCTGCAATAAATCACATTAGATTAGGCATAATCAGCAACATAAACACCTTATGTCCTAGGGATCACATTGGGGCCTTGTGCTCTACCAACTTACAACTGACCACAGATCCACTGGCCTTTCAGTGGGGCTCCAAATGCCCTCTGTCCATAAATGTCAGGGCTTTGATTGGGGCCTCTCAGTCTCAAATGGCACCCTAGCTGCCAAAGCAGCGAAGATGCTTCCCAATGCGCTGGGGCATAGGGGAGCGTCTCACACCCTCCTTATCACCAACAAAATGCCCGCAAATGTTGCAGCTCCCCGTGCTCTCGAGGTGCAGCTGGGATCAGCACTGGCACTCACTGTGCCTCCTGGATTCCCACTGGGACTCCAAAATAAAATGGCCCCAAACGTTGCAGCTTTCCACTGTCCGGCGGGCACCCGTGTTTTAAATATGCACTGGAGCGAGTTGGGCTCCCGCTCGATAAAAAGCTGGCAATTGCGGGATGGGCTCCCGCTAAATGAATAGCACAAATGCAGGGTGGGCTCCTGCTAGGCAAAACGTGGGGTGGGCTCCTGCTGCTCCCGCATCCAGGCGGGGAAGCCCCTTCATCCGGATTCTCTCGAAGTAAGTTGCAGCTCAGCGCTACAGAGCCCACACTCTCCTCTTCTCTTTGGCAATAAAAAGATAGTACTCACGAGGCACTAAGAGTCATTAAAGTCCAAGAGGCATATCTGGGCCCAGGTAGGCCAGCACACAGGGCCCTCCAGCAGGGAGGCAGTCCCTCGTGACGGTTCCACCTGGGGCCCAGCAGCAGCAAGCCCCATGTCAGAAGGAAGCACAAAAGCACAACATTTTCATGGGGTCACAGCCCCAGTACTTATAATCCATTTCTACCTTGTCTGCCCTAGGCACAGGGCTTGGGCGAACCAGTCTGAGCTGCTTCTGGGGGGTTTTGGAGCACTTTGTTGACAAGGCTCTGCTTCCCCTTTGTTAGGTGGGGGCTCGTCATCAGACACACCACAGGGGGGCGGAGCCAACTTTCACCTAGGCAGCTACAGACCTATTCAGGGTCAGGGGACTACTCCTCCCACTATTCCATATGCAGATGTACCATTCAACCTAGCGCTGACTCACCCTGCCCTCCCTGGAGACATACACACCTCACCAGCCCTTGCCACTCCAAAGCCAGACATGCAATCCACATCAGGCAGGTAGACACATAGCACACAGAAATGCCAACTTCTAGAAGTGGCATTTCTAAAATAGTGACAATAAATCTGCGCACACCATTGTGCAGCATTTATGATTACTATTCCAACCATACCAAACTTGACCACGCTGCTCCTCTCATATCAGGAAATTCCATTGAAACACTTTCAAGGAATCCCCAATGCATTCCTATGGGAGGGTAGCCTCAAAGTAGTGAGAAACCAAAATGGCAGTTTGTGACTACCAGGACATGTCACACCTTTTACCTACAATGCACCCTGCCCATAGGGATAGCTAGGGTGTACATTATGGGTGACTGACATGTAGTAAAAAGGGGGGTCCCAGACATGGCACACACTTTAGGTGCCCCATCACAGCGGCAGTAACGGGTATGCAAGGCTACTTTGGTGGGTGGCGCAATCAGCGCTGCATGCCTACCAGTAGCATTTAATTTACCAGCCCCGGGTACCACTTTACAAGGGACTGACAGGTAACTTAAATATGCCAAACAGGTGTAAACCAATTTTACCATTATTACCACAGAGAGCACTTGCACTTTACACTGGACAGAAGTGCTAAAGTGCCCAGAGTCCTAAAATCACCAACACCATGTCAGAAAAAAGGCTAGAAGGAAAGCAAAATAATTCAGGGATGACCCTGCAAAAAGGGCCAAGTCCAACAAGCACCTTGCTCTTCTGTGCTGTTAGTCCTATCTCCAATAGGGAGTGGTAGTCAGGGTGGTATTTGACAGTCAGCTTCTCCCAATTCTAGGTTGTGGGACATCAGCGCTGGTATGGTCTCTGGGGGTTATGGGGAGTGTGTAAGAAAGGGGGAAGTGCCCCTCAGTGCTCCATTAGGGAAGGCCGGCAAGGAGGCGACAGGACCCAAACTGCTGCAAGTGCTCAGGCTCCTATGAAGGGGAAAGTGAGAGTTGTACTTGGGCTCCTAAGAGTCATGGTGAGTGGACCCCCTTTTCTGGGCATCCCTCCTGACGAGACTGCTGTGGTGGGCCCAGTCACCCGTTATTGTCTTTGGGGTTTTTGATGGCAAGATATCAGCCGGGCTGAGTATGGTCAGGCAGAATCATTGACAGCCCCCACCTTTCCCAGGTCTTCTGCATTGCCCTGCTCGCAGGCTGGCCATGGTGTGATGGTTTGCTCACGGTAGGTGCAATGAGGAATAGGCTGAAATGCTGTGTAAGGTGGGTAAGAGGGTAGAAGAGCTGGGGGATGTGTCCACTCTGAAATGCTCTTGCGGTTAATACAGGGTAGGCTGGTCTGACCTCAGAGCGTCATGCCTATCTTGATCCAGTATAACCTCAATCGCGCAGGTTCCATGACCATAGGTTGGGAGGCTGGGGAGCAGTTGTTCAATGTCCCCTTGCCGTGCTGCGGGCAGACCGCAGTCCACCCGGGCGGGTTGTAGAAGTTTCTGCGGGGTCGTGCCAGGCTCGGGACCAGGCCATTCCTTTTTCCCCTATGTGCCCCCTTTGGACCTGCTCCTCGTCATCAATAATGCAGGGAAGCAGTGACAGGGCCTAGTAGGAAGCAGGGGAAGTGTGGGGTCCCCACTTACTGGTACTAGGCCGTGCAGGAGTGCGGGTCTTCCTCCAGGTGTTCACAGGCTCACACCCATTATATACTTCAGTGGTGGCTGTGTGTGTGTTTTCGCAGCCGGTTGTAGGCAAGGTCATGCAATCGGCTAGTCCTCTGTCATGATATGGTGGTCCCGCGGCTGCCGGTCTGTGCTGCACATCTTGAGCCCCTGGCGCGTTCATATCGTCTTCTGGGAGATGGACTGCGGGCAGCTGGAGACGATTCCTGGAGGTGCTGCTGCGCGAGAGCCAATTCCTCAATTTTGCCTCCAGGCCCCGCAGTCGTGGCCGGCCACAGAGGCTGTAAGGTATGTCCGCAGCTGTGCGGGCATAGCATTAGCCTGGTTGGTCATCGGGAGGTGTGTGTGGAAGAGGAAGGGTGGGTTGCAGGTCCCCTAACACACCAAGAAGGCCACTGCCTCCATTTGGGGCCGATCTCAGATCGGAGCTCTCAAATAAAGCGTCCATCCTTGCTAGGGGCCAGACCACGCACCATCTTTGCAGTTTTCAATAATCACCTCATATCAACACAATTTAGGTTTCGGATTCTGTCCCTAGAACTAGTTACATAGCCATCTTAAAAAGAGGTAAGCACCAGCAACTTTGTTCTTACAGCCTGTATCAAACTTTGGGACAGATGTACAAAGTGACAGGCTGTAAATAGTAGTTTTAAAATTCTCACAGGTTATTTGCAATTTGATTTGTGCACTAGGGTGTGATAGGCAGAGGTCCTGTTGAACTATTGCCTGCTCATCGAGAAGCCATCTGAGATGATTCCTAAAGGCAAGCTGTCAAAAGGACTTTGAAAATCTGTTGCCATATCTTTGAGTGGTCAGTAACATTATAACTGGATGCAGTGGCAAAGGTTGAAAACCATTGTTAACTCTGATTGTGATTTGCAGTTTGAACATGATGCCTCTTTCATGCCCTTCTGTTACAGAAATTAGAATGAATCTCTAATCCTCTTTTATGATTTGGAAAATCTTTTCTGAATCGCAAAATGTGTTTTAGAAAATTGCTAAATGTAATTTTGTGGTTGCAAACCCTATGATTTTGTGAATTGGAGGTTTTACAGTAGCACAATCCTTTAGTACACCTGACCCTTTGTTATTGAAGGTACATTTCACTGCTAACTTTTAAATACAGGTCTCAACAATAATCTGACAATTTGTGGACAGCTGACTGACTGTTAATTTTGCAGTTTCTGAGAAGGCAGATGTGCTGAATTGAGCACATCTCCTGAGATTTTTCTTGGAGCTGTTATCATTGTGGTAGCTATGCCTAATGTTAGAAGCCAATAAAAACTCAATCCTCCTCTTCAACCTTAAAACTAGACTCAGAAACAATATGATATAATAATTCTTTAGGGACTAATTACTATGTTGGTCGGAGTTGCCTCCGGCCGACTCTGTTTTGGTGAAGGTACCATCCCACCATAGGCCCGAGGTTCCGACAACCACGTTAGGATGCAACCCACTTGGTGCAAACTTCCTTTATTCAGTGGGAGCTTGTGGGGTGGGCTGCAACCGCCCATGGCACAAGCAAGTTTGCACATATCCCTTCACTGTTTGGCAGGCACCTCACTGTGCTTGCCACATGGTGCATGAATGCTGAGGGGGGCCACAGGCCCAATTGAGGAGAGCCAGAGGGAAAGGGGCCCTACTAGGGGCCCCCAATTTTCATTTACTGACAGCCAATCCATGTCGGAAAGGCTGACAAGGATTGGCTCTCGGAAACCAACTATAATCTTGATGGCAGAAAATGGATTATGGTGCGGTTCTTACCGGCCGACGAGCTCCTTGAGAACGTCAGACCTGAGTCAGATTACCCTGCTACTTAATACATTTTTTAAAAAATATTTACATAATATTGTATGTTGTACATTTTCAACTTTTATTTTATGTTGTTAAACAGATTTGGATATTTCTTACATGTTTTTAAAATGCATATTTTCAAAATCATTTTTACATATGTTTATTTCAGTATATACTAAATAATTGTACATAATTTATACTATTATTTAATTTATAATGTGCACATTTTAGACATTTTATCACAACATATTTTGATATGTCTTAGAATTATTGTATTTTTTCACATTTCTTTTACACATTTCTTCAAAATGTTTTCAATATTTCACATTCATTTCTATGGGGAGATAGTCTTCTTTTTCAGTTTAATTTAGCAGCCATTATTTTTTTTTTACAGTTACTTTCTATTTGTAATTTATTTGTGTTATTTGTATTCAGTTTTCCCGGGGCCATGTGGCAGTAAGGTGTTGCTGTTATTTGGAACAGGCATGTCCTTTTTTAAGAATTGTGTAAGTGTTTTTGTGTATAAGGGGGATTTAGGGTGGAGGTCTAGAAGATAGTTATAGTTTTGTTTGTGTTTTTTTAAAATATTTAAATGTATTATTGTTATTGTTTTCCACAAATTTTTAAGTATGCATTTTTGTACAGAAGTTTAGTAATGTGTTGCTATGTCATGTTAAATTAAGTTATGTTGGATATATTTTATAATTAACTGTTATGTGTTAGACCTGGCTTTCCAGCGGGTTTGTTCTGAGATATTTTTGCTTTTTGGCCTCCTGTGTTGGACCCTGTTTTTGTTGGTTTTATGACTCTGGGTACTTTACTCCTGCTGATCAGTGCTAAAGTTCATATGCTCTCCCTGTAAATTGTATTTATGTACAGTATTTTAGTAATTTGTTGATATGTCATCTTAAATAATGTTATGTTGGTTATATTTTCTAATTAACTGTTACATGTTAGACCTGGCTTTCCAGCGGGTTTATTCCAAGATTTTCTGCTTTTTTGGCCTCCTGTTATGGACCCTGTTTTTGTTCGTTTTATGACTCTGGGTACTTTACCCCTGCTGATCAGTGCTAAATTGCATATGCTCTCCCTGTAAATTGTATTTTGGATTGGTGATTCCATGATTGGCATATTTTGTACTGGCATGTCGACCTGGCAAGTGCACCCACTTCCCAAGTCCTAACCTTCCTTTTTCGTACATGTGAGTGGCCCCTAAAGTAGGCCCAAAGTACCCCTGTGGGCAGGGTGCAGTCGATGTGAGAAGTAGGACATGCCCTGATGTGTGTGGCATGTACTGATAGTGAAATACTGCCAATTTATGTTTTCACTATTGAAAGGCTATATGTCCCATAGGATAGAATAAAGAGTTTACTTATAACATCTTATAAGACTAACAGACCCTGGGAACAAGATAGGAAAATTGAGTTTAGTATGCCATGTCTGAAACCAGAATCTAAATATGCATCTTTTGGTAAGGATGATTTTTAAATTCTGGGTTTGAAAATACCACTTTTAGAAAGTAGGTATTTTCTCGCTTAGTCATCCAGTGTGCCCTTACAAGGTTTGTGTATTGACTATCTGGCTGTGGAATAACATGGTCTGGGGATTTGCATTCTGTGCAGACAGTCACTTGGGGGGGGGGGGTGAGGTGTATCTTGCCTTTCCAGAGTGAGTCAGGGCTGGGCTGCATAGACCTGGGCTGCATTCAGAGTAGGGGGAAGAGATGTCTTTCACACCTGAATGGGCCTGGTCTGCTTGCCTTGGACAATGCTGTCTACCCCTCCTGCCAGAGAGCTGAACCAGAGAGGACAGAATTGGTTTTGGCTGGACAAAGAGCTTCACTGCCTCCAGAGAACAAAGGATTTTAAACTATAAAAAGTGGGGCCCACACCCCAGGCTTTTAGATTACTTCTGGGATTCAAGAGGAACTTTTGCCAAGGAGAAGAGCTGTAGAAACTGAAAAGTACTGCTCCTGTGCTGTGTACTGCAGTGGCTGTTTCTGCCAAGGAAAGGAAAAGGACTTTGATGTGTGCTATCCCTTGCTTAAGGAAGATCTCCAAGGGCTTGAAGTAGAGCTTGCCTCCTTTTTTAGAAGTCTCAAGGATACAAAGACTTCAAAACCAGATCCCCTGAACTTCCTTGCTACGATTTCTGACCTGCCAGAAGGTGCATGCTGCTGTTCTTGCCCTCTGGAGGTTGTTCCTGCTGTTGGGAGCTGGGAAAGCAATGCAATGACGAGAAAGCGCGATGCATCTGCACCTGTTTCTGACACATCGCCGAAGAAACCGACGCAGCACCAGCCCGCGGCTCGAGAAATCACTGCACGCCGCATCGAGTGCACCGATCAACGAAGTCCGAGATCACTGCACTGATACTGCTGAATGTCCAGCTGTGCGGGTGCACGAACCTACACATTGTGGGATTGCGGCTGGAGAAACCGATGTATCCCCAATCCTCACGGCATTGCATCTGGGTGCCACACCTGTAAGAATGCCGGGGCCGCAGTAAGAAACGGATGCATCACCACCCCATCAGTAAGAAACCAATGGATCACCTCCCCTTCAGTAAGGAACCGATGCATCACCACCCCTGCATGGCAGTAAGGCAACGATGCATCACCTTCCCTGAAGTAAGGAACCAACGCATCACCTTCCCTGCTACAGGTTTTGTTTTGTGCACGTGACACATCCAGGGTACTTTTTGTGAAGAGTCTCGCATCTTCAATTTGCTTTGAACTGAACTGTTTCCACCTTTTTGAAAGTCATATCTTGATTACAGTATTGTGGATTTTTGTTGTTTTGGTCTTGTTTGGTTTATATACAAATTACTTTTTTTTCTAAAATGGTGTGGTGTCAGTTTGTAAGGTTTTCACTGTATTACTGTATGTGTACACAACATCCAGTTCCTAAAAAATATGGGCCTCATTACGATGACCCATGGTCAGATTACCGAATGCAGTTGCAATGGTCAGGAGAATGCTGACAAGCACGAGGGTGGTCAGACTGCCCTATTACAATGAGACTGCCGGATTGGCAGTCATAACGTGCTGCAGGACACGAGGCAGTTTTGAAATACACTTCCTGCACATCCATGCACTGTGTGTCAGGCACCATTGTATCCCCATTCAAGGGATACTCTTACAACTGCCACCCCAACAGGATCTTAGATCTTGTTGGAGGCGGCGGTCTGCCCTTTGACAGCTGATGGTCTGACTGCATGCATCATAATGCAGGGGCTGTACTGATGGTCTGTCGGCAGTGGGACCTCCACCAATGTCCTGTCCAGTAATGACCCGCTATATTAATACATCTAAAAAAATATTGTTAAACAATTTGAATTATAAAAACACCATTCTCACAAATACATAATATTCAAAAAAGAATATAAATAAAAACAATAAAAATGCAATGCATAACACACTGTTTACCACTAAAAAACAATATTATTACCAACTATATTAACCTACATCGATATTGAATACATCAATATTTCCAACAAGACCTAAAATTATATTTTTGACAATGATATTAAATATAATTATACTTTTGTATCACGATATTCATGACACAATATGTATGTCAGACAAAATTTAGCTTTCGTCCACATACCACAACAGGGTGAGAACAGGCTATATTTTAGTGTGTATCTAGCATACCCTGAATAGAGTGGGGATTCTTGCCTGGCCTGGGTGCATACCTCAACCAACCAGGAATACAATTTTTAACATTCAGTGAATTATTTCTCTCATATTTGCAAAGTTATACAAAGATTTACAGCATGTATCATGTATCAGATCTGAAAGAGCTTTAATTAGTCAGCCAACACACTTTGCTCTTAATTGTTCCTGTGCCTTGCGCGAAACATCTTGAACAAACAGCTCTTCACAGCCCCCTCAGCAATACAAATATCAGAATAAACATCTTTCATGTGATCAAAGTAATCAGCAGGGGGTTTCCTTTTGTTTTGTTTTAAATTATTATTATTTGCCAAATCAGTTTTAACAGGGCATAATTCACTGATAGCCTTCAACAGAGCATCTCTAACAACAATAAAAGCAGCTTCTCATTGTCAATAAGGCTTGTTCTGTGATCAGTCTTTCACTTCTTCTGGAATAATTACATGTAACAATTGATTGCACCTACCCAAGTTAGAATAGCATTAAAAAACAATTTCCAGTTCATCTCGAAACTGTGGGGATTGTCATGTATTTTAAACTGTCTTGTGATGTTTAGGAGATCAGATGGGGACCAAGGAACATGTATATGATTCCCTAATGCAGAGCCTGGGTACTCTCAAAAGGGTTAGCTATATTGAAAGCCATGTGTCCCATCACTGTCCTCACCAGCTGAGGGAGAGTGTATTTTGAGCCAATGTATCTATCTTTCAAGTTTTCTTTCCCTTCATCCTACAGTATTCCTTAGACTATATCAATTGATTGTCAGTCTGTGAACCCACCCAATCAAACGTCTTGCTTCGGTGCAGTGAGGTATTAAATATGATTGTATTGGTAGCCAATGGGCTGTAGTCATGTTATCCTCTCATCACATTCTCGCACCTGTAATGCTGTCCCTTCTGTGTGAAAAAAACCACAGGAACAATCCATTGACCAAAGTTGGACAAAGTTATGGTATACATAAACACACGCAGTCCAACTAGGAATCATTTAACATGACAGTCTCACAGTAGGCGTTAGTTAAAAGAATCTATATTGTGACTAATTCAGAAAAGAAAAAAGTAGTTTGAAATAGATCATATATAAAACAATGAATTATGGTATTACTTTTTTGTATAACTAAATGGAACATGGGTATAAGCTCTGATCATGAAACAAAAAATGAAAAACGTTCAAATGTGAAGGTGACCTTACTCACACTGTGTTGGTGATAACATGAAAGCTTATAGCTAGGAAATGGTGATCTAAGTAATATAACCGCGACTGAGAAAATAGACAAGTCGTGAAAAGGATTTATCAGAGATGGTATGAATATAAGTCCAAGTTATCTTGCTTAGGTTCTATTTGGGAAAAGATTAATACATTATTTTTGTTATGTGTGTAAGTAAGTATCAATGGGTTTTTAACCTCTAATTGAGTAGTTATGTTATGTTATGTTAACTGGTGTGTTGTTGAGCGCTCAGCTACTCAAGCAGAGTGTCCCGGCGCTATTAGACCCAGCACAGCATAACCCCGGCAGAGAGGGAAAAATATTGGCGGAACAGCCACGTTTTGAGCTCTTTTCTAAAGGACAGTAAGTTTTCACTCTTTCTCAATGACAGTGGAAGGGCATTCCAGGCACGGGGCGCCAGATATTTAAAAGATCGACCTCCGGTCCGAGCACGCCTAATTGCCGGGACCGTGGTCAGTGACAATGATGCCAAGCGTAAGGCTCTAGACGGATGGTGAAAACCAATTCTCTTCCTTAGGTAAAAAGCACCGGTGCCGTGAAGTGCCTTAAACGCGGTGGTAAGAGCCTTAAACTCAATGCGTTTCCGAATTGGCAACCACTGGCACCATCATTTGGATGGTGGCAGTGGTAGAGCACTGGGCTGCTCACAAACCATAAATAAAAGCGGAATGATAACAATAAATCTAGAGCAATTAACAGTATATGGTCACAGTTACGCTTTTCTTTAGTCAGGGTGTATTTTTCCTACAAGCAAGTAAAGTAAAGAAAAATGTTTAGAGTGAGGAAAAGTGCTCATGTGCTCTCATGTGTAAAAAAACCACTCATGTGTAGAGGATAAATACTATGAGTAAGCTTACGGACCTAGATAGGAAAGGACTGTATGCTTACGTGGGGAGTGTGAGTACGTACAGAAATGGGATTAAACTAATCAACATGTTGTGTTATGTTATGTTATGTTTAGATCTCTTCTTTAGCGCACGGCTGCCCCGAGGGGCGTCCCGGGGCTTTGGCAAAGAGAAATGCAGCAAAGAAACACAACACGGCAGCTCACGGAGGTCCCACCAGGAAATCATACCGAGAAGAGCCAGGTTTTAAGCTCCTTTCTAAAAGCAAGGAGACTGTTTGACTTTCTCAAAGAGACAGGTAGCTCATTCCAGCAGCGCGGGACCAGGTATCGGAAGGCACGCCCTCCGATCCGGGCAAATTTAATCCGGGGAACGACAGCTTTGGCCAACAAGGCCGACCGGAGCGACCTCCTGGGGACATAAAAAGCCAGGCGCTTCTCCATATACTTTGGACCAATTGAATGGAGGGCCTTAAATGCCAGGGTCAACACCTTAAAGGTGATTCTTTTGGCAATGGGCAGCCAATGCAATCTCCTTAGAAGTTCAGAGGCTTTTGCCCTGCGTGGGAGACCAAAAATGGCTCTTGCAGCCGAGTTCTGCACAATCTGTAATCGGGCCAACAGGTATTTAGGCAGCCCGATATACAGGGCGTTCGCGTAGTCTAATCGCGAGCCAATCAGAGACTGCACAATGATTTTTTTGTGCTGCAGAGACAGCAAAGGAAGAAACTTCCGAAGCATTTTCAAAATGCCAAAGCATTTCCCCGATAGACCGATGATTTGGGGTCCGAAGGAGAGGCTGTCGTCACATTGCACCCCAAGGTTTTTAGCTTTCACAGAGGCCACATGTCCTGGGGCCACCAGGTCTTCCAGTTAGGATCCGGCGGACAGCCGAAAAAAAGCAGCTCCGACTTGTCGGAGTTGCATTTCAGACTGTGCCGCCGAAACCAGTCGAAGACCGCACCCAGGCATTAAGATCCACCAACATGAATTGGCGATGCCAATAGGTCTGGCTTATGAATGAAAGTGCCTTTTATATCTCTGATGGGTGTAGACAATCAATGCATCATTATACATTCACCCTGTCACTCATGCTTACATTCACTAACCCACTGACTCCTTTTTCCATTCATCTTCCGACACAACCGCAAAAAAGCACACACAACTCATCCAAATGTGCAACAGAAATTGAAAGAATGCCAGTATAAAAAGAAGACATGCTGCCTTCTAAACACGGGGAATATGTTTACAGTAACAATAATAAACATGGCAGCAGGTGTCCGTCTTGCAAATGAATTGTAAATATTCTATCATTGATTTAAAGTTCGAGCAGGGTTGCCACATTTAAAACCAACTTATTGGTCATCTTTGAATTAGTAAAACAATGATAAACTAAGGACAACAAAATTCCATAATGATCTCCCAGTGTAGAGGAAGTGGTCACATGTTATGCGACATGCAGATGAAATGCGGTAAGCAAGCAACCCATTGCCACTAGATGGAGAGCAGCAGTCTCCTCTTAAGATACACTAAAATGAAAAGAGCAGAAGCAAATGAATGAAAGGGTAACTATTCAAGGAGCATATTCAAGCCAGACTTGCATCTGATTCAAAAAGGGGAGGTGGTGATGGACAGAGTATCTGAATTAAGCAGAACACTCCTACCCAGTCAAAAGATCAGGGCTTGATCCATCACCGTTTTTTAGCTCACTGCACCATCCCAGTTCAGAACCTGGCTACATGCAAATGAGTCTGTCCCTGGCCCAGTGCATCATGGGAACAGGGCAGACCAAACTACCAAGCCAATTCTTTACTGGAAAGGAAATAAGCTTCCGGGGACCGGTTTCTGGCATTACAGCCATCTTCAGCCCGGCTTGCTTGAATCCTGATGGTGCAGTGAGCAAGGGACTCACATCTGAGCATACCCTTCCACGCTTGTGGTGGCCAAAACGATTCAAAAAGGGGAGGTGGTGATGGACAGAGTATCTGAATTAAGCAGAACACTCCTACCCAGTCAAAAGATCAGGGCTTGATCCATCACCGTTTTTTAGCTCACTGCACCATCCCAGTTCAGAACCTGGCTACATGCAAATTAGTCTGTCCCTGGCCCAGTGCATCATGGGAACAGGGCAGACCAAACTACCAAGCCAATTCTTTACTGGAAAGGAAACAAGCTTCCGGGGACCGGTTTCTGGCATTACAGCCGTCTTCGGCCCGGCTTGCTTGAATCCTGATGGTGCAGTGAGCAAGGGACTCACATCTGAGCATACCCTTCCACGCTTGTGGTGGCCAAAACGATTCAAAAAGGGGAGGTGGTGATGGACAGAGTATCTGAATTAAGCAGAACACTCCTACCCAGTCAAAAGATCAGGGCTTGATCCATCACCGTTTTTTAGCTCACTGCACCATCCCAGTTCAGAACCTGGCTACATGCAAATTAGTCTGTCCCTGGCCCAGTGCATCATGGGAACAGGGCAGACCAACCTACCAAGCCAATTCTTTACTGGAAAGGAAACAAGCTTCCGGGGACCGGTTTCTGGCATTACAGCCGTCTTCGGCCCGGCTTGCTTGAATCCTGATGGTGCAGTGAGCAAGGGACTCACATCTGAGCATACCCTTCCACGCTTGTGGTGGCCAAAACGATTCAAAAAGGGGAGGTGGTGATGGACAGAGTATCTGAATTAAGCAGAACACTCCTACCCAGTCAAAAGATCAGGGCTTGATCCATCACCGTTTTTTAGCTCACTGCACCATCCCAGTTCAGAACCTGGCTACATGCAAATTAGTCTGTCCCTGGCCCAGTGCATCATGGGAACAGGGCAGACCAAACTACCAAGCCAATTCTTTACTGGAAAGGAAACAAGCTTCGGGGGACCGGTTTCTGGCATTACAGCCGTCTTCGGCCCGGCTTGCTTGAATCCTGATGGTGCAGTGAGCAAGGGACTCACATCTGAGCATACCCTTCCACGCTTGTGGTGGCCAAAACGATTCAAAAAGGGGAAGTGGTGATGGACAGAGTATCTGAATTAAGCAGAACACTCCTACCCAGTCAAAAGATCAGGGCTTGATCCTTCACCGTTTTTTAGCTCACTGCACCATCCCAGTTCAGAACCTGGCTACATGCAAATTGCATCTGAAGCACACTCATTTTCAGGAGAATGCAAGTGATCAGAAAATGGCATCATTCACATGGTAAAAGTGCAAAGGACTGATGCAGACTGAACCAATACCCCTGCGGTTTGCTCTCATGGATTGAAGCAGAGTGTAAAGGTAGATCAATGGCAGAACATTGTGGATCTTAAGGTCCTCTATGTATCTGTAGGGATATATATTTATTTATATGTGTGTCTGTATTATTGAATGACTTTTAATTACAAGAACATGACAGATATCTAAGGAAATATTTTAGCAAGTGCTACTATAGTGCAAATCCTTTCCCCCCAGGGCTTGTCAGAGGCAGTAACCAACACCAAAAGGATTCCCTGCAAATGTAGTCTGACATTTAATGTAACAAAATACCTAACAATAATCTTTAACAAGAGAGATAACAATCCACCCCTAAATGCTTATTCATTTTACTATAATCTTTTCACTATCAATATGTCAAGTCTTATATGTTTATCGTAACTTTTTACAATAAAGAGATCAGACCTATGGCAACATAAATATTTTTCCTAGTGAACATGACTATTGTTATTATCAATGGCTTATCACTATAGCCAACTTAGGCTCCCTCTACAGAGCATAAGCTTTCCCACAAGGCAAGCATCAGGCATACAGTCATAACCAAACATAGTATTAAAAAATGCATTTGACAAAGCAAAATACTCTCTCTCTTAGACCTTACCAAGGATTCTGACAATGCAAATGTTCTCTACTAAAAGACGTCAAGTGGATAATACTGTCCCCAAATGCTTCCCACAATGGAAAATGTGTGAGATTCCAAGTAACAGAACACCTACCTTTAGGCTTTAGTACAGAGTAATAACAATCTATCCATAAATGCCTATTGATTCCAAGAAATGCTTTTTATACTCAAAACGTTGCAGCCACTGCATTTATCATAACTTTTTATTATAAATAATCATGCCTATAACCTTTGTCACTGGTTTGTCCCCATAACTACCTCAGACGTACTGTGTTGGTTCCTTAAGTCTTCCATCAAGGCAATCATCAGTATACTGTGATAGAATTACAGATATGTACAGAATACAGACCTCAAAACAATACAAAATCCCTACTAACATAGTATAATAAAAAAACACAAGGTTGCATTTTTATATGGTGTAAACTCAAACTGAAGGTACTGGAACTCTTTACATGAGCAGCATTTACATTACAAAAGGTCACATCCATTTTTATTTAGGCTCTGGGAGATTAAGTGATTTGGCCCAAATTGCAGGATGTTGTGCTGATGCAGCGACTTGAACCTGGATCCAAGGTTTCCAGCTCTAGCCTTAATGCCACGTCATTGTGCAAATCGCCTATCCTCATGGTTTGTTGAGCTGCATCACTTGCACCAAAATCCTTTTTTCTACTAGAGCAATCTGTGAGATTCTATATAACAAAATGCCAGGTTACAGACTTCAGCACAATGTAATTACACTGCACCCTTAAAAGATGTTTGCTTTTAACACATGCTTTTCACAATAAGGAGGACTAGTTGCTTTGTCATAACATTTCATTATAAAGGGATCATACTAGCGGGAAGAAGAGAGGAGTGAATCCAGGCGGTGGGGAGCGGTGCGTGTGTCAGCCATAAACTGCCACATCCGTAACTGGACATTCCTGGATTCACTCCTTTCTTTTTCCCGCTAATAGGATCCGGCACGCTCGCCCTAGGCAGACAAGGACTTCAACCCACCGGCCGCCCGCCCCGGGAAAGCCGCTCTCACTCCCGTGATGCCCCACCCGCACCCTTCTTTGTCCTGCCAGGGCCACTTGTCCACTGGCTCCTGCCCAGATCCATTGGCGTAGGATCTCTCACGCTTCGCCGAACAGTACGGTACCACGTCGGCCACATCCCGCCTTGGACCCCCCTACACACAGCACTTCCGATCAACAGCAGTCCCAACCTGAAGATGATCCTGAGTTCATAGGATCGAAATGTTGGCGACCCCACAGCGCAATTGAAGGCGCCTCTACTTCGTGTGGTTCTACCTAAATCGCTCCCATCTATTCCTATGCAACCCACACAGTCACTTGTATATATTATCTAGGGCGCTCGATCTTGGACCTGGGGAACTGGGTTCGAGTCTCGGTAATGACGCTAAACCTCCTGGATTCTGGGCAAATCACTTAATCTCCCCATGCCTAACAAAAAGGAATGTGTGTCCTCATGTAACGTGACTGGTGCTATGTAAAGCGCTCTGATACCCGGTTCGGTTTCGGGTCAAGTTCGTGCTATATAAAACTCTGCAAAAAAGAAAAAAAAGAACGCGCCGTTCCGCTGTTCTCGCCTTGTCACTTGCGTCGCCACGTATATGTGTCACGAGCACAATTGTGCACCATGTCCAAGTTGGGCTGCCTTTGCATTTCATGCGTACAGTGCTGTTACAACTGTACCATCTCTAAACCTTTTTTCCAAATATATGATGCCATATGCACTTTTGAAAAACTTTACGTGAGTCTCCCGCTTTTTCCTTCCTCATACTGTATTTTACATACTGGTATAACTGACTCCCCTATTGTTACCTTTTGAGATACTGTTGTCTTTTATCTTATTTTTACCCTGATCTCAAAAGGTTTATGGGTCATGCTCCTGTGTTTTTTTTCTAAATCTGCAGACCAAGGGGCATATTTATATAGAAGTTGCGTCACCCTTGACGGGGTGCAAAAGCGATGCAACTCCTACATTTTATTTATCAAGCCATGCAAGGCCACCTTCTGTGGCCTTGCGTGGCTTGATTAATGCAGAGTAACGAAGTGCAGTTCAAATTACTGCACTGCGTTACTCTGCCCCACGGAGACGTTTCGTGGGTGGAGCATGGGTGTTCAAATGCATCAAACAATGGATTTTAGTGCTTTTTCAGATTTACCATCAGTTTGCCACTGATGATGTGTTATGGGAATGGGAATGTGTCAAAATGCTGCACCTCCCCAGGTGAGGCGTTACAAAGAGAAACCTCTTTCTTTTTCCTCATTCTGCAGCACACATAGAAAGAGGGAACATGCCTCAGGGGAATGTTTATGTGCAGGAAGGTGCCCCCTCCTCACAGAAAACTCATCCTTACAACGGAGTCAACCTTGCACCATGGTGTAAGGGTGCCTGCATTGGCGCTAGGTAGCAAAAGGGTATCAGCACAAGGAAAGGACAGGAATGCATTGTTTTATGTTAAACATAGCTCATTCCTGCCTTTTCACGTAGCACAGTATGGTGACTTGTGCTATATTGCGTGAAAACTACAGAACTATACGCCCAAGCCTAATGCAGTCTCGAAAAAGCAACTATCAGTTAGACAGTTATAAAATTGCAAATGTATACAAAATTACAGTTGGCAAAGCAAAATACTATCTCACCTAAGAGAGCCTAATAAGGATTCTTTTAGTGGGCATATAATATACCCACAGTTTGTTCTGGTAGATCACCAGCAGCAAAACCCTTGCTTGCTTCAGTAACCATTTAACTAAGTCCTTCCCTTCAGGCTTTAGTACACTGTAATAACAATCTATCCTTAAAACCCTATTGTCTTTAACACATTCTTTTCAGTAGGTCAAACCTACTAGCTCTGTCATAATATTTTATAATAAACATTTTTACACTTTATCCATTCCGGTCTAATCCAGTGCATATAACATGGCAATCAGCATGCATACAGTTATAAAAGTATAACTATAGAAAAATGCTGCTTACAAAACAATATCTTACCCCTCTGAACATGGCCTAACAAGAATCATCATAGTCAACCCCTCGCCTCCAAGGGTTTGTCGGAGTTGATGACAAATACCAAAACCCTTGGTTACTACCGTACTCTGTGAGACTCCATGCAACAAAATACCTATCTGTAGGCTTTAATATAGAATATTAGAAATTCACACCTAAATGTCTATTAATTTTAACATATGCTTTTCACAATAAATAGGTTAGACCTAGCTGCTTTATCATACTATTTAATAATAAACAGATCAAGCCTATGTCCATGATCTTTGGCTTGCCACCAAAACCAACTCAGTCCTATTCCATGAATATAAACTTTGACACAAGCCAAAATGTGCAATCAAATCCTGTACTAAGGGTGACCAACATGTGACTGGAGCTTAAGTCCGTCTCTCAGTAGGAATCTAAAAGCTCTTTTTTAATTGATCACATAAGGCCACATGACCACTGCAAATCGATGTAGTTAACGACTGCCTTCCTCCCAGCTGTGCTGCTGCCAGAAAAAAAACACTGTACATTATTTACTTATCTAGGACACTTTAATAGCATTACAATGTCATATGAGTGCCACTGACTGTTCAATATCAGGAAGAAAGGATAAGAAACAAAATGATCACAGCTGTATGGAGGGCAAGCGCACAAATGTAGCACAATCAAAACATGTACTCCTGGCTCCCCACATGGGTGCAGAACGAAAGCCCTTCTCTTGATGATTCACACATAATTGTCTTGCGACAGCTGTACTGCGAGCCAGACCATAAGCAAGAAGCCAATTAAAATAGTAACATGGGAAATCCTGATGGCAAGATTAGCACTTGTATGTTCCATTACCTGCTGGAATAGTGTGGGATTTCTGGCCAGAGTACAGGGTAATTAAAGTGGCTTTGAAGAGCCCCAGTGCCAAAAAGCGAAACAGTCAGCCGCTGGCTCGTCTGGAGCCAATATTCAGCCAAGATGAAGTTCAGAAACAGGTGTGTAATAAGAGACTGAAAGTGACAAAGCAGAAAACTTCAATATAATCAGGAGGAATCAAAAAAGTCAGATAGATGTACAAGTGAAAAGCAAAGGGTGCAAATGTCCGAGCAAATGATTATTATTTTTTTTTTTTTACAAATGTTTTTATTGGTTTTTCTGCTTACAACATGTAACAAATAACACAATATTGTCTCATTTTGTCATTACAGGGTGGTACAACATCAGTCTTGACTGGTTATTGATGGTGCCATGAGGGTTAATTGCAGACGTGTTGGCCCTCCCTGCTTTACTTCTTGACACAAACCACACATAACACACAATAAAAAAGGAAGCTAAACACAACTAACATATAGCATGTAATCTTTGGCGCAAAGTGTCGGCGGTAGTCGTCCTGTTGGCTGGATGGCAATGTCTTCCTACGGAGGAAGAGAGGGATGGAGCCTGCTTTTAGGCGTGTGGGGTAGGGTGGGGATCACTGTGCGTGATTTTGACTTTCGTTTTTCATGGGGATTCGAATGGGGCCTAGGAGCCTGTCCAAGGCCGCCCAAATACCCCTGT
Organism: Lissotriton helveticus; assembly: GCF_964261635.1. Lineage (NCBI taxonomy): Eukaryota > Metazoa > Chordata > Amphibia > Caudata > Salamandridae > Lissotriton > Lissotriton helveticus. The sequence continues at coordinate 291,735,992 of NC_136070.1, forward strand.
TTGTTGTTTCCATGGTGTGCTCCGTAGGGCTGTGTTATCGGCTCCTCTTAAATATGCCACCCAAATGAGCAACCCCTTGAAGGTGGCCTTGGAGGTGTCCTTCCATTTGGTGAGGACCATTTTTGCCGCTGCAGTTAGCAAGAGATCTAGGATGTCTTCTTGCGCGGCTAGTTCTGTAGTTAGAAATGCAGTGGTGAGTGTAGCAAACTCCTCTTTGAGTGTGCAGCCTAGGGTTTTGTTTATGAAGGCGAAAATTCTACACAAGAATTGTTTTACTTTTGTGCAGTGGAAGATGATGTGTCCCCTTGTTCAATGCTGCAGTTCCAGCAGCGGTCGCTCTCCCTCAGCCCTAGGGCCGCTAAGCGAGCCGGTGTCCAGTAGGTCTTGTGAAGTAACCAGAATTTCTGCGCTAGCACTGGGGAGATCATGCTTTTCGTTGGGGAAACCCAAAGGGTTTGCTTATCTTTCTCGCTAAGTGTGGTGTCAAGTTGTGTCTCCCAGTAGCTGATGGTTTTGTGGTTAAGTTTGGAGGAGCTGGGGCGGAGTAGTCTGTAAAGGTGTGAGACCTGGTGGCCCACTCTGTTCAGATTCTCCATGTATTGTATGAATGATGGTTTGTGTCTTGTTAATTTTGATTTAGTAAGGGCTGATCTGATTTTTAGGAGGTTGTAGAATTCTATGTCTGGTAGGTTGTGTTTTTCCTTAAGCATATTGAAAGTATAGGGGCTACCATATTCTTCCAACTGAGCTGGGTAGGATATCCCTAGGTTTACCCAGGAGACTATGGCTAGGGTCTTCCTCTTATATTTTATCTTTGAGTTTGCCCACAGAGATTCCCAGTTCGAGTTTTTAACGCTGAGCTCCATTTTTTGGTCTACTTTTAGCAGTGGGTACCTAGTATTTTTTAATATTTGACTAGCGTTTTGAGCCTGTTTCTTTGCAGTGAGGAGTGTTATTGGCTCGAGATTGTTGAGTATGGCTTTCTCTATCCCAAGCCAGACCGGCGTGTATCCTTTGCTTGGTAGGATCCAGTGGGCTCCCTGTTTCGCTATAAAGGCTGTCTGGAACGTTCTGAAGTCTGCTAGGTTTAGCCCATGAAGTTTCTTGTCTAGTCTTATTTTTTGCAGACTTATCCTCGGTTTCTTATGCCACCATAGAAATTTGTTTAGCATCTTATCCGTTTTCCGGTGGAATTCGTCGGTGAGTGTGAGTGGTAGCATTCCCGCAAGGTAGTTGATCATAGGGGTGAGCATCATCTTAATTGTTTCTTTTCTATCCCACCATGTTATGAATTTGGGTGACCAGGACTCTAGAAGTTTTGTTTTCTTCTCTATGGTTAGTTTTTCATTTTGGTCGAGTGTGGTTTTTAGGTCTTTGCCAAACTGTAGCCGTAAGTACTTGATGAAGCCGGGTTGCCAGGCCAGGCCTGAGGTTCCTAAAACGTCCCTAGTGGTATGGATGTTCAGAGGCATGCATTCTGACTTGTCCCTGTTAAGTTTGTAGCTGGAGTGGGATGAGTATGCACCAATGGAGTCCATTAGGCCCATGATAGAGGTCTTAGGGCTCTGTATGACTATGAGGATGTCGTACGCATACGCAGCTAGTTTGGCAGTGGTATCGTTGATAGAGACCCCCTTCATATCACTGCTGGCACTGATATCCCTGATCAGGGGTTCCAGAGCCAGCAGGAACAACGAGGGGGACAGGGGGCACCCCTGTCTTGTCCCTTGCTGCAGTGTGAATTGTTCTGAGACACTTCCGTTAATGGCTATCTGTGCTCTGGGGGTGGCATATAGTGCTAATACTTTGCCTGTATACCTTTCTCTTAGGTTGAACGCATGCATGCATTGTTCTAGGAAACACCAGGACACTCTGTCAAATGCTTTTTCAGCATCTAGTGTAATAGCCACTGCCGGGTTCGCAGATTTGGAGGTCTGAATGTGGCACAGGAGTCTTGTATTATCGTTTGACATGCATATCTTTAGGAAACCTACCTGTGAGTTGCTTATAAGTTGGGAAGGACTGGGTTGAGTCTTGAGGCTAGGATTTTGGCATAGATTTTGCAGTCTATGTTGATTAGTGAGATGGGCCTGTCGTATTGGGGCATTTGGGTGTCCTTGCCTTCTTTGGGGATGCCTATTATGTTTGCTTCCGTCATGGATTGTGATACCCTTCCCTCACCCTCACAGTGGTTGAACAGTTTTTTTATAGTTGGCACTAGATTTGTTTGGAAACTTTTATAGAAGGAGGCCGGGTATCTGTCTGGCCCTGGGGCCTTGTTATCTTTAAGTGATTTAATAGCTATCACCATTTTGGATGAGGATATCTCCTGACCTAGTGCCTGAGCTTCTTCCTTTGAAAGTTTTGGGAGGTTTAGATTCTCCAGGTAGCTGGCGCAACCATCTTTGTCTAGGGTTTCGTCCCTTTTGTAAAGTTCTTGGTAGAACTCGCTGAATGTGCGCAGGATGTCCTTGTGATGAGTGTACGTGTTGTTGTTTGAGTCGGTGATTGATGCTATGGTGTGTTGTCTTTGTTTGTGTTTCAGGTAGGATGCTACCAGCTTCCCTGCCTTGTTGTCCTCGCAGAGGTTAATCTGTTTGTATTTGTTGATCCACAGGCCAGCCCTTCCACTCAGTATTTTATTATATTCGTATTTCCGGCAGTTCTTTTAGGGTGCTAGAGTTCCCTGTGTCATTGATGTGAAGTGACTCTGGGGTTTTTATGTCTTTTTCTAGCTGTTCCAGTCGGCTATTCACTTTCTTGTTCAGTTTGGCTTTAATTTCTACGAGTGTGCCCCTGATTATAGCTTTCAGCGTGTCTAACAGCGTCTTGGGGTCCATGTCGTGTTCCCAGCAATTTTGAAAGCCAGAATGAAGCTGGCGTGGGAGCACAAGGTCTGGGTGCTACAGGCAATGACGGCTGCTCTGACCCGGCAGACATGTGGGCTTAAAAAGAGGGACATAAACAGGGAGTGTCCTGTTCGCGTCACTGGGGAGGGGCAGAGAGGAAGGACATGGATCAAAGTGATTTAAGCATAGTACAAAAAGATATGGATGAGTTACCAAAGAGGCAGGCAGAATGGTTCACAAAAAGAGAAACAGGTGGGGTGAATGGAAAAGATATCAAGTACAAGGAAAATTTATTTATAGGCTTTTGTTCAAATAATAATATTAAAATAGTGAGGTAATAATAAACTATTTTATACGGTCAACTTCAAAAACGAATAGATTATTAATAAAGGGACATACATAAACGGGAGCGAATGAAGAAATGAAGGGTCTGTTCCAAAGAGGACGCACACTCTAATTATGCCTCATTAATGAGCTAACAGGCCTTTGTGATATGAAGTAATTTATAAAAAAAACTTTTTTAGTGCTAAAAACTGGCATGCATGACGTTACAGATTTCCAGAGGTATACAATCTGATGCATACTTGTCTAACGTTAGTGAAATGGCATGGATGGCGATATCCAGTGTATGCTATTAGTCATGAAATGTTTTATCTAACTGGTTGTATTCCATTCTTCAACAGAATGAAGGCCTGCTGTGACAGAAGAGTATTTCATAACCCACAAGGTCATTTCTGTGGTGAAGTGATTGTAGATTGCCAACCCTAGGTCATAGTAATTTGTTCAATTACTTGCCATTTCAGTTCAGACTAAGGGGCTTATGACGTGTTTGGCGGTTTTAAGACCGCCAAACCCGTGGTGAGGGTCTGGCCACCGTAACCTAGGCAGTCTGACCGCCTGATTACGAGTCTGATGATTGGACAGCCACCAGCCTGCCACAACAATGCTGGCATTGCCAGAATCCTGGATCCCGCGGAGCTGGCGGTGTGCTGAATGGGGCAGAATGGAGGAGGTGCTGAGACCAGCACTGCCATCAATATTATGAATTGCCTTTCTGCAAACCTGTTCATGGCATGTAAAATCTCACATAAAAGTAAAGAAGGGGGCCCAAATAGGGCCCCATGGCGTTTTAGCCCCTGGGGGTTGAGCATGGGAGCTCATATTGTGTACCCACTGAAACTGCACCTCAGTTCGGGCAATGTGTGCCATGCACGACATGGTGCATGACACACATTGCACAGGCATGCAGATGGCGTTGCACTGTGGCAGCATCTGCTGCAGCTTCACTTAATGGCCGAGCCATGCTGCTGTGATGGGACAGCTGACCTTGGACCACTAGCCCGGCAGTCCGCTCGTAATGCGGCAGTCTAACTACCAGCATTGCCGTGTTGAGGCGTATGTGGCTTCGGTGGTCCGGCGGTTGGACAATCGAAGTTGTAATAAGCTTCAAAGTGTGATTAAATATGATTTGTTGTGGCACTAAAACTCTTTTTGTTTTGGATGATGAGTTTTTCATTCTCAGTATAGTTTAGTCAATATATACCAAGTCGCAGGTACACCAGATGGTGTAAACAACATCTGCAGAGTTAGTTTGTGCATTGTGTTAAAGTGTGTATTATGTGCTTCTGTTTGTATGTTTTAGAATTAAATGTTCAACAGCATACAGAGTAATTATGGCACCTATGGGTTTCTAAAATAGCTAGTATGCCCAACTTATTGTTATTGGCCTTGGGTGTCCAATTCATTGCCCGACCAAATGGTCCTGCAGATTCCTATCTCTTCTGAATGGTAATAGGACATACTCATTAACAAGACCACTGGTGATCAGAATCGACTAGTATTTTTGTGTTTTTTGTTATTTTATAGAAGGTTTAACTGAAATCGATAACACAAATATTGTGTGTATTTGTTTTAGATTCATGTGGGATGAGTCAAGTCTTCACGGGAAAGTACCATGAACTTTTGTGGGCCCTGGAGACAGAGCATTTTGAGTAGCCATGTTCCTGTTATTTCATGGAAAGCATGACAACTTCTATGACAGAATTAATCTGATTTCAACTTGAAGCTCATTAGAATCCAGAGGAATTGACCTTGTGGAGGGCCACCCTTAAGGCCAAGAAGATGATGACTTTCCTATGACAATAAGTTATTAGGTTCAGGGTACTTATTTAAAGGCAAGTACCCAATTTTCCATCAATGGCTCTAATGGCAAGGTCAAGGAAAGGAAGGGTGGTGTTGCTACATCGAGAAGTAAAAGTAAAATATTTGTGACTTGTGTTAGCCAAGCTATGAATATATTGAGGCCCATCACCATATCCAAAAATGTCATTTATGTAGCACTTTCATAAGTGAATATTAACAAAAATAGATGTTGGTCATTTAGTACTATATTCTCATAAACAAACTCAACAAAGTTGGGGGCGAAACAGGTTACCATTGTTTTCATGAAGGTGCTTTTTAGAGAAGACAATCAGTAGCAGGACTAAAAGAAAAGAGTTACAGACTTGTGTGGGAGAAGATCTCGAAAACCAAAATGCTTCAATTATAACAATACCTCCCTTCTGTGGCATTCTATGTCAAACTCAGCAAATAGATCCCTTGTATCAGCAAATTAAAGATCTTCAATTCGGTTTATGACGTCCATGCTATCTTGCATATAGGTACTTGTGAGTGGTACAAAGCCTTTAATGACAAGGTGTAGATATTTTCAGAACGGAACCAAACCCAGAGACATTCGATGTGACAGTGGATTTACAAGATTTTTGTGGATCATAGGCAGTATATAAATGACTGGTGTTTAAGGGGCCTTAATATTGAGGAATAGGCATATTTTGTCACTAACAAAATCCTGTTCTGCCTTTGTGATATCAATAATAATGTTTTTAATAAATTGTGTGGGGTTAGAACATATGTAGGGGAAATGGTCCTTGTTGGAGAGCTGATGTAAACTGTTGCTCCTCTAGTGTCCTTTGTCCAAAATGACTATTCCACCACCTTTGTTAGATGGTTTGATGACTTTGTCATTAATTATTTTCAATCCTAAAAGGGCTGATCTTGCTTGGTAAAATTGCATGGGACATATTCAAATGTATCATGAGGTGCCATGATCTAATTTCAGACCACATTTTCAAAAGCAAGGCCCTCGCTGGACGTATTAGAGGATGTAGGTTTAAATGTAGAGGTGACGGAGGCCTGTACCATATTTTTATTGCAATGAGCTTGATCAGAAATGTAGATCGGTCTTCTTATCTGTCTATGAAGATCCTCTTCTACCAAAATAAATTCCTGGGTTTAGTAGACACTAATGATAGGCCTTTATTTAAGGTACTGATTTTGTCAGAACATAGTGTATGTTTAGAAAAATCTAAATTGGGTTTTGTTTCTTGATTCATGTCTGTCTTGTTAATAAGAGGTGATGTATTCTCTCCTCGGAAAAGTACGTGGCTGCTGTTTACTGGGGGTTGACTCAATGATGGCTGACCATGCTTAACATACTTGCTGCACTCACATTGGTGGGATTTTCTTCTGCACCTCCCATCGTCTGACCAAACGGGACTGCTCTGTTCCAAGACTTGCCTAGTGGTGTACCTCACAAATTCTTGCCTGTATAGGGAAACAAAAAACTTCTAGAATATCCTACTCTTTATCTTTAGCGGTGTTACTAGCTGTTTTGAGAAACAGATAAGGAGGCCGCAGAACAGTAGTGGTACAAGCCGTACGTTTGATTTCTCAGTTTCTCTGAGGTATCTTTCAGACCCCACTCATGAGATTCTTTCTTTTACTTCATGGATTCTCCATACCATTTTATAAGGGGTCCTCTTGCTCTGGAGTTGATTTATACTTAGGATCCTTCAATGTTTTCTTTATATTATTTAAGCAAATGTCAAAGGTACCTTCTTCTAGAAAATACTTCTTGTACTCATCGCTTTTCCACTTAACCTAGTCTTCAATATAATGCATTGTCTTTGCTATAGTGGGAACTCATCACATTGGTGGGAATAAATGGGATTAACAGCAATACAATAAAACAATACAAAATAAAGTAACAACAAACAGCTTTTTTCTTTTGATACCATTAGCTTTTCTAGCATTTTATTGATATACATCATTATTTGAGCACCTCTCCTAAATACATTCTGTGCCTCCCTTCTATGACTTTTCTCTTTTCTATGTAATTTCCTTTGCCATTCTCCATTTTCTTCTGATTCTCTCTGTGCAGGCCTCTAGCGCACTACCTCTTATGTCTCCTTGTCAAATCCCGATGTCCTGCTGCTCTCCCCATCTTTCCCTCACATTTTTCCTCATGCCTCACATTCTCTGCTAAGTGAATAGATGCTATAATCTACTTGTTCCTTTCCACTATCTCTGTTTGCCCTGGCTGCCTATTCCAGGGAGGACCTGGCCTGGCATGTCGGGCTGCACTGTCATTAGGCACAGGGTCAAGATTGATTAGCATATGGCTCGGTCCAAACTGGGGTGGCCATGTGAGCTAAAGTACATTGATGGATTCAACCCAGTTTCAGCACTCCGTCCATCATCTCCTTGTGTTTGCTTTGTTCGGCCTAAGTTGGCAGGGTATGCCCAGACGTGTGTCCCATACTCACTTTCCCACTGGATTCAAGCTAGCCTGGCTGATGAGGGGTGTTACCCTGAAACCGGTCCCAGGATGCTTGTTTCTGGCCCAGGGAGGACCTGGGCTGGTAGTTCGGACTGTACTGTTCCCATGAGGCACAGGGTCAAGACTGATTTGCATATGGCTTGGGCCAAACTGGGGTGGCGAAGTGAGCTAACGAACGATGATGGACTCGACCCAGATCTGTGACTAGGGGTGAGTGTCTGAAAAGTTTCAGCATTCCGGCTATGATCTCCTTGTGTTTACGTTGTTCCCCCTATTTTGGCAGGGTATGCCCAGACGTCAGTCCCTTGCTCACTTTGCCGCTCGATTGAAACTAGCCTCGCTGATGAGGGGTGTTAGCCCGAAACCAGTCCCAGGATGCTTTTTCTGGTCCAGGGAGGACCTGGCCTGGCAGTTCGGCCTGGACTGTTCCCATGAGGCACAGGGTCAAGACTTGCATATGGCTGGGTCTAAACTGGGGTGACGAAGTGAGCTAAAGAACGATTATGGATTCAACCCAAATCCACGACTGGGGATGAGTAGCTGAAAAGTTTCCGCACTCCATCCCTCATCTCCTTGTGTTTGCTTTGTTTGCCCGAAGTTGGCAGTATCCCCAGACGTGGGTCCCTTGCTCACTTTGCCACTGGATTAAAGCTAACTTAGCTGATGAGGGGGTTACCCCAAAACCGGTTCCAAGATGCTTGTTTTTGGTCAAGGAAGGACCTGGCCTCGCAGTTTGGGCTGAACTGTTCCCATGAGGCACAGGGTCAAGACTGATTTGCTTATAGTTGGGTCCAAACTGGGGTAGCGAAGTGAGCTAAAGAACGATGATGGATTCAACCCAGATCTGCAACTGGGGGTGAGTGTCTGAAAAGTTTCAGCACTCCATCCATCTTCTCCTTGTGTTTACTTTGTTTACCCTACATTGTCAGGGTATGCCCAGACGTGGGTCCCTTGCTCACTTTGCCACTGGATTCAAGCTAGCCTAGCTGATGAGGGGTGTTACCCCGAAACCTGTCCCAGGATTATTGTTTCTGGTCCAGCTGGGACCTTGCCTAGCAGTTCAGGCTGGATTGTTCCCATGAGGCACAGGGTCAAAACTAATTTGCATATGGCTGGGTCCAAACTGGGGTGGCAAAGTGAGCTAAAGAATGATGATGGATCCAACCCAGATCTGTGACTGGGGTGAGTGTCTGAAAAGTTTCAGCACTCTGACCATCGTCTCCTTGTGTGTGCCTATTCCTTACTTCCAAAACTATTCTGTAGATAACTTGTGCTCCCATTTAGAACAGATGTGGCTTGGCTGTTTGGGCATGACTAGTTCAAGACTGATTTGCATATGGTTTCTTAGTGCCTGAAGAGGCTCAGTGTGCAAAAGAAATATGGACTTCAATGCAGCTCATAATAATTGCCAGTGGATGAGATTAATTCAAATCAATCAAGGTTTATTGTTAGAAGTTAATATACATAGATTCGAGATATTAAAACATAGGATGAGATTAATTAATCAATTACCTTTTTATTTGTCTCTCATCTTCACTACCGTCACCTTGCGTTGGGTGCAGCCACATCTCACATCTTGTTCAAGTCATTAATTATCCCATGCCCTCCCCACTTCGAAGGCTTCAATGAAGTCTTTGGGATTTCTGTTGTCTTTTATTGCACCGTTCTATGTCCCCCTGCCTCTACCTCTTGGTATTAACCCCTGCTAGGACCTTGTATCATAGTTGCTATCTTTGCTGCCCTGGCCATAGTGTCATTCTTTTCTCTGTTGGAAGAACAAAGCCTATACCATGGCATGCTAACGCTCAGGGACCTGGCATAGCTGCATAGCTACCTGTGAGCCTATCTAGTGGTGAAAACCCTTTTCTAAAACAAATCTAATAGGTTCTAGGGAAAGTAGTTGATTTTAGAATCTAATTCAAAGAAATAAATTACAATTAAAATGTGAACAGGAAATATGTATAGCCCAACAATAAAGCAACTTTATCTGCATCATGTTTCTTACTTCATTTTCCTTGTTATCCATTGTGTGCAAATATTTCCCCCTCTGCTTACTCTCCCATAGTTTGTGTTCTTTTCCAGTATTCCAGAACGCCTTTCCTCATTTGTTCTCCTAAGCTCCAGTTTAGTGCATTTGTCTAATCCATTCTTTTGTCACTCTAAAACTTGACACTTCAGAAGGCTTTCAAGCATCCAGGCCCTTAAAATACACTTACATGTGTCAAAACAGTATAGATTGTGTCCTTGCCTTGGCAATTCTCTGTTTATGAAATGGAGTGTGATGCTCTGCAGTGGATAAAAACATGCTGCCTACCTCTGGGGAAAATGGCAAAAAGCTTGCAACATTAACCTCTTGTTTTTGTCTTAGTTTTACCAGTTTTTTGCTTCAGTACAAGATGTTCCTCTTCAGGAATCTTCCCTTTCTGATTTTCCTCACCTCTTGACGTGTTGCCAGATGTGCTATCAATGGCAAAGGTTTACTCTGGGATTCCTAAACCGAGTGTGGCAAAAAGGAGTGGACTCACAAGAGGTGCTGGGTTCAATGAGAGTTAGTTTATGCATTTTTTTTGGCAACATATGTTCCCCAAGGAGATAGGTAACATTGAAAAATGTTATACAACATCTGTTCTGATTTCTTTATTTTCATGTAGACTGTATTTTAACCCTTTTAGTGCAGGTGTCTGCCAATGGTCGATGCCTGCAGTACCTCCCTAGTGTGTGTGATGGCCACTGGCTAACAATGGGTAGGGTTTAAAAAACCATTTTCCTTTTTTGCTTTTAGAGTTTGGGCTGAGCAGGAAGAGCTTCTCCAGTCAACTGAGTCTCTTTTTTTGTAGGGATATGACCATCAGAGCGCAGGGCATGCTAATATTTCTCTGAAAGCAAATCTGAAATGAGCCAATCAGCTCATTTCACTTTCACCAGATATGTCTTGGGGCATATATCAGTCCCCAGGAACCAATTTTCATGGGGTAGGTATCATTGGAAAGGGAAAGGGAAGAAGCTCCCCTTTCTAATGATATCCCTCCAAATTGGATTCCTGTTTGGGGCTTGCTCCTGGATTGCGATCCCCAAGCAGTAATGTACCCACTAGACACCAGGGATAGCATTGTGGCAGTGGAGCGCCCCCGCCTCCGGGAACAGGTCTTTGGTTCCCCCATCCAAGGGCCCAGTAGATTCCCCCCTGGGGTGGATTGGAGAATTCACCCCAATCTGCCCCCTGGGAAGAGTAGACGCTCACTAGACACCAGGGACTGCATTTTTGAACTATTATTTGGGGGATAAAGACCCTGTGAGCATGAACCCATGCCCCCACACCAGGGCTCAATAGACTTTTCCCCCTGAAAATGGGTGGATGGGGGTATTCAGTCCAAAGCCCACTAGACTGCTGAGTGTTAGAAACTGCATTTATGGGTTTGTTTTGTGGGGAACATCCCCCAGACATGGACCCATGTACACCCCACCCTGGGGTCCATTAGACTTTCAGCCACCTTGGGGATAGATGGGGATACTCCCCGCCAATCAGCCATGTGGAAAGGGCAGAAAGTCTACTATCCACCAGGGAATACTATACAAATAAACCACAGGGTTAGGGGCTTGCCACTATGTGAATGGCTATACACTACCCAAAAAAGAGTGAAACAGTCTTTTTTGCTCACCTGGGGGGTAGATTAAAGGTTTGCCCCAATTTATGCCCTGGGGGAAGAAAGACCACTAGACTATGGATTTCAAATTGGCACCAAACAAACAAAATGATGGGGTGGCCTACCCGCGCATTCAGTCATACCCCTGCAATAGTATCTTTATGTTTGCAGGGGGCAGATAGGATGTTTGTCCTAGCTGGGGAGGTTGCCCCAAATCCGCAACCGAGGAGTGGAGAGTAGAAAGCCACTAGCCAGCAGGGATTTTGCATTTGGGGCAAAAGAAAGGGGTGTGGCCATTCAACTCTAGCATTGGACATACCCATACCCCCAAAAAAGACAAACCAGTCTCCCCAAGGGCAGACAGGAGGTTTGCCCCTAATTTGCCCTGGGGGGAGAAGGTCTACTAGAAACCAGAGATTTCAAAATGGCACCAAAACAAACAAAAAATGGGGTGGCCTACCCTGGCATTGGGCCATACCCCTTCCCCAGAAGGGGCAAAATTGTCTGTCTGACCCACTATGGTTAGATAGTTAGTTTGTCCCAATTGGGTTACTGCAAATCTGACGCCTATGGTAGAAAGCACAGTAGACACCAGGGATATTGCATTTGGAGTGGTTGTTATACTCTGGTGTTATCCACACTCCCAACCCAAAAGGGACAAACCAGCATCCTGCCCTTCTGAGGGACAGACAGGGGTTTGCCCTCAGGGAGCAGAAAGCCCACTTTATGGCAGGAATATATATGTTTTATAGAATAGTGAGCTGCGTCTGGCCCATCCTAATAACAGGCCCCAACCTCAGACCTTAAATCCTCAACAGTCTTTCTGCTCTCCTGCAAACCTAAACATCCCATTCCAATTGCAACGAAAGGACATTTGAATCTTTTGGGTGATGTATTTACATTTGAGCCAGGAGAGTGGGGCTAAATCCCAATATCTTCCCACTTGCCATGATGAATGGCCCTACCTTTTGGGCTTGGGTAGGCTGCCACTTTGGGAAACCTACCAGACCCAGACATTTCTGAAAACTATATTTCGAGGGGAATCCAGGGTGGTATGCCTTGTGTGGGTCCCATTACATTTTCTTACCAACAATGCCCTGAAAACCTTAAACTTTGCCTAAAATCACATATTTTCCTTACATTTCTGAAATGGAAACTTCTGCAACTCTAAGGAATCCAGAAAATTGTTACGGGTCAGCATTCTCCCACTTGTCCTGAGAAAAAATGCTACTCCACTTGTGTGGCTACCCCTAGTGCGCGCAACAGGAATGGATAAGCACTGGGCTAATGGGAGTCACCCTGCATGTTTTTTTTTGTGGAACCCTGTTTATTTCAGAAGTTGTTGTCACAAAAATATAGGGAAAATGTGCAATCTGAGTTTGCGGTTTCCATGGCATTGTGGGTAAGAAAGTATTGTGGTATCCACACAAGACACACAACCCTGGACTTCCCCAGTTGTCTAATTTTCAGAAATGTCTGGGTTTAGCTTTGGGATAATGATGTTATGTATATCCCATGGGTACTATGAGGCATGGGTAGGCTCTTCATCACTCTGCGTCCATGACTTATAAAAAAAACCTCGCTCCCACAGGTTCTTCCTGCACATGCCAGGGGGGTGGTGTTGCGTGCCCCACCCAGGGCTATTTTGTTATTTGATTAGATTTGTTGATGTATCCTTTCATTTCTGATTTCAGACCTTGCTTCGGAAATGCACTCACTCGCTCTCGCTCTCGCTCTCTCTCAATGTATTTTTTATTTTAGTATAAATTGAGTTTAGAATGTCTATAGAGTTATGTCTGCCAGCTCTCCCTATAGATAACATAACAAGGAGTGGGGCCCACTATGCTGCTTAACTGTGAAGTGAGACTTTTCCTGCTTGAGATATCATATGATCCTATTTTAGCAAACCGTATTAAAACTAACGGTGTGCAAAATGTGTGTATTTTCCTTTGACGTAATTATGGGAAATATAGGCTACCTTTTTGTGCGAAATTCATCCTTGTGTCAATATTTTGCACAAAGACGTATTTCACTCTATAAAATAGTGCACAAAACTGAAGCACTGCGTCCAACATGCATGCCCCTTCTGCTGTTCCCGTGCATTTGCGCAAAAAAAAAAATTCACAAATGGCACAATGTTTACTACTTATGGCACGAAATTATGTTAATAATCGCATCAGGAATTTCCTGTAACAAGTGTAACATGAGATTTCAGAAATGCCCTGCATTGTGTTAGCGTTAATTTAACTTTCACCCAGACCTGTTTAAACACTTGAACTTTCAGAATTCATAGTCGCAGCTATTCATTGCATAACTATGCATTCCAACTAGTTTGCTCAAACCAACTCAGCAAGACATATGTATTTTTATTTTTCTCGATTATGTTTAGCCTCAAAGAGAGTGAAACCGATCTCTTGTCTAGCTAACAAAGGTGCAGCCAAACACCACTAATAACTGGAAATTTATAATAAGAGGTATGATTTTAGCCGTTTTCAGGAACAGGAGAAATTTATTTCTGCACTTGTTGCAAATGGAGGGGATTTCGATATTCTAAGCACAGAGAAGTGTGTGCTTGTTTGTAAATGTATGTATGGGGTATTTCTATTGTGCAAACCTAGCCACAACGACAACAAAGCACAACAAATTATCAAAGTCAAGCAGATAGTCAACAACTGTTAGGAAGTTAACTGGTTATTGGATTGTTAGTGCACTGTGATGTAATGTTCGTTAAAGAGGTGTGTCTTGAACTCTTTTCTAAAGTGAAGCAGCACTGGTGCAGTTCGGATGGATACAGTTTTAGTCCCACATCATGGGTGTTAAGATTGAGAAGGCCTGCTGCTTTATTTTTTATTTTTTTACACTTTCTAGTCTCTAGTCTGATGGTAGCCTGCCGGTGGATATGCTGAAAGTTACTAGAGATGATAAGCTTGCCAACAAGTTACATAGGGATGGTGGTTCATGATGTTGACTTTGCAAATAAGGTAAGCAGGCAAGCAGAGCCAATTATATTCCATCAGGAAGGGGGGAGATATGATCATATTTCTTACAGCTATGATGAGACATTTTGCAACATGTAGGATGACTCAGTGGCGTAATGAAAGTTGAGGGGGTCCCCCTGCAAGGTACATGGAGGGGCCCTCTCTGGATTTAATCCGGAACTCTCATGCCAGAGTACGGTGCTGATGGGGCCCCCTGCAGCTTGGGACCCCCTGTGCTGCGGGGCCCTGTGTTAGGCCACTGGGATGCCTTTAGAGGGTGCCAGAGTGGAGTATTTGAGCCCATGGACCAGGGTGTTCCCACAATCTAAATAAGAGAGAGCGTTAAAATATAGTCCCAAATGTCAGTTTTTATTTTGCGTAATTACGTGCAATTTCAAGAAAGGTTTCAGGAATTTCATGGAAGTACGTGAAAGAAAATTATGTGAATTGCTCACATCTCTAGTATGCACACCAGAATAATATTTTATACATCAAATACCCTATTGCGAATTGGGTATTGCTACTTTTACAAATATACAGTGCCAAAATGGCTCCCGGTAACCAGGAGGATAGAGTTCAAGTCACTGACCCTGGCCTTTAGAACAACTAGGTACATAGGCCCTCGGTATCTCAAGCAGAGGCTGCGTTTATATCACCAGGAACGGGTTTTGAGATCCCACACCTGCGTCTCCTTCAATTTCCACACTTGTCTAAAGCCTGGAAAGGTGGCAGGTCTATTTTTCGGTAAAAATAGCAAACCTCTGGAACTCAATGCTGGTCCACTGACGCCTGATGGAAACTGAACTAAAGTTCAGGAGGGCTTTAAAAACCTGGCTATTTATTCAAACGTAGCCTCCTGGTCGACCCTTTCGTTAGTCTGCTGTTAGCACCAGGAAATCTCTTCTGAGGTAGCCTTGCGCTTTAGAAATGTATATTGCATTACATTACAAAGTACAAGCTAGACAATACAACAGAAAATGTACTTCTTCAATGCTGTTGCCCCAGACTCGCTCCCTGGCAGACCTGCGGGTCTGATGACCGATAGCCCTGTTGTTCATTATATAGCCCATGACTCACAACAAATGTTTTTATTACTTAGCTGTTTGGCGTCTGTTATGACTTATGCGCGCCTCCCCATGCATGGAAGATATTTAGCATCCCAATGGAAGCAATTAAGTGTGAAATATCAACATATATTTATTAAGTAGATGCTGTTATCCCTTTCCCCAGATGTACAATTTAGCAGCCGTAGAAAGGCAATCCTTAGCAAAATGCAAGTTTTCCCTGCCAGGCAGTACAAATGTGTAAACAAACACTCCCATTGGGTATGCTGGATGCAGAGATGATAATGTATGGCCTAGAGTGATTGCAGGCGTGCTCTTGAATTAGGAGACTGTATTATGGGCAGCGTGACAGTGGTGCTCTTATATTTGTATTCCTTCTCTTTGTTCTTTCATTTTACTCGGGGGACAAAGTTGTGATGTTTTTTTGCAGAAATCTGCTGGTTATCCCACGGCATAATTTGGACAACTGACTGCCTATATGGAGGAGTACACTTCTGTTATAATCTATTTAAAAGGAATATTCCCGAGTGGTGACAATCCAGACTGAAATGTTTATATCAATGTTACAAATTTTAAGGACATTCTATTTAGCTCTATTTAATTTCTCAGCAGTCAAAGGCAGCAAGAATCAAGGCTTACAATTTGTTTATATAAACACAATATAGTTATTAATGTTTGCTGTCCTAAAACATTACAGGATCTTTAAACAGAATAGGAGCAACATAGAATAACTTTACTATGTGTAAGATGACACTAAGTGACGCTGGGTTCCAAATTAGCATCACCGGGGCAATTTAAGCTATCCAGCCAGTCATCTCTGTTCGAAAACAGAAGGCTTCAGTTCCCTAAAACAAGATTTCTTCTTGGTGAATAACTAGGGTCAGTGCTCTGAAGAATAAAGTTGCCCATTGTAGGAGAGGAGGGTTCAGACTGATCGCATTGTCCACTACCAGGTAGTAGGTCTGTCCATTGGCTGCCATCTGAACGAATACCCTTCTGCCTCCTCAAATATGAACAAATGAAAGGGTCGGATTGCAGATGTTGTACTTGCACAGCATTTGCAATGCAACCATATCAAAGTCAGATCAATGTTGTACTGTTCCAAATGTACTTACTAATCAGGAACTGCGCTAAAAAAAGAGATCTAACTAACCAGTGTTTGCAGAAATCCTGCCCTATTGACCTCTGAGGAGGAGATGTGAACAGCTAACTTTGAAACTGGGAAACCGAATCTAGCCTTGTCTTAACGTCCTGTAACTGTAACTGGAATTGCATTTTTATAGCCCTTACTACCCCCAACGAAGTGTTGAAGAGTTTTGTGGCGAGTAGCATGCATCTCCAGAATTTAAGTGGTGACCATGATAGTTAGATATTTGGATTGAAAAAGGATAGTGGAAGGATTGAAAAGGGAAGGGTTTGCATTTATATAGAACTTGCTACCCCAGATGAGGTATTGAAGCGCTTTCGGTGGGTAGCACGCTACTCCAGAACCCAAACAGGATTAGTGGAGAACTAGTATAGGGAAATAGTAAATTAATTTCAGTGGTGGACATGTGAGTCTGTTAGTTGCATTGAGAAGGATAGTGGAGGGATAGAAGAGGGAAGGGTCTAGTAAGTGGTTTTATTTTAGATCATAGCAGTAGGAGGGGGTTTGGGATCGGTAAAGGAGAGGTGGATGGGGGTTAGAAAGGCTTGTTTGGGAGATCTGAATAGTAAAGGAGGTTTGAGATGATGCAAGGAGGGTAGAGTAGGGAAGAGTCTGGAAAGGGTATTTTGGGGATCATAGTAGTAGAATGGGATTTAGGATGAGTCAGAGAGTGGAGGTAGAGGATAGATTGAGAGAGGTATACGGTGACAAATTCGGTAGTAGTGCATTGTAGAGAGTAGTAGAATGAAGTTTGGGATGAGTCAGAGTGGAGGTAGAGGACATATTGAGAGAGATATTGGGTGAGAAATAGGGTAGTGCATTGAAGATTCTGAATTAGAAGTAAAGTAATACATATGACGACACACAGGCACATGGAAGTTGTATATTTTTAAGGAAGGAAATATATGTAGATTTAATTTGTATTTAAGAAACTCAAATTTTCAAGTGTTGTTGCACTTTACACTTATCTATTTGTTTTTCTATATTTTTTGTAGTTCAATAGTGAAGCAATTGTAGATAAATAGATATGATAACAATGTACTTATTTATGCAGTGACCTATATACATGTTAAACACAGAATAGTATAACCATGAGTAATATGTACATTTGTTAAGAAGTACTAACAAATATCTACATATATTTAAACATAATTATTACACACGTTTATACAAAGGAATACACACTGTAGCCAAGGAAACTACAGAGTCCACATATCTAACATCCAACTTGGCTATTTTTTTTAGAGCATAGTACTTGTGTTTTGTCCACATTTAATCGGTAACCCGACACATCTCCAAACATCTCCAAACCGACCGGTTATATTAACTACTTCCCTCATAGCTGACTCTGGGTCTTTGGTGATAACTGCTAAATCATCCGCATATGCGAGAAGTTTGGTCTGATACCCATTAGTGAGTACTGGTTTAATGGCCACACTGTTCATTATTTGTGTAATTAAGGGGTCTATATGAAGCGCAAAAAGGATTGGTGAACATGGACAGCCCTGTCTCGTACCCCTTGTTATGTTGATCTTACCCGATCTTTCACCCATTAATTGGATTCTTGCCATAGGTGATGAATACATAGCCTGAATGGCTTGGCAGAATCTTGGACCAAACCCCCTTGCCTCCAGGACCTTCCAAAGAAAGCCCCATCTGCCGCGATCAAATGCCTTCTCCACATCGAGGAGGATCATTGCGACCCCCTCCCCCCTAGCAGCGCCGATGTCAAATAGGGTGATAGCTCTCCTAATGTGGTCGGTAGTACCCCTTCCTGGGATAAACCCATGCTGCCAGGGGGAAACCAAGGACGCAATGATCCTCCCCATGCGTGCGGCCATAATTTTTGCATATAACTTGTTATCGCTGTTAATCAAAGATATTGGTCTGTAGGAACCAGGGTTAGTCTTTGGTTTTCCTTTTTTGTGAAAGATCGCTATGTTGGTTTCTTGCCAGGACTCGGGTATTATGCCTGTATTCATGACGCCTTTGAATAAATCTAAAAGCATCAGTGTTGTTTCCTCCTTTAAGCTTTTATACAACTCTAGCGGTATAGCATCCGGGCCCGCAGCCTTTCCGCTTGCCAGATCCTGCAGGGCTTCCAATAACTCCGACATAGTGATATCTTGTTCCAAAGATTCGATGTGGGCCTGTTTTAGCTTGCTACCCATGTCTAGCCAACTTATATTAGGAACCTCTACACCCGCCTCCTCCTGATATAATTCTTGAAAAAATTTCCTAAAAGCCTCCAAAATTTCACCTGATTTGTCATATGTTTGGCCCTGATATTCAATTTGTGTCACTATGTTCTTAGTGGCCACCTGCCTGATTCGTAGTGCAAGTGCTCTGCCTGCTTGCTCCCCAGTTTCGTAGAGGCGTGATCTATGTGACTGATAATTTGCTGCCACCTTTATAGTTAGTTGTTTCTGGATCTCTGCTTTTAGGGAGTTTGCTCTATGTAGACTCGCGACAGATTGAACCCCTAAAATTATATCTTGTCTGTGTTGTGTCTCTGCCTCACTCAACTTTCCCATCAATGCTTCCCTTTCCCTGTTAATCTTTTTCCATACCCGAGTAGTATAACTTATGGTCTCTCCTCTTAGTCCTGCCTTGAAGCTGTCCCAAACCACTCCCCTTGATGCACTGTACCTATTGGCATCAAAAAAGGCCTGGGACCATATTTTCATATGTTTAATATAATCCATATCTGCTAATAATTTTTTATCAAATGTCCAAGGCCTAGGAACCTTATATGGTTTATTGATGTCCATGATTAAGACTAGGGGATTGTGATCTGACAACATTTTAGGAAGCTTGTTTATTTGGACACTCTTCAACTGGGTGGTCGAGATCATGAAATAATCCAGTTTTGAGTATTTATTGAAGGGATGCGAAAAATAAGTAAACCCTGGGTCACCCATCACTAGATTTCCCCACACATCCACTAAACCGTGTGAATGCATCATTGATGTTATCGCTCTAAACTCCCTCGGCTTCCTACCTGTGTATGGGCTACCATCCAAGAAATTAGCTGAGATGTTAAAATCCCCACATAATACTATGGGGGTATGCCAGTCAGTTAGTTCATTTTCGATGCGACTAAAGATCTCAGACTCATCTGTGTTAGACCCATATACCGAGCAGATAGTAATACCTAAATTCATTTCACATATGGCCCATCTGCCTAGTGAATCTGCCTTACACCTTTTGGCCCCCCCTAGCCCAACTTTGCCAATTATGCCCACCCCTCTTATCATGGAGGTCTGGGATGTGCATGACAGCAGTTCATAACCTTTAACGTTTAACCAGTGTTTTTTCTTCCAGGGTAAGTGGGTCTCTTGTAGACATATTATGTCTAGGCTCACCATATTTAGATATTGTTCAAACTTCACCCTCTTTTTCCAATCATTTAATCCTCCTATATTAAGAGATGCAATCCTTAACTTAGGCATACCTGGTTTTCAAATATTGCCAGTTCATCAACCTATCCAAGTAGCTAGTACATACATGATGGGAACATATCCTTAGTTTCAAATTGACTCTTACATTTATGATCACATTATCAGTACGAACTCTCTTCAATTTATTAATTTCTCCCCCCTCACCCGCCACCCACACCCCCCTCCCCCCTCCCTGCCCCACCCCCTGACCCCCCCCCCTCCTGCCACCCTTTGAGGCAACCTGGGTTTGGACTGGGTATAATAATAAATGCAGAACCAGGTAAAATAATTAATGATAATTACACACCGCTCTTGCATTCGATGGAAACAGAATTAAAAAGAATGGACTCACTACAGCTGTCGTTAATTGGGAGGGCTAACGTTATAAAAATGACAATGTTTCCCAAGGTTCTTTATAAATTAAGGTCAATCCCATTCAAAATTGATGAGAAGATTATTAAGAAGATCGAGGCTATATTCATGAAATTCCTGTGGCAATATGGCAAAACAAGGCGATCAAACAGATATATGTCACTACCACAAGAAAGAGGAGGGCTGGGATTGCCAGATATAAAGAGCTATCATTTCGCATGTCTCCTTACAGATATGGCAATCCTATTCCATCCAGGGGGCCCAACCCTCAGGCAGGCGGTGATACCATAAATTTTTCAATTAATATTGGGAAGTGAAGCAGCAGGGGTCTTATTGAGGAGAACCCAGAGGAGTTATTACAAGAAATTTGGGTATAGGACGCTTGAAGATGTATGGTATATGTGGAAAACTGTTAAAAAAAACCTAGATATACCCACTTTTCATCATAGCACACCTCTCTGGAATTCAACACTTTTTCCAAACCTTAGTAGGGATGGATCGTGGCGTCACTGGGAGAGTCAGGGTATTGTAGAGTTGGGGCAAATAATGATTAGAGATCAATGTAGAACACTTGAAGAACTTACGCAACATTATTCATTACAAGGTTATCAAGAGTTTAAATACTTACAGCTTGTCAACAGAATTAAATCAATTAGGCCACGTATCACTTTGACAAGGATATATGAATTATTCGAGTATCTGAAGTCGGGGGTCATAGAATTAGGGATATATAAAATATTTAGTGAAGCATCAATGGATGATTTGGGTAAAATGGAAGCTGCCTGGTCCAAAAAATTGGGGGATCCGGAAGTAGATCTTGATAAGGCTCTAGCTATGGATAAAAGTTTCTGTGTTCCTCGAATCTTAGGGCCCAACACTATAAAACTTTATTCAATCTATACTATACGCCGGAAAAATTATTCTCTTGGGGGAAAGCGGCAGATAGCAATTGTCCCAGATGTGGAAATGGTCCAGCTGATATCATACACATGTTCTATGGCTGCGAAAAACTAAAAAGCATTAAAACTGAAATAGAGCGGTTTTTAGAGGGGCTGCTTGATGTCAAAATTAATCTATCCCCAACCCTGATAATAACTGGATGCGATGTAAAACTAAATATGTGTACTGAGGCCGAAGCTTTAGTTTTTATCTCTGTAGCAATCCTTAGGATTTTAATTAGTGCAGCTTGGAAGGATATAGAAGCACCTACGTTTCAAATGTGGATGTGTAGAATGTTGGGTATCCATAATATTGAGGAAGCACTATATGAATTAAAGGGAGCAAAGATAAGGGAAATGGGTATGCGCCTTTGGGCCCCAGTAGCTGCCTGGAGGGCAGCAAGAGTGTAAAATGAATGACTCATTGGTATTGTAGCTATTTAACCTGTCTATTATCCTTTTTATTGATGGTATATTTCTATGTATGTATGTATGTATTTGTGAATTTGTAATTTACTGGTATGAACTCTCAATAAAAAAAAAAAGGAATACACATATGTAGGTACACATCTACAGTCCAAATAAATGCTTATTTACACAGGGATATGCTGTATATTTATCTTTGAGTATGGTAGTTATATGGGGAAGAGCCAACTCTTGATTAGTCTTCTGAAGTTAAGGCAGTTATTCTTCGATCTTATGTTTTGGAGTAAAGAGTTCCATAGTTTAGCTGAACAGAGAAGGATGTGACACCTATGTTTTTTTTATTATATGGCAGGATTTAGAGGAGGGATAACAAACTAGAGTGGAGGTTCCTATGTTGAATGTATTTGGTGACTTTAATCTTGATGAAGAGAAATCTTGTTCTATGTATCGTTTTGTGGGTGATACAAAGCAACTTGTATGTGGATCTTTTGGCAACCGGTAACCAATGTAGGGCATTCAAGGCAGAGGAGATGTGGGATTGTGGCTTTATATGTAAGAGTAGTCTGGTAGCAGAGTTCTGAGTCATTAATCTTTTCATCGTCGTTAATGATGATCCGTGGTAGGAGCTATTGGAATAATCAAATTTAGACAGAACAAGAGAGATAGTAGTATGGACCTTGTGTGGAAAACCCAGGTAGGGGAAAATGCATCATAGAGTTTTTAAAATAATGAAGCTTGATCTGGCTAGTTTGTCCACTTGGGCATTCATTCATAGCTTGGAGTCCATTGTAATTCAGAATTTTTTTACTTACTTAGATACTTTAGGCGGTGTTCCCATATCATCAGACGGCGAGTAGGTCACAATTTTTCCAGTCCCCACAAGTGAGTATTTGTGTTTTGGAAGCATTCAATTTGAGATGGCTTAATGTCAGCCACTGATCAACGGCTCAGAGGCAACTGAAAATTTGTAAGTGTCCAATGTCTTTAGGGTTTTCCAGTTTAAGGAGTAGGTGTGTGCCATCTGCATAGCTATAGCATGTGAGATTAAATTGATTGATTAGTGTCAGTAATTACTTCATGTAGATGTTGAAAAGCATGGGTGAGAGTCTTGAGGAACCTGTTTTTGTGAAGTATGGTTTGGACGAGAAAGGGAGGCATGAATGACATTAGTTCTGTTTTGAAGGCAGGATGTGATCGAGTTGACAGGAGTTCCCTCTAAGAAAAGCTTCATAGAGTGTCATGGTCAACAGTGTTAAAGGCAGCTGAGTGGTCCCAGAGAAGTAGTACAGCAACCCCATTCTGGTCACCTGTGTTCTTAAAGTCATTCCAGATGACAATGAGGGAAGATTCTGTGCCTCTTCCTGGAGAGAATCTTGGTTGGAAGTCTAACAGTATGGAATTATCTTCAATGAATTGTGACATCTGGGCGAATGTGTTAGGGACTGTCCAGGACTGTCTGGGACATAGTCAGGGACTTGGGCAAGAACTGGTGACTCAGTAGAAAACATAAGAAGAAAGGGGAGCATAGCACTGCCCAGAATCACCCAGGAAGTCAGAGAGGAAAAAAGGGATCCAAAGGCAAAGCCTGCACAAAGGAACAAGGTAGTTGGAACTCAGAAAGGCTAGGCACTCAAGAGGTGCTTTAAAATTCAGAACAACTACACTCAGGACGGATATGCAAGAAATATATATAAAACAACATTAACACTAAAGGTAATGTGGGGTAAAGCACTCAGGAGCTCCACACAGTAAGACTGAAGCTCAGTAAGTTCCTCACCCACAATTGCTGTTACAGATACTGAGTGCAAATACCCAAATATGGCATATACAAAGAAAAGGCATGGTCTGTGGAGCTGATACCCATGGTGATGTTATAAAAGTAACTCAAAGACAAGACAATACTCACAGTGAACAAGAAACACCACTTAGGTCGTCAGCTGTGCCCATGGATTCTGGTGATCAAACAGAAACACACAATGCAGTAACAGCACAGGGGTAGAACTAAACAAAAGCTCAATAGACAAGGAGCTAGCAAGGAGGAGTGCTTAACAGGAAAGGGAGGGAAATCACAGGGCACACTTGGCAGAAAGCGAGTAACAAACATGCACGGTATTAGAAGCAAGATATCAGAATAGAAAGACAGCAAACTAGGAACGGTAACAAAGGAAATGGGAAGAAAAGCAGGGACTGGAAAAGGATATACAGAAGGGGAGGCCTCATGGGTATATTAGAATAGTTCTGGATCAGGAGTGAAGAAAACAAAGTAGCACTGAAGGCTGTGCTGGAGCAAGAACAAGATTTAGCAAAATCTCAAAAGCCAAGACAGCACTGCAGGCAATGCTGGTTCAGGAACAAGGGAAACTGCTGCAGCTCAGGAACAAGGAATGCTAAGGCTCAGGAGTCAAGGTAGCACTGCAGGCAGTGCAAATCAAGGAACAATGAAAACAGCAGCAGCTCAGGAACAAGGAATAACTAAAGCTCAAGAAACACTGGGAACAAGGATATCAAAAGCTCAGGAAACACTGGAAACAAGGGTCGGTCTCACTGGTACACAGCTACAATCACCAACCCTGAACTGAAGGAAGCTGGGGCTTAAAAGAGCTCACAATAATCACATGCATCAGGTGTGACCAGGCTAGCAGTAGCCAGGCACAGGTGAGCTGAATTCCTCCACCCATCTTTGGCCTGCAGGGGTGGAAACGAAGCAGTGAGCAGGGAATTCTAAGTAATGGAGTTTCAGACATGAGCAGGCTGGCTTCCACAAAACTAGGGGTGAGCGTTACGCAAATCTCCGCGAAATGGTAAAAAATCTCTGCAAACACGCAGAAATTCAGCGAACACACGGAATTGCTTGTTCGCGATGCTTTTTTACTGTTCACAATCGCTGTTTGCGTGCTAGGGGGAAAATATCTCGCAAACACGCATTTGAGTACGCAAACAAGCAAAAAATTTCGCGAAGTCGCGGAGCGCAGAATTTTGGGAAATTTTACGTTCTCCGTGGATCGCGAAATTACCCAAATTCCGCATATTCCGCAAGCGGGCGGAATTTACCACCCAGGCCTACACAAAACCCGCCATGGATTAGGAATGGATGGCCATTTCCAAGAAGAGTCCAAATGATTGGAAGTTAGTATGTACATGCAGGGAAGGATCTGGAAGCCTATTAGAACACTGGAGAGTCCCACAGTTCAGCCCCCTGGTGGTGAACATGAGAACGCAGTGAGCGAGTCGTGACAGAATGTTGCTCTTTCTATCAATTTGCTTAGGAAAGGTCCATTTTAAGTTGGTCTGTAGTTGTCAGGGATAACGGGTTCAGGTTTGTTTTCTTTAGTAATGCATGTATGTTTGACTTTTATAGATCTTCTTGAAATTTTCCTGTGTTTAAGGACATGTTGACGATTCTTCTTACTGTTGTGGCAGCAGAGGTAGTTAGAAAAGGTTTCTTTAAGGTTTGTGGTGGACCAGCATTAGTGAACCCCTCCGGCCAGTCCATGCTTTCTCCTACAATTATCCTTCCCATCCACCTATGACTATTGCGGAACTGATGTCCCGATTGCCTCCCACATCAGGGGCCATACGCAGAGGGTAGTATCGTGTGTGCTGGGCCTGTTTGGCCATTACTGGAGGCGCAGTGAGCAGCCTGAGCCTTCGGCCTAGTGCAGAGTATCACTGACATGATCCCGCTGATGTAAGTGCACTGCAACCAAAGCTGGATCCTGGGCCCTACGCTGCCTGAAATATCCGGCCTGGCTCACCGGAGGCTCTCTGACGGTGTGCCGTGTGGAGTGGGCACTCCAGTGCAGCTGAGTGGCCCGATCAAGCTCCTTTCACCATCCGAGAGATGTGCTTACTCCTTTGCTGTGGCCTAGACCCCATGAGATTGTGAAGTGCTGTGCCCGCGGGGGCGAATCGTTACGTCTGGCCCACTATGAGACCCTGTGTCTTGCCACACCTGGTGTTGGTGATGGGGGCCCTGTAGCCTTAGTTGCCCTGCATTACAGAGAGCGGTGCCTGTGCACCTAAAGATGCCTCGATCCCTCTTAATGCTGCTGTTTTACACCTGTATATGCACCTGGTGCTTCCCCAATTTCTCACCTGACCAGGATTACTGCTGAGACTGGTTGGGCAAGAAGCAGTGGGCTGAATGGGTTGCTGTTGGTGCGAGGACCATCACTAACGCCTGCTGCCACCAGTAGGACATGCAGCGGACTAAGCCTTATGATTATCATTTTTCCCCCACTGCCCTGGCTGCAATGTTCTTCTGGTCATTTTCCTGGCTCCATGTGTGCCAAACTGGGGTCGACTTCATACCTAAAAAAGTGTAACTTCAGGTTCTCTTTTAAAGTTCTCTTATGCCCTTGGGCCACATTTGCACAATATAAAAATGCAAAAATAAATAAATAAATTTAATTTCTGAAAGTAGTTTCCTTGCAAATCGACTTCAAGAAGAAGTTGGATTGATACCTCGAGACGTGAGAGACTTCAGTTTTAATATGAGCGATTAGAGCTCCCCAATGATTACAAGTCTGCCCCGACACTGTTGCGGTCTTGGGGCTCACCAACCTTAGGTAGGAGGTCTCAACACCAAAATTACAATGCGACAGTTGAATACTCCCATTTTTCTATGAGAGCTTGTGCTACAGCTGTAAACCAGCCATAACACAAGCTCCCATAGAGAAATGAGAGCCTATGTAAATCCCACCACAAACCGGAGTGCCAGGGGGAAGAGCGCCCTGCTAGGGGCCCGCACAGGCCCTTTCCGATGGCAAATCCATATCAGAAAGGCTGACATTGATTTGCTCTTGGAGAGTGCCATCATAATCCCGATGGTGGAAATGAATTCCTCACGGGATTATGCAGCCCTTCCGACTGGACAATGGGCTCCTCGAGCCCGCCTGAAGTCAGGCGGATTGACAGGCCAGTTTGAATTCCAACCACTGTAATTGTAATATGGCATTCGGTAGTCAAACAAGAGATGTCTGTCGAAAAACCTTCAACCAGCAGTAGGAGGCTTTCTGACCGACATCCAAATTAGCGACATAGAGTCTACATGTGAAAGTCAATGTCTGTATGGAATCATTGGTACTTAATATTGGTAGAATGGCACAAGAGACATTGCTTCCTCAGAGAGAATGATGTGCTCATTTCCCTGTGAGGCAAGGATTGATATTGTCACAGAGAAGAGTCCCACACAGAAGGTCTAATACCTTTATTTTTGTAGACCAACAGTAGCCTCAAAAATCACACTGAATTGCTCCAAGTGGTTAAACCTGGAAAAGTGCCTATCAAGGTCACATCATTTTCTCTTCAAGAAGGTGGAAAAATTCTTCTTAGATTCCCCACTTGTTCTGAACTTTCAGGAACTCTTCTTTGCATATCAGCCCACGGATTTCCATGGGAGAAAGAATTCTGAAAACCTTTCTTCATGATCGCAGACAAAATTCAAACAAAAGTGGGAATCTGTCCTCAGTGCCTTCTTAGGTGATGGGAACATGCATCTGACTAGGGGCTACAATGTTCTCAAGTTATCGTAGATTTTATTTCTAAACAGTGGGAGTCTTAATTTTCTGTAGTAACCTAAAAGTGACAGTAACTCTTCCTCAATCTCTTAAAGTAAAATCTCCACACTTCCTCAACCACAATTTTGCAATGTTTGCTATGTTTCAATGGAATAACAATGCTATGACACGCTATTCTTTGGCAGACAAGAGGATTAGGAAAACCCAAGAAGGCATAACTGACTAAGCTCATTTCCAAATGTACCTGATTAATTTCTACAACCTTAAAAGCGATTATGGCCCAATTTTAGAAACTCTAAACCCTCTGGCAAATTAAAGGCTCAACAAATTTACTAACCAGAGCCAGGTAATGTGACAGACTCTAACCCTTAGATCACCAATATTACTTGAGGATGGTGTATAGAGAACAACTCAGTCCTGTGAGAGTACAGGATTATGTGTTATATTAGTGAGTTCACCAACTGTCTTCACAATGGATAGACACGCAAGACATCCACACTATGGGCCTGAATAGGAGTTTGGCGGTCTTTAGATAGCTGTCACAGTGGTGTTGGATTCACCACCCCTGACTAAGCGGTCCTCCTGCCGTATTCTGAGTTTGGTGGTTTACTGAATGAAAGACCGCCGGAGCCCCACTGACAACACCAGTCATTTGCCTACCACCTCGGTGGGGGTAGGGGAAAAGCAGCTGTCATAGGGCTGTACAGAGAAGTTCCT
The DNA here is from genome assembly GCF_964261635.1 of Lissotriton helveticus. Lineage (NCBI taxonomy): Eukaryota > Metazoa > Chordata > Amphibia > Caudata > Salamandridae > Lissotriton > Lissotriton helveticus. The sequence goes on from NC_136070.1 coordinate 291,763,704, forward strand.
CACCGTCCAAATCAGGAGTTGGCTTTCTGACGAGTCGACCTTGATGGTGAGACCGCATGCTTCAAGTCGACGGAATCGAAGGATTTTGGATGCATAATCATCCATTTCTGTTTCCTCCCTCACCAACGTTGATATCTTCCTCCAGTGCTCCTCTTCACAGCAGCATCTTGACCCCAATGAAATCAACCCTGTTGGCACTGAAAATCCAGGTAAGTCCATTTTGTACTATTTACCTATTGACTGGACTGGACCCATATGGTCTAGACTCCAGTATTGTGTACACTTTAGTCAACAAATACACATCTGCATCGACAATAAGTTCCTTGAGTGGGCAGAGTATTGCTCAGTTGGGGGATGAAGTCCCCTTGGCTGTTGAGGGTCATTGGGGGCCAAGAACTCCTATTGTTGCCACAAGTAATTCCCTTCACAGCAGGATTGCTGAGATGTCATCAGAGGCCCCGCCTAGATGTTGCTAGTAAAAAGAAATCCAGCAGAGGTATTGAAAGCAAATAATAATCAACAAATCTAAAAATTACAACAAAGTGAAGTATTCAATATTTCATTACATTTGATGATGATTTCAGTCTTTGGTAACTAGCAACTCCATTATAATCCCTAGCTAAACTTTAGCACGACAGTGCCTTTCTTTGTTTCTTAGATGGCCTCAAACGCACGTCCCTTATGTAAAAAACAGAACAATTGTCACTTAGCTCCTGTTCTTTAAGAAGTCTCTGTCTCAGGTATGGCACTCAAGCTGATAAGGGCCTGGCTACGAGCAACTTATGGCACTCACAAAGCATGGTTGCAGCACAGTTCGCACGAAGCACCTAATATCTAATATATGCCCCTAGAAGACTTAAATGCACTTTTCTCACTATTATGTAAAGACCAGACCTCGTGATGAATGATATCAAATGCAAGAATTAGTGTATGAATTCTGTTAAACATTCACTAAATGATATCATTCTTTATAAATCACTTTCATGGCTACAGGTGAATAATTGATGCACTATCAACCTATAGTACAGCAAACATTACATGCTGTACAGATACAATCAATAACAATAGCCCGATTACGATGACAGTCGGATGAGCGTCTGACCGGCATCGTTGTGGTGGTAGTGAGACAAAATATCGAACTTAAAATATCGATATACAATAATATCGATGTTTTAATTTCGATAGTAAAGAATATCGATGTCCAAAATATCGACAGACAGAATATCGTTTTTGTAAGGTATGTATGTTACTAATATCGAATGTTACTAATATCGAAATTTTGTTTAGTGTTATGTATTTTAATGTGTTGTTTATATGTTTGTTAAACATGTTTTGTAATGTATGTTTGAAAATTTGTAAATTTGTTTACATTTTGCGTTTAAGTATCAGAGCGGGTTGTGGGTTTATAGGGGAATAGGGTGGGAAGTAATTTAATAATAATTAATTAATTAATATATGTTTGTAAATATTTTTAATTAATACTTAATTGGTAATTAATCAATATTAATTAGTTAATTAATTAATTTAATTTTGTACATATTTTTAATTAATAATTAATTGGTAATTAATTAATATTAATTAGTTAATTACATTAATTATAGTAATTTTTTATATATATTATTTTTTGTTATTGTTAATTAATTAATTGGGAAACTATAATATTAATTAGTAAATTAAATTATTTACAGCTAATGTGCTTATATATTTACTTTATTGTTATTGTTAATTAATAAATAATTGATAATTAAATAATATTAATTATGTAATTAAATTATTTAGAGTTCATGTGCTAATATATTTAATGTGTTGTTATTGTTAATTAATAATTAATTGGTAATTAAATAATATTAATTATGTAATTAAATTATTTAGAGTTAATGTGCTAATATATTTATTTTTTTGTTATTGTTAAATAATAATTAATTGGTAATTAATATTTATTAAGTGAATAAATGATATGATTTATTTCTGTGTAGTGGGTTGTGTGTTTATAGGGGGATAGGGTGTGATATATTTAAATGTAATTAATTAAAGAGATTGTAATTTTCTTTGGTATTTATTGTTAATTAATTAGTAATTAATATGTGTTATTTAGTTCTTTTATAATTACATCAATTTAGTAATATCAATTGTTATTAATTGATTAATTGAAATTTATATTAATTGTCTTTTTTATATGTGTAGTGTGTTGTGTGTTAAAGTGGGAGTAGTGTGGGAATTAATTTTTACCCCCATGCTATCCAACGCTTTCCCTACTGTTGCACCCTCTGGAGTGTGAATAGTAAATTTTTACCCCTACGCTATCCACCGGGGAAACACCCTTTACAACGCAAGTTTTACAACGCATACCATTACAACGTAAGTATAGGTAAGTATATAATAATATTTTAAATTTTATATGTTTTAGTTTTTTTAAGGGGTATTTTTAGGGTTCAGAGTCAGTTTTCAGATTTTGGGTAAAAGGGTATTTTTAGTGTTCAGGGTCAGTTTTCAGTTTTTGGGTAAAGGGGTATTTTTTGGGTTCAGGGTCAGTTTTCAGTTTTTGGGTAAAGGGGTATTTTTTGGGTTCAGGGTCAGTTTTCAGTTTTTGGGTAAAGGGGTATTTTTAGGGTTCAGGGTCAGTTTTTAGTTCTTGGATGAAGGGGTATTTTTTGGGTTCAGGGTCAGTTTTCAGTTTTTGGGTAAAGGGGTATTTTTAGGGTTCAGGGTCAGTTTTCAGTATTTGGGTAAAGGGGTATTTTTTGGGTTCAGGGTCAGTTTTCAGTTTTTGGGTAAAGGGGTATTTTTAGGGTTCAGGGTCAGTTTTTAGTTCTTGGATAAAGGGGTATTTTTTGGGTTCAGGGTCAGTTTTCAGTTTTTGGGTAAATGGGTATTTTTAGGGTTCAGGGTCAGTTTTGGGTTTCTGGGTAAAGGGGTATTTTTTGGGTTCAGGGTCAGTTTTCAGTTTTTGGGTAAAGGGGTATTTTTAGTGTTCAGGGTCAGTTTTCAGTTTTTGGGTAAAGGGGTTTTTTTAGGGTTCAGGGTCAGTTTTCAGTTTTTGGGTAAAGGGGTATTTTTAGGGTTCAGGGTCAGTTTTGGGTTTTTGGATAAAGGGGTATTTTTTGGGTTCAGGGTCAGTTTTCAGTTTTTGGGTAAAGGGGTATTTTTAGGGTTCAGCGTCACTTTTTAGTTCTTGGATAAAGGGGTATTTTTTGGGTTCAGGGTCAGTTTTCAGTTTTTGGGTAAAGGGGTATTTTTAGGGTTCAGGGTCAGTTTTGGGTTTTTGGGGTACGGGCGTACAGGGTAAAAATAAAATAAATTTATATTTAAATTAAATCAATTAAATGAAATTAAAAAAATTAAAATTACATTAAATTAATACATTTTTAATTTATTTTAAATGTATATGTATTAGTTTTAATTTTTTAATTATGTTTTAATGTTTTTATTTAATATTTGTAAAATTATATGTATTTTAAAATTAATTTTACATTATTATTTATACATTTTAAAAAACTATATTTTTAATTTCGATATTTTTGTACTACGATATTAATTTTTCGATATTTTTGTACTTACCTTTATGAAGATATGACTCCGATATTTTTGATTTCGATATTTTTGTGTCGATATTTTTGTATGTAGATATTCTGTCTGTCGATATTATGTCATAGATTTGTTGTGGTGAAGGGACCGGCTGACAGTGAGTCAGTGATCCCGACCACGAACTTAGGATCACACCACTGTGGAGGTGGTCGGAAACATGCCTCTTTGCATCAAAGCTTCTGCTGCGGCCCCGGAAAGGGCCACAAAAAGCCTAAGAAAGCCTTTCCACCAGCATTTTCACATCAGAAGAACCAACCTTAAATGTCTGGAGAAAAGGTGGATGGTAATCCCCACGGCAGTGCCTGAGAAGGCACGCCTTCATCGTGGGGAATGCGATCTGACCATCTGCCCGATGGGCTGCTTGAGCCCGTCGCTAGCTGTTGGTCGGTCTCTCAAAGCAACACGGTCTGACCGATCGCATCTTAATGCTGCGGATATGGGTGTTGGTGGGACCGACACCAACGACATGTCGGTGTCGGTCCCACTGACATCGTAATGAGGCCCTAAGTGAAGTATGAATTTCTAAATTAAAAATATGCACTCAAATACATGAATGAAGGGAATGCAATTGGGGCGCATAAGAAAAGGCAAGGAACTCATCATGCCCATACTTTCCTTGTTATGTCAAAGCTAATCAAAGGGAAACAAACTCCTGTCTGTAACCCTTCAACTATCTTCCCATGGGGAAAGGTGGAATGCTGGCTCTGGATTTCTTGGCTTCAAAGAAAATATTTGCATGTCCTACGGTTGACATATGTGTGCCTGGAGGGAAATACACTACATGCCTTTTTATAGCAAAGCAGTCAACCCTTCCTCCTATTCTTTAACATGTGTTTGTAAAACACATATTTGGAACTAGCAGTGACAAGTCCCGTAATCATGTTCCCATGTTTTCCTGTTGGTCTGCAAACAGGAGGTACCAGAAGACCAAGAGTTCTGCTTTCTCTCAGCAGAGCACCATTTACTCATCTTAGTGCTGAGGAGAAGCATGATTAAAAAGCTGCTGCAGAAGTCTCCCATGTTGGAACTTGTTTTGAATTCAGTCTATGGAAAGGTAGAATTTAACAATGTTTCTAAAAATCTTTCTAGCAACATTTGCACTAAAATGTAATTTTTTTTTTAAAATGAGTACATTTGATTTTGTGCACAATTTTGGTTCCTAACCTGAGCTACAAAACCATCCTTCTTAAACTATGGGGACATACTTCCAATGTAAAGATGACCCATGCCTATTAAGTCCTGGTATTTTGATGTGTCTTTTATTGTTGAAATATTCAAGTATACTTAACTTTCAGTTGTAAAATCTTTCTATGTAACTGGGATTTGTTAGCTTCAAGGCTCACTTACAACTAACTTCTAGGATGATAATGTCAGGCCTAAAATGTCAAAATGTCGCACCTACCTGTTTTAACTCTCCAGCATTCTCTTCAGATTTACAAGCTTGTCTGTCAGTGCATTGGCCATGTTTGCATATGTGGTATAAAAGCCAAACACCCAATTTGAGAAACAGTTTACCCATATCATATACAGATTTGGGGTTACACTTTGTCCATGTTTACAAACTTGAGTTACATAAAAGCCAATAACCAAAATCCAAGCTAAGCCATTTGGGGAGAGGATGTGGTCTGACGGCTAGATTGCCGACTTTGGAGCTGGTAAACCAAGGTTCGAGGCTTGGAGTCTCATCCACATCCTGTGATTCTGGGCAAATCACTTAATCTCCCTGTGCCTACCAAAAAAATGTATGTGCCCTTGTGTAAGGTAACCGGTGCTCAAGTAAAGTGCTCCAGTACCTTCATGTCGAGTTTGCACTATGTAACTCTGCAACAAAAAAACAACAACATGAAAGGTTGTTTACCGGTCTCTTACTGCCCAGAAGTACAAGATGGCAACAATCGTTCAAAAATTTGTACATTTAGGAACCGACTTTACCATTAGAGAGGATTTTACCATTCCACAGAAAAACCACCCTAGAGGAGCAAACACAGATGGTGGTCAGCTGATTTGCAGAGTTGGAGAGTCAGCAAAGTAGTATCAAGGAAAACCTTCTGTTAGACCTGGCATCTTGGCGTGAGTCTCCCTTCCACTTTTTGCTGGTGTTAGCTGCTCAGGGCACTGTGCCACTGCCAATCAGTGCCACAGTGCAAGTGCTCCCTATGAAAAGTGTACATGTAATTGACTTCCATGATTGGCTTATTTGCTTTACTGTCAGACCCCAGTAAAAGTGCACCAGGAGTGCCAGGTCTTGTAAGTACAAATGCTGCCAATGGGCCTGCAGCACTGGTTGTGCAACCCACAGAAGCAGCCTTTTAAAATGTGTCTAAGGTCTGCCATTGCAGAACCTGAGTGCAGTCTGGTACTGTCATGCTGGCTGGGCAAGTGCACACACTTGCCAGCCTCTAAACCTTCCCTTTACTTCATGTGAGTCACCCCTATGGTAGGCCCAAGGGCAGGGTGCATTGTAAGCATAAGGTAGGACAAGCCCTGATGTGTGTGGCATGTCCTAATAGAGAAGTACAGCCACTTTCGTTTTTCACTATTGTAAGGCTACCTGTTCTCATAGGCCAGAATGGGCTGCTAGAATTATTACACTCTATAATCCCAGCAGGCTCAGGGAACATGGTAGAAAGTCAGGTTTAGTATGCCTGAACTCAGAATAAGAAAATACTTCTTTTAGTAAAGTTTATTTTAATATCCTGTGTTTGCAAATGCTACTTTTAGAAAGATAGCATTCGCTTGCCTGACCATTTCGCCCACCTCTGCTAGGATGTGTATCTGCTGTCTGGTTTCTGTGAGTGACAGGGCTGGGGGATTCCAGGGGACAGTCTGGGCTGCCAGGTGGTGAATAGAGGCATTACCCCCAGGATAGGTGAGAGGAGTGCCCCTTGACTCTGAATAGGGCTGTGCTCTACCACCACAATGCTGGCTCCACCTCCTGCGGAGTTTCTGATGTCCTTGCCCTGCAACCTGAAAGCAACAACAAGAGTCTCAACAACAAAGTGCTCCAAAACTGGGTTGAGCCAAGCTCAGGCCCCCTGGCCTGCAAAGACAAAAGAAATTGTGTATAAATGTAGGAGCCCTTCTCCTAAACATTAGATCCTGTTTTGACCACGACGTACCTCTCTGCAGAAGCTGGCTTGCTGAGGAAAAGGAGAGGAAAAGACCAGGAGGGACTTTGTAAAACTTGTGCCTAAAACGATCTCCAAGGGCTTGAGAGCGAGCTTGCCCCCTGACCTGAGCCCCGGGACCATTGGGCTCATCCTGCTTTTGCCCGTCTGCTGCTGGGCTGCTGTGTCCTTCCCCCGCCGGAGCCATGACTTTTGTGCCCCTCGCCCCCTCTGTTGGCCGTGATCCCTGGTGCCTGGCCGTCCCTGCTTTGAGAGAGCCCCGATAGTGTTCGAGCCGCTCTCCCTAGGCCTCGCAGGGCTGCCCGCACCCCGTTCACCTCGCCGACTCGGACTGCGCTGTGCGCACCTCACCCCTCCCGCCGGAATCAGCTCAAAGTGTGATCAAAGGGCCCGTACGCTCGAGACGTACCCGCCGCCCCGCTCTGCACTTCTGCACCTGAAGGGCCGCGCCGCACCGCACCTCAGAGAGCCTCTGTTACGGTCGGTACAGAGAGGCCCGTGCCGCACCTGCACACATCTCCATACAGCCCCCCAGCAGATCCAAAGGAACGCTGCAAACCTCCAAGCATACGGACGAAGTACGCTGCGCACACCGGCACTGGGTTATTCTGAAGGGTGATCCCCTTATCCTGACTAGAGGAGAGGGTCCCTGCTTGTCACAAGCTCTTACCTGTGCCAACCAGAGACCCCCAAGTCTAACACCTTCTTACTCAAAGAAACATATGCGTCAAGGAAAAAATCGTGTGGTACAATGCAAAAGTGAGAGCAAGCAGGAGGAGATGGGCCTGTTGACAGTTTCACTTTGCAAATGGCGGTTTTGTCCAATGGATGAAGCAGTCCTGCACAGATAACTTCCAGTTTTCCAAGAGAAATGTTTTGTAACCGCAGTAGCCGGTATAAATCATTGCTACATTTCATAGCAAATTGCAAGGCACGGTTCGTTTGCTATGCATTTTGCCTTGCAATGTCAAAGCATTCACAAGGTTGACATAGTGACTCATGATGTCATCTTTTAACTTTTGCTTTTCTATTAAAAAAATCCACAATCTAATGTGTGCAAAGCCGTCGGAGACGCCAAAAACCGTTTGCCCACCTGGGCCTTGTTCTGAAAAGAAGTTTTACCAAGACAAAGAAACAAATAATGAGTATGAGAAATGGGGTTACTGGCTGAGGGGGTGAAACCCTTCTCAAGCAGCAACCACAGCTTGTGAGGCACAAGCGAATACCAAATGGGGTTACTGGCTGAGGGGGTGAAACCCTTCTCAAGCAGCAACCACAGCTTATGGGGCACAAGCAAATACCAAAATTAACCTGTGCTCAACCTTCTAGTAGCTTTGCGCAGAGCTTAACTTAAAGGCAATGTGTAAAGTATTTATGCAGCACTTCACACACAACACAAGAAAATCTCACACCAACTTAGCAAAATAGAGTAAAATGCAAACAATGATTCAAGATCAAAATGACAAAAATGAATTTAGTAGAACCGGAGACCACTCGTGGCTATCTGGTTGTGTGAAACCTGTAAAAAGTCACAAATAAAGGCTGATTGCAATGGAGCGCAAGTTGGATACAAGGGATGTATGACGTTACAACGCATACTTTTACAACACCTACCATTACAACGAATTTTTTACAACGCAAAAACTTTTACAACGCATACCATTACAACGCAAGATTTTACAACGCAAGTACCTTTACAACGCATACCATTACAACGTAAATATTGGTAAGTATATAATATTTTTTTTAATATAAATTATTTTAAATTATTAAAATATAATTAAATTGTATTTAATTTTATTTAATTAATTTAATTAAAATATAATTTTAATTTATTTTTACAAATTAACCCTGTACCCCAAAAACCCAAAACTGACCCTGAACCCTAAAAATATTTTTTTTAATTTAAATTAATTTAAATTATTAAAATATAATTAATTTATATTTAATTACATTTAATTAATTTAATTTAAATATAATTTTATTTTACTTTTACAAATTAACCCTGTACCCCAAAAACCCCAAACTGTCCCTGAACCCTAAAAATACCCCTTTACCCAAAAACCCAAAACTGTCCCTGAACCCTAAAAATACCCCTTTACCCAAAAACTGAAAACTGACCCTGAACCCTAAAAATACCCCTTTACCCAAAAACTGAAAACTGACCCTGAACCCTAAAAATACCCCTTTACCCAAAAACTGAAAACTGACCCTGAACCCTAAAAATACCCCTTTACCCAAAAACTGAAAACTGACCCTGAACCCTAAAAATACCCCTTTACCCAAAAACTGAAAACTGACCCTGAACCCTAAAAATACCCCTTTACTCAAAAACTGAAAACTGACCCTGAACCCTAAAAATACCCCTTTACCCAAAAACTGAAAACTGACCCTGAACCCTAAAAATACCCCTTTACCCAAAAACTGAAAACTGACCCTGATCCCTAAAAATACCCCTTTACCCAAAAACTGAAAACTGACCCTGAACCCTAAAAATACCCCTTAACCCAAAAACCCAAACATATAATATTTTAAAAATAATTATATACTTACCAATACTTACGTTGTAATGGTATGCGTTGTAAAGGTACTTGCGTTGTAAAATCCTGCGTTGTAATGGTATGCGTTGTAAAAGTTTTTGCGTTGTAAAACATTTGTTGTAATGGTAGTTCGTTGTAAAAGTTGCGTTGTAAAGGTTGTTTCCCGGATACAAGGATCAAGTTAGTCCCACAGAAACATCACCTTTTCAGTCCAGCACAAAGAGTTCTGTTCACAGTGGATGGGGATGTGAGGAGCGTCGCAGACAATTGTCGATGCTGCACAAAGTGCAGGTCTGATATCCTGGGTGGTCATCACTGTAGGGTGAGGGTCCTGTTGGCATCTAGAGTGGGCAGGCCAGAGTTTTGCGGTGGCGCTCTCCTTGAGAGATTGATGCTATAGCGCAAAGAGTCGGGTGGGCGGAATTTTGCATTGGCAGGCTGTGCAAGTGACAATGTTTCTGCATCAACTGGACCATTTTCAGATGCGTAGATCCAAAAACTTCAATTCTGCTCCACTGAAGGGCACACAAAGGGCCCAGGACCTGAGAGGGACACTTCAGGTGTCAGGGGCTTACTCCAACTGGATCTGTGTGCTGGTTGCAGTGTTTGTAAGCTTATTATGTCCCTGTCCTTGTGAACAGGAGGCCCACAAACTAGGCCTTAGAGTCACTTTTGGAGTCCAGGGTCTAGAAGCAGGTCCAATCCCTCTGACTCTGGTAGGAGGGCAGTAGGACAGCAGGGCAGCAATCCAGCAGAGTGCTACTCTTTTCAGCAGCACAGCTTGCGGTCTTCCTGACAGAATATCCACAGGTCCAGAAGTGTACTGAACAATTGGTGTCCGTGGCCCAATATTTATACCAAGGGTTTCCTTTGAAGTTGGAAAAGCTTCTAGATGTTTCCATTTGAAATGCACAGGTTTCCTGCCTCCCCTACCCTGGCTTCATACTAACAACAGGGGGTATGCAGGCCTTTGTGTGGAGGCATGAGACAGCCTATTCAAGTTTAAGTAGTGCTATGCCCTGCTCCGCTCTCCCTTGCTGCCTGTGATGTCCCATCCAGGCACCTACGCACTCTATTTTGTGTGGCTGACTCAGAGTTATACACAGAGCCCAACTGTCGGCTACACCCAATCATGTGACCCAGAGAAAGGCTGCAGGCACTAATTGTCTAAGACAGGAAAATGCCAACTTTCTAAAAGTGGCATTATCAAAATTTTTAATCTGACTTTACCATTAGAGAGGATTTTAAATTACCATTCCAAAGACACCAAACATTAACTGGTTACCTGTTCGCATTTGGACGTTATAGCCTATTAAATATAATAACATAACTCCAATGTTATCCTATGTGAGAAGTAGGCCTTGCAGTAGTGAAAAACGAATGTAAGAGTTTTCCACTAACAGGACATGTAAAAGAACATGTCCAACTTTTTATATACATTGCACCCTGCTGTTAGATTTGGGGGTCTATAGTTGGCAGAGGAAGGTATCAATGTCAAAATAGGGACCCTTGCTTCTAGTCAGGGTAAGGGGGATACACTCTTTGGATAACCCCTGCTCACCCCCTTGGTAGCTTGGCATGAGCAGACAGGTTTATCAAAGGCAATGTGTAAAGTATTTGTACCAACACTCACAGTAACACAGTGAAAACACCACAAATGCACTTCACACCAGTTTAGAAAAATAAAGTATCTTTATCTAAACTACACAAGACCAAATTGACAAAAATCCAACATACACAGTTCAAGAATAAGTCTTTAAAAAGAGTTCAAGGTTTTGCATCAAAATAATCCACAGTTGCGTAATTTTTACCCCAAAGTACCTGTAGATGCGACAAAAGTTCCAAGCGGCAACTGAAGAGTCGAACAACAAGCGATGCGTCACTCCTGAGACCCCGGGGAGGCGATGCGACAACCCAGCTGCACGCAGCGGGCGTGTTTCGCAAATCTGGTCTTTGAGGGGAGCGATGCGATATCTTGTGTGGATTCTGGTGCACAGCTTCTCCGGTAGGATGCGTCTTGCATAGGCACGATGCGACGATCGTCGGGGCGGCGATGATCCTTGGTGCAGCGGCAATGTGCGGCGCAGCGTTGATCCTCTACTGCTGTGGCCCCTCGATGCGATGGCGCTGGACTCTGCGACGATGTTCGCAGCGACTGGATGCGATCCGCTAGCAGGTGGTGCGATGGTTCTCACAGCGAAGAAAGTGCTCTGCGAAGATACTCGCAGCGACAGTAATCTTTCCGTACCGGGGAGATTCGTTCCGCAAGCGAACGATGCTTCGGTTCTTGCAGCGGCAACATGAGCTGCAGCGATCTTCATGATGACAGGAATTCTCTCGCACTGTCAACAATCCGCTCTGCAAGTGAGCGATAAGTGAAAATTGTAGATCTTCTTCTTTTCTTCTTTTCCAGCTCCCCAAACAGCAGGCAACAACCTCCAGAGGCCCCACAAATGGATCAAGCACTCCAGGCAGGTCAAAGCTCACACAGCAGAGTTCATGGGGGAAGCTGGGGGTGAAGTCCTTTTGTTCCTGGGACTTCTTAACAGGAGGCCAGCTCTCCTCAGGTCCTTGGAAATTTCTTCCAGCAAGGGGACACAACAACAGCAAAGTCCTTCCCCTCTCCTTGGCAGCAAAGCAACTGCAGGTCAGCCTTACAGCAGGTCGTCCTTCTTCAGTCTTCCAGCTTTCTCCTTGGCAGAGGTTCCTTCTTGATTCCAGGATGATCTAAAGTTCTGGGGTCTGGTCATCCCTTTTTATACCAATATTTCCTTTGTTCTCTGAAGGCAGAGAGGCCTTTGCCTTGTCCAAACCAGTTCTGGTCAGTCCTGGGGTACTTTGTTTACCTAACCCCTTCTTTCCTTTGATAGAGAGGGGCAGGGTTGTCGGCCACCCAGCAGGAGGTGGAGCCAGCATTGTGGAAGGCAGGCACAGCCCTATTCAGGCCCAGGTGCTATCCCCTCCCACCACTCAAGATGCAGATGAAGCAATTCAGCCCCGAGCTGACTCGGCCAGCCTCCTGGGGCCACCCCAGCCCCTGTCACTCACAAACCAGACAGTCAATTCTCAAACAGGCAAAGGCACACAGAAAGGTCAGACAAGAAAACAGCCACAAGTGCTATTTTCAAACACAGGATTTAATATCCATCCTTCCCAAAAGATGGGTTATTACATTCTGAGTTCAGGGATATAAGATTTACATTTTCTATCTTGCTCCCATGGGAAGATATGCAGGTAAACATTATACACATTATTCCCCATTCTAACTTATAGGCAAGATAGCCTTTCAATAGTGAAAAACGAAAATGGCTGTAATTCACGCTCAGAGCTTATCACCCACACTAGTACATGCTCTACCTTTCACATACACTGCACCCTGCCCAGGGGGTACCTTGGACCTTCCATAAGGGTGTCCAATATGTACAGAAAAGGAAGGGTTAGGCCTGGCCAGTGTGGGCACTGATCAGGGCAGCATGGCAGTTAGCAACTGCACCCAGGCACTGCGGTGGCAGGCCTGAGACATCATTTTAGGGCTACTCATGTGGGTGGCACAATCAGTGCTGCAGGCCCACTAGTAGCATTTTAAACAACAGCCCTGGCACACTCAGTGCACTTTACTAGGGACCTACTGGTAAAACAAATATGCCAATCATGGATAACCAATCATAATAACAATTTATACAGAGAGCATATGCACTTTAGCACTGATCAGCAGTGGTAAAGTGCCCAGAGTCCTACTGCCAACAACCAAGGGTCAGGAAAAACAAAGGAGGAAGAAGCAGAAAGTTTGGGGGTAACCCTGCAAAAAAGAGCCATTTCCAACACCTGCCATCTGGACTGCCCAGGGCATACTCTGGGATGACACATTTATTAAAAAGGAATGTTTGAGCTCAAAATGGCAGTTTAAAACTGCACACTTCCCTGCAATGGGAGGCCTGAGACATGTTTAAAGAGACACCTAAGGGGGTAGCACAATCAGTGCTGTGGGCCCACTGATAGCATTAAATGTACAGGGCCTGGGCACATGGGCACATGGTTTAAGGAGAGAGCACAATCACATTAGCAGTAGTAAAGTGCACAGAGTCATATGGCCAGCAAAACAAAGTCAGCAAAACGGGAAATGTGAAGACAAAATGTTAGGGGGGAACCACACCAAGGAATCCAATTCTAACAATGAGCAAACAGTTGGAGCAGTAAAAAAAATTAATCAAATCGAAGGAACGAATGAAAAAATATAGATACAATGGCAATGGAGTAGGAACAAAGGAAACAAGAAAGAAACAAAGAGAGAAACAAAGAAAGACAGAAAAACGAAACGAAGCCAAAAAATAACAAACGCCGAGAGAGAGACAGAAATTAGCCATTTAAACCCAAGACTTTATCTGCCAACACGCTTTCACAACCCTCTATTTCACTTCCTAACACGCTTTCACAACCCTCTAGTTCACTTCCTTCTCGTTTACGGAACATTCCCTTTTCCGTTGCTCTTCCCATTCCTAAGTGAAGGGAGCTGCAGTGTACAAGAAGTAGAAGACATACCTCAAGTGAGTCCAACCTCAGCTGTTTCAAGCTCTGCTGACACGCGTGATCTGCCAAAAACCCAGCAGCAAAACCAGACCAGACAATTTCCACCCTCTGGTTTTGAGCACCGCAACATGTACGCAGCTTGTAAATGCATCACAGTTGCTGGGTCTGAGGCAGATCTACAAGAAAGTGCTGCAGCGCGGCACCGCAAGTCCTTTGGCTGCGCCACGCTGTGGCACTTTCAGAGCACAGGAATGCGATATATCTACAATGATATGTCGCATTCCTGTGCTCTCCCCCTGCGCTGGCGCAGAAACAGCTGCCATGCGCCTGCGCAGGCACCCTTGCACCATGGGGCAAGGATGCCTGTGCCATGGGGAGATTGCTTTTGTGAAGGAAGGGGCCCCTTCCTGCACAAAAGCAATCACTGCAGGCATTTTCCTCTTTCAATGCGTGCTGTAGAATGCAGCACGCATTGAAAGAGGAAAAAACAAGGAGAAATGAAAACATTTCTCCTCGTTTTGCTTGGCTACGCCACCCCTATGGTGGCTCAGTAAACTGACGCATTTCCAGGTTTACGATTTCTCTTAAATTTGAAAATGCATCAGTGGACATTGGTGTTGTGCGGAAACACCCACAGCAAAACCCATGTCCCGCCCCTAACAGGTAAAGTGCTGCGTGAACAGGGGCAATATTTACAAGCACAGGTTAAGTCACGCAGGGTGACTTTACCTGTGCTTGTAAATATCCCTTAGCAGGCTGCGCCACTGGTGCGTCACGCAACGTGATGCACCGGCGGGACATGGGGCTTGTAAATCTGCCCCTATGTCTTTACACATGAACAGAATTTACTGGGTCAGAAAACCGTGCACAAAACAATAATTAGGATAGGTGCCAGGACGGGAATTTGTGGCGCTTGAATAATTAGGCAGCTTGGTATACATTTAATTGCGAGAGGATCATGATGGTCATTTCAGCCTTAGCTGCCTACTTAGAAAAGCGACTAAGTATCCTGTAAAAAAAAGATGTCGGAGTTCAGTTAAACGCTTCGTTTTCATACATTCCAAAATAGTTAAAGCGGTGTGAAAATATTGAGTTTATAAACAGTGCAATCTACAAACCGAACACATCGTTTTTAATGCGACTTTTTTTTAACAGATAGTAGTATACACAGGACATTATGAGCACTGAGGGAAGGGTTTGGTGCAGGGCTAACAGGTTCGAAAACATGGATGTATCGTTTGATGCAAACATGCAGCGCCTGTACACAGGCCTATTTGGTGCCGGGGCATATTACTCTGCCTGCTTTTTTTTTATTGGCTGGCACACATTGTGGCAATGGGGACCCTTTCTGCTGGATTTAGGAAGAACCGAGTGCAACCTTGCACCTTGGTAAGTGCTCCTCCATCTTGACAAAGAACGTTTTCCCATTCTTGTCAGCGTCAGTGCACCGTGAAGAAGTCAAACATATCATTTATTTTAGGTCTGCCTTCACAACCCTGCGAATGCATGAGCTGCTGCTAGCAATTCTTCATATAGACTAAAGAGTGGGTGTTGGTGCTTCCCAGAGCGTATGACTCACTCAGGTGATGTTTTGGGATGTTTGGTGTATCATGACGCTTTACGGACCGTTTCCAATGAAAGGCCAAGTTACTATTTTAAGTCAGAAAAGTAATATTAATCATCACATACTTTTTCTTTACACAACACTTGGATGAGGTAAAGAATTTTGGGGCATATTATCAAGGGGGTTTATCTCCGCTTTTTTGGCTTTAAAAGCCAAGAAAGCGGAGATAAAATTATCTCCCTATTACCAAGCTGTCGCTAACACCAGTTAGCGACAGCTAGTAGGAGATAGCGACCATCTTGGGCCCCACTTTGCATGTCAGTGATATTTATCACTAATGACATGCAAAGTGGGCGTGCCAAGATGTTAGCGACTGGAAACAGTCGCTAACATCGCTATCTCCTATTACCAACTTTTGGAGATATTCGCGCTAAGCGCGAATATCTCCAAAAGCTAACACCTGCCCCTGAGCAGTTCTTAGCCATGTTATCCAATGGGAGGTGGATAACATGGCTAAGAGCATTAGCTCGATAATGCATGAATATCGCTGACTTTTCAGCGATATTCATGCATTTCGGCCGATTTTTATCGCTTAGGAGATAAACCTTGATAATAGCAAGGTTCCTAAGCGATAAAAATAGGCGATGCTTAGCGATACGTAGCGATAAAAAAATTGTCTCTAACCCTACTTAGCGATAAATATCGCTATTTGTTGATAATATGCCCCCCTATCCCTGCCCTGTTTGTTTTTTAATAGGATCAAGCTTTTTGATATTTGTAGTCTTAAATCATATCCTAGTTTTCTTGTCTTCATCATTATCATTATTCTTTCCCATCTGTAACTTTCCTACCGACTTTGCATAGTTTTTTTTATAAATGTTGCCTCCGTTTTCTACATCCATCGCTTAACTTTTGTTCTCCCTTGTGTTTTTTTTCAGGTAAAAACAATATTTGACGAAGCCACTATATAAATTTTGCCTCCGTTTTCTACATCCATCGCTTAATTTTTGTTCTCCCTTGTGTTTTTTTTCAGGTAAAAACAATATTTGACACAGCCACTAGGTCTGAATTTTTTGAAAAAACTACAAACATGCACAAAGGCTGTGTCCATGCTTTAACATTAGCATCCAAAGACAGAAGTATTTGCTTTGTTAATGCTTTTTTTCTGAAATTTGGAAACACAAGCATTCATTTAGAGATGAGGGTTTGACCATGGGTTCATACCTCTATGCTGAAGTAAAGTCACGGTGATCATGAGTTACAGTATCACCTTAGAATCCATGATCCAACATACATGTGTTAAAATTTGTGGCACACTAGCTTGTACTTACACATAATGTTGCGTTTGGTTTCCAGGATCCTTTTGCTCTCAGAAGCCATTTCAGGTATTTCTGTGATTTATGCAGGATCCAGACATTTGTCAAATAAAAAGAAAGGTCCGACTTGTGCTGTGTCCCGATTACTGCACGTTCCTACCATCTCAGTAAAACTCTCAGGGGCATATTATCAAGGACGGCGTTAAAATGATCGCCGGTTTAGCGGCAGAAAACTGCCGCTAAAGCGGCCATAATGGGCCTGATAATATGCCCTGGAGAATTCTAATAGAAGCCCATGTTGGCACCAGAACATGGACTTCTATTGAAATTCTCAAGGGCATATTATCAAGCCCATTATCGCCGCTTTAACAGTAGTTTTCTGCCGCTAAACCGGCGATAATTTTTAACGCCGTTCTTGATAATATGCTCCTCAGTGAGCTCAGAGTGTATCTTACACATACAAAGGGCTTGCTCCACTGCGCAGCTGGCTGCCTTGCATCATGAGCAGGACTCTGTCAGGAGACTGACAGCCCGGTTCTTCAACGACTTGTCTCCAGCGACTTAAGTGCCAACATGCTGTAGACGAATCCACAGAGGGGAACCTTCTCTACTTCAGCAGGCAGTGTTACTTAGACCACTCTGACCCCAGAGGCATGTTCTGGTCACTTTATGCTCTTACCTCACCACTTCTCAGAATTACCAGGCATTTTAAATTTGTTCGGGACCTGGAATCGTATTTCCCCCTTATATAGTCAGCTTCGCCGCTCCGTTTTACTCTAACAAGCTTGGAAACACCAGGGTTTATTTACAAGCCCTTTGCGCCGCTGGTGCGTCACTATTGCGGTGGCGCAAAGGATTGTAAATAAGCCGCACCGTGTTAAACATTCTGGGGCAGATTTACAAGCCCCCTGCACTACCAGTACGTCACTTTTCATGGCGTACTGGTGGCGCCAGGGGTTTCTCCATATTTACGAGGAGAGGAAAAGCCACCCTGCATGACTTTTCCTCACCTAGTAAATACTGCCCCTTCACACGCAGCACTTTGCGTTGAAGGGGCAATCCATGTGTGTTGCTGTGGGTGTTCCCACGTAACACTCAGGGAACAAGACACATCTCCAGATTTACGAGAAATCATAAATCTGGAGATGCATTTGAAATCTACTCCACCCTAGAGGTGGCGTAGCGAGGCGCAGCGAGGACAAATGTTTTTATTTCTCCTCGTATTTTCCTCTTTCAATTTGTGCTGCATTCTACAGCATGCATTGAAAGAGGAAAATGTCTGAAGTGATTGTTTTTGTGCAGGAAGGTGCCCCTTCCTGCACAAAAAAACAATCTCCCTATGACGCAGGCATTCTTGCACAATGGTGCAAGGGTGCCTGCGCCAGCACATGGCTGCAGTTTATGCGCCTGCGCAGGGGGAAGCACAGAGATGCAACATATTCTTGTAAATATGTCGCATCCCTGTGCTTCGGAAGTGCTGCAGCGTGGCACAGCCAAAAGGCTTGCGGTGACACGCTGCAGCACTTCCTTGTCGATCTGCCCCTCTGAGTTTGTTTTGTAGTATCCTACAACTAAGACTAAAAGCGTTCGGCTGATCTGTGCTGCAGGCGGCTTCTGCCCCTCCTGCGTTTTCCCCGAGCCTGTTCTATACATACATATTTTGCGAACAAGATGGCGGCTCCTGTGTCGCCTGTTTGGCAAGGCAAAGTAACCACGTCTAACAGCCGCCATCACTCAGTCATCACTCAAACACCGCACACCCCCGGGTGACAGAATTAACATATTCTGTTCACCTACAACCGCAGAGCTTTTGGGGACGTTTCCACTTAATTTAGTTCTGCAAACAAAGAGGCAGTACTTCAGAGAATATATTCTGCCTGCGAGGGATGAACTGAAGATGAACACAGCTTGCAGATTGTATAACATATGGAAGCCACAGAAAGCTAGAAGCCGTACCCGACGTTCTTATTCGTACTTAAATGTACTGTACAGCTGCAGCAGCTGGGTCACGTATAAGTTCAATATCCAGGAGTTAGCAGTCGGAGGTTCCATTAGCACCAGGTGCTTCAATGCTAATGGATTCCAGGTTGATGGAAAGTTCTCGGAGAGCTTCACAGCAGGATACATAGCAAGTGATTGGACTGGAATTGCCTCCCAGTCCTTCTCACAAGAGTGCAATGAGTGAGCGAATGGGCTCCATTTTTGCTAGCACTTCTCTCCTGATGTATTGCAACTTCTATGATTTGCTATAATGGCTGCTAGCAATGCAATCTTAACCATTCCAATTCTGTTGAGGCATAAAAGCCGCGACTCGTAGGCCCGCAAACATACAACATACTAGCTGAGATATGTTGCTGCTCATAATAGTATAATTCATGGAAGCCTGCATATAAATCCTATCTCCTAGTTTCTTGTGACAGTCTACTTTTCACATGACTTATCGTCTGTGATAGCAAGGAAAATGCATAATCATTAAAAGAGAGGAGAAATGTACAACCGCAGTACCCTTGTTTTTGTGAACAGCTGGCGTTCATTACATGAAATAAGAAATCTCTCTTCATGTCACAGTATATTCTGAACTACAAACCTTTCTGAAAGTGAATTAAATTCATATATGTTTCGTACAAATAGCTTATCCATTGGCAGGAGTAACTGTATTCTTTGTAACTTTTCTCTGAAAATAAAAATAGTTTATGGTTGATAATTGATGTACCTTTGTTTGCATACTTTTCCTGGTCCACACATAACAGTGGTGAATGTGGATTCACAGATACGTCACTGATATTTCAAATCTTGCAGTGAAGAAGAGAGGAGTGTGTGTAGGTACCACTGTGAAAATATATAACATACCTATAAACAATGAGTGAGGGCTATGTTAGATTTCTTGGTATTTGACAGGCAAGACATGTGATTAATTTGTCACTGATGCCAAGGCTGAATGATCCTAACCACAGTGATAGTTCCCTTTGTCTGATAGGTTTTCTGTAAAACTGACTTGAAAAAACCTCTTCCCTGTCATCAACATCACTCAAACCTGTCACTGACCCGACAATCCCCATTTTATCTTCCTCCTGAGACTGCCACAAAAATCAAAGGTTATTCTGCTGAATCTGTCATTAGGTCTTTATCCTTCACTGGTATGCCATATGGTTCACCATACTTCTACATAAGGCTCCCTAACTTACTACAAGTAATTTCTGGACACAATTGTCCCTACCAATAAGGATACCACTTCGGTCTACCACAAAGTCCATGCTTAAGCCTCCAAATACATTGAGCTGCTCAAAGAAGCCTTCCAGAAAGTAAAGTGGCCCCACACAGATATGCTACCCCACAATGTTCTTCATACAGATGAACCCCTATAGATAATGCCCCAATGTGACAAGCACAAGCTGCCTTCAATGTTAAAAAAAAAAACACTTGCTAACTTCCTAGAACCTTTGCAATCACCCAAAATAGAATAAGTCCAGCTCTTTGTCGCAATCACAGTTCTTCAGCCTCAAGGACAGCAACCACAATGCACTCTATGAATCACAGAACTATAGCACATGTCACCCCCTTAATCTCTTAAAATCCCCATCATAGCTGAACTTGTACTCCCACAGAACACTTCATTCAAACTTCAGCGCTAGCTAAAAATGTCCACTAAGATCAGCAGTCACCACCAAAACAAAACAAAACAATGTTACTTGCAGCAGGGTATCTCCCCAATTCTTAGCTCTGACAATAATGGAGCCAAGAATATCAATGAAGGAATGAATTAATGAATTTTGGATTTATAAAGTGCTTGGTTACTCCGAGGAGTGTCCCCACGCTAAGCAGAAAGTCAGGCCGTGGTTAGTCCGGAACGAGTGTCCTAATAGCTCTGCCTAAAAAAACAGGTCTTCAAGTTTTTCCGGAAATTTTTCTCCGACTGTTCAAGTATTAGGTAGATTGGCATGGAGTTCCAGAGCTTGGCTGCACACAGCCCAAAAGAGCAGCCCCACAGTCTTGCACGCCGTACTCTGGGGATTACTTCCAGAGCTGCTTCTCCCGATCTAGATGTTCTGGAGGTAGCGTTGATCCGGGGGGAGAGATAGCTGGGACCCCTCTGATTCATTATACTATGCGTAAAACACAGGGCTTTATACGCAATTCTGTGTTTGATTGGGAGCCAGTGAAGTTCTACCAAGCCGTGGCTGATAGAGGCCCATTTTGGTCGTTTCAGGAGCATCCGGGCTGCAGCGTTTTGTACTCTCTGCAACATTGCTAGCTTCCCTAACGATGTGCCCATATAGATTTTCTATTATTAACCCCAATGGGGCAAGATTTTTGAAAGCAGTATTTATGAAACAGTCATTTTGTCAACAATATTTTGGTTACAATATTCTGGCAGCATACCCACATATCCCACAGATGCCTCCATTTAATTGTTTTTTGTAACATGTTAATATACTTGTTCTAGATGTTCATGGACAATATAAAGGATGAAGTATTTTCTCTGGTGCAGATGGCATAAGTTCACCTCTAAGAAGTGACAGAACACTGTGCAGGTGGATGTACATAATTCAGCAAGCCATGTTAGGGATAAGTGATGAATATGAATAATGGTTGGCCTGTGTCTAAATGTCACCATTATTTCGTTTATAGTTGCTGAGAGGATTTTAATTATAAAGTTAATTCTTATTGAAATGATTTACACTAGAACAGTAAAAAAATTCCAATATGTTCTAAAATAACATTATTTATGTGTGGGGCCAGGGCTCTGTGAAACCATCCACAAACATAGAAGATCTCTGACAAGTTGTCATACACCTAACACCACGTTTTCCAAAGCACGTAATGCAGTGGAAGGTGAGAGAGACCTGCTAATTTTCTTAGGTTCCAAAAAGTTCATTATTTCCTTTTGAGGCTCAGGATCACTAGCACTATGACCAAAGAAAACTCTGGAAGATGGACAAAAGTCATGGGTCACATAAAGAGCCAGGTGCTGAATAAAATCATAATAATTTACTGTAAATCAAATGGCTTCCTGGACAACCATGAGACACGCACTGCATTACATAGAGGTGTTTTGAAATATTGTCCATATTAGGGGTGGGCAGAACTCGCAGTTTCATTCCACAGAATTCTGCGGACTTACATAAAAACTTCACGAGATTCCACTGGGTTGTGCCAATGGGCAGAAAATATGCATCTCGCAATGCTCATGCTGCAATTTAGTGTTAGTAGCACGAGCAGCACTGAAAAATCAGCACAAATGGCACTGTGCGCTGCACAAGAGCACATGGTCATTCTAGTTGATTTTGATGCTGCTCACGTAGAAAATCTATATGAGTACCAGCAAATCTGCATGAGAAGCAGCCCTCTGGTTGTAACAGCCTGTATTAGAAAATCGCACTGAGCAATGCCAAATCTCACTCGCATTTCTGGATCATTGTGTGAAAAAATGCGATAGGCGGAATTTGGCTTGAAACTCCGCCTTACAAGAGTAATAAAATGGGGGGGCTCTTGGCCCCCCCGCCCGCATGGCGGCGCGGCAACCGCCTCCCTCTCCGGCCCTCTCGGTGGTGGGGCGTGCCCTCCTGGGCGCGCCTCACCGTCGATTGGGTGTCGCCCTCCCTGACCCGGATGTCACCATACGACTTCCGGGTCAGGGGGGCGGGCCGCAGGAGGGGCCGGGTGGGGGGCGTAGCCGCCACCCCCTCGGACCCCTCAGGAATAAAGAGGCATGGAGCGCCCGGGAGACCCTCTTGTTCCCTGGACGCTCCCCCACAGCCTGTCGTGCCCCGCGCTCGGGGGCTTCTTGTTTTTTAAAATTTTATTGATTTTTCTTTCAGGCTTCAAAAATCGCGGGAGCTGGTTTCCAGTGCTGCCGGACCATCGTCCCAGGTCACCGGAGGAGTTGGTGGCATCACGAGAGGAGTCCCGTGCTGGAACCCAGGTCACCAGAGTGCGGAGCGGCGGGGGAGCTGGTCACGGGTCTCTCGAGGCGGCGTGCTGAGATCGAGGTATTTCTCGGGGGCGGGCTCCACAGCGAGTGTCTGAGTGTCAGCCGACCGGTTTAGAAGTGCACAAAGAGCATTTCCCGCCACCCAGGGTCAGCGCGGGAGGGTTGTTTCATCGTGTGGGTTAGGAGTGCCTCACACTGTGGTTCTTTGCTCGGCGGGCATTTGTATCGGTTTATTAACTTCTTGATTCGTGCGCGTCCAGCGCCACAGCCTGCAGAGGCAATCGGGCTGAATTTTAGTCAGCATTGCACGAGGTGGGAAGGGAGGCGAAGCAGGGTCGACCAGGGCAGGACCTGGAGGGGAGACCCTTAAGAAGATAGGGTGCAATTTTTGATTTTCTTAATCGGAAAGCAGGGGTTGTTTTGATTGAAGCTTCAATTGTGTTTAATTTAGAACAGCCAAAGGCAGCTTTGGAGGTGATTAACTGGGGGTCTCAAGCTTCTAGTAAGTTCAAGCCTTTTTTGTACAAATTGGTTTCATCAGCTGCTCCTGCCTCATACTCCCAGGTACTGATACATTTTCTATTTCAGGCACTGTAAGATAATATTGCTGCACTTCACGTGGCGAGCTCAAGGAGGTGGACGTAAGACGAGGTTGCAGATCAAGATTTGATCGGAAGAGGAAAACGGGGGGCTAGCATTTCATCGCTCCTGGTAACCGCCGGGTGGGTCTACGCTAGGTTTACTCACCCCTGACATAGCCGGATAAGCTGGTGGTGTTGCGGTTGCCGTTGCATGGTGCTGAAAGCCCCCTTGACATCCTCCATCTGGTGAAGGTACAGAACACAAGTACGCCCAATTGTGACACTAGGAGTGTAGGCAGCTGTTTTAACATGCCAGGACCGAGGGGTGGTAAAGGAGGGTCCAAAATGGAGGTTATGATGCGGGCCATGATGCGGGAAATGGGCGAAATTAACAAACGGTTGGGGAAGGTTGATGAATTGGAGGCTCGGATTAATGAGAGGTTTGATGATTCCCCTGGCCCATCGGGTAGGCCTGTTCGCCAGAGGGCGCCCCCCTTGCCAAGGGGGGATTTTGCTACCCCACCTAAGAGGTCTAAGGCCAAGAAGCCCAGGTACGCTGCCCCCGCCCCTGAGCCGGTAGTCCCGGTACTTATTACACCTGTACCTTCGGTCCCGGCACCTCCTACACCTATGCCTGTGGTTCCAGCTCCCGCGGCACCGGCTCCAGCCATCCCGCCGGCGCTCCCACCTGTGGGGCCTGCCCCTTCACTGGCCGCACCCTTGCCCATTCCTCCTGTGCCGCCGGTCATGCCCCCAGGGGTCACTGCAGGCCCAGCAGGTAAACCAGACTCAGTTCCTTCAGAATTGGTATCTCGGATAGCGGACTTGCTGCCGTGGTTGCGAAAGGGGGGTATGTGCTTTGACTCATCTGATCATGTAGCAGAAGCGGAAAAGTTGGTAGAGAAGATTAAGGCTGCAACGGCGGCTGACAGTAGTGCGGGTCCATTATCTTCTTCCCTTACAGGTTCCAGTCCCGCCCAGGCGAATGGTGATAGTGTTTTACCGGCCCAAGTGCCTGTGAATGGTAAGGAAGTGTCCCTGCCTCTCTTAGGGGACGGCCTAGTGCCAACGAGAAGTGAAAACTTAGGGCAACATGTGTCCAAGGAAGTGAAGGAGATGATTTGGGCGGGAAAATATGTATACATTTTCTCTTTGTTGCTAGACAATAGGGAAATGGAACAGGCCAAGGTATTGAAGGAGTGGATGCATCCAACTGAATGGAGGGCACAATGCTCCAGGTTTAGAGTAGAGGAGAATTTGAAGAATTGGATCAGGGCCTTTGCTGTCCTTTCGGCTATCACGGCAGAACGCCCCCCAAATGTGCAGGCTGCAATGGCTTGCTACATGAGCCGGATTGTGGGGTGGAGCGATCAATACACTGGGGATGCGTGGAAGGAGTATGATGTTAATTTCAGGAAGGCCAAGGAGTTTGACGCATCACTGGCGTGGGACAAGGTGGACTCTATGTCTTGGCATAAACAGTTCTCAGGTGACACAGCCCCATCTCAGGCGAACAGTGCAGTCAGGGTGTTTTCCGCCAGGCCTCAACAGCCCTTTCGGTCAACCCAGGGGAATGAGGTCCAGGGGAAGAATAGGGGGGGGTCAGAAAGGAGAGGGGTATGCTGGGATTTTAATAAGCGCACATGCACAAGACCCCAGGGCACCTGTAGATTTAGGCATGCGTGTGCAGTCTGTGGACACCCGTCCCACCCCGAGACAACCTGCAGGTCCAAGCAAGGCAACCATGGTCATAGGGGAAGGGGGAAGCCAGAGTAACTTAGACGAGACTGGCCCCCCCAAACCAATAGATGTGTTAGCATTGATCCCATGGTTAAATAGATACCCTGACCACGCAGCGGCCACCCTACTTCAGGAGGGATTTTCACAAGGTTTTAGGATCCCGGCAGTGGATTACACAGGTAGCAGTAATTGCAGGAACCAAATGTCAGTGAAACAAAATCCAACTGTGGTGTCTGCTAAGATTACCAAGGAACTGTCCTTAGGCAGGATAGCTGGCCCTTTCCATGAGGTACCTGTCCCTAATTTTGTGTGTTCACCGCTTGGAGTAGTACCCAAAAAAGAAAAAGGTGAATTTAGACTGATCCACAACCTATCTGCGCCGAGAGGGGCATCCTTGAACAATGCGATTGACGAAGGGATTTGTAGTGTAAAATATGCCTCCTTTGATCAGGCGGTTGCCTTATTGCGTGCCCTGGGACCAGGGGCATTGATGGCTAAATCTGACATAGAATCCGCTTTCTGTCTCCTCCCAGTGCACCCGAGGGACCATCACCTTTTAGGTTTCACTTTTGAGGGCAAGTTTTACATGGACAAATGTATGCCCATGGGCTGTTCCATATCATGTGCCTATTTTGAGACATTTAGCTCATTTCTAGAATGGGTCATGAGACAGGCGACGGGCCACCAACAGGTTATGCATTACTTGGATGATTTCCTGTTCCTAGGCGCGGCAGACTCTCAGGAGTGTGCTTGGGCACTGCAGGAATTTTGCGTGCTCATGCGGGCTTTTGGGGTTCCGCTGGCGCCCGGGAAGACGGTTGGCCCGGCTACTTGCTTGGAATTCCAGGGCATTGAAATTGACTCAGTACAGGGATGCTTCAGGTTGCCCAAGGACAACGTTTCTAGGTTCAGGGCAGCTCTGCGTCACTGCCTATGTAAAAGCAAGGTTTCCTTGCAGCAGCTGCAGGAAGTGGTGGGGCAACTGAATTTTGCACTGCGGGTCATCCCAATGGCGCGCCCATTCTCGCGCTCTATTGCCCAGGCTATGAAAGGACTACGGGAGAAACACCACTGCACTAGGCTGTCAGCTGAGGTTCGCCAGGATATGCATATATGGATGCCATTTCTGGAGGACTTTAATGGCAGCGTAGTGTGGTCAGGTCCTCCCGCTACATCAGCAGAATTGGGTTTATGGACAGACGCTGCTGGTAGTGTGGGCTTTGGCGCCATTCTAGGGACCAAGTGGGTAGCCCAATGGTGGCCGGAGGAATGGTAAAGATGGGGCTTGACCGCCAACATTGGCTTATTGGAACTTTTTCCAGTGTAGGTGGCATTGAAGGTCTGGCCAGAACATCTATGTAACCAATCAGTGGTGTTCTGGTCGGATAACATGACAGTGGTCGAATGCATAAACCAACAGGGGGCACGCTGTCCGTTCATCTTGCACCTGATTAAATAGATTGTGCTTCAGTGCTTAAAATGGAATGTACTCTTCAGGGCCAAATATGTCCCAGGCGTCCTCAACAATGCAGCTGACTCCCTTTCTCGCTTTAAAATGCAGGTTTTCAGGGAACATCTTCCTGCAGCAGACCCCTCGCCAGCTCAAAATGCTCTGAGGGGGCGGGCATCATCCCATGGAGGTTCCCGCCCAGGGGGAGGGGCCAATGGCCCCTCCTAGAACTTCAGGGGCAAGGTAACTGGTGCTTCAAATGGCCGCGGGTTGGAGTAGTCACGCTTTCCTTAGGCTGGTAGCCACCCCGCGCGCGCATACTTATGACGTCACCGGATGGCGCAGAGTAAGGGCCATCCTTTAGTGGGTAAATGGAGTTCACGGCGTGGACCGAGGTAATTAACGGGCCCGGCTGCGCATGCGCACATCGCTAGGTAAGGCGCAGCTAGTAGGACCTGACACCGGTTAGCGACCTTGCCATATGGCCAGAAATGTAATATACAAAAATCTAGATGAGGATGTTAGATTCGGTTAGGAACAAGCTGTATTAGAGTCTCTGTTAAGGTTAGGCTCTCACA
This sequence comes from Lissotriton helveticus, assembly GCF_964261635.1. Taxonomy (NCBI): domain Eukaryota; kingdom Metazoa; phylum Chordata; class Amphibia; order Caudata; family Salamandridae; genus Lissotriton; species Lissotriton helveticus. The sequence continues at coordinate 291,790,645 of NC_136070.1, forward strand.
TTTGTTGACAACATTGTATCTAATGTCTTGATGATTTTTGTATAAAACGTTTATCATGCAATTAAAATGTTATGATCTTATATCTTAATAAATACGGTCGGGGGGGTTTCGCGACCCCCCCTGCCTTCCAAAAGTTAACCATGTTTCATGTGCCTGTATCCTGCAGCAGACCCCTCGCCAGCACAATTCCCGGCAGTACTCTGGCAGATTGGTGCCCCAGATTACAGGACCTCGTGGTTGCTAGCCTAGCCCCCAGGACCAAGACAGCTTACGAAGGGGCGTTTTTGTCTTACCGCGCTTTCTTAGGGCAGGATTGGGAGGTTAGGTGGGCACAGGAGGACAGCTTTGCGGACTATTTGGAATGGATGCACAGGGAAGGGAGATCAGTGGCAGCAGCAAGCAGACATAGGGCGGCGGTCTCCTTCTTTGCGCAGGCTAAGGGCATGCGAGACCCCACCAATAATTTTATGGTGCGCAAGGCCATGAGGGGATGGCGCCGGTTGCAGGGCCACTCTGCGGATACGAGAAAGCCCATAGGATTGGCGCGACTGGCAGCCTTATTACTGGCATTGCACGAGGTGTGTAGTTCAGAATGGGAGATACATCTGTTCAAAGCCGCTTTTTCCCGGGCTTTCTATGGGGCTCTAAGAATTGGCGAACTGGTGGCAGGGTCAAAAGGGGATAAGTTGGGCGGCCTACAACTGACTAGTGTTAGGATCAGGGAAGATACCATGTGGGTGACAATTCAGAGGTCAAAAACTGATCAGGAATCTCGGGGTCACACCATAGTGCTCCACCGGGCCGGGACCAACCCCTGTTGCCCGGTTTCTCATGTGGAGGTTTTCCACAGGCAAAGGGAGGGCACGGCGGGGGGGGCACTGTTGTGTCATGCCGATGGGACACCATTGACTAGATACCAGTTTAGGCGGGTCCTGGAACTGACCGTTAGACAGGCAGGGTTGGATCCCAAGGAATTTGGCACGCACTCCTTTAGGATAAGGGCGGCAACTGAAGCTGCGCTAGGGGGTCTCTCGGCTGAGAGTGTGAAGAAAATTGGGAGATGGTCATCTGATTGTTATAAACGATATGTACGGATTGACATGTTACGACAGGATGATTCTCACGCTTGGTATGTTTTCTGGTTCTTGCAGTTTCTCAAACCTGTGATGCAGGGGAGGAACTCACCGCCGGGAATGAAGGAGCTACACCGTCACAGCACAAGCAGCAAGCTGGACGCGAAAAAATGAAGATTTGGATTGTGGGCCATTCTTATGTAAGGCGGGTGCAACATGTTTTTCTTTCAGGAGACCGTAAGAGAAGGGCGGCACTGAAGGGGTTAGACATCTCATTCTTCGGGAGAGGGGGTCTGTGCCTTGGTCAGTTTAGGAACTTCTTTCAGGGACTCTTAGCTCAGCAGCCCGACTCCCCGTCAGCGGTGATACTTCACCTAGGGGAGAATGACCTGGCCAAACTGGGGAGGCGCATCCTCATTGACGAGATCATCTCCACTGCGGGGTGGGTGTCCAGGACTTGCCCGGGTTGCACAGTAGTATGGTCTCAACTTATCCCTCGGTGGCAGTGGCGAGGGGGGGATTCGGTCAGGGCAAAACTATTCCGAACCCCCCGGTTGCAGACGATTCCACATGGGTGTATCTGGGGCGCACAATTCTACCTGGGTGATGGGGTACACTTGACTGAAGCAGGGAACGTCCTGTGGTCTAATAATGTCTGGGCCTGGTTGGAGGGTTTTGCTAGGTGAGCACTTTCTAGGGTGGGTCAAGACAGGGGGAGGCCAGATCGTCGGTTAACAATGCTGGCCTGTGGCGGTAAGGTCATGACCGGTGAGCAGCTAATTTTAAGGTCTGAGGGGGGGGGCATCATCCCATTGAGGTTCCCGCCCAGGGGGAGGGGCCATTGGCCCCTCGTAGAACTTCAGGGGCAGGGTAACTGGTGCTTCAAAGGGCCGCGGGTTGGAGTAGTCACGCTTTCCTTAGGCTGGTAGCCACCCCGCGCGCGCATACTTATGACGTAACCGGATGGCGCAGAGTAAGGGCCCTCCTTTAGTGGGTAAATGGAGTTCACGGCGTGGACCGAGGTAATTAACGGGCCCGGCTGCGCATGCACACATCTCTAGGTAAGGCGCAGCTAGTAGGACCTGACACCGGTTAGCGACCTTGCCATATGGTCAGAAATGTAATATACAAAAATCTAGATGAGGATGTTAGATTCGGTTAGGAACAAGCTGTATTAGAGTCTCTGTTAAGGTTAGGCTCTCACATTTGTTGACAACATTGTATCTAATGTCTTGATGATTTTTGTATAAAACGTTTATCATGCAATTAAAATTTTATGATCTTATATCTTAATAAATACGGCCGGGGGGGTTCGCGACCCCCCCTGCCTTCCAAAAGTTAACCATGTTTCATGTGCCTGTATCCTGGGTGTGGTGTGGTGAGTTGGGAGAGGGGGGCGGCAGCCAGTCGCCGACCATGTGAAAAGGGGGGGCTCTTGGCCCCCCCGCCCGCATGGCGGCGCGGCGACCGCCTCCCTCTCCGGCCCTCTCGGTGGTGGGGCGTGCCCTCCTGGTCGCGCCTCACCGTCGATTGGGTGGCGCCCTCCCTGACCCGGATGTCACCATACGACTTCCGGGTCAGGGGGCGGGCCGCAGGAGGGGCCGGGTGGGGGGCGTAGCCGCCACCCCCTCGGACCCCTCAGGAATAAAGAGGCAGGGAGCGCCCGGGAGACCCTTTTGTTCCCTGGACGCTCCCCCACAGCCTGTCGTGCCCCGCGCTCGGGGGCTTCTTGTTTTCCCTCCCGACATCCCTGGAACAAAAAATGGTCAATGCTGCATTAGTTTGGTTTAGGTGTAAATTCGTAGGTTAGGGTTTTCAATCCCCAGGCATAGCGAACTGGATGTGCTTTGTATATTTTGCTGATGATGCTTTCTTTAGGAAATTTTCCTCCTTTTTAGGGATATGTGTTGAAATATGTTTTGTTGTTCCAATCGTGTCTAGGCCCTTTTTTCCTTTGGTAGATACGTTGATGTGTGATGTGATGTAGCTGAGAGTAGTTGTTCATTAGATTTTTTCCCATATGTCGTCGTATTTATTAGGTGTGGGGCATGCGGTGAGGTCATGACCGGTGAGCAGCTAATTTTAAGGTCTGAGGGGGCGGGCATCATCCCATGGAGGTTCCCGCCCAGGGGGAGGGGCCATCGGCCCCTCCTGGAACTTCAGGGGCAAGGTAACTGGTGCTTCAAAGGGCCGCGGGTTGGAGTAGTCACGCTTTCCTTAGGCTGGTAGCCACCCCGCGCGCGCATACTTATGACGTCACCGGATGGCGCAGAGTAAGGGCCATCCTTTAGTGGGTAAATGGAGTTCACGGCGTGGACCGAGGTAATTAACGGGCCCGGCTGCGCATGCGCACATCGCTAGGTAAGGCGCAGCTAGTAGGACCTGACACCGGTTAGCGACCTTGCCATATGGCCAGAAATGTAATATACAAAAATCTAGATGAGGATGTTAGATTCGGTTAGGAACAAGCTGTATTAGAGTCTCTGTTAAGGTTAGGCTCTCACATTTGTTGACAACATTGTATCTAATGTCTTGATGATTTTTGTATAAAACGTTTATCATGCAATTAAAATGATCTGAGGGGGCGGGCATCATCCCATGGAGGTTCCCGCCCAGGGGGAGGGGCCAATGGCCCCTCCTAGAACTTCAGGGGCAAGGTAACTGGTGCTTCAAAGGGCCGCGGGTTGGAGTAGTCACGCTTTCCTTAGGCTGGTAGGCACCCCGCGCGCGCATACTTATGACGTCACCGGATGGAGCAGAGTAAGGGCCCTCCTTTAGTGGGTAAATGGAGTTCACGGCGTGGACCGAGGTAATTAACGGGCCCGGCTGCGCATGCGCACATCTCTAGGTAAGGCGCAGCTAGTAGGACCTGACACCGGTTAGCGACCTTGCCATATGGCCAGAAATGTAATATACAAAAATCTAGATGAGGATGTTAGATTCGGTTAGGAACAAGCTGTATTAGAGTCTCTGTTAAGGTTAGGCTCTCACATTTGTTGACAACATTGTATCTAATGTCTTGATGATTTTTGTATAAAACGTTTATCATGCAATTAAAATGTTATGATCTTATATCTTAATAAATACGGTCGGGGGGGTTTCGCGACCCCCCCTGCCTTCCAAAAGTTAACCATGTTTCATGTGCCTGTATCCTGGGTGTGGTGTGGTGAGTTGGGAGAGGGGGCCGGCAGCCAGTCGCCGACCATGTGTGGAATCACCATATTCTCCAATTCAGCAGGTGGAATGAAACATTTCGCCTACCCGTAGCCCATGTGTTTATAAAGGTTTAAGACCAGCCAGTCACGGCATGAATGAGCCTATACAAGAGATGATCTATCCATAATTGGAATAAAAAATAGGACAACAAAGACAATTCACAATTTAGAAGTGATTTCACCAATTTGGAGAGGCAGAGTGTTCAGAGCGTTTTGTGTCTTTTTGCAAGTTTAGTTCAATTTGTGTCCCTACAGTCTATTTGCTCTGAAGATCACACAATACTTCTTTCCACATTCATTCACTTTATTGCAGGATCTCCCACACGCCCCCTCATCTCGGTGACTGATGCCTTACACAGAATATGATTTCAGCCAAGATTTGGCTGGAGGTCACATCAGGATATTATTTTCATTGCAGGTCATCCGTCAGCTTGCAGCGAATCGGAGAATGAACTGTAGAATTGTTTCCTTATCAGAACCATTATGTCAGAAATTCCTGTTAGTCTCTAGTCCTAGTCATGTCAGAGGTAGCCATTATCACTAGGAAAGAATGGATTGCCTTTGAAAAGTTGTTAGCCCTCTGTGCTTTGTGTCCAAATAGTACACTATGATAGATCCTGTTGTCCTTAGATAACCTTGACTCCACATTTAAGTAACATGGCGAGCTCCATAGTCCTAGTTTCATCCACCTTAAGGATGCATTGTTTGCCGGATGTGTCAAGCCACTGCTAATACATTTTGAGCCATATTTACCAAAAATACAGACAACGAAACACAGCAAGCCACCTTGCTTTGTGAAAGGGCAAGAGTAGGACTGCACCATATTTAACTCTGTATGGCACATTCCTGTACTTTCCTAGTACTTGGTGAACTTTTGACTGCCCAGTGCCAAAGCACATGGTGCAAGGGTGCCTGCATTATAGGCAGGGTTGTTTTAGTGCAGGAAGGGATATCTCCTGCACAAAACAGTCCTCAGGGGCATTTTCTTTTTTCCATGTGTTACTGCTGAATCCAGCATAAAAGGAAAAAGGGAAAAAAAACAAGAGAAATAAGCATAGTTCTTCTTGCCTTGTTATGCCCCCCCCTCCCACCCCCTTATGGAGTGAGGAATAGAATGTTGATGCATTCCCAGGTCTACCACAAATGGTAAATGTGATAGTACGCAAAAATACACGGGTGAATGCGTGGTAATACCCACGCTCCACCCATATAATGCCTTATTGAGGCAGAGTTACGCAAGGCAGCGTTATGTGCTGCCTTGCGCTGCTCCACATTTACCAAGCCATGCAGGGCCACGCAAGAAGGCCTTGTGTAGCTTGGTAAATAACTTTAAGGTTTTGCGTCTCCCTTGGGCCTCCTTGCGTGGCACACGGGTTATGCAATCCCATGGTAAATATGGGCCTATGTTTATACAATCACACTGTGTGTGTGTATCATATAAGAACAGTCCCAAAGTCACTCCAATTGTGCTTGACATAAGACTTGTATGGGACGAAACTGCAGTAGAGTCAATAAGGCAAAAACCTAGATTATAGCTACTGCATCAGCAAGGCAACCTGTCATTTGAGGAAGGTTCTTACTAGCTTTTGGGTTGATTATCTTGAACAGGATAACCTTTTATGGAAAAATACAAAACACTGCTGGTTGAGGGTCAAGGAAAAATATAATATATTTTTTGTAAAAAACAATTAGCTAGTTGAATCTTTCTGCACTGTTGCCAGATGGCATACAACATAATGTAAAGGTACATACACAGATCACTCCGAATTGGAATGAAAGAGAGCGTTCAAACTAAAGATGGGGTAGGGAAACTTTCAAGATGAATACGCTACTCCCCCACTTGGATTCACATTCAAAGTACTGCACATCCCACATTAAAACCAGCTTAAATAATAGCTAAAGACTCGTTTATATGAATTCTTGAATGCTCTTGGTGCGTTTTTGTACTTTAGAAATATCATTCAATTCCATCCAATTCATTCCATTGGCATGTGCACCAGCTTCAAAACAGGATTCTTCGTGTTTTAAATATGACAGGCTGGTAGTGAGAGCAAAACTCATCAATGAAAGAATGAAAGACTGGATTATTACTTCTCTCAAGGTTCTAAAATGCTATGTAGGCCCAAATGAACTATCAGGTTTTCAGAGACCCCCAGAAAATGAGCTGTGCGGAAATCATGACTACAAATGAGAGCCTCGGTTAAAGTGAGAGCTATAGAAGCTCTTACATAGGCAACATTTAGTTCTTGCTGCTGTTTAGTGTCTGAATGGCAGCATTCTGCATGATGGAAGACTACTAAAAAAGAATAATGATAAAATCTTGGTGGTAGGATAAATTACATTTTAGTGTGAGTTCGCTGAACGAATGAAATATTCTAGATTGCGCATGAAAAGACCAAGTTATGCAGACATTGAAGTGATAACGTTTACATAAGGAAAAGTAAACACCAAAAGTAGATTATAACTTCTCATGGCATCCACTCATGCAACGGTTAGTGGTAGTGAGACCCTTTTCCAACCTAATCGACTATGCTTTTCATACATTTTTGTAACTAGCTACTGTGAGATGTACTTTCGTCTGCTTATAAATTCTTTCAATTTTCAGGTGCACTATCAAAACAAATGAAAGCGCTAAAACAACTTGTCTATTGTCTTGTATGTCATTTTAGGTTAACCAATTTACTATGGCCAGAACACTCCTGAGAGGCGCAATTCAGTGTTCGAGTAGCAGCAATGTTTTCCAAAATAGCTTCTCAATAAAAAGGGAATTCCACATAGCTTATAACTGTACTTTAAAAGTACTTGTGCTTAAGGTAGATCTACAGACAGAGGGGCACATTTACAAGCTCTCCGTGCAACCAGAACATCACATTTTTGGACGCTCTGGTGGCGCAGCCCCTTTTTCCATATTTACAAGGTGGCGCTAATCACCATTTTGGATTGTTTATGTGCAGGATGTGTCCCTTCCTGCACTTAAACAATTGGCCCTGCAGTGCAGGCACCCTTCAAACATGTCGCCAGGTTGCCTGCACTGGTGCTAGGCAGCTATTTTTCCGCCAGCGCTAATGGGAACACAGGGGTGTGCCATATTCTTCTGAATACAGCGCGTTCCTGTTTTTTGAAAATGGCAGAGCGTGGCGCTGCCAAATTTGGTGCAGCTCCACAATCTGACATTTTCTTGTGAATATGCCCCAATAGTCTTTGGTGTTCCTAGACCAGTGGTAATATTTTAAGACAATTTGGTCTGATTGCACTGTGAATACAGTTGCTGGTGCAAATTGTGCACCTGTACCTATGTTTGCGAACCAAGTAATTACAGAATGCCTTGCATTTTGCAAACTTTCCTGCGTGTCAGACATCAAAACGGGGCACAGATAAGACATTGCTTATGATTTCCCCTGTTCGTGGAAACTGAAAACAATATTTTGCACTAGAAGGATGGATGTAGTAGGAAGTGCTAAATTAGCTAAATAGGACCTCAGAGTTTTTCTCAGAATCAGACCAAAGCGCCGTCAGGGTTGGCAAATGTAAAGGCTCCCTAATCTTCATTCCGCCTCATGCATTTTCTTGAAGGACCCTATACTTCCAGCCTGGCTCACTTTTGCTGGTACTTTTTGATAACTGTCTTCTCCCTTTGCCATTACTACATATCTTTCTCCTTTCTTCTGAGTTTTCTGTCATTCTCTTTCTAGTTCTGGGTCAAACTCTGATGATGAAACATCAGTCCTGCTTTTAAATGGTTACACCTTGGAACCATGATTACAACATATGCTGTCTGAGTCACTACACATTCACCAGTTCACCTGCTGTCCGCATTGCTGCAGCTTTAACCTGCTGCTGCATTGCAATCAACAGGCTGCCACCCACAGTTCTCATTGTTGTTGGATAAAATCCCATAACACATTCCACGTGCTAACACCACATCCATAAAATGGGAAAAATTGCACCTGTGACAAAACTTTGCTTATTCCCTTTAGTCTTCCTCTCTCTAAACATCAAAGAAAATGACATTTTTCTGATGCGTGTTGTCATTGAACTGGGAGCACATGTCTAAATCAAATCGAATTTTTGGCAAATTACATGATTCTTAAGACTATTATGCACTGTGCCTCTGACACTCTAGTGAGTCTCAGTTGTCAATAAACAATACTGAGAACCATATCATACATGCGGATTTTGATTAATCTCAGATGTGTCTCCAAACGGGGACTCCCAAAGCAAGATATTGTAAAAGGCAACAACCCACTCTTTTGATAATTCCAGTTGTCATTGCCCCTCGTCCTTTCTTACTAGACAAATAGCATCACAGTTGAATTGTATATGTTCAACGAAGAAATAAAAAGCGAAGATACGTCTCTCCATGTTTGAAGATGTCGACCCAGAAGCTAATATGTATTATTTAGGCAGGCCCCTTTATAGTTGCAAGCACACCTGTTTTTTTAATGTAGTTGGATACGTCAATGCAGTTGTTTTTTATTTGTAGTGTGCCTACGGCCACGCAGTACAGGTCCTGAATGTTTAATACAATATTCCAAAAGTTTCAACCGCATTCAGGGTATCGGGGCCGACACCACACACTGCACCACTCCAGGTTTTTAAGAAACTGTAATTTAATTGTGAACACCATCAGATGATGTTTCTTCATTTATTTTGAAATTATTCCACATGAATATGTCCCGTTGGTTTATAGTACTTCCAGTTTTGTAAAGAAAACCCTTGGTGCATTTCGAGATGGTGGTTCTTCGTAAGGGGGAAACACCAAACCCTTCAATTCTAAAGAAAAAACACTGCTGTTTGTTTACTAAGGTAAACGCTAAATATCGATGATATATCTATGTTATCTCTGAATTTCTATGTTAGAATCTTCCCAGTTTCTTTTTTTTTTTCATTTCAGTAAAATTTTTATTGAAAATTATATTTACACGGTGCATAGCATATACATGGGTAACAGTAAGGCAACAGACATAAAGGAAAGAAGCCCCGGCGGGGCGGGGGGGGGGAATCGAAAGGGGTTGAGTCCTGTACTTCTAGTACTCTTGTGGCTTGCTTCTTGGTTGGCTGCCCCCCCCCGTCCTCCTCACCCTCCATGCGATTGCGGTCGGGTTTTCCATCTTCCTTATCTTTGGTCCTGTGGCCTGTGCGATAGTCCCTCACTCGGCCATTGCTATTCGACCCCTCGGTGGCTGGAAAGGAGAAGAAGAAAGAAGAAGAAGAAGCTCAGTATAGGAGCTGTTTGGTTGTGGTGTTGGTGGGTGATCTGCCACCCCAGTTCAGACATAGCCATATGCAAATCAGTCTGACCCTGTGCCTCATGGGAACAGTCCAGCCCGACCTGCCAAGCCATGCCTTCCCTGGACCAGAAACAAGCTTCCTAGGACCGGTTTCTGGTATTTCAGCCGTCTTCAGCCAGGCTTGCTTGAATCCAGTGGCAAAATGAGCATATGGCCATGTGTTAACTGGGGTGGCAGAGTGGGCTAAAGAACGGTGATGGATTAAACCCAGATCTGTTGACTGGGTGTGAGTGTTTGATTGGTTCAGATGCTCCGTCCATCACCACCCCCATTTGTACCGCTTTGTTCGCCATAAGTTGGCAGGGTATGCTCGGACGTGAGCCCCTTGCTCACTTTGCCACTGGATTCAAGCAAGCCTGGCTAAAGACGGCTGAAATGCCAGAAACCGGTCCTAGGAAGCTTGTTTCCGGTGCAGGGAAGGCATGGCTTGGCAGTTCGGGCTGGACTGTTCCCATGAGGAACTGGGGTGGCAGAGTGGGCTCAAGAACGGTGATGGATTAAGCCCAGATCTGTTGACTGGGTGTGAGTGTTTGATTGATTCAGATGCTCCGTCCATCACCACCCCCTTTTGTACCACCTCAGAAGTTAATGACATTCAAGTTGTCATGATCTTAGACCTGAAAGCAGTGTGGGAGATGAACCCCAATAATCACCTGAACCCCAATATTTGACCATCCCCAATTTTTCCCAAAATAATTTGGCTCCAATTTCTCCAGCTGTTCTAGCGGTTAGAAACTGTTGTCCTCATCAGGAAAACAGGATTTAGCAGAGTTAAACAGAATCACATATTGAAAGTTCAAAATAATGAGTTGTAGATAAAAAAGGGCAAATAGTCGATAGTCAGAAAATGAGTTTCTGGTTGGCAGAGATATGCACCCTGTCCAAGAAGATACCACAATCCTAGTCAGGCTAATTCAGATACATCCCATAAATTAATCTGTGGTCACCCTCTGGTAGCTTTGCATTGAGCAGGCAGGCTTAAAGTAAGAGGTAATGTGTAAAGTATTTGTGTAACACTTTAAACAGTAATACAGTGGTGAAAACACCACAAAAAGATTCCTCATCCGTTTAGAAAAATAGATAATGATGTTATAATTAAAACTAGACCAAAATGACAACATTCCTATATGAAGAATTTTTAAAGAATAAATGCAAAAATAGCACTTGGAAGCAATAAATGCCTATGGGAGTTAATGGGTCACGCTGGACCGGGGCAAAGTCAAGAATTTATGCTGATCACAATGGATTGCTGGCTGGATACAGGAGCCATGCAATGCCCGCTGAACAAAGTACCTTGGTCCTGGTCTCAAAAGCGAGATGTGGGGGAACAGCCGATTGATGCGTCTGTGTCGATCTCTGCAGTTGAGGTGATACAGTGATTTTCTACATGATGGCAATGCGCTGGTTCAGACGATGAAGCACTGAAGCCGAAATGAGTTGGTTCCAAAGCCGATGCGCCAGATTTTTCCACACAGTCAAGAGAATGCGTCAATCTTCTCACACGCAGCAGCGGCGATGCATGGGTTCTGATGTGATCATTCTTGGACTAAAGTGCTTGTTCCAAATGCGATGTACCGGGTCTGTTCTCTCAACAGTGTTGAAGCATTGATTCTGCTTACCACAGCAGAGAATGCATCAGTTCCCCTGGAACAAGCACCTGGATCCACTTCCAATGGACCAGGCACAGGAGCAGTAGGTGAGACTTTGTTAAAACCTGAGTCTCAATACAGGAGGCAAGCCAGATTGACCTTGGAGATTACTCTGGGTTCAAGCAAGAGTTCGGTTCTTTCTCAGCATGGGCAGAGGGTAACATGCAGTAATGCAACACAGCAGAAATGCAGTTCTTCCACAGCTACAGTCCAGCAGAGTGGCAGTCCTTTTAGCAGAACAGCAGTCCTGCTTCCTAGTAGAGTTTCCTTACAGGCCAAGAAGTGTCCGATTTTTTGTGTGATCAGATACCCAGTACTTATACTCAGTTGTGCCTTTGAAGTGGAAGTGACTTCAAAGATGGGCTTTGAAGTTCACAGAGATCCTACTTACCCAACCCTGGCTCCAGACTCACTACGGGGGGTAATCAACACTTAGTGTAGGGACAGTACGCTGCCCATTCAGGTGTAAGTGTAATCTCCTCCCTCCCATCCTGCCCAGGATGAGCCATCAGGATGCAAATGGGCACTCAATCACATCTGCCCTTCCTTGTGCGTGGCTGTATGGAGGGAATGCACAAAGTCCAGCTGTCATCTTCCAAGATGTGCATTGGAGACAGTCTGCAGGCACACAAAGCTTAAGAGCACAGAAATGCCATCTTTCTTAAAATGGCAAATTTAAAACAGTAATTTTAAATCCAATTTTGCCAGTAAAGAGGATTTAGCATTACCATTCAAATTATATAAAATATGACAGAACCACTCCTCTTCAATCAGGAATTACAGTTTAAAAATGTAATAAGAAATTCCCAAAGTTAACCGATGAGAGGGGTAGGTCTCACAGTTACTAAAAACAAATTTAGGTATTTTTCACTGTCAGGACAAAACCTAAAAGTACCTGTTCTACCTTTTTGTTGTACAGCACCTTGCCCTGTGGACGACCTAGAACCTACCTTAAGGGTGACATGTTATGAAAGTGGTGTTTAAGGATTGACAAGGGGTTTTAAATGCCAAGCCAACATGACAGTGTAAACTGCACACACAGGCTCTGCAGTGGCAGGCCTGAGACATGGTTTAAAGCGCTATTTGTGTGGAGGGCACTATCAGCACTGCAGGTCCACTAGTAGCATTTTATCTACCGGCCCTGGACATAGGTAGTGCACTTTACTAGGGACTTGGGATAAGTCAAGGAAACTATATTAAGGGGTGAAGCACATATAATTTAGCACTGGTCAGCAGTGGTAAAGTGCTCAGATTCCTAAGGCCAACAAAAAGAATTTTCTTAGCAACTGCACTCCGGAGATGATAACCACAAAATGAAACATATCTCAAGCAATGGCTCATAGAATTAGCACATACGCACTCACACTTCCAGATGAAGTCTCCTCGAAAATGATACTTTGGGAACTTGATAAAAGCTTAATTCACAATAAATTATTCTAACAACATTGCACATTGCTAATATATTGACATCATTTACTTGATGCTGCGCTCAAACAAGGGGAGAGATGGCTTTGCTGCAGGACACTGATTGGGAGGGGGAATTAGCAGGAGCGAGTTGTACAGAACACCAGAAACTGCATTTATTGTAATAATGGAGTCTTGCACGAAAATGTAGCATAACTACTTATAGCAGTATTTATACTCATAAGAGTCCTAGGCAACTCATTCCAAGTGCAACATCATTAGTTCATCGGTTATGACTCAATGCATCATTAAATACTCTAATTACAAAAAAAATCATACCATATTTGCACATTTAGCATATTTTCAAAAATGCTACAGCAGCAGCATACGATTATCCATTAACTGGAATTTCACACTGTCGGCCTGATTCATGAACGCAAATGTACACTTTTCTGTACAGGTACGATTGTTTACTATTTACAAAGTAGCATTTTTAGGACTGTGGAGTCTCCAGACATAAAATGATAGGACAGGCCTATCTTTTTATGTGCGGACCATCCGAAGTCGAGAAGTTCCTACTCATAAAGTTAATTTGAAAAAAGCAAACAATCGTAACCTTAAAGAAAAGTGTATGTTTAAATTTGTGAATCAAGCCACAAGTTATCAACACATATAATCATGAGAACCTTACTTTTGGGCTCTCTGCAGAAGCAGGAATCTTTGAAGGCCGATTTCCAAAGCCCTTCTTGGGCTCCAAGGCCTTTTCAATTGTAGAGATGACATTAATCAATACCATCAACACAGCAATATAAAGTGAGTATATAGCACCAGTTCTTCGTCACCTCAGCAGTTGGGATCTATTTGAGATCATATAAATGAGGCTTCCTATTCAGCAAACTAGAAAATTGTTATCTGCATTTTCTCCATCTTGGGAATTTTGAATGTTGAGAGGATGCTTTTTCATCCCATACCTCACCATTAAAACACGTCCAGTCCAGGGCCACACCAAACCATGCACAATATTGGCTCCACCCTCATCAAACCATCCACATTGGCCTACTTTTTTCAACATTTGCCACCAAATCCTTGTTGGTGCCAGCCTTATTGTACTCAGTTTCTTTGGAATTATGGCATGTTTCACACAAGCCATAAAAGCAAAGCACATTGCATTCTAGGACACAGATAATATTGTGGCAAAGTTTAATTATTTTATTTAAAAGCTCAACTTGACCTTTTATGCTATTGTGATTTTAACACTGTTTATAAAATTCACCCATGAGAGTGCACGGACACACACAAACACACACACACACATACATCTCTTCAGCTAAGATACAGCTCACTCTCTTTAAACTTTCAAGCCAAATGCAATATGTGGTTAATTTGCATGCTCAGAGTCAAGCATCGTTAGGCATGGCCATGTGTTCACATCAATCCTGCAAATCAGATGCATTGTTCAGAACTCAGTAGTTACTACTCAGTAATTACTGGCCTGGGGACCCCAGGGAAGATCAGACCTCTAAAGACTTTTCAGCCACCCTTCATTGTCTAAATTTTTCTCCCCATATTCATCCCCCTACCCATGTTCACGGCCATATCCTCGATCAAATTTGGTCGGCCAGTCGTGCCATTCACTCTCCCACTATTCTCCCTTGCACCTGGTCGGATCATTCGCTGATCTCTTTTTCCATCGACCTTGGCGCATCAGACAAACCTCCCCTACCCAAGAATATTTTAGCCCGAAATTGGAATCGGGTGGATCTTAATTCTTTGGGTGTTTCTCTTGCCACCTCTCTCCCTGACCTATCTGAGCTCTCGCTGGACCTCCAAGTAGACGCCGTAAATGCTTTGCTGTCTACCTCCTGTGACTTGGTTGCCCCTCTCAGGAAAGTTAAGACCTGCCGCCCCCACAAAGCCCACAAATGGTTCACCAGCGAGCTGAAAACCCTCAAACTGGACCTTAGACGGTCAGAACACCATTGGAGACGTAATTATTGCCCCACTTTGCAGGCTAAATATAAATCTCTCCTTAACAACTATAAGAGAGCTGTTATTTGAGCCAAAACCAAATACTTTTCTGAGAAGATCACACTGTCAGCCAACAAGCCCAAAGAGATCTTTTCTATAGTTCATAATCTGGTTGCCGCTGATAGAGTCAACCCTAACCTTGTTCCCTCCCAAGCTTTCTGTTCTTCTCTTAACAACTTTTTCATAGAGAAGATCGCCAAGATAAAACGCGATATCCCTCGGGTGTCCTCTCCCCCCCTTCGCTCTTTCCCCCTCCCTCTTCCTCTCTTGATTGTTTTCCTCCCCTCTCTGAGGATTCCTTTTTTACATTATTAAGGAAAGTTAAGTCCGGCTCCCCGGCCGATTGTGGGCCGGCTCATATCCTCAGAGAACTTTTCCTTGGTAGTCCCGATCCCCCCCTTTCCCTTCTTAATGCCTCCATTTCTCAAGGTACGGTCCCGCTGTCTTTTAAATCGGCTATAGTCATTCCCATTAAAAAAAAACCTGGTTCAGATCCTTCTCTTCCGTCCAACTTTAGGCCCATCTCTCTCCTTCCCTATTTAGGGAAGATCTTGGAGAGCCACATTACCTCCTGCCTCTCTGCTTATATTGAGGACAATCATCTCTTGGCCTCCCACCAAGCGGGATTCCGCCCAGTCCATTCGACCGAATCGGTGGTCCTGGCCGTCCTAGACGAGCTTAAGAGCAAGGTTGATTCCAACCAGCCTCAAGCTTTGGTGCTCCTTGACTTGTCCGCTGCGTTTGACACGGTCGACCATTCCATCCTTCTCGGCCGTGTCAGGGCAGCGGGCATTCAGGGCACCGCTTTCTCTTGGCTCGCCTCCTTTCTTAAAGGGCGGTCGCAGGCGGTCCACCTCTCGTGTTTTTCTGCCCCTACCCGCTTGGTACCCTGTGGGGTCCCCCAAGGTTCTTCTCTGTCCCCTCTTCTTTTCAACCTTTATATCTATCCCCTTATTGTTTCTCTTCTCGATATGGGGGTCTCTGTATATAACTATGCAGATGACCTCCGGCTCATATTTGATCTCTCCTCCTCCTCTGACTCCATTTCGAAATTTCACTCTACTCTTGTTTTCATTTCCGACTGGATGAACTACAACCACCTCAAGCTTAATCCGGATAAGACGGAGTTGGTCCTGACTGGCGGATCCACAAGCCCTTGGTCTGCTGCATTTTGGCCTTCCATCTTTGGCCCCCCCCCGGTACCGGCGGTGTCTGTTAAGACCCTGGGCATTAAAGTCAGTCAGGACCTCTCCACGCACTCCCAGATAAGCTCAGTAGTTTCATCCTGTTTCTTATTCCTTCGTATCATTCGTAAAATCTCCCGCTTTTTCTTTCCTGATGCCCTTAAACGTATTGTTTTGGCTATGATTCTGTCCCGTCTCGACTACAGGAATAGCCTGTATGTGGGCATTCCGGCCTACGAACTCCGCCGACTACAGGCTATCCAGAATCAAGCCGCCCGTCTAATCCATCACCTCCCCAAGTCCCATCATATTACTCCCCTACTCAAGTCTCTTCACTGGCTCCCTATTCACCAGAGATCCCTTTTCAAGATGGGCTGTTTGGTCTTTATGGCCCGTGCCCGCACGGCCCCGGTTTTCTTGAACTCCCTACGTCCCTAGCCGCTCCCTTCGTTCCTCCAGTCAGGGTCTTCTTAATGTCCCTCGGTTCCGCAAGACTCGCGTCAGCGGGACTAGGTTTTCTGTTGTTGCCCCCCCACTTCTGGAACAGTCTTCCCTTGTCCCTCAGGTCTATCACAGGTTACACTCAATTTCGTAAAGCGCTTAAGACCTTTCTGTTCTCCCAAGCATATTCCTGCTAAACTCCCCTAGGCTTTATCTGTTGTACTTTGTCAATACTCCAGCGCCAGGAAGCCGCTTGGTCGCAGTGCGCTTTACTAAGAACCTTCAACTTCAACTTAGCATGTCACAAATACATTTTTCAGCTTGATAAGTTTTTCATTAAACAACGGGGGAGCATGCAAGCTGCTGTTTCCAAGATCTCTGTGACAAGCAGTGCTTGTCATGTGTAGCTGTAATTGTGGCAAGCACAGAAACTTAGTTCTGTCGCCAGCACCCACAGGGTGATGCAGCTTCAAGTGCGGCAGCAGACTATTATATTTTTTCACTGGAGAGAACAGTGGATATCATTCTGAGATCCACTAAATAACTGCAAGGGTAACTAGTTCTCAGTGATATGTTTGCCAGCCAATATGTTTACAAATAATTCAAAGGAGCCGTATGTGGTTCAGGGTTCAACATTCACTATTGGCTACCGTATCAGAAGTTAGGAAACCACAAAGCCATGGGCTTTACATTGGAGGAAAATGATTAACCCAAAACAGATGGCGTTTTATTGGAACTCTTTCTTTTATATATTTGTATTTAAAATGTTATACATTTACGAACAGTGTAAAATGGAATCTTATGGCAAGATAACAAGTATGGTTCAAGACTGCATGATTATCTATTTTGGAAAAAACACTGTCTTTCTAGGTAAATTCTCTAGGTTGGTTCCAGTGGGATGGCGACTGTGAAAGTAACAAGTCTCCTACATTGGCTTTGACTATGGGTGGTAGAGATGTGCAATATTCAGTGCTTTGAGCGTGATATAGGAGAATGAGCTACCTCCAATTTTGCTTTTGCAAATGAGAGTGAGCCACAGCGTAGTTGTATGGTGGATCGGTGAAAGTGTATGTGGCGTTTCAGGCATTCTGTTCCTGTGCTGTATAGGGCTTTGTATGTGTGCAGCAGAAGTTTGAATTGGCTACACTTGTGAATGGGGAGCCGGTGAAGCTTCCTCAGGTGTGGTGTGATTTGGGTGTGACACGGAGTTCTAGTGTGAGTGTTGCAGTGGTGTTCTGGATGGTGTGGAGTCTGTTTAGGAGTTATCTGGAGATTGCAGCAGAGCATGTTGCTGTAGTCTAGCCTTCTGGTGATGAGTGTTTGGCTGACGGTCCTTCTGGTGTAATGAGGCAACCATTTCAAGATTGTTCACAGCATGCATAGGATATGGAAGCAGGAGGTGCACACTCTATTGGCTTGAGCCGTCATATTTAGCTTATCATCTAGGATAATCCTTAGACTTCTTGTGTGGTCTGTGGATGTAGGTCTTGCATTTGTCCTAGCTCCGACTGCCACCAGGTGGAGACCCATCGGGAGGTCCTATTGCCGAAGACCAGTACTTCCATCTTGTTAGAGTTGAGCTGCTGGCAGTTGGTTCACATCCAGTCTACAAACATTGTCATGCAGCTGGTGAAGTTGGTTTTGACATAGTTGTTTTGTCCATCAGGGAGAGGATGAGTTGGGTGTCATTGGTGTAGGAGATGATGGTGATGTCTTGTGATCAGTTGATGTTGGTGAGCGCTGGCATGCAATATAGTGAAAAGGGTGGGGCTGAGGGAAAATCCCTGTGAGATGCTGCATATCAATTTCTTGGTCTCTGATGTGAAGAGTAGCAGACTGTACGTTTGGTATCATCCTGTGAGAAAGAAACAGATCCATTTTAGAGCAAATCCTTGCATGCCAATCTCTAGATTCTTTTTATGAGGGTGTTATGGGAGACATTGTTGAGGGCTGCAGGGAGGTCGAGCAGAATGAGGGCCTCTGTTTCTCCTCAGTCCAGGATGATTCATATGTCATCGGTGGCCGCAATGAGTGCTGTGGTTCTTTCTGAAACCTGATTGAGTGTTGTCTTGAAGATGGTGAAGTTCAAAGTGGGTGGTGAGTTGCTTGTTAATGGCCTTCTCAGTCACTTTGGTTGGATAGGGAAGCAGGGAGATGGATTAGAAGTTGCCAAGTTGACCCAGGTCAGCTGTGGGCTTCTTGAGGAGTGTGTTGATTTCTGGAAGCTTCCATTGATCTGGGAAAGTGGTGGACATGACAGAGGCGTTGATCATTGGGTCAGGGTGTAGCTGATTGATGATGTTCCCAGGTGGTAGATGTGGTTGGGGACATGGGTCATTTGGGGCCCCTGAGTGGATGGTCTGCATGATTGCCACTGTGTCATTTCTGGTGAGTAACAAATATCCTACATTGGCTTTGACTATCAGTGATAGAGAGATGCCGTGTTCAGTGCTTACTTTTGGATCAGAAATGGAGGTTTGGGAACTTGGACAGGTTTAACACATTCATGGTATTCAATAATAGTGCAACTTTGTAAACCCCACCCACTCTCAATAAAAAATGTGAATTGTTAATACAAATAGGTAAACATAACATAAGTACTTTTAAAGTGCACGTTCACCCAGAGGTATCTTGGTGCTGAATGACAGATGTTTATTGTTACCCAACTCAATGGTACTCATTTTATCGACCTCAGTTGGATGAAAGGCTGACTGGACCCGCTGGGATTTGCACCTGTGACCATGAGGTGAACACAGGCCCCTGCAAAGGATGCATTAGTCCATTGAGACACCAGACCCAGCATAATCCTCATAGTGCAATATAAACAAATCCTAGTTCATGGTTTTCACAACATTTTGACTAACTCAGTCAACTGTGTGTGTGTTTGTGGGGGTGTGTTTGTGTGTCTGCGTATGTGTGTGTTAGTGAGCCTTTTGGATAGTACAGATAGACATCAGTACTTTTCTAAGAGGTTGTATATTGCATTTCTGTTTAATGTGTGAATCGTGGTGAACACTGGCTGTTAGGTTCAGTCTTTAACATTTTGGGGCATATGAGCCCCTTGCTCAGCCAAAGCATCACTTTTTGTGATACTCTGGTGGCACAAATCAGAAAATCATATCTATAAGGCCAGGCAAAGCCACTATGCATAGCTTTGAATGGCCTCATAGATATGGAGTAAGGCAAGGCAGTGAAAATCGCTACTTTGTCTTACTCTGTGCTAATGAGGCGTTCCATGGGTGTTGTGGTGGGTTTTCCCACGCAACACCCATGGATTTTGACACTTCCCCAGATTTACGAGAGCATGTAAACCTGGGGAAGTGACAAAACCATACGCCTCCTGAGGTGAAGCATAACGAGGAGAAATATCTTAATTTCTCCTCATTTTTTCCTCTGTCTATGTGTGCTGCATTTTACAGCACACATAGAAAGAAGAACATCCCTTCTTAGTATCTTAGTATTGTTTCTGTGCAGGAAGGTGCCCAGTCCTGCTCAAAAACATTCCCATGGCGGAAGGGTGCTAGTGTTGGTTCTAGGCTGTCGAAATGGCGCCAGCACATGGGGATAAGACAGGAATGCGCCATATTCCATAAATACGGTTCATTCCTGGTATTTTACTTTGGCGTAAGGCAGCACAGCAAGCTGACTTGCTTCTCTGACCTACACCGAATCCCCAAAAATGAGGGCCTTTGAGAACAATATATGTTGGATGCCGGTCATCCTTGGTTGCCAGAGTACAAGCTGCTCGGATCCGAAGCAGTTGTATTTTTGCATATAGGTCTTACCAAGAGTGGTGATTCATCTGGTATCCACCAAAACATACAATGGAAGCACACATGAGCCCAATTGAAACACATTCCCCAATGAACATAGTATCTAATCACACAAGGGCTTAATGCATCAGTTTCAACTGATAGCACATTTCTTCCAGCAAAGCGAAAAAAGAGATTAAGCCTCATGGTATCAACAAAATTATGCGAATGTTCGTGGAAAGCCACTATGTCCTTAGAATCAGTGTGAGAGCATGAGTACCAATTTTGTGAAGCGACAGTCCATTTGATGTCAATATGGAGGGAAGAGCTCTCCAGGAGACCGTCAATGAAGGCCATGATGAACTCCAGGTGCGTCTCGAGTTGTTTCCTTAATTCACTTAGGCTACAACAGATAATTCAATGACAATAAGAACTGGCAAAGCCTGTAGGACAGAGCTAATGTAGGTGAGTATGCTCTTTGTTGTGATGGCTGTACGGAAGAAGGATTGCTATATACTGAAATACAGTTTAGTGGAGCCATCGAAACCTTGTTGCTAAACTTGTAAAGCAACCAAAATTGCAACAAGTCTCATACTTAGAAAGAGCTGAATCAGAGGGATATGGCACAGCAAACTAAAAGACAAAGCAAGTGCCTCTAGGTGCTGCAAAAGACAAGGAAACAGCAACATGTATCTACCGGTCCACCCATTAATTTCAATCGATTTGTAAATCTATGGAAAAAATAGGACTAGTTGAGCATAAAGAGGTGTTATAAGCCAAATGGAGTACAAAAAAGGTGGGCTATGGTGAATAAATGTAATGAATATTGTTAAAGTATGAGTGAAAAGGAATTGCAGTCCAAAGGGCGAAGTGAATAGAGAGAGTGAGATGGATTCTGAGGAGGAGACAAATGAAGCAATATTCAGAATTATAGGCACGGTCGGAGAGGTTGCATCAAATATTTACAAGAATACAAAGGCTGGCAGAAAATATCATTCTTCTTCCACTTGATTAGCTTGTAAAATTCTTCATACAGTTCCATTACACCTCATTCTTTGTGATAAGAGATGGTAATCCCACGTTCATAAAATCAAAATCCATGCTTACAATTTTTATTATAACTATAATTTTATTTTTTAATAAAAAGCACTTTCGTCTTTTGGTCCCTGGAACGGATTTTTCACTCTAGTACTCTTACCATGCTCAAAGGCACCACACAGCAAGATCACATAGTGTAAGAGTCAAGACATTAGGTACAAAACCCACTAGACTATTTGACAGGGATTCTCCTTGACTGCCAACTAAAGAAAATATGCCAAGTATGCCAAATATGCCAAGTAGACACATTTCTACGAGCATCATTTATATGAGCCTTTTCTTTTCCAGAATCCTTCTCAAACAATCAATTTGTCACAGGCAATGTCCAAGCTACACTACTTTAATTTCATCTGCACTGGAGTCTCAAAAAATAAGCATTCAATACTCAAATGAGCGCAGACACATGCCTCATTTGCATTCTCCCATCACATCATAATGCCCTTGAAGACTCTTAAATTGCAACGCTTCTTTGAAGGGTAGTCAGTGTAGACATTGTGCTTCTCTCATTCGGCATTGTATGGCTGAAGCTAAGAAGGATTTTTCAATGTCTGTCTGCTTTACCAGCTGTCGAAACACTTGACTGTGGCCTTTATGTACAGGAATCTTCATTCTGAAATCCTCATACCATACATTTCAGAAAAGAAGGAGACTGGGGCTGTGTCTCTCTCTCTCTCTCTCTCTCTCTCTCTCTCTCTCTCTCTCTCTCTCTCTCTCTATATATATATATATATATATATATATATATATATATATATATATATATATATATATATATATATATATATATATATATATATATATATATATATATATATATTCCAGCACACTGAAACATAGGAGGTTTGTCAACACTTTGCACTTGTGAAACTCTCCGAAAGTGATGCAAAGCAGCACAAAGTGGCAATTTCCTATTCAGTTTCCAGTGCAATTTTTTGTGCTGGAAATCGCAAAAAAGGGCAAAAGCAATATCCTTTCAGTATTTTGAGTCAAGGGGACTTGCTGTGGGGGTAATAAGAGCATTCTCATACTTTTGCTCATGTTTTTGTTTTAAAACAATGGCCTATTTACTAACACTCATAAAATAATAGAATGCCTTTTTGAATCAGTTATTACTTTAGAGAAGGATTTATATTTCTCCAAACATTTCATGTGTGCTGCAGTGTACAAATAAATTGCTTGAAAAATCATCAAGCCAACAAGTTTGCTCTATAGTGTAAACTTGACATTAAGGAGCCTCGGAGAATGCATTACCTGAGAAGAGAGAAGTAGAGCCATACCTTTGTACATATGGAAGCAGTACTTAATTTGAGCCGTTGGTTTCTGGTTCTCAGCACCGGCATTTAATCAACAAAAGCAGCTCTTTACATGAGCACCAGTTAAGGACACATTAATTTACGGGGAGATTAAGTGATTTTTCCAGAATCACAGGATGTTGAGCTGACGCCAAGACTCAAACTTGGTTCCCCAGCTCTGAATCCTGCAGCTCTTGCCATTAAACCACATCCTCTCCCCACTTTCACTGTTAGTAGTTTGCTCTGTTTTAGGCAGTACTAACAGGAGAAATGTTTTTTTACAAATTAACCACTGTATGGGAGGAGATGTTATGTTGTGCAGATTTGTAGAGCAGACTATTACCCAGGAGGGTATTTTGACACTGAGCAACCGTGAGTTTAGGCACACGTAGTGCCTAGTGGGACTAATCAAAATATCAGGTCAGCAGCTTCTTTTGGAGTTTAAGAAGTTAGGACAAGGTGCTTATGTGTAGCAGCAGGTCATTCCATGCTTTAGGATTGATGTAGGAGATAGCTTGATAGCTATATCTTGTTTTCAGTATATATGGGGTGTAGGGGTCTGGATAAGCGGAATTGTCTGGAAGGTTCGTGAAAGCAGATGCGATTGTTGAGGTATACTGGATGAGTGTTACGTAGTGACTTGAAAGAGTGGGTGAGCAGTTTGAATTATGCTTGTAGGTTTATGGGGAGCCACTGGAACTCCTTCATGTGTGGTGTAATGTGAGTGGGACATGGTAGGTATAGTATGATGTGAGTGCGGTGTGGTAGGAGATGTAACCTAGTAGCTCGAGCTGCATCTTTGGATCCTGAGCTGCGACCTTTGGAACCTGGAGACCCATGTTTGAATCCTGCCCATGGTGTTAGACTCAACATAGTGTGATTGTGGGCAAATTGCTTAATCTTGCTGTACCTAAGTGTGTATTTGCGTAATTCTCACTTGATTTATAAGATCTTGTATATTATCTCCTGACACCTGATGAAATGTACAGTGCCATTTTGCTTCATAGCTATGTTCACGCTATATAAATACCAATAAGTACATGCATACATGTGGCGCAGCACTGCTCTTTCCTCCAAGCACAATGCATCACAGCAACTTTGTTTTCTCGGCACTGTTACTTAATGCCTTGAAAACAGGAACTGTAAAAAAGTTAAGAGAAACAGCCTGTCCAGATAAACGGATTGAATACAGAAAAGACAACATTTAGGAAAGTTTTAAAATGTGGATTTCTGACAAACCAGATGGCTGCTTTGTTCCAGTGGGTGGTGCCAAGGACAGGCACATACCTTGTAAAGGGGTATACATGTACAGAAATTAAAACCTAGACTATGAGAGTCATTAGTGTTAACAATTCACTAATCGGAGAGACATGAGATTAATTATTTCTCTAATTGTCAACAAATGTAGCTTTTAGATTTTTCCAAAGTTGGATTCAATTTAACTTACTTTAAAAGCAGGCTGCTGCATTATAAATGCGCTGGACCTGCTGCATTTTACTTTATGACAACCCCAAGAAAACGGCATTAAATTAATCAATGGGAGAATTTATAAATGTGTTGACGTTTGTGATCCTCTGTCCATTTAACAAAATTGGAAAGGGGTTGTACAAAAATCTCGAAAAGAAAAACCTGTTACTGGATTGTTGTGAACACATGAAGTCAAGTAGTTCAAGTGTAGATTAAGTAAGATGTTTTTATTAGTAGTTTCCATGAAGAGCCTTCCTGCTGCTCAGCCCATTCTCCAACTTACAACATTCCACAACATCACCACACACCAACATTCAACTCCCAAGTCACACTGGCTGAGCAGCAGATAAAACAAGGACATTGCTGAGACACAGGGCTAAGAGAGAACTCTGAATCAAACGTCTGTCTGAGATACCACACAGCTGAGATACCACACAGCTGAATTTGGAGTTGGGCAGGTTTCCATTGATTCATGCTACAGTATTCTATGTCGGCTATATGGCAGTTTTCAGTAAATAATATTTCAGTTTTGTGGGGTACTACTTGTAAGCATTTTGGATGCACCCACCATCTTTCTAAACCCAGAGTGCAAATAAGCTCAGCTACACCAATGTACCTCTCACCTCCTGTATTCATCATCATCATCCTTGTCCATGGAAAATGTAAATCGCAGCTCAGGCAGCAAGATAGCTAATGAACATAGGCATAAGTTCAACAGAAGAGGTGAGAGTGAAGAGCCGTGGAGGACACCCCAGAACGCAGGTGTCTGGGAGGACCACGTGCACTGCAACTGAGGAAAAGTATTTCATCAACGTCAGCAGCTTCCCACCAATGGCGGCTTACAATAGAAGATGTAGAATGAGCCTTAGGAAGATAAGTGCTAGTGTAGCTAATATGAAGTGTTCTCGCTGATGAACAAAATAACTACACCCATCTCTCACACAACATCTAGAATGAGAACAGCCAACTCCCCTGGACCTTCTCGATGGGTCTAGTGATGCATCTACTGAATTTCCTTTCAGACATCTCATTTTAATGCTTGAAACGCCCCACCCCTTCATTTACCCACCCCATTCCCAGAATGTATGACATAATATCGACAGACAGAATATCTACATACAAAAATATCGACACAAAAATATCGAAATCAAAAATATCGGAGTCATATCTTCATAAAGGTAAGTACAAAAATATCGAAAAATAAATATTGTAGTACAAAAATATCGAAATTAAAAATATTGTTTTTTTAAATGTATTAATAATAATGTAAAAATAATTTTAAAATACATATAATTTTACAAATATTAAATAAAAACATTAAAACATAATTAAAAAATTAAAACTAATACATATACATTTAAAATAAATTAAAAACTTAATAATTTAATGTAATTATATTTTTTTTAATTTCATTTAATTGATTTAATTTAAATTTATTTGATTTTTACCCTGTAAGCCTGTACCCCAAAAACCCCAAACTGACCCTAAACCCTAAAAATACCCCTGTAACCCAAAAACCCCAAACTGACCCTGAACCCTAAAAATACCTCTTTACCCAAAAACCCAAAACTGACCCTAAACCCTAAAAATACCCCTTTACCCAAAAACCCAAAACTGACCCTGAACCCTAAAAATACCCCTTTACCCAAAAACCCAAAACTGACCCTAAACCCTAAAAATACCCCTTTACCCAAAAACCCAAAACTGACCCTGAACCCTAAAAATACCCCTTTACCCAAAAACTGAAAACTGACCCTGAACCCAAAAAATACCCCTTTACCCAAGAACTGAAAACTGACCCTGAACTCTAAAAATACCCCTTTACCCAAAAACAGAAAACTGACCCTGAACCCTAAAAATACCCCTTTACCCAAGAACTGAAAACTGACCCTGAACCCTAAAAATACCCCTTTACCCAAGAACAGAAAACTGACCCTGAACCCAAAAAATACCCCTTTACCCAAGAACAGAAAACTGACCCTGAACACTAAAAATACCCCTTTACCCAATAACCCAAAACTGACCCTGAACCCTAAAAATACCACTTTACCCAAAAACCCAAAACTGACCCTGAACCCTAAAAATACCCCTTTACCCAAAAACTGAAAACTGACCCTGAACCCAAAAAATACCCCTTTACCCAAGAACTGAAAACTGACCCTGAACTCTAAAAATACCCCTTTACCCAAAAACAGAAAACTGACCCTGAACCCTAAAAATACCCCTTTACCCAAGAACTGAAAACTGACCCTGAACCCTAAAAATACCCCTTTACACAAAAACCCAAAACTCTCCCTGAACCCTAAAAATACCCCTTTACCCGAAAACTGAAAACTGACCCTGAACCCAAAAATACCCCTTTACCCAAGAACTGAAAACTGACCCTGAACTCTAAAAATACCCCTTTACCCAAAAACAGAAAACTGACCCTGAACCCTAAAAATACCCCTTTACCCAAGAACTGAAAACTGACCCTGAACCCTAAAAATACCCCTTTACCCAAAAACCCAAAACTCACCCTGAACCCTAAAAATACCCATTTACCCAAAATTAATTAATATTATTTAATTAGCAATTAATTATTAATTCACAATAACAATAAAGTAAATATATTAGCACATTAGCTGTAATTAATTTAATTTACTAATTAATAATATTTTTCCCAATTAATTAACAATAACAAAAAATCATATATATAAAAAATACTCTAATTAATGTAATTAACTAATTAATAATAATTAATTACCAATTAATTATTAATTAAAATATGTAAAACATTATATTAATTAATTAACTAATTAATATTATTTATTTACCAATTAATTATTAATTAAAATATGTAAAACGTTATATTAATTAATTAACTAATTAATATTAATTAATTACCAATTAATTATTAATTAAAAATATGTAAAAAATTATATTAATTAATTAACTAATTAATATTAATTAATTACCAATTAATTATTAATTAAAAATATTTACAAACATATAGTAATTAATTAATTATTATTAAAATACTTCCCACCCTATTCCCCTATAAACCCACAACCCGCTCTGATACTAAAACGCAAAATGTAAACAAATTTACAAATTTTCAAACATACATTACAAAACATGTTTAACAAACATATAAACAACATAATAAAATACATAACACTAAACAAAATTTCGATATTAGTAAAATTCGATATTAGTAACATACATACCTTAAAAAAACGATATTCTGTCTGTCGATATTTTGGACATCGATATTCTTTACTATCGAAATTAAAACATCGATAATATTGTATATCGATATTTTAATTTCGATATTTTGTCTGCAAACCCCATTCCCATTGTCCCTTAGGAACATTTTGTTGGAGCTTTGAGCCCCTTCCAAAGATATGTAAGAACAAAAATACCTACATTAATTACATTTTTAGTGCTAGACTACTTTAAGGCTCTGGTAGCAAGCACTACGGAGGCAACGACTTTCGAGAAAAAATTACGGGGCATTTTATCAAGAAAGGGCGTTACATTATTGCCGCTTTTATTGGCAGGAAACTGCCGATAAAGCGGCGATAATGTGCTTGATAATATGCTCTATGAATTCCAATCGAAGCACATGTTAGATGTCTTCACATCTAACATGGGCTTCGATTGGAATTCATAGAGCATATTATCAAGCTAATTATCGACGCTTTATCGGCAGTTTCCTGCCGATAAAAGCGGCGATAATGTAACGACCTTTCTTGATAATATGCCCCTACATTCTTTCTTTCTCCTTTCTCAATTGATGAGACATTTTTTCCGGTCCATATCGCTTCCAGGTGGGATTCATGCAGTCACAGAATGTACCATCACCTGGCAATAGAAAGGATTATCTATAGAACACTTCTCAGGGTGTTAAAGATTTGCAGAGACAATGGGTGATGCGTCTTCGCAGTACATCAATATGTTTTAGGCACTGAGCATCATGAAGTCCCCGAGCTGTCTCACATTTTAAGTGCTCCTCTGAAAGAACAAATCTGCTGAAGGGCGTTTCTTTCTAAGAGACACATCAAGGGAGTGTTGATGACAGACGTCTTCAGCAATGACAAATATGTACCGGCAGGCGAAGGGATGTGATGAGTCACCTCAAGCAACAAAATAATGAATCATGAAAAGCAAAAATACATTCACATATACATCGCAAATGCAATGATAACATTCGGTGGCAGACAGGACCCTCAAACCTGTGTCTTACAACCATCTTCTCCTCGGGGTAGTAATCATTCATGAGCTTATTATAATCAAATATATTTCCCTTTGTTATTACGACAAGGTCTCATATCATGCACAAACGCTGAAAATACCTGCACTCTCATTTCGGTAGTACTGTTCTAGCTAGAAAGTATGCACTATTTGAGCTACCATACGTCATTTTGAAGAGTGCAATAAACACCTTAAGCTGTAGTTCCGACTAAGCATGGGCGGATTTTGCGGATCCACGATTCACGAATTTGCGGATTCACGGATCGTGGATCCGCAAAATCCGCGGATTTAGCGGATCTGCGGATTTGGGGGCGGGGCTTCCTCGAGTGTGTGGGCGGGGCCAAACGGACGGGGCTTCCATGCGAGCGCACATGCCTCTTGTGTGTCTAAAAGGTCAGAGACCGATCAGAGCAGCAGATTAAGAGACAGCAGCCCCTGGTCACAGGAACAGCACGGGGATTGCGCTCGTAAAAGTCAAAGATGCAAATGCCTTGCTCTGGCCAGCATCACAGCGGATTTTCGATGGTATATTTGGGAAGAAGGCACATCTGCCCAGCCTCCCAACGCTCACGATTTTTTTTGGGCTGATGAATGAGTCACTGCATTTGCGCTTCAACTAGTTCCAGCGACCAAGTGTGTGTTACTATGCAATCGCGCCGAAGTGCGCAGGGGTCCCTTGAGTGAAATGTCCATCATAGTGGGTAAATGGCGGGAAGACGGTCAGTCCCAATCATGCTGCAATGGCGGTCGGATGCTCGTCTGTCCAC
This sequence comes from Lissotriton helveticus, assembly GCF_964261635.1. Classification (NCBI taxonomy): domain Eukaryota; kingdom Metazoa; phylum Chordata; class Amphibia; order Caudata; family Salamandridae; genus Lissotriton; species Lissotriton helveticus. The sequence continues at coordinate 291,819,542 of NC_136070.1, forward strand.
TATTATAATCGGGCCTTATATTTTCTTCAAACAGAACTCTCTCCTTTAGTACTTGTTTAAATTTGCTTTAATAGATAAATGATTTTAAGTAGTTTATCATTAATTGGGTGATTAGTACTCATGTGGAAACATGAATATGAGAACGCATTGACTGAATTACTTTTTACTGCAGATTTTAGGGAAAGGGTCTAAAATAGAACATGAGGAAGATGTGACGTGATGTTTGCTGGCAGGACACAGGTGCAGTACTGCATAGAATTACTGAGCAGTACTCAATATGCTAACCCCAGTATCAATATTTTAGGCCTCAAATCATTTAAAGCAATGAATTGGGTCATTCATGTGATGGCATATATCGTTGAAAAATGATGTTATTATTCCAGTCGTATTATATGTTCATGACAATTCTTTAATATTGCTGTCCAGGGTGGAAGCCATCGAGATCTGAAAAGGTTCCTGCATAATTGTTCCATTGCATTCACATAGAGGTTGCAGTCAACACTTCTCAGTTACCTGTCAACATCTTCCTACACCATCCGTGACCTTACGCCATTACACTTCCAAAGGGCTGATTGCTTGCTGTGTACTGCCACCAAGCTGTGAAGTCTTACTAGAAAGAAGTGAGAACATGTATTTTCACCCAAGATGTCTTGACATGTTCAAATTCATTTCAGATCTATTCTTACATCTTAAGTGCTAAAAGCAACCTTGCAGAAATAAAACTTGTTCTCTGGCTACTTTACAGCTTAATTGTTCATCTGATGAATGAGTCACTGAATTTAAGCTTCAACTAGGGCACATGCGTTATTGATATCTGCAAGTGTTTCCTGTTGAGGTTTATTTTTTGTGCCAGGACCGTCGTGCCAGAATGAACCCTGCCAGAAGACACCATGTAAATAATTTACGATGGCGCCGGCAAGCTGCCAGCGCCATCCTGCAAAAGTTACTTAATTAGCTTCAACAGGAAGCTCCAACTGATAAAATAAAGCAGGCGCTCGAGCCCCTGCTTTGTCTTATCTGTTAGAGCTTCCTGTCAAAGCTAATTAAGTAACCATTTGAGGATGGCGCTGGCAGCTTGCCGGCGCCATCGTAAATTATGCATTAGGCTTGAACTTTTGACCGCAAAATCCGCTCCGATCGCGGATTGCGGATTCTCGGTAAATTCGCGAGAGTTCGCGGATCGCGGATTTACCGAAAATCCGCAAAATCCGCGATCGGAGCGGATTTTGCGCTCATACTTAGTTCCGACCACAATTTTACAACATAGTACAATTACATGCATTTTAAATTAGGTGGAATAATTTTCAGAACCTCAGAGAGTTCGTGAGTTTTAAAAGCATTATTAATAAGGATTAATCTACTGTGACATTCTATTTTGCGACAGAACAGGTCCATAGTGCACTTCTGTTCTCACAGATGCAGAGAAAGAATGGGCATACACATTATTGCTTTGACAGATAGTAGAACAATTTTTAACTACAACACTCTCTTGTCCCTGTGAATTCAAGGACACATTGGCCTACCACATACTTCTGTCACCACAGATAGTGAGATAGCAGGTGCTGCAACAGATGTGGCCCACAATGCACTTCTGTCCCTGCAGATGCTGGGAAGATGTAGGGGCATATTATCAAGCACTGAGTTAAAATTATCACCGCTTTAGCGGCAGAAAACTGCAGCTAAAGCGGCGGTAATGGGCTTGATAATATGCCATTGAGAATTCCAATAGAAGCCCATGTTGACACCAGAACACGGGCTTCTATTGGAATTCCCAAGGGCATATTATCAAACCCATTATCTCCGCTTTAGCGGCAGTTGTCTGCCGCTAAAGCGGCGATAATTTTAACTCCGTTTCTTGATAATATGCCCGTAGTCTCCAACATAATTCTGTGTCCGTCTTGTATGCTGGGACATATTGTCGCCACAACTCATTTCTTGTTCCTGCAGATGTTAGAATGGGAAGTCCTAGGCCAGACTGGACCTATCAAGTATTATTTTCACCATAGATATCAGTAGAAATTGGACTTACAACGTACATCTTTCTACCGAGATGCTGGAACAGATTGAGGTCAAAGAGCACTTCCATTTTTGGAGATCCCGTGAAAATGTAAAGAGAGAAATCATTACTGAGGGAATAAGGAAGTCACAGAATGACATGGAGAGAATTTGAAAGTCTGTGATAGACTTGGAGGCACACAGGAAGACAAGGAGTGGAAGATTGCTGGTCAGGAAATTAATGTAGGGAAATAGAGTCAGAGAATTATAGGACAAGACAGAGGAAGATCAAGGAGAGAAAGACAGGGCGAGGCACAGAAAGTCAGGAAGAGTGATGCAGATATGGAAAGACAGGAAGATAAAGAGAGAAGAGATTCAGAGAGTTAGAAAAGGGACAAGGGAATGTGAGCGAGAAAGACAAAGGCTGTAAGAAAAAGGACGATAGAAAGTGAGTGAGAAAGACAAAGGCTGTAAGAAAGAGAAAGTCAAGGAGAGATTGAGAAGAAGACCGAGCAACACAAAGAAAGGCATTGGGTGCTCATACAAACCCCTACTCTTAACTCAGACCTGCATCAACCAATGAAAGTTGGCAGTGTGCATAAGGCCTTGGCTGGTTAATTCTTCCCTGATCCTTTGTCCCACCCTGAACATCCTTGAAACTGGCACAAGTGAGGTGTAGTACTGCTCCACTGCACTCACTGCTTATTGCAGGACTGGAAAACCTACATATCTTCCAAAGTGGGAGCTAGAAGATTTTACAAAGACCTGATCCTCTCCCAATAAATATACATCACAACCAGTAGAGTTAAAGCATTTATTGAATTATACTTGTTATGGAATCTTTTAGGATCTTGATTCGTCTTCTCTCATTCCCACTATCAGATCCCACATGTTTAGTAAAAATGACTTTCACCCTCAGAAAGTCTGTGGCAGGGTTCATCATAGAGTCTGATGAACCGTGAATAATAAGAGCTAAAATTACCTAGTGGAATATCACTTACTGTATGTTTTATTCACGGGTCCCCTGGTAAATTTTAAATAAACGATACACTGATGCTTGGATATAGTTAGTGCTCAAGCATCACAATATCTAGTCAATCAGCCTTTTGCAGGATTTAAGATGGTACCAATGGGGATTTAATTGCGTTCATCTGGGTCAGTTTGCAGACTAATTCCAGTAAAACCACATAGATGCATGATTGTGTGCATGCTATTGTGTGTTTGAAGTTATTCTGCATAAAACACAGCTATATTCACTTTAGAATAACTCCTATATAAAAATATTTTCTATATATATAGATTAAATAATAATGTAAGTTGAATTATCAATTTACTCTAAATCAAATTTAAATATAGAACAAAATAAAAAAAATGCTTCAGTACTCTCAAAGCAATTTTGAAATAACTCTTTAATCAACGGGAATATGTTGAATTAAATTAAAATTATTTTTCTGATGTTTAAATTAAAAAATAAATTCACACCTAAAGAAAATATTTTTTTACTATGCATTAATAATTATAAAAAGTGATGTGTAGAATTAATTAAATTTAGTTTTGTTACCTTTTAATTAATCTTGTTACATTAAGTTTTACATTCAAATTAGGGTTTTACATTTAAATGATTAAATAAAGAATATGTACTATTTTTTTATTTCTTAGCCTTTTCTATGGGTTTTATCTTAACTCCCTAGCCCTATTATTTTCTATGGGAGGGTGGTACAGTACATGTGGTAGGCCATGTGTGGTGCTGGACCTACTAGTATTTTTTAAATAGTAATTTACACTTGGTTTAGTAAAAAACTTAAAAAGTAGTATACTCACTCAAAACTTTAAATTACTCCAAATTGCGAGTTACCTTTGTGAATTAGGTTCTATTGTCTTCAGATTGTATGAACAGGCATAAGAGGGGTTTACCAGCCGGAAGAGGGAGCAGATATATAGAAGAATTTTAAAAACATGGTTGGCTTCTTTTAGAACATCAGATACTCAGGTAGGGCATTCATATGAGAGGTACATGCTTATTTCATACAGAGGGACTTGGCTATAAAGAAATGGTAGTATTGAGTGGGAAGATCCATGGCTATACATATAATCCTGAACAAGAAAAACGCCATAGAAATGCAGTCACTGACTTTGGTGAAGTAAGGCATACTGCATATATGGTAGCAGTTAATTACTGCCAAATATCCAAAGAAATCAATTTGGCATATAGTGAAGAAGAATAGCACTGTCAGTAGGGCACAACAAAAAGAAGGTGGGAGATTGTAGTCGTAAGGTACCACTGTAAGAAGCCTGAGGAAATCAGTCTAAATCATAGTGATCAAAAAGATACTCTAGATTGGTCGCAAAATCGAGAAGTTGAAGAAGAACACTGCAACAGGGAGAGGAAAAGGAGAAACAGTCCAGACACAAGGGGGATCACAGATCCTAGGGAATCCAAAGGTGTAAAAAACATAATTATGGAATTATCACACAGTGCAGCAAGTCACCTTGCTGTGCTGTATGATAGGGAAAGGGCAGGACTGCACCATGCTTAACAATATACTGTGCATTCCTGTCATTTCCCAGCACTGATGCACAATGTGGTGCCTAGCGCCAATGCAAGCACCCTTGCACCATAGGGTACCTGCATTGTAAGGAGGATTGTTTTTGTGCAGGAAGGGACACAAAAAACAATCCTGAGAGGCATTTTCCTCATTGCGAGTGTTCTACAGAATGCAGCACACACAGAAAGAGGAAGTAATGAGGAGAAATAAAGATGTTTCTCCTTGTTACGCCTCATCTGGGGAGGCGTAGCATTTTTTTTAAGTTTAAGAAATTTTTATTAAATTTTTAAAGATAACAGTACATACGTTATGAGTTCATAGAAATCATACAAAATAATAGGAGTACATAAGAAATACATAACATATGTAAGAAACACTAAATAGTATGATAAGGGGGGTATAGAGGACAGAGAAAGAAAGAAAAAGGGAAAGAAACAGACAAGAACCAGAAAGAGAGAGGAAAGAGAAGAAAAGAAATAGAAAAAGAAAAGGAGAAAAGAATGTGGGAGTAGAACGAAAGCAGTCAAGAAGTAGAGTTAGAAGAAAGATAAGACGTGAAAGGAAGCCATAAAAGATCTGATTTAATTTTTAGGGGAATAGAAGAAGATGCAGCAATAGAGATCCTATGTTCATCGCATACAAAATTCCACCAAGTATTAACAGAAAGCTTAGAATTATCCTTCCAACACGATAGAATGACTTTGAATGCAATAGAGATCAACAGGTCTAACAATTTGACAGAAGAAGATATAATGTCAATATCATCAGATAAAGAGCCTAGAAAAATGTTCAGTAAAGACAACGGAGCGGAACATGAAAATATACGCATACAAGTCTTCCAAACTTCCTTCCAAAATGAAAGGACAAGGGGACATGCATATAATAAGTGTGTAAGTGTTCCAGTCTCATTAGAACATGACCAACACAGTGCAGAAGAAGTCTGGGAAAACTTATTAACTGTAACAGGTGTAATAACGACTCTATGATAAATAAAAAACAAAGATTGAGTAATTCGAGCAGCAACAGATGTTTTAAACAGTTTGGACCAAATACGATCCCACAACAAAACAAGGAATTCAGTTTCCAGGTCACATTCCCATGCAATCTCAACAGAAGATTTGGGACGAGTACCAACAGTCGAAGTCAAAATTGTATAGACATGAGCCGCCTTAGGTTGATGGCAGGAGAATAAAGGATATAAAGGGGAGACAGGGGTAAAGGAAGGAAAAATATCAGGAGGTGAGTAGGAGTCTAAGTGAGATAAAATGGCAGACGTAATAATGTTGTATTCATCCATAGAAGAGGAGGGTAAGTCAAATAAGGTTTGCAAATCAGGATAGGGAAGGAGAGAGCCATCAACAAAAAACTGATGAACGAATACAATATTCTTTTCCTTCCAATGTTTGAAGTAAAACGATTTACCTTTGTAACGAAGGAATTTGTTATACTACACAACTGAGGCTAGAAAACATTGCAATGGGGATAGGTGAGAAAAAAATATATTGGATAGCACAGTTTGAGAGTACTTTAAAATAGGGAATTTAGTCAAAAAAGAAGAATTAGACATAAAAACAGTATGTTGAAACGAAACATCCTTCAACATAGAGCGTTCAAGGATAACCCAGGCAGGTATGGGTGTATCATTAAAGTCATATGCCAAAGAAAAAGCTTGTCTAATCAAGAAGGCTAAATGGTACATTTGAAAATTGGGAAAGCGAACACCACCTTCTGATTTGGGGCGCATCAGCTTATGCATAGCTATACGAGGATGTTTATTATTCCATAGGAATTTGGAACAAATAGAAAGTAAACGGGAAAAATAGGAAAGGGGGATTTTAAAGGGGAGCATAGAGACAGTATATAAAACATGTGGAGAAATCATCATTTTAATTGTATCTAAACGCCCCCACCATGAGAGAAATAAAGGAGACCAAGTTTGAAGAAGGGATTGGAGTTTCAATATGAGAGAATCAAAAGTAAGCTTAAGGGTTTCTTTCAGGGAAGGTGTGAACCAAATACCAAGATATTTAATTTTAGTTGGACACCATGCGAAATCAGTGTTACTAAACATGTATTGATAACATAGCGAGTTAAGTGGTAATACTTCAGTCTTGGAGAGGTTCAGCTTATATCCCGAAACAGAAGAATACAAACGAACCTCCTCTAGAAAGTGGGGAAGAGAAGATTCAGGGTTAGACATATGAACCAGCACATCATCCGCATAAGCAGACAATTTAGTTTCGGTATCGGATAGTTTAAAACCAGAAACCTTGGGATTAGAACGTATTTTTTCTAAAAAAGGTTCAAGACACAGGATAAATAATAGGGGGGATAAAGGGCATCCTTGTCTAGTACCTCTAGAAAGGGAAAAAATTTAGAAAATGTATTGTTAACAAAAATGCTAGCACGTGGTGATGAATAAAGGAGTTTGACCAATCATATAAAAGAGGGACCAAAGCCAAACCATTGTAAGGTATGGAACAATAATTGCCAGTTTATGCGGTCAAACGCCTTCTCTGCGTCTAATGAAAGAGCTGCCAGGGGGATTCGAAGGTTTTTACTGTGGGAAATGACATCTGAGAACATACGGGCATTATCAGAGGCAAGTCTCCCTTTTACAAAACCTACCTGATCGGATTTAATTAGACATGGGATAAGGGAATCAAGACGTAAAGCTAACATTTTTGCGAACATTTTGTAATCATAATTAATCAGAGATATAGGGCGATAATTTTTGCAATGGGAATGATCCTTGTCAGGTTTGGGAATGATAATAATCAAAGCTTCCAAAAAGGAACCAGACGCCTTTGCATCCGAAATAAACGAATTAAATAATTGTAAAAGTTTTGGAGCAAAAATGGTACGGAAAGTGGAATAAAATTCCACGGGAAGGCCATCTGGACCTGGCGCTTTAGATTTTTTAAGTGCGTTAATAGCGCGAGATATCTCTTGAATAGTAATCTCTTTTTCCAGTAGAGCGAACTCATCAGGCATGAAAGGGGGAGAAGGAAGGCCAGCAAAAAAGGACGTCAAATCAATATTAGAGGGATGCGTATCATCAGTGTATAATGCCTTATAATAATTATGGAAAACCGTAGCGATATCTTCATCGGAGGAAACTAGCTTGTTCAGAGAGTCATTAAAGATTGGACCTATATTTTTACGTTCTGATTTTACTTTCAAATAATTCGCTAGCATTTTCCCCGCTTTATTTTGGCCACCATGAAATTTGGACTTGATTTTTAGTAAAGTGTTACAAGCTTCATTCGTGATAATCTTGTTCAAATCCGTTTTGGCTGAAATTAAATCTTGAAGTGAAGAAGGTGATTTGGAGGAAAAGTATATGTGTTCCAGGGATTTGATTTTCTGAAGTTGTTCCTCATACTTTTTCCTATGTAGTTTCTTTTTGTGTGCAACATATGAAACAGTAAATGCCGTAAAAGCAGCCTTAAAGGCATCCCAATTGTTGGGAATAGAGGTGTCAGAAGGGATATTAAAGGAGAAAAATTCATCAAAGAACTCCACACTTTTCTTCATACAAACCGTGTCAGAAAGCAAAAAGGAGTTAAATTTCCAACGATTGAATTTGGAAGAAATAAGGGAGAGGTCAAGTGAGGTAAAGACAGGGGCATGGTCAGAAATAAAAATGGAACCTATCTCAGAATGTTGGAGGGCGGGTAATAAAGATTTGCTAACCATAATATAGTCAATTCTAGATCGGGTCTGATGAACATTAGAAAAAAAGGTATACTCCAACACATCAGGATTACACAGTTTCCATGAATCAAATAAAGGACGTGAGGCAATGGCAGATTGAAAACTCTTATGGGATTTATCGGGTTGAAATTTGCTGGATGAAAGTCTGTCAGAAAACGGGTCTAACCATTGGTTAAAATCACCGGCAATAACAAAATCTGGGGAATCAATGGAGGAAATCAATGTTTTAATATCGGTCCAGAACTTAGGGTCAGGACGTACCGGACCATAAATATTAAGTAACACCAGAGTTTTATTATGGATAATCACCTTTGCCATTGCCCAACGTCCTGCATCATCATTTTGAGTAGAGATTATCTGTACATTTAAAGCTTTATGAAATAGAATAGCGACCCCCCCTTTCTTATTAACAGCAGGAGAAAATACAACTTGGCCCACCCATTGCCTTTTCAACTTTAAAGATTCCACATCAGAACAATGTGTTTCTTGAAGGAAAACAACCTGCGAATTAAGTTTAGATACATGAGACAATACCTTTTGACGCTTGACAGGATGACCAAGACCACGCACGTTCCATGAGACAAATTTACACACCATGGAGGAGGTAGGAGCTGGGTGACACGTGAAGGAAACACATGGTAAGGGAGCATCTACGAAATAAAGAATAACGGAAACAAAAAACACATGAGACGTAAATTCCCAAGAGACGCACTGAACAAAAACATAACATACCATATTCCACAAGAATCGACATAAATGAATACAAATGAAGCAAAAGTCGCATAGGAACGAAGATACATGGAACAAATAAGAAGAGGAAATAACCAACTGGAAAATAGGAGGAAGGGATAGATAGGGAAAAAAGAAAGAAAAGTGGAAAGGAGAGAAGAGGAGAGAATAAAAGTGAAAGAAGAATAAACAGATCAAGGCACAGACGCCTGAACTGAGAAAGAAAGGAGAAGCAAAGCAGCTGAGGCATGGATGCACCAGACAGGGGACATGTCCCCACGAGCAACCACAGAAGGACACACGAAGAAAAAGAATTCAGAGTGTGAGAGCTAAACCTCAAAAACGAGGATAAAGATCATAGGAAAGCACATGAAGCAGATAAGAAGCAAAAGAGCATAGCTGCGATATGGAGAAAATAGCACATAAGAGAAAGCTAATACGTTGAACATTAGCTGGCACTGTCCATAGTCGAAGGCGTAATACTCTGAAGATATTCATGGAGCCTCTGAGGATCATCATATGACGAGGTGCGGCCATTATGTGTGATCTTGCAAAAGCATGGATGTAGGATACCATATTGAACGTTAAGCTGTCTCATGAGAGGACGGAGGTTCAGAAATTCCTTGCGTCAGGCATTCGTCGCTGATGAAAGATCTTGAGATATGAAAATGTTATGACCAGACCATTGGAGGTGTCTCTTGAGGCGAGCGGCTTTTAATACAGTCATCAACTCCGTGAATTCCAGGAAAAGCATAATAATGCCACGAGGTTTATTAGAATTCGAGTTTATGCGGCCCAGGCGATGAGCCCTCTGGATATTAAGAGGGTGTGAGGCAGGCTGGAGGTTCAAAAGTTCTTGTAAAAATTTACGTATGAAAGCCACCATGTCAGACCCTTCCAAATTTTCCGGAACACCATATACACGAAGGCTATTTCGACGATTGCGATTTTCCAAATCTTCCGTATGTAGCTTAAGTTTATGGATCTCCCGGTCTAACATTGGAATTTTGACTGAAGCATCCTGGATATCACTCACTCTCTGTTCTAAATTTAAGACCTTGCCCTCCATAAGCACCCATCGATCCTCAATTTGCTTAAGGCGATCATTTGTAGCAGACATAAATGGCTGAAGACCACGTACCTCCTCGAGAATAGAGTCTAACACCGGATTTGGTGAAGATTTTATGGGAGAAGGCGGGTCATTTTTGAGTCTTTTAGGCTTGGTCCCAGATTGAGACATTTTCGAGGTATGAGAGTCCGTCGCCATGTCTGTAACGTTCGAAGAAAGCAAAGAGAACCGTACAGGCAGGAGCAGCAAGATAAACACAGCTCAGGTTAGAAGACGTAGGTCTACGAGCACAGGAGCCACCACCGGCACTTCAGTCGAGCCACCAGAATCACTGAGAGAAGAGCATGTGAAGAACAGGAAATCTCAACGCACTGGCGCAGTAGAAATAGCATGAAAAGAAGGCGTCATAGCAAATGTTCAACAACAGGCAATAAAATATCGTGCTCTCCAGCATAGAAGAAATTATCAATGCAAAGTCAATAAATAACAGCACCTGGTTTAGTAAAGATATTGGAGAGAAAGGGAACACTCATAAGGAAAGTCCAAAAACATAAGGTGAAGCATTCCTAAAATGGCGGCAATCACTCCTGTGAGGTAGGCTCCAAATACGAGGAAAAAAAACGGCAAAAATAGAAACATGCCGCATGAGCACTTAATAAAATATAAACAAGAGTCATTGCAGGACCTCTCCGTGTAGAATTAATAAATAAGCAATCCCTTTCAACAGCAGGACAGCAAATGCGGTGGAAAAGCCATGAGCGAGGCCGGCCTCTAAAATGGCGGCTGCTCGCGTTGCAGGGTGAGAGAATTACCGTATCTGTGAGAACTCATCACCGCTGAGTGTGAGCGATCCAAAAACAGCATCCACGTGGTCAGGGAGGTTTCCGCCGCAAATGCAGCTGTCTCGAGTGAAAAAAGATGAATTAAAACCGCTCTCACGGCATCTGTATTTTCGGTCCCGAAGCGGAGCTCACGGAGCAGACGTCTTCTCCCGTCGGCGCGCAAGCCACGCCCCGAGGCGTAGCATTTTGACGCATTCCCAGGTTTGCCAGTGTTGGTAAATAAGGGAATGAGTCAAAATCCATGGGTGGATGCGTAGGAACACCTACCCTCCACTCATGGAATCCCTTCCTGGAGCAGAGTAATGCAATGCAGCAATTTCCATGGTGTTGCATTACTCTGGATTTATGAAGCCATGCAGAGCCACGGAAGGTACCACTCAAGGTGGCCGTGCATGGTTTGATCAATCCGTCTTAGGTTTTTTGTCACCCTTGAACCACTTGCATGGTTCAACGGTGATTCCCCAAAATATGAACAAGACTGGCAGGTGAACTACTGCAAAAGAGGCCAAGCCATACAACATGAATAGTTCTCAGCTGCCCAAAAAGGTTACAAGTTACATTAAAGCCATCTTTGGCAATGCTGAGGCTGAAGGTCTGCCCTTAAACCCGGACAATATAGCAGCCGGCAGGCTCCATCCTGACATGCAGGCCAATGCGGTCTGCCGCATATAGTGCCGCATGATCCCATACCATGTAGGATGTGACCAAACAACCCAGAGGAATCTTGTCATTAATGGTGACAATTATTTATAGTTGTCGGATATCGAACTTCAAGAAGGAATTGTAATTCACATTTACTGCATCCAATGAGAGGCGTCAGTTATGGTACACCCTTTTCAGTTTCATTTGAGCCTTTTATCTGGACTTTCACCCACAAAATAAACAATTGGAAATATCTTTTCCAAATGTAGCTGTTTATATAAAGCGATCTATGCTGTTTTCATAATTTTATCGTGCAATCCCTGGTTTTGCTCCATGGAAAAAAAACTTATTAGGATTTAAAAAATGAACATGTACTTTTATATACGTATTTGATACTGAGACTTCATGTAATAACACTTTAGATTTCACTATTTGCTGTTGTTGTTAGCTAATAGAATGGTTTTCGTTGTATTGTGCTCTGGAGGTCATTGGGCAGAATGACCTTCCCAGTGGAATTCTGTAACTTTAAGATTATGTCCAGGAGAAATTGATTTTACGCCGGCGTAAACTCGCATCACTTGGAGTGGTATGAATTATACCTGTAATGCCAGCGATAATGCCATGTTGGATAAACAAGACATTAACCGTGTAAAAGTCATTTACGGGTGCATGAGGAAATGCCGCAGTGACTGAACGGGAGCGGATGTTGCACTATTTTTTTTTTTGCGATAGAAGGCCTTCTTGCATCCATTATAGACATGAATTGCCAGATAGACATTTTCCGCACTAACAAATAACTCCTGTTACTGGTGTCGATTGCTTTCTGGTAAACTATGGATGAATTGAAAATACTTCAGTTCACTATTTCCCCTTGGCGACGGACGTGGCCCTGTTCAATGACCCCAACACATGTATTGGCTAATTTGTGACCCGTGGATTCCTGTCAGACTTGTTCCCCTGTGCCTACAATTATATTTATGCTCTGGGGCTGAAGATACCGATTTATTTTTATTGATGAATATCTGCAGTCAAAAGTGATGAGTAAAATAATGAATGTAACAAAAGTGTTGTAAACCTCGGGAAGAGAGAAGTATGTTCAGAAACACACGATTAAAGAAGCCGGCACAAAAGGAACACAATTGAGTTTTAACACGCCATGCGCATGAAAATAAATAGACCCTTGTTAAGAAAAGCCCTATACAGAACCATTTCATCAATCAAATAACTGTGAAGTCATAACGGATCTGGATGCAACCCCTATTGCAACATGATCTATCAAAGGTTTCTATAAATGATGTATTTGCACTCTATAATTTTTTTATTTCCTTTACTATTTTGTATTTATGTTGTTATACTAGCCTGATGGACGTCTGATATCTCTTGCCTTTTCTATTCTGTCTCCATTACTGTTTGTCTTTATTAGTCTTAATGTTTGGCTGCTCGTGTTCCTTATTACAATTGTACCAATTGTCTATTGATTTAATGATATGCTATGTTATGTTAAATTGATTTGTATAGTACACTGATCACCCGAGAGCGTATCCAGGCGCTTGGGCATGTGTGTAGGTTTGTGGTTTCCAAGATGCTTATCCGAAGAGCCAATTCTTTGAATTCAAGAAAGGAGGAGGAGGCTTTGATGTGTTAAGGGGGTGATTCCATGTCTTTGATGCGATGTAGGAGAAGAAGTGGCCCCAAACTTTGCTTTTGTGGATGTGGGGAATGTGTGCAAGTGAGAGTGAGGCAGGGCTCAGGTTTTTGATGGGTTGGTGAGATTGTATTCTGGGTAGCGCCAAGACGCCGCGGCAATCGAGCGCTTTAAAAATATTTCAATCAGTCAGTCAGTATGTGTGAGTGAGAAGTTTGAATTGGCTGCACTTACGAATGGGGAGCTAGTGAATCCACATGAGGTGTGGTGTAATGTGAGTGTGGCATGAGGTCCGATATGAGTCTTGCAGAGGCTGTTCTGTACAGTCTGGAGTCTGTATAGGAGTTGCTTATAAATTCCGGCATGGACATTGTTGTCATAGTCCATGCTGCTGGTGATGAGTGCTTTCGTGAAGGATCGTCTAGTATTCTGAGGCAAGCATTTGAAGATTTTTGGCAGCATGCGTAGGATGTGGAAGCAGGAGGTGCACTATGCGCTGACTTGAGCCATCATGTTGAGCTTGTCTTCTAGGATGGCCCCTAGACTTCTTGAGTGGTCTGTGCGTGTGGGTGTTGGTCCTTGCTCTGACAGCCAACATATAGTTAAACCAATTGTGTCAGCTCCCATCTAGAGAAGTAATAACTTCTTGTAATATGAAAGTGTCATTTTGTTTACACTTTATTATTAGCAATGAGCTAGCGATCTAAGCTCATACATTAAGTAACTCATTTAAATATTATCTTATTAGTTGTGTGCTTCAATGTGTTAGGTTCAGTTGTATTACATATAGATATTTTGAGTCCACAACTCTGCCCATTTTACCTATGGCTTTTAGGCTTATATACTCTTCTGGCACACCCAGACGATTTACACATTTTCCTACAAGCTATAACCCCATCGACTGTACACAACTTTGACTTCTGTATTTGTTCTCACACTACTTGGGAGAGGTGTGGCGCCGCGGCCAGGGCGACTGACGCTGGAATCTGGGGATCAGGGTTCGATCCCTGGCTCCGGCGGCAGGTTAGCCCAGCACCATGTGACTCTGGGCAATAGCTTGCTTAATCTTCCCGACGGCCCCCAGCGCCTAGAGACCCTAACGGGTGATTGTGCGCTTTACAAATGTGGATTATTTATTATTATTACTACTGTTACTGTTTTATGTACAACAATGGTACCTGTTAGGGTACTATGAATACATATGTGTGACATCTAGGCACACCTACATTGCACACTATCCTTCCATCTGCAACGCTGTTGCAAAGTCATCCTGTGCCCTAGGCAACCTCCAACTTTTTGCTGACTGATGCTGGTGGTAACTGATTTTGACTGACCCTGGGCTCTGACTAACCAGGCCCTGGGCCAGTGCTAAGCTGAAAGGAACACAATAGAATACAGTTAAAACACCTAACATACACTAGGGTACGCTATGGTGTGGTGGGGTACCCCTGTAATTAGAATGACCTACCCAATAAGCACCTAGTATATAATAGGGCAGGGGATTGAAACCCTGGGGCATGGCAGTTTAGAGGCCAGCAGCTTTTTCTGCACTTGCATGTGTGCACTGCTGAAGCACTACATAGATAGGCTTTTTTCAGCTGGCTTCATCCCCTGGTATATTAAATTGTCGTTCTCCTTTAGCTCTCGCCCACCGTAGCATACCGATTCAGAAAAGGGGGTGGTGATGAACAGAGTGTCTGAATTAAGCAGACCACTCTTACCCAGTCCAAAGATCAGGGCTTGATCCATCACCGTTATTTAGCTCACTGCCCCATCCCAGCTCAGAACCTGGCTATATGCAAATTAGTCTGTCCCTGGCCCAGTGCATCATGGGAACAGGGCAGACCAAACTACCAAGCCAATTCTTCACCAGAAAGGAGACAAGCTACCGGGGCCCGGTTTCTGGCATTTCAGCCTCGTCGGCCCGGCTTGCTTGAATCCTGATGGAGCAGTGAGCAAGGGACTCATGTCTGAGTATACCCTGCCACCCCTATAGTGGCCAAAAACGATTCAGAAAAGGGGGTGGTGATGAACAGAGTGTCTGAATTAAGCAGACCACTCTTACCCAGTCCAAAGATCAGGGCTTGATCCATCACCGTTATTTAGCTCACTGCCCCATCCCAGCTCAGAACCTGGCTATATGCAAATTAGTCTGTCCCTGGCCCAGTGCATCATGGGAACAGGGCAGACCAAACTGCCAAGCCAATTCTTCACCAGAAAGGAGACAAGCTACCGGGGACCGGTTTCTGGCATTTCAGCCTCGTCGGCCCGGCTTGCTTGAATCCTGATGGAGCAGTGAGCAAGGGACTCATGTCTGAGTATACCCTGCCACACCTATAGTGGCCAAAAACGATTCAGAAAAGGGGGTGGTGATGAACAGAGTGTCTGAATTAAGCAGACCACTCTTACCCAGTCCAAAGATCAGGGCTTGATCCATCACCGTTATTTAGCTCACTGCCCCATCCCAGCTCAGAACCTGGCTATATGCAAATTAGTCTGTCCCTGGCCCAGTGCATCATGGGAACAGGGCAGACCAAACTACCAAGCCAATTCTTCACCAGAAAGGAGACAAGCTCCCGGGGACCGGTTTCTGGCATTTCAGCCTCGTCGGCCCGGCTTGCTTGAATCCTGATGGAGCAGTGAGCAAGGGACTCATGTCTGAGTATACCCTGCCACACCTATAGTGGCCAAAAACGATTCAGAAAAGGGGGTGGTGATGAACAGAGTGTCTGAATTAAGCATACCACTCTTACCCAGTCCAAAGATCAGGGCTTGATCCATCACCGTTATTTAGCTCACTGCCCCATCCCAGCTCAGAACCTGGCTATATGCAAATTAGTCTGTCCCTGGCCCAGTGCATCATGGGAACAGGGCAGACCAAACTACCAAGCCAATTCTTCACCAGAAAGGAGACAAGCTACCGGGGACCGGTTTCTGGCATTTCAGCCTCGTCGGCCCGGCTTGCTTGAATCCTGATGGAGCAGTGAGCAAGGGACTCATGTCTGAGTATACCCTGCCACACCTATAGTGGCCAAAAACGATTCAGAAAAGGGGGTGGTGATGAACAGAGTGTCTGAATTAAGCAGACCACTCTTACCCAGTCCAAAGATCAGGGCTTGATCCATCACCGTTATTTAGCTCACTGCCCCATCCCAGCTCAGAACCTGGCTATATGCAAATTAGTCTGTCCCTGGCCCAGTGCATCATGGGAAGAGGGCAGACCAAACTACCAAGCCAATTCTTCAACAGAAAGGAGACAAGCTACCGGGGACCGGGTTCTGGCATTTCAGCCTCGTCGGCCCGGCTTGCTTGAATCCTGATGGAGCAGTGAGCAAGGGACTCATGTCTGAGTATACCCTGCCACACCTATAGTGGCCAAAAACGATTCAGAAAAGGGGGTGGTGATGAACAGAGTGTCTGAATTAAGCAGACCACTCTTACCCAGTCCAAAGATCAGGGCTTGATCCATCACCGTTATTTAGCTCACTGCCCCATCCCAGCTCAGAACCTGGCTATATGCAAATCAGTCTGTCCCTGGCCCAGTGCATCATGGGAACAGGGCAGACCAAACTACCAAGCCAATTCTTCACCAGAAAGGAGACAAGCTACCGGGG
The DNA here is from genome assembly GCF_964261635.1 of Lissotriton helveticus. Classification (NCBI taxonomy): domain Eukaryota; kingdom Metazoa; phylum Chordata; class Amphibia; order Caudata; family Salamandridae; genus Lissotriton; species Lissotriton helveticus. The sequence goes on from NC_136070.1 coordinate 291,836,341, forward strand.
ACCGGTTTCTGGCATTTCAGCCTCGTCGGCCCGGCTTGCTTGAATCCTGATGGAGCAGTGAGCAAGGGACTCATGTCTGAGTATACCCTGCCACACCTATAGTGGCCAAAAACGATTCAGAAAAGGGGGTGGTGATGAACAGAGTGTCTGAATTAAGCAGACCACTCTTACCCAGTCCAAAGATCAGGGCTAGATCCATCACCGTTATTTAGCTCACTGCCCCATCCCAGCTCAGAACCTGGCTATATGCAAATTAGTCTGTCCCTGGCCCAGTGCATCATGGGAACAGGGCAGACCAAACTACCAAGCCAATTCTTCACCAGAAAGGAGACAAGCTACCGGGGACCGGTTTCTGGCATTTCAGCCTCGTCGGCCCGGCTTGCTTGAATCCTGATGGAGCAGTGAGCAAGGGACTCATGTCTGAGTATACCCTGCCACACCTATAGTGGCCAAAAACGATTCAGAAAAGGGGGTGGTGATGAACAGAGTGTCTGAATTAAGCAGACCACTCTTACCCAGTCCAAAGATCAGGGCTTGATCCATCACCGTTATTTAGCTCACTGCCCCATCCCAGCTCAGAACCTGGCTATATGCAAATTAGTCTGTCCCTGGCCCAGTGCATCATGGGAACAGGGCAGACCAAACTACCAAGCCAATTCTTCAACAGAAAGGAGACAAGCTACCGGGGACCGGGTTCTGGCATTTCAGCCTCGTCGGCCCGGCTTGCTTGAATCCTGATGGAGCAGTGAGCAAGGGACTCATGTCTGAGTATACCCTGCCACACCTATAGTGGCCAAAAACGATTCAGAAAAGGGGGTGGTGATGAACAGAGTGTCTGAATTAAGCAGACCACTTTTACCCAGTCCAAAGATCAGGGCTTGATCCATCACCGTTATTTAGCTCACTGCCCCATCCCAGCTCAGAACCTGGCTATATGCAAATCAGTCTGTCCCTGGCCCAGTGCATCATGGGAACAGGGCAGACCAAACTACCAAGCCAATTCTTCACCAGAAAGGAGACAAGCTACCGGGGACCGGTTTCTGGCATTTCAGCCTCGTCGGCCCGGCTTGCTTGAATCCTGATGGAGCAGTGAGCAAGGGACTCATGTCTGAGTATACCCTGCCACACCTATAGTGGCCAAAAACGATTCAGAAAAGGGGGTGGTGATGAACAGAGTGTCTGAATTAAGCAGACCACTCTTACCCAGTCCAAAGATCAGGGCTTGATCCATCACCGTTATTTAGCTCACTGCCCCATCCCAGCTCAGAACCTGGCTATATGCAAATTAGTCTGTCCCTGGCCCAGTGCATCATGGGAACAGGGCAGACCAAACTACCAAGCCAATTCTTCACCAGAAAGGAGACAAGCTACCGGGGACCGGTTTCTGGCATTTCAGCCTCGTCGGCCCAGCTTGCTTGAATCCTGATGGAGCAGTGAGCAAGGGACTCATGTCTGAGTATACCCTGACACACCTATAGTGGCCAAAAACGATTCAGAAAAGGGGGTGGTGATGAACAGAGTGTCTGAATTAAGCAGACCACTCTTACCCAGTCCAAAGATCAGGGCTTGATCCATCACCGTTATTTAGCTCACTGCCCCATCCCAGCTCAGAACCTGGCTATATGCAAATTAGTCTGTCCCTGGCCCAGTGCATCATGGGAACAGGGCAGACCAAACTACCAAGCCAATTCTTCAACAGAAAGGAGACAAGCTACCGGGGACCGGGTTCTGGCATTTCAGCCTCGTCGGCCCGACTTGCTTGAATCCTGATGGAGCAGTGAGCAAGGGACTCATGTCTGAGTATACCCTGCCACACCTATAGTGGCCAAAAACGATTCAGAAAAGGGGGTGGTGATGAACAGAGTGTCTGAATTAAGCAGACCACTTTTACCCAGTCCAAAGATCAGGGCTTGATCCATCACCGTTATTTAGCTCACTGCCCCATCCCAGCTCAGAACCTGGCTATGTGCAAATCAGTCTGTCCCTGGCCCAGTGCATCATGGGAACAGGGCAGACCAAACTACCAAGCCAATTCTTCACCAGAAAGGAGACAAGCTACCGGGGACCGGTTTCTGGCATTTCAGCCTCGTCGGCCCGGCTTGCTTGAATCCTGATGGAGCAGTGAGCAAGGGACTCATGTCTGAGTATACCCTGCCACACCTATAGTGGCCAAAAACGATTCAGAAAAGGGGGTGGTGATGAACAGAGTGTCTGAATTAAGCAGACCACTCTTACCCAGTCCAAAGATCAGGGCTTGATCCATCACCGTTATTTAGCTCACTGCCCCATCCCAGCTCAGAACCTGGCTATATGCAAATTAGTCTGTCCCTGGCCCAGTGCATCATGGGAACAGGGCAGACCAAACTACCAAGCCAATTCTTCACCAGAAAGGAGACAAGCTACCGGGGACCGGTTTCTGGCATTTCAGCCTCGTCGGCCCGGCTTGCTTGAATCCTGATGGAGCAGTGAGCAAGGGACTCATGTCTGAGTATACCCTGCCACACCTATAGTGGCCAAAAACGATTCAGAAAAGGGGGTGGTGATGAACAGAGTGTCTGAATTAAGCAGACCACTCTTACCCAGTCCAAAGATCAGGGCTTGATCCATCACCGTTATTTAGCTCACTGCCCCATCCCAGCTCAGAACCTGGCTATATGCAAATTAGTCTGTCCCTGGCCCAGTGCATCATGGGAACAGGGCAGACCAAACTACCAAGCCAATTCTTCACCAGAAAGGAGACAAGATACCGGGGACCGGTTTCTGGCATTTCAGCCTCGTCGGCCCGGCTTGCTTGAAACCTGATGGAGCAGTGAGCAAGGGACTCATGTCTGAGTATACCTTGCCACACCTATAGTGGCCAAAAACGATTCAGAAAAGGGGGTGGTGATGAACAGAGTGTCTGAATTAAGCAGACCACTCTTACCCAGTCCAAAGATCAGGGCTTGATCCATCACCGTTATTTAGCTCACTGCCCCATCCCAGCTCAGAACCTGGCTATATGCAAATTAGTCTGTCCCTGGCCCAGTGCATCATGGGAACAGGGCAGACTAAACTACCAAGCCAATTCTTCACCAGAAAGGAGACAAGCTACCGGGGACCGGTTTCTGGCATTTCAGCCTCGTCGGCCCGGCTTGCTTGAATCCTGATGGAGCAGTGAGCAAGGGACTCATGTCTGAGTATACCCTGCCACACCTACAGTGGCCAAAAACGATTCAGAAAAGGGGGTGGTGATGAACAGAGTGTCTGAATTAAGCAGACCACTCTTACCCAGTCCAAAGATCAGGGCTTGATCCATCACCGTTATTTAGCTCACTGCCCCATCCCAGCTCAGAACCTGGCTATATGCAAATTAGTCTGTCCCTGGCCCAGTGCATCATGGGAACAGGGCAGACCAAACTACCAAGCCAATTCTTCACCAGAAAGGAGACAAGCTACCGGGGACCGGTTTCTGGCATTTCAGCCTCGTCGGCCCGGCTTGCTTGAATCCTGATGGAGCAGTGAGCAAGGGACTCATGTCTGAGTATACCCTGCCACACCTATAGTGGCCAAAAACGATTCAGAAAAGGGGGTGGTGATGAACAGAGTGTCTGAATTAAGCAGACCACTCTTACCCAGTCCAAAGATCAGGGCTTGATCCATCACCGTTATTTAGCTCACTGCCCCATCCCAGCTCAGAACCTGGCTATATGCAAATTAGTCTGTCCCTGGCCCAGTGCATCATGGGAACAGGGCAGACCAAACTACCAAGCCAATTCTTCACCAGAAAGGAGACAAGCTACCGGGGACCGGTTTCTGGCATTTCAGCCTCGTCGGCCCGGCTTGCTTGAATCCTGATGGAGCAGTGAGCAAGGGACTCATGTCTGAGTATACCCTGCCACACCTATAGTGGCCAAAAACGATTCAGAAAAGGGGGTGGTGATGAACAGAGTGTCTGAATTAAGCAGACCACTCTTACCCAGTCCAAAGATCAGGGCTTGATCCATCACCGTTATTTAGCTCACTGCCCCATCCCAGCTCAGAACCTGGCTATATGCAAATTAGTCTGTCCCTGGCCCAGTGCATCATGGGAACAGGGCAGACCAAACTACCAAGCCAATTCTTCACCAGAAAGGAGACAAGCTACCGGGGACCGGTTTCTGGCATTTCAGCCTCGTCGGCCCGGCTTGCTTGAATCCTGATGGAGCAGTGAGCAAGGGACTCATGTCTGAGTATACCCTGCCACACCTATAGTGGCCAAAAACGATTCAGAAAAGGGGGTGGTGATGAACAGAGTGTCTGAATTAAGCAGACCACTCTTACCCAGTCCAAAGATCAGGGCTTGATCCATCACCGTTATTTAGCTCACTGCCCCATCCCAGCTCAGAACCTGGTTATATGCAAATTAGTCTGTCCCTGGCCCAGTGCATCATGGGAACAGGGCAGACCAAACTACCAAGCCAATTCTTCACCAGAAAGGAGACAAGCTACCGGGGACCGGTTTCTGGCATTTCAGCCTCGTCGGCCCGGCTTGCTTGAATCCTGATGGAACAGTGAGCAAGGGACTCATGTCTGAGTATACCCTGCCACACCTATAGTGGCCAAAAACGATTCAGAAAAGGGGGTGGTGATGAACAGAGTGTCTGAATTAAGCAGACCACTCTTACCCAGTCCAAAGATCAGGGCTTGATCCATCACCGTTATTTAGCTCACTGCCCCATCCCAGCTCAGAACCTGGCTATATGCAAATTAGTCTGTCCCTGGCCCAGTGCATCATGGGAACAGGGCAGACCAAACTACCAAGCCAATTCTTCACCAGAAAGGAGACAAGCTACCGGGGACCGGTTTCTGGCATTTCAGCCTCGTCGGCCCGGCTTGCTTGAATCCTGATGGAGCAGTGAGCAAGGGACTCATGTCTGAGTATACCCTGCCACACCTATAGTGGCCAAAAACGATTCAGAAAAGGGGGTGGTGATGAACAGAGTGTCTGAATTAAGCAGACCACTCTTACCCAGTCCAAAGATCAGGGCTTGATCCATCACCATTATTTAGCTCACTGCCCCATCCCAGCTCAGAACCTGGCTATATGCAAATTAGTCTGTCCCTGGCCCAGTGCATCATGGGAACAGGGCAGACCAAACTACCAAGCCAATTCTTCACCAGAAAGGAGACAAGCTACCGGGGACCGGTTTCTGGCATTTCAGCCTCGTCGGCCCGGCTTGCTTGAATCCTGATGGAGCAGTGAGCAAGGGACTCATGTCTGAGTATACCCTGCCACACCTATAGTGGCCAAAAACGATTCAGAAAAGGGGGTGGTGATGAACAGAGTGTCTGAATTAATCAGACCACTCTTACCCAGTCCAAAGATTAGGGCTTGATCCATCACCGTTATTTAGCTCACTGCCCCATCCCAGCTCAGAACCTGGCTATATGCAAATTAGTCTGTCCCTGGCCCAGTGCATCATGGGAACAGGGTAGACCAAACTACCAAGCCAATTCTTCACCAGAAAGGAGACAAGCTACCGGGGACCGGTTTCTGGCATTTGAGCCGTGAGCAAGCGTGGAAGGGTATACTCAGATATGAGTCCCTTGCTCATTGCACCATCAGGAATCAAGCAAGCCGGGCCGACGACGCCTGAAATGGCAGAAACCGGTCACCGGAAGCTTGTTTCCTTCCCAGTATAAGAATTGGCTTGGTAGTTTGGTTTGCCCTGTTCCTATCATGCACTGGGACAGGAACAAACTAATTTGCATATAGCCAAGTTCTGAGCTGGGATGGTGCAGTGAGCTAAAAAACGGTGATGGATCAAGCCCTGATCTTTGGACTGGGTAAGAGTGGTCTGCTTAATTCAGGCACTCTGTTCATCACCACCCCCTTTTCTGAATCACCGTAGCATACAGCATTGGGTAACAGGTCAGCCATCTTTGCCCATTGGTTCCCACCTGTACACATTGTTCACATTCACCTAAAATAGCTAATTTCTCTTCCGTAACAATGCTGGTGTACATTAAGTTTCAGATGTCCAGTTTCATTGCAAATGTTTTTTCATCTCCTTTTAAAAGTAAATGTTAAAAAGTGTTTTCATTGACATTGTGGCTGCCTACAATTTGACTTTATTTTAAGTCCTGACTTATTCTTGTCTTCTTCACAAATTATATTATTAAAATGCATGGAACAGGTGAGAGTCTTAAAAGTTACAAACATAATTAGTAAAGTAGCCACTTCAGATAATGATTCAAAATGTAAACTTTGTTTTGCAAATATATGGTGGCCATGTTTAACTGGCAGAATGTTTTGCTTTTGTGTCGCATTCTTGCATTAAAATATATTTTAAAAAAATAACCGTCACACTATCTTGCCACGGCCAGAACTATTGGCTTTCCCAGGAAATATTTTTGAAGCCTTCAGTGCATGGTGTACATGGTGGCAAAAAAAAGACCTATAAATGATGCAATGGACAGCAAGTATAAAGACTGGGTGGCGACCGCCCTAACTAAGGCTGACAGTTCTAACAGAAATATAATATTTTTCCACCAGCTAAACATGTACATGGCTTAAAGAAAATGGTGCCCCCTGCGAAATACTGGTGCTACAGAAGCAGCACCTCACATTATGAGGCCATTATTGTTTAAATGCAGCACTGGAAACATGCAACAGTGCTAGCCTAGCTCACAAAATATGTACAGCCTGGGCATATGTGCAAGTCTCCCTCAGATTAAAAAAACAGCTGTACAAGCCTATTTTACAAAAAAGTTACACACTGAAAAGCTATGAAGTGATAGGTGTGCACAACTGCCAATCATGCCATGAGTGACAACTTTATCTAGTCCTGTTTTTTATCCAACAACATTCATACTCATAAACCAAATTTAATAATGATAACAAAAAACGTTGAGTCCCAGAATTCATACCTATATTGTTTAGCAAAGCAGGACTGACAGAAGGTGTCATATGTGGTGTACTTGTGTCAGTGGGCTGTGTGTCCGTCTATGTGCTCTGCATGTATTTTTCTGTTTATGCATACTCTGTGAAAAGTGACAGAAACCTGCCCTGCAATGTGACAACTAAACAACAACGATGAGCACAATGTGCGCAAGGAGCACAGTTACTAACAGAATGATATGTGATTTGATTATGAACTTTTACATGCATGGTTTCAGCACAAATGAATGGCTCTGATGTCTACAAAAAAGGAGTTTTTCAGTGATTTTTGGATTGAAATAAGTTGATTGAAAATAGAAAAAATCTTTAAAATTACCATGAGGATCGAGTGTCTTGGAGAAAACAGTCAATCAGTAGCCCCAGGGAGTCATACGTCAAGATTGTGATCACTACTGCAACGTCTGAGACCCCCACTCAGACATTTCGTGTAACCTTCTGAATTCCCCTGCTGTTCAGAGGCCTTGTACAGGAACACGCACATCACAGCAGCAGAGAACTCTGCTGATGGGGAATGCTCCAATATGCACTATTTTCACAGCTGGGGTCTATGCACTCCTGCCTCATAGAGTTCCAATGACTTTATTTGCATGACTATGCTGACAATTGTAAAGAAAGGGAGAGCTCTTACCACCCAGTTCAGCTTCCTTCTGTAGGCTCTGCGTAAGATCTCAAACCCTGTTTTCTTTTAAAGTGTCTCTTTCTTGTTCCAAAGGAAAAACATTAATAGCCATTGAGATGAGAGGATGGAGTGGGGGCAGGTGGGTTGCCGGGGTGGGTGCAGAAGAAATTAAGCTGGGGCATTGGCCCTGTCTGCTCTACCACCCCGTAGGGCCACCACTAGTTAGGTTACTTTAATGTAGTGTATAGTCTGCCCCAAGATGCATGAAACCGCAGTTCCCTACAACACTGGTACAAAGCTGTCTAATCTAGTGACTGCATTGTCAAGAAGGAGTGGTACCAAATGCTGATGGTAATGATCCAAATACCTCACTATTCCAAAAGATATAAATTAGTGAATTGTTTATAAACTATGTTGCTTTTACTATAGGAATGGATAAATATGTATCAGTAACACCTGCCATTGTGTAATAGAAGAATTACAGGGAGTTCTTGATAATTCACAGGACATGTATTAGGTTCTTGTAACTTTCAAAATATTTGCAGAGACTTTCAAAGCTTCAACTGGCCAGGCTTAGATCCCCAACAAATGTCAAGAAGGACCTCTTCATGACAGGAAATATAAATATCAAAGGCAGTCCAACCTTTGTAAGCTAATTTTTTCTAGCTATCACTTCCTATGTGGACAAAGTTAAAGGGCCTCATAAAGATGTCGGTTGGATCGCAACCGACAGGCCATCGGTTGCGGTCTGACCAACAGGCCGTCGGCTGCAGTCTGCCCAACATCTGGTGCCACAGTGTGACCATCTCATTATAATGCACGGCAGTTGGAGACAGCGGGCGGAAGGACTGACCGATGCTTCTGACGGGCTCATGGAGTCCATCCGACCATGAGTCGGAATGTAATACCCTACATTAGGGCAGTGCCTGCTCAGACACCACTATAGGTATAATTATGTCCCTTTCAGCCAGCCTTTCAATGGCAGTCCGACCGCCATAGAATGGCTGTCAGAAACTGACTTTGGGGGCCTCTATCAGGGCCCCAGCCCCTCGGCTGCCCCCACTATGAGACCTGGGGGGCACCTGTGGTGCCCACCCTAAGCATCCATACCCCGCATGCTGGGCACCACATACATGTTTCTTATGTGGCTTGTCATGCAGCCTTTTTATGGCTGCAGAACAAGCAGCAGTGGAAAAATCGATGTTTCTGACTGTCTCATGGGTGGTCGCATCTTAATTTGTCAGATGAAACTGCTGACTACTAGTCAGGCGGTTTCTATTCTGAATTGATGTTGGTCGGACACAAGTCCAACAGGCATCGTAATATAGCCCTAAGGTGGTGTTACTGAATATCAACACCAATACGTTTGTGGTACAAGAATATCAAGGACAGAATGTCGAAGGAAGATATATGTACCGTGCAGGTACATATATTTGGAGTTAGGTATAGGAAATATAGAATTACTTTCTTGTCAATATTTTATTTCCAATAATTTGTTCTCGATATTCTGTTCCATCTATATTGTGAATTCCATATTCAGGATGCACACCAAAAGAATGGCCAGATTTAGAGTTTGGTGGCGGGGTACTCCATCACAAATTTGCTGTCAAATGTGACGGCTCTTCCATCTGCATTGTTATAAGTACCGAAGAATATAATGCACTTATAATAGAGCAGTTAGCATACATGTCACATTTGTGATGGAGTGTCTGTATGCCAAAACCTAATCAGGCGCAAAGGTACTTCACAACACAAAGGCAGCTCAGGATTTATGATAGTAAATATTTTCACACTGTTCAATGATTAAAAGAAAATGAATAAAACCAAAGGTGTAGTTAACAAATTGATTACCAAATGTCCCAGACTGCATTCTTCTACACTGAAGATGCATGCTTGATGTATGGAGTTAATAGGTGAGTGTTTTAAGTCCCTTTCCTTTAGGGAAGTCCATGCAACAAAAAAACAACAACAGAAGCAGATAGGTTCTCACTCTTCTTTTTAGTGATCTCTCTCAATGAGGTAAATCACCATTCTTTTTCAATTGAAGTTCCTCCCACCTCTCTTTTTATGAGCGTATGATGTTTCAGGGTTTTGAATTAATGGGCCTGAGGTAAGCGACCAGCGTTGTCTCGGAGACACGCACCTGGCAAGTTACCTCTCCTAAAGGCTGTGGTTGGACTAGAACAATGATAAGATAGTCCCCAGGCTCCTCTCCCTCTCTCAGGATGTGTTCTTAACTCCTATGTCTTGTGTTCTGCTTCGACCTCTGGTCTTCCTCCTCAGGTCCAGCCTTGCTAGTGTGTTAAAAAATGCCAGTGCATTAATAAAATAAATGAAAGAGTTAATGAGATTATTGTTAAATGTAATATCAATACTACTACACAAAAATATCTAATAGCATTTCATGAAAACAACTTTTTTTGCTGAAGAAATAAAAAAATCGAATAGTTTCTTACCTGCACTTGACAAGACAACAGATAAAAGCAGATGATTTACCTATTATGAGAGCAGTAGAAATAGGAACATTAAGATTAAAAACTTTAGAGATTCTAATGTACCCCTCATAATAAATAATAGAGCAATCAAACAACAAGTGTTTTAACATACCGGATTCATTATCACACTACCAACAATTGTCAATTAATTTTGCTGTAAATAATTTCACAAAAACCCAATAACTATTATACAAAACCAAGGCGTTAGTCTGGTATATAGATGACAGAAACGAGTTTGAAACACTGAATGCCCAGATTTGGTTCCATTGCTGCAGTTAAAAAAATCCTTGTAGCATAGGATTCCAGAACTCTCTTAGTTTTGATACATTTATAAAAATTGCTAGAAATCAGTTTTTTTAATTATTTAGATGCAATATTACCGGAAATTCTACTAGTGCTAAGAAAAAGTTCAAAATCTGAACATCTGGCATGTGGAGCAGATTTACCATAAGTATTCAATATTGAAGTAAACAATATATCATACCTATAAAATTCAACAGTGGGAACAATATATTTGATCTGTATATCTTAAAAAGATAAAAGCATATTGCTTTGACATACATCTGCAATATAAAGCATACCAGCTTTAATCCATGTTTCCCAATAAGAGACAGGTTTAAGGAATTTAATAAAAGACCAATGTCATAAAGACCTTTGTCTAGACAATGCAATTTTATTATGACATTCTAAATCTTGCTCCAATAAAATGAAGTGTGCTATATTCATTATCGGACAATTTTGCCTGATTTTTTTGGAATCCATAGTTAATATTGCTGGCAAAGGAAATGGATGATAATATTTTTCGCAGTTGAAAACCAGTTTGGTATCATATTAGATTCAGAATGCCAGAACCAAAACACACTTTGAGCAACCAAAAAAGAGGAGTGGAATTTCTTAGAATTAGAAATACCAAACCATTGTATAGCTGATCCAAGGGACTTTATTATTCCTAATACATTTGGTAATTATTTTGTTTAGAGTAGTATTAAAGGAATGCTGAAAAGAAACAGATAACAAGTAGAATACTTGGGGAGAATTACCATTTGAACCACCTCCAATTCCAACATCATAACAAATTCAATGAAGACCATTTATCAAATTAATCAATAAATGTTTTGGTTTATTTATACAGTTTATCTTTGAAATATAAATATCTAAATACTTAATACGCATTAGACACCACAATATAGCAGTATTGTTATGCATATTAGCTACACAATAAACATTAGGAGGAACAATATTGGTGTTGTTAACATTTAATGTACATCCTAATACAGATGCATATTTATTAATAATATTTAATATAATGGAAATAGTATATATAGGATCAGAAATATATAAAAAAAATATCATCTGCATAAGATGACAATCTAGTGACTGTATTTTGAATGCTAATATCTTTGCTATCTTCAGAATTACAGATAAGACATAACATTGAATACATTTCCAGTCAAACCAGTAAAGGAGACGGGGCAACCCTGCCTTGTACCTCTATATAATGAATGAGTTAACACTATTAAAATATATTAATACAGAAGAGGAAGAATATAATGGTTTACACATCAAAATAAAGTTAGAGCCAAAATAAATGATTTCATAGTTTTAAATAAGAAATTCAAGGTAACTTCATCAAAAGCTTTTTCAGCATGTATAGCTAGCAGACCTGTTGGATATTCAATTTTATTTAGAAAAGTGTAACAAAGTAGTCTAGTATTGCAAGATGATAATCTTTCTTTCATGAATCTGGTGTGATCTGTATGAATAATAGACTCCAGAACAAGAGATAGCCTGGTAAACAAAATAGTGGCATAAATATTACAATCTTGGTTAATTCGCGAAATTGAGCATAATTACCTATTACTGTGTGGGTGTTATGAGGTTTGGAAAGAGTAATTATTGTAGTCATTTTCAAGGAGCCTTCAAGTGAAGCAGTATTGGCCAATTCCCGAAAGAGAGAGTGAAGTACTGAAGATAATTGCATATTGAAACAATTGTAAAATACCACAGAATACAAGCTGGTCCCGGAGTTTTCTAACTGTTCAGGGATTGAATTGCTACGTTTGTTTCCTCTATTGTAAAAGGGGCTTTAACATTATCTCTATCAGCCTGAGCCTGTGTTGGTATTCTGCTATTAAGTAAAAAGTAAAAAATGGTAACATCTTGACTATCTTGAGGTTTAATATCAAGCTTTAACTAACAATTCATGAATTGTTTAGCATTTTCATTACTAGAACGAATCAGTTAGTAGTGTGTACGCTTTTAGGCATGTATCTACTTTTTATATCATTTAATACAGAGATAATTTGCAAAGGTACAGACATATTTATTAGCATTGAATTGAAAGTGTCTTTTTTGTTCGATAATAAGGAGACCAATTCTTTTACTAAGAAGAGTGTTATATTCATAACACAGGTTTTGAAGTTGCGTTATGCAATTAAAAGATACATAATTTCTCAGTTGTAGTAATTTGTTCCTCTAAAGAGTGCAATTTAGATTGAATTTTCAGGTGCCATGATGCAGATAGTTACACCTCCCATAAATGGTTTAAAAGCATCTCAGTAATTGTTCCTAGAGGCATCCTCTGGTTTCTTGTTATTAGAACAATCAATCATGGCAGCTACAATTTATTTCGATTTTCAGGCATGATAGAGTCTCAGTAGTCATTCTACATCTATGGGTGCATTTTTGAATATCATCTAGTGTAATATAGAATGAAAGTAGGAAATGGTCAGATAAAATAATCGGTTCTATAGTTGGCTGAGAGGTCAAATTACACAAATGTTTAGATGATAGTAGGTAATTAATTTCTGAGTGTGTGGAGTGTATATTTGAAAAGAATATAAAGTCTTTAGAAGTAAGGTGCATAGGTCTCCAATGACCAATAATTTTGCTCTTTGCAAATAATGCATTAGGAAAAAAAAAAGAAATTTGGAGAATGAAACCTGAATATAGAAATTCTATCTAATTAGGGATCAGAGATCATGTGGAAATCTCCACTAATGATCATAGAATTATTAATAATATTTAGGATATCTGATGGTGTTGTCTGCCAAAAGTTAGGGCTATCCTTGTTAGTAGCATAAATATTGATTACGTTGAAGATATATTTATCTACTGAAAGCAAACATATAGGAAATTACCTTTAGAATCATCTGATTAAAAATATTGAAATGTGGTTCAGTAAGAGTCATTTGATTCAAAATATTGGTTCAAAAAATTGAAATGTAATTTATGGGAGAAAGGTATGGACACACCATTTTTCTTTCTTTTGCTGGAGAGGAAACTATAGTGCCAAAACAAACCTTTGTCATGCGAGCTAAAATAGTATCATCTATATCTGTTTATTGGACAAAACATATATCCACTTTAAATCTAAGTAAACAATCTAAACGTTTGCAACTTTTAATTGGATGACGTAAACCCTTAATAAATAAGGAAGCACGTTTTAAGGAGTAACGGCTAGCTTAACAGTGGGGCTTTGAACAAACAAACAAATAGTAGGCAAACATATTGAACAAAACAAACAGTGCAGACAACACATAGATAAACCCTAATAGGGAAGTACATTAGGTAGTGTAGTGATATAATGGTGGTGCGAACCAACCAACTTGATATTCTGTAACGACAACCTGCTGGAAAAATAAATGTTAGTACCTATGCCGCAAAACAGAAAGTTCATTCAATACTTGTAAATACCTGTGATTTATTTGCAACAGGATCATGCTGGTCTAGGTAAGCAATTAAGACTGAAGGTAATGTCTATATTTCTATATTCAGGTTTCATTCTCCAAATTTCTTTTTTTTTACCTAATGCATTATTTGCAAATAGCAAAATTATTGGTCATTGGAGACCTATGCACCTTACTTCTAAAGACTTTATCTGCGCAAGCTTCACTGGCTGCGCATTGAAAGCCGAGTGAAATTTAAAGCTCTCTGCATAATGCATCATATCAAATCTGGTAAAGCCCCGAAATATTTGTCCTCCTTGGTACAGGATTATGTCCCTACCCGCACTCTGAGATCCTCTACGCAAAATAAGTTTCAAATTCCTCGCTTTAATAGAGCCAAAATGGGCGGTCGCTCGTTCGCGCTGCTAGCACCTTCCTTATGGAACTCCATGACACAACCCCTGCGATCCGAAATCTGTTATCTTAAATTCCGCAGGGGAATTAAGATCTGGCTTTTTAATTCTTAAAATGTGTGCCCAATCCGTCTCAGTTTACCTTACCTTTTGTTTGTTCACTAGCGCCGGGAAACCTCCGGGTAGCTGCGCGCTCAATAAATGCAATTATAATAATAATAATAATAATAATGTGAATATTTTGGAGCAGTAATTTTTCCAAATTCCTAGGAGCAATGCATCATAAAGTTCATATTTATAGCCATCCTCTCTGAATCTAAGACGCAATGCAGAGGATTGTTTATGTATGTTTACTATTTTTCTTGACAACGTCTTGATGAATAAATATTGTATGGCCTTCAACCATAAATGCTGGCACATGATTTCTTTACATAAAAGTAGTAGATGAAGATGTAGTATAAGTACTTGCAGTAGAAGTAAAATCAGTAGGGGGTCACTGTTAGTAGTATAAGTAGTATTAGGAAGTGTGGGGCTATACTTCTTTTTCATAGTTGTTCCTCTATTAATAATTGTGGCAGTAGTAGTTTTTGGTTAAATTTTTTCTAAAATTAGGACCAAGTGTTATGATACTATAGTACCAATCGTAACTGGTAAAGCAGTATTATCAGCAGAAATATTTTGTTTTTAGTTATATTAGTTAGTGTTCTACTAATATCAGTAATAGCATATTAGTATTAGTACTACGTGTAGCATGTGCAGTATTATTAAGAGTGCTATTAGTTTTAATAGAGAAAGCAGCATCAATAGGAGTATTACAAGTATTAGTCAAGCATAATCATTAAAGTTCTCACTCATAGGCTTATTTTCTGGAGATTTTTTAATGTAATAAACTGGTCCCCAAAGGTTTATTTTGGAAGGCAGATGAAATTTTACTCTTTCAAATTGACACATTATACTGGTATCTAAATATTTATGTAACCTATAGATGAAATGTAAATAGATGAATAACTTGTTAGGTTTTGTAATAGATGAATTTGGAGTCTATCAAATAACATAGATCCATAGAGACTATTACATTTTGTTAGTACATCCTTTTGTCGTATAAGCCTAACAATAAAGTGAACTGTTCACTAAATTCAGATAACCACATCAAAATAAATGTAAAGATGAGCAAAGGAGAACATTGAGAATTGAAACTTCTGAATATAAAATTGAGTTTGAAACCTCAAATGAGTACAAAATGTTTAGTCACTTCTGGCTAGGGATATGGACAACTGGCATTTTTTTAAATGGCTTCATTCCCATCATAGACTATTCAGGGAACCAGGATGAATTGTGGCAATAACAACATGCCATATTGACATAGATTACAAGGAGACGTATACATATATTCCATTTAGTGTACTTACATTAGGCTATTGAGTGTTTACCCCATATATAGTCAAGAAACATTTATATAACTAATAAGTGCAAACCCAGTGAAACAAACATAAAGCAGAATGGTGTTCTGGTCTTTCCTAAGAGAAGTATATAATATAATAATCAACAGCACTCTCTTTCTATCATGAAAGAAGTAAACAAACAATTCTAATATATATGATTGGCAGATAGGTTTGTGTAGTCTGTGTCCAGTAAACAATCTATTCGCAATGTAGGTGAATATCATTTACCTCTAAAAGAGTTTGTGGGAGTGGTACAGCACATCTTATTGAGGTTCAGTTTATAGAGATCAGAAATGTTAGAGGCCATCTCAGCATGTACATTTGCTGAATCTCAATGTAAAAAAGTCCTTGCTTCTGAGCTCTCAAAACGTTTATCACTAAATAGAATGGAATCATATGCAGATTAGTGATTAGATCACAGCATGAAACTTCGGTCCAGAAATGTTAACATTTACGCTTAAGAATTCTCACAAGTCTATCTGTACAAGTGCAATCCTATTTCCTAAAATATGCAATAAATCACTAAATTCAATGAATTAAAAAAGAGGTTTATGCTGTATTGATTAGGTGATTACAACTCGAAAGACTGTCCCTACCTGAAAAAGCAAACACCAAGTTGACAATTGTCGTCTATGAGGCTTTTGTATAGAATCCATATGCCGCTTGATGTGTATTTGCGAGACTTTAAAAGACGAAAGAAGGAAGTTGCGAAAAGCATCTTTAAATTAATTAAAGACCCGCACTTGCAGGCAGGCTGTAATAAGCTGAATGGGGGGTTCATCAACCATTTTAATTTGTCGTGGTGTAAAATTCATGACACTGGTGGACAACCTCCTACTGAAGCGGACAAAGAATACATGTTTGAGGTGGGAACAGGACTGGGAATTTTATGGAAATTGTAAATATTTCAAACATTTCTTTTGGAAATACTACGCTTTTAAACTTTGATTGTTATACATTTTATTGTGTGCTTTATAGTTGTGATAAACCAAATAAAGTTGTTTTTTGACTGACTGACTGACACTACATTCAATGCTTTACTAGCCAACAAGATTTATGCTAAACCTTGACCAATTAACCCATGAAGACAGCTTAATTTTTACTATAATTTTATATTTGATTTAATAAGATATCTTGGGCTACCTGTACTAGCACATTTAAGTCTTTGCCAGAAACATACACTTTTGATCATTTGAGCAAGTTATGAAGAGAGTGAAAATCATAACACTTTAAAGGACCATGCCCATAGACAAGAATAGGAAGAGCCTAAGGGCTGCTTAGATATAAAGATGTCACTTTGTTTAATCAATGATTATTCAAAGGTGCTTCATGGTGAGCTTTGAACGATTAACCCTGCCTTCTGTACAAGCAGATCAAGCATTCTCTTAAATCCATAGCCATCTTGCTCTGTCTGAAAACAGATGAGACTTGCTGATGTTGATATTTATACTACAAGCTAAATTATTTATTGCTTTTGATAGGTCGGAGAAAAAAATGGAGAAATGTGAGTGACAATGATGTCAATAGGTGTCACACCCTAACCATCATGTTCATTTTGGCTGGGGTCATCATTAGGCCAAACAAAGTCAGCATTATTTTGGGCATCCTTCACAATTGCTTCTGACATTTTAACAGCAGAGAATGTATGTTTAGATCATAGTGTTGATCAATATTGGCATTCTACCAGAATATCATGCTTTAACAATTGTTTCCAGCCATAATACGGCAATATCTTGAGGATTAATCTGTAGAGATAGGGATACATCTACTAGCAAAATTACTGTAGCTAGAATATTTACTGCCACAATATCTTGAACATAAATATGTATTCATAAGTGTAAATATAACAATCTTAACTACACTCATATGTACCTCGGAAACATATTTTTTTTTTGAGGTAGGTAGATGTTGGGTTGAGAATAGTAATTCTATACTTACCTATATGAGTGCCTTCATGATGACGTTGTATTTGACATTCTGGTTGCAATATTTTCTTAGGACATGGTTTTATAGGATAACATTATGCTGTATTTAATTTGTAGTATCTATTTCAGGTGTCTCCAGCCATTCGATTGAGAGCTTTTGGATCATAGACACCTTCAGAGTAGATCACAGGCTTGAGTCATTTTTAGATAAACTCAGAATCCCATTTTCCTATTTAACTCCTTCCGTGCTAGCATCGGCCAACGGCCGTCGCGAGCACTACCTGTGGGGTGCTGTGCAAGCAGGCCTTGTAAGGGAAACAGGAGTATTACCCATAGACCAAAGCAGGACTGTGTAGTTAAGGTATAATTGTCAAACAGTGTCCTGTAAGGTAAAAGTTAGTAGGCAATTTTTAGTAGCATGCACATAGCATTACTAGGGTAGGCAGGAAGGAGATTACTCAATTGTTTCAATGAGAAAAAAGTTATTCATTTTTATGTTGTAACGTTCATTTCATGGTTGAACATATACAGTTAGGTACAGCACTGCATAATTTGTGAGGACAACCACATAGGACTTGGTGCAGCAAACGTGAATAAATAGTGCAAGTGGCAACGCAAGTGAGGGAGAACAGCGTGAGCGGCGCACTGTGAGCAAGGTGCAACTTATATACAGTGAGTGGCTAGAGGCGGTATATGTGACATAATATATTCACAATAAGCACAGTTAATTAGTTAAATTAGGAGCCACTGGAGAACATGCGCCTATAGGTTAGGCTGTTGGGTCGACGGCGTTTCGATCCTAATAATTTCGGATCATCTTCAGGACTGGTTGTCAATTTTGGAAAGGTGCTGGATGGATCCATTGGTTTGGAGTCATTCTGACCAACCGGGGTCCCACAGGGATTGTCAATGGAGCCTTGAGGAATCTGGTGGCTCAATGAAGTAGCTGGTAGCTTGATGAAAGAATTAAACAGTATGTCGGGTTGTGGGGGCCCGTAAAGGGTGCCTTCGTATTTAAGCCGGCCACGTCAATCTGCCATGCTCGAAGGGCGCTGATTGAATCGGCGCGTCCGTCTCTCAATGGTAGACAAGTAGGCCGACGCAGCCCCGCCCACTTCGTCGAACACCCGCACCGTGGCGGAATTGCCGCCGCGGTAAATGGGTTAAGTAACGGGAAGGCTGATTTTTATTTCACATTATTATCACCAGGCTGCAGATAGCAGAGCCTGATAATGAGCAGTACTCAGTCAGATTTATGACCCAGGGGACTGAGGTGAAGAACTTCGGAATCCAACTCTTAAATAAAAGTCCTTTTCAACTCAATATTGAAGCCTGAGAACCAAATGATGTTTACCAATGCTTTTAAATTGGAGAAAATTAAAATGAAAATTTACCTTAATGATTAAATTAAACCTTCATTTAAGAGTTTCTCCAATTTCAAAGTTTCATATTTACCAACAGTAGTCCTCTTGCTCCCAGTGGCCAGTAGACACTGCCATATTTATAATATAAAATATTTTTTTTATGGGAAAAATGTAAAGTGAAGAAAAGTATTTCTATGAAACATTAAGGGCATCATAACGATGGCGGGCAGACTTACGTCCGCCCAACACCATTGTAATCTTGGGACTTAACGAGCTGTGGTAGGTGGTCCCAACCGACCTCTGGTCGGTGGTCCCAACCAACCTCCAGTTGGCGGTCCCGACACCGCAATTACAATGCGACCGCACATGGTGCGGTTGCAAGCCCCCATTTCTCTATATCTGTGCTGTGGTATGAAACTGGGAGCAGCACAAGCTCCCATGGAGAAATGTGAGCTTCTGTTAATCTCTCCAGTGCGTGGCAGGAATATCACGGTCCCCAAATCCGAGGCCACTGACGGATGAGGGCCCTTACTTTCCAACAGACTTCTCATGTCCGAAAGCCCGACATGAAAAGCCTGTTGGAAGCCGACATCATAATCCTGACACCGTCCATAGGGGATTAAGAAAGGTTTCCTACTGGCTGCCGGACTCCATTCTGAAAGACCGCCTGGTTTACACTCCGACCGCCTACATCATAATTGGGCAGTCGGACTTTAAATCTACCATGTCGGTTAGCCGACGAGCAATTGGAGGCTTACCGACCGACATTCTACTCTGCCCCTAAGTGTCAATGTTTTCTCCTCTTTTAATTAAGCCTATTACCTCATAATGTTTTAGGAAGCATTTTTCTTCACTAGGTTCCCCCTATTTAAACAAATTCCTGTATTTTGTCTCTGATATATTTTCCACCATCTTCACAGGCCACTGGGAGAAAATTACCTGCTGTTTGAAAATATGAAACTTGGAAATGGGTTAGAATGTAAACTATGAGTTTTATGGAATCCATACGTAAGATTAACTCTTTGGTTTAATTTTCTCCCAGTTCAAAGTGACACTTTTACACACAGTAGGTAGCTTGCTCCCAGAGGCTGGTAGTCATGGTGTCTCTCCCATTTCAAAGTGTCAGTTTTAAACACAGTAGGTAGCTTGCTCCCAGAGGCTGGTAGTTATGGTGCCATATGTATAAGTGAAAAATACAGCTGTTATTTGAAATGTGAGAAAGTTTAAGTGCAGAAAAATGTTCCATATTATGGACATTTATGCAGAACATTTTCTGCACTTTAAATTTTCCCATTAAAAAAACAAATTTGTTTATGTTTGTGTTATACATGTAGTAGGGCTACATATGGTCAAAGGTGTGTCCTGTGCCACAGGTACACACAACACAGGTTCTCAATCATGCACACACAGATATTCCATTCATACGCACACATCAATACATCCCCAAAGACCACGACCCCAAGGATACATGACAGCCCTGTCATAGTGCCCCTAGCCCAAGTATTTTGTTTAAAACAAAGTATCTGGCTTTCGGATATTATGCTCAGTCAATAAAGCTGGGTTTGTGGGTGTCTGATTCCAATGCACAAGTTGCTTGGCCTTCTGTAGCACACAATGATTTTCACTGATCAGAAATAGCTCTCACCATAGAAAAGATTGGAGACCCCTGATCTATTGTGATCAGAATACAGGGAAATTTAACGTGTTAATCCCACAGATTTTAAAATGGACTTTCAAATATTCAGTGGATCCTCACACTGCAGCTTCCAATGCAGAGTAAATGCTGCATATTGGCGTGGCTCGCGCGTCGGCCAGAATGGCGGCGTGACTCCGAGGCTCCAGCGTCGACCTCCGCATTTTCAGAGATTTCGGAGGATTTACCTGCTGCCAGACTCTCTGCGGACCTTTGAGCATCGTCGGAATGTGAGGTGAGCCTAGCGCCCTCATTGTTTTCAATTTTAACGTCGCTTCGCAGGATTTAGCTGCCGCGACTCGGATCTCCTGGCATTAACCGCCATTTTGAGTGCTTTGCACGCACTTTCTCTTCAGAATCCCGCTGATCCATACGATTGTCAGCTTGCCTCTATGGATCCAATTACGACCTCAGTGAGGATTTATTATCACAGATGAGACCAACGCTCATTTTACACGTTACTTTTGAGTGCTTTCTCGCTATTTTTTCGATGTTTTTTCACCTGATAGCTCCAGCCGCCATTTTGTGAATTTAGTGTGCTTTCTTCACTGGATTACCTGTGTATCTCTCAATTGTCTGCACACGTTTTTGGACCCCTTGGCATGCTGTTTGTAGTGACTTTGATTGAGATATGTCACCAACGCTTGCTTCACCTTCACAACTTGTGTCTTAATGAGACACTTTCTTGCCGCAGCTCGGTTCTCATATTTTCAGCGGCTTGCATCGCACATTCTCTTCTTCTCAGACTCCTCTGCGCTCTTATGAAGATGGTCTTTACTCCTGGGTGTGAAACTCAGATTTTTGATGAATGGTAAGAAGACGAAGTGTAACATTTTATGCTGAATGCTTTATTGATTCGATGTCACAACAGTGTTGTTACCTGTTTGAAGTGACTCCAGCATCTTCTTCAAGTCGTTCCTCTGTTACTTTCACCTCCGCAGCATGATGCCTTTTTATATAGTGCGATGGTGCTGTCCTCTTTTATTGTCATTTCCTTGACTTTTTTCACTTTTTGCTTGTCTTTCCAATCTCATTTCCCACGCTTCCTCCAGCATCTTCAACATTAAATATATCACATACCAGTGGTATCCGGTCACTCTGCCGCCAAACCTCCTTGATTGGGCTCTTTTATGGGGAAACTCCGCAACTTAAAACTCTCTACAGCCTCTAAAGTTTCCGCCTGTTCGGATTCAGACTCTCCCATTCAGGATATGGAGGAAGGTGCAATGTTGAATCTGCTACAATGCATGGTGCTATTCCTAAGTCTCATAATGGTGGCAAGGTCCCGTCAACATTGGCTTCTTCTAAACGTCTCAAAAAGGACCCTCCTTCCCCAGAGTGTACTTCATCTTCTTCTTCCATGGATCTCATTTTAGAGGAATTGCGTGCTCTCAAGCCTTTTATGGAAGTAACCACCAAGACTTTACAGACTATGCAAGATAAGTGGTCCTCCTTGGACTCTTGTGTACTCATCCTGGAACAATCCACTGACTCTCTTCACTCCTCTTGTTCTCACATACCCTCAATGGAAGCTGAGATACTACTGCTCAAGACACAGACGGAGGACTTGGAAAATAGGAATCGTAGAAACAACCTTCACTTGTACGGACTTCCTGAACTTACAGAAGGGTCTAATCCGACCACTTTTTTCTAAACTTTCCTTTCAAAAATTGTACACGCACCTGCACTAGCCTCTATCAACATCCAGAGAGCCCATCGACTTGGTCCCAAAGTTTCTAATAAACCTAGAGGAGTCATCATGTTGTTTCTTCAATACACTGATCTTCTGCAGGTTCTTTCAACCGCCAAACTCAAAAAACAAATTACATGGGAAGGTCGACGTCTCTTTCTATCACAGGATGTTTCCACGGCCACAGCAGATCGACGAAAGAAATTTCTGGACTTACGCCCCCAACTGAGGGCCCTAAATGCTAGATATGGTCTTCTTCAACCATGTCTCTTCAAGGTTACCTATAAGGATAAAACTACTGCTTACGATGATCCGGCAGTCCTGCAAACGTTTCTTCGGCAACATAGAGCTGATGCCATGGACGTTTCCAGACATGTATAATTGGTCCTGATGGTATCCTGGTTATGTTGATGCAGTTCTCTATTTGTGGATTTGGTTGTTGTTGTTGTCTCCTCCGTTTATTTCCATCCTTTGTCTAGGTTTTATATTATCCTCTTGTTGCTTTCCACTCCTGGTAACCCTCATCTCTTTCTCTCCTCCACACAGATGTTGCCTCCTCCCTTATCACCTTGAATATCCTTTTGTGTCCATTTTATTACCTTTTGGAGTTGCAGAGTTGGAGGTCGTTGCCCGCTCTTGATGTTGACGTCGTCGTCTTCCGACTCCACCACCCTCGTTTCGTTTTTGGCGTATTGTTTTTCGTAAGTATGTCTTTCAGTCGTCTGTTTCAGACATGTACTGTCTTTTTGTTCTTTATCTGTTTCTATTTTTCTTCTCTCCCCTTTTTTCTCCTCTCTTTCTCTCTATTTCTTTCTTCTTTTCTTCTCTCTTCTTTTTCACACTCATCATTCATTCTGCACTATTCTTTATCCTTCTTTCTTGTTGATCTTAGCACGCATAATGCTGCTAGTTATTTTTTCTAGTCATTACATTCCGTGTTACAACCTGGAATGTTAAAGGATTAAATAATCCAATCAAAAGGCAACGGGTGTTATCACACCTTGCCAGACTCAAAACTGATGTCGCCCTACTTCAGGAGTCCCATCTCTCGGAAGCTGAGGCATTAAAACTTAAACGTTGTTGGGTAGGTCATGTTTTTTGTTCCCCTACTGTTGAAAAGAAAAATGGGGTATTGGTTTTGTTCCACAAAAAGTTGAATGTTTCTTCATTCTCTCATGAATGTGATATTATTGGTCGTTGGGTTATTGTTAAATTGCTTATTGATAATATTCCTCTTGTGATCTTTAAAGTTTATGCTCTCACTGGAACCGATAAATCCTTTTGGCCCTCCATCTCTGACAAGTTAGCTTCTCTCTCTGATGATTACATTATTTTCGGTGGCGACTGCAATCAAATTATGGACCCCTTCCTTGACCGTCACTCGAAGGTTAAGTTTGTGCCATCCAAGATGCACTCCCAATATACTAAAACAATTCAAAATAACGCACTAGTTGATATCTGGAGATTATGTAATCCTGATCCCAGAGAATATAGTTTTTTCTCCCCTTGCCATCATTCCCAATCCCGCATTGACCATATTTTTCTCAGTAAATCTTTGACACAACACGCCATTCGTTCTGACATAGACTCCATTTTAATTTCTGAACATGCCCCTGTTCTTGTTGACATTGATCTTCTTCCTTTTTCCCCTCACTCTGGCAGATGGAGATTCAACAACACTTTACTTCTCGACCCCACTTTCTGCTCTGAATTCACTACCTTTGCCACAGAATTGTTCCTACTTAATCACACCCCTGACTCACCCTTTGTTATGGTTTGGCATTCTTTCAAAGCAGCCTCTAGGGGTTTTATCATAAATTTTGTGTCACGGGGGAAGAAACTAAGAGAGGCCAAATCAGCCCAAATACTCGCTGATATCAAACGCTTGGAACTCGCCTATCATTCTTCGAATTCACAATCCTCTCTTAAAGAACTTATTGATGCCAAAATTTCTTTCAATAAATTCACAACTGACGCTGCCTCTAATCTCCTATTAAAATGTAACTCTCGATATTATGGGGGTAGGAACAAAGTGAGGAAACTTCTTGCTAATTACTTGAAGGTCAGGAAAGAACGTACCAAGATTGACTTGATTAAGACTTCCTCGGGGGAATCTCGTTTTAAAGATACGGATATTCTTAACAAATTTGTCAATTTTTACAAGACACTTTATACCCTGGAACAAGTCCCTACATCGGCGGATCTTCTTTCTTATTTTCATTCTCTCCTCTCTCCTCCTTCCTCCCATGTGAATTTTAATGCTTTAGATTCAGATATATCACTCACTGAAATCTCCACCAATATCGACCTATTTCTTTGGTTTGAACAGATTACAAAATACTAGCCAAGATTTTAGCTTTACGAATGGGTCCCCTTCTACCCGACTTTACAGTCGGGTTTCGCCAAAGGCCGCCTCTCTTCCGATAACTCTCGCGTCGTTTTTAATATTCTCAGCAAGGCTTCTTCTTTGGACCTTCCTTTAGCTGCTATCTCCCTGGACGCTGAGAAAGCTTTTGACAGGATTGGCTGGGACTTTATGTTCCAGGCTCTTTGTTTGGTTGGTCTCCCTTCCAAGTACATTTCTATTATTTTTTTGAAAATCTGTTTATTAGCATAGTGGTTAAAGCAGTTACATAAATTTCCAAGTCCCGGAAAGCAGAGTAAAACATGTATGTGCCTGCTTAAAACATATATTTGCATCACCATATTAAATTTACATTTTGTGGCGATCGTAACTGTCGCAACGAAACAACCCCGGCATGTTCAACCCTCCCACCACCCTCGATCAACCCACCCGACACTCTCATGACAGGTATCTAATTGAATAAATTGGATGAACATTCCTCTGGGTCACTCCAGGTATTACAACGTGTAACTTCTTCTCACTGTACACATAGACGGTGCGAGGCCACAGGTCAGCATTTGGGTTACCCCCTTCCCATAGTTATGCATCCCAGCCAATAACAGTGCATGCACGTCCGGCTCCGGACACATTTATTCCACATTCTGTGTGTCACTGGTATCCCCCTCTTCCCCATCGTCTCCAGATTCAAACGCGCCCAGAGTGACAAACCAGTCCAACGAGATCGGTTTTTTCCGTAGGCCTCTGTATTCTTCGCGCTGCAGTGCTTCTCCCTCTGCCTTACCCCAGCGCACTACTTCCGCCTTCCATAATTCAGGGTTGGGTGGCTTGGGTGACTTTCATCTCATCGTGATTGCTCGCTTCGCTAATAATAGGGCCAGGTCTGCAAAGCGTGTCGCCACTGTCCTACTGCGTTGGGAGGGCCCCAGCCCCAATAGAGTGCCTTCTAGTGTAGGAGATCGGGACAGAGCCCCTGCGCTCTCAAGTGATGCATGGACCGTGGTCCAATAGTATCCTAGCTTGGGGCATTGCCACAGCATGTGCATCAGTGATGCGTCTTCAGTGTCGCAGCGGGGGCAATTGCTTTTCGCATCGGGGAACATCGTATGTATGCGGTGCGGGGTCAGGTAGGCTCTATGCAGCAGCATTAATTGAATGAATTTGAACTTGGGGTTCCTAGCCACCTTCTTGGGAAATTGCAGGACGCGGTCCCATTCTTTGTCTCTCATGGGCCTACCAATATCCTCCTCCCATGTCTCCCTAAGCTGCGAGAGAGAGAACGCTCTCCCTTCTCTGATGCCAGCAGTAAGCCATCTCGTTAGATGTGCACCCGATCCCATTAGGTAGTGCATCTTTGTGAGAGGGTTCGTGTCAGGTTCTTGGCCCTCAGGTGACCATTTGTGTGTGATATAATTGCGGAGACCAGCGTGCAGCAGGAATGAGCCCCCAGGTACGCCCTGTGTGATTCTGAAGTCTTCAAAGGACAACAAGTGTCCTTCCGCAAACAGGTCGCCCACATGCGTTACTCCTTCTCTATGCCAGGTGGCTAGCGAGGTCGTCGTGAAAGTCCCTGTGCCCAATGGGATGCCCAAGAGAGGGATCGTGGGGGCATAAGATGACTTAGGGGAAGTGTATTTCAGTGCCTTCCTCCAATAAAGGATCGCCAATCTAAGAAGTGGTGGGGCATCTCTCGGCAAATCTGAGTTGGGCAGGAGCAGTGTGTGTAGTCTCCCCCTACCATGATCCTCTTCCGACATGTCGATCTCATGGAGATTGCGACCAGCCACCCAGAAAGCCAGCCATTGAAGCTGACACGCATAGTTGTAAGCTCTAAAGTCTGGCAAGCCCATACCACCAGCGTCAGAGGGGAGCTGTAACTTGGACAAGCTTATACGTCTGCGGCCGTGTCCCCATACTAGCTCAGTGAGGAGAGTGTCAAGGGTCTTAAATGTCGCCGCCGGGATCAGGTACGGTAAGTTGGTGAAATGGTAGAGGAGACGGGGAAGCATCACCATCTTCGATATCGCTACTCTGCCGGATATGGAAAGTGGCAGTGTCAACCAGAATTGTATCTGCGACTTCAGAGCTCTGATGGCCCTCCCAAGGTTACCGTCAATCATCAGTTCCGCCTCTCTATAGATTCGCATCCCCAGGTATCTAAAGGTGGTTTCCGCTATCTGGAACACGTGAGGGGCGAAGGGTAGTGGAGTAGTCAGACCTGTGTCCGCAAATGTGAAGCCATAGGACTTGGAGTCGCTTATGGTCAGACCAGAGATCGACTTAAAGTCCTCAAAGACCTGGGAAACCGGGCTCAGGTCTCCCCTCAAGTCTCGGAGATACAATATAATATCATCTGCGTAAGCAGACACAATATGAGCCGTCCCGTGTCTACGTATGCCATGGCGGGGAGCCATCGACCGAAGCCGACAGAGCATAGGTTCGAGGGCAAGGACAAAGAGGAGCGGGGATAGCGGGCAGCCCTGCCTGGTGCCCCTCGCTATGGCTAAAGGGGCCGATATATGGCCAGAGGTGCGCACTCTAGCCGTGGGGGCGGTATACAGTAATCTGACCCAGTCGAGAAATTCAGATGGTATCCCAAATCTGGACAGAGTGGCGAACATATAGTCCCACCTAAGGGAGTCGAACGCTTGTTTCAAGTCCAGAGATATGCAGCCCTCGGAGTGCATATCCCTCCCGTCTCCGAGCATTAGTTGGGCTAAACGCCTAAGGTTCATGGCCGTGTTGCGGCCCGGAATAAAACCACAGTGATCCGGGTGGACCAGTTGCGGTACGTATTGCACGAGCCTCGCCGCCAGTACCTTGCTCAAAATCTTGGAGTCAGTATTGAGAAGGGATAATGGCCTATAGTCAGCCATCTGTAGCCCCTCTTTGGCAGGCTTCAATAGGGACGTGATCAACGCCTGCATGGAGGACTGTGGAAGGGACGTCGTCCGTAGGGCCTCTATATAAACAGCGTGCAACCGCGGCGCCAGAAGGTCTATGAATGTCGCATAAAAGTCAGCCGGTAGGCCATCTGTACCAGGAGTTTTGCCCTTTGGAAGAGATCTTATCGCCTGCTTAATTTGGGCTATCGTAATGGTGCACTTTAGATCTTTGGCCTGCCTCTCAGTGAGTTGAGGCAGAGTCAGGTCCCTCATGAAGGTCTCGAATGCATCCTCGGGTAGGGGCTGCGGGGGGCTGTAAAGTGTAGTGTAGTAGTCCTTAAACGCTGTGTTAATCCCGAGTTGGGTGTTAGTTGGGTTGCCCGCCTGGTCTAGGATAGTCAGAATGGGATGGTGAATTGGGGAGTCACGCAGAAGACGAGCTAGAAGGGGACCAGCCCTATCCGCCTGTGTATGTTGCCTGTTCGTGTATTCCTTGTAGTCTAGGAGCCTCAGGTCTTCCAGCAGCTCCGCGTGCCTAATGTGAGCCTCCTGTAGTGGTGTGAAGGGTGCATTGGTGCCGGCTGCCTCATTTTCTAAGGGCGCAAGTGAGTTCTCCACTTCCTTCAGTCGAGCAATTACCTCTCGCTTCCTACCCATCCCTGTGGCCATTGCCGCCCCCCTCAGGCAAACTTTAAAAGCGTCCCACTCTACTAGCCGGGTACTGGCTGTGTTGGCATTTGTGGAGAAGTAGGTAACTATAGCATCCGATAGGGAGGCCCGAAATACAGAGTCTTCAAGGAGATCTGGAGACAGTCTCCAAGTTGGGATGGGGGCCAGACGCCTACCCCACCGCCAGATGAGTTCGACAGGGCTGTGATCAGACAGGGTTTTCCCCATGTGTTGGGTCTGGATTATGGAATCCGCCAGGGAACGGGAGCAGAAAATGTGGTCGATTCTGGTATGGAGCTGATGGGGCGGGGAGAAAAAAGTATATTCCCTGTCTCGTGGATGTGCGCTACGCCACACGTCTGCCAGGTCCCAGCCCCCAGACCATCTCTCAAGAGCCTCCGCCTGTTTCTTACTCTCAGCTGCCTGCAAAGGGGGATGTGACCTATCTAACGAAACATCAAGTACAGCATTAAAATCCCCACCAATCAACAAGCGATAATCCGCCCAATCTGCAAGTACCCCATTCACTGACATCAGGAACTCCGACTGATTCGAGTTCGGCGAGTACACACACCCAAATACAATAGCATCCCCGTCCAACAGCCCCCGCACAAATGCATATCGTCCCTCATTATCTATTCTTTGCTCCAACATCTGGAAGGGAACAGAGCCGCGGAACCAGATCGCTGCCCCTCTTGAGAACGCAGAATAGGAGGTAGCAAAGAGCTGCCCCCTCCATTTCTTGCGCAGTTTCATGGTCTCAGCAGCATTCAAATGTGTCTCTTGTAGGCAAGCAATCTGTATCCCCCTGCGGTTAAGCTGTGCTAATATCCTATGGCGCTTCTGCACTGCCCCCATGCCACGCACGTTCCAAGTGCACATTTGGTATTTATTAAGCGGCCCCATTTCCATCTATGTGGTGCTGCCAGGTAAAACACCCAGGTACCCATGTCAGTTCAGTTCCATGAAAAAATGAGAGCGTCCTGTAACCCTGAATTCCCTGAACAGAAGGGTCCCCAGGCCAACGTGCCTGGGATCCAAACCATGGTGCCCAACGGGGGCACAAGTCAGTTAAGTTTGTGTGCATTTCGGGGGTGACAGGCCACTGTCAATAGTCACTGGACGGCCTGTATCGGTTCAATAGCCCTCCATACCGTGGGCCCCCCATGCAACCCACCACATACTATATAAGGAGGGGGGGGAACAGTTATACGTTACCACCCGGAGGGGATCACACGTGTAGCAGCTCAGAACTCCTCCGCCATCTGGGCCGTGACCTTTGGAAAAAGCGGCAAGCTGTCAACCGATCCGGACACCTCGGTGTGAGTGTCAGTGGTGACTGTATGTCCATCTATGATCGCTTCCGCGTCGTGTGCGGCCAGTGCCTCCTCTGTTAGCTGTTGACGCCGCGATGAGGACGGGTGTCCGCCCAGTCGGGTACTAGAAGGGTGCGGCTGCGCTGATGTACCATGTGAAGAGTGTTGTCCTGGGCCAGAAGCGTCGCCCCGCTGATCCGGAGGGTTCCTGCTGTCTCCGCCGTGGCGATCTTCAAACGGGTCCTGTGAGGTCGGTGGTGTTAAAGTGACTTCCATCCATTCCTCTGCTTCTTCTGGTGAATCAAAGAAGTGGGATTTGTTGTCATGTATAATTTTGAGCCGTGCTGGGAACAGTAGTGCATATTTCATGTCTCTTTCCCTTAGTTTGCGTTTCACACCCATAAAGGTGGACCTGGCGCGCTGTACAGTAGGAGTGATATCAGGATAGACTGAGATGTTCTTGTCTTCAAAACGTATCGGCGCCTTTTCCCTGGCCGCCCTTAGGACAGTGTCACGATCTCTGTAGTGAAGAAGGCGCGCGATCAGGGGACGAGGAGGCGCCCCAGGTTTGGGGGGGCGCGGTGGCATCCTATGTGCCCGCTCCACACTATATAGGGCAGTGAGGTCTTCCTGGCCCACTAACTGCCGCAGCCAGTCCTCCAGAAACTGGGTAGGGTTCCTCCCCTCGCTTCTTTACGGAATGCCTAGGATGCGGACGTTATTGCGGCGGGCCCGTCCTTCGGCATCGTCCACTCTATCCCACAGTTGTTTAAGCTGTTTCTCCATACCCTCTAACTTCGTGGAGTGTTCCGTCTGTTGTGGCACAAGGTCATTCAAAGTGATCTTCTGTTCCGCTACACGCTCTGCCAGCTTGTTATGGTCAGCCCGCAATAGTGACAGGCCAGTCGCCATGTTGTCTATTCGTGTTTCCAGGGCTTCGCGCGTCGCACGTATTTCATTGAGGATGAGGTCCAACTTTGCGTCTTGGGATCCTCTTCCGGTCGGTGGGATGATGTCCACATTAGAGGAGGCCAGTGGGTCCTCAGAGCCCGTGGACTGCATGTCCGTTGCGGCTCCCTGGTCATGAGTTCTGCCCCTGTGCTTGCCCATGGATCTCGTTAGCAGGGTGGCGTTGTAATGTGCACCTCCAAGTGCCGTTGCTTACTCTAGTGTCCAACCAGAACGTAGTACCACGTCCACCGAGTGTACAGAATGCAGTGGTCAGGGAGGCAGAGATTATGCAGGGTCTATGCGCTCTGCACTGCGGGTGGGGAGTCTGTACGTCCACTGGTGGCCGAACGGGCAGGTATGACCCCTGCGTCCAGAGTGCCAATGAAGAGGGACCAAGGGGCCCTGGGTAACATCAGTTGAGGCGTAGAACCCTATCAGGAACACGACGGGCGGCCGTGCTCGAGTTATATGGCCAGGCTTCAAGGCATGTGTCGTTCTCCTGGTCAGTGGGCCGGTGTCAGCAATCCGGGGCTCTTGGGGTACGTTTGCCACTGCGGGGTGTCCCGTCCCAGAAATGCGTCACTGCGGTGTAGGACCCCGCCTCACATGCAAGGCGCCACAGTCCCAGTCCCGGAGGGCAATGCACTGCTCAGATGTGCCTGCAAAATGGTGCCGGCGAGAGACACTGCGCCTCAGATCCGACGTGCTCAAGGGGGTCCGGGGAAAGACTGTCTCCCTGTGCCAATGTTTGGTGATTGGCGGCGCCCCACTTTCAGCCCAGGACAGCTCTGCTGAGGGCAGGCGCCGTAGTGTGAATGGTGAGCAGGCCAGCCGATCCGGGAAGATTCCCGCGTGTCTCACGGACCCCACAGCAGGGTGGCCGGGCAGGGCTCAGTGCCAGGAGGCAGGCAGTAGGGCCACGGGCTTGCGAGGGTGCCTATTCGCGCCCCGTTACCTCCACTGATGGCCGCAAGCACCTCCGTCCGGGGCCCCGATCGGACCGCGCTGATGGTATAGGGCGAGTCGGGCAGGCCACCTACTCGAGCCCGGGGCTTCGCTTCGTCCAGGAGGCCGCTGTGGGTCCCAATGTCGCAGCGCTCGCGTGTTGTGGGTCGGGTGGACAGACACCGCTCCGCTGCTGTCAGTGCCCCCCCGGGGGTCTCCGGTAGCAAAATCAGGCGGGTTGCAATCTGGGGCTGCAGGATAATATGCGAGTGTTATGGGCTACGGACGGAGCTCAAGATCTACCCGTCCACCATCTTCGGCTCCAGGCCACGCCCCCCCAAGTACATTTCTATTATTTCCTTACTTTATTCCGGTCCTCAAGCTTCAATTTTTGTTAATTGTAAGACCTCGGATTATTTTACCCTCCAAAGAGGTGTTAGACAATGATGTCCATTATCCCCTTTATTATTTGTTTTAGCTCTGGAGCCTTTTCTTGCTAAAATCCGTTAAGATGACAACATTTCTGGCTTTCACTTTGGTTCTCGTCAGGTTAAACTCTCGGTATATGCTGACGACATTTTCTTCTAATGTTCCGACCCTCTCTCCTCTCTTCCATCTTTCCTTCAACAAGTTTCCTCTTTTTCCACCGTGTCTGGATACCGTCTAAACGTTGATAAATGCGAGATCCTCCCTTTGAATCCTCTGTGTCAAAAACATCTTTTTTCCCAATCTGTTTTTTTTTTGGCAACCTACTAAAATAAAATATATAGGCGTTTGGTTTGCGCCTCTCTTATCTGATACTCTTAAATTCAATTTTGACTATGTTTCTAAGAAATTGGACGCGGCCATCACCAGTTGGAACCCACTTTTTTTGTCCTAAGTTCTATAAAAATGATGCTCTCACGCATTCTTCTTTATACTATCTCTATGATCCCAATGCGCATTCCGGATTTTTATTTCAAACGAATTGACTCCTTATAATTAAAATTTTTATGGAAAGGTAAACGTTCTCGTATAGCTCTCACCTCCCTACGGAAAGATAAGTCTCAAGCCGGTGTCCGTTTTCCTGATTTTCGAGTTTATCACTGTGCTTTTTCTCTAAAACAATAATCTCACTGGCTCTCATCCGATCATCCTTTCCATCCTCCCATTTGGTTAAATATAGAATCCTCTTTTGTTTCTCCCTTCAATTTTCGCGAAGTTTTATCTTTCTCGTCCAAACTTACCTTCGCAATCCTATCATTTCTCACTCTCATAGGCTTCTCCTTCCTTTCTTATCTTCATCTTATCCTTCCCGTCTTTCAATACATGAGCAACCTATCTGGTATAATACAAAGCTTAAAATTCGCAATCATACTTTTTTCTGGAAGACTTGGCATTCTCGCGGTCTATGTTGGATCTCTCAACTTCTCTCTCATGATTCTCCCTTTTCCTTTTCGGACCTTCAATCTCAATTCTCTTTACCTTCCAATGCTCGATCACAATATAATTCATTGTACCCTGTTCTTGCTCTTTATCTTCAGTCGTTACCTCTCTCTAGTGACATCCCCCTTGCCCACAGACCCATTTACTCAATACTAAATTCCTCTCCTTCGGCGTCCTCCCTTTACAATTCATTTCGCGTTACTGCTGATAGATCAAAGACTAAGGTTAACCTTGCCTGGGAATCCGATTTATCTCTAGATTGGCCGATTCTTTTCTGGGATAAAATCTGGACTAAACTTCATAAGACCTCTAGAGCTGCGCACACTACCCAAACTCTTTATTTTATATATAATAGAATTTTATTTACCCCACTCGTTTTGTCTACTTTCTCACCTGACACTCCTCCTATTTTCTGGTCTTGTCCCTGCCCGTCTGCAGATTTACGACAGATGCTGTTTGAATATCCCCCTGTCTTCCAGTTTTGGAACTCATTTTGGACTCAAATCCAACACATTTTTCATTTCCAGATCCCCTTTTCCCCTTCACACATTTTCCTGGGTTCTCTCTCCCCGGATCTTCCCCAATCTCCTCATCATTATCTCCTCATTGATCTCCTGATAGCCGTTGCTTTTCACACCATTACCTCTAACTGGAAGCAGGCTGCCAACGTTTCTTACCACTCTTGGTGGAACGCTGTTTGTTTTCATCACCGTTTAGACACTAATCACGCTTCCCCCATTTCCCTTGCAATCAAACGTGACTTAATTTGGCTTCCTCTGGTAAATTATCTTTCCTCATCTGCTCCCTCAATTACTTCCCTAGACCCTGATTCAGTTGAAGTACGTAAACCGCCTTGACTCCCCTATTGCCTTTCTCCCTAATATGTAATCTTTTTGGTTATATTATTGTATATTTGCTAGTTTATCTATTTATCCTGCTCTGAATTTATTATGCTTGCTATGTTTTTTCATTGATTTCTTCACTAGTGCGATTTTACTTACATTGCTTATTCTCTTTTTGTATATTCCATATTTGCAATTGTTTTTACTTTATGATGTATATTGTTGCCTCATTCATTTTCCTGTTTCTTCATTCCCCTCCCTTCTCAGATCTTTTATTTCTTCAATAAAATCAAACTTAAAAAAAAATACTGCGTATTTATTTGTCAGGCCTTAAATGTCTTAAAATGTGTAACATTAAGGCCTTCTACTCCTGTTGCTGGTAATGCATAGCAGCCACAGTGGCAACATTCTGACTATAGCAGGTGACATAAACTGTCACTGCCTGAACACTTCCGGAGCTGCTTGCACTCACTCCTGCAAGCAGCCCTAGCATAGCAGGGCTGTTCTTGTGGAACACAGAGATCTGTTCTGGTAGCCCTTCATACAATCAGCTTCATTTAGAACTAGATGCACAGTGGGATCTCTAGACAAACAGCTACAAAATCAGACTTGAGGAAGATGCAGTCAATTTTCTCACTGACCCATACTTTAATTGCTGCTCTGAAATAAGAAGAAAAAATGGGTATTGTGCTGGAACCAGAAGCATTGGACTATTTAATTAACTTTTTTTTTAGAACTATTTGTTAGATCAATAGGTTTTAAGTCTCTACATTTAGACTATTGTAATGTAGAATACACTTTTGTGTTCCATTTATAACAAAACCTCTCAGGCCAGCAGCCACAGAATTCCCCTTAGAAGGAGAAAGGGTTATTTACATGAAATGAGAAAAGCCTAATGGGGTCAACATTAAAACATTTATTTTACTACTATTAGCTCACGATCCTGCTTGAACTCTAGAGAAGCTCATACAGTGGCTGTATCCACCATCCATGATTGCTGGCACATTACATTATGATTATCACTGTGTGCATTAGAAAGGCGGATGAACAACAAGTAAGAAGGTGTTGATTAAAATGTTCACCTGTACATGCTGTTTTAGCGGTCAAAATCAATATTCCTTATAGAGACATGTCATGTCTCAGGACTTAACTGGTGCCTTGAGCATTCCATCAACTGACAACTTCTACACTGACTCATGTGGTCAAAGGCAGGTTCAGTGGAGTAGAGTAGGGTTCGAAATGACTCTCTTGGGTAAGGTTCAGTTAGTTAATATCCAAAGCATGTGTTGACAAAAAATTCCCAGATGTTATTTAACTATGTTTTTCAAACTGAACTGCAATGGGCTGGTAACCACACATCCTGGAAGTACCAATACCTGAGGTGTTAATCGTGAGGCCCTTCATATTGTTGACTTCAGGGTGACCACTGACATCATGTTTAGCAGATACAGTAGGAGAGTATTCCTTCCTAAGGACGGGATCACTTAGAGGAGCATCAGTACTTTGAATGTAGTAAGCTTCCTCCATAAGATATAAACTCTCAGTGGTGATCTTATTGCTGCTGGATAGCTTAGGTCTAGATTCAGTTGTCTGATTTCTATCATCCATAGACGAACTTGCCACTTTTAAAGGGGTGTTGCGCAATTGATTTACTCTAGCATTTAGATTTAGATTTAGAGAAATGCTAGATTTACTCTAGCATTTAGATCCATCCATGATTATAGAAGAGCATGCACCTGTGGGGACATCATATATGGCATGCAGTGTCAGAGGTTTACTCCTTCTGAAAGAGCTTTGAGGAGATAATTCAGGAATGGGATATTGGGCATGTGTAGTAGTTGAGTAAATTGAGCAAACCACAAGACAACAAGAAAGATCTTCCTGTCCTTCCATAGTAGGAGTCAATTGTTGCTTGGGCTCAGCACACTCACCTACATCTGCCAACAGATGACTGTTCTAGGCTATCAGCAAAACTGGAGAGTCTGTTGTAGTCGATTATTTTCTTTCATAAGCTACAGAAAGGCATTGAGGTGGTCCGCCAATAACTCTTGTGCTGCATGAGGCAGCTACGCATGTCCCCTCAGGAGATCTATTCTCATGTGTGAGTATACTCCAACCCTGCCCACCATGTCTGTTTACCTTGGTGAGGCTCTTGAAGGTTACAGGAGCTGTGAGTAAATATATCCACTATGCTTTGCTTCAGGTATTGAAACACTCTCTATTTTTCCGCATCAACATCCTGCTGGACTGATGAGCTGATGCTACTGTGGTCCTCTATACAGACTGGATATAAGAAAAATAGATCACGTTGAACTGCTACCAACAAATATTGCATGTATCTACTAGAAGCACTGAGAGCTTTAAACAACTGAAAGTTGTCCATTTGGGATCTGCAGATGCCTGCTGCTTCACTGAATTAAAGGGTGGAGAGGCCTAAAAATGAAAGAGAAGGTATTGTAAATCTATTTCATATTTTTGCTGATAAGCGACAGATAGAAGATATGAAGAAATTCATGCACAGATAGAAAAGGCTACACAAGATATGTGGATTGTAGGCATTCAATTTATTTATATGCTTTCATTGGAAATCAATTAGACCTCAGGATATATTATGAAAGGCAGCCACAGTCTTCATCACTCTTATAAATATGCCCTTCTAGATTACTCAAACTGTTTAGACTCTTGAATATGCCCCATCTTATCGCACCCGTAGCACCTCCCAAGACAGCGGTGTATGTCCAAGTGGGCACTAGTTAAGGCACCTAATGGCCCTAATATCTATGTACATGTTATTCAATCTAATGCCAAAATCTATCCACAAGTCACAGATTCTATATACTGTCTGTCCATGTTCTTCAGGATATATCGCAGTGCATCCAAAACTCCTTACACCATTTGTCCAATGCCCCAGGCTACTTTATATTGTCTACCTACACTAACATCCACAACATGCCTGCTAGCCTGGCCCTTGCTTATCATAAATATGCCTGTGTGCCAGAAGCTCCTCACACAGTCTGTGCATGTGTCCTAGGATGTAGCACACTCTCTGCTAACCACTGACATTTTCTACTTTAAATTTAAGGATGACTAGTGTTATAAGGCCTAAAAGGGCACTGACAGGCTGCTAGAGGGATTATGTAATCAGACTTTTTAAAAGGGCAATCAATGATTACGTACACCTGTTAAGGATTTCATTAACTTCTCCGATATGTGACTGAGCTACTGTCTAGACAACATATCTCAGGGCTTGTACAATTTTTCGCCAGGGGATTGAATGGAACGGAAAGTGAAGAGTTTGAAAATGTTGGCAAAATCCAACTGTGTACTCACAAGTACGTTTTAGGAGGGACACATATTAATGTAATTTGTTAATCAAAGATCTATAGATCTATTCATGCTCTATGGAAGAATGGTAGATATAGTAAATGAGTTCAAATGAGTGCAAACTAAAATTAGCTGTAAGCAAACCACCAGCTATTATCACTGAATATCACATTTCACAGTCAATCAATCAATCAATCAGGGTTTATAAAGCATGGCTTCTCACCCATGACAGTCTCAAGGCGCTGTGTGTGTGGGGGTTAAGGGGGGGTGCAGCAGATCAGACTAAATGCTGAGTTTACCCGAAGAGCAAGGTCTTGAGGTCCTTCCTGTATTGCATCAGCAATGGTGATTTCCTGAGGTGGATGGGCAGGGTTTTCAATGAGGGCATGCCTCAGGTTGTGGTCTTGCAGATTTGTGGGATGTTAGCCAGGAAAAGGTGGGTGGCGCCGATGTGTGTGTGGGTACGTGGAATGTGAGGTGGTGATTCAGGTATCAGGTCCAGCATTGTGATGGTCCTTGTGTGTGTGTGTGTGAAGAATTTGAAGGTTAATCTTCTGTTGACTGGGAGCCAGTGGAGGTCACAGAAGTGTTGAGTGATGTGGCAGCAACGGGGTTGTTAAGGATTAGTCTTGCTGTGGCATTCTCGACATTCTAGAGTCTTCAGAGGAGTTTTTGGGTGAGGCTGAAGCAGAGTGTGTTGCCGTAGTCGAGTGTGCTGCTGATGAGGGCATGGGTGACTGTCTTCCTGGATTCCTCTGAAGGTCTTACGAAGCAGGCAGAGTGTATTGAAGAAGGCGAGGAGGTGTTGTTTATCTGGAAGTCCATTGTGAGCGAGGAGTCCAGTATGATACAGAGGTTTTGTGCGTGGTTCATGGGGTTAGGAGGACTTCCTAGACCAGAGAGGTCCAACAGGAGTCATTTGAAGCAGAGCAGGAGACTCCCAGGATAAGTAGGCATACCTTAGTGGTTAACATATTATTGTAAAAGATGGTATGTCTTTAAAATTTGCAAACTTATCAGCTGACACACAGTACTATCTCCCCCCATTAGTAAATGTTGCCTCAAAACATTGTGAAGCTTATTTACAAAGAGTTTGTGCAATGAATCATGCACGTAAAGTTGCTGCAATGTGTTGATTGCATGGGAGAGAACAGAACTGCTCCATATCTCCTTAGAAGTGACACAGTTCTGCACTCTCCTTGCACTGGAGCACTTGGGGCTGCCATGGACCAATGCAGGCCCCCTTGCGTCATAGTGCAAGGGTGTCTGCATTGCACTCAGCATAGTTTTCGTGCCAGCAAGAGTCCCTTCCTGCATTAAAATTATGCCTTAAGGAGTTTTTTAAGCAGAATAGTGAGAAATGAAAACATGTATCCTCGTTACACCTGCACCAGAGAGACACCGGATTTTGGCGCAAATTCCACTCTGCAATTCATCAAAACCCATGGGTGGTTGCATGAAAATGCCCATGCACCTCGCATGGAATGTCCCCTTGACGTAAAGTAACATAAGCCTGCCCATTACATTGCATTACTTTATGTTTAAAACCAAAGCAAATCGTGTTCTTCATTGGTTGTCAACCAACGCAAATCATGATCTGCGTTGGTGAGTAAATCCCTGCAGAAGATTTTACGTCGGGTTGTGTTAAAAAAGTAATGGATACCTACACCAACTCAATGTAAATCTCGGCCAGTGGGTCTAGGAAAAAGTTTAAATTTTTCTCCTTTTTACTATATCTAAAGGTTTCAGTCCGCAGCACCTTGTGAATCCAATATCGGCACTTCCTTCTTAACCTTACTTGTTCCAAGCAGTCATTAAAGCAATATTGAATTGCACTACAGATAATAACTCCCAGCTCCAAAACAAATAGCATAGAGTTCAAAGGATCAGATTAATTATACTTCCAATTCTTGTTTGCTCTCAGTAAAGAAAAATACTTTTACATGAAGGTCAGGTTTGAGAGGCTGGCATTTAACATCTTAATCCTGCTGCCTTTCTCCACAGAGTACAGTGTAATTACCAGTTCTGTGCTGAAAGCTTCAACCTTCTGACCATGCTGGGAGGTAAGATGGACATTAGAAACAAGCATTAGCAAATCCAATATGTCTCGCTGTGCAGAACGACTAAACAAAAAAGGAAAGAAACCAAAAAGGCGCATACACATTTTGCAGCACAGCGCATGTGCACACACGCAATATATTTCAGGCACCTTTATTTCCTTTGTATTTACCTATCTGCAATTGGTGAATAAAACAAGCATTTCCAATGCAATCGGTCTCGCCTTTGGGACCTTAAAAGTAAAAGCTGGCATGTTTGTGCAACGCAGGGCACAAGTCCTAAAAAAAGAAGTGGGGGACGCTGATGTCACAACAGGAAGTGAGGTCACGAAAGGGGGCTTGCACTCAGTTGCAGTTTATAGTTATCGAGCTCCCGGTAAAATAAGTGGGGGGATGCCGTCCACTCACGTGGTACCCCGACTCGAGCCCTGGTGCAAAGTGATCTGCGGCTTCCAGGGACAGACCGCGTTAGAAAAGCTGAGCGCCCCTTTCCTTGTGTGAGGGGCCCTTTGTATTCCAGGTGTTTCTTTTCTACCCGCCAACGGAGAAGGGGGTCCAAGAAAAGCTATTCATTTTGACCTTGGGCTGTGTTATTTTTTTATTGATTTATGTACTGTGCCGATGTATAGGACAGAGTAAATTATAGTAAGATATATGGTGCTACGCAAATAAACTGCAAGCCATACACGGTACCTATGTACACATAGAAAAGAAGCCTAGTGGAGGGTCCTCTTTTCACTCTTTGCCGAATGCCCTTCCTCACATCTCTGTCACTTCACTGCCCCCAAAATGCACTGCACTCCCTCAAATATAAGCACTTTAATTTCTCTTACTTTTGCCTTGCCTCTCATTTAGGCGCTACCAGATTGAGTGGCGCTAAGTAACCGCTGATGCCAGCCAAGTCTTAAAATATGAAGCGTCTAAACTCACTGTCCTGTATTCAGGATTTGACAGAGCGAGCAGCACCGAGAAGCGCTTCGGCTTCGAACTGTCATCAGAACGGACTTGAAATATAAAGCGCTTGGTTCAGCTTCCTTAGGTCAGGAGCTACCTTAGTGAGCAGTGCACCAATGCGTAGCGATGCTGTCTGACACGAGCTGGGGCGTGGACGGGTCTTTGGGACCAGCCGCGGCCCGTGAATGGAGTTCGGTGGGGCAGGGAGGTGGTGCGGGGGAGGGGCATCGCAAAATGCGAAGCAGCTCGCGCTATGAAATTCGTTTTATTTATTACATTGTTTACTTACCTGCAACTATCCATATTCCGTTGTTTACCATACCCCACCCTGCCCCTCCCCCGCACCGCCTCCCTGCCCCACCGAACTCCATCCACGGGCCACGGCTGTTTGGGACTGCTGTCACCCCAAGGCCCTTACAGAGCACTGATCAGTAGCGGTCGGCAGTAGGAGTTTCTGCAGGGCGGTGACGTGGGCAAAGGGAGGGGCAGGGTGGGGGGTAGTAATGTATGGATTACGGAGTTTTACAGATAAGTAAACATATAAAATAAATAAAACAAATTTTGTTGCACGCACTGCATCACCAAATGTGATGCAGTGCGCGCAACGAAATTTGTTTTATTTATTTAAATGTTTACTTACCTGTTAAACTCTGTAATCCATACATTACTACCCCCCACCCTGCCCCTCCCCCTGCCCACTGGCACTGATTCCACTGAAGTGCCTTAAAGAGAGGTGAGAGGGGCAAAGAGTGGGTCCTCCCTGCCCCTATGTTGCAAGGGCCTCTCTGCAAAGACCTCCTGCCAGGCCAGGGCCATTTTTGATGCCTGAGGTGGCCGGCACAAATTAAAATGCGAGGGACCCCTCAATAAATGTCGTGGGAGGGGCACCATGATGCGAGCGAGAGGGGGTTTAGGGATGGGGTGATAGAGGGGAAAGAACTCCACTGGGTTAAGGAATGAAGACTGGGTAGAGAAATGCAATAAAGAAGATGTAGGGGAGAGAGATGAAGATGAGAGACGGGTGGACTGGACCGGAAGGGAAGAACGGAAGATATGAGTAGAGACTAGAGGCAAGAAACGCAGAGAAGGAGAGAGGAAAAGCACCAACCCTTGGAGTTTACATCCATGGGGCTAGGTGTTGCTAGTGCTGCCACCTGATTTGTTCTGGAAAACACTATGATTTAAACAGATATGCTATAGAACATTCTTATCTGGGGAAAGGATGAGGCGTTATGGGCTTCGCAATATATAAAACTTCCAAAAAAAATGTGCAAGGCAAAACGAACACACAGGTGACTGCCCTGCCTAAACATGTGCGGTTGCAGAAAATAAGGAGTTAGGTCCCGGGACACAGGGTCAGCTGGACCATAGAATAATTTATACAAAGAGAAATGCTGGCCCTGCGATTTTTGATAGCTATATTTTGAGCAACAAACCAAATCCTTGTTATGATTTGTATGGTCGAATTTATTTAAACCATTTACTTTTTCATATAAATCTCATTAAGTTAAAGCATTGATTGCATGAGAAAAACACTACGTACATACAATTTATACAAAAACATTTGACAAAGAATTTTAACAAAAATACATAAATACATATGACAAAATGACATCCAATCATTAAGTGTACATAAATATACAAATACGGTCATACGAGAAGCATCAGTCGTTATGTAGTATTAAGCAATGAAGCTATTTGCAGTAAGGAAAAGAAAACAAAATGAATTGTAACAAATACAAATTTTCAATTGTCTGATAAATAAACTTGAATTCTTTCTGCTATTGCCAATTCCTTTGTGCTATTGCCGACGCGTTTCGAACTCGCTCTGGCATTTGGCAAGTTCTCATCAGGGCTTTCTCGTATTATTCTTCTGAAAATTATGTACAAAGAAAATGAGTGAGATTTTGCAATCCTCATTTTCGTCCCCTATATACATTGCCCCCTACCAAGACTTTCTAGAAAACGTGTACCTTTATTTTCAAGTTGGCAGCGGGTTTTCAATTTTCAAGAGATCCTATTCAATCAATGTAGATTCGGTTCTAGAAAATTACAACGAACCAAATTACAATATAGTAATGGTCAGGACAGCCTGCGCCTAGATGGCCAGAGGACAATCTTGGAAAATTACCTTCAAACCAGTAGTCTGCACTTCTGTTTGGTAAATATTTGAAACAGCCGTGCGTGGGACAAAAATCAGCTCCCACCCGCCAGCCGGCGGTGGACACGTCTTATTGCACCTACAAGGAGAGTTTAAAGTCACTCAACTATTCCAATCGGTTTTACAAACAGCGGTTTGGAACGAGTAGAACGGGTAACAGAACCGGGTGCCTACCTTAT
The DNA here is from genome assembly GCF_964261635.1 of Lissotriton helveticus. Classification (NCBI taxonomy): domain Eukaryota; kingdom Metazoa; phylum Chordata; class Amphibia; order Caudata; family Salamandridae; genus Lissotriton; species Lissotriton helveticus. The sequence goes on from NC_136070.1 coordinate 291,878,639, forward strand.
TGTTGGCGCTTGGGCTGTTTAAATGCAGTTCCCCTGTTTTTCTAACTTCTAGCCGGTTTCAGTTCGTTTTTATGTTCGTTTTTATGTTCTAAAATGACAAACGCGGACAGTGTGAGCCCGCTCCTGTGTCATGCGCGGTATCACTAAGCGTTACCTATCTTTGTGCTTACCTAAATGTTGGTGATCTTGAAGAAACACACGCTCCCAAGTGCACTCCAAACCAATCCAGGGAGTCACTCGTTTGACTAAGTCGCCATCTTAAAAAGCAGATATGTGATCGTCAATGCGTGTCACATGACTGTCAGGGCTATCCGGGCTTTATGGGAGTTGGAGTCCCATTTTGCATTCTGATATTTTCCTAAGTAAAAGTCTACATAAAAGGTTCCACTTGAGCACTGTAATATATCAAAGCGGATTACAATCGTGAAATCTCAGACATCGAATTTAGTCCAGTTTGTAAACTATTGAAGCGCAGGATTAAATACGCTTCTTTCCTCAATAAGACATCGTCCACATCCTTAATACATTGGGCTCGAGTCACTGTGTACAAAACCGTCCACGTGAAATCTGTTTCAGTGTGTCCAGTGTCAACAAAATGTTGTACCATTGGAGCGGTTAGCACTTTTGTTTTTATTCGTGACCTATGCTGTGTTATTCGGGTATTAACCTGCTGGTTAGTCTTTCCTATATACAATTTTCCGCATCCGCAGACAATTGCATACACGACATTCCGTGTTTTGCAGTTTGAAAACCCTTGGTTCTTCCACCTGACATTTTTGTGTGTGAATTCACTTCCCTCGATTGTTGTGTCACAAGAGACACAGTTGCCGCATCTATGGTGTCCCTCGACCGGCTTGAATCCCCACATTGACAATAAGTCATGTTTAGGTTTTTCAATGGTGACGTCCGCACGCACCAGTTGCTGTCCAATGCTGCGGTTTTTTTTAAAAGCAAAAATCGGTTTGGGAAAGGGGCATTCTAAGCCCTCCAGCAGATGCCAATTTTTAAGTATGGTCTGTCGAATTTTATGGGTATGTGGACCAAATGTTGTTACACAAACCAATTTGTCCATTTCGGGTTTCACTTTACTTTGTAATAGACATTCTCTCGGGGTATAGCGTGCTCGTTTGAAAGCATGTTTCAGCAGCTTCCTAGGGTAGCCCCTGCTTTTCATATCCTCACAAAATCTTCCTCCGTGTAAGTCATAGTCTGTGACATCAGAGCAGTTCCTTCTGATGCGGAGTAGCTGCCCGTAGGGTAAATTTGTTTTTAAATTGCGTGGATGCGCACTCCTATGGTGGAGAATAGTGTTTTTGTCAGTCTTTTTTCTAAAAAGAGATGACTTTAAACGACCGTCAATGCAGCTAACTTCCACATCTAGGAATGTCATTTTCAAATTGCTTTGTTCCATAGAGAATTTAATGTCGCCGTGTTTGTTGTTTAGCCATTGATGAAATTCCATCAATTCGGTGTGGCTCCCCTGCCACAGGAGCCACACGTCATCAATGTATCTTAGCCATTGTTTTATACATTTCTTGTAGGGGTTGTTATTTGACACAAATTTCTCTTCATACTGTGCCATAAATAATATGGCCATCTCCGGCGCATAGGGACATCCCATGGCTGTCCCCTTGATTTGAAAAAAGAACTCGCCATTAAAGCAAAAGTAGTTCTTTTTTAGGGTTAGTTCAGCCAACTGCAGAATAAATCTGGTGGGCACTCGATGAGGTCGGTCTCTTGTGTCAAGGTACATCTCCATCACCTCTAACGCCTCCCCTTGCGGGATTTGCGTATAAAGGGACGTGACGTCCATAGTGACCATTATTTCCTCAAGTGGATTTAATCCAGGGGACAGCCATGGGATGACATTCCTAGATGTGGAAGTTAGCTGCATTGACGGTCGTTTAAAGTCATCTCTTTTTAGAAAAAAGACGGACAAAAACACTATTCTCCACCATAGGAGTGCGCATCCACGCAATTTAAAAACAAATTTACCCTACGGGCAGCTACTCCGCATCAGAAGGAACTGCTCTGATGTCACAGACTATGACTTACACGGAGGAAGATTTTGTGAGGATATGAAAAGCAGGGGCTACCCTAGGAAGCTGCTGAAACATGCTTTCAAACGAGCACGCTATACCCCGAGAGAATGTCTATTACAAAGTAAAGTGAAACCCGAAATGGACAAATTGGTTTGTGTAACAACATTTGGTCCACATACCCATAAAATTCGACAGACCATACTTAAAAATTGGCATCTGCTGGAGGGCTTAGAATGCCCCTTTCCCAAACCGATTTTTGCTTTTAAAAAAAAACCGCAGCATTGGACAGCAACTGGTGCGTGCGGACGTCACCATTGAAAAACCTAAACATGACTTATTGTCAATGTGGGGATTCAAGCCGGTCGAGGGACACCATAGATGCGGCAACTGTGTCTCTTGTGACACAACAATCGAGGGAAGTGAATTCACACACAAAAATGTCAGGTGGAAGAACCAAGGGTTTTCAAACTGCAAAACACGGAATGTCGTGTATGCAATTGTCTGCGGATGCGGAAAATTGTATATAGGAAAGACTAACCAGCAGGTTAATACCCGAATAACACAGCATAGGTCACGAATAAAAACAAAAGTGCTAACCGCTCCAATGGTACAACATTTTGTTGACACTGGACACACTGAAACAGATTTCACGTGGACGGTTTTGTACACAGTGACTCGAGCCCAATGTATTAAGGATGTGGACGATGTCTTATTGAGGAAAGAAGCGTATTTAATCCTGCGCTTCAATAGTTTACAAACTGGACTAAATTCGATGTCTGAGATTTCACGATTGTAATCCGCTTTGATATATTACAGTGCTCAAGTGGAACCTTTTATGTAGACTTTTACTTAGGAAAATATCAGAATGCAAAATGGGACTCCAACTCCCATAAAGCCCGGATAGCCCTGACAGTCATGTGACAGTCATGTGACACGCATTGACGATCACATATCTGCTTTTTAAGATGGCGACTTAGTCAAACGAGTGACTCCCTGGATTGGTTTGGAGTGCACTTGGGAGCGTGTGTTTCTTCAAGATCACCAACATTTAGGTAAGCACAAAGATAGGTAACGCTTAGTGATACCGCGCATGACACAGGAGCGGGCTCACACTGTCCGCGTTTGTCATTTTAGAACATAAAAACGAACATAAAAACGAACTGAAACCGGCTAGAAGTTAGAAAAACAGGGGAACTGCATTTAAACAGCCCAAGCGCCAACAATAAGGTAGGCACCCGGTTCTGTTACCCGTTCTACTCGTTCCAAACCGCTGTTTGTAAAACCGATTGGAATAGTTGAGTGACTTTAAACTCTCCTTGTAGGTGCAATAAGACGTGTCCACCGCCGGCTGGCGGGTGGGAGCTGATTTTTGTCCCACGCACGGCTGTATCAAATATTTACCAAACAGAAGTGCAGACTACTGGTTTGAAGGTAATTTTCCAAGATTGTCCTCTGGCCATCTAGGCGCAGGCTGTCCTGACCATTACTGTATTGTAATTTGGTTCGTTGTAATTTTCTAGAACCGAATCTACATTGATTGAATAGGATCTCTTGAAAATTGAAAACCCGCTGCCAACTTGAAAATAAAGGTACACGTTTTCTAGAAAGTCTTGGTAGGGGGCAATGTATATAGGGGACGAAAATGAGGATTGCAAAATCTCACTCATTTTCTTTGTACATAATTTTCAGAAGAATAATACGAGAAAGCCCTGATGAGAACTTGCCAAATGCCAGAGCGAGTTCGAAACGCGTCGGCAATAGCAGAAAGGAATTGGCAATAGCAGAAAGAATTCAAGTTTATTTATCAGACAATTGAAAATTTGTATTTGTTACAATTCATTTTGTTTTCTTTTCCTTACTGCAAATAGCTTCATTGCTTAATACTACATAACGACTGATGCTTCTCGTATGACCGTATTTGTATATTTATGTACACTTAATGATTGGATGTCATTTTGTCATATGTATTTATGTATTTTTGTTAAAATTCTTTGTCAAATGTTTTTGTATAAATTGTATGTACGTAGTGTTTTTCTCATGCAATCAATGCTTTAACTTAATGAGATTTATATGAAAAAGTAAATGGTTTAAATAAATTCGACCATACAAATCATAACAAGGATTTGGTTTGTTGCTCAAAATATAGCTATCAAAAATCGCAGGGCCAGCATTTCTCTTTGTATAAATTAAACATGTGCGGTGGCACTGAATTTCCGCTGCTTATCAGAAACTGAGGAATTTTCAAACTTTGCTGAAACATATTTAACTACTGGCTGTCACATTTTTTTAAATACTACATTGAGTCGAAGTTACATTCTTTTTTTAAAGCAATAGTATTAAGTTTACATCCCCATTCACTGATCACTGTTTATGTGGTTTTCATATGTGAGGTTCCATAAACCTTGCCTGCTCACTGGCTAACGCATGAATGTCAAAGGTCAAAGTAGAACCTGCTGTCTAGGCTTACATAGACAGCAGGGAATGTTTGTTACAAGTATTTACACTCTTGCCTTTGATTTCTCCAGGCACTGGAAAGCAGGCTGCAGGAAGGGACGCATGGCTCGTGTCATGCTGGGGAACACACATGGTTTAGGTGTAGTGGTTATAAAGTGCTTTTCACTGCGTGTCTCTCTGCGTTTTCAAAAGGATATAGCCTCTTCCACCCAGCATATGACCGAAGGTGCGAGATCTGACGAGTTGTAATAAGGACGATGCAATTTATAAAACCAAAGACTTCTAGCTGTTCTGCAATATCCTCAGCGCCAAAGTTGACAGCTCTGGTAATAACACAGCACCCTCTCGCCATCTCACAGGACTGTTACCTGTATCTGACACTGCTGCTCCCGCTGTACCGCACAGTGCACCACTGCTGCGCTTCCCAGCGCTATACTCTGCAACAAGCAACCATTGACAAAGCCAATAGTCCTGGCTTCTTGTTGGTGCAATGATACTTGCTGTATTATATATCTGGATGCAATGACATAAACAACATAATACCAGTCGCGCGGAACACTATGCTAAGTGCAGGTTTTTAGCCTAGGTGTTTTAAACTGCGCTCTTAATTACATCCAACACCCCTTTGAAGAGACCCCCCAGTTCTTTTACACCGCTTAAAGCCCTGGAAACAACACCATGTTACAGTAATCTCACATCCTGGCACTGTGCATCATGCATGACTTCTACGTTTTCAGTCTGCCTATGTGCAGGGGCATAGTGAACTCTCCCCCACCGCACCCATCCCTTGCTGTAGTTCGTTCTTGATAGGCCTCTTCTGTCTGCAACTCTGCAGACAAAGGCTCAGCTCTTAATTAACCCTGGGCGAAGAACTACGCTCCGTTCGCGGAGCTTGCGGAGTTTCGGCAACTCCGCGTTCTACGGAGAACGCGAAGCTGTCGATTACTCCGCGATCCGGTGCGTAGCGTAGTTCTCGCGCGCTGAATAACATTATCGCGTGCACGGCAATGGCTTACCTTGGCCCGTCGCGACAGCCTGGGTAGGTTCGCGCGATATTTGACGCGATCACGCACTTTGGCAGTGCGAACGAGAAGATGAGTTACCGAACATGTCTAACACAACGCGAACACGTTACTTGTGACCCGGAACAGGAAATAAGGGAACGCAAGCGGGCGGGACAAACCTCTGGAGTAACTTAGCGCGCTAGCTATCTCGAGCATGCAGGCAGCGCCCTGAACACGCGCACCGCGCTCCCGAAGACGAAAAACGGCGCGCGAACGGGTCTAGCAAGCAACTACGCATGTCCGCGGAGCTACGTGTAGCTCGCGGAGTGCAAGTGCGTCTTCGCGTAGCCTCGCGGAGTGCGGCTACGCGAACTACGCCCAGGGTTACTCTTAATGTGGAAAGGTGGGCGAGTAAATAAGTGAAGGAATGTCTGAATGGCTGGATGGATTACTGAAAGGGGCATGGATAGATAATGAAAGAATGGATGGATGAGTGAATGAGTGGAAGTATGGATGAGAGAAAAGGTAAATAGATGGATATATGGCTGGAAAGGTAGATGGATGGGTAAAAGTGTAGATGGGTATGTAAAAGGATGGATGGATGAGTGAAAGGGCAGCTTATGGGTGAGTGAATTGGTGGATGGGCGTGTGAAAGGATGGATGGATGAATGAAAGGGTAGATGATGGGCAAGTGAATGGGTGGATGGATGAATTGATAAGTGAAATGGTGAATGGATGGATGAGTGAAAGAGTGGATGTAAGGATTTATGAGTTAGTGAAAGGGGGTAGATGGACAAAAGGATGGATAGATGAGTGAAGTGAAAGGGTGGATAGATGAGAGAACGGATGGCTGGATGAGTGAATGGATGGTTGGATGAGTGAAAGAATGCGTCCCAAATTGCTTTAAGGAAGATAACAGGAGGTACATACCACCCACCCACCGGTAAAAAAATGGTGGCGAGCCACGGCCAACTGCCGATTAGGTCAAGGGAGCCACAGGTCAAAAAAGTTTGGGAACCACTGAGTTAGACTCTCACTGGAGGATGTCCTCCTCTCTGTACCTCACAACACTACCCTCTGTACTTCACAGAAATGCTCCCGTACTTCCAATGACCGCTGGTAGGCACAGAGCTGCTTCCGCTGCCTCTTAGCTCTATCCTTTCAGTACTGCCTCCATATGCAATCTCACACATCAGTGAGGCTTAATTTATTTCTCTTCCTCACAGTGCTCCTCCGCCTGCCTCGCAGCGCTAGCCTTAGAGTACTTCGTCCACGTGCAACTCCTACCTCAATCCTACGCCTCACTGGAGGCCACTGTACTACCCGCTGTCCCTTTTAGTGCTGCACCATGTATGGCACAGGCTCCCTCTATGCACCTCACAGGTGTATTGCATGTACCTCAAACTGGTGCTCCCGCTGTACCTCCTACTGGGCCACTGTCGCGCCTCTCGGCGCTATCCTCACCGGGGCACTTCTTCGGCACTTACTAAAGGGTGTGGTGTTTTTTCTGTACTGCAGAGACCTACGTCACAGGCTGCTCTCTGTACACACCTCACAGGACTGTTACCTGTATCTAACAGTAGTGCTCCCGCTGTACCTCACAGTGGGCTACTGCGGGGCCTCCCAGCGCTATACTCTGGATGCTTCCGATTCCTAAATGAACCAGTTAGACTCTCCCTGGAGGATGCACTCCTTTCTCTGTACCTCACAACACTGCTCTATGTACCTGACAGAGATGCTCCCGTACCTCAGATAACCGCTGCTGGTATCCACAGAGCTGCTCCCGCTGCCTCTTAGCGCCAGCGCAGTGCTCTCAGTACCTCCTCCATATGCAAATCTCACAAATCAGTGGAGGGTTCATTTCTTTCTCTTCCTCACAGTGCTCCTCCGCCTGCCTCGCAGCGCTAGCCTTAGAGTACTTCGTCCACGTGCAACTCCTACCTCAATCCTACGCCTCACTGGAGGCCACTGTACTACCCGCTGTCCCTTTTAGTGCTGCACCATGTATGGCACAGGCTCTCTCTACGCACCTCACAGATGTATTGCATGTACCTCAAACTGGTGCTCCCGCTGTACCTCCTACTGGGCCACTGCCGCGCCTCTCGGCGCTATCCTCACCGGGGCACTTCTTCGGCACTTACTAAAGGGTGTGGTGTTTTTTCTGTACTGCAGAGACCTACGTCACAGGCTGCTCTCTGTACACACCTCACAGGACTGTTACCTGTATCTAACAGTAGTGCTCCCGCTGTACCTCACAGTGGGCTACTGCGGGGCCTCCCAGCGCTATACTCTGGATGCTTCCGATTCCTAAATGAACCAGTTAGACTCTCCTTGGAGGATGCACTCCTTTCTCTGTACCTCACAACACTGCTCTATGTACCTGACAGAGATGCTCCCGTACCTCAGATAACCGCTGCTGGTATCCACAGAGCTGCTCCCGCTGCCTCTTAGCGCCAGCGCAGTGCTCTCAGTACCTCCCCCATATACAAATCTCACAAATCAGTGGAGGGTTCATTTCTTTCTCTTCCTCACAGTGCTCCTCTGCCTGCCTCGCAGCGCTAGCCTTAGAGTACTTCGTCCACGTGCAACTCCTACCTCAATCCTACACCTCACTGGAGGCCACTGTACTACCCGCTGTCCCTTTTAGTGCTGCACCATGTATGGCACAGGCTCCCTCTACGCACCTCACAGGTGTATTGCATGTACCTCAAACTGGTGCTCCCGCTGTACCTCCTACTGGGCCACTGCCGCGCCTCTCGGCGCTATCCTCACCGGGGCACTTCTTCGGCACTTACTAAAGGGTGTGGTGTTTTTTCTGTGCTGCAGAGACCTACGTCACAGGCTGCTCTCTGTACACACCTCACAGGACTGTTACCTGTATCTAACAGTAGTGCTCCCGCTGTACCTCACAGTGGGCTACTGCGGGGCCTCCCAGCGCTATACTCTGGATGCTTCCGATTCCTAAATGAACCAGTTAGACTCTCCCTGGAGGATGCACTCCTTTCTCTGTACCTCACAACACTGCTCTATGTACCTGACAGAGATGCTCCCGTACCTCAGATAACCGCTGCTGGTATCCACAGAGCTGCTCCCGCTGCCTCTTAGCGCCAGCGCAGTGCTCTCAGTACCTCCTCCATATGCAAATCTCACAAATCAGTGGAGGGTTCATTTCTTTCTCTTCCTCACAGTGCTCCTCCACCTGCCTTGCAGCGCTATCCTCTGAGTAGTACCCTCAGATGCAACTCTATCCCTCACCAGAGGCAGCAGTGTTTTCTCTGTACCTCACAGTAAGATTTCCTGTACCTTGCAGCGCTGCTTTCTGTACCTGTCAGTGCTGCTTCCCCCGCCTTTCAGCGCTCCTCACGGTGCTTCATCTATATGCAGATCTCATGCTTCAAGTAGGATCTGAAGCTATCTAAAGCACTTCTATGTTTTTGCCCCGGGCAGATGCAGTGGGTCATCCTAGAGGGCGCACAGAGAGTGGGTAAAAAGGCAATTTGGACGACAGGCCCTCAGCTCTAGAGTGGCTACAATGGCAGACATGAGGCTGGAAACCCATCTCGCGTTCACAAAAGGGCTGTGTGAACTTTATGTTTATAAGTTGTGTGTGTTTAACTCACGCTCTGGACTGGATTTTCTGAATGCAGGTATTTCCATGTTTCCAGGTTTCGTTGTGATTTTGCTGAAAGGGGCAGAGAAAGAACTCTGCCAGGCTGCCCCGGGCCATCGAAGGCTTCCAGGCGCAATTGAACCACTAACACAGATGAACCGCCGCTACGGACACCGCTCCCACGGTTACTCCCCGCTGTACCTGTTTAACCGCACCGCCTCATTGAGATCAACTCGGCCCTGGTAACCGCCGCCTAGGACTATGTTCCCGCGATAATACCCGTACTCCCCGGTGCACCAGAACTCTCCTGTGGATTCACAACTTGAAGGGGTTACACCAAGCCGTGGCTACTCATTACCTCTATTGATTACTTGACGCCAAGCGGCGCACTTCATATTCCATGCGCCCTGTCCTGCAGTACCAATCAGCCTTAACCCTAAGGCTTTCATGCTTTTATTCAGGCAATGTAATTTTCAGTCCTGATGATGATCCTTGTAATGCAGTGTAAAGGATCGAAACGCTGTCGACAGTTGATATAGTTACACACCAGTCTCTATTGTGTTACTAAATTTGTGTTGACTATATTAGGATAGCTAGGTTTACTTTTATCTGATTACCAGCATCCCCTTCCTAAAATCTTGCCTGAAAAACCCCACCCCTCTTTATAACTTTTTGTTCATGTCTTATATGTTCATGTTTTATGTGTACTGGATACAGGAGTGTATCCCACTGTAAATTTGTGCACGAAAATCCTTAATCCTTCCTATATTGATTAAATTAGTGCCCGGCTGGACACTTTTTTGCTTATAGCACACATTGTTATCTATAATTATTATTTTTTTCTTTGAGTACATGATACGTTAAGGACCACTGTTGCCTTAAAGAACAGACCAGTTCTTAGCCATTATATCCAAAGGGAGGTGGATATTCTGGCTAAGAACCTATTGGCGATGGTGCGTGAATATCGCTGGTTTTCCAGCGATATTTACGCATTTCGCCGCTATCGCAGGTTATTTTATCACATTGGAGATAAACATTGCTAATAGCACGTTATCTCTGCGATATTATCGGGCGATGCTTGGTGATAAAAAAAATGTCGCTATGCTTCTTTAGTGATAAATATCGCAGTCTCCCATGCCTGCCCCTTGACTCAGCTCTTCCTCATTTTTTTACAATGTGCACAACTCTTATTATTGGAAAGCTTGCTTTACCCTTTGTCACTAGTCATTGCAGTGCTCTTGGACTAGAAGGGGCCCAGAAGACACAGCGAAGTGTAAGGACGGGGTTCTTGTCGGTCTGTATGCAGCAAATGTCATCGCGGGATACTGTGTCGCCCTGAATAGTATTAGATTTTTCTGAGTGTGTTGCTGAGTCTATAAGTAAGCCTGGATTAAATATCCTTTACACCAGTTTAATTCTGCATCATTTCTGACATTTCACATGATAATTTTAACACGTAATCCCAGAGATTACATCATAATGCCACGCCGCGACCATGAGATTCTATATGAGTAAAAGCTTGTCAAAGGAACACTGTAACTGGTGTAGAAAGATTTATGGACATGAATAGCTGTTGTAAATGGTGTAAGTCTAATATTGGGCATTGAGTATTGACTGAAGCTTAGTTTGAATTGATTTTTTATCCAAGTAGACAATTGGGTAACTTTTTTTGAGCAACCTCCTTGTTTTTTTAAATATGGGAAGTGCCTTGGACAATGAAGCCACTGTAAATACTTTAGTTTCTTCCACTTTCTGTCTAGAAGACTTCTCGTTCCTGAAGACCCCTCTGTGTTCTTTGTTGAGTCTTCAATCATTTATTATTCTGGTTCATGGAGGGGAAACATCATTGATAATTTGACTGCAATCTCTGCTGCATCATCCTCCTTGAAATTTCTTGAATGTTTTTAAGCAATTCAGTACAGTGCTTTGGTGTTTGGGGGAAGGAAGTCACCAATAGTTTTTCCTTTTTGGGATTGTTTTTTCAATTTATATGTTGTTGGATAGAATGGAGTTTGAACTAGGTAATGCAGGGCAGACCGAAATGGGAATTATGGGCTAAAATGTAAGGTCAATTGCCATTTTCTTTGCCCAGATTTGCGTTCATACTGTGAGGCTTCATCTTTAGAGCCTTGTCAACAGTAGGCCATAGATGTTTTTCTCAGTTATTTTTTTATTTATTTTAGAAATTGTTAGGGTCCTGTAGATACCCTTGAATTCATGTCACATTTAAGTTATTTTTTGTCTGCAGGTGCCAATTGGTGACTGGCAGGGGTCAGAGAATCCAAGCCTATGTACACAGATTTATTTTACTCTCAGTTGTCTTTTCCCTCACGTGCTTGTTTACTACTGTGTGTGTGTGTGTGATCACACATGTGTGTGCTTGTCTGTGTTTGTGATGGAAATATCTCTCTCTTTTGCTGAATTTGATTTTGTTGGTTTAGGACTCAGGGCACTCTACCACTCTTAACAATGCTAAAGTACTCATGCTCTCTCCCTAAAATGTGGGAGAATTGGCTTAAACCCAATTTGCATATTTAATTTACTTATAAGTCTCTAGTGAACTGCATAACATGTATCCGGGGCCTGTAAATGAAATGCCACCCACTGAAGTAGCCCTTAATTATGTCCCAGGCATGTAATTGCAGAGCTTGTATGTTCAGTTTGAACTGCCATTTCAACTTGGCAAAATACACCTTTTCCAGACCAAAACCTTACTTTTCAATACACATAAGTCATCCCTAAAGTAGGCCCTGGTCAGCCCCAAGAGCAGGGTGCAATTTATTGAAATAATTAGACATTTACTCTTCGTTTTTACACATTCTGGTAGTGAAAAACTCTTAAATATATTTGTCATAAGTGCAAGGCCTATATCTCCCTTAGGATAACATTAGGATTATGTTATTGCATTTTTTAAGCATAAATGGTTCATATTTGGTGTCCCTGGAATCCTAATTTAAATTCCTAATTTATGGTGAAGCTGGACTTTAGATTACAATTCTGAAAATGGCACTTTTAGAAAGTTGAAATTTTCTTGCCTTAGCCGTTTGTTGTCTGCTGCCTGTTTCTGTTCACATTGCTGTGTGTAGTTGGCAGTTGGGCTTTGTGTATTCACCTAGTCAGCCATACAAACTGGAACCTTAAGTGTGACTGAATGGGCTCAACAGACAGGATGGGACTTAGACTCACACCCCGATGCCTGGAACAACACCTGGTGGCCCCCCGCCCTCGGAGACCCCCTCACTGTCACAGACCACACACGCAACCTTGGAATCATCCTGGACTCTGAACTTAAAATGGACTACCAGGTCAACGCCATCACCTCCTCCTGCTATCCCACCCTCCGACTTCTCCAAAAGACCTTCAACTGGATCCCCCCGAACACAGGAAAACTGTCACACATGCCCTCATCAGTAGCAGACTTGACTACGGTAACACACTCGACACCAGTATCAACAAAAACCTCTCCCGCAAACTCCCGAACGTCCACAATGCCACTGCCAGACTAGTCCTCAACCTACGGTGCCACTGCCACATCAGCCAACACCTACGGACACTACACTGGCTCCCTTTCAAGAAGAGAACCACGTTCAATCTTCTCACCCACGCAAACAAGGCCCTCCATAACACCGGACCCGCCATCCTGGACCACTGCCCAGCTCTCTTTCACAACGGTACAGCCGATCAAGAAAACCAGAGCAGGAGGGCGTTCCTTCTCCCTCCTCGCGGCCAAGACATCGAACTCCCTCCCTCTCCACCTCCCGACAGACTACATTGCACCCTAAGTTCCTAAAGGACCTCAAGACCTGGCTCTTCGATGGAACCCAGTGACCCTCCAGGATATGCAGACCTTCTCGAGTCATCCCTCAGTGCCTTGTGACCCATTTCCGGGTAAGTAGCATGTGCTTTACAAACCCATGATTGAATGATTGACTGAGCTGGACCTAGCTGCACGTACACCTGAATAGTTTGTGTCCTGTCAACACACCAAGGGCTGGAGCCAGGGTTGGCATGGCAGGGCATCTGTGCACTTCAAAGGCATTTCTCTAGATCTTTCTTGCCACTTCAAATGCACAACTGTGTAAAAAGAAGAACCTCAAATACTACCACTTCAGTACAATTTTGGACCTGTGGATACTCTACCAGGAATAAGGACTGCTATGCTGCTGAAGACCTGCCACTCTACTGGACTGCTGCTCTGGAAGAACTACTGTCCTGCTATGCTGACTGTTAGACCTAGGGAACCTAGTCTACATAGGGTAGCCTGGCACAGTGGACAAAGCTAAACTCCGAGGCTTTTGTGTAGTGCTTACAATCCCACTCACCATAACTCAGCGACTTACCATTAAAAATAAAGGACGCCACACCAGTTTAGAAAAATACCAGTACCTTTTATAAAAGTTCTCTTTGTTCCTTTTCAGTCAAATTAGTGTATACATTTAGTTCAAAAGAGGTTTCCACATTCAATTAGCAATATTCATCAACTTTCTCAATTCAGTGAAGATTAATTCTGGTTACATTTCATTTGAGATTAACCACCATCAATATCAACAGTATTGCTTGTCAACTTAAATAGTGCAGAATGGGTAGGTCACTGTACAAGATTAATGCACCACATTATATAACCTGACATGTACGTTACCCATCCGAACTCAGGGTTTAAATTAGCTCGAGCTCACGGCTCCACAGAGTTCTACCCCCAGCAGCGTTCCTGGCAATGGTCACAGCCAGCTATACGGCCAAAAGAAGACAGGCAAATTAATTACACTTTCTTATTGCTACTTTTATGCTCTACTTCTATTGGGGACGTTCTGGCTCTTAAAGGTCATTTACTGCCCTGAGGAGTTAATAGTACAATGATCTCTGGCTGTTACTTTCACCCTGTAGTCCGGTTCTTAGCACTCGTGCCCAGGGTTCGTTTACTCGGGGCACCGTTTCCCTTCTCACACCCTCAATACCTCAGTGGTTTCTCAAGTGGGTTAAATCAGGACTCTAAAGGTTAATGTCCCGAAGCCGGGATGTCTATTTGCAGTTATTCTTTAGTCCGGCGAGTCAGTGTTCACAGTTCACTCGCTGTGCCGCCTCCCGCTTCCCCACAGATTTTCCAGCTTACTTCGAACTGAAGGGACAACTCGGCTGGAGTTGCCTACGCGCTCCGGTTACCCGTTCAAGCGCCGACGATGAGAGGACTCAGCTGGAGTTCGCATCGATTGGTTCTGTCAGTTCGTGTTGCTCCTCCGGCGGGACCGTAGCGGCGCTTGTTCCTCCTTCCGCGATCCCTCCGACACAGGCTCCGCCTCTTCCGACCAGCCTCCTTCGCTTCGGGCGCACCTCCTCCGACGCCGCAGGGGTCTTCCTGGTTCCGGACGCCGCCTCTCTTGCAGCGTCACCGCGGATCTACTCCTCCTGTGAGCCGGCCTCTGCTGAGCCCCGCCTCCACCACAGCGGTCGGGTTCGGACCCAGGGCTGACAGCTGATGTCTCGCACACAACGTCACTCCCGCAGAGGGGATACTCACTCCCACAGCAAAGCGGTGAGAGGTTCCAGTTCTCTTAAGTTGGCAACCACCTTTTGAAGCGTAACTCTCACTTTCTGGCAGTCTCTAGGGCAGTTTCACGCTCCAGCACCTTGGTGAGGTAGATTTATTGGACCTGCTTAAAAGTTAGTTATGGGTCCTTCAGGTCAGGGTTCAGTCAAACCAAGAGGGTCAGCATCAGTATAGGGCGATAGCCGGCCCACAGGACGTTCTTTCCCTATTGAAGCGCTGTCCTCCTCATTTAGTTGCCTCCCTCCTGTCCTTGACCACTACACTCTCCTCTGGTCAGTGTGTACTACAAAATGGCCGCTCTGGACTTGGCCTTTTATAGGCTAGCCCCTGACTACTAGAACATGCCAGAGGGTTCCAGAACTTTCCTCACTTGGTCCAATGGGTCAGCCTCCCTAAGTAAACCGTTATGGCAGTTGCTGGCCACCATTTTAGGTCCTTTGGTTTTCCTCAATTTCCAGGAGGTAGGCTAGGCCTCAAAAAGAGAAAATGGAGGAATAGCGTCAAGGAACACCTAGCCCCCAGACAACACTAGCAAAATCCAGGTGGACATTACAGAAAAAAAACTGATAACACTAGGGGCTAAGGGAGACAAAATAAATAATAATGGTAAGGGAACTCACAGGGGCAGACAGGTCTAACACTGACCTGTTGACCTCCTTGCCTGGGTGAGAAGGACTGGGCCTGCATCGCTTGTACCCAAAACCTAGAGTGACTCCAAAGGCTAGTTGGGTAGCCTTCTGATTTGAAACCTCAGGGACATAAGAGGCTTCCAACAACCTTGCACCTGGACTCTACAATCTTTGTTACTGCACTGCCAAGTGGTGTATAGAAAAGTGCCTCTTTTGACATAGTTAGCACCCAGTTTTTGCCTGATGCTTGATGTAATTTTGAATGTAAGTGCACTAGGTACCTGCTAACTAGGCTCCCAGTGACAGGTCTCTTTCCCAAAACTGTACCACTATTGGCACAACTTCAGCTACCCCTGTAAGTTCCTAGTAAATTGTATCCCTGGTAACTGGGGCACTGGGGCTGAAGAGGGTCCACTAGGCCAGCAGCACAAATGTTGCCACCCTAGGTACCCCTTACAAAGGCCATGCACATTGCCATTGCAGGCTGCGTGTCTTGGTACAGAGAAAACTGAAGAACGGACATAGCACACATCCCTGTGCCATGCCCTCTTACACTGCATGAGATATAGCTAAGTTACCCCTACTGCAGGCCTTACAGCCCTAAGGAAAGGTGCACTTTATCCCAGGTGTGTACATATCTACGTGAGCAGATATGACCGTACAATATCTAAGTCCATTCTTGGATACTGTAAGTGCACAGGGAAGCCATAAAGAGGACATGGGCCGGATCCTTGTCATTACAAGTTTTTTTAGCTCCATTATGGCTTCACTATACACTAAGATGTTAGGTTTCAAACTTCTCATCTTAATAAATTCTCACTGATGCCAGTGATGGATGTATTAATAAATGCACACAGGAGATGAAAGGGCCACCTATTCCCAATGGTGGTTGGGGGCAGGAACAACCCCAATAAATTACAAAAGTGGGTTCAGAAATAAACAGTTGATTACATTATATAATACACATTGGGAAAACCATTGTATTTGTTTTTGTACACTATACTATTGGTTTTGCTATTATGTTTGTACTTTGGAGCGAGTGCAAACAAAAGTATCTGAAAAATTGATGTTTCAGAACAAAGAGTTGCTTTCTTTTCTGTAGTATCCATTTTCCCCACAGAGGGAATTTGATTATTTAATCTATCTAAATCTTCTAGAGTTTTTATTAAAAAGTTTCCCATAGTTTCTGAGGAAGATGTATGATATCACTTAGTTGCACCTTTAGAATACCTCAGTGAATGAGTCCCAGACACAGCACTGAGGAACACATACCTTCCAAGAAGACCATGGTGAAAGAAAGGCTGCTATCACCGGGCTGGTTTAGATGGATAGATTTCTAGTATAATGGGATTACATAGTACTGAGTTGCATCCCTATTAGCCTCCATCACACAAGTGTCAGTATGCCAAAACAGTGTCAGTGTCGGCTCTGGTCTGCCAATGGACTGGAATGCTTCCTTGGCTCTGCTTTTCTCATTTCCAAATTAGAACATTTTGATTTTACAGCCTAGTTTCTCTCTCAGAGGAACTATTATCGTACCAAACCTGAGATTAAAGTTCATCTACCACAGAGGAAAGTGATGTATAGGAATTAGGTTGGTGCTGCAGTGGGGTAGTCAGTATGTTGGGTGTTAGGTGTTACCTACTATGGACAATGATGGCTGATTCTGTAACTATCAATTCTGGCTTCAAGTGGCTGCCTGTGCTGTCTGTAAGAAAAGGTAAAGGATACACAAGGGAGTGTCATTTTTGAGGGCTTATGTTGTCTATCAACCCTAAAAATCCTATGGGCCTCATTACAAAATGTAAATGTACACTTTTCATATGATTTTACAGCTTTTTTGCTACTCACAAACTGAATGTAGTTCTGTGTGTAGTATTTCTACAACTGGTAGGAATTCTGAACATAAAAAGATAGGACAGTCTCTGCATGAAGATATTACATGTAAAACTACACTCATAGTTTGTGAATAGCCAAACAATGTAAACTTACACCAAAAGTGTAAGTTTACCTTTTCTAATAATGCCCTATGTGTCTAGGGAAGGCTTCAGCAAATGGAAAAATCCCTTAGATGAAGTGTCAGTCTTGAGATTTCACTTGTGAGGGGGTTAATGCCAGGGAGAAGGAGAGGATTCCATTATGAATCATTGAGCGCTTACAATGACTGAAGTTGCCTTGGCGTCTTTGTAGCCTCAAGAATGTCCCATAGCTTATATGCCATGGACAGGGGAATTTCTACAGATGAACTGTATACATTGAAGCTTTCACATCAATCAAGGTAGACATATATTGATTGCCTTTTATCCCCAGCTACTGAGAGTCGCATAGGATCTAGGCCATTTAGAGCTGGAGCTGAGCAGTGATCAAGGGTGGATTCCCAGTTGAAAAGGCAGTTTGGGCAACGTGTTGGCTTGGCTCCTTTTAGGAGAAATCATGCTTCAGGGCATGTCTGTGGCAGTGGTGTAGCCAATTTCCAAAGCTGGTATGGATGTTGGCATTCAGTGCCTGGCCACGAACAGTTTGTTGGGTAACACTGTTCCTACTTTTAAGTCTGAGTGTGGCTTATCCTTTTCACGTGTCAACAAGAGCGTCCTGTGTATCTCTTTCCTACTGGTTTCTCCAGTTGATTTAGTGGTTTGCATATAATTTAAGGAGAATGCTTAGAGTTTGTGGAAAAACTAGACCTAGGTCATGGCAGATGAACTGTCTAAACATGTTTCTGTTTTGATAAAAACTTCAGTTTTTCCTGCTCATTTTCAATCTGCCTGACATTTGTGGGAGGTGGAATATGATGAAAACCCACCTGTTTTGTTTGTTTCCCCATGTTTTTCTGGTTTAGGCATTGAGGATATTGACTGCTGCTTCACAAAGACCCCACTTCCTGCCTCGTGTGCATGGTCTTTTCAATAAATTCGCTATTAATAATGATGCCCTGATGTTGCAAGGAGAAGAGGTTAATTCATTCATTCATTAGAAACTTTATTCAAACTTTTTTTGTTCAGATCATAAAAGTACATGAAAGTAGATACAAACAGGCCTATAAAATAACAAATAATCACTGTCCTTTTCATTGACAAGCCCCCCTTTATCAGGATACATCCAGACCATCTGCGCACCATAATTCTTTTCTCTACGGTTGTATTGGGCCCTCAGCTTGAAAATCTCACCCAACCTCAGCTTGGGAAAGTTCTGGCATGTCATGGTACCTTAAAAGATTTAATAAGCCTCAGGCACTAAATTCCTGCTCAACGTAGCTTAACCATCCACTCTTGCTGTGGTTCTCCGTTTTAAGTAGGTCTGTAATAATCCTTTGGTTGGTTAAGGGAGACTGTGTCCCTACGCTAAATCGACAGCCACAACATGAGTGGTACCAGGCAAATTGAGTCAGTAATGCAAGGAAGGCCCAATTCTATATGAGAAATATAATTGGAGTACGATTGTGACAGGGAGATTCGAGATTTCAAACAAAGAAATCAATTATCTGTAGTGGCTCAATGGGGGCCATGCCCCATACGCCTGCCCCATACACCACGGCTAAAACTGTTATGGCCTGATAAATCTTTTTTATGGGGCAAAGAGGTCTAGCACCCAACCTCCTTGTGAATATTTTTAGTGCCGCTAAGATCTTATCTATAGCCATTGCCCTTTCTTCCACCAACTGTGTCCAAGATTGATTCTGTTCGAAAAGGACTCCTAAATATGAAATTGAATTAACCACCTCAATTCTTTTTAGTCCATATGAAAGTGTGGTACTTTATCTTTTTTCCCTGCCCCTGCAATTAGTATAAATTACTTCGCTTGGTTAACTTTTAGGTCCAGCTTGCTCATAAAAGCCTCATATGCTGTTATCAGACGCTGGAGACCCACGCCAGTTCTGGAAAGCAGTACGGCATCATCGGCGTATGCCAAGATAGGGAGTCGATGGGAATCAAATATGGAAACATCCAGGGATGAGGCCGCCAGGGCATCCTCCACACCATTTGTATAAATAGAAAATAGAAATGGTGCAAGAACGCCGCCTTGTCTTAAGATCTTAAAGGGGCGGGTATGCTCCCCATTCCTCCCATACCGAACAGATGCAGAGGCATAAGAATACTGTTGGCGAATGAAGTCAATTAGGGGCTGGTCCATTCCCATCGCAGATGGTTCAAATAACAATATTATAATAGTCACACACACTTGTTGTTAGTTGTTATAGTTACATTCCTGTAGAATGGTAGGTGGTGTGAGTGGGTTAATCCTCCTGAGAGCGAGGATATTGAATAAGCAGATAGCGCTGTCCTCTGCGATAGAGGGGCGTCCCCCAATTCGCACTCAATGAACGTTACTTGACTGTTCAGAAAAGCTGGTGATTCAAAGTTACTTGCAACAAGTGATGTTTGTCACTCTTGAATTTTATTTACATGAAATTCATTACTCCATGAATTTTAACTTCTTATTGATTCCACATTGTAAATCATGATTTTCTTACGTAAATCTCTTCAATTACCCAATGCATTTTGGGCTTTGGACCCTTCATCAGGGGTATAGCTGCCTAAAATAAACGGCCAACGGTCAAATAAAGTAACATTACGGTGTACTAGGCAAATAATATGACAAAAGTATCATTTGGTCATGCTTATATTGGTGATCTCTATGCCACAGTAAAAACTCCAGATACAGTCCAATATTCATAGTGTATGTAATTTAAAAACGCTAATGTGAAATGTTGGGTAACATGTCAATAATGTGCCCGCTCGTTGTGAACCACTATAGTGCACGGGGTCTATAAATTGTGTATGCCCGGTAAAAAAAGAGGTAATAAAGGTAGCCTCACAATCGCTTACTAGAAACGCAACGTGTTCGGGTGTACAGGAAAGATCAAGCAGTATTCTGCAAGAAAATAACGCTGAGGATATCCAAAAGGATTAATCAGAGTGCATATGAAAAAACCGGCATCGTTGCAGAACAATAGCTTACCAAAATGTGAGGATGTGAAAACAGATTCCCGAATCTCTGCTCGAACGCGGTAGTGCTCTGTCTTCCGGGTGTTCGACAATTAAAGCACGAGGTGATGATGTCATAGGTCACATGACCGTCGTAACAACGATTAACAACTGAGTGTAACGACTGAATGTCGAGAATTTAAGCATTCATAGTATATGCATAATGTAATGAACAGCGGTTAAATATTCAAATAAAACAGATGAAAAAGCAAATGAAAAAAACGGATGGGAAAGAACGTGTAGGTGTCACGTGACAGTAGACACGGAAGAGTTTGTAGTTTTGGAGAAAACAAAATGGTGCCTGTGTGATGGTGTGCAGACGTAGTGTAATGAGCATGATAAAAGCCTATGAACAGTACCCATACATTTAAATAAATGGAAAAAAATACACAATATATTTCAACAATATATTTCAAAGAAAGCAACCAAATTCCAATTTTTCATTGAGTCCATTCGGGCTCACAGTATTCAGATGATATATCCAATAGATTTCTCTTTGTAATAAATGTTTAGAGTTGTCTCGTCCCTGTTCCATGGTTATGTGTTCAAGTACACAAAAGCGTAATTGGCTGATGTTGTGATGGTATTGATTAAAATGAACAGCTACAGGAGATTTCTAATTGCATATACAAATGTTACTCTTGTGTTCGTTAATCCTAATGCGGGTTTTTCTTTCGGTCTTTCCAATATATGCCAGTCCACAGGAGACATTTTAATACATATATAACATTCTCGTTATTGCATGTAGCATTCACTTTCATTTTGATGGAAACTCCCGTATGCAAATGTCTTATTGTGTCTCCTTTGATAATTGCGTTGCAATTTCCACAGTTCAAACAAGGTGATGTTCCTTTAAACTTAGGGTGTCACTTGCGGGTGTCTTGAGAACTTGTTTTAAGTTGTGGGTGCGTTGATCCGCGAATCGTGGTGGTGATTCAAAGATATCCTTGAAATCCACTTCAGACCTAAGCATGGCCCAATATTTTAAAAAGACTGAAGGAAAAAAACGCATGAGGATTAATGAACACAAGAGTAACATTCGTACATGCAATCAGAAATCTCCTGTAGCTGTCAATACCATCACAACATCAGCCAATTACTCTTTTGTGTACTTGAACAAATAACCATGGAACAGGGACGAGACAGCTCTAAACATTTATTACAAAGAGAAATCCATTGGATATATCATCTAAATACTGTGAGCCCGAATGGACTCAATGAAAAATTGGAATTTGGTTGTTTTCTTTGAAATATATTGTTGAAATATATTGTGTATATTTTTTATGTTTATTTAAATGTATGGGTACTGTTCATAGGATTTTATCATGTTCATTACACTATGTCTACATCACACAGAAACCATTTTGTTTTCTCCAAAACTACAAACTCTTCCGTGTCTAGTGTCACGTGACACCTACACATTCTTTCCCATCCGTTTTTTTCATTCGTTTTTTCATCTGTTTTATTTGAATAATGAACCGCTGTTCATTACATTATGCATATACTATGAATGCTTAAATTCTCGACATACGGTCGTTACACTTGTTTTTTTATCGTTGTTACAACGATCATGTGACCTATGACATCATCACCTCGCGCTTTAATTGTCGAACACCCGGAAGACAGAGCACTAACGCATTTGAGCAGAGATTCGGGCATCTGTTTTCACATCCTCACATTTCGGTAAGCTATTGTTCTGCTACAATGCCGTTTTTTGTTCATATGGACTCTGATTAATCCTTTTGGATAACCTCAGCGTTATTTTCTTGCAGAATACTGCTTGATCTTTCCTGTACACCTGAACACGCTGTGTTTCTAGTAAGCGATTGTGTGGCTACCTTTATTACCTCATTTTTCACCGGGCATACACAATTTATAGACCACGTGCACTATAGTGGTTCACAACGAGCGGGCACATTATTAACATGTTACCCAACTTTTCACATTAGCATTTTTAAATTATATACACTATGAATATTGGACTGTATCTGGAGTTTTTACTGTGGCATAATGATCACCAATAAGAGCATTACCAAATGCATGATACTTTTGTCATATTATTTGCCTAGTACACCGTAATGTTTCTTTATTTGACCGTTGGCTGTTTGTTTTAGGCAGCTATACCCCTGACAAAGGGCCCAAAGTCCAAAATGCATTGGGTATTTGAAGAGATTTACATAAGAAAATCATGATTTACAATGTGGAATCAATAAGAAGTTAAAATTCATGGAGTAATGAATTTCATGTAAATAAAATTCAAGATTGACAAACATCACTTGTTGCAAGTAACTTTGAATCACCAGCTTTTCTGAACATTCAAGTAACGTTCATTGACTGCGAATTGGGGGACGCCCCTCTATCGCAGAGGACAGCGCTATCTGCCAGTCCCATCTCTGCCATAATGGTCCAGAGCTTAGGGTGGGAGATGCAGTCAAACTCTGCCGTTAAATCCATAAAAGCTAAATATACAGACCCTCCAGCTTATCGCGATTTCGCGATTTGCAAAAAAATCGCGAAATCGGCCGATCTCGGGAAATGCCGCGATATTTGCAAAAAAGCCCGCGAAATTTGCCGTCCGCCCGTTTTCGCCGTCTTTCCGCCCGTTTTCGCCTTAAAAGAAGGAGCGCGAGGCACCCATTTTCCCTTTCCCCCCAGGATTGACCCAGGAATGATTTGCGGTCGAGGACGGCGGCCGAGCGAGGGAGAAGACCAGCACCACAGCAGCAAGAGGGTGAGAGCGCACGAAGCGGCAGCGACACACACGAAGACCCTTCCTCAGAGACCAGGGCGAGCAGAACACAGGTAAGTCCGCCCGCCGCACACATAGGGAAGAGCGCTGCCCGGGTGGGAGGGGGGCAGTGGAGATGTGGCCGACCGAAAGGGAAGCGCTGTGGTTCGGCCAAGGCGGATAACGTGCGCCATCTCTGCCCGTCTCCCCGGGATGAATGCGATGGTGTGTTTGTGGTGCTGCCTCATTTGAGATACAATTGTGTGACGAGACACTGATATTTGAAACACTGGCCCTCGCTGTTGTCGCGCCACCGCTCTCCTAAATGAATAGCCTTAAAAACGTAAACAAATTTCACCGCCATGACAGCTCTGTGGCTGCAGCGGTTGAGGGCCCTGCTTAAGCCGGAGTAGTAGTTTGCCGGCGCAATCTAATCAGCCGCAGTGCATTTCTGCCATTATTCCCTTTGAGATTATAATAATTTAATGTTTTATTGATTCATAGTTCTTGGCTTATTGTATAACGCAATTTAAACTCCAGCTTGGTGGTAATTTTATCTTCCAGTCCCATTTGTCAGCGAATTCATTTTGATTTTAAAAGCGGAGCGCAACTCTGAGATGACACAAAAGCAGAAAAGATGCAAGAGCGCGCGGAAGAGCAAAGTAGCACTTAAAAAGAATGTGCTTTACCTGGTAAATTATGGCGGTGCAGGAATGAAAAGCTGTCATGGCGAGGCGCACTTTCATTTAGATAGAAGAAGCCTGAATGGCATAGCTCTACGGCTCGCTGTTTTTTTTTATTTTTTATTGTGAGCTTGATATAATACGGTTCTTTAATCATCAGTGTGAACCGTTGCTCTCAAGGCAAGGGGGTGAAGACTTTTATGGTCTGATAGTTTTGATGTAGCATGGAATTTGAAACACTAGTGGGGGCAGTGCTTAATTTATGCAGGTGGGGGACCGGGGTTTATTTTTCGTTATCATTTACTAATGCTTTCCGAAACGTCAGGAAGTGATATCCCACTAGGATGAGTATTTCGCTTTATAAAAACTCTAAATAATATTAACAAGCACTTTCTGGATTTACAGCGTCCTTCAATTTAATTGGTCAAGTGTCTTCACCACTGTAAATAAGGTAAAGATTTGACTCTGACAACACAAAAAAAAACTGAGACAATGTATGAAGAATGCCTTGCGAGGATGCACAAGTCTCCAGGTGGTCTTCAATGTAAGCACGATGCATTTATGATACAGGGACAGAAAAAAAATGTTTCTTGCAAAAGATATACCCAAGCATGCAATCGGCTGAACATTTAGAATAGCAAAGTCTTCTAGAATTCTTAAAATGGCAGGGTTACGTTCTCTCAGCTCTAAATATTTACGCTTATGGTCACCACTTACTTTTATTTTTCATTTTTCATTTACATTTTATTACAATGGTGTTTACAGGCAAAAGTGCAATACATTTTCAATATAGCTGTTTAGATTTAAAACGAAAAAGTAAATACTGCCTAATTGGGCATGTTTTCCAACTAGGTTATATATTTTAGAGAACATGCCTTTTAACTAAAACAAATGGGCTGAATTGTAAATAAACAAAATGTACATAGCTCCATGTTGTCAAATAACTCAAACAGTAAGATATCTGTGTTTGGTGTTGCAAAAACCACAAAAAAAAATGCCGCTAAATGCCGCTAAATTTCCGTTTTTGTGCCGCTAAATTTTCATTTTTGTGCCGCTAAATTTGCCAATCCATGCCGCTATATCCTGGGGGGTCTGAATATAGTTTACCACCCTATGCCCTCACATATTTATCCATAATAAGATAGAGATTTAGGCACTGATCAACAGTGCCCTTCCCCTGTTGGAATCCATACTTGGTATGCATTAAAAGATTCCTATCGCGCGCCCAGGATTCGAGCCTAAACAAAAGAAAATGACTTATCAGTTTGGCAGTTGTGTCAATAAGGGAAATGGGTCTGTAATGTTTGGGATTACGTTTATCTCCCTTTCTAAAAATTGAAACAATTAAGCTCGTCTTCCACGATGGCGGTGGGCCCAATAGCTCTCTCTTCTTAAAAACATTTGTCCGCAAGGGGACCCAACGATCTTGATCCCTCTGGAAAAAGTCCATTGGGAGCCCATACGGGCACGGGGCTGTCCCCGTGCAACGGCCTCTAGCCCACTGTTTACCTCCAACAGGGTGAATACTAGATTTTCTGGGCGATTAGGGCCTACTGAGTTGGGAGGACTAGGGTGAGAAGATGTGAGGGAAAAAATGCTTGAGTAGTGTGCCACCCAATCATCTTGTATGAGTCTAAGACAGGATCTCCTTGGGTCTTAAAGCAAGGAGTGTTAATTATGTCCCAGAACCCTTCCCTGATTCTGAGGCATCCTCTAAACTGGCCCAGATTTCCTCCCTCCTTACTCTTTCCCTAGATTTTCTTGCTGATTTATAATCCCTACGTAAGGAGGCGATTAGTGTTGCATGCATCCCTAGGGTTTGTCTTTCTTGTTGTTACCAGGGCCTTTCTAGATTTTGCACAGGGGGAATCGAACCAACGATTGGCCTTTTTGGATCTATCTGACTTATACCGTGTATACCTAATAATGTTACCCTGGGGGAGCTATTTGGATCCAACCATGTTTCTGTGCTAGCTAAAGAGTTACTGACTGTTTCAAAAAAGAGTTTTGGCACTATCTGTTTGAGATGCAGTCAAAGAAGGGGGACTGAAGGGCTTTTTAAAGAGAGGTCCAGCATACATGCCCTGCTCAAAGTACAACAACTAAGGTATGCAGTTCCTTAAAGGGAGGGGCGGTGCAAAAGGAGAGCAAGCGGGATCCCAAAAAGGACGTAGAAAGTATGGTATGAAGTTAGGTGGGAAATCCTTCCTTTCAGAATGAGGGCCCTCACACACCCAGTCTGCTGGGTGTCATACTTCATCATCGTGCATGCTCCTCGTCGCAATAACCGACGGGCACCCTATGCAGGGGTTCTTTGGCAGAGGACTTTTATTACTTGCTGTATGGTGTAGTGGGTGTAAGGGGCCTATAAAGTGTAGAGAAGTGTGTGAGCTGCAGTCAACTAGACCAAGTGGGTTAAAACAGGGGACTAGAAGAGTCAGGCAAAACAACTTTAATGATCCTGCCTTCCGCCCTGATTACAAATGAGTGAAGTGGCGACCCTCTGCAAGTGATGTGGCATGGTGTTGCACTCAATTCCGTGCGGTGTGGGCCCACTTTAAATGATATCCATTTCTCCTTGCGATTAATGGTGGAGCTGTTTCCTGCTATCTAGGCAGTTCTCTAGGGGCAGAACGGATCTCACAAGTTAAAACGTCGTGATCGCTAAAAGATGTAAAGAGAGCATCGACCTGGGTACAGCTCTCATTGAGGGAGTTTGAAATAAGAAGGAAGTCTATAGTTGTTTCATATTCAAAACGTCAGAATGTTTTAAGTAGGGATTCAGTGGTAGAAGAATACTTATTCACAATCACCATATCCCTAGCTGCGAGTGTCTGATTCAGACTATTGCCAAAGGTGCTGTGAGAGAAGTGATGTAACAGGTTACCTATGAGATCTGTCATACCACATACTTTCTCTAGACTATGTGTACAGGAATGGATGTTAAAATCTCCCAGCCAGATTACATATATGGGTTCTTTAAGCCTTTGTGTTTTAGAATAGCATCCAGGACCTTATTTACCTCATCTACAGCCAAGTGCATATTGGGCCCAACATTGTTGTGGTAAAAGCTTATTAAAAGCCAAGACCCTAGTTTGGCCAACTCGAGGATAAGGATATGGAAGAAGAAGCTATTTTCTATAAACTTTTTTATCTTCAGGTCCGATGCATTTGGAATCAGTGTTAACAAACCCCCCTTAGCCATCCCTGATGGCGTTGGTACTGCCCTTGATTGGAAGGGACAATAGCAATTTACAAAAAGGGGGCCGTAGCCCAGGTTTCCTGGAGGGAGATTAGATCACATTCCTGCCAGATTATTGGCCATTAATCATTGGCCGCTTTATTTGCTATACCCGCCACATTCCAGGTTGCAAATAGGATTGAGTTAGCGTGCCCCATCTTCCGTGTATAAGACCTAGGGCGTGCATTAATTTCTGTCAGTACGTTTTCTGGTAGGGAAGGACCCTCAAGTGGACGTAGAGGTAGTCAATCACAAAGGTCCATGTCAGAAAGGGGTGCACATTTGTTTGTGCAGGGTAAACCTGGATTTCCCATTGGGATCAAATTTGTATAGGCCACCCTATGAAGCATAGGTGGTTTCAGGCCCATTCGGTCCACCTGGGGGGGAGAAGAATAGAAGTAGCCAAGTGTCAGTGCTAGAATCTGGGTACCCTTAGGTGCGACTTTGTGTAGTTGGCACAAAAGAGATCTCAGTATTGATGGATTATTGAAATTGAGTACCACACAGTCTCCCTCCAGGGTTTTTAGGGACGGTCCCACCCACCCTACCCTTCTTGCCATGATGATATGATTGGCTAGCCAGGACCCCCCCTCCCGTCAAAACTGTTGTGTAGTCAGTCAGCCAGTGGAGAGTTTTATCGATTAACTGAGTCGTATTTTCAATCTGATCCACCCTCAGGGTGGGAACATTTCCAAGAACCAATACGAGAGGAGCCGCTGTAGGTGGTAAGTGCAACGTTTGCTACCCAACATGGGCCTCTCCCATAGTATTCGTCCTCTGCTTTGTGATACCAAAATTTCCACCCTCTAAGCTAGCTGCCTGTGAGTTACTTAGCGGCCTGCCCAGGGCATTTCTAGAAGAGATAAAAGATGAGCATTTCAGTTCACTTGAGTTTGAGCGATTAACAGTACTTTGCAATGTGATGGGTTGCACATGCCGGTGAGGAACAGGTGAAAGAATGTTCATGTTCTTATTAGGATGACCTTCTAATTGAAGTGGGTGAGGTGGATAATCTTGGTTCGTTGTTAACACTGATGAGACCCTCTCTGTCTCATGTAATACGTGTGGTCTAGCCAATACGACCAAGCCCCCTAACTTAGATACTCTCTCTTCAATTTCTGAGAGTTTGAGCTGGAGGGGGCTTAATAGGACTGTAACCATAGTTTGCATCCTTTTCTAGAATTCCTCTCCGCCCGGCAGAGAGGGGAGAGTGACCTGATCATGGCTGAGTAGGGCTGGGGTTATCCCCCGTTCCGGTTCACCATCCCCCTTAGGTTTAGCAATTTGGGGACCTTTTTGTTGTTTTTGTTTTTGAGTGCCCGCACCCCTCCATCTCTTCACCGGTGGTTCTGTCATGTTGTCCTCAGTGTGCAATTTGGAAAGCCGGCCCCTCGTAGCTGTGCTAGGCCCATTTGAATAACCCTAGAAGCTGCATCCAGATCTGGTGCCGAGGGGGGCTGAGACTAACTTTGCAGAGGAGCAGAAAAGGAGGTTTGCGGGACACCACCCGAGGTGAAAGAACCTAATGAAGAGCGTCTCTGCAAAGTAGGAGGATTTAATGAAAGTCGCCACTCTGTCAGCTCGATCTCATGGCTGACCATTGATTCAGCCCTAGTAATAAAGGCATCCAAGGTTCCTGCTACTCCCTTGCACTTCCTCATTGTGGATTCGAATATCAGGCAGGAAGACACATATCTAAGCACGAGTAGTAATAGTCAATAGTGGTATAAAACATCACAGTACCTGAGTGCTGAAGAATCACTTTCCATTGTCCTGGTGTTAGAGGGGGGGCCCAGCACAGCCAAGATTCCCCCGGGCTTCGACATGCGTGGACGAACCCGCCCTTGGCCCGGGCTATGCCTGGGCACGACCCTGTGCGCGTCCCGCAATGTGGGCCGGCAACGGTGTTTTCAAGCACCTCCAGGAGGTTAGAATGATGGGAGATATAGTCCCCCCTGCCGCTTCTTCTCCCACCTGACCTTAAGGGCACAGGACACAGGGACTGCTTGCTGGCTACACCTGCCGTGAGCCGAAAACAGTGTTTTCAAGCGCCTCAAGGCACTTAGAATTATGGGAGATGTAGTCCCCCTGCTGCTTCGACTCCCAGCTGGTCTCAGGGGCACAGGAAACAGGGACTGCTTGCTGGCTAGAAGTTGTTACTGAAGCCTTTGAAATTTTAATAAATCACTCCTTTAGCCATGTTGGTGTGGGAAAGACCTGCTGATAGCTAATTATGAACTAAACGATGCACAACAAGTTATCACTTAGTTTCTCTATTACATATAATGATAGCCTTTCATATCAGGACTAGCTATCAGCAATGATCAATGGAACCTTCCCTCTGGCACTGTACCATCTGCCATGCCAAATTGTATTGAAATAGACTGCTAGAAGACCATGTTTTAGCCGCAATTTCCTGGTGCCTTAATTTCAAGGTTGCCATTCGGCCAGCCAAACCCTGTCTTCTATAGCAATGTATGTGTCTTTTTACAAGCAATCAAAATGTAGGTAGATTGCATGACAGAATATTGAGCACAAAAATATTGTAAGGCCAAAATATAATGGCCTAAATATCAAGGACCACTAAGGACTTAGTCCCACCTGCGAAAGATGACCAGGTAAACAGCAACCACCCCACAATCCTCTGAGCAATATTTGAGTGAGAGTGTTTCAGGTCACGATCAATCCTTTGAGAAATTACAGGGATAGTTAGTGGAAACCCAAACTTTCTTTCATTACAGAAGATCCCACTCATGAACACTAATAAACCATGGATACATTTTTACAGATTCATTTTTAAAATCAAGATATTTTTCTAATGACTACAATGTGAATTGTTACTAAAATAAATGTAAACCAAATGGTTGCTGCAACATCTCCTAAAAGTGTAAACAACAGGAACAATTCCAACATTTTGCTGCATAGCTTATAGCAATCCCATCCTCATTAATCTATCTACTAAGTTACTCCTAGCTCCAAAATGAAAACCTAGGGGCAGATTTACAATAAGTGGCGCATCCCTGCATATCAGCAGGGATGCGCCACTTATTGCGCCATGCCTCCGCCACCATTGATGCACCGCTTTTATAATGCGGCGCACCAATGGGCAAAAATGGCACAGATGCGTGACGCATCTGTGCCGTAAAAGCGGCGCATTGCTGGAGTTGCGTCGCAAGCGTGACGCAGCTCCAGCAAGGCTCTGGGGTCCCTATCTTGTTAATGCTGAGTCAATCCTTACGCCTGCTTCAAGCAGGTGCAGGGTTTTGACGCAGCATGGGCCCCAAAGTGAGTGAGTGAAATCTTGTAGATTTCACTCAGCCACTTTTAGGAGGGGTTCCTGCGCCGGAACGCCTCCTTCTGGCGCAGGGCTTTACAACGTGACGCATCTCCCAGACGCGTCACGTTGTAAGTACCCCGCACCATGGTGCTTCTTTTGCGCCGCCGCTGCGTCACAAAAGTGACGCAACGGCGGCGTAAAAGGGGAGCAAGGGGCTTGTAAATCTGCCCCCTAGAGTTTAAGAGATACTTGTCACCCACATACCCGTCTGATTAATAATAAATTATGTTCAATATAATAGCAGAGCCTGCTAATTATTTCCTGTTCTCACAACTGGGCTGACAAGTGCAGTGAGTGAAGGCTGAATGCCTCCCGTTAGCCGGCCGCCAAAGTTGTGATGCAAATTTGCACAGTTTGTTTCATTTGTACTGTTTGTATTGCCTGGCACAAAGCTCCTCTCTAAACCTTTGCACCCTATGAAACATTGTTTAGTGGTTGCTGAATCTTTCATCTAAAATATTTAGCAGAAAGTGGCATGCCACGCTTTTACTTGTTTTCGTTCTTCAATCCTTTGTTATTTTGAATGATGACATTAAATGCTATACATAATTTCTCTAAAACTGTTCAGATTTAAACAGTAAATAGTAATCATTTAGAATAAAATAGCAAGCCTGGATTACATGCTGGGAATTTATATGAGAAAGCTTGAAAGAAGAAGTTACATGAAACAAATGTGCATTCCATATCAATCATGACATTCGCTTTTAAATAATTGTCATATAAAAGCTGAAAGGGGAGTACCTAGAAGAGAAAAAGCATAACAATCATAACAGTTCTTAACTCCCATCTGCGTACCTTGTAGATTTATATATGGTGAAGGTAGATATTTGTGTAGTTAAGTAGAGCAAACCTCTGCTTACCTATATATACCTACTTACATGCTATTTTGTTCCTCAATATTTCTGCTACAATATTTTGTACCCCAATATTCTGTAGTTGATATTGTGATAGAATACCTGTAGATATGTTTCCGCTGAACATCTAATGGGTTCCTCGCCCTGTCATGTGTGGGGTGGCATGGGCTAACAAAAACCTCTGCCAACCCAACGGAGCTCAAGAAATTCAGACCCATCTCTCTTCTCACCTTCTCAGCCAAGGTAATTGAGAAGGCCATCAATGCCCAACTTTCAGAGATCATCAAAGCAAACCACATCCTAGAACTCTCCCAATCCAGCTTTTGAAGCAACTACAGCACTGAGACAGCACTCCTAGCTGCCAAAGACGACGTCCACACCCTCCTCGAATGAGGTGAAACTGCAGCCCTCATCCTCTTTGACCTCATGGCCATCTTCGATACTATCTCTCGCCGCACCCTATGCACAAGATTCCATGATGCCGGGTATCTGCCATGAAGCCCTGGAATGGATCCTCTCCTTCCTCACTGGACAAACACATCGAGTCACACTACCAGTGTTCCACTCAGGGCTCTTCACTGAGCCCCACTCTCTTAAACATCTAAATGGCCCTGCTTGCCGCCACTATCAGGAACCACACACTCAAAATCATCTCCTACGTCAATGACACCCAGCTAATTATCTCCCTAACCAAAAAAACCACAGTTGCCAAGCACAACTTACAAGACGGGATGAACTCTGTAGCCACCTGGATGAAGTACAGCGGCCTCAGCCAAAGTCCTCATCAAGTGCTCCACCCCCTCCGCTTGCAATGATTCCTGGTGGCCCCCAGCAATTGGAACGCTCCACACCCAATGACAACGGACAAAACCTGAATATCATCCTGAACTTCTCGCTAACCATGAACCACCAGATTAATACCATCTCATCATCCTGCTTCCACATGTTACATCTGGTCAAAAGATCTTCAAGTAGATCGCCACCGAGTCCAGAGAGACGGTCACCCAAGCACTCAGCAGCAGCAGAATCGACATTGACAACACACTCTACTTCAGCATCCTCCAGAAACTCCATAAGAAACTGCAGAATATTCAGAACGCCTCGACTAGGTTCATCCACAATGCTTGAGAGAGAATCAATAGCTCTCTGGATTTCCCTTTTCTGAAACTCAGAAGCAGCAACATTATTGCGGTGTCACCAGGGCTGTAAGGAGAAGCTTTTTCAATATTAAATACAACAAGCCAGAGTTGCTGCTTATTTATCTCATGCAACTAACAACCATTGACAAAGCCAATAGTCCTGACTTGATGTAGGTATGATGTTACTTGTTGTATCATATATCTGAATGCAATGACAGAAGCAGCAAAAAACAAGTTGGGCGGCACTCTATGCTAAGCACAGATTTTTAGCTTGTGTTTTTAAGCCACGCCCTTAAGTACATTGACCACGCCCCTTTTGAGAGACCCCACCAGTTGTTTCATCCCACTTAAAGCCCTCGGTATACGCATTCATCTTTGTATTGTTAGGTTATCGTCGGAGATGTAGGGAAAATGAATGCATCTTTTTCATACTTCCTAGCTGACCTTAGCAAGACAGACCTGACATTTAGTTCTGTACTCGGCAAATGTGCACATATTTTACTAACTATCGCTTCCTAATAATTACGTTTTTTAGATTCTAAGAGGAACCATCTAAAAGGAAGCCCTCAAGCTGCATTCTCTCTCTAATTCAAGATAAAGGGTTTCTTATTTATATATTCAAATATAGTTATTTTGAACTTTGAACCAAATTATTACTAGGGTGTGCTACATTCACATAATTTACTTTTGCATAATTGCATAAAATGTCTTTTAGATTCCATCAAATATTACGTAATGACACCTAATGCAAAACAGCATTGGCACTGTTTTTTGAGTGGAGTGCATCCCTGCTCGAGGATACATTTTGAGTTAAAATAAGAGTTCAAAAGACAAAAGCACTTTCTCTCTTTGGGTCTTGCAGTTTGTTGTACCTGTCTCCATATGTTCCCCCTCACCATTTAACATGGTTAATGTTGTCTCGTGAAATGTTCGTGGTCTAGGCCATCCTGTCAAACATCAAAAAGTATTGTCTTAGCTATCTAAACCTAATCCTCATGTTGCCTGTTTACAGGACACTCATTATCATGATGTAGAACCTCTTAAGCTCAAACGCCAAGGGGTTAATCATATAGTTTTTTCTCGTGCAGTTGATCGCTATGGTGGTGTTGCTATTTTATTTCATAAATCTATTAATGCACAGATGTTATCAACTGAATGTGACTCCAATGGGCGATGGGCTTTGATAGATGCCATCATTTGTAAAAAACACGTTGCTTTTTTATATATTTATGGACCTGTCAAACCTGACCCACAGTTTTGGCATTGTATTACATTGAAATTAGCCTCCATTTCTAACCCCAATATAATTGTTGCTGATGACTTCAATAATTGGTTAGATCCTTTTTCTGACAGATAATCTAAATGTAAATTTAAACCTGATAAAACCTATAAATCATTTCAATCTGCCATTGCCTCTTGCCCTTTATATGATGTGTGGAAAACATGTAATCCAGATGTTAATGAATTTACTATTTTCTCATCTGTCCACCATACTATGTCCCGTATTGATTATATTTTGGCCTCAAAATCATTGCTCCCATATATTAATTCATCTGAAATTGGTTCTACTTTTATCTCCGATCATGCCCCTCTTTTGATTTCTCCCTTAACACGTGCAAACAAGGTTGTTGGCGTTTTAACAGCTCCCTACTTTCAGACCAAACTTTCATTTTAGAAAACCCTTCTTTGATTAATTAATTTTCTCAAATTAACTAACTTTCGGACACCTTAGTTAATAACAATTGGGATGCTTTTAAAGCCTCATTTAAAGCCTTTACTATTGCTTACTCTGCAAGAAAAAAAAAACATCTCAATGCTGAGTATTGTGAAACACTTCAGAAAATTGAGATATTGGAACACAGTTATTTCTCATCTAAGTCCTCCTCCACTCTGCAAGAATTGATTAAGGCCAAGTCTATCTTGAATAAAATTGCCACTTTTGATGCTTGTAACATTCTCCTTAAGATTAAATCTGAATTTCATGGAGGCCAAAACAAAGCGGGGAAAATGTTATCCAATTATTTAAAAATCAAATCAGAACATAAATCTATTGGACCTATCCATTCAGAAACAACAAACAGTCCTTTCCTCTGATTCAGATATTATAGATACATTTCAGTCCTATTATGAACTCTTATATACTTAAGAGACATCTCCCTCCGAAAAAGACTTTGATGCTTTTTTCCAAGGTATCCCTAAACCCTCCTTTCTCCCCAATATTTTTTTACCCCTTGAAAATGACATCTCTCTTCTGGAGATTACAGATGCTCTCAAATCTCTAAAAAAGGCCAAAGCTCTGGGACCGGATGGTCTCTCAGTTGAACTTCTCTCAACCTTCTCCACAATTTTTACCCCAAAATTATTGAAACTTTTTAACTCATTCTTGGACAACTCTAAAGCATGTGGATGTTTTTCAGAAGCCCTTATTGTTGTCATTCCCAAACCGGACAAAGACTCCTTTTGTCAAAACTTTTGACCTATGTCATTGATTAACCACGATTGCAAAATCTTTGCAAAGATTTTAGCTTCCAGTTTAGAAAAGATTATCCCATGCCTCTTTAAACCTGATCAAGTTGGTTTTATTAAAGGCCGACTTGCCTCTGTTAATGCTAGAATGTTTTCAAATATTCTTGCCCTTGGAAAAAAGTATTCTTCCCCTCTAACTGCTCTTTCACTTGAAGGTGAAAAAGCTTTTCACCGCATAAATTGGCAATACATGTTTCATACCCTTAAATGGTCTGGTTTTGGTCAAAGGTTTATTTCTTATATCAAAATATTATATACTGCCCCACGTGCGTGTGTTTTTGTGAATGGCCTTTTTTCCTCATATTTTCAATTACAAAGAGGCACACGTCAGGGTTGCCCATTTTCCCCATTACTTTTTCTCCTATGCTTAGAACCCTTTCTTGAACGTATTAGACATAGCCCTGCCATTACTGGTTTTCAACGTAAATCCCATGAAATTAAACTTTGTGCTCATGCAGATGATATCCTTATTTACATGTCCAACCCATGCAATTCCCTCCCCCACTTTATACAAGAGATTGCTTTTTTTTCAACTGTTTTTGGGTATAAACTTTACTTCTCTAAACTTAAATTTTTCCTATGAATATGTCATGTTATCGCTACATGTTTGATACAACTAACTTCACTTGGTGTCCCCAAAAGATTAAATACTTAGGAACATGGTTTTCCTCAACCCTTCCTGATACTTTATCCCATATTTTATGTGCGTTACAACTTAAGGTCACTAACTTATTATCTTCCTGGTTTCCATTATTTTTATCCTCGTGGGGTAGACTTGACACAATTAAAATGATGATTGTCCCCTAAATTCTTTTCTTACTTTCAATGTTACCCTTTAAATTCCCTAATTACTATTTTTCTCAAATTACTTCTATTTGTACAAAATATTTACGGAACAACAAACATACTCAGATCGCTTTATCTAAACTAATCCATCCAAAATCTGACAGTGGTGTCAGATTTCCTGATTTTAAACTATTCCACACTGCATTTTTGATTCATCAATTTTATGCCATGTCTAAAGATTATCAAGATTCTTTGATGACAACATGGGTTGCTGTTGAATGGTCTCTGTTAAATGACTTTTCTTTTCAGGATGTGTGTTTAT
The DNA here is from genome assembly GCF_964261635.1 of Lissotriton helveticus. NCBI lineage: Eukaryota > Metazoa > Chordata > Amphibia > Caudata > Salamandridae > Lissotriton > Lissotriton helveticus. The sequence continues at coordinate 291,914,524 of NC_136070.1, forward strand.
GACCATTTGTACTTTCATTTCTAAATATTCCATCTTAAAATATTCTCGCCATGTACCACATACCCTTTTTTCCAAGGATTTGACTCCTAGCAGTCTTTTCTGTCTTCTACTTTATGGTTCAATATACATGTCAAATGTTGCCACTAGTCTTTCTACTACAAGCATTGGAAGGAGAAGGGCCTTTTGTATATACACCAATTGATTAATAACAACTCAGTTATACCTTTCTCCCAATTACAAGAGAAATGTAATCTTCCTGACTCTTACACCCAGCAATATAATACATTAGCTCCCATCCTCCACAAGTTTTTACAAAAATTTAACTCCAACCCTGTTCCTATTTCTTTCTCTCCTGTTACACCCTTACATCATGCTCCCTTAGATCCCACTCCCAGTGCCTCTTTTATATATAAAACCCTATCCTCACCTATTAACACTCGGAGAAAATTCCATATCGAATTACTTTGGGACAAGGTTTATCTCAACATGGGTGGAAAATTTGTTCCGCTGGCAGAATTTGCGGATTTTTGGCAATTTCGCAGTCCGCGAATCGTGCGAATTTGCCCAAAAATCCGCAATTCGGTAGTTGGCAATTTTTTTTTTCTAGGGCGCGCTTCAAAAATACAATCTCCCGCATGCGGCATTGACTTACCGTGATTCTAAGTTCGCTGAGTTGTTTTCCTCCCGGTTTGCGTGCGCTGCGCCATTTTGGATCTGGCTGCGTGATCGCGCGAGACTTTTCGACAGCGAGTACGTCATGGAGTCCCGCCACCTTGCACTGCGAGACTTTGAGAATGCGAATACGTCAAAAGGGCCCGCGATCACGCATCGCAAGAGTAAACAATTGCGAATACATAAATGTGACGCGCAGCTGACATCCGGCGGGAGATTTGAAAAACTCGCTTTCCCGAAGTCGCAAAAATTGCAATTCTGCACAAGAAATCTATCGCTGGCAGCATAAACCTTCTGAAAATGATGATTTGGATCAGAATAACTCCTCAGATTGATATTTGGCTGCACTTTTTTGCGCAAGGAGTCCATTTTTGGGGGGGTGGGAGGAAGGAAGTGCCCCATAGTCTCCAACTTCCTGTTCCTGTCCAGCAGACTACTCCCAGTGCTTTGTCCATGTCCTGGTCACTTTTCATTTGGATCTGGAGCTGGAAGGATTACTATTTGTGGCTGCTGCTGGATATTTGTATTTGAGGACTTTTTGTTTGGATCACTTTTGGATTTGAGATTTTACAAGTAAGTTGGTGTTGTTTGTTTGGGGCATTGCAGTTGCTGCAGCTACAATTTATAAACTTTTTCACAACTTTAAAAAAAATATATTGTGGGTAGCCAAAGTATCCAGTAGTCCCAGGGTTAGACATGGGTGCATGATACAACTGTTTCTGTGAGTTTAGTTGAACTTAAATATCATTTACGGCATGGATGGCATGGAATTGAATAGCTCACTGTTATATGTGGACGTTTTTTTTTTAATTTTGGGGTGCGTGTTAAAGGCACACTAGCCAGTAGGCCCAGGGATAGCCAGTGGTGCATGGACCAAGTCTTTCTGTGGGGTCTCTTGAATTTAAACATCATTTAGGGCTTGAATGGCATTGGATTGAGGTGATTTTTCTGTGTATTTCGATTTTTTGGGTGTAGTTGGGGCCTGGTCCAGGGCCTGACCATGTGGGTGGGAGGGCATATTGAGGCCAGGCAGTTTTTGCCATAGGCCGGCAAGCTTGCGGTTGCGGGCCAGTAGGCCTAGGGTTAAATGATGAATGGGAACATGAAACAACTCTCTCTGTGTGGTCTCTCTTCTACTAATTTAATCATCCATTAGAATTGCAATTTTTATTTTGGGTCTTTCCGTTTTTGGGTGTGTTGTGTTAATAATAATAAATGCCTAGTTGCAATAGTATTAATTGAAGCACGGCATATGCAACATTTATTTAACTGATGTTCCTCTGGCTTCTTTACTTTTAGGTGCACAAAGACTGAGAACCAGGAATCATCCTCCTCATCATAACTTGTTGTAGTGCCAGGAAGAAGTCCTGCTGTGGTGTGTGCACAACGTCACTTGACGTCACGTGTGGCCAAAGACAACTCAGCAACTCATGCAACTGCGTCCTGCTGTTCTGACATCTGAAGAAGATGGGCCCAAAGAAAGGTGGCCCTAGCTCCTCTACCAAAAAAGTTGCCAGTGCCACTGCCAGTAAGAAGGAGCAGAAGAAGCAAGTGGCGCCACTTACCAAGGTGACTGGTGTGCCGACCGACACTTTTTTGGGGGAAAAAAACTACGCCTGCAGCAGCGGTGTCCGCCAGGGACCAAGCTGGGAGCAGCACCTCCGCTTCATTGGTGTCAGTGCCACCACGCCAAGTTAGGCCCAAGCCCATGAGTGTGCAGAGGCAGCCACTTTAATTGCTCTTTCACCATCGACCAGTGATTTGGCGTTGACTCATCGCAAAGTAGCATCCAATCAATGCAGGGTGCAACTCATTTGACGAGTGTTCAACCACAGCCGCAACGACAACCACAGGTGCAATAAGGAGAGGCACAAGGAGAGGCGCAAGGAGAGGCGCAAGGAGAGGCCCAAGGAGAGGTGCAAGGAGAGGCGTAAGGAGAGGCACAAGGAGAGGCACAAAGAAGGGCACAACTGCCCACAATGCTTGTTCCTCCAGAAGTAGTGGCACATGAGGAAATCGAGATTCATGCGGAGGTATCAGCTGAGCAAGCCACTCCTGATAATCCATTGTCTTCCAGACAACAAGGAAAAGGAGGGCTACTAATACAACTTCTTTTTCAAGCTCCCTTCCTTCTGATGATCTAGATCTTGGTTGGCACCCACCAATTCAGTCTGAGAGGGAGGCACGCCATGAGCCGACAAAGCTAGGTAAAAGGAAGGTTCCCACAAGGCTCTCAGTTATGGGTGATGACGAAGAAGAAGTAGAAGTGGTGTATTCTGCTGCTGATGAAGAGTCTGACGATGACGACCCTGTCATCACAGTCATCACTCCAGCCCCAGCGGGCATGCAGCAGACAGACATATGTATCCTATCCCAAAATGCTGCGGGGGCTGTGGGCGGCGTGGCACAGGTACCACCACCAACACAGGTAACTACTACACCAACATGACCTACAGCTTCCATATTTTCTCTTCAGAAGGGCCGGCAGGGACCTCCATCCAGCTCGACCTCCATTACCTCAAGTAGTGGTGCTGTAAGTGCACAACAGAGACAAATTCCGCCACCCCCATCCTCCACTTCATCTGGCAATGAAAGTGGCACCTCCACCACCACCACCAGAATTCTCAACTCCCCAGTTTGGGACTTCTTTAGTATTAGCAAAAAGACGGAAACCCACGTTATTTGTTTTATTTGTAAACAAGTAGTTGGTCGGGGAAAGCTTGGTACCAACTATGGTACCGGAGGCCAGAGAGGTTATCTCCAAAAACACCACTGCATCCAGTGGGAGGCACATCCGGAAAGCCAAAAGTACAAATCCAAATGTAGTCATTGATATTTCATCTGGTGATGACGAGAAGCTGATCGTGCAGGGGGGAGGTGAAGAAGCGAGAGACATTTTTTCTGGTACACACAGTACCCCTGGCAGCAGCACTGCCGTGGTAGCGCCCACACCCTCTACCTCAGCAACATCTAGGAGGCACAGTAAGAGTCTGGTAGAGACACCAATGTGAAAAAGTACATCAATGAGCCGAACTGTGTTGAAGAAGTCTGGATCATCATCGCATATGAAAACGGTCCAGACCACCTTTAAAAGCATGTTTTGGTCAGAGGCGCCATTTGAACGCAACCACCCAGCGGCACGTCTGTATAATGCAATGGTGGCTAAAATGTTAGCGCTGGACCTTCTCTCTTTTTCTTTTGTGGAAGGGGTGGGTTTTCTAGAATTTGTGGCAACAGTCTGCCCTAAATTGAAGGTTCCTAGCCGGTCCTATTTTGCCCGAGTTGCAGTACCAGCACTACATCAAGATGTGCTGGACGTGATAGGGGCAGCTTTGCAGAAGAGTGGTGTTCACACTATCCACCTGACAACAGACATGTGGACCAGTTGCCAAGCCGTTGATTCCATGTGCAACACTGCACACTGGGTCTCTTTTGCGGCAGTTAGAGAGAAGATAGCTACAGGTGTTGACAGTGTCACAATTTTTCAAGCTACTCGGAAACATGCAACAGTAGCCATGTTTGCCATGGAGAAATCTCATACTGCAGTAAACATTTTGGAGGAGTTTAACAGTAAGGTTTTTGAATGGCTGCATCCAAGAAAGCGCATGATTGGTTATGGTTCCACGTATAATGGCAGTAATAGAGTTAAGGTCATGGCTGATGGTGGCTATTTCAGAGTACCGTGTTAGGCGCACAGCATTAACATTATTGTTCAAGATTTCTTGAAAAACGAAAACACAGTCAGCAAGTTACTGACCGCCTGCCGAAGAATCTGCACACATTTCAGCCATTTTTTTAAGGCCCAGAAGCAGCTGAGGATCATTCAACGTGACCGTAGAGTGCCAGTCAGAGGACACATCCAGGAGGTGGCAACACGTTGGAACTCAACCTTCTACATGCTTGAGCGTCTGTTTGAGAAGTACTTGGTAATCAATGAGTATGTCTTTCACGCACGGGCTGCTACTATGAAAGACATGAGGCTAGAGGTGGAGGAATGGGACCTAGTTAACAGACTGACAGACATGCTTCGTCCTTTTGAGGTCTTCACCCATGAAATCAGTAGGGAGGACTGTACTTTGGGTAAAGCTATCCTATTGTTGCACATGCTAGAGCAGCAACTGAAGGCGGTGTCTTCAATGTTCCGAGTTGATGCTGAAAAACAAGAAGCATATCGGTTGGCAAAGAGCTTATTAAGCCGCCAAGTTGACAATGCAAGGATTAAAGCAATACATTCAGAACAACATTCCATTTGTGCCACTATTCTGGATCCATGGTACAAAAAGACACTGGCCAGCAATACATTCATTCCTTTTTCTGAAGCAGATGTTTCCAAGTACAATCATTGGCTAGCTCTGACAGCCACTCGGTTTGAAAAAGAGCGGCAGGAAATTGAAAGAATCACCACAAGTACTACCGAAGCAGCAGGCCATCCGGCATCAAGGTCCACTTCTGTGGCTGAAGGCAGTCACTATCCCTCAGAGCCGTTACCGACACCAGCAACCGTATCATCATCACCTGCACCAGGCCCAGCCATAATATTGTCAGAAGTGGATTGGATTACTCATCAAGGCTTTGCTCGTTCCAGTGTTGATGCAAAGGCAACAGATGGTACGTAAAGTGGAGCACCCCTGGAGGACCTAGAGTGGATGGTGCAGGCCTATCCGGATGTCCCAACAGAGGTCTTCTTTGATCAGATCCCATTGGTGTATTGGTATGGGAAAAGGCCTCAATGGCCACTGATCACCAAGCTGGCTATAAAATATTTGTCTTGCCCACTCGAAAGCATGTCTTCTGAACATGTTTTCAGTGCTGCTGGTGCCATTGTAACTTCAAAAAGGACCCGCCTCTCGCCCAAAAATGTGGAGAGGTTAACAATGATCAAGATGAATCCGCACTTCATACCACCAGATTACAAAATACGTGAATCCACGCAGGAAGAAGAGGACACCGACTTAGGTGACAAAAGTTCTTCTCTGTTAGCTGACCTAGTCCTGTTTCAATTCACAGAGTTTGAGGAGGAGCTCTACTTCCCTGACACCTAGGCTTGAAATACTCACTTTTTTTTTTAGTCCTTATTCACTTTTATTTCTGTGTGTCTTTCTTTATTTTGCAACTTTTAGCACAACAAAACTCTAATCACAACAAATCCATCAGAAGCACTGTCTTCGTCTTATTTCCATGTTGAAGGTGCCGCAGTCTGCATTTCTGAAGTTCACAAGTTCACAACTCAGTCATGCTCCTCTATCCTCCTCCTCCAGACTCCCCTTATCCATTTCCCTCAAGGCAGATGGCCGGATTACGCAGAATCAAGAAACTGACGCTTCATAGACGAGTCCCCTCAAAATAAGTGGGACTGGAATGAATGACTATGCTGACTGTTACTTCTGAAATTGGCACAAGAGGCTGCCCTGTGGCCCTTCACTTAAGAATAAGATGCTGACAAAAAGTGGAACAGGTAATGAATGATGAGATGGCATGCAGTGGACAACACTGGCTGTCTGGCTCTGATGAAAGCAATTGCTGTTTGTTTGTTGTGCATGAAATTAATCCTATGTGTTCTGTTATTATTTAATCTTTTACATACTAAATGTAACTCAAGTCTACTCTGTTTACCTTGTTTAATGCAAATTGTACTTCTACAGCAGGGGCCACTACGTTGCATTTTTTAATATGGAAAATGTCCTTGGACTCACTGTGTGTAGAGTAGACTGTGACTGCATGAACAACATTGAGTTTGCCAACACCATGATGATGATGAGTCTTGATGACCTAAGCTACATAATATCTTCACAGTCACTCACTGGGATGAATGGATCAGCATCGTCGATTTACGGAAGAACTATGGCCATTTCGTGAGTGGCAAACAGGTAAACCAGTCAACAACAACCACAGCAGAACTACATGTCTGTCTAGTCGTGGTATGGAGTGGTCGATCCAGTGTAGTGTTATGCCAGAGTCCAGACAGCGGTTCATGTAAAATTGCGGCTACGTGGCATGCTGTATAAAATTAGATCTGCTTTGTCTGTCTGTGTCAAAGAGGTATGCTACATAGAGGTTGGTTGACTCAGTGGTGCCTGCCTTGACCATCTGCATGGCCCTGGACTGCTGTGTGCTAAATAATATCCTGGAAACAGAGACTCAGAGTAGGCACTTTAGAAATGATGCATGTATGTAATAATGTCGCCTTTGAAAGTGAAAGTGTTATTTTTGCACTACACACCGTACCTTATATTTTTCCTCCGGGGTGTTTTAATATCCCTTTCTGTTTTTCCATCGACAATTACTGGACGTCACTTACCCTGTGTGAAGGGAAAAACATTAACTCGGGCTTACCAAAGCAATCCGCAATTCCGCATCCGCCAGGCAGGCAGTGGACAGTGTGGTCAACAAGATCGACGGAGCGCCCGATGGAATGGAGGAGTACCGCAAATAAGAGGAATGGCTGGATGCATGCAACTTCCCAATTTGACCAGGACAACTACAACATACAGTTACAGTATCCACTTCACTTGTCCTTATCTTTTAAATAAAGTTATTGTTGTGAACTTCTATGAGTGCGACTATGTGCGTTTGCTCTCTGCTTTAATTTCATCTCTACAGCTATTTGATAAGTTTCTTTGCTATTTTTAAAACTAATGGAATGTACTACTAAGTGTTTATACTCTCTGAGGGCAGATAGGCAAGTGCAATTGCGTAATTACTGCAGCCCTGTACTGTCTAATTGTTTAGTACTAGTTAGTAAATCGTAGTATAAGTACTACTTTTCAGTAACCTAACCATCCATTTAGGAAACAACTTCATGCTTGCACTTTCTTTATGTCCCTTAAAAGAGTTATGGATATGTTGTTTGTCCATGCTGCGTTTTTTTTTCTCTCTCCCAAAAACCCCCATTCCCATCCATTTTTCAAACCCTAACCCTCTTCCCCCGGGCTGTCTGGTTTTCATTGAGGTGTGACTAAATGACCCCAATAATTCCACACGCTTGCTGGGGAGGATAAGATCAAAAGCAACAGAAAATCAATTTCAAGGCAGATCAAGGAATCAGAGGATATATTCTTATTATGCCTGACACACACCCATGAGTATTTGCAAATCAATTCAGAATTTCATGTCCGCCATTGAGTGGATTCATCAACAACAACATCCTACTACACGTGATGAAAGCTTACGCTGCTGTGTTCTTCAGTACGAGTTCTTGTAGTAGCCATAATCCACGCAACTAGTAGTTAACTTTTGATTGAATACTTTAGCATTGCTTAGGCTACAATTTATGGCACTGTTCTTGTGTACTGTACTATATACTATCGTACTGTTCTAACGCTCCTCAGGCCACTCAATGTCTCATTTCCTTTTTTTGTCATATGCTGCTACTGCCAGTGTGTACCACTACTACTACCACCAAAACAATGCCATTTCATCCGTACCGGATTCCATAGCCAACCTTAATCGCCATTTGCCATGCAGCCAGCCCTGTGCCTAGCCCTATTCTCAAACATGAATCACAGGTAAGATAAACATTTTGGGGGAGGAAGAATAATGGAGTAGGAGGAGAGGAGAGACTGACGGTAGTACTAGTAAAGTAGTAGGACAATTGAATTCGCTAACTCTGTCAGTGGCACTTTTGTACAAATTTGGGCAATTACTTAGACAATTTGAATCAACCAGCCAGGTAAGTTTCAGGAAAACAAATGTACAGTTAACCCCCCACTGCCTCCCCCACAAAACAGTAAAAACGCGTATGCTATGTTTAAGTGGAAAATAAATAATTATTTCGACCCTAACAAAAATAAACTATCCCACAAGACCCGACTCACCCCCCTCCCTAACCCCAACCAATGTCCATGAAATGTCCCAAAGAAAAGTTCCAAAACCCCAACGACCAATTCCAACCCGCCCAAAAGTCTTTATAAAATGGGCAAGGGACAGTCTCTCTCTACTTTGGCCGGCGATGTCCTTTGGCCAGGTGGTCACGCAGCTCTCTCTGGAGGGCCTTGAGCAGGGCTTTCTGCCTCTCCACCTCCTGCTCAAGGTAGGCCACTCGCAGAGTTAGTCGGTGCACACGAGCCTTGCAGGTACTGTGGGGGGCAGCTGTTGGTTTCGCTGCTCGGCGGCAGCGGGTGGCTGCCGGACCATGGCGCCATACCGCTGGAGGATTGCGCTGGCTGTATGACCCAGGGGCAGCGGAAGAGGATGCAGCTGTTGTTGTCGATGTTGACTGAGAGTCATCCTCCTCCTCCTGAGCCACCTTCCTCCGGTATTCGGCGACAATTGCCTCCAGCTTCCGTTGCCTTGCCCGGATAGCCAACTCCTTCCTTGATAGTTTAGAAGGAGTATCTATATGAAGAAAGAAAAAAATACTGTAACTAATTCTCTTCAAGATTAACACAAAGGTAATTCAACAGAAAGTTGTGTCACAGTAGCACTAGCAACTTGCAAGCACAGTACATAACATTTGTGCCATGTATCTATCTAACCTCCCACTTCGTTGGCCTCTGCTCTAACATTAATGGGAGTTTCAGGAATTCTACTAGCACTATATGGACTCACTACATTAGACTCAGACAGTACACTAGTCTTCTTCTTCTCTGTTGTTTAGCGAAATTAGTACGTAAACTTGTGGAAGCCGGCATAATGCCAGCGCGGTCAGCTTGCACCCAAGAAAAACAGACGCAACCCATGATGACGCAGACTCGCGTTACTGTTACAAGTCCAGTTCATGCAGGTGGGAAAGCTCTTACTTTTCTATTACGGGTGGCACTGGCCATACTCTGTTACAAGGGCTACTGCTCAATTAATTTAACTTTCACCCTGCCCTGCCCCTGACTACTACAAAAGGAAAATGAAGAAGATAATAAGATCATCAATCCCTTCACAGGATATTTGCTTATATAAGGGATGACTTTAGGTGCTTTGTTTTTATTGATTGAGTGAACACCGATTGGCCACACATGAATGACACAGGTGAAAAAAAAATATTAACATAGGTAGTGAGTGGTCCCCGTAATCGCCGGAGGAAGGCACTTGTGACTTGACTTGATAATGTGAACAATACAATATAGATACACGATATATGCTGTGCTTGCAAACTACTGTTAGTCAAGGGAGTATTCTGAAAAATTACAACTTCTACTTTCCTCAGCTTTGCTACTCTGGCACGGACGTGCGGTGTTACATGCTCTTCAAAGTAACACTCTTCATCCAGTGACTGTCTACTCTGTCTACTCTACATACACCTATGCTATCTATGAGGCAGATATCATCCAGGCATCCATCCATTCAGAGTAAATGTCAATCATTCTTCTTAATGTCTCAACTGGGCAAACCTTACTTTTTCTTACCGAAAAACACCCTTTTTATTTTATTTTGTAAACTGCCACCCATGCATCCGTGCTTGACTTGCATTTGTATTTCACCCAAAGGATATATTGCGCACACATACAGTTTCTGTTTCACCCACCCAGGCAGTCCTCTTTTCTTTCTCCTTCCACCCATCCTTGCTTCAGCCTTCAAACGGCCATGCATCAGATTCCCAGCCACCTGTGCCTGCATTCAAAAACACGTATCATTCTTTGCCAGTCATTAATTTACCTCGCTCGTCCTTCACAGATGAGTTGAAGTCAAATTTAGAGGAGACCATTGGTTACTCGTCAACTCCCGCTGCTAATGCTATTGCTAATGCGAAGTCAAGGGTGACTGTCTTCTACCTGGTTGACAAAAACTTAGTTCTAAATTTGTAAGTCTTCTTAACAGTAAAGTGTACTTGTACTGTACAACATATATACCCCTGCAGCGAGCCTGCTCTGCAATCTCCATAAGTAAGGAATATAATAGCTTACCACTGCCCGCCACTACCGAGGCATCCCCCACAGCAGTTTCTGCTGGCACCGCATCCGCCCCTGGAGTGACCACCTCCGCGCTTGGCCCTGGCACTGGTGGTGGGCTGTGCCAATGGTGTTCCACCTAGAAAATACATTTCATATTTTTAGATGCCATATACACCACTGCCTATTTTGTCTAGAAATGAAAAAAATTTTTACTACATAAACAAATTTAATTATTTGTGACTCTAGTCTAAACTAAAAATTCCCCTTTCGGAAGGGGAGGGTGTTTTTATTTATGCTTAGCCATAGCATGCTACACTTTTTGGCACAACTGATGAATGCTTGCTTTTTAATGCGCACCATTTTTCTAATAACAGACAGAAGATTCCCCTTCTACGAACAAGAGCAATATGTGACTCATCATCATCACCTCCAGTACTTTCCAACCAGGTCAGTGATGTCCCACAATTAATGTGTAAATCAGCCACTGTTCAGTTTTCATGAGTTCACCGTTTCTTTTCTAGTATGTAGTTGATTTTAATAAATGTTTTTATATAACGCACAATTGAAAATTAATATACAGAGTACACACAGAGCTAGTTGTTTTACTTTTAATAAAGCTTTAAAACTTACATAGACTCTGTGGTTTTTGGTGATGAGTGAGTGAGCGAAAGGGTTTGCAATTTGCAAGCATGATTCCATGACTCTGAGAGGTCGGGACTCTGACTCCATAGTCTTATGTTCTGGGTTGTATAATCATTGGGGATCATCGCTGCATTCGGGAGCTAAATAATGACTCTGACACCCTAGCTAGTCAGTAAGGAGATTGCGGGTTCAACTTCTGTTATGACTGAGGTCTGTGGAAAGACTAACTGTGCTTATTATCACCAATGCCCTATTTCTTGTCCATAGTTCTGTATGTGCAGAATAGTCCCTGCAACAGTAGTAGTATGTCCTCCTATCCAAACGAAAAGTAAACTAGTATCTTATTCTTGTTGGCCATTGACATTTTATTGTTGGGAATTGTCAAAGCATAAACATTAGGAAGACTTCAATAGACATTATGGACAACCCAGAGGAGTGCACTCAGTGCCTAGAGCTATTGCTGAATAGGAGTTCTGTTTAACACCTTTTGCCAACTGTTCAAGCTTAGCTAGCTACACAGACAGACTAATAATAATAAATAGTAGTAGCACAGAGAGTCATAGTAGAGACAGGATAAGAATTTAGAAACAGTCTACAAGAATTATGATGACTGTTTGGAATAAATAGGTGCTGTAAAAGTTAGGGAAGTATAATTATTAATATTAAAAGGAAAACTTACTGGGGCCATCAGAAGAGCCCTCGGCGGACCGATCCTGGCCTTCCTGCTCCGCCGGCGCCGCCACCTCTGTACTCTTGCTTTTAAATGGAGAGAGTATGTGTTCCAAGTTAGGATGCTATATAGGGTTAAATCCAGTAGTCATTGATGCAAGTTTTCACTCAAGAAGAAAGAAGATCGATCCAATTTTTAAGAAGATAGATTTTTATTGATGCAAGAGTTGAAACATTGACAGCCGACACGTGTTTCGCCCTCTGTGGCAAATTGCGCCAGGGCTTTCTCAAGGCTAAGTTTAATTGCTTAGTGTCATTCTGTAGGATTCTCTAGTATGCATCACAATTTGTATATATCAAAATACATTCCATAAATATTTCAATTTGGAGTTAAATCTCCTCGGAAGAGCAAAGCATTCCTGCACAGCGTCGTCAGCTGCAGTGAAGTCCCGTAGTGGGTGCCTGCGCTGTGGGAGTGTCCTCAGGAACAGTGCTGGGTCCTGATGTGTCAGAAGGTTTCTCCCTCGCAGCCGTTGCTGGTGCACTCGCCTCCCCTCCCTGCGCAATGACTCTCCTGTGGGCAGACATGGACAATGGTCACCTGTGTGTCTTCATTACACTCATTCCTATCACACAATTTCCTAAGCCTCAACTGCTTGTGTATAGGGAGTGTGGCATGGCCTGCTGAATTCTGTGTTGGCTGCTTTGATGTATGTTCCTATGACTACGACTACCATGATGCATTGCAGGTGAGTATTGACATGTGTTCTGGATTGTAATACAGTCACCCACATTGGGGAAGGGGCCATGGAATGGGTGGGGATTCTTGTCCATGCATATTACCTTTCTTTCTTGCAGCTCTGGCTGAGCTGTCAGCATCCCCAATCCCGTGTATGCATACCGGCTCCATGGTGGATTCCACCAGCTGCTCCAGATCTGTGAGGCTTGGTGCACGGCTCTTCCCTCCACCTGTGACTGAGGATTCTTTCCTCTGGTTTGCAATCTTCTTTTTGGTGGTGATCCTCAAATCATACCACCTTTTTTTGATGTCTTTAATTTCACGATGTGTGACCCCTAGGGCATTTACTTTGCTCTGGATCGCCAGCCAGGTGTTTCTTTTGACAGACTCTGCTACTTGCAGGGACTGTCTCCCAAAAAGCTGGCTGTAATGCTGCACTACCTCCTCCACCAGCACCTTGAGCTCAATTGTGCTGAATTTTAGCTTCCTTTCTCTGTCACCTCCATCCTTCTGGGCTTCCTGGGACTCCAAGGCGATGCTCTGCTGGGCTCAGTGCAGCCTGATCCTCTGTCTCCCCTCCAGCTCTCTCAACAGTTCTGTAGCTCTGCACCTGCATGGGTGTGGCCACCTACAGGTACTGGGGTGTGGTACTTGCATCTGATTGGTTGATTTCTCAGTTGCTTTGTTGTGGGGTGTGGTGGGTGTCACTGATTGGTTCACTGGCTCACATGTCTTCTATTCGAATTTTCAAGATCGGATTTTACCGATTCGGTAAATACCGATTCGGTAAATACCGATTCGGTATCTCCCATTCATTCCTATGGGCCTAAATTACCTACATCGGGCCCTAAGACTCCCTTATGCTGGTCATGTACCTCGGCTGAAGGTTTGTTATTGCACCTACTTTATTACTGTCCCAAGGTCCATGATTTTTGGAAAGCTATATGTTCGAAATGCCTACTGATTTTCTCATGTAATGTTCAATTTGCTATTTACAATATCTTCTTAGGTACCCTAACTACTGACTTTGACCATCTCCCATCCAAAACTATATTAGTCAACCTTTTTATTGCTATTGCTTTTAAAGTCATGCTAACCTGTTGGAAAGATAACTCTAAATGATCCTTTTTGCTATGGTGGAATTTGATTTGTGATGAGCACAGAATTGCCTCTGTTTCCCATTCCTCTATTTATCTAAAGATTAAATCTGATTTATTATGGTTGCCTTTTACTACATTTCTATCTTCACACTCATCTCTTTTATAACACCCACTTTCAATCTATCTATCTTTACCTTCTTTAGTTTCTCTCTTCCTCCCTCCCTCCTCTTTCTTTTCCTCTATCCTATACTTTTCTTTTATCTCTTCCCACAAATAAAATGCACACATAATAACATATTTTCTCATAGAACACATTATTTTATTTTATTGATGTAATTTTTTTATTTCAGTACGTATTCCCTCTTACTGGATTTCTTCACATTATCATAGTTACCAATGTTATAAAGTCCTATGCTTATTCAAAAGATTGCATCATTCTTTAATGTTTTTGGTGATTTTGTATTTCTTTTTCCTACTTTGTACTGTTTTAAATATGTGCTTATTCTTTTACTAACATTATTTAACACAAAAAAAGACAAAAGCACTGCAAACAATAGCTACTCGTACTTTGTCGTTCGTGTTGTATCTCAGAAATTGCAATAACGTTCTAACTACCAAAGGCATGTAGTTGTGTGATGTGGCCTGATAGTGTGATTTCAAGAATTTTGCACAAGTAAAGTAAAATGACGTTATTTACACCAACTTAATGCAAATTTGGCCAGGCTTCATCATAACATCGGTATTATCATGCAACCAAAAGTCATGAGCTTCAGGGAAAATCACTGCATCTACCTGAAAGTGAAAATGTGTTTAATGGTATAAAATGTGTGATGTAAGAGCTAACTGTGCACTTTATGATATATTAATACTATGATGCTTCCCATCATCTCACATTGTTATAATGTGAATCCATTAGCATTCCGTTCATAATAAAGTTCACATTCGAGATTTTATTGCTGACATAAAAGTGTTTTGTCTAAACTATCCTGCTGCTCATTAAAGTTAGAGTTGAACAAAATAAAAAGTTTGACATAAAATACAAATATTATTGATGGCACACACCAGCACAAATGTTTGTGCAGCTGGTGCATCTAGCCACCAAGATGTCTCCCTGACATTGAACCAATGACAGTCATACACAGCATAAATACTCACCATCCAAATGACAGTCATACACAGCATAAATACTCAACATCCTAAACTGTCTCACTGAATTTGGGGACTGAATCTGCAGGTCTTTATGATATTTGCTTCACTTAGCAATTTATTTGAAGGCTAGTTTTATACAACACATACTGGACCAGATGTACGACCCTTACAATGTGAGAGTTACAAATTGAGTCATTTTGCGACTCACAATTTGCGACTCACAAAATGGCATTCACAACAGTGTCACAGACTCTGTTTGCGATTCCTAATGGGGTCGCAAATCGCCTGCCGCATTAATATTTATGAGGCAGGTGCAATTTGCGGCCCCATAGGGAACGGCTAGCAATCCCAGGGATGGTGGCGGCTGGGGTTAGCAGAGCACCATGTCTGTGACTGCTTTTTAAATAGAGCAGTTTTTTTTTAAAATGCAGCCGTTTTCCTTAAAAGAAAATGGGATGCATTTAAAAAAGAAAAATGAAACGTTTCTGTTTCATTTTTTAAGGGCAGGCAGTGGTCCGTGGGACCATTGCCTGCTCTTAAAAAATATTTTTGCATACATTCATAAAGGGGAAGGGGTCCTCTTGGGACCCCTTCTGGTGCACGAGTGGCATACCACTTACTTAAAGTAAGGGCTAAACTGCAAGTGTTTTGTGACCTCAATTGCTGTCGCAAAACAATTGTACATTGCGATTGCAAACAGCACAATTTGCCCTTTGCGACCATAAAAAATGGTCGTACATCTGGCCCACAGAGATCAATGTTTGAATATATTTGAATCTCTCCAAGATTGTTGTTTGCTTTGTAACACCCCCTTCGTGGTTCTCCTGATAGCCCCCACCCTCTGTCCTGATACACCATGATGCTCCCACTCAAGCCCACAGACATATTAATTGCACCAGTTTATTTGGTTGGGTACCTCACAATGCTTGTTGGGAAATTTCAAACTCACAACTGCCCCCACCCACCTTACCATCGAAATGAAACAAATACATACTCGGAAAGCAAGAATCTAGGACGCTATTTGATTCATTCTCATTGTATATGGAATATTCAGTGATGACATGTCATAAGGTATAACAAGGTAATCTTTTAGGCAAAACGTCTCGAGCGGTTCGGTTAGATAACTGCAATGCAGAGCTTGCTTGCTTCTGAAAAGAAATTGAATATGTTTTACGAACTGCAGGACATGACATTTTTAGATAGGAATCTTTGCACTATTTCATCTCCTTTTTGAATATGACTTATCTTCTTTGAAAATCAGTTATTTTATTTCAGTATTTTTTACTGTGCTTGTATAACCCATTGATTACATCACAGGGAGAGGAAGATAAAGCTATATGGTATCGAGTAAGATGAATATCGACTGACAAATGGGAACAGTGGTGAAAGTAGGCATCTAGAGCCAGGAATCTTCCTCCTCCTTAGGGAGGAGCATGGCATATAAAGACTGGGCAGTCTATTGTGGGTGGCACTGGCATACCTTAGGCATCAGGGACCATGTTACACACGTAGTGTATTACTCTTGTTTGTGCCGGGCTCAACTTTGAAAAGTATCACAAAGAGTCGGTGCGGGAGCACACTGCTTCACCTCCCAGCAGAGTCGCCCCTGAGCATCATGGTAGATGCAGTTCAGATCGACAAGCGAGTACACTTGGAAAGTCTTGAGTGTTTCACCAGGTGGGTGCAGATTAGTGCTGGCCATCTCTGGACACGTGTTTCTGAATTATTATTCGTCATCAGCAGAGATTAGGCAAAATTAATCGGGGTTGCTGAGCAGGCTGCCGTATCCTTGGAACGTAGTATCTCTCCAGGCGCGCAGGTGCCTCTCCACGAGCTCGTCAGCCCACAGCGGCTCGAGGGAGCCTTTATGTAAAGAGTCGGTGCGGGAGCACACTGCTTCACCTCCCAGCAGAGTCGCCCCTGAGCATCATGGTAGATGCAGTTCAGATCGACAAGCGAGTACACTTGGAAAGTCTTGAGTGTTTCACCAGGTGGGTGCAGATTAGTGCTGGCCATCTCTGGACACGTGTTTCTGAATTATTATTCGTCATCAGCAGAGATTAGGCAAAATTAATCGGGGTTGCTGAGCAGGCTGCCGTATCCTTGGAACGTAGTATCTCTCCAGGCGCGCAGGTGCCTCTCCACGAGCTCGTCAGCCCACAGCGGCTCGAGGGAGCCTTTATGTAAAGAGTCGGTGCGGGAGCACACTGCTTCACCTCCCAGCAGAGTCGCCCCTGAGCATCATGGTAGATGCAGTTCAGATCGACAAGCGAGTACACTTGGAAAGTCTTGAGTGTTTCACCAGGTGGGTGCAGATTAGTGCTGGCCATCTCTGGACACGTGTTTCTGAATTATTATTCGTCATCAGCAGAGATTAGGCAAAATTAATCGGGGTTGCTGAGCAGGCTGCCGTATCCTTGGAACGTAGTATCTCTCCAGGCGCGCAGGTGCCTCTCCA
Source organism: Lissotriton helveticus (assembly GCF_964261635.1). Lineage (NCBI taxonomy): Eukaryota > Metazoa > Chordata > Amphibia > Caudata > Salamandridae > Lissotriton > Lissotriton helveticus. The sequence goes on from NC_136070.1 coordinate 291,931,777, forward strand.
CGAGCTCGTCAGCCCACAGCGGCTCGAGGGAGCCTTTATGTAAAGAGTCGGTGCGGGAGCACACTGCTTCACCTCCCAGCAGAGTCGCCCCTGAGCATCATGGTAGATGCAGTTCAGATCGACAAGCGAGTACACTTGGAAAGTCTTGAGTGTTTCACCAGGTGGGTGCAGATTAGTGCTGGCCATCTCTGGACACGTGTTTCTGAATTATTATTCGTCATCAGCAGAGATTAGGCAAAATTAATCGGGGTTGCTGAGCAGGCTGCCGTATCCTTGGAACGTAGTATCTCTCCAGGCGCGCAGGTGCCTCTCCACGAGCTCGTCAGCCCACAGCGGCTCGAGGGAGCCTTTATGTAAAGAGTCGGTGCGGGAGCACACTGCTTCACCTCCCAGCAGAGTCGCCCCTGAGCATCATGGTAGATGCAGTTCAGATCGACAAGCGAGTACACTTGGAAAGTCTTGAGTGTTTCACCAGGTGGGTGCAGATTAGTGCTGGCCATCTCTGGACACGTGTTTCTGAATTATTATTCGTCATCAGCAGAGATTAGGCAAAATTAATCGGGGTTGCTGAGCAGGCTGCCGTATCCTTGGAACGTAGTATCTCTCCAGGCGCGCAGGTGCCTCTCCACGAGCTCGTCAGCCCACAGCGGCTCGAGGGAGCCTTTATGTAAAGAGTCGGTGCGGGAGCACACTGCTTCACCTCCCAGCAGAGTCGCCCCTGAGCATCATGGTAGATGCAGTTCAGATCGACAAGCGAGTACACTTGGAAAGTCTTGAGTGTTTCACCAGGTGGGTGCAGATTAGTGCTGGCCATCTCTGGACACGTGTTTCTGAATTATTATTCGTCATCAGCAGAGATTAGGCAAAATTAATCGGGGTTGCTGAGCAGGCTGCCGTATCCTTGGAACGTAGTATCTCTCCAGGCGCGCAGGTGCCTCTCCACGAGCTCGTCAGCCCACAGCGGCTCGAGGGAGCCTTTATGTAAAGAGTCGGTGCGGGAGCACACTGCTTCACCTCCCAGCAGAGTCGCCCCTGAGCATCATGGTAGATGCAGTTCAGATCGACAAGCGAGTACACTTGGAAAGTCTTGAGTGTTTCACCAGGTGGGTGCAGATTAGTGCTGGCCATCTCTGGACACGTGTTTCTGAATTATTATTCGTCATCAGCAGAGATTAGGCAAAATTAATCGGGGTTGCTGAGCAGGCTGCCGTATCCTTGGAACGTAGTATCTCTCCAGGCGCGCAGGTGCCTCTCCACGAGCTCGTCAGCCCACAGCGGCTCGAGGGAGCCTTTATGTAAAGAGTCGGTGCGGGAGCACACTGCTTCACCTCCCAGCAGAGTCGCCCCTGAGCATCATGGTAGATGCAGTTCAGATCGACAAGCGAGTACACTTGGAAAGTCTTGAGTGTTTCACCAGGTGGGTGCAGATTAGTGCTGGCCATCTCTGGACACGTGTTTCTGAATTATTATTCGTCATCAGCAGAGATTAGGCAAAATTAATCGGGGTTGCTGAGCAGGCTGCCGTATCCTTGGAACGTAGTATCTCTCCAGGCGCGCAGGTGCCTCTCCACGAGCTCGTCAGCCCACAGCGGCTCGAGGGAGCCTTTATGTAAAGAGTCGGTGCGGGAGCACACTGCTTCACCTCCCAGCAGAGTCGCCCCTGAGCATCATGGTAGATGCAGTTCAGATCGACAAGCGAGTACACTTGGAAAGTCTTGAGTGTTTCACCAGGTGGGTGCAGATTAGTGCTGGCCATCTCTGGACACGTGTTTCTGAATTATTATTCGTCATCAGCAGAGATTAGGCAAAATTAATCGGGGTTGCTGAGCAGGCTGCCGTATCCTTGGAACGTAGTATCTCTCCAGGCGCGCAGGTGCCTCTCCACGAGCTCGTCAGCCCACAGCGGCTCGAGGGAGCCTTTATGTAAAGAGTCGGTGCGGGAGCACACTGCTTCACCTCCCAGCAGAGTCGCCCCTGAGCATCATGGTAGATGCAGTTCAGATCGACAAGCGAGTACACTTGGAAAGTCTTGAGTGTTTCACCAGGTGGGTGCAGATTAGTGCTGGCCATCTCTGGACACGTGTTTCTGAATTATTATTCGTCATCAGCAGAGATTAGGCAAAATTAATCACGTGTCCAGAGATGGCCAGCACTAATCTGCACCCACCTGGTGAAACACTCAAGACTTTTCAAGTGTACTCGCTTGTCGATCTGAACTGCATCTACCATGATGCTCAGGGGCGACTCTGCTGGGAGGTGAAGCAGTGTGCTCCCGCACCGACTCTTTACTTAAGGCTCCCTCGAGCCGCTGTGGGCTGACGAGCTCGTGGAGAGGCACCTGCGCGCCTGGAGAGATACTACGTTCCAAGGATACGGCAGCCTGCTCAGCAACCCCGATTAATTTTGCCTAATCTCTGCTGATGACGAATAATAATTCAGAAACACGTGTCCAGAGATGGCCAGCACTAATCTGCACCCACCTGGTGAAACACTCAAGACTTTTCAAGTGTACTCGCTTGTCGATCTGAACTGCATCTACCATGATGCTCAGGGGCGACTCTGCTGGGAGGTGAAGCAGTGTGCTCCCGCACCGACTCTTTACTTAAGGCTCCCTCGAGCCGCTGTGGGCTGACGAGCTCGTGGAGAGGCACCTGCGCGCCTGGAGAGATACTACGTTCCAAGGATACGGCAGCCTGCTCAGCAACCCCGATTAATTTTGCCTAATCTCTGCTGATGACGAATAATAATTCAGAAACACGTGTCCAGAGATGGCCAGCACTAATCTGCACCCACCTGGTGAAACACTCAAGACTTTTCAAGTGTACTCGCTTGTCGATCTGAACTGCATCTACCATGATGCTCAGGGGCGACTCTGCTGGGAGGTGAAGCAGTGTGCTCCCGCACCGACTCTTTACTTAAGGCTCCCTCGAGCCGCTGTGGGCTGACGAGCTCGTGGAGAGGCACCTGCGCGCCTGGAGAGATACTACGTTCCAAGGATACGGCAGCCTGCTCAGCAACCCCGATTAATTTTGCCTAATCTCTGCTGATGACGAATAATAATTCAGAAACACGTGTCCAGAGATGGCCAGCACTAATCTGCACCCACCTGGTGAAACACTCAAGACTTTTCAAGTGTACTCGCTTGTCGATCTGAACTGCATCTACCATGATGCTCAGGGGCGACTCTGCTGGGAGGTGAAGCAGTGTGCTCCCGCACCGACTCTTTACTTAAGGCTCCCTCGAGCCGCTGTGGGCTGACGAGCTCGTGGAGAGGCACCTGCGCGCCTGGAGAGATACTACGTTCCAAGGATACGGCAGCCTGCTCAGCAACCCCGATTAATTTTGCCTAATCTCTGCTGATGACGAATAATAATTCAGAAACACGTGTCCAGAGATGGCCAGCACTAATCTGCACCCACCTGGTGAAACACTCAAGACTTTTCAAGTGTACTCGCTTGTCGATCTGAACTGCATCTACCATGATGCTCAGGGGCGACTCTGCTGGGAGGTGAAGCAGTGTGCTCCCGCACCGACTCTTTACTTAAGGCTCCCTCGAGCCGCTGTGGGCTGACGAGCTCGTGGAGAGGCACCTGCGCGCCTGGAGAGATACTACGTTCCAAGGATACGGCAGCCTGCTCAGCAACCCCGATTAATTTTGCCTAATCTCTGCTGATGACGAATAATAATTCAGAAACACGTGTCCAGAGATGGCAAGCACTAATCTGCACCCACCTGGTGAAACACTCAAGACTTTTCAAGTGTACTCGCTTGTCGATCTGAACTGCATCTACCATGATGCTCAGGGGCGACTCTGCTGGGAGGTGAAGCAGTGTGCTCCCGCACCGACTCTTTACTTAAGGCTCCCTCGAGCCGCTGTGGGCTGACGAGCTCGTGGAGAGGCACCTGCGCGCCTGGAGAGATACTACGTTCCAAGGATACGGCAGCCTGCTCAGCAACCCCGATTAATTTTGCCTAATCTCTGCTGATGACGAATAATAATTCAGAAACACGTGTCCAGAGATGGCCAGCACTAATCTGCACCCACCTGGTGAAACACTCAAGACTTTTCAAGTGTACTCGCTTGTCGATCTGAACTGCATCTACCATGATGCTCAGGGGCGACTCTGCTGGGAGGTGAAGCAGTGTGCTCCCGCACCGACTCTTTACTTAAGGCTCCCTCGAGCCGCTGTGGGCTGACGAGCTCGTGGAGAGGCACCTGCGCGCCTGGAGAGATACTACGTTCCAAGGATACGGCAGCCTGCTCAGCAACCCCGATTAATTTTGCCTAATCTCTGCTGATGACGAATAATAATTCAGAAACACGTGTCCAGAGATGGCCAGCACTAATCTGCACCCACCTGGTGAAACACTCAAGACTTTTCAAGTGTACTCGCTTGTCGATCTGAACTGCATCTACCATGATGCTCAGGGGCGACTCTGCTGGGAGGTGAAGCAGTGTGCTCCCGCACCGACTCTTTACTTAAGGCTCCCTCGAGCCGCTGTGGGCTGACGAGCTCGTGGAGAGGCACCTGCGCGCCTGGAGAGATACTACGTTCCAAGGATACGGCAGCCTGCTCAGCAACCCCGATTAATTTTGCCTAATCTCTGCTGATGACGAATAATAATTCAGAAACACGTGTCCAGAGATGGCCAGCACTAATCTGCACCCACCTGGTGAAACACTCAAGACTTTTCAAGTGTACTCGCTTGTCGATCTGAACTGCATCTACCATGATGCTCAGGGGCGACTCTGCTGGGAGGTGAAGCAGTGTGCTCCCGCACCGACTCTTTACTTAAGGCTCCCTCGAGCCGCTGTGGGCTGACGAGCTCGTGGAGAGGCACCTGCGCGCCTGGAGAGATACTACGTTCCAAGGATACGGCAGCCTGCTCAGCAACCCCGATTAATTTTGCCTAATCTCTGCTGATGACGAATAATAATTCAGAAACACGTGTCCAGAGATGGCCAGCACTAATCTGCACCCACCTGGTGAAACACTCAAGACTTTTCAAGTGTACTCGCTTGTCGATCTGAACTGCATCTACCATGATGCTCAGGGGCGACTCTGCTGGGAGGTGAAGCAGTGTGCTCCCGCACCGACTCTTTACTTAAGGCTCCCTCGAGCCGCTGTGGGCTGACGAGCTCGTGGAGAGGCACCTGCGCGCCTGGAGAGATACTACGTTCCAAGGATACGGCAGCCTGCTCAGCAACCCCGATTAATTTTGCCTAATCTCTGCTGATGACGAATAATAATTCAGAAACACGTGTCCAGAGATGGCCAGCACTAATCTGCACCCACCTGGTGAAACACTCAAGACTTTTCAAGTGTACTCGCTTGTCGATCTGAACTGCATCTACCATGATGCTCAGGGGCGACTCTGCTGGGAGGTGAAGCAGTGTGCTCCCGCACCGACTCTTTACTTAAGGCTCCCTCGAGCCGCTGTGGGCTGACGAGCTCGTGGAGAGGCACCTGCGCGCCTGGAGAGATACTACGTTCCAAGGATACGGCAGCCTGCTCAGCAACCCCGATTAATTTTGCCTAATCTCTGCTGATGACGAATAATAATTCAGAAACACGTGTCCAGAGATGGCCAGCACTAATCTGCACCCACCTGGTGAAACACTCAAGACTTTTCAAGTGTACTCGCTTGTCGATCTGAACTGCATCTACCATGATGCTCAGGGGCGACTCTGCTGGGAGGTGAAGCAGTGTGCTCCCGCACCGACTCTTTACTTAAGGCTCCCTCGAGCCGCTGTGGGCTGACGAGCTCGTGGAGAGGCACCTGCGCGCCTGGAGAGATACTACGTTCCAAGGATACGGCAGCCTGCTCAGCAACCCCGATTAATTTTGCCTAATCTCTGCTGATGACGAATAATAATTCAGAAACACGTGTCCAGAGATGGCCAGCACTAATCTGCACCCACCTGGTGAAACACTCAAGACTTTTCAAGTGTACTCGCTTGTCGATCTGAACTGCATCTACCATGATGCTCAGGGGCGACTCTGCTGGGAGGTGAAGCAGTGTGCTCCCGCACCGACTCTTTACTTAAGGCTCCCTCGAGCCGCTGTGGGCTGACGAGCTCGTGGAGAGGCACCTGCGCGCCTGGAGAGATACTACGTTCCAAGGATACGGCAGCCTGCTCAGCAACCCCGATTAATTTTGCCTAATCTCTGCTGATGACGAATAATAATTCAGAAACACGTGTCCAGAGATGGCCAGCACTAATCTGCACCCACCTGGTGAAACACTCAAGACTTTTCAAGTGTACTCGCTTGTCGATCTGAACTGCATCTACCATGATGCTCAGGGGCGACTCTGCTGGGAGGTGAAGCAGTGTGCTCCCGCACCGACTCTTTACTTAAGGCTCCCTCGAGCCGCTGTGGGCTGACGAGCTCGTGGAGAGGCACCTGCGCGCCTGGAGAGATACTACGTTCCAAGGATACGGCAGCCTGCTCAGCAACCCCGATTAATTTTGCCTAATCTCTGCTGATGACGAATAATAATTCAGAAACACGTGTCCAGAGATGGCCAGCACTAATCTGCACCCACCTGGTGAAACACTCAAGACTTTTCAAGTGTACTCGCTTGTCGATCTGAACTGCATCTACCATGATGCTCAGGGGCGACTCTGCTGGGAGGTGAAGCAGTGTGCTCCCGCACCGACTCTTTACTTAAGGCTCCCTCGAGCCGCTGTGGGCTGACGAGCTCGTGGAGAGGCACCTGCGCGCCTGGAGAGATACTACGTTCCAAGGATACGGCAGCCTGCTCAGCAACCCCGATTAATTTTGCCTAATCTCTGCTGATGACGAATAATAATTCAGAAACACGTGTCCAGAGATGGCCAGCACTAATCTGCACCCACCTGGTGAAACACTCAAGACTTTTCAAGTGTACTCGCTTGTCGATCTGAACTGCATCTACCATGATGCTCAGGGGCGACTCTGCTGGGAGGTGAAGCAGTGTGCTCCCGCACCGACTCTTTACTTAAGGCTCCCTCGAGCCGCTGTGGGCTGACGAGCTCGTGGAGAGGCACCTGCGCGCCTGGAGAGATACTACGTTCCAAGGATACGGCAGCCTGCTCAGCAACCCCGATTAATTTTGCCTAATCTCTGCTGATGACGAATAATAATTCAGAAACACGTGTCCAGAGATGGCCAGCACTAATCTGCACCCACCTGGTGAAACACTCAAGACTTTTCAAGTGTACTCGCTTGTCGATCTGAACTGCATCTACCATGATGCTCAGGGGCGACTCTGCTGGGAGGTGAAGCAGTGTGCTCCCGCACCGACTCTTTACTTAAGGCTCCCTCGAGCCGCTGTGGGCTGACGAGCTCGTGGAGAGGCACCTGCGCGCCTGGAGAGATACTACGTTCCAAGGATACGGCAGCCTGCTCAGCAACCCCGATTAATTTTGCCTAATCTCTGCTGATGACGAATAATAATTCAGAAACACGTGTCCAGAGATGGCCAGCACTAATCTGCACCCACCTGGTGAAACACTCAAGACTTTTCAAGTGTACTCGCTTGTCGATCTGAACTGCATCTACCATGATGCTCAGGGGCGACTCTGCTGGGAGGTGAAGCAGTGTGCTCCCGCACCGACTCTTTACTTAAGGCTCCCTCGAGCCGCTGTGGGCTGACGAGCTCGTGGAGAGGCACCTGCGCGCCTGGAGAGATACTACGTTCCAAGGATACGGCAGCCTGCTCAGCAACCCCGATTAATTTTGCCTAATCTCTGCTGATGACGAATAATAATTCAGAAACACGTGTCCAGAGATGGCCAGCACTAATCTGTACCCACCTGGTGAAACACTCAAGACTTTTCAAGTGTACTCGCTTGTCGATCTGAACTGCATCTACCATGATGCTCAGGGGCGACTCTGCTGGGAGGTGAAGCAGTGTGCTCCCGCACCGACTCTTTACTTAAGGCTCCCTCGAGCCGCTGTGGGCTGACGAGCTCGTGGAGAGGCACCTGCGCGCCTGGAGAGATACTACGTTCCAAGGATACGGCAGCCTGCTCAGCAACCCCGATTAATTTTGCCTAATCTCTGCTGATGACGAATAATAATTCAGAAACACGTGTCCAGAGATGGCCAGCACTAATCTGCACCCACCTGGTGAAACACTCAAGACTTTTCAAGTGTACTCGCTTGTCGATCTGAACTGCATCTACCATGATGCTCAGGCGCGACTCTGCTGGGAGGTGAAGCAGTGTGCTCCCGCACCGACTCTTGAAAAGTATCACCCTGCGCAAACTGGAAGAGTGCGCTGTATTACTATTAGTGCACTGCCCCAGGGCAGGTGTGAACTTGAGCTGCCTGGGGGCAGCACATTTAAGTGAAATACGGACTGGCTTTGATGCAGCTGCTCGGTGTTTCACTGTGCATGTGGCATCTGCCCGCACTTTTAAGAGGGGTGAGAGTTCCCCTTGCAGGCGGGTGCAGTGAGTGACTGCACTCCCCTGCAAGAGGAGGTCTTGGGGTCCCATCACCTACTCCAGGGGATTCCATCAGGGAGCGCACTGACAGTGCGCGCCTCCTAGTGGTTTCTTTGCTTTTGCACCCACGTCTATAATATGCTTGGATGCAGAGGCAAGGATCTTTCCTCATTTGCATGGGGCCACACCCCTCTGATGATAGCTCTGGTGCTATATGTGTGCCAGTGCTTTCTGTATTACAGAAGGGGTCGCACAAGCATCTGCAGCCTCTTTTGTAATACCAAAGTGCCCTTGGGGTGCGCAAAGCTCACTCAAATGACCGTTGTGTCCCTGGGGCACTTTGTGTAATCCGGCCCCTAGTCAGCAATGATCAAACCAATAGGTTACTTGCAAGAAGAGTTGTCTCTCTATGAAAAGCCTTGTACACAAGGGCCCAGATTTACTTAAGGTTTGACTTAAAGCCTTGCTTCAAAGCACAAATAACAGAGTCAATCAGATTTCCTATGCTGAAAGTTTTTAGTGGTGTCAGTAAACCATCCAACAGCTCTATAATGGATTTGCAACCCCAAGTACCAACCACCTAGTAATTTATAAAAAAGGGGTTTTGGCTAGGCAGACTGGTGCAAACACCCTCTAGATTTCACACATAGCTAGATATAACTAGATCAACTAAAGCAAGGTGATTTTGCTTAAACTTTATGACAAATAAAAGCAGGTGCAAGCAAGAGGGCATGTGTTGTGTAATTTTCAAGAAATCACACATCATACATGGCTTACACTCATACAAGTGTCCATGTGTCTGTAACGGAGGGTTTGACTTGTCTGCAAATTACACGCTGGAAATTGCTGGCTTGCTTACCTCTGCATCATAACAGAATAAGTGCTGTGCAAGAAAGGTTTTTCTGTGCTTGCAATGCTAATGATGTTAATGCTTTACCCTTTATAATTATGGAGATGTGCACTTTTATATTATTATCACAACTCACTACCGCAATTTTAAATGCAGTGCTCCATTGCATGAAGGATAGTAAATGTAGGCCAAGGTATAGAATTAAGACTGTTGTTCGGTCTGTAGGCAGCTTTGAAATATCAGTGAAATACAAAAGCACCTGAACATAGCAGTTGTCATTTTTGCAAAGGTGTCTGTTGGAAAGGACCCTTTTTTGCAGGGTCACCCCCCAAACCTTTTGCCTTCCTCCTCCACTTTCCTGAATTCTTTTTTGGGATTTTGGATTCTGCACACTTTACCTCTGCTAACCAGTGCTAAAGTGCTTGTGCTCTCTCCCCTAAACATGGTAATATTGGCTGCTACCCAATTGTTATTCTTAATTTACATATAATTCCCAAGTAACGGTTGCTTGTTCCCACTCCAGTGAAGACCTGGCTTGACAGTTCAGGCTGGACTGACCCCATGAGATCCATGCAAAACTGCACAAGCAGGTTTTATGGTGCTTTGTTCAGAAGGTCTAACCTTGTCCCTGTATTCAGCCCGTGCTCCATTGCGGTCAGCCTCAACTTGTGACTTTGTTCCGGTCTGACACTACCTACTTTGTGCTTTTTGGTGTTATTTTACCCTAAAAATTAAAATGTAATATCTCCGGTTTCCCTGATTGGATTTTTCTCATGTTGGTCTTGTTTTATTTACTAAGATATAATCTATAGTTTTAAATCTGGTGTGGGATGTTTTTGTGTGTTGTTTTCACAGGTTTTACCATTTTAAATGTTGCACATATACTTTACACATTGCCTCTAAGTTTAGCCTGACTGCTCTGTGCCAAGCTACCAGAGAGTGAGCACGGGTTAATGTAGGGTTTGCCTGCTTCTTACCCTGACTAGGATTATGGTTGCTGCTTGACCAGGGATCATTCCCCAGTCAACCTGTAACCCCCATTTCAAACACTGATGGCAGTGGTGGGATTAGGACTTGTGTTTGTGCAGTGACATTCAGTGATTTGGTGTGCAATAACATTCCATACCTGAGACCAAATCTAATTTATAATTCTCCCTGATTGCATTATTGATTTTACAAAATCATGTCTAGGTCTGTTGCATCGGATACTACACCTGTAAACTTGGGATATGAGCTGACTAAAATAGCACTCTACACTGTAGCCCAGCTCAAGGAGTTTGAACTTCTTGCCAAGAGCACCACCTGGAAGGTGGAGCTGCAAAAGGCTCTGATGGCCTGCGTGGTAGCTCACTCCATACTAGATGAGACCACAGGAGAGTATGAGGAGATGGAGGAGTCACCTGCAGTGGAACGGAATGACTTGCCCCCTGGAATGGAGCCCCCTACCAGGGTAGGAAGCAGTGTCTCTTTCCATGCCCCGTCCCCAGAAGAACTGGAAGAGAGGAGTGAGGAGAGGGGATTCAAAGTGTAGCTGGCACAGTTGAAGATGGGGGAAAAGAAACTGGACATGGAGGCAGCATAAAAGAAACTAGCCATGGAGGCAAAGAAAACGGAGGCAGAGAGAGCCTTAGAGGGAAACACAATGTTGCTGTGTCATGAACAGAGTCTAAAAGAGTTGGACATCAAAGCCAAATAGGCAGATTCCAGCACCGATGGTGGCAACATACACAGTGTCTGAATGAGACCAAAGAGTACATACACAGTGTCTTAGACAAAAGAGTTTGCCTATTCGAGTTCAGTATGCCTGAACTCAGAATGATAAAATACATATTTTAGTGAAGTTGCTTTTAACATTCTGTGTTTGAAAATACAGCTTTTAGAAAGAAGGTATTTTCTTGCCTAACTATCCAAACCTGCCTCTGATAGGTTGTGTATTTCTTGTCTGGAGTTTGAATGACAGGGGCTGGGGGATTTCAGGTGACAGGAGTCAGCACATGGCTGAATAGACCCATCTGCTTGTAGAGTGAGCGGAGGGGAGCACCTGGGACCTGAATAGGGCTGTGCCTACCTTCTACAATGCTGGCTCCACCTCCTGTGGTGTGTCTGATGTCCCTGGCCCACACTGTCAAAGGAAAGCAGGAAACTTGTCAACACAGTGCTCCAGGACTGGCCAGCACTGGTTTGGACTAGGTACAGACACTCTCTGCCTTCAGAGAACAAAGAGAATAGGTGTATAAAAAGGGGGACACAGACCCCAGAAATGTAGATCACTTTTGGGAAACAAGAAGAACATTTGCTGAGGAGAGGAACCAGAGAGGAACTGAAGGGGCTAAGCTGAGTGCTGTTTGAGAGATTGGCCTGCAGTGTTGCAGGGATTCTGCTCAGATACAGAACTGTGCACAGAGACTCAGGACCTCAATGAATTAGGGTGTACCAAAAACTCCCCTTAGTACCCAAAATCCCCTACCAGACTAGCATCAGTTTCTCATTAGCTCTTCGTCCTATAGCAAAGTAACCAATGATTAGACAACCCAGAACATGCGACTTAGGATACCTAAGGGAAGGTGGGAAACATGAGCACTCTTTTGTTATACTCTCATACCAGTCCAAAACAGGGAGTAAAGGGAGACACGAACAAGTTTAAAATATTTATTTTAACGCCATGATCACAGGTGCAGTATCTTAGCTAATACAAGCAGACATATGAAAAGAAATAAGATTGTCAGCAAAGTTACAATTCCATAAAATACAAAGGGAGAAAGCATGTTATAATGCTAAATAGAAACAGGTTAAATATATACCTATATTTCACTCTCCCTTGCTAGTAGGTTATTTTATAACTAAAGAAGGTTTCTTAGGCTTGCATAGGCGACCCCATACCTCAAAGATTAGCAGGAGTGAATCACATCAAGTTCTGCACAAGCTCTCAGCATATGAATGTTCTCCAAGTGTGTTCAATCATGTTTACACAGTGCATTGTAAAGGGGCTACAGTGTTGTTATAACCTTGAAGGCCTCGGCACTCACTGTTCAGACTAAGCTTACAAAGCAAGTCTAGCAATGTAGAAAAACAAGTTATTCTCATGTGAAGCAAAACACTCAGCCTAACTCTAAACAATAGTTAACATGTGTGCCGTGTGCAAAAGACAGCAAAAGGTAAATTGGCGTTTAAACTTCTAATAAGCTCATGCTAACTTAACACTGTATGAATGCAAGGCTCAGCCCCACTACACCCTCCCTTGATCGGAGCACGGACAAGTAATGGGGGCAAAGCAGGAATGCAGAGTTCAAGTTTGAGAGATAGAATCAAGTTCAAATTTGCCAAAATGGAAAAACAGGAGCAAACTCCAAATTGTGAAAATACTCCAATTTAGTTATCACTTGTGGGCCCAGTAAAGCCAATAGGCCAGAAAAAATCAAAATAAAAAAAAATCCGATGTTCAGCATATGACGTCGGTCGTGAAAGAGAGAGGGAAGGAAACGCACCTCACTCCAACAGTGTATATGCACAGTTTGTTGCAACAGCCTCCAACAGGGAGTCATTGTTCTTATCTGAAAACATTTCAGCCATCCAATTTAGTAATGGGAATGAACATACATGTTCCTCAATAACTGGAGCCTCTAGTACCGTCAGAGGACAACTCGGGTTTACTTCAATGTAACTGCGTGCCAAGAATTCATGCGCCACTGCAAAAATATTCCAACGTCCCAGGATTCCATGCATCGCTGCAAAGACCATAATCCCGCTGCCAGAACAAAGCAGTTCATGAGCAACTAAGGGGCTTATCAGTTGATCATAATCTGCGTTGGGAGTCACCATACTGCAGGGACACAAATCCAGAGCCCATTCAAAATCGCAGCTCAGCTCAGCACCGTCCGCCGCAATGCTAAAAATGTATGTTGTGCATTTCAAAGCACAACATGACAGGCACCGCGCGGTGCCTGCCATGTTTTACTTTGAAACACTGGGCGGTACCATAGTTACCCCCCATGTGCACCCCCTCACACCCCCTTCACCCTGGGGGCCCGCAACAGACCCCCAAAGCAAAGACCGTATGCCGTAGGCATTCCCCAAAGCCCATCCTAATATGGCTGGCGGTGTCTGATAGACACTGCCACCATTTTAGAACTTTTCCGCCACGGTCACCAGGCGACCGCGGCAGAAAAGCGGTGAACGGTTTTCCCGTCCGCCGCGGACCCCCCAGCCATCCTAATGTGGCGGGGGGTCATTTCAGGGAGGATGGAGAACGGATTGCCCCCACAGGACCGGTGGTGGCTACCGCCAGCCCGGCGGGGGCAATCCGTCCGCTATCCTAATCGGCCCCATAGTTTTGAAGTATGTCACAAGACCACTACTAACAACTTTAAAAAAGTGAGCCAGCCCTGTGGTTGAGGAGTCATTAAAGATAGTGTGAATTAACTCCCCGAATTGCAGAGGAAGATCCGTATTTAATAACACATGCACTTCTGCGCGGGTGTTTGCCACGTGAAGGACAAATGTTTCACGGGCAGATGTAAGGGCGACTTCTTTCTGGGACAAAAGTGCTTTTTTTCGACTCGGATCACTGAAACAATATCGATAGACCGAATATCGACTACCCAAAATATAGAACTAAAAATATCGAATACAAAAATATCGACTACCAATACTTAAACAAGAAACTACACAAATATCGAATTCACAATATCGCAACTAACAAAAATCGATAACAACATTATCGAAACAAAAAAATATCGAAAACATTATATATCGACTTTCAACACATAAAACATAGGCTAAAGTATCAAAAACAAAAATATAGACCACAAAAATATGGAAAAACATTTTATCGACTTTTTCTATACATCATAAAAAACACGATATATAACGAAAAAAACATAGTAAATGTTAATATAACTCAACATAATTATATAAAAGTAAACATACTATAATCACTGAGTAAATAAAAATGTAAATAAAGTAAAATTTCTAAAATACAATACATTCACATCATATTAACATATAAAACATTATACATCTCACACTATTAAAGATTTATAAAAAAAGAGATTGAAAAAATAAGGCTCCACGACAAAAAAAAGACAATTGGCATCTTCCATATAAACCACATAACCGCTAAAATAATTCAAAAACTCTCAAGCAACCAATAAAAAATACCAAATAATTAGGCCGACCAATGAAAACAACCAACACATTATAGAAACACTATAAAAAGAAAGTAAATACACAACAAGATAATGCTTTGCGCCACAAAACGTGAAAAAGGGGAAACTCTGCCAAATTTTCACCAGAAGAGAAACCTGCTACATTCAAAAAAGGCTACACAAAACAAAAGTAAGTACCACTATCTTATAATAGCTACTAAACTTAGCAGTCAAAACTAAAAATAAATATTTAAACAACAATAACTGAAACATTTTCTTTCCATCTTACCATGTCTTGCAGATATATAAAAATTACCGAAAAAAAGCCCAACTTTTACAACTATATCAACTATAAAACAAAAGTAAGTATATAAATTAAATAACAGAGACAACGTTTAAAAAAAACTAGCAAGAAAACTTCCTTGTGGGAAAAAATCCACTAATACAAAACAAAACATATACAATAAATCTCATTTTCTTTTCCCAACAGAACCATCGACAAAATAAATAGAAGTAAAGCATCCAAACACACAGCACAGCCTTCCAAACAACAAAGAAACAGGTAAATATACAGTGAAAATGTTATAAATGCAAATGATTAATTTAGAAACAATACCTCTATGCAACATTTATCTACTGTAGAAAGAAAAAAGAAAAATGACTGAAGGAGCCAAATGTATTACTTCACAGAAAGGCAAAATGCTTTTATGTTATATGGGCTATACATATACACAGGAAAAACAGCATGAACTGTAGGGGGTCTTTTAGGATGGCGGGCGGATTAATCCCGCCAGCCTGGCGGTAGCCACCGCTGACCTGGCAGTGGCAATCCACCCACCATCCGCACCTGAATTCCCCCACCATATTTTTATTTAAATGTTTACTTACCTGTAAAACTCTGTAATCCATACATTACTACCCCCCCACCCTGCCCCTCATCCTCCCACATCACCGCCCTGCATTTCCTCCCACTGCCGGCCACAGCTGGCATACATGAAGCAGCAGGCACCTGCCGCTTCGTGTATGCGAATGCATGCATGCATTTTTAACATTGTGGCGGGTGGTGCAGAGAGCACCGCCCACCACAATGTTAAAAAATGAGGGATGCGCCAGCCACTGTGGCGGGCGCATCCTAATGCCACCATCGGGACCCCCGGCCTTAAGGCGGGCGGTCCCTTTTTCCAATGGGATGGCGGGCGGACAAAGTCCGCCCGTCATCCTAATGAAGGCCAAAGTGTTTTGGAAATGCAGCAAATATTACAGTAACAAATGTTATGGTCGAGCTATAACACAGGAAACAACTGTATCCAATACAACAGAGCATAACCACCCTCCCAACGTGACAGAAATAGAAATTAGACAAATGCTTGACTCACTAAAAGAAGCTAGTACTAGCACAGACCTCCCTTCTGCAACTATCCTTAAAGAACACTTAAAAGTACTCCCCCAACATGCATCAAGCCAACTACCTTCCATCGAATCTCTAAAAAGGACAATAGCTAGGCAAAAAAGAATAACTACAGCTACTCCACCTGCCCCAAAAACCTTTGAGGAAGTCCAAATTCCACCTGAACTAAGAATGACTCATAATGACCAACCTTTCATCCTATACGACAATGCATCTAATGAAAAACGAATTATAATGTTTGCTACAGCAGACAATATGGTGAAATTACACCAATGCGAAACATAGATGATGGATGGTACATTTTCAGTATGCCCAAAACCTTTCTATCAATTATACACCATCCATGGACACTATCAGAACTGCAATATTCCCTTCATATATACCCTACTACCCAACAACCAGCAAACAACCTATATTGAGCTACTAAATAAAATAAAAGAACAAACAAAGAATTATTTCCCCAAAAAATTATCATTGACTTTGAGAAAGCAATGATAAACTCAATCCTAAAAACATACCCTCACACAGCAATCCAAGGTTGTTACTACCATTTAACCAATGTATATGGAAACATATACAGAAATCTGCCCTAAGCTCCCAATACTGCAATGACAGCACTTTTGTCTACCAGGTAAAAAAATTTATTGAAATAGCCTGCGTTCCTGTTACAGACGTAGCAGAACATTACAACCTACTAATAGACAGCCACTATTATAAAAATAACGAAACAAAATTAAGCCCTCTATTAGGTTACTACAAAGACACATGGGTAGGAAGGCTACACAGATCAGGACACACAAGGCAACCCAAATTTCAAATTCCTTGGTCGAACGTCTACCTAAGTACACCAAACAAACAGGCTAAAAGTAACAATGCAGTTGAAGGATGGCACAATGCTTTCCAAGCAAGTACAGGCAGAGGTACCCCCACACTCCATAAACTACTCCAATCATTACAAAAGGAGCAAAGTTACCAAGAACTCCGAATGGAACAATCTGTAACACGAATTGGTCCTAAGCTAACTAAACAAACTAAAAAATGTACAATACCTTACAAGACCAAGTTACCCTATACCCAACAACCAGAGGCCTACAATATCTTTCTATGATTGCAAAAATAATTCTTTAAACATATCTAACATACCTATACAAAGCAAATATTAAACATAACATATATATATTAGATACATGCTAGAAACTGTAACAAAATTGTCAAATATATTTAATAACATTTATTTAAATATATCTGAACAGTTTTCGCATAATTTCTAACATATAACATAAAATAATTAAACAAATAAAATGACAATCCCACCCAAAAAATAAATGAAGAAAACGTACTCACTTTGTTGCTGAAGACAAACCTTTGTAACGAAATAAATCCTTTCATACTAGTAATCCATCCAAACAATCCAAAGGAACCCATAAAAAATACCAAAAACATTCTTCTCCAAAATGATCCTCTCGAAAACCCTTAAAAACCTGAAAATAGTTATCAAAAACTTAAAAAACGCTCCAAGGAAACCAAATGGAAAAAGAAAAAAAGAAAAACACATCCATAACGAATCTTCTCCAAAATAGATCCAACGATAAACAATTAAAACCCCGAAAATTGTTTAAAAATTACAGAAACGCTCGTTGAAAACATAAAAATGTAAGAAAGTGTGTCTAAAAAAGATTAAATAATAATCTACACACTTCTTAGTAAACAAAAACGCAATCTTGTCCCAAAAACGACATCCATGCGAAGTACCTGAAGATTAGAAAATAAACATACCCACCCACACATAGTGCACCCCAACATACATTTGTAAACATTAGTAAACATTATACATATCATTTAATTAACATTTGTAACCATATTCCTACCTCAACATAGTACGCCCAAAACGAGAAACCGGAACCAAAACTAAAACCATAACTACCGCCTAAAACACATACATCCTACAACTACCCAACACTAGAAAACCTATACACACTCCACAAACACTCAAACTATGGGGCCCATTATGATGTCGGGTGGATTGCCCCCGTCAGGCTGGGGCGGGGGCAATCCGCCCGACATCCACACTCGTTCCCCCCCCACCATATTAGTATGGCGAGGGGGACCTCGGCGGACGGAAAGACCGCCCGCCGCTTTTCCACCCCGGTCGCCTTGCGGCCGTGGGCGGAAAAGGAATAATATGGTGGCGGTGTCTATCAGACACCACCAGCCATATCATGATGGTTGTCTTTAGGTGCCTTTCCGCAGCGGCGATGCCACCACAAAAAGGCATGCTGTCTTCACTCTGGTGGCCCCCTGCGGGCCCCCAGAGTGAAGTATAGGTGGGGGGTGCACACGGGGGTACCTGTGGTACCCCCCTTCATTTGCATTACCAGAGCGGCAGGCACCGTGCAGTGCCTGCCGCTTTGTTAATGCAAATGCTGGAATGCATTTTTAGCATTGTGGCGGGCGGTGCAGAGAGCACCGCCTGCCACAATGCTAAAAATGCAGGATGTGCCCGCCCTTATGGCGGGCGGTCCGGAATTCCGATAGGATGGCGGGCGGACTTTGTCCGCCCGTCATCCTGATGAACCCCTATATATCTAACTAAAATATTATACTTAAAATTAAACTTACCCTTCCACACGCGAAGCAGCGTCCATGTCGAAATGACCCAAAATAACATTACGCGGTTACAAAATAGTCCCAAACAAACACATAGTCCCATTCATATTAACATTAAACAACCTTCTAAATTTAGTTAATACATGTTTCAGTCAATATGATCTAACTATTGTATTTTTTTAATTATGAAAAAATTTAACAATCTTATAAAAATGATTTACAATGTCCTATATGTTATTTTCAATTACTTAATATTAATTTAACAAACATTTACTGTAATAAAAAATACTTACTTGATTGTATGAATATGAAACACTATATTACATGTTACTATTATTTACTCTTTATATGTACAAATGATGTACCTAAAAACTTTACCTGTGTAATAATACTTAACCTCTGTAAAATTATTATTATTAATATTTTATATATTAATAATAATAATTTCTTTCAAAAAATACAATTGTAAATTATATATCAATGTGAAGAATACCTACTTCTTTTTGGTGATATATATAAATATGTTTGCTTCAAAAAATGTTTAAATATACAAACACTGTATTAAAAAATAATAAAAACATTTGTTCTATATGACTTGTAAAATAAATCTGTATTTTTACTATAAAATTGTGAAATAAACAAACAAATGTACACTGAAATAATATTACTTTTCTCAAAAATGATTGTATTAAAAATGTTTTTACAAATCAAATTTTTTCCCACCAATATACAACTGTGACCATAATGTAAATATGTTATTAAACCATATATCATCAAAATAAAAATGTGTACTTAACATTGAAAAATGTCATTAAAATTACTTTCTCATTGTATTACCCTCTTTTGAACATAATAAAATCTTGTTTGAGTCTGATAAATGTCACTTACTATTAATTATAATAATTAATTTATATTTTTTTATACAATTTACTGTATACTATGTATTTAAATAATGTTAATATCATTGTATATGCTCTGATAAAATACTGGAGAGTCAACCCATATAATTTACTATTCCCACTACACCTAGGGGTTCATTATGATCTCGGGCGGATTTTTACCGCCAGCCTGGCGGAGGAAATCCGCCCGACATCATCAGCACAATTCCCCTCCGCCATATTAGGATGGCGGAGGGGACCGTGGCGGTGAGAAACACCGCCCGCTTGTTTTCCGCCCCAGTCGCCTAGGGGCCGGGGCGGAAAACCTGTAACATGGTGGTGGTGTCTTGTAGACACCGCCCGCCACATTACAATGTGCATTTCACTATGCATTTCCGTGGCGGCAATGCCGCCACGGAAAGGCATGCGGAGACTCCCTGCGGGGGCCCGTTGTGGGCCCCCTGGGAGTCCGTGGCTTGGGGGGTTGGGGCTTGGGGGGGTTGCACATTGGGGGTACCTATGGTACCCCCCCCGCATTTCAAAGTGCAACATGGCAGGCACCGCGGTGGTGGAGTGGTGTGGCTCACTGGTTAGAGGCGGCAGACCCGAAAGCAAAGAACGGCCTGGGACCAGGGTTCGATTCCCGACGCGGCAGGGTCTTGGACCAGGATCAGCAGACTCGATAATTCTCGCCTCGGTGCCTACTCTAACCAGGGCTCACACTCGGCAACTCTGGGCATTAAGCTTGCCTCATCTCCACAACGGCCCCTCACAAACGCCGGGGATGCCTGGTTTCACCTTGGAGACTCCCAGGAGGGACTATCTCACAGGGAAAGCCAGGACGGGTTCCCCAGCGGTCTATAGCGCTACGAGGCCTGCGGCGCGGGTAGCAGTGCGCTTTACAAGACACACAATTTAATTTAATTTAATTTAATTGCACTTTGAAAAGCAAAACGTGCACTTTTCACATAGAAGCGGGCGGAGGTTTCTGCTCCGCCCGCCGCAATTGCAACCATACAGGATGCGCCCGCCTGTGTGGCGGGCGCATCCTAATGCCCTGATCGGGACCCCCGCCCTTATGGCGGGCGGTCCCGGGTCCCGATGTGATGGTGGGCAGGCTAAGTCCGCCCGTCATCATAATGGACCCCTAGTATTAAGTCAGGGAAGGTGCTGGACACTAAACCCATAAACCCATAAAATGTACTATTCCCACTCCACCAATTATAACGTCAGGGAAGGTGCTGGACAATCAACCCATATAATTTACTATTCCCACTCCACCAAGTATAAAGTCAGGGAAGGTGCTGGACACTAAACACATATAATTTACTATTCCCACTCCACCAAGTATAAAGTCAGGGAAGGTGCTGGACAGTCAACCCATATAATTTACTATTCCCACGCCACCAAGTATACAGTCAGGGAAGATGCTGAACACTAAACACATATAATTTGCTATTCCCACTCCACCAAGTATAAAGTCAGGGAAGGTGCTGGACAGTCAACCCATATAACGTACTATTCCCACTCCACCAAGTATAAAGTAAGGGAAGGTGCTGGACAATCAACCCATATAATTTACTATTCCCACTCCGCCAATTATAAAGTCAGGGAAGATGCTGAACACTAAACACATATAATTTGCTATTCCCACTCCACGAAGTATATAGTCAGGGAAGGTGCTGGACAGTCAACCCATATAACTTACTATTCCCACTCCACCAAGTATAAAGTCAGGGAAGGTGCTGTACAGTCAACCCATATAAATTACTATTACCAATCCAACAAGTATAAACTCTGAAAAGGTACTACATAGTAAACACATATGAATTAATATTTCCACTCCAAAAACTATACACTCTACAAAGCTACTAAAAAGTAAAACCATATAATTTACTATTCCCAACTCCACCAAGTATATACTGTGAATGTGCAAAACAATAAACCCATATAATTAACCTTCATAAATAACACATTCCCCTTACATCAGAATCTTTTTTAAAATATTCAAAATATTCAAAATTATCAAGTAAAAATAAATATTTACAATAAATCTTGGATGCAGAGAAGGCCTTTGACAGGGTCTCCTGGGGTTACCTGTGGAAGGCCCTGGAGTGGTTTGGGATAGGAGCAGGTTATATTAAGGCCATACAGGCACTGTATTTAGAACCTACGGCTAAGGTGAGGATAAATAGGGGGTATACTGCAGCAATACATATAAGGCGTGGCACACGACAGGGCTGCCCGGCTTCGCCACTGTTATTTGCCTTATATCTTGACCCTTTTCTGCGTAGACTGCAACGGAATCCCAACATTCGCCCTATTAAATTGCATTCCTACGAATATAAAACACTTGCTTACGCAGACGATGTGGCGGTGGTTACTCCAGAACCAGGTGCGGCTATCCTAGAAATCGAACAAGAGGCGGTGGCTTTTGGAGCTGTGTCAGGCTATTCACTAAATAAAGGGAAAACACAAATCATACAAAATAATTGGGTGAACTGTCAGGATATAAGAGTAGCTCCCGAAGTTACGTATCTAGGTGTAAAGATTACAGCCGACTTAGATAGGCTAGTCGAAATTAATATGAAACCACTGTTGTCAAAAATAAAAGCAAATACGGAGAGAATTAATAATCTGCATCTGACTCTGATGGGTCGGATTAATGTAATAAAAATGGTAACATTCCCAAAAGTTTTGTATCTATTTAGGGCTATCCCTCTATTTTTCGATAACATATGGTTCAATAAGCTGGAGGCGATCCTGAACAAATTCATTTGGGTCAAAGGGAAGACAAGGAGAGCCTATAGACATCTAACAGTATCTAGGGAAAAAGGTGGATGGGGGGCACCGGACTTTAGGCTCTATTATTGGGCTGCCGTAAAGCAATATTGCCGGGGGCTACTGGGTGGGGGAGGTAGAGAACACATAACAGAAGCTGAGATAGGGCTCACTAATGTATACACTACACTACTGGGGGAGGGGGCAGAGAACGGATTTTTAAACACAACCGACTTCACTTACTTTAAACACACACGATTTAAGACCCTAAAAGCGGCCTATAGGGTTTGGAAAGGAATGACAAAAAAATTTGGTTTAGGAAGGTATAATAACTACACGCGACTGTACACAAATTGTTCGTTACCGAGGGATATTTTCAGGGATACCATCATGAGGGATTGGCATGATAAAGGCATAGTGAAAATAGGGAACTTGCTGGACAGCCAGGGGAATATGTTACAGTTTGGGACGCTACAAACAAAATTCGGGTTAGCTCATAGTAGTTTCTACAAATACCTTCAAACCAGAAGCTTTTTAATGCAAAAACAGGGCGGTCCGGTAGGACTGGGACAATGTAAAATCATGGAATATATAGAAACAACCAATAAGTGTACGATAAGACAGTTATATGCGGAATTGAAAGACAGTAAAACTGATGAAAGGGTGAACTATTCACAAAAATGGTCAGAAAAATTGGGGTCAGGGCCAGGAACTTTTCAGGTATCTCTGGATCTGGGCAGAACGGTCCTATGCTCTGCCACCCTGCAATCTCAGCATTTTAAGACAGTGTTCTCATTGTATCACACCCCGGCCAGAATCGCCCAGTGGGGCGGAACAGCGGGAATAATATGTCCCCGATGTGATTCTACCGATGCAGATATTGTGCATATGTTTTCGCAGTGTCCACAATTGTTTACTTTGAAAATGGCTATTGAAGACTTTTTTGTTAAATCACTTAGGATCAAGGTTAAACTCTCAGATGAATTAATTATGATGGGGGTGGGGGATGTGGCTGATGCGGCAGATGCTCTGCCAGTAGAGTTTATTTTTGTTTCACTTGCAGTTTATCGTTTATGTATAGCACGAAATTGGTTGGACAAGGCTCCCCCCCAGTTCCAAGTTTGGATTGCAAACCTTCTTTCTATGTACAATCTAGAAAAAGCAATTTATGAAAGGAAAGGTCGGAGAGCTAAGTTACTAGGTAACAGAATATGGCAACCTATCACAAGGTGGAAAAATAGCAGGCTTAATCTAGGATTATGATTGGAAGGCCATCAAAATATTTTATAAGACATTTTTTTTCCTTGGCTTTATATTTCTATTTCTTTGTGTTGCAATGAAATGAGCAGTATATATCATATGCATGTTCAGTGGATTATGCATGCTCTAATGCAGAGGATCAATACTGTAACATATACAACCACTTGGGAAGCTGTTGTGTGCTGTAACATATACAGAAATATGTGGAAAAATTACCCTGGAAATATCAATAAAAATATATTTTTTTTAAATTAAAAAATTGTGAAAATTAGTATCATTATTATAATGTATTTTTATTTTTAAATATATTTCATTTTTTTATTAATATATAAATACTTTCTACCTCTTTAATTAATTTCTAGCAAATGTATAAAATTAGTTTAAATATAAATTACATATTAACATTATTTTTATTAATAATTATCCAAAATTTAAATTTGTTACATCAATCAAAATTATAACACAATTCTTAAAAACATACACCTTTATTTACATTAAAATGAATTTATATTTTTCTTATTTAAATTTTTTTTAATTTTGTCAAAATAATTTTTATTTTTCAATTGTAAAAATTAAATGAAAATGTTTCATTTATAATAAAATATTACGCAAAAAATACAAAAACAACAAAATAAATGTCACATTTTAATATTTTAATATTTCTTAAACAATATTTGCTAAAACAGAATTTAATTATAATTCAAAATCACAATTCCATAACAAAAATTTCTAAATAAAATTGTTTTATTAAAATAAAAATAATTAAATATTAAATTTCAAATGTTTAGAAAATACACACCCTACACACCTAAAAACATACATAACACAACAAAAACAAATTTCAAATTAATTAAAAAATAAAATTAAAAAGATATATATATTTTAACACACTCCCCACCCATTTTCTAAAAAAAAACACATCCTACTCCTAAAATGTATTAAAAATTGTATTAAAATATTTACATTTTTTTAATTAATAATAAAACTTAAAAAAAAAAATCAAATTCGAAATTGTAAAACTCTCCCCACACTATTCCCCTAAAAACCCACATCCCACTAATTAAATCTATCACACATGATTTAAAAAAATAATAAAAATTTAAAATTTTTAAAAATAAAATATATATATTTTAAAACACTCCCCACCCTATTCCCCTAAAAACCCACATCCCGCTCCTAAAATGTATTATACATTTTTTTATAAATATTTAAAAAAAAAAAAAAAAAATTAAATTAAAAAAAAAAAATTATTCAAATTTATATATTTTAAAACACTCCCCACCCTATTCCCCTAAAAACCAACATCCCGCTCCTAAAATGTATTATAAATTTTTTATAAATATTTAAAAAAAAAAAAAAATTAAATTTAAAAAACAAAAATTATTCAAATTTATATATTTTAAAACACTCCCCACACTATTACCCTAAAAACCCACATCCCGCTCCTAAAATGTATTATACATTTTTTATTAATATTTTAATTTTTTAACATTTTTATAAAATTTAAAAAACAAAAATCATTCAAATATATATATTTTAAAACACTCCCCACCCTATTCCCCTAAAAACCCTCATCCCACTCCTAAAATTTATTATACATTTTATATTAATATTTTTTTTTAAATTACATTTTTATAGAATGTAAAAAACAAAAATTATTGAAATATATGTATTTTAAAACACTCCCCACCCTATTCTCCTAAAAACCCACATCCCGCTCCTAAAATTGATTTTACATTTTTTAAAAATATTTAAAAATTGAATTTTTTTTATAAAAATTGAAATTAAAAAATATATATATTTAATTTTATAAATTAACAAACGTATTTTTTTTACAAACACCTAACTTTTTCGACATTATTAACAGTCTATATTTAAAACATTGATATTCTGACAGTCTATATTATTGCTTTCGATATTCTAACAGTCTATATTTTAAGTTTCGATATTTTTACCTAACAAAAAATAACGACATTTTAAACAATCGATATTAACTACTCGATATTTCTAACATCGATATAATTTTTTTTTTTAATCTATAAAAATTACCTTGATATTACTTACCTCGATATTACTTTCATCTCGATATTTATCATTCGATATTCTGTCCAATCGATAAAAATAACTCGATATTTAGACTGCACACCATTCGACTCATCTTGTTGAACTCTGCTTTCAAGGTCGGACTTGATGGCCAGATGGAAACATCCAGCTTCCCATGTGGAGGAGGAAACATTGCGTTTTTACAACAAACTACACGTTGGGAGACCGTAACGATGTAAGAAATTCCAGCCAGCATCCCACAACAATCTTCATTATTTTAAAGTAAATAGCTACTGTTCTTTAATAATGTGAATGTGGGCGTAGAAGCAGGCGTCGGAGTACCTTTTAAGACACAGGCCAAATTAGGTGCATTTTGATTACACGAGCCATGCAATTGTATATTCCTACACACTAACGAGTGATCTGGTGTTGTTGTGCAATCTTCACCATTCCAATGAACCTCTTTTCCCTCCCTCAGGCACCTGTAGGTAAATGGTAGTGATCAAGCTTCATGGAGATAAGCGGTGCCCGGAGGTTCATACCTGCCAATTGCATAGTATTTCATGCAAGCTTTGAATTTGAACAAAGGAAAAGGTAATGTTATTAACCCTTGGACTAGCCACACAGCAGAATTTGTCTCGGCCACAAAAAATGGCAAAGGTTCTAACTTTTCAATATGTAACATAGAAAAAGTTGCATCGTTCATAGACATAAATTGCTGTTTGTCAGTCAAATTAAAAGGGGCAAACAATGAGGACGTGTTCATGTAGTCCCAAGGCACCTTCCCTGCTTTTAATGTTTGTAAAGTCCATGCAAACTGCATAGTGGAACGCAATTGATTTTGGCCATGGTACAAAACAGAGAAATCTTCTTGCACAATATCGACAACAGAAGAAACAATATTATCTATTGTGTAAAGGCAGGAAGAAAGGGTGTTAATGCTGTTATCTACAACTGCGAGCACTTTCTCTAAATTTGCCTGATCTATAGCTATCAAGCGAGAAGCAGCCTCAATCTGGGACAGCTTCCAAACTTCGTTGTAAATAGCATATATCCACCTTTTGGATCTGCCGGAAGCAGGGCACTTGACAAAGTCATTCAGATCAACCATTGGCAGTCAATATAGACAAATGAAGCTTAAGTGACACTAAAGTGGAGTGTTTGAGCCAATTCTGACACAGCTTGCCTACAGAATAGGTAGTTACAGAATGGTCACTCTCAAAACGGGGATCCACCCTAACCTGTGTGTAGTCCGGGGCTAAACCCAGAAAATGATGTTGGCAACAATCTGCACTTCTGTGCCACAACAACCAACCCATAGGAACCAAACTGAATATGTTAAAAGTAGAATTCAGCAACAGGGTCTGTAAATCCCTAATCGAAATACTGGTATTATTATCCCATCCGGGGTATTCTTCCAACTCTGGAAAAGAAGGAGCATTTAATTTTTTAGTAGTAGCTAATCCAAAGCAGGTGGTTTGTGAAATAGTCAAATTCAAAAACAACATATGGTTCGGGATGAGATATGCATGATGCAAAGTCTCTGTGCCTTCCACTTGCCAACTTTTAGAAACCCAAATAGATTTAAGATCAATAGTATATTTTCACAGTTCATAGCCCCCAGTAGCCAAGTGGTCAAGAAAGGACTTAGAATATAATCATTTTGGGCCTCATTAGGATGACGGGTGGGCCACCCTATTGGTATTCTGGACGCCCGCCATAAGGGCGGGGGTCCTGTTGGGAGAATTAGGATGTGCCCGCCACAGTGGCGGGCACATCCTTCATTTTTAGCATTGTGCCGGGCGGTGCACTCTGCACCTCCCGCCACAATGCTAAAAATGCTTTTTCGCATTTGCATATACAATGCGGCAGGCACCGCCCAGTGCCTGCCACTTTGTACATGCAAATGAAGGGGGGTAGCATAGGTACCCCCCCCTGTGCATCCCCACCTTGGCCTTCACCAGGGGGGCCCGCAGGGGCCCCTCAAAGCATAGACCGCCTGATAGGCACCTATTTGCACGCATCCAAATATGGCTGATGGTGTGTGATAGACACCGCCACCATATGAACCTTTTTCAGCCCCGGCCGCAAGGCGACCGGAGCGGTAAAGTGGTGGGCAGTGTTTGCCTCCGCTGCGGTCCCCCCCGCCATTGTAATGTGGCGGGGGGGAAAAGGGTGGCGGGCGGGCATTTCTGTCGGGCGGATCGTCACTGCCACCATGGCGGTGGTGATCCGCCCGACATGGTAATGGACCCCCAAGTGTGGGTAAGTCTAACCGTGGAAGAGGACTTCTCGGACATCTTAAAATAAAATGCATTAGGATTTGACTGATTAAAATCAGTAACATAAGTGAATCTCTTTAGAAGGGAACTTGAGCTGCCTTCAACTGGAGCGGGGCAATGTTCTCATTGCGTATAATTAACTATATTCCTCCTTGTGTTTGCCTTATGCAGGTAGTGATTTCCATAGTGTTGATAACAGGGAAAATAACCATAATTAGCTGAATCTAAATATAAATCCTCAGCATCATAAGCATCATAATATTTTAAATCTGAAAACAAAGCCTCTACAGCTTGAACGTCCCAATTATCATAGCGTATATTTTGTTTAATCACATCCCCCATAGAAACTCTTAGTACGTTCTGGACATTTATAACCTCTGTGGGACCGTGAATCTAAAATTTAACAACATCCCATACAATCCCATCTAAGACGGGCGAAGCAGTAATATTTATAAAAGTCAGGTCCCTCTTCAATCTGTGAGATGAGGAATGGTGTGCCAATGTTCCATTAATTAATCGAATGGAAGTTCTCTCTTCAACGTAGTGTCTATTCACAAGACGGAACAAATACACCACAAAGCCAATTGACATAAACAAAAATATTAAAAAAAACACCAACCAGATGTAAGTCCAGGGGGTATCAAAAAATGTGTTTTAAACCATGCTACAAAAACAGGAATTTTTGAAGGGGAGTTTGATGTGGTAGAGTTAATGTCAAATGAAAATCTGGACTCAGTTGCCAAACAGGTTTGTAAATCAGGCATCGATAAATCTGTGCGGTATGTATACTCAGTATCATCAAGATGAGCATCAGGTGGGGTATTCAATAAAGGATTTGAAACTGCAGGCATCTCAATGGCAACGTCCGGCCTGTTGTCAGGAGCCGGAGCCAAAACAGAATTTCTCAGTATCGATGGACAGGAGACCACAGGTGTCATACTAAGAGGAATCGGCCACTCTGTGTAATTTAATTACAAAAAGGGGGTGGTGATGGACAGAGTATCTGAGTTAATCAGAACACTCCTACCCAGTCAACAGATCAGGGCTTGATCCATCACCGTTTTTTAGCTCACTGCACCATCCCAGTTCAGAACCTGGCTATATGCAAATTAGTCCGTCCCTGGCCCAGTGCATCATGGGAACAGGGCAGACCAAACTACCAAGCCAATTCTTCACTGGAAAGGAAACAGGCTTCCGGGGACCGGTATCTGGCATTACAGCCGTCTTCGGCCCGGCTTGCTTGAATCCTGATGGTGCAATGAGCAAGGGACTCATGTCTGAGCATACCCTTCCACACTCATGGTGGCCAAAATAATTACAAAAAGGGGGTGGTGATGGACAGAGTATCTGAGTTAATCAGAACACTCCTACCCAGTCAACAGATCAGGGCTTGATCCATCACCGTTTTTTAGCTCACTGCACCATCCCAGTTCAGAACCTGGCTATATGCAAATTAGTCCGTCCCTGGCCCAGTGCATCATGGGAACAGGGCAGACCAAACTACCAAGCCAATTCTTCACTGGAAAGGAAACAAGCTTCCGGGGAAGCTTGTTTCCTTCCCAGTGTAAGAATTGGCTGTTGTAGTCTGGTCTGCCCTGTTCCCATGATGCACTGGGCCAGGGACAGACTAATTTGCATACAGCCAGGTTCTGAAACTGGGATGGTGCAATGAGCTAAAAAACGGTGTTGGATCTAGCCCTGATCTCTTGACTGGGTGAGAGTACTCTGCTTAATTCAGAGACTCTGTCCATCACCACCCCTTGTTGTAAATAATTTTGTCCACCCTAAGCGTGGAAGGGTATACTCAGATGTGAGTCCCTTGCTCATTGCACCATCAGGATTCAAGCAAGCCGGGCCGAAGACGCCTGAAATGGCAGAAACCAGTCCCCGGAAGCTTGTTTCCTTCCCAGTGTAAGAATTGGCTGTTGTAGTCTGGTCTGCCCTGTTCCCATGATGCACTGGGCCAGGGACAGACTAATTTGCATACAGCCAGGTTCTGAAACTGGGATGGTGCAATGAGCTAAAAAACGGTGTTGGATCTAGCCCTGATCTCTTGACTGGGTGAGAGTACTCTGCTTAATTCAGAGACTCTGTCCATCACCACCCCTTGTTGTAAATTATTACTCTGTGTAATTTGACATTGTCAATGGAGATGTACCTTTTTTCCTTATGACCTGGAAGTGGGGGTAAAACGACCTGTACAGGAACTGGAGCTCGATATGAGGGGCCAAACTCTTTCTTGATCTCGACCTTCTCTCGGACCAGTTCTCTGACTCTGGGTAGCTAGCCAACTACTGGAATCTGCAACGCAGCATCAGATGTGGAGGGCTTGTGTTCCTTTGCAAGACTGTCTCTCGTCTCTTGTAGAGCCTGTAAAACATTACAATGTTCATCTATGTCAAGAGGGGCAGCTGCTGCTGCCTGGTCTAGACTTTCAAGGTCCAGGACAAACATTTTGATACCAAAGAGCATCTCGTATGGGGTCCGCCCACCCATAGTCCTTCTAGGGAGATTATTAAGTGCACGCTGTACGCCATTGAGATGGGCTAGCCAGTTCCGCCGGTACCTATAACTCTAGCAGTCAAGGATTGCTTTAAGTCACGGTTCATCAGCTCCACAACACTATTACCCTCAGGCCAGTATGGAGATGAACATTTGACCTGGACCCCCAATGAACTCATGGCATCCTTGTACACCTTAGAGGAGAACGCTGGACCCTGGTCCGAATGGAAGGTGCCACACACAATAATTCCCACACAGACACGCAAATCCCTTATGACAGTTTGTAAATCAGCACTTCGGTGGGGCCACACCCATACAAAGTGCGTGCAAGAATCAACTGCAACTAAGATGTACTTATACGCAGTATCTGAAGGAAAAGGACCGCCGTGATCCAAATAAACACAACCAAGTGGTTTATTAGAAATGTACAACTGTGTCTGGGGCGGGCGCGTAGCAGACGAGGGTTTGATCTGCTGAAATGTCACATTGAAGGACATAATCACGCGTCTGTTTATACAGTCATCGCCACCAAAAACGCTGTTGTAGCTGAGATACAGTAGCCTAAACACCCGCATGTGCGGACGCAACACCCTCGTGGGCAGCTGTAATCTGCACTGACCTGCGGTCCGCCTTGGGAATCAATCTGTCACCAACGTCTGGTATTTTCATATAAGGAACTTTACCAGGACTTAAATGATAACAATACTTTGAAGGAAATCCAGTAGGATATTTACTTCCCTTCTCAGTAGCGGCAATTGCTGCCAAGATGTCATCATCAATCTTACTTTTGGAACGTGTAACTGTTGCAACCAAAAATTTCGAAACTGCTGTCTTCGCGTCCTCATCGGCCACACTATTGCCAACAGCGTGAACTCCCACATGCTGATGACCAAGAGTATGAATTACATAAACGAGCGGCAGCTGCTCTTTAAGTTCAGCCACTCAAACCCAGATCATGTTATGTTTTATTGTGCTACGCTTTGAGTCACGATAGTCATTCTGAGTCCAAAAGTACAGATTGTCATTGTAAGACTGGACACAGTAGTAAGAGTCACTCACAATAAGAGTAGTCACACCAGGATTTGCGTACTCCAATGCAAGTATCAGAGCACGGAGCTCTGCTCATTGGGCGGTACAGTTCCCTAATGTCTGTGTATGCACGACATCGGACTTGAATTCTCCATTCACCGGGGTACCAACCACAATTGCGCAAGCTGAGACGTATACGTGCTTAGACCCATGCACGACTTGCGTCGAACCATCAGTGTAAATGATACAATGGAAATCCTCCAAAGGCCGCATAGTCAACGGAGCAGGATGAACAAATTCATACTGCAAAAACTCCTGCGTCTGTACAGAGGCGTCAAAAATGAACGTGACATCCGGAGACGTCAAAGATGTTGCCCATTGTATCCACCGTGGGTGCAAAGCTTTAGAATTAGGTACACTCGCTTTCGTAACTGCCTCCAAGGCAGGATACGGTGTGACAACCAACATGCGTTTTCCCTGCGAAAGTGCGCGTACTTTCAAAATCGCCATTTGCACTGCTGTCAAAACTTTTTCCACAGTAGAAAACCGCATTTCAGCCGAAAAGTGTACAACTGTGACTTGTAAGCAATAGGTACTGTGTCACCTTCGTTATAAGTAAGGTATGTGAAACCCACCGCCCCAGGGACAATTCTTATCACCAGGTTGGTGTGGTTATCACGAGTCAGTAAGAATTTGGATTCTAGCAGATCAGCCTGCAAAGATTGCAACATGGCAGAATGCTCAGGCAGCCAGCACAATTTGGTAAAAGTTGGTTGTATCAAAGCATATAATGGCTTGATCTGCTGGGCATATTCGGGAATATAAGTACGCCCGAAATTCAAATATCCCATCAAGGATTGCAATTTTTTCAGTGTTGTAGGAGCACGCAGTTGTGCGCATTTCTCCAAGAAGTGAGGAGCCAATCCTCAACCTTAATTGTTGAGCTCAGAGCCCAGGAACAACACTGTGTACTCTGCAATGTGCGACTTCGCAAAGTTAAATTTGTAACCGAGGTCCACAAAATTACAAATGATGCAGTCAACGCGGCACAGATGCGCCCATATCTCGTCCTCTGCGAGATAAACACGCATCTGGGTCAACTCTCTCTAGAAGAGAAACTATACGGGCAGAAACACACCTGGACTATTCTTATAGCCCATTGCTAAACGTTTACATTTTCGCTGTGTGCCACCGCTGGCAAAAGCGGTCCATTGACTACTTAAACCAAAAAGGTTGTGGGCAAAAAAACCATTGGATATGTCAAGTGTGGTTTTAAACCTTTTACGCACAAGACCATCCACCAGGGCAGAGACGTGGGTATTCTGTACTGCACAGGTATGGCAATGCAAGTTTAGATGCAGGTAATCCAATACCAAATGGTAAGCACCATCAGGCTTGGTTGCAGTAAAAAGAGGGTTATTCATGTGAGACACACAAGTTTCAATCACACCTTGATATTCCAATTGTTCAAGGATTTCTGTGACCAAAGCTTTCACTTCATGCCTCATGGGATATTGAGGTTGAGGCTGTGTCATAGACCGCAAGGGAATCTCATGTTGGGGGGAGAATGTATCCCAACCACAGTGACTACGGTACAAAGCAGGTGCAAGGACCTTAGCCCACTCTTCTGCAAAATTCAGCGCATGCTCCTTTGACGCTGTGTGCGCAAAACTAAGGAGGATTACCTCCTCCCCTCTCGGAGTTATGAGAACAAAAGGTGGGGGCCAGTCAGCCTCCGCTAACCAAATTTCATACGTAGTGGTAAGATTTTCCCAAAATACCTCTTTTATGGTACGTTGTATGTCACCTTCAATTAAAAGATCAATTTCATAAAGCCTATCAGGGGGAGCTACTCTAGTATCAGCTCTCAACAACAACGAATTTGTCAGTTGCCGTCACCTTCAGTAGTGGACGCAGGGCCTCTCGAACAATGGTAATCTCCGCCGCGCTGTCCAACAGCGTCAGCACCCACGTCTGATTCCGAAGCTGCCTTCTCACTATCTGTGGCATATCTCGCTGAAAAAAAGCAGCAACTTTCTTTTTTTGAAACTGGTGTCTTTGCTGCGAAGAACTGTCCTGCTTGCCTTTTCCGTCTTTCGGGCGGGGCTGGTCGTGACTCTGCTGGCCACCCCGTCCTCTGCCACTGCCTCCATCACCGGTCGATGAGGCCGATGTGTCCTGCAAAGAACGAGGAGAACGTTGATCAGGAACCTGAAAACGATCAGGTGACTTAATCGTAGCGCGGTCGCGCAAATCATAAGAGCGCTCAGTAGACACAGGCACTTGTGAGGCGGGACGGGTCTCCTGTTTCTGTTGTTGTTTTCCCTGTTTTTTGTTTTTGTTGCAATTTTGCTTTAGAGCTTTGGGTTGATCGTCTTTCTCAGACTTCGACCCCTGAGTTTTTTAGTCAAAACAAGCTTTATTCGATTAGATTTAAAATCATAAAAGCAGCAAGACAGCATAAATTTAGAAATAAATTACAGTGTAACAAATTTCATGAAGTTAAAAAACATTCAGGGGTCAAAATCTGTAACAATGTCCACTGTACGTAGATATAAAAGTTCACACCAATATAATTTATACACAGTATAAAAAGGTTAAATATAGTTAAAAAAACAATAGCAGCGAATACAAGATAGTGAGGTCACCCTTCCAGTTGCCTCGGGGATAGCATCCTGGTCCTCGTACGCATGGCTGCGACCAGGAAGCTAGCGACCCCGAGGGTTGTCCTGGTGCTACCTAATAACTGCAAGTAAAGTAGAGCAGGGCGTACCTGGACAAAACCTGCGTCTCTTAAAATGGGTGCCAAAAACCTCATTCTACTCTCTTTAAAGTGGCTACAAAACATGACGAAATGCATGAGGGTCTGCTCAGAAAAATTATCGCAACTACATGGGGTAGACTCATCAGGAACACCCCACACAGGGAAATCACCCAGGGAGTATTGGATTATATTGAACCTAAATCTAATGAGCAAATGACGATGGAATGGTCTGCTCACGATTTTTAGATAAGGTTCAATTTGGGGCGTAGTCAGAAGGAGGAAGTTGGCTCTAGCTCTAGGTTTAGTTAGTTCTTTCTCCTCCCGTGTTTGGGTTGCCCTCCTCATAAAGTTTTCTTTAATCCATTTCAGGTCTTCCCTAAGTATAGTGTTTGGGTGACTAAAAAGGTCAGGCCTGCCAAGTCTGCCCATCTCCCCCTTTACGTATTCCAGCCACGGAATCTTTGAGGCATTATCCAAGAACATGCAGTCCCTAAGAATAGTATGGTTTAATGTAATGTCCTTGTTCAGCCAGATTTTGGTCCAACATATTAGGGGCGCTACTTGGAGCAAGTCAGTGATATATCCCAACCCTAACTCACTGTGTATCGATAGGACTGGTGTAGATTGTGGAACACCCAATAAAGACCTAAGAAAGTGATTTTCTACTGTCTGTAGTTTACCACAGTGAGAGTAACCCCACAGTGGGGCTCCATAGGAGGCTATAGATAAGCATTTGGTTTTGTAAACCTTCAATAATGCCTCCATCGGTCGAGACCCAAGACGCTTAGCGAAACTCAAAAGTGCGGAGGTGGATCTAATGACAGCTAGAGATTTCGCATCCACCTGTGGGGTCCACGAGCCCTTCTCTTCAAATATCACACCCAGGTAGGTAAACACTGGTACCCTCGAAATCCCCTCTTCGCAGCAGCTAAAAGATTTCAACTTTTTTGGCCTAGGTCGCTTCCCTACCAGCATGATATGTGATTTTTTGTTATTGACCAAAAGGTCTAACGAAGTCATGAAGTGGCCAAATGCGTCGAGAAGCCTTTGTAACCCCACCCCTGTACGGGCTAGGAGCAACGCATCGTCCGCGTAGAGGAGTACGGGTACTGAGGACCCCCCCACGTAGGGGATATCAGGTGTGGACCCCTCCAAGGCTTTATCTAGGGAGTTAATATAAAGTGTGAACAGAAGTGGGGCTAAAATACAGCCCTGCCTCACACCTCTTCTAGAACTAAAAGGTCTGGTGGTACTACCTTCACGATTAGTTCTAATGGTGGCTGATAAGTCTGCTTGAAGTGCGGCCAGGAAGTCTACCAGAGGGGGATCAATCCCAATGCCAGCCAATATGGCCCATAACTTGGCCCTATTGACCAGGTCGAAGGCCGAGGAGAGGTCCATAAAGGCCAGATATAAATGGCCCTCCTTTGCCATATTGTATTTACTGACCAGCATGTGGAGGTTCAAACACTGCTCTATTGTACCTCGTTTCTCTCTGAAACCATATTGTAGGTCAGAGAGCACCCCCTTCTCCATAATGATATCGCCTAGTCTGTGTAAAATGACTCTGCCAAGAATCTTTACGGCAGAATCGATTAGCGAGATCGGCCTACAACAGGCCGGATCGGATCTGGAGCCCTTCTTAAATATAGGGATAATGGTTGAGGTGGACCAGGTTTTTGGAAATCCCTCATTAACAGTTGAATTAAAAACATTGGTAAGAATTTTGGCCCATAATGGTGACTGGGAGCTGTATAGGTCTGCAGGGACACCGTCTGGTCCCGGGGCCTTATGGTTGGTCATTTCATCGATTGCCCTGATAACCTCAAATTCAGAAAAGGACATAGGAGATGCTTCAGTCAAAGGCTGTTGAGGACGGAGTGTAGCTGGCCCATCTTCGCTATTATATATTTTACTAAAATGATTCACCCAGGCATCCTCGGGAATCACACAGTCCAGAACGGTGTTATTTGAGATGGCAAAGTAAGGGTGATTTAAAATCATACAGAATTGGGAACTGTCTCTCAGTACACTAACCGTTGTTAAGCTGTCCCAGGCCTCACTTTTTATTGTTTTTTTACGTGTCTCGGTAGCCTGCCTATATTCTTTTCTAAGCCGGCCCACCAACTCCCTATCTCTTGGCTGCTGTTTAAGAGCCTGAAGGAGAACATTATGTTTTTTAGAGCACTCCCTGTCAAACCATCTTGGGCTAGATGAATCCGCTCGTTTCTTTATGGTCGTCAGGTCATGGCTGATTTGTGTACATATAGAGGTGAAAGAACTAATGATGGCGGTGCCTTCAGATGTGCTGTCCATGCAAATTGTGATGTCAGCTTGTCTGTTCTGTAGAAGGTTGTCCATAAAGCTATCCGGGACGACCTTTGCCCAATTTAATCTGCGGCCCTGCTCCCTAGGGACGAGGGTATCACCACGGTTCCCCAGACGCTCAACCTGGGTGACAATGTTGTTACCCATGTCCAGGGTCAAGACTACAGGATTATGGTCACTGAAAGGGGAAGTACACACTTCATAGGATACCACCATATCGATTAGCCCGGGAGTAATGAAAATGTAATCGATAATCGTACTGGCATCCCTGCCTACAAAAGTCTGTGCCCTCTCATCTCCCCATGACCCTTCAGCCTCATATAAATTTAGTTTTGCGAGTAGATCTTCCAAGTCCGCCCCCTGTGCAGTGTGCTCAAAGTGAGTACTGACAGCTCCCGGGGGGCCCAGTACCTCTTTGTCCAAACAACCCCAGCCACATGGGTGGACGTTAAAATCTCCCATTAACAGGATATCGAATGAAGCATGTTGCTTTGACTTATATGAAGATAAAAACAGAAATAGGGACTTCAAGTGTGAACAGTTTCTATCCCTTGTAGGGGCATTGTAATGATTAACTATCAGAGTTAGTGGAGAATTTGGCCTGGCCCACTCGATGCATAAGATGTTATCAGAGGTACAATCAATCTTACTAGTGACACCCGCCAATTTTAAAGAGAAAAGTATGTGCAGCCCTCCTTTGTGCCTGCCACCCTCCCCGGGGGTTGCCTTGACTGAAAAACTCCGGAACCCGTCCAAGAAAAAGTTATCACTGGCATCCCATGTTTCCTGGAAGCCCAAAATCTCGTATTGGGACACAAAGTTTAACCATCTAGCGTCTGTGGCTTTCTTCCCTAGCCCTGCGATGTTCCAGCTTACCACTGGTATGTGGCGATACCTATGTGCAGGGATGACCTCCGTGATAGAGGGCATGGTGGATGGTTGTCAATCATTGGAATCTAGGGGAGAGTCAGTAGGAAGGGAGGAGAACCTATTACTGAGTAAGATTCCTGTCCCCTGACTACCAATATAATGTTCTTGGGTGGGTGGAGCTACTACGGGACTTGGTCTCACCCGCAGTAGAGCCTGGTGGGTTTGGTAGGATATATGTGGCGGAGCCCCTATCCCTCCTGCTTTTCCTATCAGGTGTGGGATAGGCGGGTGGGGTGATCTTGGCTGAGGGTGTGTGGGAGGGGGGTAAAAATACCTTAGTGGGAGTGGTCTAATACCAGCACCAACTAGATCAGAACCATCCCAGAGAAGAGTATCTGCCATATTACATCTGTTAAAGTTAACAATTACACAGTCTCCGGGAATGCATTTGACCTTCCTTCCCACCCAATCCACCCTTCGAGCAGCTATAATGTGTTTGCCCACATCCACACTCCCACTACTGAACTGTGAACACCAATTTCTAGTTCTATTTAGCAGCTCGGACTCAGATTCACTCTGGTGTGGTTTAAGGCACGGGATCCCGGTCAAAATAACGACTAAACGGGCAGCATCCGGTGGAAGGTCCACTGCCCGGGTCAGTCTTTTACGAGGATCGTTGGGTTGGTGCCCCTGTGCTATTGGGGTCGCTATTGGGGTCGCTGCCACACTTGGTGCCCCAACCCCCGCACCATCAGCCTTTTGTGCCCCTCGCAAAGATGCAATCCTATCATCACGTGCTATGACCATAGGGGCACAGTTAGTGCTATGCGATTGCATATGCGAGCTGACTGGCTCATTAGTTGTCATAGAGACCCTCCCTTGTTGCTCAGCTGTCAAGTTGCTTTTAGAGTGCGTCTCACTGTGTGCATTGCGCTCATATAAATATTTATCAATCTTGTCGCATTTACTCATAATGTTATTCACACATGATTTCAGAGTGTCCACAATGTCTTTCGCTATGTTTACCAACAATGGTTCCAACCGCGATTCGAATAAGCCCTCGATCATTACGGCCAGGTTGGCTCGAACATCCTCGGGAATCAGTTTGTCCGCACTGCCTGAGTCACCCTTACGAATTGTCTTGCCTCGTTTGCTTTTAGCTTTAGGTGGTATGTTATTAGCCAGTTCAGGATATACAATTTCACTACTTGGTTGAGGAGGTGAGGTGGTAATCCTGGGTGCGGGAGGAATAGTAGGAGCCCTAACAACAACATTGGGTTCCAGTCGAATTTGAGAAGCAGACTCGGGGACAACTAGGTCGATTAGGTCCACGGGCTCTAGAGTGGGCTGGCCGAGTCCCAGTTCTTTTTCCGCATTTGCAATTTCGTCATTAAGAGCCCCCACAGCAGATGTCAGGTAAGATATGATGGTCTCTGATTTGCTAGGGACCTTGGCCTTCTTACCTTCTCCACCGTTCACAGTCAGCTTGCGTTTCCCCATTGCGAGGAGCAGGGTATGTGGCCCTGCCCTGCCTCCTCCTACCAACGACTGCCAAAGACTGTCCCGCCCTTGTCCCCGGCTTCTCCCGGTCGCTCCCGCGCGCGACTCGTGGGGCGAGAGGGAGGTCACCGTTTTTCTATCGCCTCCGGGTGCTCCAGGCGCGTCACGGGCGCGCCGCCCCTGAGGCTGCTGGGGGCTGTAGTTCGGGGAGTCTCCCGGCGCTCCCCGTCTGCCAAGCAAAGTACCGCCGTTCACCTCACGGCACCGCCCGCTGGCGTCCCAGGCAAGTTTTCCGCTCCTGACGTTCCCCCCTGGGCTCACGGGAGGTCAGCATTTTTCTATCGCCTCCGGCCGCTCCAGGCGCGTCACGGGCGCGCCGCCCCTGACGCTGCTGGGGGCTGTAGTTCGGGGAGTCTCCCACCGCTCCCCATCTGCCAAGCAAAGTACCGCCGTTCACCTCACGGCACCGCCCGCTGTCGTCCCAGGCAAGTTTTCCGCTCCTGACGTTCCCCCCTGGGCTCACGGGAGGTCAGCGTTTTTCTATCGCCTCCGGGTGCTCCAGGCGCATCACGGGCGCGCCGCCCCTGAGGATGCTGGGGGCTGTAGTTCGGGGAGTCTCCTGGCGCTCCCCGTCTGCCAAGCAAAGTACCGCCGTTCACCTCACGGCACCGCCCACTGGCGTCCCAGGCAAGTTTTCCGCTCCTGACGTTCACCCCTGAGTTTGTTTTTTATGTTTAGCAGAAAAGGGCTTGACACCTAAACTATTACGGCCTATGGTCTTATAAGCCGCCGTAATAATTCTCTGTAACTGTCGGGGTTTATCGGCATCAGGGACTTTGCGCAAAGCATTAGACACTTGGAAGTTTACAGCATCTCCCTATACATTAGAAAGGACAAGGTCGGAAACCACATCAAATGAGCCAACGAGTCTAATTCCCAATTCAACCGCAGCC
Organism: Lissotriton helveticus; assembly: GCF_964261635.1. NCBI lineage: Eukaryota > Metazoa > Chordata > Amphibia > Caudata > Salamandridae > Lissotriton > Lissotriton helveticus. Next base: position 291,971,413 of record NC_136070.1, read on the forward strand.
TCAGGTCCGTGCTCATCTTGAACACGCTTAATGACCATCGGAAGGACAGCCATTGGCGGAGTGCCGAAGCACCTCGTCTAGACTGCCGCAAAGATTCTACCCCATGACTCGCAGTCACCGGCTTCTGCTACTAAGTCCTTGGGCAAACTAATTGTAAGAATCCTGTGTTTTTTCTTCAGGACTCGAATTAGGAAAAACTGCCTTCAGCTGGTCAAATTTCTCAGCAAGCCAGAAAGGCATATCATCCTTATCCTGGGGACGCTTGCCCATAACCGCATTAACCATAACGGGACTAAGCTTCATTGCGCTCGGTCCAGCTGGAAGCGCCGCAACACCAGGGGTCCTGCCCTGGAAATTGCGGGTAACATATTGAACCAAGGCCCTAATAACTCTTATTGCGGAGGTATATAGGAGCCTCAATTAAGCAACGGGGACGGCCCCCACACGAGGATACGAGGTGAATCCACCCAAAAAAAGCCAAGAAGCGCCTGGAATGGACAAAGGACCTAATCTAATCGCCGTTAAACTGTGGGGAAGGGCGCCTTTAAACCAATCTCGGTGCTGCTATGCAGAGATCGGAATTTAAGTGAGTATAAGTGTGAAACACCTGAGTAGCTGCATCCACTGCAGGAAATGTCACCCTTGAGTAGAAAATTTCAAACGGGTAAGCTATCTCAGCACTCACTACCAAAATAACTGCCATGCCCTCCAAGGTGACATTGTAAGCCTGCAAATGATTGCAGACCGCAATGCGACTATGCTGCGGTATGTCAATGTCACCCATAACGACACAGACAGGATAGGTACAATGCAAAACAATGTAGCACAACAGGGTAGTAATTCAAAAGGAAACCGTTTTGAAAGATTCAAGCTTGAAAAGACCTATGTAACAATAGGTAGGTTTATCCGTCACCACTATTAACCAGCAACAATAGCGAAGGCGCTAAGGACTGATATAAGCACAACTCAAGCGTCATGTAATAAGACCACCACTGTTTGGGCGTCATGTTGCAGGGATTCTGCTCAGATACAGAACTGTGCACAGAGACTCAGGACCTCAGTGAATTAGGGTGTGCCAAAAACTCATCTTAGTACTCCAAATCCCCTACCAGACTAGCATCAGTGTCTCATTAGCTCTTTGTCCTATAGCAAAGTAACCAATGATTAGACAACCCAGAACATGCGACTTAGGATACCTCAGGTAAGGTGGGAAACATGAGCACTCTTTCGTTATACTCTCATACCAGTCCAAAACAGGGAGTAAAGGGAGACACGTGCATGTTTCAAATATTTATTTTAACGCCGTGATCTCAGGTGCAGCATCTTAGCTAATACAAGCAGACATATGATAAGAAATAAGATTGTCAGCATAGTTACAGTTCCATAAAATACAAAGGGAGAAAGCATGCTATAATGCTAAATGGAAACAGATTAAATATATACCTATATTTCACTCTCCCTTGCTAGTAGGTTATTTTATAACTAAAGAAGGTCTCTTAGGCTTGCATAGGCGACCCCATACCTCAAAGATTAGCAGGAGTGAATTACATCGAGTTCTGCACAAGCTCTCAGCATATGAATGTTCTCCAAGTGTGTTCAATCATGCCTACACAGTGTATTGTTAACGCCTTAACGGCGGCCGCGATTTTGCGGAAGTGCGGCACTTCCGCAAAACGGATGGGGCAGCGTCGGCCATTGGCCAAGGGCAGCACTGGGAGGTAGTGCTGCCGTCGGCCAATGGCCGACGGCAGCACAGAACGGGTTAAAGGCGCCAGTATCTGAGTTGGCCACAGCTGCATATATGTTATGGCTAGAACGTGCGGTGATCAGTTTGAACAACAGCTACAGTGTTGATATAACCTTGAAGGTCTCGGCACTCACTGTTCGGACTAAGCTTACGAAGCAAGTCTGGCAATGGAGAAAAACAAGTTATTCTCATGTGAAGCAAAATACTCAGCCTAGCTCTAAACAATAGTTAACGTGTGTGCCGTGTACAAAAGACAGCAAAAGGTAAAATGGCGTTTAAACTTCCAATAAATTCATGCTAACTTAACACTGTATGAATGCATGGTGCAGCCCCACTACAGCAGTGGTTGCCTGACTGCCAAAGAAAGGAGAAAGGAACTTTGTGCTACTTTCATCAAATTGTAAAGGATCTCCAAGGGATTGTAGATAGAGCTTGCCTCCTGCTGAAGTCTCAGGGACAAAAGACTTCACCAACCAGCTCTCCTGAGTTACTTGCTGGGAATTTGAAGTGCCTGCTTTTGTGCTGGGCCTTCTGAGGGACTGCGTGTCGCAAGGAGCTGGAAGCGCGACTCAAGAAGAAGAAGCATGACGCAGTCGCAGTCACTGGGGTCGCATCACTGAAGCAGGGTGTCGCCGCTGCCGCATTGCATCACAGAAGCGCCTCACATCCCTGGAGAAGAGTGTTGCAGAAGATGCCATCGCATCACCGGAGAAGTTTGTCGCTGTCGCTGTCGCAGCCGCTATCGTTGCATCACTGAAGAAGGGTGTCGGCGCTGCCGTTGTCACATCGCATCGCCAAAGCGCCTCACATCACCAGAGAAGAGTGTCGCAGTCAAATCTAAATCAAATCAGGTGTTTGTTAAGCGCAAATACTCACCTGTAAGGGTCTCAAGGCACTGGGGCATGTGGGGAGGAGGGGGGGTTCGCAAATTCCAGTCTATCAAGGAGGAAGTCTGTCAAAGAGCCAGGTTTTTAGGGTTCTTGCGAAGATGGGAAACTATGTTATCTGTCTGAGGTGGAGCGGAAGGTCGTTCCAGGCTCTGGCCACGCGGAAGGAGAAGGAGCGGCTTCCCGATCTGGTCTTTCTGATGTGGGGGACCATACCGTAGGAGAGCTGGACTGATCGTACGGTCCTTTGGGGTGCATGGAATTTGAGTCGGCTGTTCAAGTATGCTGGTCCAGTGTCGTGGAGGGCCTTGTGAACGTGGCTTAGCATGCATTCGTAGCAGATGCTGTCGCATCACCAGAGAAGCATGTTGCAGGGCCTGTCGCAGCTCAGAAGATTTGATGAGTCGCTGCACGGCTTTCAGGCATGCACGCATTGTTGTTGCATCAAGAAGAAGGTGCCATTTTGTTTCATTGCACCAGATCTTCATCACATCATGGCGTTGCGGGTCGCATCGCCACGGAAGCGCATTAAGAAACCGATGCATCATCTCCCCATGCAGAGAAGAACCGACGCATCACTGTCCCCTACGCAGCAGTAGGGATCAGACGCATCACCGTTTTTGCATGTAAGGAACCGACGTATCACCTTCCCTGCAACACTTTCATTGTATAGCATTACGCATACAAAGGTACATTGAGTATAAAGTGTTGCATTTACCATCTAAAGAGAACTAAGCTATTTCTACCAATTTTAAAGTACAGTATTGTGGATTTTTGTCATTTGTGGTCTTGTGCTAAGTCTGTGTGGTGTCTATCTGTAGTGTTGTCACTGGGTTACTGTATGTGTTCAGAAATGCTTTACACACTGCCTCTGAGATAAGCCTGTCTGCTCGTGCCAAGCTAACAAGAGGGTGAGCAGGGGTTATTTTAGGAGTGTACCCCCTTACCTGACTAGACGCAAGGGTCCCTATTTGGTCAAAAGTGCTTACCTCTGCCAACTAGAGACCCCCAAATCTAACATTACTGGTCAGCAGTGAGGATTCCTGACTTGCATTTGTGACTCTTATACAGTGATTGGTGAACACTACTAGTAAGTGCAGACTAAACGCGACCACATACATTTTGGTAGACTGTTTTTCCTGGGATTTTCCATTTTTGACAATAACTGCCAAGTTTTGCGACCATGAGTAAAGCAGCCATAGCATCTGAGGAATGGGATTTTGAAGAGGAGAAACTAGAAAGCTACAATGTGAGACAGCTGAAGCACTCCTGCCGGAGATTTAAAGTGGCTATGACCAGTCTCACCAAAATGATGAGTTCCAAAAGGCACTGAGGGCCTGAGTCGAAGCAAGGAGCACCCCTGAGCATGTGGAGGGGGCTGAAAATACAGATGGGCTTGCAGGATGGGCCATGGGGTCCAGGAGGAAGGGGATCACCTTCCCCAACAGGTAGCAGTGTTTCTGCCAAGGGCCTGTCCCCAGAAGAGGTGGAGGACAGGGAGAAAAGTAGGCTGCACGAATTGGAGCTGACCAAGCTCAAGATGGGTGGGCAATTGGAGTTACAGAATAGGAAACTGGCCCAAGAGGAAAGAGAATGCAGTTGGAGCAGGAGAGAAGTTTGAGGGAGTTGGAGTTTAAAGCTAGGAGCTTAGAGATTACTCCCTCTGGTGGCAGCACACCGTTCATGCCTGTTGAAGCAAGGGTGTATATACCTAAGGATGTGGTTAGAGAATTTTATAAGAATGATGCCATTGGGCAGCGGTTTAAGGACTTTGAGGTAGCCATGTCCTCTCACTGGGTCCCTGAGAAGGATTTGGGAGCAGGGTTGTGGGGGCGGTTCCTTAGTGAGGGGCGGTATACCTTGTTAGACTTGCCTTCTGAAGTCCACAATTCTAATAGTCATATGAAAGAAGCATTGATGTCCAGGTATGGGTTGACTCCTGAACTGTATACACAGAGGTTCAGGAATTACAAAAAGATGGAGTCAAGCACATGGGTAGAATATGTAACTTTCTTTTGCAGAGCATTGGATGGTTGGAGGAAGGGTCGCAAAGTGAAGGGCTCTTTGATTTAAATGCATGGAAGCACGTGTCAAGTAATTGTTTTCAAGAGCTACGCCAGCACCTTATTGATAGCAGGCTGACTAACCCTAGGAAGCTTGCTGAGGAGGCGGACCGCTGGGTGAGTACCCGGGTCCACAAGGGTTATGTGAGAATCTCCGCCAAGTGTGGGCAGGGTCCCCAGCAGAAGAGTGGGGCGGACAAGGGTAAACAGAGGGAGTTCCAGACAAGGCCCCAATGTAATCCCCAAGACAACCAAGGGAAAGGTTCCCAGCCTCCCCCTTAGAAGAAGCCCGGGGCCGAACCGGTAGACGTGTTCATGGGGGACTCTTGAGGTGCTTCAAATGTGGTGAAAAAAGTATGCCTGAACTGAGAATGATAAAATACATCTTTTAGTGAAGTTGGTTTTAACATTCTGGGCCTGATTCTAATGCTGGTTGGACAGCTTCCCAACCAGATCGGTTTGGAAATGGTTTCCGGCCCACTCGGATTGGGAGACTCTGACTGACGGAGTACGATGCATCCGGATGCTTCAAGATACGATTCGGTTGAACTCCCATTGACTTCAATGGGAGCATTTGTCTTAAGGACACGTTCCCGATCCGATTTGGAAGGAGCAAATGCCATTAGGAGGTCTTCCTAAACGCATCAGAATCAGGTCCTAGGTCCTAGGTGGGAATGCTTTCCTAACCGCATTAGAATCAGGCCCTACGTGTTTGAAAATACCCCATTTAAAAAGTAGGTATTTTCTTGCCTACCTATCCAAGCCTGCCTCTGCTAGGTTGTGTATTCCTTGTCTGGAGTTTGAGAGACAGGGGCTGGGGGATTCCAGGAGACAGGGTGAATCAGCACAGGGCTGAATATACCCATCTGCATGTAGAGTGAAGGGAGGGGAGCACCTGGGACCTGAATAGGGCTGTGCCTGCCTTCCACAATGCTGGCTCTACCTCCTGTGGTGCTTCTGATGTCCCTGGCCCACACTGTCAAAGGAAAGCAGGAGCCTTGTCAACAAAGTGCTCTATGACTGACAAGAACTGGTTTGGACTAGGTACAGACACTCTCTGCCTTCAGAGAACAAAGAGAATAGGTGTATAAAAGGGGGGACCCAGACCCCAGAAATTTAGATCACTTTTGGGAAACAAGAAGAACCTTTGCTGAGGAGAGAAACCAGAGAGAAACTGAAGGAGGAAGCTATCCCTAAGCTGAGTTCTGTTTGGGGGATTGGCCTCCAGTGGTTGTCTGACTGCCTTGGAGAAAGGAGAAAGGAACTTTTTGCTACTTTCATCAACTTGTAAATGATCTCCAAGAACTCTAAGATAGAGCTTGCCTCCTGCTGAAGTCTCAGGGACAAAATACTTCACCAACTAGCTCCCCTGAGTTCCCTTGCTGGGAATTTGAAGTGCCTGCTGTTGTGCTGGGCCTTCTGAGGGACTGCGTGTCGCAAGGAGCTGGAAGCATGACTCTCGAAGAAGAAGCGTGACGCCGCCAGCTGCTGTCACACCGCAGAAGCACCTTGTATCGCCGGAGAAGAGTGTCTCTGTCGCAGCAGACGTCGTCGCATCACCAGAGAAGTGTGTCGCTGCCGCAGCCACTGTCGTCACATCACTGAAGAAGGGTGTTGCTGCTGCTGCTGTCACATCGCGTCACTGAAGCGCCTCGCATCACTGGAGAATGGTGTTGCCGTTGCAGCAGACGCTGTCGCATCACCGGAGAATAGTGTTGCAGGGCCTTTCGAGGCTCAGAAGATTTGTTGAGTCACCGCACGGCCGTTGAGCATGCACTCATCGTTGTCGCATCAAGAAGAAGATGCCATTTTGTTTCATTACACCGGTTCTTCATTGCATCACGGCGTTGCGGATCGCATCGCCACAGAAGCGCAGTAAGAAACCCAAGCATCACCTCCCCATGCAGACAAGAACCGATGCATCACTGTCCCCTACACAATAGTAGGGAACCGACGCATCACCGTTCTTGCGTGTAAGGAACCGACGCATCACCTTCCCTGCAACACTTTCGTTGTATAGCGTTACGCATCCAAAGGTACATTGAGTATAAAGTGTCACATTTACCATCTAAAGAGAACTAAACTATTTCTACCAATTTAAAAGTACAGTATTGTGGATTTTTTGTCGTTTGCGGTCTTGTGTTAAGTCTATATAAATATACTTATTTTTATACTACAACTTGTGTGGTGTCCATCTGTAGTCTTGTCAATGGGTTACTGTATGTGTTCAGAAATGCTATACACACTGCCTCTGAGATAAGCCTGTTTGCTCGTGCCAAGCTACCAAGGGGGGGAGCAGGGGTTATTTTAGGAGTGTTCCCCCTTAACCTGCCTAGACGCAAGGGTCCGTATTTGGTCAAAGGTTCCTACCTCTGCCAAATAGAGACCCCCAAATCTAACACTCATGCTCACTTATTCGGTCTCAGAGAGTTACACAGAAGAAACAGTTGGGCGTGTTACAATAAGAATTTATTGCACAGTTATTCTTCTAGTGTAAAATAGATGTGCTGCAACAGCCGTTAGACAGTAGCAGATATATATGATTAGCAGTACAGTGAATATAAGAGGATAGTACAGTTCTACCATCTTGCAATAATCATGAATACATACATGAATACAAAATGCATGATTAAATGAAAGTGCATACTCCTGCGATGCCTGTCTAGATGTACCTAAGTATACCTAGTATGTGAGTAGGTGTGAGGCCAAGAATCCCTCTAGGTTTTAGTCTAACCACATTACCTGAAGTGAGAGAGTGTGGGACCCCGTCCTGGTCTTGAGTTGGACAACCCCTGAGGGATGTGTTAGACCACTGTCAGCTGGAGTGTCTGCATGCAGGAGCCTTAGCGTCTCTGGTCAGTGTGTCGGCTGGGAAGTCCCGGTCTCCTCTAGCTAACACTAGCAAGATGTACAGTATTTATATAGAAAGTTTCTGGGGTTCCTTTGTCCCTTGTTTCTTCTGTTAGCCATTGTTGGATTTGAGGATGATGTATGGGATGAACCTTGTACGTTGATATTATGCAGGTGGTATAGCCCCTGCCTGGTTTCCAAGAACCCTTATGAATATTCATTCATACTGTGTGAGTCTATTGATAAAGTTATAGGATGTTATTGAACAGGAAAACCCCTCCTTCTGCACCCTGGACTAGAACTAGGTAAATGTTCAATCCTAAAATATTTGTTACTGTGTAGTGTAGGGGAGGTAATGTAGGTGAAGATGTATGATATTACCCAGGCCTATATTAGGGTATCTATATGGAACATAACAAGTTAGGACACAAACAAGGGTACTCATTCTGCCCCAAGAAACCCAGCACTGGCATGATCTCTACAGGTATGGCAAATATGGCCTTAGAGGTAAGTAGTCCCCAGTTGAAGGCCTTAGACCATTCCATGAGCTCCCTTAGTTGGCAGGTAGGCTCAGAGGGTGAGCTTCTGCTCCCTGAGGGTGTGAGCCATCACTTCCACCAGGAGAAAGTGAATAGGGTGCCAGTCATTGCTTTGAGGGACACAAGGCTAGCCAGACCATAGTAGTGAAAAGGTTACTTACTCCAGAGTAGTGCACCGGGCAGGTGTGTAGGGTAGCCCAGGCCCATGGGCAGGACTTCTTCCGCCTTACGGGCCTGGGGTCCCTGGAATAGGATTTGGAGGTGAACCAGAGGAGGGTCATGATTAGACCCCAGATGTAAATATAGTGCATTCTTAGGAATGAGTTGCCGCCTGTGGCAGCAGAACTGAGAGGGGTGGCTGCCAGTACCTTGACATTTCTGTTTTTTTTAGGGTACTACTCCCAAGCAGATAATACGGGAGCCCAGATGAAGGGACAGGGTGAAGGAGGACTCACCCCTGTCCCTTGTTCAGCTTCGAGGTAAAGACCCTGGGTTGATTGGCCAGTGTCAGGATACCACTCCTGAACTCATGGTAGGTAGAGTGAAGTAGGGTGCAAAACACCTGGAGCTACTGCCCCCTTATTCAGACACATCTCAGAGGTCAGAGAAACCCCAGAAGCCCATTGGTAACTCCTAACCCGTCCTAAAGTTGAAAGAGAGGCCTACCCAATATCCCCAATTAGGACTTCCACCTAGCAGTGGATGGCCTGGGGCCTGGCTCCTGACCCTGACAGCTGTCAGTGGCCTTTGTTGGTTACTGTCCTTATGGACAGAATATTCCATGGGTTAGGGACTGAAGTCTGATCCAAGTGGAAGTATTGGCCGCATCACTTTGTTGGTCAGGGTGATACTGGCTGCCTATTGGGATGCATATATGAGCAAATTAAGGATAGGGCTCCACAGATAGGGTCTACATCAGGTCAGAAAGGTTCCCCATGGGTCATTTTAGTGGCACAGGGGAGTATAGACAGAGGCATCTAACCAAGATCAGAGAGGTGTAGAACTGAAAAGTGCCCCTGTAGAAGAGTGCTATTGTCCACTTTTAATCGCCCAAGCAGGGAGCCCATCAATCTATTGATTTGACTCTCCTGGCATTAGGCTGGAGTGGGTTGTGTTAGAAATGGCTTTTTTTTCAGGGTCACCCCCAAACCTTTTGCCTTTCTCCTCCACTTTTCTGTCCTCATTTTTTCTGGTATTAGGACTCAAGTCAAGTCAATTTAATTATGCGTGATTAATTAACACCATTGCATCTACAAGGCATATAAAATACTTAATAGACCAGATTAAACTGTATTTAAAATTCCTTATTTTTTTTAATGAAAATGGGCAATGCGAGGAAGAGATGCAAGAGCTGTGGAAAGGATAACAACCAGGACATATAGAGCAAATTCCCACATTCCAAAATGCACCTCTCCTGCGCAAAGAAGGTTAAAGTTCAGGCTCCAAAAACAGACTCTGGCTAGAAGGGGGCCTACATAAAATGTTGATACAAAATCAGAGGAGCAGAGGAAAACTAATATGAAACAGAAAGGAACAATGCCAGCCACAGTATACCTCAGAGACTTTTTAAAACAGGTAGGCCTGGAAATTGCATGGGAATCGGCGGCGACATACACCAGCTTTAAGAAAGTGGTCTCTAAATCGATCACGGCGCTCTCACCTGTAGAAGACAAGGCCGCACTTGCAAAAAGGGCCTGTGTACTCAATGACTATGTTGCAGCTACATCACAACCCTACCTAAGAGCAGGGTTCAATATCACGCTGAAAAAAAATACTTAAAGTATCGGCTAGGCTCAGTACCAATCCTGCCACACCTTCCACCTCTGATGAGGATGCCAGGTGATAACACCTGCTGCCTATGTAATCAGGGCTGGAAGACCTCATCCAAATAATCTGCACTTGCCCAAGCATGGGCAAAGAAAAAATTTATTATTTCGACCCCTCTTCAAACAGGCAGGCATCTGTAACTGCAGACAGACAGTACTCACCTGCTTCAAATCGGATTCCACTCAACTGAAAATGTCCTAATATCGCCTGCACACCCCCTAAACATGGCAATATTGGCTCAAACCCGATTGGCATATTTAATTTGCTTATACGTCTCTTGTAAAGTGTACTACATGTGTCCAGGGCCTGCAAATTAAATACTACTAGTAGGCATGCAGCACTGCTTGTGCCAACCACCTAAGTAGCCCTCTATCCATGTCTCAGGCATACTATTGCAAAACCTGTGTGTGCAGTTTACATTGCCATGTCGACCTGGCACAATGTTGCATGGGAACACACACAGCAACACCCACGGAATCCCCCATTGACACTGAGTAAGGCAACACAGCAATTTGCGCTGCCTTGCCTTACACCATATTTATGAGCCCATGCAAAGCGACACATTGTGGCTTTGCGTCACCTCATGGATATGCAGAGGCCTGCACCAGCTGAGCATCAAATTTAGTGACGCTCCTGCGGTGCGGGCCTTTTGTAAATGAGGCCCTTACTTTTTAAACCGCAGTGCTATCCAACTTGGTAGTAGGGCAAGTCAAAGTAAAGGGAAATTCAAGTCATTGCCACAGCGGACGTGATAGGTTGCTGTAGTGGATGTAATAAGTTGATGTATAGATGCCCATAAAATTCTGTAGCCATACTTACATTTCACTGATAACCAGCTCCATTAGAAGAAACCATGAAGAAATGACTTGTCAGACAATTGATCTGAACTGGGAGTCCTGATTTCTGCTTTAAGGATTCCAGTCAATATTCGGAGGCATCTTTGTTGGCACAAGGCAGAATACAAACAAAATAACTTGCCTTTATGTTTTCTAATGCTGCAACTTGTGAATGTGCATCAGCATAAAAACGAGAAATGGCAAATCATAAAAAAGGGCGCACTTTGCTCTCCCTCTAATGTCACAGCCATTCCCTAAAGGAACATACAGAAAACAATGCGACTGCAAAATAAAACTAAACACTTAAAGAAATGAGTGCAAGAAAGCAAACTGAAAGACAATTTCTGGACAAATAAAAACTTTCTTTCGGAAAACAAAACTATAACTTACGACGTAACGCTTTGAGCGCTGTTGAATAATAAATAATATGATATAAATCCCGATTTAAGAATTCCCTTTTGGTTAAACGCAGTTATTACTTAGTTATCTTCGAAATATTACTTTAATTAAAACGCACAAAGTAGCGATTCTGAATTAAAACACAATTATCTCGCTAAACTTGACTGTGTAATTTTTTTTCACATTGTCTCACAGTGGAGTTCTACCACCATTTCAGTCATATTAGCGAAACAGTGAGATCAAGCTTGTCTTCCCTTCACCGTCCTCTTCCTGTTCACTACCCTCCCCTCCGCTGCTCCCTCTCCTCTCCCATCCCCCCCCTTCCCTTCTTTTTCCTTACCCCAACACTCCCCTCCCCTTCCCTTCCCAGTTAATGGTGTATTCCCGTGATGTCTTCCCAGTTAAGGACACTTATGGCCTGTAAACAGCTGAGAACCAGAACTCGTGCTCTATCACCTTCATCTCACCCCTTAAGCCATCACCCCAAACTCTATCTTCAATCTATTGCCCTGCGCTGATAAACTAATTTCCCTGCAATTATTTCCACAATTAATCTAATCTATTTCTTGCCCAGCTCTACCAATCATGGGGAGAAACCAGCACATTGCAGGTTGGACTATTTGGGTCAACTAATATATGAGACATTACCATGGTGATCGGTAATTTGGGGTTCTATTCACCTGGTAGTTCCTCATTTTCTCCATGTTTGGGAATGCTGGAGAAGGAATAGATTACATGAATTGGAGGGATGATTGAAAGGGAAATTAGTTTCATCAGCGCAGGAAATATCCAGGGGACTAGAACAACAAATTACTGACCACCATGGCCATTTTTCATATGTTAGTGGACCCTAAGACTCCAACTTGCGATGTTCTGGTTTTTACTCATTTCACTCGAGGAGTTACTTGTGCCACCATATCAGTAACTTCAAAGGTGTGGAATTATCATCTCCTTTCCCAGGCATTCATATTGAGGGCCTACGTTTTTCCCACCAGTTTACCCACATATTGGCTCCAGAGCCCCTTCTGGGACGTGCTGTAAACAGTGCATGGTGTTGGGATGCTTCTCAGTCACTCCTAATCAAAGTCTAGAAACCATTTATCATGTGTACCTGCATCTGGTCTATGACTGTGGGTTGCCCTTCTGTCTAGCCTTCATGGACTGTCCGAAGTGTTTAACATTGCTGCCTTTCTAGTGCATAGGCTTGTGGATTTCTATTCAAATGCTCCTGGATGGACAGCAGAGGACATTTGCCATGGGTCCTATAACCAGTTCATTCATGCGGGTTACTCCTGTGTCGCTCATGCAAAGCAATTACCTTCCCAAACAAACACTCAGGGCCTCATTTATGAGAAGTGGTGCATTGCTGCAACAAAGCAGCGATGTGACACTTCTCAGTGTGCCTTCCTTGCAACATGATGGATGCATCAAATTTACTGTGTGACGCATCATGTCGCTAGGAATTACAGATACGTCAGCATTACTGACATATCTGTGGGTGTACTAATGACGCCCACCCTGCATACATTATACCTGATGCAGGTATAATGTAGCGCAAGGCTTTACAAAGTGACGCATCTGCTTTGTAAATATGGTGCAACAGGGCGCATTTTATACGCCGCTGGTGCATAATTAAAAGGTGATGCAACGGTGGCACAAACGTGTCGCAAGGGGTCATAAAAGTGGTCATCAAAGTGTGCCTGGCAGTGAAATCTACTGATGATAATATCACTACTAAGAGCTAGCATTAGGCCATAGCCTCCTTAGTTCTTGACTTGCCTCATTCGTTTGTCTCCTACCTTTGCAGTTTGCCTAGTTTCACTTCAGGGGCCTGATCATCCCGTTCTGACCCCAAGGACCATGAAGCCCTCGAACAAGAGCATGTTTAGTATATACAGCAATGCTGGAGGAGGATTCATGCCTTCTGTAGCTGATCCTAACCCAACTCTACAGAAACATTAGCAACGAAATCACTAATTTAATGGAGGACCTGATTTCATGGAAGACCAAGAAATATCCACAAACAAAATTCAGCGTTACTCTCAGGTACCAATCTAGATCCCCTAGGACTGACTTACACCTGGTCCTCCGACCAGGCAAGGCCCTTTCAGACCCAGCTCCAGTGCCTCAAGGCTTCTCTCTCTCTCTCTCTCTCTCTCCCTTCTCTCTTTCTCTCTCTATCTCTCTCTCTTTTCTTTGTATGTGCCTGGTCTCTCTGCTGTTTCCCACTCAAGTTTTTAATGCCAGTTTGTCACTTGTTTTTCTGCCTGTGTCACTGTACCTACCCTGTTTGCTCTGTTCTTTGCCATTCATTTTTTTTATGTCAGCCTGTCACTCATTGTTGTGCCTGCTCTCATGGTTTTGATTAATCCTGGGCAGAATTTCGATGATGCCAGTGTAATCAAAGTAGATTATGTAATTCCACATGACTCTTTGAAATGGAATTACTGATTATTACACAATTGCTCCTGCTTGCATGATGAAGAGTATTTTGGGAGTGAAAACCCTACCAAAAAGAGCACATTTAGTGAGTGGGAGCAGCTGCTTACCATTCATGTTCTGATGCATTTAGCTCTGTGTCTTAGCGCAAAATGCATCCTCGCTCCCATTTTTGAGGCAAGGGTGCATTTTGTGCTAAGAAAATAGCACTAAATGGCGGTAGTAAGCTGGGAGAAACCCTACCCAAAGAGCACATTTGGACAGCGGCTGCTCGTGCTCACTATTTGTGTTGTTTTGCATTTAGTGCATTTTCTTACCACAAAATGCATCCTAGCATTCATTATGGATGCATGAGAAAATTTTTGAACTAAGAAATAGCACTAAACACAGAATTACTCTTCTCGTGTAATTCAATCACAATCTCGCTGAATTCTTAGGTAATTCCGTGTGAATACGCTACACGGAATTAAGCGAGTTACACCCTCCCCTACCTTTGACCGATTTGCTATTCTTTTTTTTCTATGTTTTGACCTGTTCTCTGTTCCATCTCTCGATTTTTTGACCCATTATTTGTGCCTCTTTCATAGTTATTTTGACCAGTTTGCTATGCATCTTTCTCTCTGTTTTGACCTGTTGTCTGTGCATTCTATCATTCTTTCATCACTGTTATGCATGGGGTGGGCATAACTCATGGAATTTGCTGTAGAGTAATTACGCAAAATGACAGCAAAATTACTCAAGATTACACAGAATTACACCAGGAGAGTACCATGTTCAAATTGAACCCAAGGATTCATTTTGAGCTAAGAAAATGACACTAAATGCAACAGAACTGGTACCTCAGCTGCCAGAAAGTGCTCATGCAATGTTCCACTGCTTTTGGCTAGGCATTTGTTGTCCAAAATTATATGAATGGTTGTAATTGTGTAATTTTCGGTAATTTCACATCTCAAGAGGAAAGAGAAATTACATAAATTACTCAGATCACTTCAGCATAATTCAACTTTCTCCCAGGCTTAGGGGCCGATTCCGATGTCGGATGGACATCAGTCAGGAGCCATACCCGACCGACCTGCTGTGGCGGTTACGGCCCTGCTAGTACGATGCAACCGAACCCTGTTTGGTCGCATTCGTATGGTTCACAATGCAAGCATGCATTCCGACCAGAAAGCATGCTTGCAATGTGAAATGCAGGGGTGCAGTTCATCCCTGCAACCTGTGGCTGGCACCCGAAGGTGCCTGCCACCGGATGCAGGGATAAATGGAGGGGCACCATTCGGCGGCCTCACACCATTGGGGGCCCTGCTGGGGGCCAGCCTCTCAGGAACTACTTAATGGTGGCAGAAGAGCAAACACCCAGTGGACAAATGCAGAAGACCTGTCGCCGGTGCATCAAAGGCACCCCAAAGGCAAGCCCACCTGTGCCTGTCTGCTGTAATTTTCTGTTGTGTAATTATGAAAAATTACAGCAAAATGATGTGGAACTACGCAAGGAGTGTAAGACAACATTTATCACCATATTCTTAGCACAAAATGCATCTACACATCCAAAATGAACCAGAGGATGCATTTTGTGCTAAGAAAATATAGTTAAATGCAACAAAATATGAACAGCAGCAGCCGCTTGCACTCCCTAAGTTAATTATTAATTATTAGTAACTAGGCAAACATACGTAATCACATAATTTTCAGGAATATCATGTCAAAAGAGTAGCACAAAATTACCATAATTACTCTGATTACTCCAACATAATTTCAATTTGCCCATGTCTACAAATAGCAAGGAAGAAGCCTTCATTTCCTGCCACTTCACCTGCACCCTCATGCCCACGCCCACAGTTCCAACACCCACCACCACTAGAACAACAGCTTCTAGCACCCCTCCACATTCAAACCTGTCTCCACTCACCCAGCACCCCTCATTATGATACATTCACCACAACCCACTAGCTCAGCAAACAACCATGAAGATATGAGATCTGCTGGAAGATTGTGCCCTAAAGTTGCACTTCCTAAAGAAACATGGCTGACCCCAGCTTTGGCAAAGGACATTGCCATGGCCATCCCTGCTGGCTACATAATTGTCAGACAACCACCGACATAGGCCCAGAGGAGGAGTTGGCATCATATTCAATGACACCATCAGCTGCACTACCTTTACAAACACCTGACCAGCTACATGGGACACCTCACCTCCAAACTTCAAATTGCAACAAATTTACCCTGTGTGGCACCCTCCTTTACATACCAACAAGACCGCATGTTCACATTGTCAGCAACTCCACAAAAATGTGAGAGGTATTTTGTTTTATTTTAATTGAGATACTGATGATTTAATGTGTTTTAACTCATGTACATTGATGTATAAATTGAGTCTGTGGATATATTAAGAGATTATTTTGTGATTAAGCAACAGAAATAGTTAGGTTGTGATTTTATATTAAGCACTGTTTTTAATATTTTTTTACAATTATAATAATAAAATGTTACATTGTTACATACAACTGGGTTCAGTCCTTTAAGTTTGTGTGGTAGAGGTATGAATAAGTAGTGCTTGATGTGTAAGAAAACAAAGTG
This sequence comes from Lissotriton helveticus, assembly GCF_964261635.1. NCBI lineage: Eukaryota > Metazoa > Chordata > Amphibia > Caudata > Salamandridae > Lissotriton > Lissotriton helveticus. The sequence continues at coordinate 291,987,577 of NC_136070.1, forward strand.
TCACGTGGGGGACATTACCTTGATTCTTTGCACATTGCCAGCAAAATCATGGATCATGGAGATCTTCTTTGCACCACTTATCAGCAACTCCACTGCCTTCATCCTTCCGGGAGACCTCAACTTTCACTTAGAGGACCACACAGTACCCAACTTGGTCAACCATCTTAAATGGCTTAGAAACCTCAACCTCACCCTGCAAGTCCTCGGATCAACACATTATGGATCCTGTCTTCCCCTGGTTCAACAACAACATCACAGTCAATAAACCATCACCCACCACCTGGTCAGACAAAATCCATGTCAGCTTCAACATCATCATCCCACACCACAGAAGACCAGGCACCATAGGTACGGCCTGTCGCTCCTGGAAGTACATATGAGCAAAGGACTGGGCTTCCGCCTTCTCCAAGAACCTCCCTGAGCAACCTAGCAGAAGACATCAAGAACATAAATGGTTGGATGCTGCTTGCACTGACACCTTGGCCCCGTGCATGGGGCCAAAAAGCAAGAACACAAAGTCAGGCCAGCTTGTACACAGGATCTTTAAGTGGCACTTGAAGCAACTGGAAAAAGGTTGAGAGCAAGCCAGGAAACTACTGACAAGCACAGCTTAAAATTTGACCTGAGGCACTACAGTCAGCAATTCCGGAACACCAAGTGGCATGACCAGCCAGACCACATCAACACTGTCAAGATATTTAACTGAACAACATGAATCAGCAGTAGCGACGATGATCCACCCAAGCCCTCTAAAGGCCAAACCTCAACAAACGCACTGGTGCATGTATTGGCAGCCCTTCACAGGGGAAGAGGAGAGGGAAATTAGAAGGATGGATAGGCTAGATAAACATTCAGGTTCTCTACACAGCTTGTGTTTTGGATTGCAACAGGATTCTTGTGCTTTGTTATGGCTTGATTCTAAGATAGCATAGACACACAGTTAGGAGCAGCTCACGTATGAACAAATATTAAGAACAGTCAAGTGGATAATGCATCTGCATCAACACTGTCCTTGTTTAGGGTAAACTCATCGCAGTCAATATGATGACATAGACCAGCATTTACAGCATGCCGGAAACACTTAATTGAGCACCAGGAGGTTGTTTCATAGGAAGCTTAAGCGTCCTGTTCAAGACTCTGCTTTGATGCGCCAAATATGGAATCTTGGGGAGCAGGGTCTTGGGGGGTCACAAGACAGTGTATACTTTTGAGAGGTAGGTATAGCCTAGGTGATCATATACATGTTCATACTGGGCATGCCCAAGAAACCAGGAGGATTGAGGAGGGTCATCATCAGGGATTCTATGATGGGATGTCCCAGACACCTGCTACCCACAAACCATAAACACACAAGATGATGGACGGAATGTTGAACAATGGCAAAACTTTCACCCCCAGACACAGATCTGGGTTCAATCCATCGTTATTTTGCTCACCAAGCCACCCCAGTTTAGACATGGCCATATGCAAATCTGTCGCGACCCTGTGCCTCATGGGAACAGTCCAGCCTGAACTGCCAAGCCATGTCTTCCCTGGACCAGAATCAAGCATCCTGGGACCGGTTTCTGGCTATCAGCCTTCATCAGCCAGGATAGCTTGACTCCAGTGGCATAGTGAGCACGGGACCCACGTCTTTGCATATCCTTCCCACATAGGGTGAACAGCAAACCACACAAGATGATGGACGGAATGCGACATTCCATCCATCATCTTGTGTGTTTTGCTGGTCACCCTGTGTGGGAAGGGTATGCCCAGACGTGGGTCCCATGCTCACTAAGCCATTGAAGTCAAGCTATCCTGGCTGAAGATGGCTGATAGCCAGAAACCGGTCCTAGGATGCTTGATTCCGGTCCAGGGAAGACATGGCATGCCAGTTCGGGCTGGACTGTTCCCATGAGGCACAGGGTCAAGACTGATTTGCATATGGTCATGTCTGAACTGGGGTGGCTTGGTGAGCAAAATAACGATGGATTAAACCCAGATCTGTGACTGGGGGTGAGTGTTTTTCCATTGTGCGACATTCCTTCCATCATCTAGTGTGTTTTACCCACAAACCATATAGCGAGCAGATGGAGCACGGTGCAGCAGACACCAGTATCAATACCAGTAAAGATATCTTTTTCATCATCAGAAATTTCACTGAGCTAGCAGTTACTGCCAGCTACATCACCCTTACCCAAGACCAATGTATTTACCTCTTGGATTTCTTGAGCAACAAAATACCAGCAATGCACAATTACTTTGACCCATCGTTGGACCACATCAACCTTGCAGCCTGCCTCCCAGCCTTAGACAAGGAATGGTCCTAACTGCATGGAACACCATCTATTCCATCCACTCCGGGGCTGCGTCAGACCCATGTCGCCACCACAGCTTCAACAAAGGACTCACCACCAACAGCAAAGGTATTACGCTCATCATCAAAGCTCCATCAACACAGCCATAATCCCGGAAGCCTAGAAGCATGCAGCTGTCAATGCCCTACTGAAGAAGCCCTCAGCAGAACCAACCAAGCTCACAAACTATCAGACGATCTCCTTCTACCCTAACCACCCATGTTCATGGCAAAAAGTCATCAAGAAATGCTTCACCAACCACCCCGTCAGCCACCAGTTCATGACACCACAGATAAAAACACAGCATTGAAACAGCCCTCATTACAGTGACAGACAGCATCCATATGATCCTGGACAGAGGAGTAACTGCACCCTTTACCATAAAAGCTGCCTGAAGTTGAACAGCAGCAAGACAGAAGTGGAAGCCTTCAGAAACGATGCCGTACCATGCGGCTTCACCTGGTGGCATAAACACATTGATCCTACCACTACCCCAAGCTCACATGCGAGAAACCTCAAGATCATCATCACTGACAAGCTGGACATGTCCACCAAAGACTGTCAGGACTTTCAAGACTTCTTCATGAATAAAATCAAGAAATTGGTCACAGAAATCAATCAGATCCCAATCCTCCCATGCTCTACTGAACCCCTCCCCTCCCCTGTCAGTCTCACTTCGCAAAAATTATCAGCTCTACCAGCCCTCACCAAGGAGTGTTTAGCGACTATATTGAATCGGGTGAAATCTGGCTCGCCAGCTGACCCCTGTCCACCTCAGATTTTCAAGCTGGGTTGGCCTGGATTAGAGGACAAAGTCCTCACCCTGCTAAATCACTCCATAGAGAAGGGACTGGTGCCCTCTAATTTTAAAGAGGCAAGGGTGGTTCCGTTACTTAAGAAACCTGGTGCGGACCCAAAAAACCTAAAAAACTTAAGGCCAATTTCCCAGCTTCCCTTTCTTGCGAAAATTGTAGAGCAGTATGTTCTACATTGTTTCACCCACTTCCTGGAAAGTAACCACCTCCTTGAGCCCAACCAGGCGGGTTTCAGAGCTCACCACAGCACGGAACTGGTAATGCTTTCCGTGCTGGATGACCTGAGACTCAAGGCTGATAATAAAAAACCTTGTGCCCTGATCCTCTTGGACTAATCCGCGGCATTTGATGCTGTCAATCACTGCCAACTTCTATCGCGGATAAAGGACCTGGGGATTCAGGGTACAGCCTTGGCCTGGTTGACATCCTTCCTCGAAGACAGGTCGCAACGAGTGCAGCTTGCCGACCTTGTGTCCAAGTCAGCAAAACTGACCTGTGGCGTGCCCCAAGGTTCGGCTCTGTCACCACTACTTTTTAACATATACCTTCAGCCATTGATCGCGTCACTGAACAGGATGGACTGCAGAGTCTACAATTACGCAGACGACACACAGATTCTGATTCAGATTGACGACACTGCTCAGGCTCATTTGAGAATGCAGAACATACTCAAATTCACAATCAGCTGGATGTCGAATAATTCCCTAAAAATAAATCCAGACAAAACTGAAGTTCTGGCAATCACTACAGCTGCCAATCCTTGGTGTGACCAGTTCTGGCCGGCTGAATTGGGGCCACTTCCAGCACCAGCGCCAGCAGTTAAAAGTCTTGGCATCAAAATTGATGCCCGACTATCTATGACTAAGCAGGTATCATCTGTGGTGGGCATTTGTGTGAGTCTGATTCGCCAGCTGTGGAAACTTTCCTCATTTCTATCTTTCTCCACAATGAGGCTGGCGGTCTCCGCCTTAATTCTGGCACGGCTGGACTATGGTAATTCCCTTTACTATGGCCTCCCAAACAACCTTCTGGCCCGACTACAGGTTGTAATGAATGATGCGGCCAGGCTTATCTTTAATAAACCTAGGCATACTCGTGCTACGCCCCTACTCCGCAGCTTACATTGGCTGCCCATTGTCCAAAGAACTAAATTTAAGAGTCTCTGCATTGCGCACAAAGCTATTTACGGCTGAGCCCCTAAATACATTAAAGATCGGCTCTCCAGGTACCTACCTACTAGGTACCTCCGGTCGGCTGAGGCATGTAACCTACTTTGCCCTCGGTATAACCTTACATCCAAGGGCGGCAGAGCCTTCTCGAGCACTGTCCCCCTGGCATGGAACCATCTCCCTGCGGAACTTAGGAAAGAAACAAACTTATTGCTGTTCAGGAAAAAGCTGAAGACGGTGCTTTTTGAGGAGGCGTGGGGGCCTCTGTGATCTAGCCTCGGTACCCACTGATGTTGTGTATCCGCTGACAGCGCTTAGATACCCCTGGGTGATATAGCGCTTTACAAGCTTATAATAACATAACATAACATAACAGTAGAAAATCCCCACATCCTGCTTCCACTTTCTGAAGATGCTGAGGAATAACTACAAGAATCTACCCAACAATACCAGAAAGACAGTCACACATGCACTCATCAACAGCAGGCTGAACAATGGAATTTTTCTTTATTCCGGAATCACCAAACATCTCTCAATATGACTACCAACCATCCAGAACACAGCAGCCAGCCTTTTCCCCAGCCTCCTGTGCCTGACACAAACCACACAACACCTGAAGGATCTCCACTGGCTCCTTATACACAAGTGCATGCAATTTAAGCTCCTTACTCACACATAAAAAAGCACTACACACACAGGCCCACCCTTCCTGAACAGATACATACACTTACACTATCTAGGCAACTCCACTCAGTCAGATTCCTACTTGCACACGTTCCACACATACAAAGAAACAGACACAGAGATTGAGCCTTCTCATACAGAGCTCCTAATGCATAATACAACCTCCAACTACACATTAGAGCCTACAGCCCCTTCTTGAATTCTGAAAGTAGCTGAATACCTGGCTCTTTAAGTAATTTCTCTCAACAGTCCAGGGGCTAGCATGGAAGACCTGCATAGCACCAGGATACCCTCACTGGTGTTGGTGTGCTTTACAAGTACAAATAAAACAACACAACTGAGCTAAAAAACAACTTGATACACTCATGTGGCAATGCCATTGAATAAAGCAGGGTAAGTCTTTGCATCCCCTCAACCTGCAACTGCCTTGAGTGTGCCAGATAGCTATTGAGAACTGAACTGAGGGAGAAAATACACTGATGTTAGGCAGCACTGGGCTCCTTTTAGGAGGACTAAAGCTTCCTGAGCCACTTCACTAGCGTCTGAATGGCAGTAGCGTTTTGCTGAAGGAACCAAAGGTTAAAGGGGCGTTACAGATAGGTGAAAATATCAGTTAAAAGATACTGTTTTTGAGTTACAAAACCATTGGAATATACAAGTTATAATTATCTCAACTAACTATAAATCATGCCCTAAAGTAAGTATAACTCGCACCCTTGCCATGGAGTGTTGGTGTCAATTATGTCATTTCAGATGTGCAGTGATTTCATCAATGACGTCACAGAACATATCATGAGGGATGTCATATTATTCGTTTAGGGTACTTTGCTAAATTTATACTCTTCTTTGGGTGCCCCCGTGCTCACACATGTGACCCACATCTTTTTATAATGTTAGGAGCCATGGGGGAGCCCAAAGGCCCCTGCAGCCTCTGCTGGCTCCCAATCAGCAACCATGTGGGTGCTGGTGGGATCCAGCAATTTCTTTGGTAAGACGTGCCTTGTTGCCCATCCAGAGCTCCCACAATGCATGCTTCATTGGCAGCCACAGGGGCAGGCCTACGGCTCTCGCAGCCCAAGCCAATTTCCCAGACAACACACAGTGTGGTCAAGGGCGGAGAAGCGTCATCCACCCTACCAGCACCCTCCAAATCATAAAAAATAAAATGATAATAAAACGGGTTTAAAACCCATTTTATTATTGTTTCATTTTACTTTGCTGAGTCTTGGGGGGGGGTCGCAGTGATGACAGGCACTGAGGGGAGTGATATGTGCGGCCAAACCATCATGTGTTGTAAAAGTTCTCTCCAATCCAGCAATGCTGCTGGGTTGAAGAGAACAGGCACAGACTCGCAGTTTGTCGTGGAGCGCAAATTGAGGATGCGCAGGCACTTCCTGAAGCTGCTCTAATGTGAGAGCAGCTTCAGGATTGGACGCAGGGCAGGCTGGCAGCCTGTGCCTTTGGAAGAAGAGAGGAGAAGTTGAGCGCGATGCGATGGACGGCAGCAGGTACGTTTATTTTTTATTTTTCATGTTGATCTTCCTCGTCACCCTTTCCACCCTCCTGCATCACCCCTCACGCACCCACCTCTTTTCCGTGACGAAAGACTCTCCTGATTGTGGTGCTGGCAGGATATGGCCCTCATCCTCCTCGACCTATCAGCGGCGTTCGACACAGTCTCCCACCGAACCCTAATACGCAGACTCTATGACGCAGGAATCCAGGACAAGGCCCTCGACTGGATCTGCTCTTTCCTCTCCGGCAGGACGCAGCGGGTCAGACTCCCCCCTTTCCTCTCGGACCCCACACCTACCACCTGCAGAGTCCCCCAGGGCTCCTCCCTCAGCCCGACGCTCTTCAACGTCTACATGGCTCCACTTGCCCCCATCGTCAGAACCTGCGGACTCAACATCGTGTCATACGCAAACGACACCCAGCTCATCCTCTCCCTATCCAACGAGCCCAACACCGCCTGATGCAACTTTCGAGAAGGCATGGAAGCCGTTGCCAAATGGATGGAAAACAGCTGCCTACAACTAAACACCAACAAAACAGAAGTACTCATCATGGGCCCAAACCCCGACGCCTGGAGCGACACCTGGTGGCCCACCGCCCTCGGAAACCCGCCAACCCCCACAGACCACGCACGCAACCTGGGAATCATCCTGGACTCTGAGCTCAAAATGGACCGCCAGATCAACTCTGTCTCATCTTCCTGCTTCCACACCCTCCGCCTCCTTCGTAAGACCTTCAAATGGATCCCCCTCGAACACCGAAAGACAGTCACTCACGTCCTGGTCACCAGCAGACTCGACTACGGCAACGCACTCTATGCCGGAATACACAAAAACCTCATCCGCAAGCTACAGAACATCCAGAACGCCGCCGCAAGACTGGTCCTCAACCTGCCAAAACACTGCCACATCTCCCAGCACCTGCGCACACTCCACTGGCTACCCGTCGAGGCGAGAATCACCTTTAAGATGCTCACCCACGTACACAAGTCCCTCCACGGCACCGGACCAGCATACCTGAACAGCCGACTCCAATTCCACGCACCCCAAAGGACCCTACGATCAGCCCAGCTCTCCTACGCCGTGGTCCCCCACACCAGAAAGACCAGATCGGGAGGCCGCTCCTTCTCCTTCCTCGCTGCCAAAGCATGGAACGCCCTTCCACTCCACCTCAGACAGACAACATCGCTCCCCATCTTCGCAAGAAACCTCAAAACCTGGCTCTTCGACAGACCCCCTCCTTGATGGAATGGAACCTGCACCCCCCCCCCTAGCGCCTTGAGACCCTTACGGGTGAGTAGTCGCGCTTTAACAAACCCCTGATTGATTGATTGACCATTCTCCTTTGCTCCTGCCTGGACGAGAGCAGTTGATTTCACTGCTTCTACCTGGGAGGGAGCCAATATGTGATTTCTGCATGGAAGAGGGCGAGCAGGGTATGCCTGAACACTCCTGGGTCCCCATGGCCTCCTTGAGATATGGGATGGTGGGCCCTACCCTTTATAATTGCACCGTGCCCTGAGGTCCCTGGGGCCAAAACGTAGCTGGGGGGGGGGGGCATGATTTGGAGGAAAAAAATGGTGGTCTCCTGCATGACCCAGTGAAATGGGGCCAGTTGTATGGAGCTGGCGGGACCCTGGGGGCACCATGGCTTTTCCCGCACACACCAACAAAAACTAAATCTGTTGGTATCCTGGGTGGGACCGGGAGACATACAAAAATAACATTCAAAATTAATAATAAATGAGTGGCTGGAGCCGCTAATTTAATATTCACTTCTCCTAGCAACGAGTGCCCCATAATATGAGAAAATATGTTGTAACAAAGGATTGTTTAATGCATTTATTTCTATATACACTCTCCACCTCTCAAAACCCCTTAAATATGCTATTCCCCATGCTTACAACAGATTTTAATGTCATATGCTCACTTTTTTAAAGAAATATTTCAGCACACAACATAGTTTGTGGCTTTTTCTTTATATATACTTGTCATTTCGAATCTTATTGTTGAGCCTCTTTAGATATGTATCATATGTATGTATGAGTTATGTCTATCGTGCAATCCTAGCGGAAAGGTAGCTGAGCGCTGCACATGCTCAAAGTCTAGATTAAGTCAACGAGTTACAGGGAAGGTAACTGGTTTGTAGACTTTTAATGTATTGTGATGTCGCGTTCTCCTACTCTCCTAAATTGGAGCAACATAGTTCTCCATTGAAACCACTATTATATATCCACTTTCAGCTAGGTTTAACGGATGAAGTGCCCTCTGGCACCAAATAACTGCTTTAGTTTCTCTCAACATTAATTATTTCATATAATAATTGTTAGAATCAATAATGTCATTTTGGGGACTCTGCCCAATTTTTTTTGCGAGAGAGGGAGCTGGGACTCGTTATAAATATAATAAGAACACTGCCCTAGAATCCTCACACATTTTTCAATGCAAGTCTGTGGTGCCAAATGTAATTGTACTTGGTGTGCCACAGCTCCTAGCATGCTTGCCTCGTGGGTGGACATATTTTGGAGCTCCGAGGCCGGAATTGGATCTGAAGGCTATCATCAGGCTTCTCCTTTCCATCAGCATTGAGCCTGTCTGTGTTTCTCAAACCAATATCTCTCCCTTGTCCTTCTAGGAGATGGGCCTGGAATTAAATTACCCAGACTGCCCTGCGTTCTGTGAGTTTCCATTTATTCTCTTCTCGCTGCGCGCTGGCAATGAGTGAGCAGCATCTGGCGCACCTGGATGTGATTGATGGGTGGCAGAGTATGATGCGATTTCTTCAATAACTCTTCGAGGAGAGCAGGGTGGGATCGGCGTTCTGTGTATGTCCATTCGTCAGAGCATCCCAGAGCTGTGGTCAGGCGGGGGTAAAGAAGTAGGTGGCTCATCCTCACATGAAGATGGAGAATGAAATCTGTCAATGGGGGATGGGGGCAGAGTATCTCAAAAAATGGTACATATTTTATGCTGCAAAAGACTATTAGAGCTGTTCCCTTATTATACTTTCCTGTTAGTCATTGTATCTTTGAAGATGACTAAAATTCAGAAATGTGCTTATTACCTTTGGAGCAGAGTTCGCAAATTGTCACGCAGTGCAGCAGGACCCCTTGCTGCACTACATTGCGTGACAGGGAGAGGGCAGGAATGGGCCATATTTAACATTATATGGTGCATTTCTGCCCTTTCCTTGCTCTGGCACAGTATGTGCTGCCTAGTGCCAATGCAGGCACCCTTGTACCGTGGTGCAAGGGATCCTGAGTTACAGGGAAGATTTGTATGTGCAGGAAGGGACTCCGTCCTACACAAAACCAATCCTCTGAGGCATTATCCTCTTTTTAGGTGTCTTACAGAATGGAGCACACCTAGAAAGAGGAAACAGCGTGGAGAAATAAAGATATCTCTCCTCGTCACACCTTCCTTGGGTAGACATAGCATTTTGATGCATTCGCAGTTCTACCATGCATGGTAAATCTGGGAAGGGACCACAATCCATGGCTGGATGTGTGGGAACACCCATACTCCACCCATGGAACCCCTCCCTGGGGCAGAGTAACGCAAGGCAGCAACTTGTGCTGGGTTGCATTACTCCAGATATGCCAAGCCACATAGGGTCATGCCAGGTGGCCTTGCAATTCTTGGTAAATCCAAGGCACAAGGGCAACACAGAAACTTTGATAAATATGCCCCTCTGTTTCTGTGCACAGAGCCTGGCCCATCTCCCTGATAGCTCCCACTCAAGTGAAAGAACATCACAGGGTGGTGGAATTGTGATTAATGTGCACATTCTTAGAGATGCTCATGAAATGCGCAGTGATGCAGTATATAGTGTTATATTCTGGTTTTTGGGTGGTTGAGAGCATTAGAGTGGTAGAGTTATTTCTAAGATGTACGTGTGATTCTTCAAATAAATATGATGTGAAAATACAATACATCTGGAAAAAGAGGTGCATGCTGGCTCATCTTCAGCAAATGACGTTTTGTTTCAGGCAACCACTTAAATGTGTGCTGCTCCAAGTTACTTTATCAGTGCCCTTACCCTACTGTCTCTTCTTTCACATGAGAAGAGACTGAGCTGTGCTCAGTGAAGTGTCTCCTTTCCAAGTTGTTGGGCCAACTGTAATCATGTGTTTTGTATAGAATATGGAATTTGAGTCCAACAGGAAGAATATTTTAGAATTTCCAGTAAAAGTACTAGACTGAAACCAAGTAACATGGAATTGCCACAAAAACAAGCAGAGCTCACAAATATTTTTTTGTAGGACGATGTCCTTCAATACATACCCCTCCAAAACAGGGATTTTTGCTGCAAAATACGATTTTTCTTTGCCACTTGGACTATTTTTTGCTACCAAAGGTCTGTTTAAAAAATATTTATATGAGTTTGTTAAGGCACTTTCCTCATAACGTGGCCCTATAAGTAAGAATTCAAGGTTGTCATTGTGTGACGAAATTTCTAGATACAGGCCAACCCCATGCACTGCTGGAGTTGTGTCATGCTTGCGACACAACTCCAGCAATGCATGACTTTTGATCCAATAGATATGTCAGGATTCCTGACGTATCTGTAATTCCTTGTGACATGGAACACTGCGCATTAAATACGGCGCATTTATCGTGTCAGTGAAAGCTGTTGCATCGCTGTTTTATTGCAGTGATGCGACCGTTTTCATAAATGAGGCCCTCAGTCCTCCCACCTGCTTTAAAGGTGGGCAGTCTGCCAGGTCTAAGCTGACAAAGTCAAATTGGGGAGAGGATGTGGCCTAATGGCTAGAACGGTCGACTTCAAAGCTGGGCAACCGGGTTTGATTCTCGGCAGGGATGCTCAGCATCCTGTTTTGGGCAAATCACTTAATCTCCCTGTGTCAAACAAAATGGATGTGTCTATCTGTAACACAACCGGTGCTCACGTATAATGCTCTATAACCTTCAGGTCAAGTTTGCGCTATATAAACGCCCCCCCAAAAAACATTTACTCTGCTGGTGTAAACCTTGCTCTGACAGCCTACTGGAGTGGGCAGTCTGATGGTGCTTTTTTACTATCCATCACAACCTTCCAAATTCTGACGTGACGGACACTAATTAAAAGAAAAATTATCCCCACGCCATGGGAGAAAACGAACTCACCTGGTATCGGGGTTATTAGATTGGTTTTTTTTTTTAAACATAAACTTCCACTTTGGGAGTTTGTTTTTGAAAAATATATATTTTTTAAACGTTTGATAACCGGCCATCATGTTTGACAGAGTCGTCCATGCAAACCTTTTCTACATTGACTGAAATCACCTTTAAGATGGTTCCTACCAATGTACAGAGATGTCAGTGGTGACTATGGGCATCTCTAAATTTGGCAGGTAGAGTAAAGACAGGGCGACGGATGTAAAGTCATCTGCCTTTACTCCATCCGCAAAACCATAAATCAGGCACTTTGCCCTCCACCCTCCATCACCTGACTGGTACCACGAGCCAGGGCAAGACAGTCACACATGGAGGCGGTCCCAGCTCCTCAGTTCCTAAAAGAAGGAGACAAAGCGCTGAATTTAAGCAGCTCTCCATCAATCCTAAGGCATTTAAGATGTGATTAATAATTTATTTAAAGAAACCCCGGATTTTGCTGCAAGTGTTTCAAGTCAACACACTGTCCATGCTGCTCACTCTTATCCTAAACAGACCGTTGCAGTATGTGGACCCTTTCAGAACCTCAACCCGTCAAACTGATGGACTGTACAGTGAAATGTACGATGTGCTACATAATACTCGTGCATGTGCATTCTTTTTTGTATAGGTGTTACCTATATCGGAATCTTTGCAATTAATATGTCCTTGCCTTGTTTGCACTTCTATTATTGTATGCTATTCAACTATATCTAAGCTCAATTATCAAGTTCATTCATTCATCCATTCATTATACTTCCCCGTGCAGGATTGCACTGTCACGTCGCCCAATAGTCTATCTGTCCAGTCCTCTTCCCAGACTCCCCCCCCCCCCCCCCCTGCAGTGACTCTACTTTGAATTTCCTGTTATGCCCGTGATATAATTAGAAGATTGTCGCGAAGGAGCGCAGTGACAGCTGCCACGGCGTGATCCAGCCGCTTGCCTGGTTGGCATCCATTTCCCCTTCCGGCCTCCAGCAAGACGCCACTCTGCAGAACATGTGCGCATCTGTGGAGGCCTCAGATGTTCATCTGGCTCCACTCTCGGTGACTCTAAAGTGATTTCGCGCTTTGCAAAGCACTTAGAGAATTGGTCTGGCTCGGAACAGGCCATATAAATGTAAATGGTGCTTATTATTCAACATAAGAAGGTCGGTCAAACCAGGAGATGATTTCAACATCTGCTCAGAGCGATGGAATACCATGCTAAAGAGACGATCAGTATCAAATGTGATTGCATTTATCTTGCTCCCTACACGCTGTACTGGATACTTTGCATGTTATTTTCATCATACCGTTATTCAGCTGATTCCCAAGTGCAGGTAGGTGTTTCTGTAAAGAGCCATTCTCACCAGTGATTGTTGACATGTCCAGGTCGGCCATTTTGTCACTGTGACATTTCCACGGTAGGTTGCAGCGTCGGGGGCTGCTTTGAAGACAGGGTGGGTTGGCATGACCTAAGAGTGCCCTGGTGGCTCTATTCCAATCTCACCTTCCTGCTGTGTGAAGTTGGTTTGATCATTTTTCACAGGATTTATTTTGGTTCCCAGTACAGGCCTGATTGTCTTGTGTACTAGTTGTTTAGTGCTGCAACGCTATGGGGTGAGGTTCAAACAGACCCTGTTGTCTCACTCTTTCCAACTCTCTCAATTGAACCTTCTCTTATTTATGAATGCTAGTGATGTTGAGATGTTTCAATGTCGAAGAGAAGGAATCATCCTCTATTTACATATAATTGTTAAACATTGACAACACTTGAAGAACCCACATACAAAATTATAGGAAATGTATGCTTAGCATCATAGAAAGAAGACCAAAGTAGTTTAATACTAAATGTGTCACCACAGATACAAGCTTTGCAAGTGCTTACATTCACAGTGTATTTAATACTGATTATCGTGTGATTAAGATATTAGGACCAGTTTAATAATCATCAATGTGTATTTTGAAAACCTGCCTGTCGTCATGATTTGTTAAAACAAGCATTGGCAATGCAATAGGTCTCGCAGTTGGGAGAGTTTGAGATACTGGCATTGTAAATGGCAATGCCTTTTATTTACGTGTTGGTTTTTAAAACCTAAATAAAAGGCATTGTTGTTTACAATGCCAATAGCTTAAACTCTCGCAAATGCGAGACCTATTGCATTGCAAATGCTTGTTAAACTAAATCATCCATGCAACAAACACAGGGCCCCTATCACTGTGTATGTGAAGCAGACACCTCTTTAACAAATATAGCTTTCACAGATACAAAAAATGACAAGGTCAATTTTTACATAATAACGAGTTTGTTTTTTTTAAGTTTGATTTATTGAAGAAAAAATAAAGGAAAGGGAGTGAGGGGGAGAGGGGAAGGAAGAGTTACAATGAATAGATATACAAAATAAGCAATACAGTAATGAATTCCATGTAAGGTATGTGTAGTAAATACTATCTTCACTGTTCCTCTCTGGCTAGACAATACTACTATACTTATGACATCATAGAATGCCAGGGTGTCTCTCTAGCTGATTGTACCTTTCTATTCCCTGTTGTGGCAGTTGGTCACCTGAGGCTGAGCTAACAACAGCGAGCTCCTGGTGGGGTTTCCTATCTATCTACTTACAATCTTAACCTATCTGTCTAACCTGGAAGGAACCTGAATAAAGGATCTTAACTACTAAGTGGACTTGGCATCATTCATTTATTACAGCTTGGCGACGATTTTTAAAAGGAGGGACCTACGCGTGGTAAAGACTACTTAAAGGACTTTTCAAGTTAAAGGAAAGAACTTAAGGAATCAAGAATTAACAAGAAAATCTGTTTTCAGAATGAAGGTAACGCCCTGCTGACCCCACCAGTGTCCTGTTCCACCTGGACAGCCTACACTCTGGGCGTGTGTCTCTACAGTCTGCAACCCCCTGTGTTACCAATTTGCCTGCTGTCATCTTGCTCCTGTATGGAAAAAGTTTACTCTTCCCTGAGGTCTGCGGTGTTTTTTTTTATTTCATCTGACCTTCTATCAGGGTGGGAAGTGTCAAGCGTTGACAGAAACTGGCGATTTATGGGTGATGTGCTTTATTAACAGCATGAATGACTAATGCTGTGCACGTTTCTGATTTGAATCACTGAAGAACCTTTGAAGAACAATCTCTCTGGTGAGTCCTTGCATTTATGTTATAACGTTTTACAATACCAGAACTCGCTACTTGCTGCACATTAGTCTGGTTCTACGATAGTTGCGTGTTGCTCTGCATGAGAACTTTTAAAAGCGAGCTCTTCAAGCATCGGAAGTCATTCAGCAGCGCGTAAATACAGTTTCGCTTCAGCATGGACTTAATGTTTCACTGCGTTGTGCCTTGATCAGTTACTTACTGTATTGGATGTTAATGACGGTTGGCCGACGGTTGGCCGGCAGCGATCTGCTCTGTTTCCCTGCTCCCGTCCATCTGATGACGTCGTAGAATACTTCTGAGTGTTGGTGGATGTCTCCTCACGCAGCGAAGTTCCTCTGATGTCCTTCGCTCCTGTGACGTTTGTGACGCCTGTGACGCTTTCTTTAGGAGACACGTCAAGCTTGTTCCCCACGCTTCTTACGCTACTACGGTCGACGGAGCGGCCATTTTGACTGCAATTTAGTTGCCAAGACAACAGCTTGCATTGTACGCCTCCCAGTTACTACACATCGTCTTTCCACACAAATGTCGCTTGGTTTGGAGCTACTTATCCAACACTGATGCCAGCAACAACCGGAAGGGGTAAGGTTCAGAAGGCGACTGTCTCAGTGCGAGTTTAAAAAAAAAAAAAAAAGAGATTTCACCTACATTTCACTGCTTCAATTTCTTTACGATGCGGATAATATTGAGCGATATTTCACTTGAAGAGTGGAATTCTACATCTATGGTCTTTTCTTCAGTTATGGCATCAAATAGATGGCATGATACTTTGTTTGTGTGGCAAGGCTCAGCGCTAACAATGGACACCAGTTATGACAATACATCGACCCACAAGCCTTCTAATGGGACACAGCAAGTTGACTTTATGTATGTCCTGTTTGGTTTATGGTCTGGGCGTTTGGATCCCGGGTGAGAAGTCGCTCACCGGAGCTTATGTTATTAATGTATTTATGTAGCAGTTCTTAACGCCTAATGTATTTATTTTACATTTAAATGTGTATCGTCTAACACAGTTTTGTTTTGTTTAGGAGTGTATTTCTAGCATGGTAATATCCTTGTGCTTATTTACATAGTGTGTCGTAGTATGGTGTGGTGGTAGTCAATGCTGGTTGTGGTGTCTGTGTGGGTAGTCCATTTCCCACGTTTTGGTGTATTCTCTTCTATTGTCAGGGCTGGTTTTCTGAAATATACTCCTTCTAAGGGAAGTAGTTTCTGTCTGGGTAGTCCATGCCCATGTTGTGGGGTGTCTTCTTCTATTTTGTCAGGACTGGTATACGAAAGTACAATGTCCCGTCTAAGTTGGTGCTTGTGGGTAGTCCAAATCCCATCGTTTGTCCCAGGGTTATGGTCTTTATTCTAAGCTGTACCCTCTCAAGGGGACGTTAGTGTCTGTGGTTGTTCATTGGTTGTTCAGACATTTTGAAGGGTAGTCAACGCCCATAGTATATTTTATAAGTATTAATGGCTACTCTATGCCTTAGTTCCCAGAGATATTTAGTCTGCTCTGTGGTGTACCCTTTTTCAGGGGAGGTTAGGTGTTCTTTTTGGGTAGTCAACGCTCATAGTATGTTTTATAAGTATAAAAGGCTACTCTATGCCTAAGTTCCCAGAGATATTCAGTCTGCTCTGCGGTGTACCCTTTTCAGGGGAAACTTTGTTTTTTTTGGGTAGTCAATGCCCATGCTGTCCTGCAGTGTAACCATGCTGTCCTGCAGAGTACCCTTCTCAGGAGAGGTTCAACGTCTCCTGTTATTGGTAAAGATGATGTGTACACTGTGTTTTATCTGAGTCTACCTTCTTGTGGCTACTGGCCAGGGCTTCATTTAGGTGAGATTTCGAGTTACATTCTTGTCATACATTAAGTGTCGACATTTCTTCATCAAGGGTTGTGTTGAGAGTAGTCTTGGTTTGTTTCAAAACCTCACTCTTTTGTTAAGGAGAGGGGATGTGATATATTATGTCATAATTCTGATGTCATAATGCTGAATCTTTGTTCTTTTCTCAAATAATAATACCTCATGTTAAAGTCATCTTTTGTTGTACACTACTACTTTTGGTTATTCTAAAATGTGTACTTCCTTGCTGTTTGAGACATATGAGGTATTGTTGCTGATTATTCCTTTGTTCTGATATTACTCCATAAAGAGAGAGGATGTGTAGTAAATACTATCTTCACTGTTCCTCTCTGTCTAGACAATACTACTATACTTATGACATCATAGAATGCCAGGGTGTCTCTCTAGCTGATTGTACCTTTCTATTCCCTGTTGTGGCAGTTGGTCACCTGAGGCTGAGCTAACAACAGCGAGCTCCTGGTGGGGTTTCCTATCTATCTACTTACAATCTTAACCTATCTGTCTAACCTGGAAGGAACCTGAATAAAGGATCTTAACTACTAAGTGGACTTGGCATCATTCATTTATTACAGTATGCACAACAAGCATGAAGAATTATGAGCAGTAATACTTACATTAGATAAAAGGCAAAATTAATATGATAAAATTGAATAATTGTAATAAGCAAAAACAAGAAAATCATGGGGGTTTACGGACTTCAACTGTGTTAGGATCAGGGGAGGGATGTGTAGGAGTAGAGGAGGAAAGGTATGTTACTAAGGGAAGCCAAATCAAGTCTCGTTTAATAGCTAGAGATATAGGTGTAACATAATTAGTATCCAAACGATGATGAAAGCAGACCGCATTCCACTAAGATTGGTAGGAAATAGATGCAGCTTGTTTCCAGTTTGAGGTGATGGTGTGAAAAGCTAAGGCTATTAAGAGGTCGAGTAAAAGATAGTGATTAGGGGAAAGAGGAAGTGCTGGTGAGAGAGAACCTAGAAAAATTTGTGTAGGGGAAAAGGGAACTTGAAATTGAAAAATTTTCTGTATTTGCTTCCAAACTAGGTGCCAGAACTGGGAAGTAGGAGGGCAATCGAACAACATATGTTTAAGGTCTGCAGTGGAACAGGGGCATGACCAACTAGTAGAAAGGGTATCTGGTGAATAACGTGAGAGAACTAGTGGAGTGAATAAGGTTCTGTTGTAAATGAAATATAAAGTTTGGGTGGTATTCGCAGCTCTAGAGGTTTTATGAAGCTTAGTCCAGATTTTTTCCCAAAAAAGTACAGGCCAAGTCTGAGAGAGATCAGATTCCCAAGCAAGTTCTATGCGCGATTTAGGTCTATCATCAACAAAGCGGAACGAAGTATACAAAGCGGATGCAGAAGGAGAAGCCTCTAGCAAAATAGAAGTGGATTTATGTTCTAGAGGAACATCATTGGAGGATGACAAGGAGCGAAGATGGGGGATCAAAACAGATAAAAGGGTAGCGTGTTGCGCTCGGGCAGAAGCAGGTAATGAGTAATGGGATTGGAGCTCTTGAAAGGAGAGAGGTATACCTTGAGATACTAATTGGGAGATCCAACATATTCCGCGAGAATACCAAGATTTCCAAAGGAAAGTGCGGTTATGAATTTTGAGGAGTGAGTTGTTCCAGATTGGCTGTTCATGAATGGAAAGGAGGGATGGATAAGATGAAGATAGGAATGGAGATAGGAGAGTTCGAGAATGAGAAATAACAGGTGTGCGAAGACGGGCTAGAGGAGACGAAAAGGATAGAAATTCACGAAAGGTGAAAGGAGAAATGAAGGAAGTTTCCATTTTTAACCAGACGGGAGGATAGTGAGGGAGATCAGAAGATAGCCAGCGAATTGATTGTTTCATGGTAAAGGCTCGATGATATTCCCTAAAATCAGGAAAACGTACTCCAGAGTGAGCTTTATCTTTCCGTAAAGAGGCAAGGGCTATCCGAGGACGTTTACCGTTCCAAAGAAATTTCAATAGTAGAGAATCAATCTTTTTGAAGAACGAGACTGGGATGAGAAGTGGGAGCATGGAAATAGTATAAAGAAGAAGAGGGGATAACATCATTTTTATAGAATTGAGTCGACCCCACCAGGATAGAAAAAGTGGATGCCAACGTGTAATGGCTGTGTCCATTTTTTTGGAGATGTAATCAAAGTTTAATTTAAGAGTGTCAGAAAGGAGGGGGGCGAACCAAACTCCCAAATATTTAATTTTGGTTGGTTGCCATGAAAAACCCGTTTGAGTAAAAAGATGTTTCTGGCAGAGGGGGTTTAAGGGTAATATTTCGCATTTATCAGCGTTCAAACGATAACCAGAAACCGCAGAAAAGGAAGAGACTTGCTGAAGAAAGGAGGGAATAGAGGAAGTAGGATTGGAACAATAAAAAAGAATGTCATCAGCATAAACTGAGAGCTTAACCTGATGGGAGCCAAAATGAAAACCAGAAATGTTGTCATCTAGACGGATTTTAGTAAGAAAAGGTTCTAATGCTAATACAAAAAGTAAAGGGGATAAAGGGCACCCCTGTCGAACACCTCTATGTAAGGAAAAATAATCTGAAGACAGCCCATTAACAAAAATAGAAGCTTGGGGGTCAGAATAAAGTAAAGAAATCAGAGAGATGAATTTGGAGGGAATATTGAACCAGCGTAAAGCTTGAAACATAAAATCCCATCCAATCCTATCGAAGGCTTTCTCTGCGTCTAAAGAGATATCTGCGAAGGGAGAAGTTAGAGAGGAAGCCTTGCTGAGTATATTGAGGAAAACACGTGAGTTGTCGGAGGAAAGGCGTCCTTTGACAAAACCTGCCTGCTCAGGACCAAGTAGATCTGGGAGAAGAGGGTCCATGCGTAATGCTAATATCTTAGCTAGAATTTTATAATCAGTGTTGACCAAGGAAATTGGTCTGTAGTTTTTGCATAATGTATGATCCTTATCGTCTTTGGGAATCAAACAAATTAAAGCTTGTTGAAATGAACCACCTGAGGAACCGGCTCCAATGAAGGTTTGAAACAGAAGGAGGAGTTTGGGGAGAAGAAGAGAGGTAAAATGACTATAAAATTCAATAGTAAAACCGTCAGGGCCCGGAGATTTACCATGACGTAGTTTAGAGACAGCATGGGATATTTCAGCGATCGAAATATCTTGCTCTAAGGAATGGAAATCCACATGGGAGGGTGTAGGAGTGGGAAGAGAGTGAAAATAAGAGATGAGATCATCAGTCTTGGGGAATTGTTCAGGGGTGTAAAGGTTATCATAAAATTTGACAAATTCTGTAAGGATGTCTTTATCCTTAAATGTAGAATTTCCAGAAGAGGTCTTGATAGATTCAATCTTTGTGCGCTCTTTTCTTATTTTTAAATAATTAGCCAAAAGCTTGCCCATCTTATTCTTACCACCGTAATATCTGGAGTTACATTTTAGCAAGGTATTAGAAGCAGCGTCAGTTGTGTATTTGTTAAATGAAATCTTAGCATCAATACGTGATTTAAGAGAAGAATCTGATTTAGATGCGTAATAGGCAAGTTCTAAAGCTTTGATATCAGCTAAAATTTTTGCCGATTTGGCTTCTCGAAGCTTCTTTCGTTTGGCCACAAAATTGATGATAAAACCTCTAGAGGCTGCTTTAAAGGAGTCCCAAACTGTAACAAAAGAGGAATCGGGGGTATGATTTAAGAGAAAAAATTTGTTGGCAAAGGCAGTAAATTCGGTACAAAAAGCGGGTTTTAGTAGTAAAGCATTGTTGAACCGCCATCTACCTGAGTGAGGAGAAAATGGGATTAAGTCACGTCTACAAATACTGGAGCATGGTCGGAAAGGAGAATGGAACCTATTTCAGAACGGATGGCATGTTGGGACAGAGATTTGCTAAGGAAAATATGGTAAATGCGGGATTGGGACTGATGAGGGGGGGAGTAAAAACTATACTCTCTAGCATCAGGATTACACAGTCGGCAAATATCCACTAAAGCATTACTTTGAAAAGAATTCACAAATTGAGTGTGCATTCGAGAGGGTACAAATTTGGTTTTTGACTGACGGTCAAGGAAAGGGTCATGAACTTGATTACAATCTCCTCCAAGAAGTATGTAATCTCCAGACAGGGAGGATAGTTTAGAAGAAATAGAGGGCCAAAAAGACTTGTCAATTCCAGTAGGGGCATACACGTTGAAAAGAGTGAGAGGAATGTTGTCAATAAGTAATGTAACAAGAGCCCAACGGCCATCAACATCACATTCATGAACGATGGAGGAGACATTTAACTTTTTATGTAACAGAATTACAACACCATTCTTTCTCGTTGCCGTATGGGAACAAATAACATGACCCACCCAACAACGTTTAAGCTTTAGAGCTTCTGCTTCAGAAAGATGTGTCTCTTGTAGGAGGGCAACATCAGTCTTAAGTCTTGCCAAATGTGAAAGAACTCTTTGCCTCTTAATGGGATTAGTCAATCCCTTAACGTTCCATGTCGTTACACGGAATTAAACAATGGAGAAAAACAACTAGCAGCAACATGCCTATTAATGCATAAAGAATAAACTAAGAAAATTGAGAGTAATGAAAATCCAATGGTAAAGAGAAGAAGATAAGAGAGAAGGAATGAAAAGGGAAAAGGCACAGAAAAAAGAGAGAGAGAACTGCTGCAAAAAGAGTATTGAAACATAGTAGAAAGAAGAAAAGGTAAAAGAGAATGCATGAAAAGAAAAAGAGTAAAGAGGAAGAGGGCAGAAACGAGTATAGAGACAGTACAAGTTCGAAACGAACGACTGAGAGACATACTTACGAAAAACGGACATGAATGGGGATGGTGGGTGCGGGAGATGACGACGTCAGCAACCAAAGCGAGTCACCGACCAGTAATATGTAGAGGTCCGAATGGGTAAAACAAAAACACAATAGGAAGCATCAGGAGAGGTCGACGAGGGTAATATCTAAAGGATACTGTAGAACTGTAGAATAGATTAAACAAAACAATTATTAGAATAAGAAACAACAATTAAACCAGAATAAACAACACTAAGGAAGAAGGAGAACCATAATCAGACGAGATCATGAAGAAATATCAGACAGTGGAGAACAAAACTCTTCAGCCAGGGTTGGAAATGTCCATAACATCCGGATGCAACTGGCGAAGGAAGGCTTGCAAAGCCGCAGGGTCTTCATATGTGGTGGTTTTATCTTTATACGTAACCTTGAAGAGACAAGGATGAAGAAGACCGTATCTAGGATTAATAGCTCGTAACTGAGGTCTTAAGTCTAAAAATCTTTTCCTTCGATCTGCGGTGGCCTTGGAAACATCCTGCGAAAGATATAGACGGTGACCTTCCCAAATGATCTGCTTCTTGAGTTTGGCGGCTGAGAGGACCTGCAGGAGATCAGTATACTGCAAGAACAGCATAATAACACCTCTAGGCTTGGTAGCAACCTTGGGTCCAAGACGGTGCACTCGCTGGATATTGATAGAGGATAAGGCCGGAGCGTCCAATATCTTCGCAAGGAAAGATTGGAAAAAGACGGTAGGATTGGACCCCTCTGAAAGTTCCGGAAGGCCGTACAAGCGAAGGTTGTTTCTGCGATTTCTATTTTCCAAATCCTCAGTCTGACGCCTGAGGAGATGAATTTCAGCCTCTATTGAAGGGATGCGGGAGCAGGAGGAATGTAAAGAGTCTGAGGATTGCTCCAGAGTCGTGACACGGGAATCCAAAGATGACCACTTCTCCTGCATAGCCTGCATGTTTTTGTGGTGGCTTCCATAAAGGGTTTGAAGGCCCGGAGTTCTTCTAGAATCAGGTCCATGGAGGAGGAATTGCTCCCAGGAGATGGTGGATCTTTCTTCAGCCGCTTGGATGAAGTCAGAGAAGATTGTGCCTTACCTCCAGTTTGAGCTTTAGGAATAGCCCCATGGGCTGAGTCAGATTTCGAAGATTTGCTCTCCTCCATTTCCTGGCCAGGAGAATCAGAATCAGATCCGGATGGTAGTTTCGGCAAAGAAGTGATCTTCAAAGTACGGAGTTTCCCCATACAAGGCAGTCAAAAAGCCAGGAGCATAAGGAGGATAGGAGAGATTCGCAATATCAATGTTGTGATGAGTAGTGGTGACGTTGCTTAGAAGAAATAATCCACAGGGAGAGATCAGCCAAAAACACGGGACTGAAGGCAAGTGGCGAGAGGAAAAGTCTTGTCAAAGTGTTAATGCATGGAAAGAACAGAAGCATCAATTAATGAACAAAAGCGTTGCAGGAGAGCAGCGTATGGCAAAATTCATGTAGGTAGTGACCTTTGAGGATAAAAGGAGGTAAGTAGATCCCAAAAAGATCCAAATACGTCACTGATATAGCTTGAGAAAAGAGGGTGCCTCAGAAAAAAGTCAAGAGACTAGCATCATAAAGGAGGAACATTGCAGAGGAGCGTAGTTGAGCATGAAAAGATGAGAACACAGGTGCTGAGCGGCCTTCCTTGAGGAAAAAACTCAATTTGCGTGCAACGCTTTGGCAGCAGGATAAATACAAGACCCCATGCAGTTCACGCAGAAATTGGTAGCGGAAGGGTAAAAGAATGAAGCCTTAAACGTATGTTGCACTGCATTTAAGAGATCACCTGAGAAGGCTTGAAAGTGAAGTGCAGTAGAGGCAGAAACAAGAGCCGCTATGGAATACTGCTGTTAAAAGTCACAAATGGTAACAGTCTGTAAATGCCTCAGAACGTGATTCAGGTCAAGCTTGAGGGAAAGAAAAAACAATTCATAAAGCTTGTTGCAGAAGGCTTACCATGGGGCGCATTTGCAAATAGAGCACTTCTGAAGGTGAGGTGAAACTTCGTCCATGGGAGCCGAGGGTCGGCTCAGTAAAGAGATGTGCTGAGGTGCCGGCCGCCGCTGCGTTCGCGGCCGGCGCACAAAATGGCGGCAGCAGCCGCGAGAGGAAGCCTTAAGATAACTCCTTCATTTGCCCGCAAAAAACGGGAACAGCGAGAGCGCCGAGCGCAGCTCACATTCCGGTTTGCGGGACGGCTGTCGAAATGAATAAAATCGCCGACATGGTGCTTCTTGTGTGGAAATAGGAGCTGGTCGGTGACGGAGCGCTCGGTCTACGCCGCCATCTTAGCCGGCGCCAAGCCACGCCCCCATAACGAGTTTGTTAATGGCAGTCCCATCAGTGTTTCTGAAAGTGCTATATTTTTCAGTGTTTCTGAAAGCACTATATTTTTCTCTACGTTGTGAGCCCCAAGGACACCTGAAGTTTAGACTTGCAAAAAATAAAGCTACGGGGCCTTAATGCAGGTTAATGCCCAAATGCTGCACCATCTGATTCGCGAAGCTAATTTCCGTATCAGACTTCTGAATGAATGCTAGTTGTAGAGAAACAAGCAGTTTGGTGCTGGTTTGCGGAGCTTCATTCCGCTGCGTTTTGCAGGCTCGGGTGCGGTTATGTAATATTAAATTGTCCTTAGGCTAAAAATAAGCACGCTGTGCAGATTTTTCTTTTTTAACCCAAAGATGAGTAAGAATTTATAAAAAATGTAAATGGCTGTAGACTTTACACTTTTCTGTTCCAGATGCGTTTGGAATGTCTTATTGGAGGCAGGCATAGGGGTTGCTGTTGGCTAAAAGGAGGTTGTGTAGAGGTGCCGTCAAAGCGCTGGGGACACGCAGTCTATGTAGAAGTAGGCCAGTCGTCGGTGTTTGGAAGGTATTAAGCAAAAGCGGCTGGATCCGTATTAGTCCCTGTCACTGGGGGAACTCGACACGGTACTGCTGCATGCCAGGCTGCCTCTGGCGGCTGCAGGGGGAGAACAACGGCAGGCTGTGGAAAATGTAAAAAACTAAAATAAGCATAAAAGAGGGCACCGCACTAAAACATATAGCGTGACGCCCGTGCATGTGAAAGTTTACAAAGAAAACAAGTCGGGTGGGGTGCGGGGGAGAAGGGGAGTGAGCGAGTGGGAGGGAAGCGCTGGCGAAGCGTCGCGCATCAAGAGCCTGGTGGGGGGGGGCGGGAGAGCCAGCGAGTGTGAGGCAGGGAAGGAGCATATGGGGATGGGGTGTGAGTGAGGGGGAGCAGAAGCCTTTGATGGGGTGTGCGAGGCCAAGCGTGCGCTGGAGAAGCGTCACGCTTCAAGAGTTAACATGCATTGTGAGAAATCCGCGGAGAAATCCACTTGGTCAAGAGAGTTTGTTCCCCTGCTATAGGGTCGAGCTAATTAATCCCTGCGGGATTTAATAGCTCGACTTAAAAACGCTAGTTTTAAGTCTGACTTGATAGAGCAGCCTTCAGCAGAATTATATTTACACATTCTTTAAAATATAAATAGAGCAGGCTTTAGTGTATGATTCCAGCTTCAAGAAAGTGATTTCTTTGGAATATATGAAAGACTATTTTACACCGTGAGTTAATAGTCTCCTGTATGCATTCTATACCGAACGCAATCCCTTTTTCCTACTTTATTCTCAGCATAACCAAAGCCAATACGTATGGGTGAAGGTGATAAATAGCATGTATGCATGCCAGTTCTCAAATAGGCTATCTTATTTAAGCCAAAGCTATTGGCTTTGACATTGCTTGTTTATTTACCGCCTTCCATTAGACAGACTGCGTTTTCAGTCACATTTGCCCTATTTACTGAACATTGCACTTCAAGTTTAAAATATGATACATGTTCAACCGAAATTCTTCAAGCTGCATATCCCATTAGTAAAACATATAGTTTCAATAGGAGGTCCATAAAGGATGTTCCATAGCATATTTTCAGAATAATTTCTTGTAAGAAATTGAGTTATTAGATGTTAGGCCTGCTCAAGTCATAGGCCCACAGTTGTCTCCTTACTGGGAACCAAGTACCCCATTGTCGCACCTGACTCTCTCAGGGTACCGAAGCAGAGAAGTCTAGGGCCTACTCAGGGAAAGTGGTGTGGCTATTAATTGCCATTCGCTGGCATGCAATAGTAACACTCGATAAATGATTGTCTAGTCAGTGCATTTGATTTGAAAAAGGAAAAGCACATTTATTGTACACACACTACTAAAAGGGAAGCATTATGTTGTATCTTGCCCTTTAAGTGTGATGCACCTGTCAGAATTTTAGGTGCATCACTAGAACACTGGAGTGCACTTGAAGCAGTTACTGTAATGGGATGGCCGCGGTGTAGTGGCTCTCTGGTGGGTGTCAATAAAGACTCCCACTTTGCTTCGTCCTATAATGGTGTCCACTCATTTTGAGGAAGTGATCAGGGACTGTGTTCAGTGTGCCAGCAATGACAAGTCCAAAAAAGTAAGAACAACCCCACTTTCACAAGTGGAGTTACCAGACCAACCTTGGACTAAACTAGCGTTAGATATTGTAGGGCCTTTTGACATCTTAGCACCCAATGAGAGATTTGTGGTTGTCTTGGTAGACTATACTTCAAAATGGGTTTTGGCGTGTTGCATGGGATCGGTTGTCACAAAAAACATTATTGAATTCCTTAGAGATATTTTTGTCTCTGAAGGCATACCTGATGTAATGGTCACCGACAACGGTGTAAAACTCACTTCCTTAAAAATGAAAGGATTTTTTAGAGATATCGCCATTACCCATCAGTGCACAGCCCTTTATGCACCGCAGACCAATGGGCTTGTTGAGAGCATGAACAGACTTATTAGGGCTAGTGCTCAAACTGCTGTTGAAACAAACTTGTCTTTCAAGAAAGTATTACGTGAAAAACTGTGGGCCCACAGGAATGTGCCCAACAGTGTCACTGGTGTAACTCCCTTTAAGAAACTCAAAGGTAGGCCAGCTGGGGCTAAACTCACTCCCCTGTGGTTGCATAGTAAAAAGAATGTAGACAATAATGAGTTGAAGCATAAGGTGAGAAGATACCAGGTTATGCACAAAAATAGATATGATGAGAAGAAAGGAGGTAAGAAATGTTTTTGGAATGTAGGTAACATGGGCCTCATTTATGAGAAATGACGCATCGCTGCGTGAAAGCAGCGATGCGTCACTTCTCAGTGCGCACTCCTTGCGACATGATTGATGCGTCATATTTACAGTATGACGCATCATCTCGCAAGGAGTTACAGATACGTCAGTATTTCGGACGTATCTGTAAGCGCAAAAGTCACGCATTGCTGGGGTGTGTCACAAACGTGACGCAACTCCAGCAATGCGTCCTTTCACATGGGGAAAGCCCCATGTGAAAGGGCTTGCATCAGTCTTACGCCTGCTGTGAGGCAGGCGCAAGATTTTGACGCAACAGCGTCCTAAAAGTGACGCAGTGAAATCTCATAGATTTCACTGCGTCACTATTACGAGGCTTTTTGCACGGGAACGCCCCCTCTGCATACATTATACCTGACGCAGGTATAATGTAGTGCAGGGGTTTACAAAGTGACGCATCTGCTTAGATGCATCACTTTGTAAATAGTGCGCAACAGGAGGCATGTTTTACGCCGCGGATGCGTCACAAAAAGTGACGCATCGGTAGCGTAAAACTGACGCAACGCCTCATAAATGAGGCCCATGGTGTTTATCAAAAAAGCGGCATGGTCCCACAAAGGGGAAAGCAAATTTATGGGCCCTAGGCCCAATATTAAAGTCATGAAAAATGTGGGGATGCTGAATGGTGGAGCATGTTTCACCTTGCCAAATGCGAGGGAGCTGCAGGCACCAACAAGCAGGTGGTTCAACATGGTGGAGTACAACCTGATTTTTTGTCTGCAGGGATGAGGGTGAGGAAGCCTCCTTTGTATCTTAGTGATTACGTTCCAAAGTAGTGTTCACCAACAATGTATCTACACTTTTCCCATATTGCATTGCAGTGTTCACAAACTATGTGCCCATACTCTTTCCCATGCTGCATTGTCATTCTTCCGTTGTTTTGGTTTCTTTTCTGTTTTGCTATTGTACCTTGTTCTATACCCTTCCTACCTTTTCTTTTCTTCTTTTCGTTCTTCCCCTTTTTTATGATATCTTTATCATTCTTTGTGAAGGGAAGATGTGGTGTTTCTTGCCCTTTAGGTGTGATGCACCTGTAAGAATCTTAGGTGCATCACTAGAACACTGGGGAGCACTTGAAGCAGTTACTGTAATGGGATCGCTGCCGTGTGGTGGCTCTCCGGTGGGTGTCAATAAAGACTCACATTTTGCTTCATCCTACAATGGTATCCACTTGTTTTATTACATTAATTTACAAATCATAAACCAGGCAGAAAGCAATACCCTTGGTGACATTCTGGTACAAAATGTGTCTCCTAGTTAGCCATGACCCCAAAAATCACAATTCCCCCACTCCCCAATCTCAGGTAGAGCATCACAAAATAAGGGATGTCACTTTAAATGAAAAAGGCCTTTTGGTTTAGTTAGTGGGTAATCAGATTAAAATACAAGACTAGTCTATTGACTTTACTAAGGGGTTCCAACATTGTAAAGTAAAAGAAGCATAATGGTTTGTTAAGAGGTCACCACATTATAGGAATACTATTCAGATAATAAAAATCACCATCATATCACTGGAATCTTTAATACTGTCAAATGCAATTATTATTATGAATGAAGCATTGCTGTGTTTATTAAAAGTCATAGTTAATCAATAAATCCTTCAATAAAGCCATTGCAATTAAAATTACAACCACCATATTGTGTCAAAATCTTTTATTTACACTGCTAGGACACAGACTGCAGCCATGTGACCAAAACACAATAAATACCCACACTTTTATGCTATAGAGCTAAAAACTTCGAGCATTGGAGTCCTTTGAAAACTGTGAAAACCTCTCCTGCCGAGATGAATTTAATGACCATGGAGACTTTTTTTTTCTTTTTTAAATCCTTTCTGGGCGGGGGGATTGCTGCAACTTCTGCAGCCCTCCACATCACTTTTTCAACATGTTGGTAGTACCTCTGTCAAGATTGGGGCACCACAGAGTAGGAGAAATCTGTAAACAAAACCCTTGTAGGGCATAACGGCGCACTCCATCACCAGAGCAGTGCAGAGCTGATCAGAGGGTCCCCTACTGTGCTGAGTTATTTTCCCCATGCGCCGCAGAGTTGATGCATTCACACCTGGGACACTACAAAGTCTTCTTCTCCCTTGAGGCTACGCGGAACCCCAGGGCCCATGACCCAGGACAGCCCTCTCCACTCATGTGTGCACCTCGGTGCAGTATGTGGGAGTCGGTCTTCCTGCTTCTACTGGTCTCCTGGTTGAAGCGGCTTGTCTCCTGCTCCCGCCAGCAGTGGGAGCATTAATCAGTGGCTGGGCCTCCTCGCTCCCCCTAGCCACAGGCATGGGGATGTGCTCCTCTTTTATTTGGGAAACAACCATTACAACGCAACTTTTACAACGAACTACCATTACAACGAAACTTTTACAACGCAAAAACTTTTACAACGCATACCATTACAACGCAGGATTTTACAACGCAAGTACCTTTACAACGTATACCATTACAACGTAAGTATTGGTAAGTATATAATTATTTTAAAAATATTATATGTTTGGGTTTTTGGGTAAAGGGGTATTTTTAGGGTTCAGGGTCAGTTTTCAGTTTTTGGGTAAAGGGGTATTTTTAGGGTTCAGGGTAAGTTTTCAGTTTTTGGGTAAAGGGGTTATTTTAGGGTTCAGGGTCAGTTTTCAGTTTTTGGGTAAAGGGGTATTTTTAGGGTTCAGGGTCAGTTTTCAGTTTTTGGGTAAAGGGGTATTTTTAGGGTTCAGGGTAAGTTTTCAGTTTTTGGGTAAAGGGGTTATTTTAGGGTTCAGGGTCAGTTTTCAGTTTTTGGGTAAAGGGGTATTTTTAGGGTTCAGGGTCAGTTTTCAGTTTTTGGGTAAAGGGGTATTTTTAGGGTTCAGGGTCAGTTTTCAGTTTTTGGGTAAAGGGGTATTTTTAGGGTTCAGGGTCAGTTTTCAGTTTTTGGGTAAAGGGGTATTTTTAGGGTTCAGGGTCAGTTTTTAGTTTTTGGGTAAAGGGGTATTTTTAGGGTTCAGGGTCAGTTTTCAGTTTTTGGGTAAAGAGGTATTTTTAGGGTTCAGGGTCAGTTTTGGGTTTTTGGGTAAAGGGGTATTTTTAGGGTTCAGGGACAGTTTTGGGTTTTTGGGGTACAGGGTTAATTTGTAAAAATAAAATAAAATTATATTTAAATTAATTAAATGTAATTAAATAAAAATTAATTATATTTTAATAATTTAAATTAATTTAAATTAAAAAAAATATTTTTAGGGTTCAGGGTCAGTTTTGGGTTTTTGGGGTACAGGGTTAATTTGTAAAAATAAATTACAATTATATTTAAATTAAATAAATTAAATAAAATTAAATAACATTTAATTATATTTTAATAATTAAAAATAATTTATATTAAAAAAAATATTATATACTTACCAATATTTACGTTGTAATGGTATGCGTTGTAAAGGTACTTGCGTTGTAAAATCTTGCGTTGTAATGGTATGCGTTGTAAAAGTTTTTGCGTTGTAAAAAATTCGTTGTAATGGTAGTCGTTGTAAAAGTATGCGTTGTAATGTCATACATCCCTTTTATTTAGGCCTCTTGCTGGTCCTTCTGCATTGTTTTGGAGCCCAAGGATGGGGTCTTAGGGCCAGTCATCAGTGCACCAGTCCAGGGGATATGGTCCCAGAGCCCAAAGTGAGTCTGGGAATGGGCCTCCATGGACACTCCTACTTGGGAAAATTCATAAAAAAGTGCTACACCATCCCCCTAGGGTTTGGCCCTGGCCAAAGGAATTGGAAGAAAATATATTTTCCTGAAAACAAAGCACCACCTTCTGTCACCATCACAGAGCTCCTAGTTGAGTTATGCTAGAATTATGAGGATGAATAACAGGTACTGCTTTTCATAACCACCACCTTAGTGTGTGGCAAAGTGAAAGGCAGCTGACAGTGAGCTGCAAATCATCCGTATTTGGAAAGTCAAACAGAAATGTTGAAATAAATCACTCTGATTTATTCACAAAATGTTTAATTGATGCCAAATTTCATCTTGCATATTCCTAAATTCTAACAGATTATATTGCAGGCAGCACATCATTTTGTTTTGATAATAAGTAAAGCTGTTTCTTGTGTTTCCATATTCAATATTTTGGGTCAAACTCCATTTACGTGAACCACTTGCAGCTATGAAAAGCAATCACTTTCAGAGCCATTCACACTCCCCAGCACACCTCAAAGATATCTCAAAATAAGAGTGGACGGTGCATAGAAATAAGCACAATTGAACAAAGATTCCAGATTATCTCTGTCTTCTCTTCTCCTTTATTCGGTAGATCTTCATACAATGAAACAGCCGACACATGTTTCATTGCATACATGGGAATAGTACTGCAAGTTTTTCAAGGCTGTATAGATTTAAACACAAAAACACAACTCAAGTCCTAACTCATGTCCCACATATCAACATGTAAGCGTAATTGGTTGCATCAATTATCAACCATAGGACTATATCAAAATCATGCACAAGATGTAAACACTACTGGAATTCTAAAGATATAACCAGGACCAAAATATCACAGTCTGCTACCGAAGGAAGATGGTGGACGGAAACATAAAAGATGGGTGTGAATATGTGCGAGTAAGTGATGGCACAGAGGAGAGGAGGGTGTACACGTGTGAGTATATATTTTCAAACTGTGCGAAACCATGCCACCAAATCACACGTAGAACAGTTCAGTGTCTATACTAATGGTCCCTTAGTAGCCCCAAAGTCACACTTATGTCATAAATACCTATGTCCTCTCAATGTAAATCTCTGTAAAAATAAATAATACTGTATGGGTAAGTAATTTACTCTTTCCCAGTCAATTCCATAAAAAAGGGTTGCCTAGCAGTGTGGCAAGACTTGTAGCAGCAAGCAGTCCTCCCTCTGGAGTTTTTCAAAGGTCCTGTAGTGTCTGATTTGGTGGGGATAGAGATCCACTACTTATACCAGGTTGTGCCTTTGAAGTGGTGGTTACTTCAAAGAGTGGCTTTGAAGTGCACAGGGGTTCTCTCTCCCACCTCTGGATCCAGTCTCATCCAATATAAGTATGCAGGCCTTTGTGTGGGGAGAGGACACAGCCTAGTCAGATCTAAGGGTCAGCTCCTCCCTCCCACCCTGCCCAGGAGGACTGCTCAGGATGTGCATTGCCACTCATTCACAGCTAAGCTCCCTTTGTGTGTGGCTGTCTAGATGCAAAGCCCGAAAAACAGGAGTAAACCTGTTAACCCAGTTGAGACTCGGGTGGAGTATGTAACCTATTAACAATGTCTCAACAGGTAATCATTAGTGGGGACAGTTACAACGTGTGCATAAATCACTCAAGGGAGGAAAAAGAAAGGGAGACAACAACATTTTTTAGGTGGGAAATAAATTATTCGCAATTAGTTGTATCAGCACTACAATACAATTTTACTGAGAGTAACCATAACACGTGTCCATTGACCGTGCTAGGGAGAGTAAACCACGCAGTGACACAGGGGTGAGAAACAGCATGAATGGGGCAAAACAAAGTACAGAAATAATCCAGTGGTCAACAATACAAGAAGTATATACAAGGTAGGTTTTTTGATTTGGACTGACTTAGTTGGCCACGTCAACGCCATAGTTTATTCTTAGCAGTCGATGGCATTTCGACCTGTCCAATTCCCGGTCGTCATAAGGACAAGGGTTACTGATTTCAGTGTAGTGCTGTACAAGGAAGAGAAAGAGAAAATCAGGCCCTGGCCACAAGTAATAGGAGATAGGGGAAAAAAACGAAAGAAGAATAACTACCTTGGAGGGTAGTGGAAGATTGCTCCAAATGTCGAGTAAGTACAGTAAGTTGCAAGGCAGAAGGTGGCTCCTGAGGTGTCAAGAAATTACTATAAATGTAAGGGGCTGGGGTAAATTGTAATTCACACTGGAGGCCAGGCGCAGTCAGTGAAAATACCTTGATGGAAAATCCGACAGGGAAGGGTCTGTGTTCAGCAATAGGGGGATACAGAAACAATCAGGTCATTACCTTTTCAGACTCATCCAATACTTCCATTGAAGACTGAGACCCTGGTGAAAGCCCCAGCTTGGAACGTTTACAGAACAAACTGCAGACGCGGTCGGGGGACTACAAGTCCAAACTACCAATATCAATATGCGGGGGAACGACAAACCTGTTGCAAATTTTATCGATGGGGTCCCCAACAGTGAATATTCAGACCAGCGAAGCGGTCACTGATGGGTCGGTGCATACAGGTCCAAATACCTTAAATTGCGCCTATATTCTCATCTTCAATTTATCTAAACATACCTTGACGTCAGATGAAATCTCATTCCTCAGCAAGAGCCTATCCTTTGTCCCCGCCGATCACAGTAACTTCTTCAAAATTGCAAGAGGATATAATTTTGTTTTTCCAGCGTATTTTTGCTGATAAACCTGATTCCAACAGACCTTATGAGAGGCTACTCCAACTGGCCTCCACTTTTCTTCCTCCTGCTTCCATGATGGCACCAGAAATTTTGACTTTTGAAAGATTAGTTGTAGATGAGATCAAGGAACTCCAGCACCACTCTGAATTTGTCCCATATAATCTTCCACTCGCTGAGAAAACAGCTCTCAATAGCTTATGTGATAATAAACACATAAACCAGCAGACAAAAGTGGTGGCATAGTTGTCTTGGACATGGACAAGTATGATGGCGAAATTATGCAACAACTATCCAACACCACACATTATCGTGCCCTTACCTCAGACCCTTTGTTTAGTATTCATAAAAAATACAAGATGTTACCAACCGTGCACTGTTGTCGGAAATTATAACGAAAAAAGAACATGCTTTCCTGAACAATCCACACCCCAGAATACCTGTCTTATACATCCTCCCCAAAGTGCATATAAATTCTACAGTGCCGCCGAGGCGACCCATAGTATCTGGTTGCGGCTCTATTTTGGAACCCCTGGGTACATATATAGATGCCAACCTGAAAGATTTTGTCCCGTTGACTGACACCTTCATCCGAGAAAGTACACACTTGATTAACATCATTGAAAACAGACCATACGATGACAAGAATGATTTGATAGTTGGTCTGGTTATTGAATCCTTAAATACTAATATACCACACACTGAAGGCCTAACTGTCTTTGAAAATCTTTTGGATACATGACCCAGACCTACCCGCATCCCTTCTGGTTTTATCATGGACCTTTTAGGGATTGCGCTAGCTAATAACTATTTCCTTTACATAGATACCTTTTATCTTCAGGTCAAATGAATGTCTATGGGGGCTTGCTTTGCCCCAAACTTTGCAATCCTCTATGTATACCAGCGTGAAACAAGCCACATCTTGTCCTTCCAGAACCCATTTCTGAATAAAATTAACCTTTGGCATCGTTACATTGACAATATTCTTTTACTTTAGCAAGGTACCAATGAAGAACGGTAGTCATTCATTTCCTGGCTTAACAACTGCCAACCACACCTCACTTTTACCTCAGATCTTAGAACGAATAACCTTCCATTTCTGGATTTTACACTTCATGCGGTTGATGGCGCAATCAGCACCGCCTTGTTCCGAAAGCCTACTGAACGCAATACACTCCTATTGTATTCAAGCTACCACCCAACCATGAGGGTTGCATGATGGACTTCCATACGGACAGTTCCTCCGTATCCGGAGGAATTGTAAAGGGCGCAAAGATTACTTTCGAGAGTCTGCTGTTCTCTCCGTGAAATTGGTCAATCATGGTTACCCCAAACATCTGGTTTCTTGTGCATGTAAATGCGCTTGATACAGCCACAGGGAAGTACTGCTCTCACCTTTCCCCAAACGTACCAACACACACATCCCCTTTGTAGCTACCTACAGCCCTCAAGCAACAAGGTCAGCAAGGTGATCAAACGCAACTGGTCCATACTCCGGACCCATGGCCCTTTCAAGGAACCTCCCCTTTTCTCTTACAAAAGGGGCAACAATCTTTCTGATAGGTTGGTCCATGCTATAACCTTGTCAGTTAAAGAAACTGAAAACCAATCTCTTACCTCCCTGTGGGGTTTACCCTCCATTATTGGCCATTACAAATGTCAATCCTGTTCAGTATGTGATCTTACCCTCAACACGAAGAAATTTGTCTCAAATGAACACACATACCAACTTAAAAAATTCTCTAACTGCCGCAAATCTAACATGATTTAAGCCATTCGTTGCCCCTGCAACTTGCTGTACATTGGCTAAACGACCTAAATGATAAAGCAACGTATTTCCCAAGATAAAAGCTGCATGCGATGCAACATCGATACAGCACCACTGGTCTCTCATTACAAATAAAAAAAAACACTCAGAAACTGCCCTAATATGGCAAGTCATTGACCGCCCGATACTCCCCACCTGGGGCAGTAATTTGCAATCACTTCTAAATAAATAGGAGTGCCGCTGGATTGTACGCTGAAATTATGTTACAAATGGGCTTAATTAGCTTGATGAATGGAAGACAACTATTGCTGTTCCTTAAATTGCCTTGAACCCCTTTCTGGTTACATTGCCATCTTTTTTCATGTGCGTTTTATGCTGCCTGAAATTGTATTTGCATATTGAGCCTTATCGGTCACACTACCTTTCCTTGCTTCCTTTCCCCTTGCTGTCCCCTTTTTCCCTCCTCCACCCAGTCCCCCTCCGTTTCTCCGCCCCCTGCCCCTCATCCCCATTGGTCCCCCCCCTTCCATCACTGCAGGCTGATTGTAATGTTAATACCAGACAGCGTAAATTTAACAAAAAATATTATAAATTATCCATTTGATTTATTTCTATACTTTTTGTCGATATATAATTAGAGGAATTCTATGATTTATATTGCTCTACGCATAAAATGGCTTGTTATCCTGCATTTTATTTAAATGTGTACATACGTTTCTCTACTACAGCTATTTTTAACTTGTTACATATTTAAATCTTTACCAAAAACTATACAGAGTTCTGAGGTAGTACCTAGAATTCACCACACTACTTTATTTAAAAAAATCTATATATTCTCCACAAAGTGGTGTAAAAATATATAAATACTTTTCTCCACCTATTAACACTTTAATAAAGTTGTAATAGATAGGGAACAACAATAAAACCTACTACTTACCTATATTTTAGACCCTGAACAAGAAGGCAGCAAGAGTTTGCTAAACACAACATCAGGTGTCTCCAACAAGTAGCTCATGAATCACCAGTAACTCTCCAGCTACCTGTAAGTAGATCTCTATGGTCAGCCCAGCCAACATATATAGAAGCTTTGGCTAGGGTGAATTATTATATGTAGCACAAAATTTAAAAGTGCATATTTGAGACAAAAATGTGTGTATTTTCAGAACTTATGAGCTGATGTTTGGCGACAAATAGTTGAACATTTAAAGCTATTAATTGAGTGATAAATCATGTATTGGGGAGACATATTATTCATAGTATTAGCTTGGGGAGCTACTGGAATTGCAACTATGGCTGTTATGTACTTACCATTTAGTGGAATTCCAAATTGATCATTAATATTTTACTTTACTGCTGGCAACCCTGCATGACATGAGTTGATCACTGCTGACAATCTTGGATAGGGTGGTAAATAATATCTACCAATATTAGTATGTCTTGGTGATTTTCATTGAACATAAGTTACTCTTAATATAGAAAAAGTTGTAGACACCTGCACTACATGGCTGCCTTTACGTTTTGTTAAGACTGTCTTTAGATAATCACATAATGCCTTCTCATTTGCATGTATCACAGTATACTGCAAAGTTACAGCAGTCTACTGTGACAGAATATAAAACTAAGTGTTTCAAAACATAACTTTAACACTACTTACACTATTTATGCCTACTGCTAAAAAAGTCCCATTTACATAATCTATATTCCTGGCACATTACACCAACATCCATTCACCCATTTTCACGCTACATCTGTTTCAAGTACCACAATCTACAGTGTGCCACTTCCCTCTATGTTAATCCTCTGTACGGCACACCACTGTACCTCACTCCACTCTATGTCAATCCACTCCACTTTGAACCACTCCATTGTATGGTATTACACTCTATGACACTCCATTCAAATGACACTACAGTCCATGCGACTCTACTGAACGGACCGTTAGTCTATGTAACTCCATTCTACACTATTCCACTGTACGCACCTCTCCAACTGTACACTCCATGCTATTCCACCCTATGCCACTTTCCTGTATGCCACTCCACTGCACACTCACACTGGACAGCACTCCAGTGTATGTTATCTAACTATGGGCGGATAATCCGTTCCGCTCGCGGAATTTGAGGATTTCCGGCAATTTTGCGATACGCGAATCTCGCGAAATTGCAGAAAAATCCGCACATCCGCTCGCGGACGGATTTCAGTAAAGGCAGGTGCTCGAGTTGAAGAAAGCTAACTTTGTAACCATTTTAGAATTGCGCCGGCAAGCTGCCAGAGTTGCAACTTGCAAGTAAGCAACTCTGGCAGCTTGCCTGCGCCATTCTAAAATGGTTACAAAGTAAGCTTCAACTCGGGCACCTGCCGTAACTCTGTAAGTGCTTCCTGTGGGCCAAAAATGTAACCTCAACAGGAAGCACTTACAGATATAAATAAAGCAGGTACCCGAGTTGAAGCTCAAATTCAGTAACGTTTTAATCAGCCCAAAACATTAGTGAGCACTGTCGAGGCTGGGCAAGTGTGCTTTAACCCCATATCTGCCATCGAAAATTAACTGTAATACCCGAGGGAGGTCTTTGCATCCCTGAGTTTCTCAAGCGCAATCCCCGTGTAGTTCCTGTGACCAGGAGGCTGCTTTCTCCTCACCTGCTGCCCTGCTTGGTCTCTGACCCTTTATACACAGGAGGCATGTTGACACACATAGAAGCCCCGCACCACACACTAGCGGTATCAAACGTCTTCCCGCCCTTTCCCAACTATGATGGACAGATCACTCAAGGGACCTCAGCGCCGTTTGGAGCTGTGGCAAAGTTACAGGCACACATGGTCAGTGGAGAGAAATCTTCTGGCCCTACGCAGCTGCAGTGTACGAAAAACACTTTACATTTACCCAACGAGGTAGCACTTACTGGATTAGCCAGTAGAAAGTACCCCAGTTGAGTAGAGGTACTGCATAAAACGGTGGCATCTTCGTGGATAACTATGCAGGGCAGGATTCATTCTTGCACGAGGCTCCTGTCACAAAATTTAAACCTCAACAGGAAGCACTTACAGATATAAATAAAGCAGGTGCCCGAGTTGAAGCTCAAATTCAGTAATGTTTTAATCAGCTCAAAACATTAGTGAGGACGGTTGAGGATGGGCAAGTGTGCTTTAACCCCAAATCTGCAGTCTAAAATTAGCTGTAATACTCGAGGTAGGTCTTTGAATCCATTAGTTTCTCGAGCGCAATCCCCGTGTAGTTCCTGTGACCAGGAGGCTGTTTTCTCCTCACCTGCTGCCCTGCTCGCTCTCTGCCCCTTTATACACAAGAGGTATGTTGATGACACGCAAAGAAGCCCCGCACCACACACTAGCAGTATCAAACGTCTTCCCGCCCTTTTCCAACTATGATGGACAGCTCACTCAAGGGATTTCGGCGCTTTTTGGCGCGGTGGCAAAGTTACAGGCACACACGGTCAGTGGAGACAAATCTTCTGGCCCTACGCAGCTGCAGTATAGGAAAAGCACTATACATTTACCCAACGAGGTAGCACTTACTGATTAGCCACTAGCCAGCAGAAAGTACTCCAGTTGAGAAGAGGTATTGCACAAAACGGTGGCATCTTCGTGGATAACTATGCAGGGCAGGATTCATTCTGGCGCGAGGCTCCTGTCACAAAAATAAAACCTCCAACAGGAAGCACTTGCAGATATAAATAAATCAGGTGCCCGAGTTGAAGCTCAAATTCAGTAATGTTTTAATCAGCCCAAAATATTAGTGAGCACGGTCGAGGCTGGGCAAGTGTGCTTTAACCCCATATCTGCAGTCGAAAATTGGCTGTAGATCTTTGCATCCCTGAGTTTCTCGAGCACCATCCCCGTGTAGTTCCTGTGACCAGGAGGCTGCTTTTTCCTCACCTGCTGCCCTGCTCGTTCTCTGACCCTTTATACACAAGAGGCATGTTGACATGCATAGAAACCCCGCACCACACACTAGCAGTATCAAACTTCTTCCCGCCCTTTCCCCACTATGATGGACAGCTCACTCAAGGAACCTCGGCGCCTTTTAGTGCGGTGGCAAAGTTACAGGCACACATGGTCAGTGGAGACAAATCTTCTGGCCCTTTACGCAGCTGCAGTGTAGGAAAAGCACTTTACATTTACCCAAGGAGGTAGCACTTACTGATTAGCCAGTAGAAAGTACTCCAGTTGAGTAGATGGAAATCGCAAAAAATCCACGAGTTGCGGGAAAATCCGCAAATTCGGTGACTTTGTGCGATTTTGCACCAATTCGCGGACGGCAGATCTGCAAAATTCACCCATACTTAATGTTATCCCACTGTACACAACGCCATTGTATCTGTGTAAGAAAGGGGGCCCCTGCCTAAAAGGATAAACCCTAGCAAGGAAACTATGTTTTAGGAAGGAAGAGAATTAGCACCAGGTTTTGTGCATTTTTCTAAGCATCAAACTAGACATTGTACAAACTGACTAAATACCACTGTGAATTGTCATGATATATTTTTTCATTTTTTCATTATTGCATTGTAATTTTTGGAATATTTTTTTCAAAATTATTATTTTTTTTCCATTTTTTTCCCAGTATCAAATTCACAATAAATAATTCTTCATACAATCATTATTCTGTACATAAATGAATTCTCAGTGCAGACAGAATACAAAAAGTGCATAATACAATTCATTAATCAATGTTCATATACAGAACCAAAATTCCATTCAACGCGTTTCGGCGTATGCCTTCCTCAGGAATTCTGTATTTTTGTCACATTAGTGGTTACTATAGGAAAATGTTTTTTTAATTCAATCAGTTATTCGTATTTTTTAAGTTTCAGAAGTCAACGTCTAACAGATTACAATATTTATATTTCTAACAACTTTATCTCTATTCTGCTTATTATGGGGACTTCTCTAGCACCGTCAGATTCAATTCTAGCTCTACCACAACTTATTGTCACTAGATTTCCATTACATTTCTATACATATTTACAGTGCACATATTTATCTCACTCTCTATACATTATATAAATTCTTTACATATTATCGCATTCTGTACAAGCCTTCATCTTCTCATGGACTTATAGTGCTGTAATTCTACCTACCGATCGGTGGTTATGTATTTTAAATTTGACTGCAATATGTCACAACAATCAGCTAGATGATTCAGTATAGTATTATTATAAGAGATGAAAGTGAATTTTTCAGGTTGGATCTATAGTTAGGTGGACCCACTAAGGTATTGTCCATGGGCAACAAGGCGGCTGGATGAATTGATTAAGTAAAGCAGAGTAGTCACCAGCTCATAATTCTAGGAATAACAGCACAACTGAGAGGTTGCGTGTAATTTGAGAGCAAGGGGATTTATATAAAGTGGCTGTCTTTACCAAGAATATGTGCATTATGTCAAGTTGACAGTACCTGTAAATAACCAAAAGGAATGCCTCTGGCGACGGGTAATGCCGGAACAAGAAACAAAGCTGTACACTCATAATTGTGTGTCCACTTAGAGGACTACAGGATAGGATAATCTCCTGAATAAAAGAACAGTAGGTATGAAAGACGTTCACTATATATATCTAATACTACGTTTTAAGCTACCTAGCAAAAAATTTGTATACCTTCAATAGTGATTTCTAATGTCGATATTCCATATGAAGATAAGGTGGCTGGTGGACCCCTGCCAAAGATACTCTGTGTCCGATAGAACCATAAATCACTGCGTGGGTGGAGATAGAAGAAGCATTAATTTTGTCAATTGTGTATTCACATGTTATATGCCAATGAGACAAAGCTAAAGTGCACGACGTTCCAACATACCTTAGCATGAAATTTGTCACAGAAGTGGATGATACGCTTATTGCTTCAATTCGCCATAGGTGTGAGTCACCATCAGTGCAGTGGTGTTTCCTGAAAGATGCGAAAAGTAGCACCATGAAGTAGGGTAGCTGTGTTTATACTAGAGGGGAGAGATAAAGGCCTCTCCTATTGCAAGTCATACCAAGCTACCTTATATTAACCCGACTGGCATATAGATGGTTATTGACAAGCCCACTCTAATCATACTATGGGACCCAATGGCGGCATCATGCTAGATGGAACCAATACTAGAGTCAAAAAACGTAACTTATTTAGACCCCGTGTGGCTCGTGGCTTATTGTAATGAAACCTCAATGGACGCCAGGTTCACATGCAGTATTGCGTGCCGCTGCCTACTAGTAGCCACAGGTTAAACATACGCCAAAATCGGCAGATAACGTCGGAATAATCGAATATTCCTATCGTCCCGAAGTTAAATAAAATCTAAACATACTGCGTGCAACCCGTGGGGATCCCGTGACTAACCCCGGTTACCGCTTCATACGTCCCACAGCCTGAGATACGCGAACACTTACCTGTATCGAATGGTATTTCGCAAAAACAATGCGCCTTCTGTCTGGTTGCTCTCGGTAAGGGCTCCACTAACACTACCGGTTTAAATGGAGGCCCGATCTCGCGCCCTTTTGGAAGCAAATATTGCGATATAATGTGGTTGGAGACGTCTGAAGTACTGCTCTATGGCGACTCTACTAAATAGACCGCCATCTCCTAGTGGGGTGAAACCAAGGTTTCTAAATATGAGTTGAAGATGAAATATCACTTCGTCCAAGATACTATAGGTACGGAGTATAATGACGCCGAGACTAATTCGAAGCTGCGCCGTGTTCCGATTACAAGTGTTGTATGACAAATCTATTTTCTGTTGGTTTCTAGAACTGATTAATTAACATCAACTAATCAGAATTTACAGTAATTACGGATTTGTCTATAAACACATTTAGAGACTACTATATGTGTGAATAATTTAGATTACAGCGACACATTGGTTTATGCAGAAACACAATATAATATGCCCCACCATATTTATTTTGGAATGTTTGAAAATTGTCTTGATGGATAACATCTTTGAATTTAATGGCAATTTGTTCAAACAACAGCAGGGAGTCAGCATGGGGGCATCATGTGCACCGACCATTGCAAATATATACATGTCCCATTTTGAGAATCAGTTCATCTTCAATGAGGTTACACCGTTCTATGAATCTGTGACCTCCTGGTCACGATACATAGACGATGTGTTCTTCATTTGGAAAGATAATGAGGATAACCTTGACCAGTTCATCCAATGGATAAACTTGTGCAATACAAATATCAGGTTCACCCACCATATAGACAAAAAACAAATGGAATACCTGGATGTCATTATTAAACATCAAAATAGGGTTCTTGCTGTAGATTTGTTTGTCAAACCCACAGCAAGGAACAACTTACTACACTACGATAGTTATCACCCCACCATACAGAAAAACAGTGTTCCATTTGGTGAATTTTTGCGACTCAGACACAATTGCACTAATTTATCAGATTATGATGACAAATCAGTTATGATGAAAGCTAAATTTCTGGCAAGAGGTTATCCAAGAAAAATAGTTCGCGACTCATACAAGCGGGCCCGCTTCTATGATCACCAGCACCTCCTTCAGCACAGTAAAGACAAAAAAGCACTTAGCTTGGTATTTATGTCCTCAATGAAAGAATTAGACAAGTAGTATATGCCAATTGGCACATACTGAATGTGAACACCCCTAAAGAAAACCAGGTGTCAAAACCAAGGTTTGCTTATAAAAGAAACAGATCCTTAAAAGATCATATCGTTAGATCATGTATGACATCCAGAACATTAGGTAGCCAACAAGCACTCACAAGTATGCAGCCAGTACAGGGAACTTACAGATGTTCCAACTGTAAATCTTGTGATACTGTTATACAGGGCCCCACATTACAGTTCAATAAACAGATGATTAAACCTCAAGATCTTAATAACTGTAGAACTTCGAATGTCATATATCTGATAATCTGTCCCTGTCAGAAAGGTTATGTGGGACAAACAAGCCGGGCACTGAATGTCAGATTGACTGAACATCGTTCAGCGATAAGGACAAGAAAATTACCAGCCCCTATGGTTGGTCATTATTTGGAGCAGAACCATGCACCTGAGGATATGACCTGGTGCATCTATGAAAGAATACATCATAAGATAGGATGAGATCTAGATAAGATTAGACAAATGCGGGAGGTGTACTGGATTTTTATTTTGGGTACATCGGTTCATGGATTAAATGCTGAAATACCATGGGAGCAGGCAATAATGTAATGTAAAGACAATGTATTGTATTGGTATGTTATTCTTGTC
Source organism: Lissotriton helveticus (assembly GCF_964261635.1). NCBI lineage: Eukaryota > Metazoa > Chordata > Amphibia > Caudata > Salamandridae > Lissotriton > Lissotriton helveticus. Next base: position 292,030,628 of record NC_136070.1, read on the forward strand.
TGACATAATTCCCCTAATATTACAGACTTTCAACCCCCGACCGGTCTAGACTTATAGATGATTCAGTATATTTTAATCTTCCCCATTCCATACTAAGAAGTTGAATTAGAATTTAGTCTGATCTTTTTTTGATCAGTTGAACTATAGGTTTTTATTAAAAGTGAAAATAATACTTAGGAATTATTTCGTATATCAATGGTATACCCATTAATCTACATATAAACTCTCCCCCTGCTATGGTTCCCCTTGCATTACCATGGCATTTAACTTCTGAGCTACATTTCATAATCCTAGTATCAAGACAACACCCCTTCCCAAGATGGTGGCTCAGTTAGACTCCAAGCCCCTCTTATACCGCGGATTTACAGACAGTTGCTGCAATCTCAATTATTCACACATATAGTAGTCTATAAATGTGTTTATAGACAAATCCGTCATTACTGTAAATTCTGATTAGTTGTTGTTAATTAATCAGTTCTAGAAACCACCAGAAAATAGATTTGTCATACAACACTTGTAATCGGAACACGGCGCAGCTTCGAATTAGTCTCGGCGTCATTATGCTCCCTACCTATAGTATCTTGGACGAAGTGATATTTCATCTTCAACTCATATTTAGAAACCTTGGTTTCACCCCACTAGGAGATGGCGGTCTATTTAGTAGAGTCGCCATAGAGCAGTACTTCAGACGTCTCCGACCACATTATATCGCGATATTTGCTTCCAAAAGGGCGCGAGATCGGGCCTCCATTTAAACCGGTAGTATTAGTGGAGCTCTTACCGAGAGCGACCAGACGGAAGACGCATTGTTTTTGCGAAATACAATTCTATACAAGTAAGTGTTCGCGTATGTCAGGCTGTGGGACGTATGAAGCGGTAACCGGGGTTAGTTACGGGATCCCCACGGGTTGCACGCTGTATGTTTAGATTTTATTTAACTTGGGGACGATAGGAATATTCGATTATTCCGACGTTATCTGCCGATTTTGGTGTATGTTTAACCTGTGGCTACTAGTAGGCAGCGGCACGCAATACTGCATGTGAACCCGGCGTCCATTGAGGTTTCATTACAATTAGCCACGAGCCACACGGGGTCTAAATAAGTTAAGTCTTTTGACTCTAGTATTGGTTCCATCTAGCATGATGCCGCCATTGGGTCCCATAGTATGATTAGAGTGGGCTTGTCAATAACCATCTATATGCCAGTCGGGTTAATATAAGGTAGCTTTATATGACTGGCAATAGGAGAGGCCTTTATCTCTCCCCTCTAGTATAAGCACTGCTACCCTACTTCATGGTGCTACTTTTCTCATCTTTCAGGAAACACCACTGCACTGACGGTGACTCACACCCATGGCGAATTGAAGCAATAAGCGTATCATCTACTTCTGTGAAAAATTTTATGCTAAGGTATGTTGGGACATCGTGCACTTTAGCTTTGTCTCATTTGCATATAACATGTGAATACACAATTGACAAAATCAATGCTTCTTCTATCTCCACCCACGCAGTGATTTATGGTTCTATTGGACACAGAGTATCTTCGGCAGGGGTCCACCAGCCACCTTTATCTTCATATGGAATATCGACATTAGAAATCACTATTGAAGGTATACAAATTTTTTGCTAGGTAGCTTAGAACATAGTATTAGATATATATAGTGAACATCTTTTATACCTACTGTTCTTTTATTCAGGAGATTATCCTATCCTGTAGTCCCCTAAGTGGAGACATAATTATGAGTGGACAGCTTTGTTTCTTGTTCCGGCATTACCCGTCGCCAGAGGCATTCCTTTTGGTTATTTACAGGTACTGTCAACTTGACATAATGCACATATTCTAGGGAAAGACAGCCACTTTATATAAATCCCCTTGCTCTCAAATTACACGCAACCTCTCAGTTGTGCTGTTAATCCTAGAATTATGAGCTGGTGACTACTCTGCTTTACTTAATTATTTCACCCAGCCGCCTTGTTGCCGATGGACAATACCTTAGTGGGTCCACCTAACTATAGATCCAACTTGAAAAATTCACTTTCATCTCTTATAATAATAATATACAGAATCATCTAGCTGATTGTTGTGACATATTGCAGTCAAATTTAAAATACATAACGACCGATCGGTAGGTAGAATTACAGTACTATAAGTCCATGAGAAGGTAAAGACTTGTACAGAATGCGATAATATGTAAAGAATGTATATAATGTATAGAGAGTGAGATAAATATGTGCACTGTAAATATGTATAGAAATGTAATGGAAATCTAGTGACAATAAGTTGTGGTAGAGCTAGAATTGAATCTGACGGTGCTAGAGAAGTCCCCATAATAAGCAGAATAGAGATAAAGTTGTTAGAAATATAAATATTGTAATCTGTTAGACGTTGACTTCTGAAACTTAAAAAATATGAATAACTGATTGAATTAAATAAAAAAAATTCCTATAGTAACCACTAATGTGACAAAAATACAGAATTCCTGAGGAAGGCATACGCCGAAACGCGTTGAATGGAATTTTGGTTCTGTATATGAACATTGATTAATGAATTGTATTATGCACTTTTTGTATTCTGTCTGCACTGAGAAGTTATTTATGTACAGAATAATGATTGTATGAATAATTATTTATTGTGAGTTTGATACTGGGAAAAAATTTGAAAAAAAAAATTTGAAAAAAATATTCCAAAAATAACAATTCACAGTGGTATTTAGTCAGTTTGTACAACATCTAGTTTGATGCTTAGAAATATGCACAAAACTTGGTGCTAATTCTCTTCCTTCCTAAAACACAACTCCATTGTATGCCACTCCATTCTACGCAACTCCTCTTTACACTATTCCACACTACGACACTCAACTGTACTACACTCCACTCCATGCTATTCAACTGTATGCCACTCAACTGTATGCTACTCTACTCTATGCCACTTAAGTGTATGCCTCTCCACTCTATGCTACTCCATTCTACAATATTTCTTTGCATGCCACTTTACTGTATGTTGTCTCATTCTACCCCACTCCAGTCTGCACTACTCCAATCTACGCCAGTCCACTTTATGCCACTCCACTGTACGCTACCCAATTCACGCAATTCTACTCTATAACCCTCTACTGTATGTTCTTCCAATCTAGGCAACTCCACTCTACCCCATCCCACCATGCACTAACACCCAGTATGCAATTCCACTCAATGCCATTCCACTGTATGGTATTCCACTCTACCCTACTCCACTGTACACCATTGAGTCTACCCCACTCCACTGTATGCCACTACACTGTACGGTAATCCACTATACTCTATTCCACTCTAAGCCACTCCACTGAATGCCACGCCCCTATGCAATTCCACTCTACTGTACACCACGTACTCTGCACATCTACAGGAAGACCCTCAAGACCTAGCTCTTCGACTGACCGGAGCTGCTCCCCCCAGCACCTTAAGACCCTCACGGGTGAGTAGCGCGCTTCACAATTCTCTGATTGATTGATTAATTCTACTCCACTATACACCGCTGTATTGTAAAAAACTCCACAGTTTTCTTTTCCACTCTAAGTACTTCATAGTACGCCACTCCACTCTATGCTCTTCCACTGCATGCCAGTCCACTCTACGCCACTCCAGTGTACACTACTCCATTTCATTCTACGCTATTCCTTTGGGTGCCACTCTACTAAATTCCTCTCCAGAGTATGCCACTTCACTCTATGCCACTCCAATCTATACTATTGCAATACATGTAACTCCACTCTATTCCACTCTACCTTATGGTATTCCACTGTACCATACTCCACTGTATGCCACTCCAGTCTATGCCATTCTACTGTACACCACTCCATTCCACTATTCGCCACTGCACTCTAGACCATCAACTGTAACCTGTTCCACTGTATGCCACTCCACCATCTGCTAATCTACTCTACGTCACTCCAGTATTTGCTACTCCACCCTGTGCTACTAAAGTATATGCTATTCTATTGGGTGTGACTCCACTTTATGCTACTCCAGTGTTTGCTACTACACTCTACCCCACTCCACTGTATGCCGCTCTAGTCCACACCACTCCACTTTACATCACTCCACTCTCCACTGCTCCACTCTGTTAATCCACTCTACCCCACTCCACTGCACTCCACTCTACGCTATTCCATTGTATGACACACCACTGTATGCTACTTCACTCTAAGTCACTCCAATGTATGCCACTTCACTCTACGCCCCTCCATTCTATGCTATTACATTGGACATCACTCCAACCCTGCCACTCCATTGTATGCTATTCCACTCAACCACACTCCACTGTATGAATGTCACTTCAGTCTCCGCCATTCCACTATACGCCACTCTACACTACTCCACTGTACGCTATTCCTCTCTATTCTACTCCAAAGTAGGCCGCAACACTCTATGCTATACAAACGTATGCCACTCCACTGTACAGCACTAAAATCTATGCCACTCCACTCTTTGCTGTTTCACTGTATTGGAGTCCACTTTACGCTACTCCACGCTAGTCCATTCTACACCACCCAACTCTATGACACTCTACTCCACATATCGCCACCCTCCAAAACACCCTGTATGTCACTCTACAACTTAACTCCACTCTGTGCCCATAGACTCCATTGTACAATACTCTACTCTAATGTCCAAGACTTTCCAACACTTTATGACACAGCACTCCACTCTACTATACAAGATGCCACTCTAATTAAATAGACTTTCCTCAACTCTTCGCTATGCCACACAACTCTACTCTATTTCACACCTCTCTTGTGTACTATACACAACTTCACTGGACTATACTTCACTCTACTCCACTGTATAAGACGTTACCTCACCCTAGGTTATATTCATCTTTACCTTTGGAGGAAAATTTATTGACGCATTGACATAGTATCTTTGAACCAATGTAACTGTGCACAGAGACCTCACTATGGGATTTATGGTATATATAGAATGCACTGGTACTTCTGATGGGAATGTTCTTCTTTATTTTTACGATACTGACACTGGACGTGGGGCTGGGGGCCATAAGTCTGGATTCTCTATATATTTCTTTCTCTTCACTAATCTTCAGCACATTTGCCTCATTTTTCTTTCACGTTTTCCTCTATTGTCTTACTGGATGTACCCTGTGATATGAACACTTAATTTTCATAATTCTCGGACTACACTTTTTAACCTTATATGTGTCTTATCAATATTTGTTTATGGGTAACTAGCAGCCAGTCCCGACGTTGTCCGGGAGCAATTAGGCTTCAGGGCCCCCGCCCGGCCCGACGTTGTCCGTGGGTCCCACGGAGCCTTCCTCCATATATTGCAGTATTATACCTCTATGTTTACTTTGTACGCTTTTGTAACCTGCACACGTCACTTTTTCCTCCTGTATTGCAGTATTATACCTCTGTTTACTTTGTACGCTTTTGTAACGTGTAATGCACCGTTTGGCTCACTTTTGTAAGGCACCGTTTGCTTCTTCTTGTACTTTGTTGGCTCACGATTGTAATTTTTGCTTGATTTAATGTAACGCTTGCTTACTTTGTACGCTTTTGTAACCTGCACACGTCACTTTTCCCTCCTGTAATGCACTGTTTGGCTCACTTTTGTAATGCACCGTTTGCTTCCTCTTGTATTTTGTTGGCTCACGATTGTCATTTTTACTTCATTTATTGTAACGTTTGCTTTTGTATTTTGCCGCCGCTCACCGCTCCTTAATAAATAAATAAATAACCTACCTCATCCGCCGCTCACCACTCCTCCCCGCCTGTCCGCCGCTCCACACTGCCTGTCCGCCGCTCCTTACCGCCTGTCCGCCGCTCCTCACCGCCTGTCCACCGCTCCTCACCGCCTGTCCACCGCTCCTCACCACTCCTCCCCGCCTGTGCGCCGCTCCTCCCCGCGCTCATGTCCACCGGTCCTCTTCGCGCTCCTGTACGCCGCTCCTCCCCGCGCTCCTCACGTCAGCACGCACGTCGCGGCCGGCGCTTCTTCCAAGGGACTACTTTTTTTTGGGGGGTACATTTTTGAAATTATGTATATTTATTAGGTTTATATAGCCTATGTCCATCTGCACACCCTGACAATTACAATGATGTATCGGGTGTGTGGATTGGCGCTGTGGTTCCCGAGTTTACCCGCCTCAAAGGTTCAAAGTTCTTCCTTTATATTAGTAGTATAGAAATTACGTATATTTATTAAGTTTATATAGCCTATGTCCATCTGCACACCCTGACGATTACAACGATGTATCGGGTGTGTGGATTGGTGCTGTGGTTCCCGAGTTTACCCGCCTCAAATGTTCAAAGTTCTTCCTTTATAATAGTAGTATAGATATAGATTATCAGTTATTGTCTTCATGTTTTCAGATACCCTATTTGGAAATGGGCTTCCTGAATTATTATTTTCTCCTTGCTTGGACGTCCTTTGCCACCACCCATACATTATGTACAGCACCCGGATGAAGGCGAATAACAAACCTTGAATTATTTTTCCACGAAATGCGTGTCGGTGCAAATGTCTTTGAGTACAACTGTTAAACATTGATTATTAAGTTTGATGCAATTTTTTAATACAATTGTTAAACATTAATTATTGATACCACTGATGTATATGAATCATATATATTGAAAAATGTTGAGTTCAAAAATATATTATATGTATTGTATGACATTTCACTCGATATTTAGGCTAATATGAAACAACAACATTGGCAATATGGGATTCGTAAGTACTGTTTTTAGCAAATAGACTGAATGAGTGTTTTGTTTGAATGAATGTGTCTAGATGAGTTGAGGTATAAGCATGTTTTTATGTTGTGGTACCAGGATAGGAAGCTAGTTTTAAATAGAACATTAGTTGATGCATAATAGAAAACAAACATGTACTAAGCAATACCAAAATATACTTTGAAAATGTCTGATTCTTGAAATTGGTTATTTATTGAGTTAAACCTGATTGAAAGTAAGTGGAGGAGCGTTTGTCTCTAGGCATTTAGATTACTGTTTTTCCCCTGGTTTTGTCTTCTATTATTAAGCTTTACAGTGGCCCTCTTATGTTCTAAATGTACCTCACTCTATGCCACTGTAAAGCAATCCCTTCTATGCAGCTCCACTTTAGACACCGTATTTTACTCTATGCAACTCCACTCTACGCACTATACTACCCTGTACACCACTCTCCAACACTTTACTTCACTCTTTACACTTACTCTCCACCATACAACACTCTACTACACTTTATGACACTGTACAATAGTCTAAACTCCACTCTATGCCACACTACCATACTCTACTCCACTGTACTTCACTTACACAACTCTTTGTATGCCAGCAAGGAAGTTAAATAAATGGAGCTGATGTTTAGGTAAGGAGCTGCAGTTTAAACTAAAACATCAGAATTCTCTGGGTAAAGGAGAGTCAGCCCAAGTGTTGGAAAGGGGCCTGGGTGCAGCCACCATAACCTGAGGGTCATAAGCAGTCTCAAGCTGGGAGTTGGGAGTACATTCAAACTGGCAGCAAGAACAGTAAAAACGAAGGGTGTCAGGATTGAAGACCTGGCAATGCACGTTAGGTGTGGGCCTTAGATTGGACAGGGTCAGGGAGGAATATAATCTGGAGGCTGATTGTGAAGGACCAGGATTTCTGGCCACTGGCCCCGGCTGGACGCAGATGGGCGCAGATGTGCTTGCCTTTGGCTTGCCAGCGGTGCGCTTGCTGAATGCGTCTGCTTCAGCATTTGTTTAAGTAAGGTGGTTGTAGTAAAGACTAGACCACACACCACCCAGAAGTGCAGGCACAAGCCCGAAGTTGGCAAAAATGCCTATCCAAAACTCTCTGCACAAACGCCACACAGCTGCAATGGAACAGGGCTGGAGCTACACCAGGGCAAAGTAGCAGCCAGGCTGAAACTGAGAGCATGCAAGTAAATCAGGTAAATGTAAAAGCAACAAGAACAAATAACTTTTTTTTTTTTTATTGAGCCAGGACGTACAGGAGTAATAATAAACAATACACATAAGATAATCTCGACACAATGAACAAGCAAAAAAGTATATCAAGAAAGCAAAATAAGCATAAGGCAGTAGAATTAAATAACAGAGAAAAAATAACATTATCATTTTAACAAATTAAATACAGTGACACCTGTAAAAACCAAATAATATCTCATCTAGGGTTACTATTGACAGGGATTGACCTAATGCCGGCTTTCCAGTTAGAGACTGCCAGCCAGATCGCCTCACCCTTTTTCTAGCTTTTGGGCCCCTAGTAGCATAAATGGCTGCTTCAAAATTATAGACCGCCAGAAAGCGAGCCAGCCACATCTGAAAGCTAGGTGATCAGCATCCTTCCATCGAGCGGACAAGATAATTCTAAAAACCACTGTGCCAATAAAGACCAATCGTTGTTCTCTTTTGGTAAGATTAAGTGAACAGTCATAAACAAGTACAAAGAGGGTCTCAGAATCAGGAATTTTATGCCCAAACAGTTCTTCCTGAAATTTGGCTATCATACTCTTGACGGAGACGAGCTCGCTGCAGTTACTGAACATATGAATTAATGTAGCAGGTCCCTGTAGAAATCTGGGACAGAGGTCATTCTCCCTTTTACCCCAGGCATATAATTTGGCAGGAGTATAGTAAAGGTTAAATATAGTCTTTAAGAGCTGTGCCTTAAGATTGCTTAATATGAGAAGATTGTGGGTCAATTCTAAACATCTATCAATGTCGACATTGGGATTCTCTAATTTAGACGCCCAGCTTGTTTCTATTTTTTCTAAATCATCCTGAATTCTAGTCAGCAAAATATTATATATAACACCAATTCTAATGGTTGAACTATTGATTACATCAATGATTTCTATTCTTGATTTAGAAATAGTTGATTCTTTCACTTTAAGTTTAGCATATACCTGTAGAAATTTCAGATAGTCTCCATTAGATAATTGGTATTTCGTTTTTACGTCTAAAAAAGTAGTTGCAAAGCCCCTCACCAAGAAATCATTCACTGTCCTAATTCCAGCCGCTTCCCATTTCCTAGAAATGACATCATACTCTAAGCCCAATGTTGCTTTTGAGTGCCAAAGAGGTGTATATCCATTGATTCTCCCAATGAGCATGTGTTTGGAGACATTAGACCAAACCTTCCAGGCACTTGTTGTAATTGCAAACTTGTTATTCTTTCTGTAATATATTGCATCTGTTTGCCTCAAAAAGAGACCCTTGGACAAGAACAAATAACAACTAAGATGGGAGCAATAAAAGCAGCGTTAATTAAAACTAAATGTTGCCCTGAGGGAGTAAATAAGGCATCAGCAGCAGCCTTACCACTGCAAGAAAAGGTGCTGTTATGAGAGTATTGTGGTATTTTAGTACCCTCCATGCATATGAGCAGCAGATACATTTGATTTTATCTTCCAGACAAGATTGCATCTCTATGGCCCTGTTTGTTTCCATTATGTCCATACATCCCACCTTTCATTTAAATTCAATTTTGTGATGGAGGCGTTTAAGTACTTGTAATATGCAGACTGGTGATTCACTTGAAGAGCCTACCATTTATTTAATGGGGAATGTTGATCTTAACAGATCTTCTACCAGCTCGTTATTGTTGTTGCTCCTCTAGCCATATCTTTCTTCATTATCCCACATGTAGCCCTTCTCCATTAAGTTTAGGCAAGGCCTGGGTGGCCCTGAAGCTCATTTCACAAAATGTAAACTTCAACGGGAAGCACTTACATATATAAACATAGCAGGTGCGCCAACTGAAGCTCCACTTCTGTAACGGACAAATGATCCTCACCTTCTGGGCTTGACAAAGGGAAAGCAAGTGTGTTTTCTTTACAATTCCATATTGAAAGATCTAAAATGCTTTGTGGAGGTGAATGCTTTGTTGATTTATTGGTGCGCAACCTGTAGTGACTGTAAAGAGTGGGTCCGTTTTTTGTCATTACCGGGTGAGAGCAGAGTCCATGGTTCTCCCTTTGAATTACTAAAAGTAGTCAAATATGCAAAATCATTTGGAAGCTTTGCCTGTTTGTCCCTGCCCACCACAGTAGTATTCAAAGTTCTTTCCGCCTTTTGCCAAGATGATGGACAGCTTAACAAGAGGCCCCCCAGGTCCTTTTCCACCGATTTTGGTGAGGCGTTCTTGATACTGAGGAATATGAGGATATCTCACCATACAAAAATGCACTTACTTTATACATTTAAAAAGCAGTACACTTGCTTGGTGGAGATTTTACGTCTTTGTAGTCTCATTGTCTTCTTTATAGGAAGAATCATGTTAATACAGATTTGGTTAAGGATGCACGAGGAACAATAACATTGCCAAAATGCACACAAGATCACTGGTAACGCTTCCTCGTGCTCCATTATGCAGTTGTAGAGTAAGATACATACTGGATATTCACCCAAGGCGGTAGCACTTAGTAATTAATCAGTAGAAAGCACTCCACTTGGGTAAATATTTTGTGAAAACTGGGGACTCTTGTTAGATAAAGTGGCAGCTACAGTTCAGTTGTGGCCCAGTCACTCACACAGCTACTGACATACTCACACAGACACTTATATACCTACTCACACACTTAGGCACTCACACATCCAGTATCACCCACTCAGATACTGGTACACCCACCCACAGACCCATTCAGGTACTCACACACCCCCTCACAGACCTACTCAGATTCTCTGCCATTTAGTTGTAGACCCACTCAGATGCTCATGCACTCACTCATAGATGTGCTCAGACACTCACACACCCACTCACAAACCCACTCAGGCACTTATGAAGCTACTCACAGAACTACTTAGACACTCTCACAGCCACTCACATACCCATTCTGACACTTATGCACCCACTCACAGACCCACTTAGACATTCACACACACTCACAGACCCACTTAGGCACTCATGGATCCACTTAAAGAACCACTCATACTCTCTCATACCGACTCACAGGCCAACTCAGAATCTAACACACTGACTCACAGACCCACTTAGAGACTCATGCACCCCCTCACAGACTCACTCACAGACTCACACTTCCCTCACTGACTCATTCTGACACACATGCACATACTCACAGACTGACTCCTGGAGGCACTTGCAAACCCACTCAGACACTGTCACACCCACTGATAGACCCACTCAGACACTTACGCACCCACTCACAGACACACTCAGATACTCACACACCCACTCATAGATCTACTCAGATACTGGGGCACCCACACACACACCTAGTGAGGCACCTATGCACCTACTCCCAGACCTACTCAGACACTCACACATCCACTCACATGCCCATTGAGACACTCATGCACTCACCCACACACCTACTGAGACACTCAATCACTCACACACTCATTTTCAAAGGTTACAGGCTACAGTTAGGACATAAAATAAAACAATCCGTAGAAATTCACAAATAAAACCAAAGGTTACAGAGACGTTATAGTTTGGAAATAACATTAAAAACATAGAATTTCACTGAAAAAACAAAGGATACAGGGACATAATGGTTAGGAAATAAATATATGAAAAAACCACACGTTACAGGGATGTTATAGTTAGGAAATGGAATAAAAATAACCTTAGAAATTCACTGAAAAAGTTAGAGATTACAGAGACGGTATAGTTAGGCTCAGGCGTCATTTGTACAAAACCAGAGAAATTCAGCCATTATGGTTAGTGATATAACTATAACTCACACCCCTGCAATGCACTGATTATTTCCTCACATATTACATCACTCATGACATGGTCCGTGACATTACTGATGACATCGCTGATATCATCACAAATTACTTCACTTATGACATTACTGATGACATCATCCACAGAATCTCCGATGCACCCACTCACTCCCCCATCTTTTCATACACCCACTCCAACTAGCACATTACCATTCTCAAACCCATTCACACACACATACATTACAAGTAGCAAACTGCAATGTCCCAGGGGTGGGCACCCCAGGACATTGCTGGAGCCAGCCCTGGATGGGTGGAGGTCCCCAGGGCCATTTAGGGCTCCTGGAGGGGGCCTGCATGCCCCCCCTCATTTCTTCAAATGTGCCCCAGGGAGATGATGGTCCCCAGGCCAGGGTCTGTAACGGACCCCCTTAATTATTCTATTTGTGCCCTGGAGAGGTAGCAGTTCTCATGGGTGCGGGAGGGTGCAGGAGCCCCTCTCTTTTATATTGAATAATAAATCTAGCCCCGGGGAGGTGGCAGTCCATTTTCAGAACTCAGGCAAGTCCTTTATCACCAATTAGAGTGACTTGATCTAATTTTACATTGATGCCAAATGACCCTGCTGTAAATGGTATTTTATCTTTTGAAAGCATGATATGGGTATGGTGGTACATGTAATTGGAAAAGAGACAAATATATTTTTTTAAAAGCATTAAAGGATGTGAACTTTGAATTGAGACAACTGTAAAGCACTATGGTAGTTGTGATCCTCATGATAAGTCGAATGAATTAAAGGAGAAAGAAAAGACCTGCCGATTTGGAAAATAAGATACTGTCAATGCATTAAAACCTTCATTAAATATTGAATATTTTTAATAATATAGGATGCCCTAACATCGCAGTCCTTCTTCATTGTCTTTGAAGCTAGGTTGAAAAAGAGCAAACAGATGTACACACTATCATGTGATGCATATGAGTAAGACTCGCATGAGTAGAAACGAGTTATACAATGTAACATGCCTGAATAAAGGATTATCATTGATGCATGACTGGTTGGGCCTGTTTTTACTGAAGGAGGAGTTTATGTTGTTTCATATGGAATCTATCTATCTATCTATATATCTATCTATCTATCTATCTATCTATTTATAGATAGATAGATAGATGTATTACCTACTGGTGGTCACCAGTAGGTAGTTACGGTTAGGACCATGTTTCTAAAGGGAAAATAGTTTTTTGACTTGCCTATAAGTTTGTCGCCATTTAATGTATCCTCAGGACATTTTCCAAAAAAAGTGTTCCATTAATTCTACTTGCGCATGGGAAGTTTCAGGGGATTCGTGAAGCGGGGACTGAGAAAAATGGGGTTACTCAGAGACTTATACACCCAGTCACAAACCCCCTCAGAGACTCGTAAACCCACTCACAGAACCACTCAGACACTCATGCACCCACTCACATACATACCCAGAGACATATACACACAGTCACAGACCCACTGAGAGACTCATACACTCACTGACAGACCCACTTAGACACTCATGCACTCACTCACAGATGCACTGAGAGGCTTATGCTTCCACTCACACACACTGAGAGATTGATGCACCCACTCACAGACACACTCAGTGACTCATGCACCCAGTAACACACCCACTCAGACACTCACATACCCACTCATAGAACCACTGAGAGACTTATGCTTCTACTCACACACCCTCTGAATCACTGATATACCCACTCAGAGACTCATGCAGTCAGTCACAGACCCACACAGACACCTGCACACTGACTTACAGACCCACTAAGGGGCATATTATCAAGAACGGCGATAAAAATATCGCCACTTTAGCTGCTGGAAACTGCTGCTAAAACGGCGATAATGGGCTTGATAATATGTCCTTGTGAATTCCCATAGCAGCCCACGTTCTGGTGTTAACCTGGGCTGCTTTGGGGATTCACAAGGACAAATTATCAAGCCCATTATTGCCGTTTTAGCGGCAGTTTCCTGCCGCTAAAGCGGCGATACTGTTATCGCAGTTCTTGATAATATGCCCCTTAGAGACTTATATTTCCATTCATACGTCCAATGATAGATTGATGCTCCTACTCAGAGACACACTGTGAGACTCATGCACTCAGTTTCAGACCCAGTCAAAGACTGATATGCCCACTCACAGACCCACTCAGACACTTATGCACCCACTCATATATACAGTCACAGATGCATGCACCAATTCACATACCCACTCAGACACTCATACACACATTCACATACCCACTCAAATACTCATACACCCACTCACCTACCCAGTCAGACTTACACACCCATTCATACATGCTCTAAAAGACTCATGCACCCACTCATATACCACTCATAGACTCATGCACCCACTTACAGACCGACCAAAGGACTCATGCAGCCAGTCGCAGACCCTCTCAGAGACACATGCACCCACTCACATATCCATTCAGACTCATGCACTGACTTGCTAACCCTCACAAAAAAACTCATGCAACTAGGCATATACCCACTGAGAGACTCATGCACCCACTCACATTTCCATTTAGAGACTTATGCACCCAGTCACAGACCCACTCAGGCACTCATGCCCTCACTAAGAGAGTTCCTCTGAGAGTTATGCACCCAGTCACAGACCCAGTGAAAGACTCAAACACTGACTCACAGACCCACTCAAAAACATAGGCTCCAACTCATAGATCCAGTCACAGACTCATATATCCACTCACATACCTACTCAGACAGTCATACACCCATTCACATACCCACTCAGACACTCTTGCACCCAGTCAGAGACTCACAGAAAAATGTATGTACCTTCTCACATGTGCACTCAAATACTTGTACACCCTCTCACAGACCTACACAAAAACTCCTGTGCCCACTCACAAACTCACTTAAAGACATATGCATCTAGTCACATACCAGCTCAGACACTTATACACACACTCTTGAACCCACTCAGACACTGTTGCGCCCACTCATAGTCTTAGTCAAATGTCATGTGCCTACTCATATACCCACTCAAAGACGTATACGCCAAGTGAGATATTCAGAGACTCATGCACCCACTCATATATCCATACACAGATGCATGAATCCACTCATATACCCACTCAAACACTGATCCACCCACTCACAAAACCACTCATAACCTTATGCACCCAGTCACAGACACACTGAGGCTATTACAAAGTCACAGACCCACTCAAACACTCGCACACCCATTCACACACCCACTCACAGACTAAAGCACTCCATGACGGACCCAGTAAAAGACTCATACACCCACTCACAGCCTACTCAGACACTTATACACCCAGTCATAGATGTAGTCACACACTCATGTACACACCCAGAGAAAAGTTATAGTCGGGAAATAAAATTGAAAAAGCCTTAGAAATTGACTGAAAAGATCAAAGGTTAGATGGACATTATAGGTAGGAAATAGAAGTAAAAACCGTAGAAATTCACTGAACAAAATGAAGGTCGCAGGGATGTTATAGTTATGCTCAGGTTGCACTCTTACAAAACCAGTAAAATTCAGCCCTTATAGTTAGTGAGCTTATGACCTCACACATTACATCACTCATGACATGGTCAGTGACATCACTGATGAAATCACTGATGACATCTCAAATGACATCACTGATTACATCATCCAGTGACTGTGAGTGTTTTTTAAAAAGATTATGAGTGTTAAATATATATACACCAAGGTGTATTGGTGAATCAGTGGGTGTATGAGTGCCTGTTTGGAGGATTCAGTGGGTGAGTGACTGACTGTATAAGTGAGTGAATAGGTGTATCAGTAAATCTAAGGATAAGTGACTGGTTGTTTCAATGTCTGTATCAGTCTCTAAGTTGGTGTCTGGGCATGTGAGTAGGTACGTGATTTACTATATGGGTAAGTGATTGGCTGTCTGAGTACTTCTATTGGTGTCTGAGTATCTGTGTGGGTGGGTGAAGGGGTATTTGACTGCCTGTATGGATGAGTGAGTCAGTGGCTGTATGGGTGAGTGAGTGCAAGTGTGAGGGGCTGGATGGGTGAGAGAGTGTACATATGGCTGTGTTGGTGAGTGAGTGTATATGTCAGTGGTTTATGGGTGAGAAACTAGATATGTGAAAGCCAGTATAGATGAATGATGGGGTATATGATAGACTGTATGGGTGAGTGAGTGTATGTAAGATTGGCTGTATGGGGGAGTGTGTGCCTGTGTCAGTGGCTATTTGGGTGAGTGAGTATGTGTTCATATCTGTAGGAGTAAGTGAGTGAGTGTATATGTAATTATATGAGTGAGTAAGTGGCTGTGGGATTGACTGTATAGGTGAGTGAGTAAGTGTGTGAGATGCTCTATGGGTGACTGACTCAATGTGTGAGTGGCTGTATTGATGTCTGAGTGGAAATGTAAGTGGCTGTAGAAGTGAGTAAGTGGGTGTATGGGTGGTTGTTTGGGTGAGTGAGTGGATGTGTGTGTTGGCCTGTGGCTGTGTAAGTAGTGGTATGGGTGTGTGAATGGGTTTGCTAATGGCAGTGTGGAAGTTGGAGAGGGTGAATGAAAGGTAATATGGGAGTGTGAGTGGGTGCATCAGAGATTCTGTATATGGTGTCATTTGAGATGTCATCCTTGATGTTATCAGTGATGTCACAGATCATGTCATGAGTGATGTATTATGTGAGGTCATAAGTAGTGCATTGAGGAGGCGCAAGTTATATTTGTCTCACTAATTATAATGGCTGAATTTCACTGGTTTTGTATGAGTGAAACTTGAGCCTAACTATAACGTCCCGTATCCTTTTTTTTTCAGTGAATTTGTAAGGTTTTTTCAATTATATTTCCTAACTATAATGTCCCTGTAACATATATATATATATATATTTTTTTTTTTTCAAGTGAACTAATGTGGAATCTAAAAAAGAGCAAATGTAATATTCGTATATAATATTCGAATGATACTGATAACTTAAAAAAACCATGTAATTTGATAGCAGAGAAAATTTAGCTAATTTTGTCAAACTGTTGCTGATATGCAAGCACCACATGGAGGCATTGAATTGAATTATTAATGGCACTCAGCCATCACTAGAACCCATGACTAACAGTCATTAACATGTAGGTAATTCGCTTACTCAATTACTGTAATGTGAATAGTAACCTAACCAACCATTTGGAACACATACTTAATGTGTCATCCTAGTCCTACATATAAGAGATAATCAAATACCTCAATTTGAAATTAATACAATGCACAGTAGGATGTTCGCAATTCAGCAACAGGGCGACAAAGCTGCAAAATAGTTTTAAACTGCATCTGCCTACTGCTCCCACAATGCACCGTAACATGCTAAGTGAGAATGTCAGTATAAATGTGCAAAATAAAGAAAGGACAATTGTTTGTACACCATGACCAGGGACTTTTACAGTCCGAAACGCGTAGGTGGGAGAGAGCCTACAGGATAATAATCTGAACTTATGAATTTGGAGGTGGTGTGCGGCGTTTTCCTGGTTGGCCTAAACTTGGAAATAACTTGTTGTGACACAATATATATATTTGCATTATAAGCATTTATTTTTGTTGTTGTTGCCATGTTACTTAGAAAGACACAAAGAACCTGTTCATCTTGGATTTTATCCAGTTGCCTACATCTTGGCATTGTTTACATCTTTGCTTTTTTTGCACAAATTGCATTTCGCCACTTTACAATGTTTACATAAAAAAGCGTATATTTGCACATTGCATTTGCACTTTAATAGGGTATCAACTTTAAATTTGCACTTGATTGCCTAATTTGCACAATGAATGGGTTTTACTTGAATATATTACATTGTCTTTATAATGGATTTTAACATGGCTATATTTGCCTAATTTTGCTAGCATTATACGCAATGACATTGGATGCATCGGATTATATTATGTTTGACGCAGTTTATGGCCACTAGTTGTAATTATTGTTAAATAATGGACTATAGTTACTTTCGTTTGATATTGTGGATTTAACCCATTCAAATGCAGTAGTAAACTATTGATGAAATTAATGTTTGGAAAACAGACTCCAAGGTGCTCAGAATGGAGTGTGTTCTTTCTCTTTATGATCACATGGTGTAATGTTTGAAAAAAAAGAGAAAAATGTTAACTGAAAGAGAAAAAAACCGTGAAGCACTAGGTATTTAAATGAGAAATGTCGCATTAACTGACTGTCTGTGAGCAAGGGCGGATGCCCGAAACGCGTCAGATTTTGTTGGACTTTAGCTTTTAAATAAACTCTGTGCCTTTACCTACGTTTGGATTCGTGTGGTTTTCCTGGGTCGTTGTACGGAGCCTTTGAAAAACTGCTGTTGCTGCATATATATATATATATATATATATATATATATATATATATATATATATATATATATATATATATACACACACACACACACGCACACATATATCTATATATTTTTTTCACTGAAAAAAACAAAGATTAGAGGGATGTTATAGTTCATCTTATAATTCGCTGAGGTGGCTATACCTCACTCCTCTGTAATGGATTGCTTATGACTTCATATATTACATCACTCAAGACATGGTCAGTGACATCACTGATGACATATCAAATGACATCAGTGATGACATCATCCAGTGACTGAGTGTTTTTTAAAAGTTTTGAGTGTTCAATATATATACCAATGTGTATTGGTGAATTAGTGGGTTTATGAGTCACTGTATGGATGACTCAGTGGGTGCTTGACTGACTGTACAAGTGAGTGATTAGGTGTCTCAGTGAATGTATGGGTGAGTGACTGGTTGTGTGAATGTGTGTGTCTGTCTCAGTTAATGTCTAAGTGGGTGCATGAGTGTGTTAGTAGGTATGTGAATGGCTATATGGGTGATTGATTGGTTGTCTGATTACATCTATGGTTGTCTGGGTGTCTGTGTTTGTGGGTGAGGAGATGTGTGATTGCTTGTATGGATAAGTGAGTGGGTGAGTCAGTGGCTTTATGGGTACTGTTGCAAGTATGTTAAGTTGCATGAGTGAGTGAGTGTATGTATGGCTGTGTTGGTGACTGAGTGTATATGTCAATATGGGTAAATGACTAAGTATGTAAAAGGCAGTATACGTGAGTGATGGGGTATGTGAGTTACTGTATGTGTGAGTGAGTGAATGTGAGAGTGGCTATTTGGATAAGTTCATGCTTCTGTCAGTGACTGTATAGCTGAGTGAGTATGTGTTCCCATTTGTCTGATTAAGTAATTGAGTGGATGTGTAACTGTTTAGGTGAGTAAGTGGCTGTATGACTGACTACATGGGTGAGTGTCTAGGGTATGAGTAGTTCTATGGCTGACTCAGTATGACTCGCTGTGTCAGCACCTGTATGTCTGTGTGAGTGGATATGTCAATAGCTGTATTAGTAAGTGAGTGGTTCTGAGAGTAGCAGTATGCATGAGTGGGTGAATATGTGTTTAAATCAATGAATCAGTGAGTGGGGGTGTAAGTACTGGTATTGCTCTGTGAACGGGTTTGTGAAAGGTTGTGTGGGAGCATCAATCGGTGTATAAAAGATTCTACAGTAGTGTGAGTGGGTGCATCAGAGATGCTGTGGATGATGTAATCGCCGATGTCATCAGTGATGTCATTTGAGATGTCATCAGTGATGTCACTGACCATGCCATGAGTGATGTAATATATAAGCAGTGCATTGCGTGGCCCCCCTCCCCAGGCCGATTTTTGGCTCTAGGGACCCATCCCCTGGGTTTGGCCATTTCTGTTTCTTTTTTTTAAAAGGAGGGTGGCCCCCTTTCCAAGGCCGATATAGGCCCCTGGGACCCGATGCCCTGGGGCTTGGCTTTTCTATACATTTTTCTTTTAATAGGGGAGGAGGACCAAGCGGCTTCCCTCCTCCAGGCCATTTTCAGCTCTAGGGTCCCCATATGCCGGGGCCAGACCATTAAAAAAAACACACACACACACAAAAAGGGAGGGGGTGAGTGGTCTCCCTCCCAGGCCCTTTTTTGGCCCCAGGGACCCAATTCCCTGGTGCTTGGCCTCTCATTGAGGACCATGGGGAGCCCCATGGCCCCTGCAGTCCCTGCCGGCTCCCCACCTCCTGTAGGAGCTGGCAATGCTTTTAGGCAGAGGGAGCTTCTACCATGCAGCTCCATCTGTCCAAAAGCAATTCTGCTATGCTTCATGGAAGTGAGAGCATTTTCTATGCTCTTGCGTCCAAGAAACAAAGCAGTGCTTGCTATGGCTCCCACCATGTCACGGCACACTGCAATGTCACGGGGTAGGCACCCCAGGACATTGCTGTAGCCGGCCCTGGTTGTTCCCAGGGCCATGGAGGGCTCCTGTATGGGGGCTGCTCGGCTCCCCTCCCACCTTATTTGTAGCCCCGGGGAGGTGGTGGGCCCGGGGGTCCGCAATGGCCCCCGCATTTGATTAACTTGTGCCCTGGGAAGGTGGTGCTCCACAATGTGTCCCCCACACTTTATTTTTTAAAGTAGCCCAGGGTATGTGCTAGTCCCCGGAGCTGCAGGGGGGCTGTGTGACCCCCGCTTTCAATGAATATAACCCCGGGGAGGTGGCTGTACCCAGGCTACATTGGGGGTAGGAGCCCCCATGCCTTTTAAAAAAAAATTAAGACCCAGGGAAGTGGAGGTCCCCGGGGAAGGGTGAGGGGTAAGAGCCCCCCATGTTTTTTTTTTTAAATAAAGCCCCGGGGAAGTGGTTGTTCCCGAGGCTGTGGGGGCCTGTGTGGCCCCACCCGTTTAATGAACATAGCCCCGGGAAGGTGGCTGTCCCTGGGGTTGCGGGGCCCATGAGGGTCCCCACATATATTTAGATCATTGTCCCCAGGACCTGGCCCACCCGCACTTAATTTTTAAAAAGCAATTCAGCAGGATTCTCTGACCCTATGCGACTCCCAACAAAATGTGTTATATTTTACAAAAAAACACTTTTTTTGTCCCATGGGTTCCTTGTGGGACGCCCTGAGCAGGCCTAGGGGGTCAGGGTGTTTCTACCCTGACCCTTTTTCTTGTTTTTAATCCTTTTTTAACCTTTTTTCTTGTGACTCAGTTCAACCCATTCACAAGATGGCTGCCAAACACTTCTGCTTTGAAGTGTTGGCAGACAATCACATCACAGGCTGGAGATCGGGAGAGTCCGCGGATCCTCCATGGCCATATTTGTATATATGAGAATTGTTTAAATTTCTCAGGAACTACCGAATGGATTTACTCAAATTAACAAAAAGAGTGCTTTCTGGATAAAGAGCTAACTTTTTGCCAAATTTGGTGTCAATCCGTTCGGCGATTCAGGCTGTAGCCATGCCTAAGTATCTCATGGAAATGAACATGGAGAAAATTTCGGCCCTCGCTTGATGAATTACCCCAAAACTTTCATCACAGGAGCTGACCTGACCGCCGCATTAGTTCTAAGGAAAACAGGAGAAAGGTCTTTATTGGAGAGCAGAATTGGCATAATGCATTTTGGCTAAATTGCCTTCCTCAGATGCCTCTGCCAAACAAACAACACACAGCAGCGCATCCTGCATTCCACCCCGTTCCGGAGCTCGCACCTCCCCAAGCATGTGATCGTCCACCATGTGACAGCACTGTAGGTATGGCAACGCCCAGAATGCTCCATACCAGGGTGGGTGGTATGTGGGGAAAATTAAAATGAAGTCCAAATGACTGTGGTGCAATGTAGAGAAAAAGCGCTGTGTGTTCAGTCTGAATACACTCCTCAGACCCTTCCTTGATCCCCGCATACGTTCCAACCTCCGGAGCACAGGTTAGCCGGGTCATGAGCTGGTAACAATGTAGCAGTACTCCTTGTGCAGTCACAAGCTGCCGACTGGCAGTGTCCCTTGCTTAACCCGCACATGAGAAGTGGGCTGACACAATCCAATAACTTGGGCAAACAAAACTGCATCAGCAGGAACCAGTAATCAGTCAGCCAACTTGACGGAACGGGGCCCCCCTAACGTGTCTCAGGCTGACGCGACAATATCCACAACAACCTCCAGCAAGTAGAAGGAAGGGGCCACGCGAGGAAATCAGGAGAAAGGTCTTTATTGGAGAGTAGAACTGGCATAATCCCTTCCTTGATCCCCGCATATATATATACACACACCGGAATTCCCAACAAATAGAAACTGAAAATAGGAATGCGTATTTATGTTTTTGAATGTCTCACTCTTCTGTCAGAGATGTAAACAGTATTGTCTACTATCATCTTTCATTTACAATGTCCAGCAAGCAAAATGGTTTGTCAAAAATAGCATCCTTAACTTGTGGTGCTCAACACTTTATTTTAGTTTCCCAGCATTTTATTCCAGTGTGTCTCGCTCTCTGGAAAATCCTTGCTTTTCGTTTCAATACTGAAGAAGCCCACTTAGTTGAACATAAGTGATGCATGTTCAGGTTGTCCACTCCAACCCTTTGCTTGTACTTAGCGAGTGAAAGCACAAACCTAAACATGCTCTGATCATTTTATTGAGTGATGGGGATAATCTGAATGTGTTCTAAATATTACTGAACATTTTGACAACTCTGAACACACTAGGGGGCATATTTATCAACGTTTTGCATCGACCTTACACCATACAAGGTAATGCAAGGGTGACATAAAACCGAGATGAAATTTATGAAGCCACGCAAGGCCACCTTGCATGGCCCTGTGAAGCTTAGTAAATCTGGAGTAATGCAAGGTAGTGCAAGTCGCTGCTTTGCGTTACTCTGCCCCAGGGAGGCTTTCTGTGGGAGGAACGTTAGTGTACCCACGCATCCACCCATGGATTTCGGCACATTTCCAGATTCATCATGATTGGTAGACCTGGGAATGCATGAAAATGCTATGCCTTCCCCAGGGGAGGCATAATGAGGATAAATACCTTTATTTTTCTTCATTTTTAAATCTTTTTATGTGTGCTGCATTCTGCAGCATATGTAGTAAAAGGAAAATTCTCAAAAGATTGTTTTTCGGCAGGTAGGTATCCCTTCCTGCACATAAACAATCCTACCTGCAGTGCAGGCACACTTGCAACATGGTGCAAAGGTGCCTGCATTGGCGCTAGGCAGCTAAAAGTGCACTATCACAAAGAGATATCAGGAATATGCCATATTCTGCTATATATGGTGCATTCCTGCCCTCTCGCTTTCACGCATCGCAGCTCAGCAAATTATGTCTTGCTTCATTGTGTTACATGAAAAAATTATAAATATGACCCTATAATTATTGAGTGATGGTGCAAATCTGAGCATGCCCTTAGGATTGCATAGTAATGAGGCAGATATAAACATAAAGTTTGGATTAAAGAGCATAATTGCAAATGTTATGATACACTAAGGATTACTCATTATTGTTAGAAATAATATGTAAGTGATACGAACAATTAATGGTCCTTTGTGTGCTTTGTACACTTGTTAATTAACTATAATTAACTATGTTTCCAAACTTGTCATCTTACATTAGGTGTTCAAGAGTTATTTTTTTACTGCATTCTTTCTTATCATTATTTCTGCCCACTGTCTTCATTTCAAAACAAGAGGTGGTTGATGAGGATTTTGGGCAGAGACAGTAAAGTGCTGTTAGAAATCTTGATCTTTAGACCCTTGTGACTGTCTCTGGGCCCTTTATCTGCTGGAAGGTGTATTCTAAAATGGTTGTATGACAAAAGCATGCATGGCTGAACCATGCGTGCCTCTACAATGAAATCCCAACTTCAAATGTGTCTTAACCATGCATTCCTTTACCACTCATGCCTTACATCGCAATTCGTTGTAAAGGCATACTTGCTAAAGGGATATGCATGGTAAATTACCACTACCACTACTATGCCCCCCACCCTAAACCATAAAATCGACCCTGCTCTGCCCTTAAAACTACCCCTTGCCCCGTCCTGAGGCCTAAAACCCTGACCCTGCCAAAAACGGATGTATGACGGTACAACGCGTACCGTTACAACGTGTACATTTACGACGCAGGTTTAACAATGCAAGTCGTTACAACGACTTGCGTTGTGGGGTGCTGGATAGTGAATAGTTTAATTTACTATTCCAACTCCAGTACCCGTGGATAGCAGGGAAGGTGTTGGATAGTAAATTAAACTATCCCCTATCCTAGAGCGCCCTCCAGAAAAAGTTGTTGTAACGACTTTCGTTGTAAATCCTGCATTGTAACGGTACCGCGTTGTAACGGTTCCGTTGTAAAGGATGTTTCCCCCAAAAACTACCCTGACCCCAGCCGCCTGCCCTGAGCCCTATAACCTACCCCGTACTTCCCTTAAAACTACCCCTACCCCTTTCTCTAAGGCCTAAAACCCTGCCCCTTTACAAAAAGTACTCTGACCCCCCTCCCTCAGCCCTAAATCTACTCTCCATCCCTAAAACTCCCCCCAAACCCAGCACAACCCATAAAACTGCCCCTCCCCCTCTGAGCCTTAACCCCCTACCCCTGTAAAAAAGACTGCCCGACTCCCCTGCCCTGAACCCTAAAACTGACCCCACCCCTAAAAAGTGCCCCCAATCACAGCTCCAGCCCTTTAAAATACCCCCAGTCTCCCCCAGCCCAAAACCCCTCCCCCTTCCAAAAACTACCCAACACCCCTCGTCCTGAGTTCTTAAACCAACCCCACCCCTAAAAACTAAGCAGCATAACTTACCTGTGCGCGTTTGGAGCTTCCTGTTTCAATGCTTCCTCTTTCTCTCCCCGCCCATCTGGACACTAGACCACTATCTGCCTAAACCACCCGTATGTGTGGTTAAGACAAGTGTTGTTTAGTTTGCAGGGAAACGGCACACAGGACTCAACCGTTTCTCGTCTGAACTGGGCCCATCCGGGTAATCTGAAGGGTTTTTATACTATTAGTCAGTTATGTTTTTAGTATCAACATGAATGTTGGTGATCATTATCGACTTATTGGGCTCTATTCACAAGGAAGGCAGAAACTTTTAGCCAGAAAGTCTGACTGGACATAATTTTGCAACCCTTGGGAATTCTCAAATATTCCCAGCAGTAATTCCGGAAAGCTGCACCAGCAGCAACTTTTAAAGTGTACTTCTGGAATGGTCATATGGCATTCTGACCAAGATCCTATTCCTCTTGTGCGAATATCTTCAAAGTAGAAAACTCCATCAAGGGTGAACATATTCCCCTGTGCAAGTGCAAATCCTTTTTCACAGTGTACAATTTATATCACCCTGTGTAAAAACCCCATCCTGTACACCAAACGCTGGGTGTGATCTGTTCTCCAATACCCTGTAAGGGAATTTCACACTAGTCACAGGAGTTAGTGAATGCGCCGAACATTAATTTTTGGAAAATGTCAAACTACCAAGAAAAACCATGCCTTCAAATGCCACTTTTTAAGTGAGATTCATGGGTGTGGACATCTCTGCAAATGTAAATGGGAGAATCCCTTTCAGAATTCTCCATCTAGTATATGTGCTATCTCATTAAGCCATTTATGCACCCACTCATTTACTCAGAGTGATCCATCTACATTCCTATTCAACCATCCCCTATGCACTCACTCTATCATGTAGTTACCCATTCATTCAATCTATTCGCTGACGTATTCTCACTAACACCAGCTCAGCATGATATGCATCTCCTAACATGCTCATGACAATGGTGCAGCACTTTCTATCACTTTTTAACGTAACTTCAGCTTGGCCAGTACTGAAGTAGTGTGTCCATCTGTTAAACTGATTGATGCTGTACAGTAGCACACCTATGGACATCCCATTACGTATGAGCTGTAAAACAGCAAAATTTTCAAGAATGTTTAAAGAACATCAAATGCAGCCTCTGAAAAACTGCCAGTAATTCTCTGCATATACAACACGATACAATGTATTTTATAAAGTGCACAATTGCTTCCGAAGAAGTTCCCCGGGGGCTGTATTATGGTAAATGCTAATTTTCATTGTTTGCACCAAGTGCACCTGTAAAAAGGTGCGCCAGGTTCAAACAGTGAAATTACGCCCTATTACCATGAATTTACTGCTCTCAGGGCAGCCACAAACATGTGCTGCCCTGTGGGCAGTGCATTCCTGTGAAAAACAGAGCTGCTGCTTTATAGCTGCTCTATGTTGTCACAGTGTAGGATGCACCTGCATGCACTTTTAAAGAGGATTAGAGATTCTCATGCAGGTGGGTACAGTTAGTGACTGCACCCGCCTGCAAGGGGATGTCAGGTGGGGTCCATATGACCCCCTTTCTCTTCTCCAGAGGGTTGCCATCAGGGAGCTCACTGACAGTGCACCTCCTTTTAGATGGTCACTCTTAGTTCGCTACTTTGCCTGTGCGCACACGTCTGTAATATGGTTTGGGCTCAGAGGCATAGGGATTCCCTCATATGCATAGGGCATTCCCCCATGCAATGAGGGAATGCCCACTGTAGATAACGCTGGTGCTTTATGTGTGCCAGTACTATTGGTATTACAAAAGGGGCCGCACGAGCGTCAGCCGCCCCTTCTATAATACCAAAGTGCCCTAGTGGAGCGCAAAGCGGGGTCAAACGCCTGTTGTGCACCTGGGGCACTTCATGTAGTACGGCCCCAGAAGCTCACGGCATGTAACTCGTACTAAAAGCCAAATAAGGAAATTAAACCAAAAAAATGAAAAACATCGATAGCATATTTAGAAGTGGCTAAACGAAGACGAGGTGGGAGAGAGCAAATATAGGAAATGGCTTATTTTTCGCTGCCGTTCCGAGATTGCCAGTTATCTTACTGCCTCCAGCAATTGCGAAGAAGGAGAATTTTGCCTGTCTTTCCGCTTTTAATTGTGAAAAGTTGGCACCAGGATTTTGCTGTGTTAACAGATATGGCTTTTTCCTTCGGTCAGGAGTCATCATTACCTGTACAGGGAGAGGTGTGACGCTGGGAGGGCAACGTCATTTGCCAAACAAATTTGAAATAAAAATGATCAAAAAACGTTTTTTGCACATTTGGTACATTTTAATTACTATTCTAAAACATAATTAAATGATAAAAAAAATTGGTACATTAATATACATACATGATAACGTATTTCAGCATTATAGCATATGCATAAGTTCAAACATTCATCAAATACATTTATGATACAATAAAAGGATCATTTTTATTTCAAATTTGTTTGGCAAATGCCACTGTTCATGTGCTAGTGTTCATTGGAGATTTGCCTGGGTATTTTATTTACACAAATTGCTTTGCCCTGACCCAGGAAATTGATCCAAATCAGGGGGTCCTTGTTTGCTTCACAGGGCTGGGAGGGCAACGGACACTGGATGCTGGGGATCACGGTTCGATCCCCAGCTCTGGCGGCAGGGGTCTTCCCAGCACCATGTGACTCTGGGCTATAGCTCACTTAATCTTCCCAACGGCCCCCAGCTCCGAGAGAACCCTTTGGGGGTGATTCATGTGCTATACAAGAACTGGATTTACATTTACATACATGATGTAACACCACATCACTTACAATAGCAAACTCGTGTTAATGGCAAGGAAATACCGATCGTTAGCATTCTTATGCCTTTTCTAGTAGAGTCTGCCTTCGCTATGCAGTGAAATGATTCTATACTCTGACTAGGTTCTGTTCCTTGCCATATGCCCCCTTAAAGTGTATCCCATTGTTCCAATACACTCCATTGTTCAATGATGCGTACTCTAGAATGCGGAGGCCATAATTTCATGAAGTGAAAGCTTTCAATGCGTAGGCTCTTTCATCGGATCACTCACTGGACATATTGGGATCAACTCCATAAAAGGAAGTGGACAAAAGACACACAAGATACCATCCGCGTCAAGAGAGCTACAGAGTGACAGGCCTGTGCATCTTCTTCCTCAACAGAGAGCGTGGCTGTCGCTTTTAATGTACGCCGCTATAAAACACACAAACCATCAGCCAAAAGATGGCACCTCTGCAGCGGCAGCAGATTTCACACCACAGAAATAAACTAATAAGATGGCGCCTGGGGAGAATGTCGCCGGGCTGAGTGACATTCACACAAATATATCAGCACCGGCAGCACTGCGTATCCCTGGCCTGACAGCTGTCAGAAGAACGGGGCTGAGGGGACATTAGCAACCTTCACCTCATACCCTTCCTCGCAAGTGCTGTTTTGATTTTAAAAGAATTTACAAAACAAATCAATTTTGTTCATATTACAAAGCAATGGCCAGAGCTGAGCTTTAGCACACAAAGATCAGACTTATACTAGTAGCTGGGAAGGGAAATGGGACATAGAACACTCATTCAGCTAATACTTGTGAAAACAAACATACATCATTATCACATTAATGCGTTATATTACATGGTTTGGTGCTTTTATTGCATATGGAACCCTGAAATATTGGAAATGTATCAGAGTTGCCTGTTAAATACAAATGTCATCATCAAAGACAGACACCTAACTACTTTGCAGAGCTTTAACCCCTTCACTGTCAGGCCTTTTGCACACCCCGTGCTAAACCTTTGTTGGGCTATTTGGGGTCGTTCGCGCTTAGGCCCCCATAAGTTATTGTCTACACCAAATTTGCATTCTTTTTATTAAAATTCTGGGGTTCTAAAGGTAACGAGAGTTTGTGGATTTCCCTGGAGGGGACCGAGAAATTAGCCAAAATGAAGCAAAAATGTGTTTTTGGGGGGAAACAAGTGCTGCAGAACAAAGGGGCATATTACCAAGCAATAGCGATAATTATCGCTATTGCTTGGTTAGAGACAAAAATTTACCGCTGAGCTGCGGCGATTTGTATCGCAGATAAACCTTGGTATTACCAAGGTTTATCGCAAATGCAATAAAAAACGGCCGCAATGCATAAATATTGCTGAAAAGTCAGCGATATTCATGCATTACGGAGCTAATGCTCTTAGCCATGTTATCCACCTCCCATTGGATAACATGGCTAAGAACTGCTCAGGGCAGGTGTTAGCTTTTGGAGATATTCGCGCTTAGCGCGAATATCTCCAAAAGTTAGTAATAGGAGATAGCGATGTTAGCGACTGTTTCCAGTCGCTAATATCTCGGCACGCCCACTTTGCATGTCATTAGTGATAAATATCACTGACATGTAAAGTAGGGCCCAAGATGGTCGCTATCTCCTACTAGCTGTCGCTAACTGGTGTTAGCAACAGCTAGGTAATAGGGAGATCATTTTATCTCCGCTTTCTTGGCTTTTAAAGCCAAAAAAGCGGAGATAAACCCCCTTGATAATATGCCCCAAAGTGTCTGTTTTTTTCCCTGCAAGTGACATCAACGAAGGGTTTGTGGTGCTAAAATCACAATCTTCTCAGCTTTCAGGAACAGGCAGAGGGGAATCAGAAAAAAACATTTTTCAACACAGTTTTGCCATTTTACTGGGATATCGCCCAACCTCCTTCTAGTAGTAGCTATATGTGCCCGAAAAGTAGACACAATTCTGAATTCAGCGAGGGGTCACATGTGTATATCCTTCAAGGGTTTCCCATAAAAAGCAACAGTTGAAATCAAACAAATCTTGAAATTGAGTAGAAAAAAAATGCATTTATGTCTTTGTTTTCATTTGTAACTTCTTAATATGGCATATTTTTTTAACGCAATATATCATTACGTAATGGAGCCAAGGGCGGGAGAGCCCACCCCAGGGCCCGGCCAGAGGTTCTGAACCCAGCCATGCAGCAGAGGCTTCACCGGGCACTTCGCTTGTGTTTGGACACTCGACAGGCCACAGGACAGGGGCTCCTACACCAGGACCTGCCGGAGCCCCGGGCCGAGCCCCATTCCGTGCTTCTGAACCCAACCAAGCAGGGCAAGCATCCCGAGCCTGTGTGACCCCGGTACAATGCCCCTTGCGACACGGCAGGCTATAGGACAGAGCCCCAGACCGGAGCGTCCATGCCATGGCCCAGCAGGGGCCCAATTCAGATCCTCTAAACCAGGCCAAGCAGAGGCAAGGTTCCCTTTATGACACCGTGGGCCAGAAAAGGGAACCCAGGGCCTTGGTGGGCTCGCAGACCCCTGCCTGCTGGCTCCTTGACCGTGCAGAGCCCCGCCCAGTCCGCTCTGTGGCTAGGAAGCCCTGACTGGTGCCAATATCAGGTGTTTCCAAAAGCAGCCCACAGTCACCAAGTAGGCCCAACTATGCCTGATCGACTAGAGTCCGGTTTGGACCTTCCACAGGGAGGTCGCCCTGTCTGTAATCGCAGGTCCAATTTCACCAAACATGCGCTTGGTGGCACAGAGGGTAAATGAAACCTGAGGCCTGCCCGTGCTCTTACCAAGGGCGTGATCACAGTCTCCTGGAGAAGTGGGGAGAGGGCTCCCCATGCCAGCCCCTTCCCCTTTACCAGGCCCCACTCATTCTTAAGAGAACAGTAAGCCTTGTACTGGATCTGCCGAAGGTACCTCCTGGGTGGCACGAGACATCAACAGTTGCTGCCATTCAAGAACGGACCCAGGCACCTGCTGAGGGCTTCTTTGAGCTCTCCCTGGCTCTTGTTCCTACTCGGTGCCCTGGTGGCTGGGCCTTCATCCAGGGCTGCTCTCCACTCTTTCGCTAGCTCCAGTGGGGGAGCAAGAGAGTCCTCCCCTGCCTGCAGTCAACCTGCCCTGGGTACAGACTGTGACTGTCCTACCATGGGCTCAGGGTGATGCCTTGGGTGGGTGCCTTCCACCTTTCTGGAGCCTGGGGAGCCAAGCAGGGATAAGACCAAGCCACATCCTCTCCCCACGGTCCTGCCTAGGGTCTTACAGAAGCCTTGGGAGGGACAAAATTTGGAGTGGCCCAACAGGCAGGCCGGCCAGCTATCTGGTCACCCATCCCACATAGCCTGCCTGCCAGATGGCCCAGTATGACCCAGCGACCAGATGTCCTGGGTCAACCAGACCCTGTCACATGGCAATCCAACAACAAGTGTGGCCATGCACTCTGAGGTCGGTGCTTGGGAGGCACCTTCCTGGGGCAGATTGCCTCCCAACAACTTGTGTGGGAGTAGGAGGATCCAGATCAAGCCATCTGGTTGCCCCGCAAGGGATCATACCCCCATCCCTGTACCTAGTGGCGCAGGGACAGGGGTGGTGCCCTGTGCTGGTCGGCACGTTGAGGAGGCCGCCTCCCACATTCCCCCCTCTGCGTCCCGCCTGCCTGCCTGGGGGCAGAGGGACCAACCCCCAGGTGTGGTGGAGGAGGTTCGCATGTACTCATGGACAGAAACAAAAGCTTGGCTCAGAAGATTACTTGTTGATGAGTGTTGAGTTCAACAGTTAATTGTCTATGAATACGTGGCACATTTTCAGGGTATCCATTAAAGTAGTCAGGCAAACATTTTTCTGAAATGGGAAAGACATTTGTAACCCAAAATCAGCCATTACAACATAATTTCAATGAGGCCAAATACTGGATAGCCTACAAGAAAACCATGACATTTCACAGTGGAACAGTCAGTGAGATTTTTGATTTCTTGTAATAAATACGGATAATATTTAACTTAACTCTCAAATGCTAGTTCAAGGGAAAGTGGTGAGTTTTCCTATCAAATTAAAACATCAATCACAGCAGCAATATCATATTTGGTAAATAGTTCATCTGGTTTTCGTAGTTCATCCTGATTGTTTTTGACATGAGTTTCCGTATATGTCATCCAACCACACCTTTTCATTTTATCAATGAGAAGTTCCAAAATGTTGTTATGTCTTTTGATCCTTATGACCTTGGTTTTAGAACATGTACCTGAAATGTGAGCAATTTTTCACCAACATCTTTCCAATGTCTGCAAGTAGCAAATGTTCGATTTCTTCCTATAGTGTAGGTTCCCTGGTGTACAAAACATTTGCTCATAGCAACAGTGCAGCTATGTATTGGTTTTCCTTTAGTTTGTTGTGTTTGCTAATCCAGAAATTCAAGGTTGGATTGTTTTCTTGATAGTTAATACCATCACCTTGGACAGGGAGATATTTATTATTTCTCAAATCCCTCTTTTCTTAAGTCATTAGCTGCTAACACTTGCAAATCAAAGCTCACGAATTTACTGTGTACAAAATTAAGTTCGTGGATTTTGATGATATTATTGATATTTTCATTTGTTATTTCTTCTGCATACATGTAAGAGTGAGCAATGTACAAATCTGGAGTTACTCTGATGTATAGTTAATTGTTGATTTCATTGAGTCCGATTGTTGTACATAGCTTTGGTATAGTAAGGCCCCATTATGATCTTTTGGAGTAGAGGAGACCATTGCAGGTGTATGCAGGTAAGTGGAGGAAGTGTTTGACATATTTATTTATTGTTTGATCCAGAATTATTAGAGTTTTTGTCTCTGTGCCTGCCATTTCCAATTTAAATGACAATTTAGGAACCAGATACTGGCACAAGACTTCCACTTTTTGAGTGGACTTGAGTGGTAAAGTGCCAAGAAGTTGAGGCCAATTTGTGAGAATCTCATTTATTTTGCTGTTTCTTGTATGGCCTGTGTGTGGATCAAAGTTCACTCCGAGATATCTCTCAATGTCATCAGAATTAACCAGACAAATCACTTGACCAGCTAAGAATGGCTATGCACCAACAGCCACAGAATTGAGAAGAGCTATCAATCTGTCAATCCTTTCTGTGTCTGGGCCAGGTGAGGTTTCCTGTTTTTAGTCAAATTAAGTCACTTCCCCCACTCCTAGTGGTGCCCTTCATCAATTCCGTTAAGTTCAACTTTGCAACCATACCCCTCATGGAACCCAAAGACTTTGGTTTCCCGGAAGCTGCTCGGCAGGGCATGGGAATAACACCACCTGATCGCTCGTCATCATTGTTTTTACTACAACAGTATCTGAGCATCTTCGAACCTTCGACTTTCATTCCGGATTAATGAAAACAGTCTTGGCAAATGCTTTTGCTTAGGTTCGTCTTGCTCCAGTCCAAGCATTTTACCTCTAGCAGCACAATGCGAATGCCCCCGCCATCCCTCCTAATCATGGCCCCAGTTCCGAAAGCCAACAAAATAGGACTGGAGTCCTATACAATTATTCCTAGCTGAAATATTCAAGCGACTGGCCTGCTTTGAGCACTTGAATTTCTTCAAAGTAAATGCTTTGGACCCCAGGACAGTCAGTCAAGAGCATCAAGGGGATGCTGAGAGGCATGGGCTAGGATAGGAGGTAGCTTGCCTTGTGGCGTACCGCTACCTAGTTCCAAAGATCCAAGTACGATGTTTATAACTACAGTGACTTTAATATACACTGTTGGAGCTGGAATTACCATGGCTGCTGGCACCAGACTTGCCCTCCAGTAGATCCCCATTAAAGGGTTAAAGTGTACTCATTCCAATTACAGGGCCTCAAAAGAGTTCTGTATTTTTGTTTTTCATCACTACCTCCCCAAATCGGGAGTGAGTAATTTGTGTGCCTGCTGCTTACCTTGTATGTGGTAGCAGTTTCTCAGGCTCCCTTTCCGAAATTGAACCCTGAGTCCCAGTTACCTGTGGTCAACATTGTAGGCACAGAAAGTAACATCGAAAGTTGATAGGGCCAAAAATCCAATGTATCATCGCGGTCGCTGGGACATGCAATTGGCCAGGTGAACCCAGATTGGTCTTGGCCTGATAAGTGGATGCATCCCATCAGGTTAGCGCTCATCAGCACGTATTAGCACTAGAATTACCACAGTTATTCAAGTAACAGATGGAGCGATCAAAGGAAACATAACTGATTTAATGAACCATTCACAGTTTCACTGTACTGGTCATGTGTACTTATATGTGCAAGGCTGAATCTGAGCTTTGTCTCCCTAACTGCTCTCGGGGAAGGCAGGATCAGAAGAACTGCTCATTGGGCCAGGCTGGGAGACAGGTGTGGACCCAGGCCCCTTAGAGACCAGTTGAGCCAGCCCAGGCCCTGGTGTCACCCAGCTAATAAATGCGGACCATATAGGGATCCAGAGTACCCTGTAGCTAGTAATCCAGAGGAAGGCTACTATCTTTTCTTGTAATCTGTGCATACCGAGTAACAGCGGGTACAACTCAATCAGCCTCCTGGAGCTCTGCCTGGACTTAATGAAACAAATGAGCCCTCATCGGGACTGCCATGGAAGCTGGGATGTTGGCTTCATTTCCATTCCTGCTCTTGGCGCAGGAAGGCTCAGAGGAATGGCCCATCGGGCAGAGCTGGGAGGCACATGCTAACCCGAGTCCCTATGGGCCCTGGCAGGCCATACCGGGCCCTGGCGGCACCTGGCTGCGAGCTGCGTGACATCGAGGAGGTCCAAGGTATCCTGTCCGTGGTATTCTGGAGGAAGAACAGCCCCCTTTCTTGTAATCCGAGCACACAGAATAACAGAGAGCACCAAAGGCATGAGCGCACCCAGCCTCCTGGAGCCCTATCTAGGTTTAAGAAAGCAAATGATCCCTCTTTGGGACTTCCAGGGGAGCCCGGCCATCTGGACATGCCATTGGAAAGCATTGCTAATGACAAGGTGGCCAAGGGGCTCAAAGCAATCAGATGGCTCGGTTCGAGGGACTCTCATCTGGTTGTGCCTGTCAGGAATTCAACTCAAATCAGCAGGTGAATCATCTTGCATAATCTGTTGTTAGACACATGCCAAGTACATTAATCACATCTGTGTTCTCTCAACAGGTTCAATAACAGGTTAACTAATGCTTTACATAACCTATCTTGTACTTGCATTTATGGAACACTCTGTCAAACATTATGTATGCTTTTTCTATTATTTAAAATGTTATGTTTGCACCATCAATTATTTGGTATGAGTGTTTGGTATATTGCTTTGGTGCACACGCTGGTTAAATTCCTATTTACAGAAACCAGCCGTCTCTGAATTCCCTATGGCAGTAAAACACGTGCGTTTTCAAAACTGTTATTGACACGCGTTTGGTTACGCAGCCAACGCCCATCCTCTAATATAAATAGGATGTGGGTTCTTCACTCCGTGCTTGACTTCGTTTCCTGCCAAGCGGAGGATCGTGCCGTTTTCCAGCAACGGATTGGACGCTTGGGTTATTCCTTCGAGACGGCTCCTACGCAGGATAAGGATAATCTGGGAGATAAGTCCTTTCTTTTTAAAGACAATATTGCTGCTAACAGAGAAGCTCTAATTTTAAGGTTGAAGGCAGTCTTTGATGCTGTTACCGGACATTATGGACATTTGTTTCTTGACTTTTGCTAAATAGGAAAATGAAACTCTGAATGCTTTTTTAGAATTGCACTGTTAAGAGTCTTCATTTTAGAATTCAGATTTGTGTTAAAACTCGTTTAAAATAACACAGGTGTAGAAGAAGTGGGCAGTCTTAGTAACATTTTGCACCTAAGGATTTTCTTTATTTACTTAAGCACTTTTACAGGCAACTGTTGTACAGAAAGAAAATTATGATTTTCCAAAAGGTTTATTTCCCAAGTTATTTTCTAGTGGTCATTTAAACAACAAAAAAGATAATACCAAGGTGAGATATTAGTACAGTTTACAACATATATATATATATATAAGTATATTCTTATATTACATAGGAAACTAATAGAATGTAAGCAACAATATTTATAGGTTGCATGTTTTCTCTTTGTCTGTAATAGATTCCTCCTAGTGTAATGCACCACATTATTCCGATTGCTGGAACAGTTGTGTTGAGGACCACTGAGCGCCAAACAATGAAGAGTTCTTGATGTATCAGGTGATTGATATGGAAAGCATAGAGAATTTAAGGTTAACATGCTTCTGGTAAATTTTCTGATACAATTTACGTTATTATCATTTAGAATAAAAAGAAGCAGACAATTCTGTAGTTAAGACCCCGGCAGGTCATGGTGGCAGAGTCTGCAGTGTCTTCTTTCTCTTTGTTGTTTGTCGTCCCAAAAGCCCTTCCCTCTTAGAATATTCGACAGAATCACTGTGACTGTTGGTCAGTGAGGCTGAGGAGTATTCTGGGTGGGTCGAAGTACTATCATCGCCCCTGCCGACTACCTGCATTTCAGGTGAGTGGTAAGACCATCATAACAGTGCTGTTCCTCAAAGAAAGGGCCTCCGCTTGTCTTTGGAGGGGACGGGGACACTGTGGTCGGGTGCTTGGAGCCCCAGGAGGGCCTCAGCCATGGGGCTGTGAGGTGGCCCCTGAAGGAACTCCAGCCTGGGGTTTACAGGCAACTTAACATGTGGAGGAGGGCTCCTGGACTCAATGGACTCCTATCCTGGGCCTTTTTGTGGTGCAGCAGGCTGGGAGACCCAGCCCAGGGCGGGAGGGCCTGCCCCAGACTGGGGCTAGCAGGTCCCGGGGCCGAGTCATAGGTCCCAGGGGAGTCCTCCTTGGGCACCCAGGACACCATCCCAGGTGTTTGGACATGTGGCGGGCTACAGTACGGTGACCCCGACCCCAGGGCCCACCGGGGCTCCAAGGAAGGATCATTCTGCTCACTTAGTCTGATTCAAGCCAGCTACCAGTAAACACCCCCTCAAAAAAACTCTGACATTCAGCACATTGAAATATAAAGGATACTGATACATCAACAAACACAGGCTTGTAAGTGTGACAGAGTATAAATATTTGGGTCTAGTGCTCGATGAAAAGATGTTGTGGATCTGACTGTTCAAACACAAAATGTCAGCCATGAAAATAATCTATCCAATGAGTTATTGATCAATGTCTTAACCTGCACTTAGTAATTAGGAAATACACTATCGCCAAGAAGGGAATTTTACACATGGCTTTTATGGACCTAACATCAGCATTAGACCGCGTAAACAGGTCTAAATTATGGTTGACCCTACGAGATATGGGTTTGGATATAGAATTGGTGGCCTTTTTACATACAGCCCATGACAAAACCTCAGCAGCGCTAAGATTTGACTAGTATGGAGGCTTGACAAATGCCTGCGCAGTTAGAGAGGGGTCCGACAGAGACACATTTTGGCCCCCTTGTTGTTCATCCTGTATATTAATAAACTAGGGGACTTTTCTATCATCCAGCTGCAAAGACATCTCAAGAGCCGGATCTAAGATGATCCCGGCACTTCTGTATGCATATGATGCGGTCCTCTTTGCCAGAACTGCTATGGATCTTCAACAACTTTTAAACAGTTTAATAGACTTTATGGATTCCCTTGATTTAGCCACTAATTTTATGAAATCGAGCACAATGTCAATAGGCCTTCGGAAGGCTGCCAAGGTCAAGTTTCTTTGTAAGGGGTTAGAACCAACTAAAGTACTAACCTTCCCATACTTAGGGGTGCTACTTGACGGGCGAGGGTCTTGGTGCGCACAAAGAATACATACAAAGAATGTTTTCGCTAGAGTGGCTGGGGCCACACTGGACTTTGCTAAAAGATTGGGGTCAAAACCCAGCCCTGCTGAAGATCTGTAAAGAAAAATGTATCCCTATGCCACGTATAAGGATATGAGGGACATCCAGGGGGCCGAGAATAAATTCATGCGCAGGCTTTAGGCACTCCCATCCGCCACCCAAGTGTTTATTCTACACAACGAGCTGGGTGTGGGGCATATCTCAGACTTGACAGATGTAGCCCAACTGTTGCGCTGGCTGAGAATCTGGGCCTGTCCTACTCCTCCTTTAAATCAACTTATTGTTATGGATTGCACCATACTCGAGGGGGCTCTATGCATTCCTTGGCCTAAATATATCATGGAACAGACAAAATGACTTGGCTGTCCTGATTTATATCTAAATCCCAGGCCTCTACGTCTGGTAGCCAACAGAGATATCAAACAGCAGTTCCTGGCCAAACGGCAGGGGCTTAGGGAAGAGAAGGAGTTAGCTAAGCCCTCTGTGAGAAGGTTTGTCACACTGAGCTTGAGTCCACAGTTACAACCGTACCTACTTCTTGTTACCAATGCTTATCATCGCTTTGTGTTATCTGGATTCTGTCTGAACTTGGTCCCCTGGCTATTGGTGTGCCCAAAAGGCACATTAAAGCCCTGACCACGTGACAATTTTTCGGAGCAGGACATCCTACATTTTATTTTTCTGTGAGTATTATGACCTCTTGCGCAGAAAGTTTATACTTCAGTTGCTCAGAAACTGTCAATTTGCCCAAGTAAGGCCAGCATTATTATATCTTCAAATGTTATCATCCACTATGGTCTGATTTTGGGTTACAAGATTTTTTACAGGGAACCATTAGACTCAGGAAGAGGTTGCCTTTGCAGTAGCTAGTCTGTCTTTACAGGCTGCGTCCAGGGATCACTGTGTTACTCTGTGTCTTTACGCCACGATTCATCATAGTGCTAGACTTAATGCTTCACCACTATAGCACTTTATAGATTGTATCCATTGCTGTTTACAAACTTAGCCTTGGAAATAACCGTGTTTGTCTTTTTATTGATTTTATAGCTGATTTCAGCCCATTTATCTGTGTGTTTTGGCTCTTTTATTGTTCATACAGGACATGGTGTTTTAACTTATTGTTCCTTTGATCAAATGTTCTTTTTAAATGTCTGCTTTTATGGCTTTTAGTGGCCGAATAAAGTATCTTTTTGACCTTTTGAGTTATTGAGGTGTAATTGAAAGTGGGAAAATGCTTTTTGACTTCATTAGATAAAGCTTATGCAGCAAAAGCTCCCTTAGTGATTTATGGTTGGCAAGTCTGGTTCTCAACTCCCAAAAAATATGATTGTCAAAATTGATATTTCAATATGGCATAAACTGCTAGTCTTAAAAAAGAAACCCCAGAGCAGACAGCTCTGGTAATAATGGTCTTACAAAAAGCTAGAACAATTCAGGTGTTTTAAATTGGTACATTACTATATCACTAAATTGGATATTTAAGATTGAGGGATAGATGTGCAAATCAGTTTTTTGGTCTCAAACAGCCCGATTTGTAGAATCAGGCTGTTTGCAAATACAAAAAAGGCATATTCAAATGTGCAAAGCCATAATTGTGATTTGGTAACCTTTTATTGAAAAGCAATTTGGGCTTGCAAATCAGTATTTGAATGGGGCATATTTAGACCATCACTTTCAAATACCGATTGGCATTGGTATGCATGAATGGTTTGCAATCAAAATGCAGTTGCAAAACATTCACACTTTACCGCCAACTCAAAGTTGGTGGTAACCGATTCGCAAATGGGAAGAGGTCCCCAAGGGACCCCTTCTGCTTTGAGAATAGTTAAAAAAATATTATGAAACTTAAACTTTTTTTTTCATTTTAAACACATCTTGTTTTCCTTTAAGGAAAACAGTCTGTATTTAAAAAAAAAGATTGCTTGTTTAAAATCAATCCCATGCATGGTGGGCTGCTGACCCCAGTAGGCCACCATCCCTGTGATGGCAGCGGGTCACAAATTGCAACCTACCTTGTTAATATTCATGGGGTAGACCTATTTGCAACCCAATATGAATAGCTATTTAAGGAATAGGGGCTAAATAAACTCTTTGTACATTAGTGATAGTGAATAACAAATAGTGATTCATGAATAAATCCCTAGTTGATAATCACTATTTGTATTGTTTGTAAATCCAGCCCCAATTATGTGATAAATCACCACCATGCACCAAATGATTGTCAGCAATGGCCAGACATTCTGGAAAAGAGAGCAGTCTTTGAGGGCAAAAGGATACCTATTCCCTTGATGATAGGAAGCCTTCAAATTCACCTAAGGGTGTGTTATGCCAAAGAGAATGCACGCTACTGGCATTAGTAGCTCAGTAAATTGACTGGATTTTCCACACCCCTAGAATTATTGATTACAGGCAACTAAGGGGTTTGGAAAATCGATCCAGTTACAATTTAGACTCTGAGGATCCACTAATATATCAGGAATTACCAGAATGTCAGTAATTCTGGGTCCATTCACCCCATTTACTAATCATTTTAGGCTGGGTTTTCACCTGTAGATTTCAGCTGGTTTTAGCAACCGAAAACTACGGGTGAAAGTTAGGAAATTCACGGTGTTTCCATTGTTCTCATAATTCCAATAGTCCAATAATTGTAATCACTAGTCTCATCAGAAATAAGAGGCCACTCAGGATTATGACCTAAGCCTCAAAAGCGCAATGTCTGTTGTACCAATCATATTGTATCATAAGTATTTGCTCATGATTTACGTCCATTTCCAACAGTTTACAGGGTGCAAAGTATTGATGGTAAGATTTCCCAACTTTTGAGAAGAAGGGTGGGTGGCTAAAAATACCATAGAGCAATTGATAATATGGCCATTTAGTAAAGAGTATAGAAATACTCAATTGTGTCATGTTCTAGTGGAAAGGGGTGGATGCATTCGGCAGCAGATGCTTAAAACCATGGGTCATAAGTACAAAAGCATGTTTGCGGTAGGTAAAGACCCGATGGACAGAAAAAAAAGATTACTCCATTAAACAGCAATCACAGACTTTGTGGTCTGCAGACCTCAGCAGGCACCCATCCCAGTGATGGCAGCGATCCTTAATGGGTCTGTGTTAGAAATTGGGGGCCTCATTTATGAGAAATGACGCATCGCTGCATGAAAGCAGCGATGCGTCACTTCTCAGTGTGCACTCCTTGCATCATGATTGATGCGTCATATTTATAATATGACGCATCATGTCGCAAGGAGTTACAGATACGTCAGTATTTCTGACGTATCTGTAGACGCAAAAGTGACGCATTGCTGGAGTGTGTCACAAAAGTGACGCAACTCCAGCAATGTGTACTTTCACATGGGCAAGTCCCATGTTGTTAGTGCCTGATTCAGTCTTATAAAAGAAAGTCCAATTGGTCGCACACTGCTTGTCCTACCAGCGTGTTGCGCCAAAGCATTGTGGTCCATGAAATTAGCCTCAGCGGGTGCGCCTCTGCCAGAGTCTTGAGCAAAAATCACTGTCGCGTTGGCCATCCCTGGACACGTGTTTCGAGGTTGTCACCTCTCGTCAGCAGGGAATAGGCATATATGTAGGGGTGCTGCGTAGGCTGCCAAAAAATATTAGTAGCATTTAATTTACAGTCCATGGGCACATACAGTGTACTTTAGTAAGGACTCAAACTAAATAAACTGTTTAGAGTACAGAGAATATGAACTTTAGCACTGATTAGCAGTGGTAAAGTGCCTAGAATCCTAAAGCTATCAACATTTAACAGCAAAACATGGTTATGCCCTCACAAGAGGAATCGTGCATCCTGCATTAGGGTAAGACCTGCTGTGTGGGTGACCTATCTATGCCTCCTGCAATGCTGGTAGACCTGGCACAAAGGGATTTGGCAGTGCGTATGTGTTTTTTGAGGGGCCTCTTAGGGTGACGTAATACATGCTACAGTCCTTAGAGACCCTTTCTGGTCACAATGCCCTTGGTACCACTGGTCCCTTTTACAAGGTTCTTATATGTAGTCCAGAGGTGTGCCATTGTGGGAACAAAGGTACAGTTTTGGGAAACAACACAGGCACTGGGAACCTGGTTAGCAGGAACCCAGTGTACATTCAGTCAAAGATGCATCAGAGTCAGGCAAAAGGTGGACGGTAACAATGCCAAAAGGTGTACTTTCCTGCATACGATACCTCACTTGTGTGAAAAAAAAAAACAACACAAAAGCCCCAACATTGCTATGTTGAGAGATAAGCAATAAGTTAGGTGCTGAATATGAGGCCGTGCTGTACCGCCGCCTATGCAAACCTACATACAGACATTTTTTAATACTAGACAACCAAGAGTATCCAGAGTGGTGTGCCTTGCATAGACCCCATGAGATTTCCTACCCTCAATGCTGTGCACACCTCAAACTCTGTCTGAAATTGCACATTTCACTTTCCATTTCTGTGATTAAAACCTTCGAGATCCACAGGAATCCACAAAACTCCTACCACTCTCCATTATCCCACTTATGCCAATAAATACCCTGCCCCACTTGTGTAGCTGGGCCTAGTGCCCACCTCAGGAACAGATCAATCCATGGTCAATGGGCGTCTTCGCCAGAGGACTCTGTTTGACTTTGATTCAATCTGTTTCTGTCACTGGTCCTAGGCCTAGCCACACAAGTGAGTTACCATTTTTATTTGTAGACTTAAGGGACTGCCGTGTGGATAGAAGTTTGTGACTCCCCACAGATTCCATAACTTTCCATCACAGAATTGTGAGGAAAATTAGTTTTTTAGTCAAAGTTTGAGGTTTGCAAGGGATTCTGGGTAAAAATTACGGTGAGAGATATGCAAGTCCATACGAACTGGATACCCCTAGGTGCCTAGTTTTAAAAAATGTACAGACCTGCTAGTTTTCATTAGGTGCCGAATGAGCTGGGGTCCAAAATCTACAGCTACCCTCATTGAAAATAAAGGGCTGGGTTTGAGTAAAGAAATGTGATGCGTCCATGTTGTGTCCCGCCCTCCGATTTATATATATCTCATTATATCCAATAGGATTTATATTTTGGCGGACGGGATATCTGTCACCACTGTGATGGAGTAACCCGTCTGCCGAGTTCTAAGTCACGCCCTCTGTCATTTTTCGGACTTTTAGTGTACTGGGAAACTGTATTTGAAGCCCATGAGAAAGGCTCAAATTGTACTTCACGGATGCCGGTTTGTCTTGTTCAGAGGCTTTCTTCATTGGCATTTAGTGCTACTGCAGGACCACCTTGTAGAGCCCTCACCAGCTACAGCCTCCAGGTTTGCCCCAAGGAAAAATTCTAGGGTAAAAAAAAAGTGACTACTTTCAAATGCAAAACATGGAAACATTGCAAGGCAAAAAATTAACCCCCATGGTGAACCTAATATGGATTCTTCAAAATTTGGCTTGTTGCCTTGTAGCTTCTGTGGCCATAATTGAATGCTTCAGAAAGAGCACAGGAAAAGCATTTTATCAGTGGATCCTTGACCCTGTCTCCT
This sequence comes from Lissotriton helveticus, assembly GCF_964261635.1. Lineage (NCBI taxonomy): Eukaryota > Metazoa > Chordata > Amphibia > Caudata > Salamandridae > Lissotriton > Lissotriton helveticus. Next base: position 292,073,103 of record NC_136070.1, read on the forward strand.
GGCAGGTCACTCCCCATGCCGCGCAGCTCCACCTGATTTCACCTGTGTCTCTGCCCAGCTGCCGCTGCAGCTGAGGGAGTTCGAGGCCTGCCTCCACCCGCAGGCTACCACCTGCGCCTCATGCCTGGTGGCCAGTGGTAGGCCATAGGTTTGCTTTTGTGGTATTTTGTATTGTGCTCTATTTTGCTCTGTGACCGTTTTATAATATTGTATTGGCTTCTGTGGCCGTTTTTTGGTATTTTGTATTGGGCTCTATTTGGCTCTGTGACCGTTTTATTTTATTGTATTTGCTTCTGTGACCGGTTTTATTGTATTGCATCTTGCCTTTCTGTTTTCTGTTTCCTCCTTCCCGATATTTACTGCCCTTTTGCCTTCTCTCCCCTTCGCCGTTCCTTCCTCACGCTTTTCCAGCCACTGTGTGCCCTGCAACCCCGCCCACCGCTCGCCCATTCGTCGTTCCCTCCTCCCACCTCCCTTAAGTCAATACCGCTTGAACCGCCCATCCGTGCCTGGACTGCGCCCAACGCCAGAGCACCTGGCCCCCGCGAACACCACAATGCCCGACTCTGCTACGATGTTAGCACCCTCCATGCACTCAACCCCTGACGAGAACACACCTGCTACCAGGCCACCCCGAAGCGCACCCGAGGACCCTTCACCTGCCAGAACTGCAGCTTCACCAGCACCCGGCCCACCAAACCCGCAACCAAAGAACCCAACTACTTCAGATGCATCCTCCTCAACACCCGCTCTGCCTGCAAACACGCCATCGAACTATGGGAACTTCTCAACACGATCTCCCCAGACATCGCCTTCCTGACAGAGACCTGGCTGAACCCCACCTCAGCTCCTGACATTGCCATAGCCATAGCCATCCCGGAAGGCTACAAGATCAGACGCAGAGACTGTAACAACGGTGTAGGAGGAGGAATTGCCATCGTCCATAGGAACACCCTCAGCACCGCCGAACACTTGCACTTCCAGATCCACACCAATCCCAACACCACCCTCAGAGGAACCCTTGTCTACAGACCCCCCGGACCCCGACCACAGTTCAGAGACTCCATCGCTGACTTCATCAGCACACACGCCCTCGCCACCATGGACTATATCCTCCTCAGGGACCTGAACTTCCACCTCAAGAACAACAACGACACCAACTCCACCACCCTGATCAACAACCTCACCATTCTCTGACTCAGATATCTCGTGACAACACCCACCCACGCCACCGGCCACACGCTCGACCCCATTTTCACCGCAAGCCCACACGTCTCCTTCACCCACACCACCAAACCCCACTGCACCAACCACCACTGCATCCACTTCACCTTCAGGAAGCCCACCACCGCACCCAACAGATGCCTCGACGCTGCTGGAGCACCGAAAACCAGCTAACCACCACCCTCACCCAGAACCCACCGCCGACTCCACCGACACCGCTGCCCGCAGCCTCAGACAATGGATCGACAACTGCGCCAACACCCTCACCCCACTCAAGACAGCCTCCAACTGTGACACCAGCAAGAAAGCCACCTGGTTCACTGAAGACCTCCAGGCCTCCAAACGAACCTGCCGAAAACTAGAGAAGAACTGGCTCCGCGAACGAACACCGGACAGCTACGCGGCCCAAAGAACGCCACCTGCAGAAACCGTTAACTCATTAGAGCCGCCAAGAGGGCCTCATTTAAAGACCGCCTAGATAACAACGCACACAACAGCAAAGAGCTCTTCAACATTGTGAAGGAACTCTCTAACCCCAGCTCTAACACCAACAACATCCCGCCCTCGCAAGATCTGTGCGACTTGCTGGCCATCTGCTTCCACTGCAAGATCGCCAACATCCACGACAGCTTCAACACCACGACCACCCCGAGAACCACCTCCCCCACGACCACCACCTGCACCAACCGCCTGCTCTCCTGGAACAGCATCAACGACGAGGACACCAGCGAGATCATGAACACCATCCACTCCGGATCTCCGTTAGGCCCATGCCCTCACCACATCTTCAACAAAGCCTGTACAGCCATCGCACCCCTTCTCCTGAAAGTAATCAACATCTCCTTTGAGACAGCAACCTTCCCGGAAAGCTGGAAGCACGCCGAGATCAACGCCGTACTCAAGAAACCCAGAGCTTACCCCAAGGACCTCAAGAACTTCCGACCCATCTCCCGTTCCCGGCGAAGGTCACTGAGAAAATCATCAACAAACAACTGACCCGCTACATCGAGGAAAACAGCACTCTGGACACATCCCAGTCCGGGTTCCGCAGCAACCACATGACTGAAACCGCCCTCATTGCCTCCACCGATGACATCAGGACCCTGCTTGACAACGGAGAAACAGCGGCCCTCATCCTCCTGGACTTGTCAGCCTCCTTCGACGTGGTCTGCCACCACACACTACGAACACGCCTACACGACGCCGGGATCCAAGAGAAGTTCCTCGACTGGACCACATCCTTCCTCTCGGGAAGATCTCAGAGCGTCCGCCTCCCCCCTTCTACTCCAATGCCACCGAAATCCTCTGTGGCGTACCCCAGGGCTCTTCCCTTACCCCTCACCCGCGTCGCCCGACAGCACGACCTCAACATCATCCCCTATGCTGACGACACCCAGCTGATCCTCTTCCTCACTGAAGACCCTCACACCGCCAAAACCAACCTCCAAGAATGAATGAAAGCCGTCGCCGAATGGATGAGGAACAGCCGACTGAAGCTGAACGTGGACAAGATGGAGGTCCTCTTCGTCGGTTCCACCCCTCCAGCCTGGGACGACTCCTGGTGGCCAACAACACTAGGAACAGCCCCGACACCCACCGACCACACACGCAACCTAGGGGTCATCCTCGACTCCACCCTCTCCATGACTAAGCAGGTCAACGCCGTCTCCTCATCCTGCTTCAACACCCTCTGAATGCACCGCAGGATCTTCAAGTGGATCCCCACTGAAACGAGAAGAACAGTCACCCAGGCCCTCGTCACCAGCAGGCTGGACTACGGAAACGCCCTCTACGCAGGAACGTCGACCAAGCTCCTGAGAAGACTGCAACGCATCCAGAACGCCTTGGCACATCTGATCCTCGACATCCCCCGCCACAGCCACATCTCACCCCACCTGAGAGACCTGCACTGGCTCCCCATCAACAAGAGGATACCCTTCAAGCTCCTCATCCACGCACACAAAGCTCTCCATAACACCGGTCCAGCATACCTCAACAGACGACTCAGCTTCTACACCCCCACCTGCCAGCTCCGCTCCGCCGCCCTCGCCCTCGCCACAGTCCCCCGCATCTGAAGAACAACTACCGGCAGCAGATCTTTCTCCCACCTCACCGCCGAAACCTGGAACACCTTCCCCACTAACCTACGGCAGACCCAAGACCTACTGGCCTTCAGAAGACTCCTCAAGACTGGCTCCTCGATCAGTAGCAGCGCCCCCCCAGCGCCTTGAGACCCTCACGGGTATCTAGTGCACTCTACAAGTGTATTGATTGATTGATTGACTGATCAGCATCATGCCTTGCACCTCTTTAGGAAACTGAGAAAAAGAAAAGTAACTAAGTACTAAGGTAAAACATTTGACCAGTGTCACATGAGTTTTTACCCAATCACTGCTCCAAAGCCGTTGGTCTTAAATCCCACTGAGTGTCCAATTTACTGCACACCTTTGGGCAAATTCACTATTACTTCATGCAACATACCACAACAACTAAAGTTGGTGCATTACACTGCACTGAGTGGGAGGTAGAGAGCAGGATAGCATCAGGTCTACCAATGCTGGAACTGCTGCTCTCTTCCCAGCACTGGGGCACATTTTGTCTCCCTCCCACTATGAATATACCTCAGCACCACAGAGCAAAGATGTAAATAGGACCCTAGAATATAATTTGTAGGGGAAGGGTAACCTTACAAAACTTTGCTGATAATATAAACCTTTTACACTTTGTATATGTGCAGTACAGTGCAGCACACAAGTTAATTGTCAAACAATTTTTAGAAAATAAAACTTTTCATCCTACCTTGTACCTGTCTCACTTAACAAGATTGTGTTTTAGCAAACTGATATGGTCACTGCCTCCTAAAAATTGTCCACTTTCTGACAGTAGTCATTGGTGTATTATATCACATGTAATGCAGCTCTGTAAGGGCATGCTCAATACAGAAGTTAAGGCTTTATGTACAATTATAGCTGATCATTAGTGGAGCAGAGATATAGGAAGGTATGCTGCTGAGGTTCTTTCTCTGTATCACTTCATCACCTGGAAAAATCTGAAGTTGTGTCTATTTCTGAGATATTAGTGCAAGTGGTTAGGGCATTTGGCACAAGAAACACTTTTTCCTTAGCTCTCCAAACATGAAATCACATTACAAGTTAGGCAGAATAGGGTGAGGTAGTTGTCAATTTACCGGGTGTTTAAAATTCAGTTTTTAACTTGAAAATGAGGCATAACTTGTGGAATCGGTGTTTTAACAAACTGAATTTTTATTTTTGCCTTTTTTATGGGTCTCTTTCTACGATAAATTTTAGCTAGTGTGACCTGCTGGAATCTATCAGGTTAAAACAGAAAAGCATTGATAATTATCACACAATTCCTAATTCCTATCCATGTCGAAACGTGTTTGCAAAGAGATCAGAATTTAGTCCTGCACTTGTGATGACGTCCATGGTGCATTAGCAGAGGCGTTTATGATGTTACACTTTGAAATTGAAATTGCATTTATATAGTGCTCACTGACAGTGATGGGACATTGAAACACTTTACAGTGAGTAGCACACTACTCAGGAGCATAGAGCTACGGGTCAGGCCATTGGTTGTTGGGGGTTAGTCTTGCATGCTAAAGGAAACTATTCCTTTATTCCATGCATTTACTCCAGTTTCTTTGTGGTATACTAATGACTAAGGTTTGATCATTAAGGGGAATGCGAGAAGAAATTGATTTCTTTAAGGCAGACTGACATTAGATTTAGAGTAGTTTATTTACAGAAGAGGCATAGAGAAGGGAATCCGAAATGGATCAAAATACATTAAGGAGGGAAAAAGTAATTCAAGGTCATATTTTCATGCAGGGTTTTAAGGGATATAGCATATGGAGATTTTTGCAACAACATGTAATTTTTATTGACATGGCAGACACTCGCTTCACTGCAAAATTCAAGCCCAGTGCTTTAATAGTGACCATGAAGCAGTGTGACACATCCCAGTAACCACAATTAATATGCAGGGCCATCAGAGTATGTGCCAGGAAGGACTCTTGGCCTGCACCTCAAGCTCAAAGGGCACTCAAAATCATACACTTATAGTTTTTTTTTAATTATTTGATAAATCAATTTTTATGGCCAGATGCATCAAGTGCTCGAATTGACCCAGACCTCTGAGAGGAACTTGTAATGCGGCATTTATCTTTTTCACTATCTTGGCCTTCCACAGTATAAGGCTGTCTATTAAAATATACTTAATCATTATTAATAACAAATAATTAATCATGAGTAATGCATGTCGCTGTAGTTGCAGAATAATCATTCATTGCTCTATTTCTTAGTGGGCAATGGATCCCCTTTATTTATTAATGTTACAATATATATATATTTTTTTAAGTTCAAAATAAAGTTTATTGAAGGTTTTGAAAAAGTCATATACACAATTTAAATACACGGGAGCATGAAATTGATACAAGAAAAAGAAAATAAAACACATGAGAACGAGAATCAAAAATCAAAAATAGATAAGAGAAAACAATTCATATGAGATAAATACAAAAAGAAAAAAGAAAAATACCAGCTAGGAGATAAAGAATAATAAATCACTTTGAAATATAGTAATAAACAACAAAGCAATTTTGTAGATATTATGAAAAAGAAAAAAGATAATACAGTAAGAGGAACTCAAGGAGGTTTAGCAACTTCTTGTTGAAAGGGAGATTAGGGCAGAGAACGAAGGGCACACGAATCAAAAAATGAAGTAACCGGATCCCATACCTGCCTTCGTTTTGGGGCTAAAACGAGTGGATAAACATATGTTGTGTCTAATCTATGATTATAGCATACAGCGTACCACCAAGCCTGATAAGAGAGTTTAGTAGAATCTTTCCAAGCCTCGGTAATTTGCTGAAAAGCTACTGCAAGAAGTAAGCCAATTATTTTTATATTAAGATTGCAAAGGTTCCAGATAGGTGATATACTACCTAAAAAAATATGGGATATATGAAACGGATGTGTAGTGGAAAAGATTTTGTTAATTTGAGACCAAACTTGAACCCAAAACCGGTGAACCAGAGTGCAATTGAAAAGCATGTGTAGTAGATCTGCTTGAGGAGTTGAGCAGGACCAACAAGCATGTGATAGGGCGGGATATCTTTTACTAAGTGTTAATGGGGAAAGTAGGAGTCGATTATAGATAAAAAATAGAGTCTGGATGGTGTTTGCAGCCCTAGATGACTTTCGTAACTTAACCCATAGTCTATCCCAGAGATCTACAGGCCATGAAAGGCCCAAGTCCACTTCCCATGCCTCCTCTACCTTTGTCTTGGTGCGTGGTGATGGTGGAGCATGTAAGAAAGAATATATTTTTGACGCCCTGGATCATTTAGAAAGTAAAGTTCGTAGTTGAGAAATGCTAGGAGACTCCTGAAGTGATGTAGAGGATAACCAGATATGCGAATCAAATGCAGATTGCAGTGCTTGTGTTAATCTAAGATAATTGGTACGAAAAGAAGAAGGGAAACGGAAAGATTCTGCAGCAACTGAAAATGGGAGAATACTTGATTGATGAAATAATTGACGTACCCATATAAGACCACGATTTCTCCATGACTTCCAGAAGAAAGGCTTATTATTTATTAAAATCGAAGAGTTGTGCCATATGGTTTGATCATGAAAGGAAGAGATCAAAGGAGGCGGTAGGATTCTTAAAGTATATTTGAGAATTGGAGTAGAAATCGATTGTGGTGAACGAGAAAAAGAGAGGTATTCTAGGAAAGAAAAGGGAGAAATGTATGCCAATTCCAGTGTTGTCCATAGGGGGGAGAAATTGGGAGAAACATCGAGCCATCTAGAAGCTTGGTTTAATAAAAAAGATTTATGATACAAAGAAAAATTTGGGAAATTCACTCCACCCTCCTCCTTTGGCCTTGTTAACTTAGATAAAGACATACAAGACTTTTTGCGACCCCATAAAAATGAAGACAAGATGGAATTAATTTTCTTGAAATGGAACAAAGGAATAGAGAAAGGAATGTTGGAAATCATAAATAAAACTAAGGGGGAAAGCATAATCTTGATCTTATCCAACCTACCCCACCAAGAAAGATATAAGGGGTGCCATTTAGTGGTAAGATCTGTCAACTTTTTAATGCATTCATCCATACAACGGGGAAACCGTACCTGAAAGAGTGGGGGTGAAGTGAAGACCCAAATACTTGATACAATTAGGATTCCACGTAAAGCCGGAAGAAATGAAGTCTGATTTATAAGTAGATTTGCTGAGGGACAAAATTTCACATTTATCTTTGTTTAATTTGTAACTTGAAACAAAGGCAAATGAATTGACTTTGTTTAGAAAGGCAGGTAGAGAAGTTGTGGGTTCAGACAAAAATAATAAAACGTCATCTGCATAAGCAGCCATTTTGATTGTAGATTGTTGAAACGTAAAGCCCTTTATAGCAGCATTTTGGCAGATTCGCAAAAGAAAGGGTTCTAGGGCAAGATTAAACAGGAAAGGAGAAAGAGGACAACCTTGACGTACACCTCTAGCAAGAGGGAAATAAGAAGAAATGCCACCATTCGCTGCAATAGCAGCTCTGGGATGGGAATACAAAAGAGAGATGAGGGTCGAGATTCGAGGACCAAATCCGAACCATTTCAACGTTTGAAAAAGATACGACCACTCGACTCTATCGAAAGCCTTTTCCGCATCCAAGGCAATAGCAGCAAGACGATGAGAGGAGTGTGAAGTCTTGGAAAGAATGTCAAAGAACAGTCTGGTATTATCTGAAAGTAGTCTACCCTTAACAAAACCAGACTGCTCCTTCCCTAATAAATCTGGTAAGAAAGATTCTAAACGAAGCGCCAAGGATTTGGAGAAAATTTTGTAATCAATATTTACCAGAGAGATGGGTCTATAATTTTTACAATACTGCGGATCCTTACCTGGTTTGGGAAGAATGCAAATAAGAGCATCAGAAAAAGAACCGGAGGAAGAACCAGAGTCAAGAAAAGAAGAAATAAGAGAAGTTAATTTTGGAATAAGTAAAGCTGAGAAGTGAAGAAAAAATTCTACAGTGAAGCCATCCGGACCAGGAGCCTTATCTTTTTTGAGAGCCGTCAAAGCGCTAAGGAGTTCCTTTTGAGTGATATGTGACTCTAAAGAAGAAAAATCAGGAGTAGTAGTGAAGGGAGAATCAAAAACAGAGGGAAATTGAGAAATATCCTGTGATGAGGAGGTTGTTTCTGAAGAATATAGTGATTTGTAAAACTGATGAAATTCCGTTAAGATGTCTTCATCTGTGTGTTTTAAGACAGAGTGCCGATCATAAATACTGTCTATACTGGTCTTATTCTTTTTAATTTTCAAATAATTAGCCAATAATTTGCCAGCTTTATTTTGGCCTCCATAAAATTTAGCACTAGAACGCAATAGGTAGTTGGAAGCATTATTTGTGGTATCCTTATTAAATTGCAACTTAGTAGCTATGAGCTCGTGTAGGCAATCAGAAGATTTAGAAGCAAAGTATCAGTATTCTAGATTCTTGATCTTAGAGAAGAGTTCGTTATTGACTTGCTCAGCTTTCTTACGTTTATGAGAGACAAAACCAATAATGAAATCCCTAGCAGATGCCTTAAAGGCATCCCACACAACAGGAAAAGACACCTCAGAAGACTCATTACGTAGGAAAAAATCATGAAAGATGGCAGTAAAGAGTGAAACAAAATCAGAGTCAAGAAGGAGAGAATTATTAAAACGCCATTTTTTGTTTAGAGCTGGCTTCTGCAAAATGTCGAGGTGAATGGAGACTGGTGCATGATCCGATATTAAAATGGAACCAATGTCAGAAGCAAAAAGAGATTGAGAAAGATGATGTGAGATAAAGAAATAATCAAGTCGGGATTGCGTCTCATGTGGTGGAGAGTAAAAAGAATATTCTCTTAGGGTGGGATTACACAACCTCCAGGCGTCAATAAGTTTGAATTGATGTATATGTGCCGTGAAAGATTTATGTGATTTGTGGGGATTGTAAGTGGTAACAGAATTTCTATCTAAAAAAGGATCAAAAACTTCATTGCAGTCTCCCGCTAAAATAAAATTATCTTCATAATATTGGGTGATGTGAGGGGATAGGAAAGACCAAAAAAAAGCATCACCTGTAGTTGGGGCATAGATATTGAGGAGGGAAACTGGGGTACTATCTACAACAAACTTAACCAAAACCCATCTGCCAGATTGATCCGCTGAGTCAGCAACAAATTTGACAGAAAGAGATTTATGAAATAAAATGAGAACTCCATTGCGTTTACCATCACCAGGGGAAAAAAATACTTCCCCAACCCAATTTCTTTTAAGTTTGATAGATTCCTCAAGTGAGAGGTGCGATTCTTGTAAACAGGCAATGTCCGCCTTAAGTTTAGCTAAGTGTGACAAAACTCTCTGCCTCTTTATGGGGGAGTGCAAACCTCTAATGTTCCATGAAACAATCTTTAAAGGCATTTAAAAAAGCAAGAAAAAATACATAACAAGCTGGTAAAGACAATTCAATAGTAAGCAATCAATAATAAATGTGAAGGATAAATGACAAAAAACCATTAAAGTGTGAAAAGATGAGCAATACATAATGCAACAATTTTGTATATATGAATAAGTAAAAATGTGAGAAAATGAACTTTCAATATAGTAATATAAGAAAAAAGAACTGTATTCAATAATCAATGAAGACAAGAGGATACATGATAAATGAGCTAAAAGCATGAGAAATGAAAGAGAAGAATAGGAAAAATAGGAGAGCGGCCAAGAGAGAAGGAGAAGAATGAAAAGAAATGAATAAAGGGTAAGCCTTATCGGACGGGAAGAAGAAAGAGACAGGAGAAGAAGAAGAAGAAGAAGAAAAAAAACACAAAAAAGAAAAATAAAAAGAGAGAAATATGACTTACAGAACATCCAAAACATGTACGGGTGGGAGGGATGAAGGCCACATAGGATAATGACGGGTACGCAACTCGTGGGGGAAGGCGGGGGGGGAGAGAAGAATCAGCGAACTCCAGGAATAAAATGAGGAGAAGGGAAGACACGTGGGGCAATGCGCCTGAGAAATGTCTGGATACAGAGCTGTAAAAAAATAAATATGAAAGACCAAAAAAAAAAAAAAAAAAAAAAACAAGAACAGCATTAACAACTAGGTGATTCAAAGAAGTAGTACATAACAGAACAGCATCTAAAAACTAAGCAACATAGTGAGAGAAATATATAAGCAGTACCATAAGACAATCATAAAGAACATCAAGTAAATTGGGAAACAGAAGCAACATCCATAGCACTAGCGCTGTGTGAGTATAAAAAACTCTTCAGTTTCAGCGGGTCTTCGTAAGTAGTGGTTTTGTTATTAAAAGTCACCCTGAAAAGGCAAGGATGAAATAAACCATAACGTGCACCAAGTAAACGCAATTGAGGCCTCAGTGACAAGAATTCCTTGCGTCTGTCAGCTGTTGCTTTGGCATAATCCTGGGAGAAAAAGAGGGAATTGCCTGACCATGTGATACGTTTCATAGCTCGTGCAGCTGATATAATCTTGAGCAGATCTGTATATTCAAGGAAGTAGATGATAACTCCCCTAGGTTTCCTGACAGTTGAGGAGGAAGATGCATTCGAAGGAGGACCTAAACGATGAGCCCTTTGTATATTAATGTAAGTACTATCAGGCAATGAAAGAACTTTTGGCAAGAAGAATTTGAAAAACCCCAGGGGGTCTGACCCTCTGTCCCTTCCCGAAGGCCATAAATACGTAAATTATTCCTTCTATTGCGATTCTCCAAATTTTCAAGTTGCTTGTGCATGGCTGAGACTTGCGCACAAAACGGATCCACCTTTGAGACAGATGAGGTCAAGGAAACAACATCACGCTCCAATTGGGTGACCCGACCATCAACAGCCAATAACTTGTCTGTGATTGTTTGAAGAGTGGCTCTAGACTCATCGATGAAGGGACGTAAACCCCTTATTTCTTCCAAAAGTATGTCCATGGTAGCCAAGTTAGACTGCTTTGGAGGAGAAAGAGGATCCTTTTTAAGCCTTTTCGTTGAACCCTTACTGACTGAAGAGACAGACGAATTCGATGATGATGACGGATGCTTAGAAGATGATTCCTGTGAATCCTCCATTTCGAGACATTGAAATCTGGAACTTGTCTGAATTAGGAACTTTCGTGAAGGAATGGAAGGTTTTTGCAAGTCTTTTGTAAACCTACTCATGAGGAAGAAAACATTTTGTACCAAAAAATAGAATAACACTTTACATTAGATAAGTAAGTTTACATGTATAATAAGCAAATAGAAGTGAGGAGAACCAGTCAAACGATTATAAAATGAAGCAGAAATATGCAAATGACATAAATGCAAACATAATGAATTAAAATTCCACTATATGTAAGGTACTAGCATATCAGAGAACAGTAAAATGCAATAATATGAGAGGATACATCCATATATTGACGAACCCATTTAATACAGTATATAGGAAGGTATAACAGTATGTTTGCATAAAATTGTTAAAGAGGCATTGGACATAAGACCTCAAAACGTCAAAAAATGCAAAGTAAGGCACTGTATAATAAAAGTCAAGGAGAGTGTAGGAGATCTTTAAGAAAACCACTTGAGTATTTGAAAATAAATACATAAATAAATAAATAAATAAAGGCTCCAAAGCTCAAATGAGAAGCTGAAAATGAAGTATTTCGAGCACAGGCAGAACTGACCTCCAAAGCCTGAAGTAGGAATAGTAAACTGCAATGCAAATATTAGTCAGAAACTGTACATCAATAGAATTGAAAGGTGATGAAATGGTAGCAATTAGGCAAGTCAGGGTATGTACAGTAGAGCAAACTGTAATGGCAGTATGAAAAGAAATAATATTAGCTGAGAATCTGCATTCAGCGAAGAAAAATAAGTTTGAAGCAGCAGTAGACTTGAGGAACCATTGCAATAATAAGCAGCAGCACAAACCAGAAAAGAACCAGCTGCCGTGTGCCTCCAGAGATAGACTGCCGAGTAACTGCTAGGAGCAAAGCTCCGTCAACAGGGATCATAAAATGGCGGCCGCGCCACCTCAGATGTACTAGAAACCAACAAATCGGCAGACGAAAGGCTGCAGACTGCACTTAAGTTTTCACACAGCGAAGGCAGTACAACATATGCGCATTGGGAAGGAGCGGCATGTTGAATCACGATGTGACTAGAAACAGGAACCGGAATATCGCTAGGAGCGGAGCTCCGTCAGCGAGGACCGGATAATGGCCACGGTCTCACCAGGCAACACAGTTATGCAGACATGGAAACGGAGCCTTCCGACATCAAAAGCGTCAGCTGACGGGACCTTCGTGTGCAGCAAACTGTCCGAAAACCGGTGTGGCTGTTTGGAAGCCTCAGAGCTTCGTAGGGAGCCGCGTCATGTTCTCCTTTACAACTGCAGCCCGGGAGAGCTACGGGAACGCCGCCATCTCCTGCGGGCGCTAGCCACGCCCCCCGTTACAATATATTTTTAACCTGAATTAAATTGAGAAACATCCTTGAATCAGCATTGGTGTTGATGCATATTTGGGCAGAGAGAACTGGTGTACACTGTTGACCCCTCTAAGAAAGCTGCCAAAGTTACACTTACTATAACAATATTTTCATCAATTTGGCCCAGGCAATCTATGGTTATTGTCTATGGAACAACTACCATTCTGTTGTCCTTCTGAAATGGTGAGGGACACGGGCAGTGGGGACAACTGATGTGACCATCACATGACTAGTCTATTTTATTTACATTGACTTCCTATTCCTGCACGGATTCACTTCATGTCAGCTTGTCTCACCTATAAAGTCCTATAAAAGCTCATTACCATTTTGGGATGCTAAAAGGGTCCACAGCGAGGCCAAGGAGCCAAAGGGGTAAGTAACCTCGCTCATCTCTACTACAGCTAATTACCGACATTCTTGAATCCTTACTCTATCAAAAGACGAGCAAATCCCCACTGTCTTTTTAGCATTGTACAGAACATTCCTATTAATTTATTAAGATTGCTGTATAATTCTTCTTTTCCTGCAATGTAATTCTTCTTTTGTTAAATTTCAAATGAGTTTTTATGTAAGGTGGCCTAATATACTGCAGGAATCAGGTGTTGTATTTAAACCATTAAACAATAAATAAATAAACAAATAAATATCGGTAAAAAAGAAAAATAAACTGTTTGGAACTCTTGAAATAAGTACGTTTCTGACCAAAGAGATGTTGACATTAAATCCACTTAGAAAAAAACTTTTTTTTATTGATAAATATTGGATAATTTTTCAAACGATGTAGAAATGTTTAGAATGTGGGGTTTCTGTAACCCTGCTGCAGAAAACAGTATGTTCCCCCAACCCTCCAAAAGCGATTCTATGCAGGAGAACTTTTTAGTATAGGTAGAAATAAGTTGGAAAACGAGACACGAGCCAAGATGGTGGCAGCATGTGTTGCTGAAGCGGCTGCTCTCTCCTCTCCTACCTCTCCCTATACCGATAATCCACTTGTGTATGGAGTGAACACGGAGCTAAGTAACCTCGTGGGCCTTAGAAAAGTGAGGGATTGCTGAAACCCACTGTTTGTCCTCTGGGTTTTCCTTCGGTTGGACATTCGAGAAGCTGTTGGTCTGCGGGGTACTGCACAGGAAGGATTTGGCGCTGCTCACCTGAGGAGGGCGCTTTGCATGTGGTCTATACGCAGAGGATACAGTGTTCTTCCGCCGCGGTGGAGGTGGGAGGAGTGGCTACCTAGATGCAGCACTCTATTCCTGGTCTATGGCACACATGGTAGTACGGGTGCCAAAGCCCGGGCAGCGGAAGCTGCCCCCAGCGAGAAGGCAGCATCAAGACAAAGCGGAGTGGGGAGGAGAGAAGCAGAGGAGAACACTCAAGCGAACCTGGAAAGCTATGAAACTATTAACTCAAAGAAGAAACAAAGGCAAACTCTCAGGAAAAACTGCTGCAATAATCCTCCAAGGAGTCACTGGGCCCTTCTGATGTACAAGGGGGCCAACCTGGGAACCCGGATGCACGTCAACCTGGTCAATCTGGAGGAACTGATGGGACCCCAGGCACTGTGAGTATAAAGGGAATGGGAGAGCAGGGGAGCACTGATCAATCCGGGCTAGCAGCACTAAAGAAAGTGGAGGAAAGCACAAATAAAGGGCCTACTATTGCTTGGCCAAAGCGGGACCTCTCTAAAGGGGCTCTCATATAATGGTTGCCACTAATGCGCAAAAGTCACCTAATCAGGACTGCAGCAACAATATTGGGGGGCAGTGAGACCCTGATACTGGAGACCTGTTCTTTTCACTCTCCGATCACTCTGATGGAAATGAAGAAGATCTTGATTTACTAGATCATTTGAGTAGGAAAGGCTCTCAACACATACATGAGGGCACCTTTAGTGACGAAAGTGTATCCCAAGAAACTTGTAAAAAAACAGGGAGAACCTTTGACCGTAAAAAGGAAAATACCACTTTAGTGGGATTACTCAGGCACACCAAGCCTAGAAGGAACTAACCCATCTGGCAGGATTTCGGGGAATCAGGATGGTCGGACGCGCCCACCCAGGATATAATACACCAAAGCATCATGGCACATAAGGATGAGACGTGCTCAGACAGCAAGAGTGTCCATCTCGCAAATAGAAAGATACAGGCAGCAATCAGGAAAGTTGCAAAAACATGTACGGAATTCACAGAATGCATAACGGAAGTGGAGACAAGATTAAGCACCCTAGAAAATGACGCACAGAGTGACAAGAAAGTGGTCAAATCTCTTGAAACCCAGATGACGTATACCCAGTGGAAGATGAAAGACCTAGAGAATAGACTTAGAAGGAACAACTTGAGAGTACTGGGTATACCCAAGGGAGCGGAGGGAGGGGATCCATGGACATTCATCATTGAGCTATTCAAAGGAAACTTCTCTGAATTGTCTGCTGGCCTTGGGAAACCGAAATACAAAGAGCCCATAGGTTTCCTTTCAAACAACAAACATGGCATGCTAAAGTAGGTGGCAAGCCAAGGTCGATGCTGGTTTTCTTTGGAAATCTCCTCCTTCATCAACTGATATTCGAAAAGGCACAGACCGATCCGAAACACCTGCTCCTTCTTTGTGCGCCTTGATTATTGCCACACTACCGTAGAACGAAGATAGCGTTTGAGGCAGATGAACCACGCTTCCAAAATAAGGGAGCTCAAGTCATCCTACTAAGTCCGGCAACATTGAAGGTGATAATACAAGACAAAACCTACTTTTTGTGTCACATATCAAGGCCAAGGAAATTCTAGACACTTTGGAAGGAAGGGGGTAGAACAAGGGCTAGAGAGACAGTTGGGATTCTAAAAAAAGGGGGGGGGGGAAATGGGAAGCCTGTGGGGTATGCTTTGCATAATTTTTGTTATTTGAACTTTCTTTTTTATTTTTTAGGAATATAGGGCAGGTACTGATACTGTTGTTCACTTTGGTGGTGTTGGGAGATATCGGTTGGAGGGACGGGAGCGACAACACCCTTTATCAATGATGGACCAGGCTGGTCTGTTTGCCTCTTCTTCGGTGGTGGGGGTGAGGGTGTTGGCTTGGACGGGGCATAGAGAAGGGGAGGCCGAGAGGGTGTGGCAGGGTGAAAGAGGGGGTATGTATTCAGATTCCAGCAAGCAGGAAATTACATAGTTTAAGGATGCACTATCAGCTATCAGCTTTAAAAGGGAAAGAGCTTTGGTAAAGAGAGAAATGTTAGGAGCAGGCCAAGATGAGAATGGGATAGAGGATAAGGTCAATTTAAGTAAAAATCATATGAGCAGGAATATAAAAACACAAAATGTGGGAAGATAGAGTATCTATAGTAAAACTTAATGTGTGTGGGCTAAACAATAGAATTAAAAGGCTGAAAGTGACATCAGTGCTAAAATTATGGAAGAATGATATTGTTTGCCTTCATGAGACCCATATTACCTGGTGTTAAAGAAAACTGTTATCCTATCTTGGCTTTGACCTCTTAGCATGTACACAGGAAGACCTTACCTCTAGGGGATAGCTATATTAGGGAAGTGCTCTAGCAGTACTGTCTTCCAAAAATGATCGGATAAAATGGGGAGGTGGGTAATATTAGATTTTAAGATTGGAGGAGGATGGTTTACGTTGTGTTAAATATATTGGGCTAATATTGACAAGACCGACACGCTGGATTTTTTAAATATCGTTGTCAAAGTGGCCAACCCATTGGTAATATGTGGGAATTTTAATATACATATGGAGGTGGGAAAACGTACAACAGCCCAGGGATACAGGAAGGAAACCTATGTTATATAAGGTGCTCACCCGTCTAGTGCAGACCCATGGGCTGACAATGTGTGAGAGAAGCTAATGGCCCCAAATCGGGAATATACTCTCTTCTCACATCCTCACAATAAATTAGTCAGGTTGGATTACTTTTTCACATCTAGGGTACTGACCAATCAAGCTAAGATCCGGAGTCATCCTAGGGTACTATCTGACCACAATCCCCTGAGCATCAAGTTTTCCCTGAAAAGGGTGTGAAACCATGATCCAAGTGGACCTTCAATGGGAAACTTTTATGCAATGAACAATACCTAGATCATATGCAAAAGAGGGTCACCCAGTGTTTTAGAAGTCAACAAGGGTACAACTAAAGAGACAACAGTTCGGGATGCATTCAAAGTAGGGATCTGGGGCAAGACGCTAAGCTTTGCCCTACATCAGGAAAGGGAGAAGCGCAACAAAATTTGTGAATATTTAAAGGAACTATCCCTCCTTGAGGAAAACCAGCCACAGGAGATATCTCAGAGTATTAGTAATCCCGAAACTCACTGGAAAATAGCAGGGGTTAGAGTTAAGATAACACAGTTTGTCAACCATTAGAATGCCAATAATTATCACCTAAAGAAATTGGAATGTTATGAATATGGGGAAAATGTGTGTCATCTTTTAGCCCTCTGGACTAGGGTAAGGGAAGTAGCTCTGGGGATTGAGGCAATCAAGGATGAGAGTGTGGTTAAACATACAGCTTCTTCGGAAATTATTAAAGTGTTTAAAGATTTTTATGATAAATTATACACACAAGAGAGGCAGCTTACAGCAGGTGAGCACTTTGAGACATTACAATTAATTGAAGAGTGGATGCTTGATACAGTTGATCAACTGACTTTCGAGCAGCCAATATGGTCAGAAGAATTGACTGTGACAATAAGGTCTCTTGCCGTTGGTTAAGGCCATGGCACCAGATAATATTACTTTAGAATAGGTACTACTGAAGGAATTAATGGAGGAGATGTTGATGGTCCTTAGGAAACACCAGTGTCATGGGGAGAAATCCACATAGTTGTGTTTCAAAAAATATAAGCCCCCATTAAAGCCCGGATCATAAAGAACAATATCATTAATTGATTGTAAAGCTAAGATCTATTAAAAAAAAATAGCAACTCGTCTAGCAAAAGTAATCACGAAATTAGTATTTCTAAGGCAGCCCAGCTTCATCCCTGGTCGTGGGACCACAGATCACATTAAAAAAGTGATCATGATTTTTGACATTATAAATAACAGGAAATGGGCATGATTTTATTGGATTCCGAGAAGGCATTCGACCGGGTGTCCTGGCCCTTCCTTTGGGCAGTACTTGGGAAATATGGTTTTCGTCCTGGATATGTTAGGGATATTAAATCACTGTACCTAAATCCTAGGGCTTAGGTGCGAATCATGTGAAGAGAACCTGAAGAGACCTATACTTCTAGGGGCACGAAGCACGGGTGTCCATGCTCGCAATTACTCTTTGCTCTATATATTAATCCTCTGATTCTGAAACTAGAAACCAGCCCTCTGATTAATCCGGTAGTGGCTGGACAGGCAGAGTATAAAGTACTCACATATGCAGACGACATAGCAGTAGCCACCACAAATCCACATCAAGTTCTGAGAGAGATTGAAGGAATAGCTAAATCATTTGGATCCTCATCGGGGTATAAGCTAAATCAGGAGAAAACTCAAATAGTTTGCACTAGCAACATTGGGCCGTTTGACTCCCAGGTTGTGAATGAAACAATCTATCTGGGAGTACACATTACTTCAGCGCTGGATGATATTGTTAAACTAAATCTCAGTCCCTTGGTGCAAAGGGTAGAGCAAGACTTGAGAAGATTAAACCATCAGTATCTCTCATTGGTGGGAAGAGGGAATGTAATTAAAATGACGGTTCTCCCTAAATTAATATATGAATTGAGAGCCTTGCCGCTAGAAATCAACCGTAACTGGCTAATAGAATTGGAAAGCACATGCTATGGATTTTTATGAGGGTTCCAGAAGGTAAGAAGAGCATCCAAGTATATGACACTACCTATTCATCGGGGGGATAGGGAGTCCCTAATATAAACAGGTACTACTTGGCGTGTATGCTACAAAATATGAACATTTTAACAACAGGTAATTTGCAGGAGCTTGGCCCCACAGAGTCCCTGACAATCTATGAGCTCATGATGGGGGAGGAAGCCAAAGGACTTTTTTGAAAAATCATGGTCCCAGCTACTATAAAGAAACAAAATGTAAGGTTTTGATGGGGGCATTTAGAGTATGGCAACAAGTAAGGAAAAAAATGAAACTGTGTAAGCATAATTACTATACACCGCTGAGGATGACTCTCAGTCTCCCATGAATATTTCATGATCCAATAGTGAGGGAGTGAGGGCAGAAAGGTATTCGATGGTTGGGGGATTTGTTATCCAATGAAAATGTAATGTTGTTTGCTGAGATTCCCATGAAACAACCGTTTCAATATCTCCAGATTCTGGATTTTTTAAATAGATTTGAGAAGACCATGGGAGTAATGAGTTGGATACCTATCATCAAAGGAATGGGTAAAAGAGGTAGAATTGGTGCTATATGTGAATTGTTGATGCAATATCTCCCGACGATCTAGACACACAGAATGTGAGGTGGGAAAGGAAATTAAGATTGGAGGAAATGGTTTTGCAAGAATCTTTGGATATGAGCGATAGAGTTTTATTAATGGCCGGACTTAGGAATCAGCATTTTAAAAACTGTTTTTGATCTGTAGGATACGGCAGATAATGTTTTTAAATGGGGAAAGAGATAGGATGACTGCTGTCCATGCCATGGAGATGCAGGAGTGGATATCGTACATATGTTTTTTTGCTGCCCAAAGCTAGGACCCCTATATCTGGATATGGCGAAGTTTGACTGGAATCCAAATAACAATCAACCCCCAATTGAAACTCCTAAAAGGAGTAGAAAATTGGCAGGAAATGAACCAGTAAGAAAGGAGGGTTATCTCTTGTTTATTGGCATGGCAGTGATATGGATGTTTATTGCTACAAGATGGCTCAATCTGGAGCACCCCACTTTTTATGCGTGGAAATCTAGGTTTTTAGCCATTTATACCCTAGACACTAAGGGCCCGGTTCCGATCTGGGTCGTAAGGGCTCCAAATGATGTTCCAAGCCCTTCCGACCGCATTAGAATGTGCCGGCTGGATTCTTTTCTGACCGAGCCATTTCGATGGGCTCGGTCGGAAAGGAACCCGACTCGGATTTCTGGATGGCTTACGACGGGCTCAGAGAGCCTGTCCGCCGTCTGGAAATCCTTCAGTACTCCCCCGGTCGCCTCTTTACGACCGAGGGAGTACGATGTCAGTTTTTCACTGCCTTTTTGTGCCGGTGTTTCTGGCACGAAAAGGCAGTCTGAAACTGTCTCTGTGGGCCCCCAGCAGGGTGCGGGGCTGCAGAATTGCAGCTTGGGGGCACCTATGGGGCCCCTCTGTTTATCACTGCACCCTGTGGCAGGCATCTTGGGGTGCCGGCCACAGGGTGCAGGGATGAACTGCTCCCCTGCTTTTCATAATAAAGGCATGCACTCCCATTGTGAGGTATACGAGTGCGACCGAACAGGGTTCGGTCGCATCGTACTTGCAGGGGCGTAACCGACGACAGCAGGTCGGTCGGTTACGGCTCCTGACCGATGTCGGACGGACCTGAGTCCGTCCGATATCCGAATCGGCCCCTAAGTTGTATGATTGTAAGTGCCAGAAGACGCACAAATGGGGAGCCCGGATATGGAGTTCATTCTCTCAATGGCTGTATCAGTGCGAACTATAAAATCTGACTAGTAATGTATGTAAATATGTTCTCTGGCACCCTGTGGTACAGGAGTATACAAATTATATGAGTACTCTCTGATATACTGTTTTTTTTCCTGTTTTTATACGTATTTCAGCGTGGCACTAGCACTACATATTAAATAATTACCAAAGTATATTTAAAAATATTTATACCGTTTATCTCTCTCCTGGTAGCTGTTGTTATCTCGTATAACTCTTAGCTATTTTTTATAGCTTCACATGTCTTATAAAATCTCTTGTGTATTTTACAGAATTATTGTTATGATACTGCTGCTTCTATTGTCCATCATCGGTCTGTTGTATGTATGATATATGACCCCCTTTTAGAGCGTCAATTTGTTTAATCTTTTAGATCTTATATGGAATGCTATGTAGTCAGTTCGCTGTTTAAAAAAGTTATTATTATGTTTGTTGGATGAGATAAGGATAGAAACTGTGATCTTGCTGGGCTTCTGATGTATACCCCAAGAAAATTAATTAAAAAAAAAAAAGAAACCGAAGAAATACATTGGAAAACATATCAATAGTGTTCGGTACAGGATTAATGAATAAGTATGCTTGAACGTTAATAAAATGAAAGCAAGACAGAATGGAATATGTAGTGCTGGGAACCCCAATGGGCAGTTACAAGCCTGAAATATGTAGACAAGGGACTATGAATGCTTGAATAATTCCTTTCAGTAGAGATCCAAGCTTAATAGTTTTTTTAATCGTGTCCCAGGTACTCATAAAATAAAGACAAATCTTTTGGGTACACCCCTAGACATTTTGAACTACCCTGGATCCCTCTTTTTATCCGGTTCATAATATTTCTGAGCACTCTAGTGTGGTTTAGTCTATCCAGGTGGTGTCTACCTACCTGGTTGTGGAGAGGATGCAATTGTGAAAGCTTCCCATGATCAGTAGTTAGTGAGGTATTCTCATCCAATATCTCATGGTATTTGCAATATACAGGCAACAATAAACTCATGTCACTATAAAAGACCTATGGCCCATTTATGTGCAAATTGTAATTGTTAGGGAGGTGTGTGCGTAGGTTATTGTATTCTTCTAGGCCTCCTCTTGGCATATACAGAATCATCACGATAGGGCATAATAAATGAACAATGCTCTCTTAACAAAAGAGAGCTCAAATAAGGGAAAGGTTTGAGGGTCTTTCTTGCAGTCAAGGGAGCTGTCTTCCTTTCTAATGTGGCTAAAACTATTAAGATGTATGTCCTTATTCATGTGTCAAACAACACTGACTGGTCTGCAAAGTGTAAACCACATTCCTTCCCTACTATCAGTGTCTACTCAATGTCTTTTAAGACACTGGTTAAGGCAAGTTCATCACCCTTAATATTGGTTCTTTATGCAAAATCAAATTTTTCCTGCCATTCCTTCACTATTCTTTCAATGCTAACATGTGTGTGATCAATACCTCATAAGTCTAAATGAGAAAAAGAAATAGTAGTATGGTCAACCAATCAAATGGATTGATCTACCTGAATTAAGACTTCTGCTGAAAAGACTAGAGGACTGATCTTGAATTTGACGAAGAGGGTACACCATCGGAGTGGCACAGAATACCCACTCTGCCAAACTGAAGGTCTGCCCATCTGATTTACACATGGGCAGACTTTAGGTATGTGATTTTAGGCAATATTTTCACATAAATATGTAAAATTTCACATCTCTGATCCCACTGATTGGATTCTAGTTGTTTTGGTCTCAAATAATTTATTTAAATCTACTTTTCTAAATTGGTGTAGGATTTTTCTTGCACTGTGTTTTCATCTTATTACTTTTTGTGCGCTGCATAAATAATTTAAATATTGCCTCTGAGTTAATCCTGACTGCTTTCATGCCAAGAGGGTAAGCACAGGTTAATTTAGGATTTGCTTGTGACTTCACCCTTACAAGAATTGTGGTTACTGCTGCTTGAGAAGGGTTTCACCCCCTCAACAAGTAACCTGATTTCCTACACTTGGAATGTGAGAGAGAGGGTGTGGCCCCACAAGATTGACTTATGCTATAATTGCAGGGTTTGCCGCTCCTTGCATGGGGTCTGTGATTCCTGGAGACTCTAGCTGTAGGGATCGTCACCCCACCCCATAATGGTCACTTGTCTTCCTCATGCACAGCCGTATTTCGGCAATCTCCAATTGCAACTTCTCCCCCTGTGTCAAGGTTGTGTCAGCGGTCAGTTTGTGATAAGTCTAGTGAAAAGATGCTTAGGGCCACATTACGAGCCTGGAGGTCCGAAGACTGCCAGACTAGTGGTGGTGTGGCAGTTGTGGATGCACCCACCGCCGCACCGGCGGTCTGATCACCCAGTTACGACTCAGGCAGTCAGACTGCACTAGGACCGCCAGCGTAAGAACAAGGGTCAGAGGCAACAATATGCATGGTGCGATCGCCATGGTCCCCTCAAGCATATTACAAGTTTTCTCTCAGCTGTTCCACTGCCATGAAAAGTCTGAGTGGAGAGGAAACAGTGCTTTAAAAATATGTGAATGCACATAGGGGGGCATTCCATACAATAGCAGAGGTCGGCAGTATTCTATGCCATGCAGCGGTTTCAGAGTTTTTGCTGAACTCCGTGCTCCAAGCGAAGTGCAGAGTGCCAAAAGTCTGCGTACTCCACCGGCGAAGTGTAGTTTACCACCCTCCTCTAGGCATAAGTACTAGGTCAGACACTACTGGACTTCTAACTGAAGCTCTGCCAGGAGAACTGCGGTGCTGCTTAAAGGATTCAATTGGACTGTGGACCAGGAAGGTCTTCTTCTCTGTTTGTTGCCCTGCCGCCTGATGCTCTCTGACTTTGCTGAATGAGAGCTGGACTTTTCTCCAAGTGTGTTCCAATGGATGGTTGGCTTGTTTCCTGATGCTTGAGACTCAGGGATTTCAAAGTCTCAGCCCCTGCTCCTGTGCCTGGTTCACTGGAAGTGGACGCAGACACTTGCACCTAGGACACTGACGCATCTCCTGCCTGCATGTAGCAGAAACAGCACATAGACCCAGTTGCTAGAGCAAAATCAGCAGTTCGAGCCAATGCTGCACCTCGAGACCCCCGATGCATTGGAACCATACATTGTCACAGCAGCTTGAAGAAACCGATGACTTCCTTAACTGCGTGTGAAAACCCGGAAAATCAGTCCTCGGAACCAATGCATCTCGGCCAGGCGTCTCACCTTCAGAACTGATGCATCGCCATCCCTGCATGGAGAAGAATCAAAGCATCCTTGACATGCGGGATCGACATTGACGCATTTCCAGATGCATCTTGCCGTCGTGACCAGGAAAGGTACTTTGTTCACCTGGGCCTGTGTGGGTCATGGTGCTCCATTGTGGTTGGCCCAAACTTTGACATTGCCCTGGTTTAGCGTGACCTCATTTAGCGTGACCTCAAGTAACCTCTAAAACACAATTTGCTTCTAAGTGCTATTTTTCACTTATTGTTTTGAAATTCAATATCTCAACTTCTATACATTAGATTTTTGTCATTTGGTCTTCTTTTGTTCAAAATATAATAATATATTTTGCTGAGCCTCCCTGGAGTCTTTTTGTGTTGCTTTGTATGTGAATTGCACAAATACTTTACATATTGCCTCTTTAGATATGACTGACAGCTCTGTGCCAAGCTACCAGAAGGTGAGCACAGGCTCTCTTTTAGTGCGTCCTTAGCCTGACTAGAGTAGTGTTTCCTGCCTGGCCCGGGTGCATACCTCTGTCAACCAGTAATCACAGTTCTCACACATGCCCACTAGTAGCCTTTAACTTACAGATCCTGGGTGCATATTGTACCACTTTACAATGGACTTACTAGTAAACTATTGGAGACTATGTGGCATCATGACCAAAGCTGCTATCCTTTTGAACTGAAGAACCATGTTTGAGTCTCAGCATCAGCTGAACATCTTGTGATTCTGGGTAACACATGTAATCTCCCTGTGCCTAAAAAGCAAAAATAAATGTGTCCTTGTGTAATGTAATTAGCGCTTATGTAAAGTATGAGTTTTCACTATATAAAAATGCAAAACAAATCAATTTTCCAATTGGGTTTCAGCCAATCCTACCATGTTTGAGGGAGAGAGCACAAACACTGGTCAGCAGTGGTAAAGTGCACAGAGTCCTAAGAGCCAACAACAAAGGGTTCAGAAAACAGGAGCGAGAAGGAAAAAAGTTTGGAGTGACCCAGCAGAGAGAGACAAATCCAACAGTACATGTTGGCTATCCATTCCCTGCCTATGTCACATGTCAAAAATGTCTGCAATCCAAATGTCTGTTTCTGGTTTAGAAGGTGCTTGCTTGCATAATTGTTCTATATAAAGCTGCAGTTCTAAGGACCTGCCCGTGTGGAAATTATATTCCTTCCTAAATCCAGAGAAAGACATGAAGGAAACTGAAATAAATAGATGGCCTATTTGCATGATGCTGGCTTCCACCCAGGGCAGGCTGTTCACTGATTAACTAACCTGGAAAATACTCAGGGCCATACTATCAAGTAATTGCAATAATGATTGCAAAGCGCGCTTAGCCCGTTTTTGTCTATCGCCGTCTATCGCTGCATTACATCACTGTGTTAGCAGAGTATTAGCAACGCTTTGCTAACAGGCGATGGTCAAACCAGTGATAGATGGCGATAAACATCATTAGCATGTAAAATCAAGTGATGATTACACAGCGCTAATGAAAAGCTTGTAAATATGGGAGTGTGAACTTAATCTGTCAATCAACCTCCCATTATAAAGATAGCTAAGTGTAATATATTCAAGAAGGAGTCTGGAACAGCCGAGAATTCCAAGATGGCGCCAGTCGGGATACCATCTGATGGAGAAACGAGCGGTCTAGTGGTTGAGGAAGCGGAGGAGAGGACACGGAAGGAGGAGAAAGAGACAGACGGTTGGCACAGGTGTAGAGGAGTTACCGGTGATTGCGAGTCAGAAGGAGGACGTCGGAGAGGGAAGACCAAGGGAGAAGAAGCAGAAAGCGGGTCGGAGAGTGACCAGAGCTTCGAGGGAGCCAGAAAGGAAGACGTCAGCACCATACAGAAGCGGGAGAGTTCCCCAACAAACCCTGTGCCTGTATCCGGACGTCCCTCAAGGGAACAGGACACCGAGATACCAGACGCCATGGTCCTGGGGGACCATGGCTCAAGGCAAGTGTCTTGGGCAGAGGGGTGGAGAAGAAGGTTGGTGGGGAAGGGCTTTATGGGGCTTTGGCACAAATAGGGCACTACAGTTGTGGTGTGACCGCCCTTGTTACACGGACACCTTTTCACTCCCCCCCTCCCTTTTTAGGCAAATTCTTCCATACCTCTCACTTTCGGTGACCTGTGAATAATGGTGATGAGGAGCACACTATAGAGTATTAAAGCTGTAGTTCAGACAGTGACGGTATTGTTGTGTTTCTGTTTCCTTTTGGGAGAGTGCTGGCCCTGGTTGCAGTAGTGATGGACTATGTCAGGAAGAAGAAGGTCTTCATTACAAGACTACCCTCCAAGACTGCGATATTCATCCTTTATGTTGATACCCTTTATGGTATAGAGAGGACATGGGGCAGTCCTACCTGTTGCATCTCTGTATGATTACTAAAGAGGATAACAGCTTATCTGTCTTCATTCGAGCTGTGGAGACTGATATAAGAGTCACAACTAGGCACAAACCCCAGAGCTGAACCTCACTTCTGCAAGAACACTATGCAAGGAGTGCCAATCAAGCAGATCAAATGCCTTCTTCAGATCAATAGATGCCACTGCAACATATTCACAGTCCTATTATCACATGGAAAATGTAAAGGGCGTGCATTAGAGTCAACATTCACTCACTGTGATCTGAATGCATGAAACCTGGCAGAACCCTTCGTAAACGTTTTGCTAAAATCTTGCTTAGTACCTTCAAGTCCAAGTTTAGGATTGACAAGGAGCAGTAGGACACCATGTCCATTGGAACTCTGCCTATTTTCATGTGCATGGTTACAATCACCTTCCTAGTCATCAATGGAAGCACTTTTCATTCATGTGCCAGTTTATACAATTTAAGGAGCTGCTGTGATAGTTTACTCAGGAAGAGTATATTGAAATTCAGGAGAAACCATCGCTACCCTGCATTTTTCCCATTTGCAGCTGGTCCATATCCAATCAATCTCTTCCAGGGATAGCAGGGCATCCAGCTTGTCTCTCTGCTCCACTGACTACTGCACCAGCCCCGCAAACTTAATTGTCCTGACTTGAGGGATCCACCACATGCCCCAGAACATAAAGTTGTATTCAGTAAGCTATGAAGGTTTCATAAATATCTAACTGGGTGTAGAATCTATGGCAAAAAGTGGTAATCAGTGTATACACTTACCTTGCTGAAACTGTAGTCATGATATAGTTGCTGGTGTATATTTAAATTGTGGTACTGTGACATACAACCTGCCTGAGCCTTTCTTCCCAGTATCTGGGTGGCCATCACTGCCCAATGTTTCACACCTGAGTATTAAAGTGTATTAGACACCTAGGCTTTATCACGGTTTGCATCTCCACCTTGAATGGCCCTGCAGGGTTTGGTAAATCTATAGTAACCCAAGCAGCACATGTCGCTGCTTTGAGTAACTCAGTCCTGTGAAGGCGTTCCATAGGTGGAGCAAGGATATTCCCACACATCCACTCATGGATTTTGGTGCATTCCCTAGTAAACTTGGGAATGAGTCAAAATGCCACACCTTCCCATAGGAGGCGCCAAAAGGAGAAATATCTTTATTTCTCCTTGCTGTTTCTTCTTGCTAAGTATGTTGCATTCTGCAGCACACTTAGAAAGAGGCAAACACCTGTAAATATTGTCTTGTGCAAAAAACAATCCTACCAAGTAATCACGGGAGTCAGAAGTAAATACCCCCCTCTGAGAACCCTAAGACCCCCTTCCTACCTGGCTCTCCTCCCTAAGGCCCATCCGAAAGAATATAAAGAAGCACCCCCCATCAACTGCATGCTCATAAACTGCAGATCAGCCTCCAAACATACCTCCGAATTAGCAGAAGCCATACTCTCCCACGACATAGACATAGCATTCATAACAGAAACCTGGCTCAACAACCTCTCCTACCCTAATATGGACACATTAATCCCCCCTGGATTCTCGATGATTAACAAGGACAGGCTAGGGAATAGAGGCGGAGGCATAGCAATCATCCACAAGAATAACATCGCCATTACGGAAACCTCCTCCTGTGCCTACAGCTCTTTTGAATGCCTCTCTGTCAACATCAAAACTCAGGAGTCCAGACCCATACTCTGTCATCTTCTATACCATCCTCCAGGCAATTCTGCAGAATTCGGGGTTCACCTTTCCGACTTGATTGCCCACTGCGCACTAGGCAACTCTAACTACATAATTCTGGGCGACCTCAACCTAAGATGGAATGAAACCAAGAACAAACTCATCCAATCCTTAAATAACCTACTTCAAGCAAACAATCTGACACAACACTGCTTAGAAGAAACTCATCACAGAGGAGCTATCCTGGACGCCAATATAGCGGAAAGGAAGTCTATCACCATCGATCACATCCTCCCCGTCGACTGGTCTGACCATCACATAGTCCTCTTTCATATCAACCTTCCAATCCTGACTATCTCATATCCAAATCGAGACCCCCCCAAATGGGTGAGAAACACAGCCCAAATTCCACGAGCGATCTTAGAAGAAAGAATTAATATGCTGCTCCCGTGCGCCACTGACCACCTCTCAACCAATGATATCACCTCTCTCTATAACACTCAGTTAACGCTTACCCTAGACCAAATTGCTCCCTTGAAACTCAAAAAAGCTAGAAACATCCCCTCCAGATCCTGGTTCACCACTGACATCAACGAGGAAAGAAGGCAATTAAGAGCCGTAGAAAGAACTTGGAGGAATAATCCCTCAACCCCCCACCGTGATCAACTCCAAGAAGCCCGCAGGACGTACAAAAATCACATCAAGAATAAAAAATCTGCTTTCTTCTGCTCAGCATTAGATAATGCAAAAAATCGACCCAAAGAACTTTTCAACATCATAAGAAATCAGACCTCCAAACCCACTCCTTCCTTAACTCAAGCATCTAAAGCTCAGTGCAACAGCTTCGCAACCTTCTTCAACGACAAAATTGCCAAGATTGACCTCGTATTAGGCTTAAACCCCCTCTCTCTCAAGGAGAACAATATGCCCAATACCCTTGTCAACGCTTCCATGAAATCTCCACAACAGTGGTCATCATTCACTCACATGCAGGAAGCAGAGATAGTGAATCTAATCTCCAAGGCCAAACCCTCAGCGCACGCACTGGACCAACTTCCGCCTCTCTTGACAAAAGACCTAAAGCGAGTCCTAGCTCCATTATGGTGCAAGATTATCAACAGCTCCTTGAGCTCTGGATCTGTTCCAGACTGCCTAAAGGTAGGGCAAGTCACACCACTATTAAAAAAACCAGACCTAGACACAGAAGATCTGAACAATTTCAGACCGGTCTCGAACCTTCCATTTTTGGCCAAAATCATGGAAAGATGCGTGCTCCCCCAGCTAACCCTTCACCTTGAAAACATCAAATTTCTAGATCCCCATCAATCGGGATTCAGAAAGGGATGTAGTACTGAATCTGCAATCCTCAACGTCATAGATGACCTACTCAAGTCACTCGACTCCGATCAATGCTGCCTTCTCGTCCTCCTAGACCTATCGGCTGCATTCGATACAGTCAACCACAACCTGCTCCTAAGGGTTCTTCAAGATAGAGTCGGTTTACAAGAGACAGTCCTCCAATGGTTCTCCTCCTTTCTTCACAACCGATCACAGAGAATAAAAATCAAAAACTTCGAATCCGACCTTCATCCGGTTATCAGAGGCGTGCCTCAAGGGTCTGTACTCTCCCCTCAGCTCTTCAATATCTACATCGAACCCCTCACCTCTCTACTCAGAAAATCCAATATCCCATTTCATCTATATGCTGACGACACTCAGCTCTATCTGGAAACTACCTCAATTAATGACATCCAGAGACTAAACAATACGCTCAAGGAGGTACAAGACTGGCTCACAACCAATCACCTGAAACTAAACCAAGACAAGACAGAAATACTACTCATTTCTAACAAAGATGATAACCCTCAAATCAAAGAATGGCTCAAAGCCATCGATGCCCTCAACGGCGACCTCTCTCTAGCAGACTCGGTGAAATCTCTAGGGATCACCCTAGACCCAAAACTTCACATAAAGAAACACATCTCAAAATCTGCTAAAAGTGCCTTTCTCAACCTAAAATTACTTTACAAAATAAAACCCTTCCTCCCCCCCAAGGACCTTCAGCAAGCCACCCAAGCATTAGTCCTCTCCAGAATAGACTACGGGATCGCAACCCTGACAGGGACAGCAAAATCCCACCTTGCCCCCTTGAAGACGACACTCAACGCAGCAGCGAGAATGGTCTCCGGAATTAAGAAATTTGAGCACATCTCTCCAGCCCTGAAAGAACTCAGATGGCTCCCAGTAGAGTTGCGAGCCAATTTCAGAACAGCCTGCATCACCCACAAAGCCCTGCACACAGGCAAACCAGAATACCTGGCAGCCAAGCTCACCAGGGCAGGCCAGTCCAGGAACCTCAGGAGCTCCCACTCTCTACTGCTCATCCCCATGAAAGCTCGCAAGCACAGAACCTTAGCCAAATCCTTTGCTGGTAACGCTCCGAAAATCTGGAACTCCATTCCTCCCCACATCAGAACTATACCCTCGTTCTCTAAATTCAAGAGACTACTCAAAGCCCACTTCCTCGGCCATTCTCGAGGGAACTGACAGACCCCAGACCACCTACATTGTCTCTCCAATTTTTTTCTAAGACTTCGAGACGATCATCAGGGTCTCAACTCTAGATTCCACCTGGGAATAATCAGTTAGATGACCTAATCTGTACAGTTGATCATTTGCTAATTATTGTATATGATTTACAGTTGTGAAGCGCTCTGATACCTTCTGGTCTAGCTAGCGGTATACAAAACTACTAAATAAAATAAATAAAATAATACTTGCAAGCAGACACCTTTGCACCCTGATCCAAGGGTTCCCCGCGTTTGCGGTAGGCTGTGGAATGTGCCATAACTTGGTAGATATGGCCCATTCCTGCCCTCTCCTTTCACATAGTGCAGCAAGTTGTCATGTTGCGTTGCGGGGAAAATGATAAACCAGGCTCCAAATATTGCACATATGCTAACGGGACCAATGGAATGCAATATCCTGTCTAAATTATATTCTTCTGAAAGATATAAAAAATATTAAAGCCTCTCTATTTTCTAGGGAAATCAAGAGGAAAATAAATTGTCAGCAGTGTAGGTTTAATTAAGTAATGTGTTGATGTGTTTATTTTTCACAAATGGCTAATTGTAGCTCATTCTAGTTTCCAGATGCCTCTATTAGACGCTCTTCTTTTGGTGGGGGGGCTTTCAGCTGTGGAGCTGCAAGCGATTTTTCTGTTTTTTCTTGACATATGAACATACATTGTTTACGCCAGGGTCCTGTGGACTGGACATTAGGGCAGCTTGGAAATATGGACTCATTAGCAGCTGTGTGTTATTTTCTTATTAACATAACTGCCCGGAAAGATGCTGCAGCCCCTTAACAAACCTTCTCACCATTAAGTGTCTGCAGTTGCAAATGTCAGCGGGTTGGATAAATGCATTGTTGATTGGCCGTATCATTACACGCCGAGAGGAGGGCATATTTATTTTTGCAGATGTAGCTATTGACACTGGAGACCAATGAGCTGAGCCCTCCAGCTGCCGGAGGACTGCAAAACCAACATGTTTCGCACAATAATTAATTCTGAGAAGTCATTGCGGTTAGATGAACCAAAGCGGTGCCAGTGGGTTAAGGCGAAAGCTTCATTAGCACAGCCTGCAGTGCACCTTGTTAAAGCCCCGTGAATGTAACCCTTGTAAATCTCTATTTTCTTGTTCTGTAACATTGGCCTCCTGAACTGGGTTAAGGCAAGAAATCCTTTCAGGGTAGCGCACTGGTTGCTCTAAGCGACAGATGGAGTACATTGTCATCCCAATCGAAATGGTAAACAGTGATTATATAAAAAATAAACCAGAAAGGAAAATGTAGAAATCAGTGATACCGAATGTCCTAATATAGGAAAGAGAATTGTTACAATGCAATTCACCTGCCTATTTGTATGTAATGGGACAGGTGAATTTAATGTTAAAAACAGGACATGGAAAAAGAGCATGGGGCAACCTTGTGTCCATAGTGCCTAGATAAAAAGGCAAAAAGCATCTAAGTTATGTTGGACAGTAGGGGACAAAGGAGCCCAAGCATTGAGAAATCACATTAAAAAATGAAACAGAAGAGCTTTGTTGCAGAAAGCAATGTTCATTTTTGAATCAGAATTTGGCAAAATGGCCTATTTATACAATTTTAATGACAATGGGGCACATACATCAAGGTAGTCATTTGTGATTACCAAATAGCGAACTTTGAGGATTCGCTATTTGGTAATCGCAAATAACTATGCATGAAGTATTCGCAAATATTTTAGCGAATCCTTAACATTCCTTAATTGCGAATCGCTAATTGCGATTCACAATTAAGGAATGGCTTCCCATTCATTCCCATGGACCTAGAGGCCCATTGGAATGAATGGGATTGCATTTGCAATTTGCGAGTACCAAATAGGTACTTGCAAATTGCGCATGCAATTTGCAAGGGTGATAGGGGCAAAAGTCCACCCTGATGCACCTCAATACAGGTAAGTGTTCACATGTGGTGCACATACATGCCATAAGGGCATGTTTGTGCGCCACATGGCACTTAGAAAAATGCAAAAAAGAGCATTTTTCTAAGAATTTGTAAATTGCCACCAACTTGAAGTTGGTGGTAATTTGCGAATCCTTAAAGCAGGGTCGCAATTTTTCCATGCTTCCTGCATAGCACATATGGAATCGCAAATTGCGATTCTCTAAATTAATTGTTTGGGCCACATGCATGAACACATTTTCCCACAGACACAGAATGGGCAAAACCCTTTGATGCATCTGGCCCAAAATAGGTAATAGCAAATTTTGCGATTACCTATTTTGCAAATTTGCATTTGGGTTGATGCATCTCAAATGCCAAAATACTGTTCGTAAATAGGCCGTTTCACAGAAACAGCCCATTTGAGACTGGTATTTTGGTTGATGCATGTGCCCCAATATGTCCAGAGAAAGTTTTAATGGTACGTCGTCTTGTGTGAACTTAGAAACTATTAAACAAAGGAAACTGTGTTTGTTAACTTTAAAGGCCTACAATATAGCGCCCTACCACCCTCTGTCCTCACAGCCTTATTAGCAATGACACAGAATCATATGGATGAATATCGAGCATCACGTGAATGCCATTTGTCAGTATGCGAGAGTGAGAGTCCAATATTAGGATTTATCATTGAGGCTTGGTTGTAAGAACAATAGTTGGGGGTTTAAGCAGACACCACTTATGATGTGGCTTCTGTCAACAGGCAGCAACGGTTAGAGAGAGAGGGGCTTTGGTTGCTTAGCAGAAGGTAGGCAAATGGATTTCTACAGAGTGAAAAAAGTTAAATATGCTAAGGAACATTTCACAATCGTTCACCTTTCTACAAAGAACTTCATTAACAGTTCTCCGTAATCTCCTTTGGAGTTACTTGGGCTGGCAAATAACAAAACTCGGGGGTATCTTCCGCAGAGCTAACATGCAAGAGAGTAGCCAGAACATTTAAAAAACAAACACTTTGACCAAAGCTCTGACAGTACCAAGCATGTGATGTAAGTGAGCTCAAACTTCCCCAAAACTCCTTTGTCACTTTCATCCAAGGATCTATTTATCATCATTTCAGGCTTCATCTACCTGCTCCTGTCCATCATTTCAGGTTTACATATTGTCACCAATTCATACTTTCATTCATCATTCATTCAATTTTTCCCCTTTCCATTCATCTATGGGCCATACCATATATCTATTCATCTGTTCCCCTATCCAATATCTATGACTGCATCCACCTATACCTCCATCCGCTCATGCATCCATCCTTTGAATTACCCACCAATCAATAATGCATTTCAGCCATCAATTGTTTCTTTTGTCCGTTCATTCATTTATTTATCCGTCCTCCCATATTTTGATTTACTTTGTCTTCTATCCATCTATCCATCCATCAATCCTCTTAGATTTCCATTTACTTTGACATCCTTCTATTCACTCAGAATGTTATTTACTGTGCATCCTTTTACTCACACATCCATCCATCTTCTTAGATTTTCATTTACTCATCCACCCATCCTTTCACCCACTCATCCACACATCTTTTCACCCATTCATCGATCCCTCCTTTCACACACCCTTCAATCTTTTTGCCCAGTCCTCCATCCATCCTTTCATCCACCCAAACTTTCACCCACTAACCCATACTTTCACCCTGTCATGCATCCACTCGTCCATCCTTCTGTCCCTTTTCTAGCTACCAACTCCTCTTTTTTACCTTTGCTTAATTATGATCTCTTATCAAGTTAAGCTAAGTGGTCCATAAGGATCCCACCCACGCTGTAGCTGCTAAAGCAGGGGTTCACTACACCGCTGATAACATGGATTACAAAATATGTCCCCTGAATGGGTCCAGTTCAGCATGTTTTTCTCATCGCAAGACAATTAACCGGCCCAAGTATGCAAACATCTACCACCTGCTTTTTACTTTTTTACTTCCACTCAAGGAAGTTCTCCTACTCCTCTCAGCCAGAGGATACAGACAGACAGGGACCCACAGTCCCAGCAGCTCTGCTTGAAAGTCCTGTCCCAATGTTTCCAGGCCTAGAATTACTGGGTCCGAAGTTTCCGGGACTGATAATTCTTAGCTCAGATGCACCAGGAAAGACATAGTTGAAGCAACTCATAATGGAGCCCATAATGGCAAATCTGTGTGAATTAACATTGAAAGGGAGGTGTAATTTTGGAAACATGGGACTGGTTTGGATTATCACTAATTCTGAGATTGTGTTATGTCCTAGTTCCCTTAGGCCCTCATTACAAGCAGCAGTCGAAATTCTGTTCACTGTGCAAACAGGCATTTGTGTACATATCAGAATTCTGAACTGTGTGATAATTAATACACATCTGCTGTTTACCTCGGATGCTAAGCTTTGCATTGTGCGCATCGTGTCTGGCAAACCCACGATCAGGGGCTGCATGTTGCTGCAATGCGTGGCCCTTGCTGCCATCTCAGGATCTGGAAGGTACTGTGATGCAAAGCACTGCGTTGGTCTGCCTTGAGCTGCCTCAGGTCCCATGAAACCTTCATTTGAGCAGAGAGGATTACACTCTGACTCCAGTCAAGGGTCCAGGACTTGAAGGACAGCACTTGGAGAGTCAGCACTCACTCCCACAGAGGCCAACAGAGGGGGCCATGTCAGTTCCAGTTGGGTCTGGTCAGCCGGGAAGTAGGCGAGGTCTTTGGAAGCTTGTTGTGTCCTTGTACGTCAAACAGGAGTTCAGTCAACTGACCCTTGAAATGACTTCTAGGGATCCTAGATTTATGACAAGCAGGTTCAGTCTTCTTTCTTCAGACAGCAGGGTAGACTTTCTTCTGAATCTTTACTGGTCCGAGAGTGTTATTATGGTAGGTTCTGAGCGTGACACCTTTATATCCAAGGCCAGTCTGTGTGTGGGGATCCCTCTCTTTGTCTACCCGTAAATTGGTTCTGGACAGGTGTTCCCCTTCTCCTGGGTCTGCCTACAAACTGTCTAGGGCAACAAATGCTAGGCATGCACAGGTATCAATTGCATTTACCAGTGTCAGGGCAGTCGGCTGCAGAAGTCAGGAAGCGGGAGGCACAGCCCTCAGGCTACCCTTTGCGGCTCAGGAGGGCAGAGTACAATCCCCAATGTCATTCTTCTCAGGAGAGCAATGCCCTCTCCACATCTACAGCACTCACTACCCTTTGAGGCCCAAGAGGGCAGAGTACAATCCCCAATGTCATTCTGCTCAGGAGAGCAATGCCATCTCCACATCCACTTTGTAAAACTGGGGAGGTAGGTCCTGGGACGTAGGGTCAGCTGGACCATATAATACTGGCGAAAGGCAAAATGCTGGCCCCACTGATTTTTTTAAAAGCTCTTGAATATGAGCGACAAATCAATACTTAATTCAGATTTGTACGGGACCATTTATTTATACCATTTACTTCTTCTTTTTTAAATTTTTATCAAACAAATCCGATTGTGTGAGAAAGATACCACATTGACATTACAATTAAGACATTAACATAAGAGATTAACACAACAATTCATTATATACACATATATACATTGCATCATTATTGCACCTTTGCTATGCAGCAAATTCAAATCTTCGCATTTGTGATTGGACAAATCATATTTCCACAATGCTTATCAAGGATAAAGTCGCTTAGGAAAAGGAGGTAAAAGCAATATAAATGACACAAATTTTTAAATCAAAACAATCCAACTCAGACTACACGACTTAATCTGATTTCTAGTCCGTCCAATTATTTGGCTTGTTCTTTCCTATCAATTGCCTCCTTTATTGCATATCACACCACATCACACCACAGGAGAGCCAATTTCAGTCATGTGACACCAAACACTGGCAGAAAGGGACATTTGGTTCTACAGTTCAACAGGAATTTTGAACCCCAACCCACTGTACACAACAGCCTCCTCACACCAACAGACCACCCCGACCAACTGCTCACTGCATGGGAACAGCTCTTCTCTTAAAACACCACAGCCTTCATGAACTGCATCCACTCGGGAGCACCCATGGACCCCTGCCCCCACTGACTCTTCATCCTCGGAAGCAAGGAAATCAGTTGCCAACTCACCACCATTCTCAATGCATCCATCACCACAGCCACCTTCTCCGACGCATGGAAACACATGGAAGTCAGTACCCTCCTCAAGAAATGCTCCGCCGACCCCATCAATCTAAAAAACAACTGCACCCATCTTGCTGCACCTATTCTCCATCACAACAGGATTCAGGGAAACACCCTCAGATGGATCACATGCTTCCTCACAGGATGAACCCAATGAATCTATCTACCACTCTTTGCCTCAGGAGCCAAAGAGCACCATCTGTGGTAAACCGTAAACCTCAAGGCTCATCCCTCAGCCCCACTCTCTTCAATGATGCCCTTGGCTGACATCATCAGAACCCATAACCTCAACATCATATCCTACACCCACATCACCCAGCTCATCCTCTCGCTTTCAACAGACCCCTCCACCACAAGGACCAACTTCCACAATTGCATGAAAAATGTTGCTGATGGAATGAAGACCAACTGTCTGGAGCTCAACACTGACAAGACTGAAGTGCTGATCTTTGGGAACAACGCTTCCCCGTGGAACGACACCCGGTGGCCAACCAAACTTGGACCTACCCCCACAACTACAGACCATGTCTGCAACCTCGGTATCATCCTGGACAGTAAACTCACCATGAAATGACAGATCAACGCAGTTTCTAACTCCTGTTTCAACACTCTCCATATGCTCAGGAAAACAGTCATGCAAGCCCTTGCCACCAGTCAGCTAGATTACGGCAACATATTTTACGCAGGAACCAGCACCCATTGCATGAAGAGAATTTAGACGATATAGAACTCAGTGGCCAGACCCATCCTCAACCTGCCCAAACTGACTCACATTCCCACCTCACGAACCTCATCTGGCACCCCCTCCAGAAAAGATGCCAATTCAAGCTGCTGACATGTCTATAAAGCCTTCTACCACAAGAGACCAGCATACATAAACCACAGCCTGAAATTTTACCAACCCTCCAGAGACCTTTGCTCTGCCTCCCTTGCACCAATATCTCGCAACTGCAGAGACCACAGCGGAGGCCATTCCTTCTCCTACCTCAATGCCAAGTCCTGGGATGACCTTCTCCTCCACTTCTGGACATCACACTCTCTGGCAGAATTCAGAAAGAGACTCAAGACCTGGATTTTCGACTGAATCTAGCAACTTTGTGCCTGGATACGCTTGCAGGTGATTAGCCGAGCTCTACAAATATGAATTAATTGATTAATTGACGTAGTTTAGGCAGGAATATGGCAACTTTTTAAAAGAGGCATTTTCAGAATAGTAACTTAAAATGCAATATTTTACCTTTAAAAAGGATTATAAATTACAGTTCAAATGAGTGGAAGGAGGACTTGTCTATCTGCCCTCAAACTGAAGTTATAGCTTATTAAGTATAATAAAGTAACCCAGTGTTTGTCTAGCTACAATAAAAAGCTGGGGTTTCTCAGTGTCAGGACATATAAAATGTAAGTACAGATGTAAAAATCTTTAAATACCAAGCGCTCTACCCTATGAATCTTTAGGATCAACCTTAGAGGTGGCTTATAAATATAAAAAAGGAAGATCAATAAAGATTTATTTTGACAGGTTAAAATAACAGTTTAAAACTGCTCTATGGGCTACAGTGGCAGAACTGGGACATGTTTTACAGTGCTTTATAGTGAGGCACAATGATTGTTGCAGACCACTTACAGCATTTCATTTACAAGCTTTGGGTTCATGTAGCACCATATACTAAATACTCATAACTAAAATAGATGTGGAAATCAGTTTTGTACCTATTTTGCACAAGCACTTTACCATTAGTTATCAGGGGGAAAAAATTGCACAGAGTCCTAATGCCAACAAAATCAGGTTCACCAAGACAAGGCAGTGAAAGCAAACAGTCTGGGAGAATACCATACCAAAGGTTGCAGGTCTAACATATATCATTTAGAGGAGCCACAGCCCAAGAGAGGAATGAATTGCTGCTGAGTGTCAAGGATACTAAGAGGACCTGGACGAGCCTTGTGGAAGTGGCCTGGTAGCAGGCCTGCGTAACAGTGATTGGCACAGAGTACTTGCTGCTCTGTAAAGGGCACACATAAGGGGATCATTTGTGCCTGTGTTTGCCTCTGCTTGTTTTTATCCTGGTGCCCATCCAGGACCCTCTGTCTGCTAGAATCGAGTGCCTGATTCGAACGGAGTCCAAGGAGTTGGTGTGACCATGGCTGGCTTTGCTTACACTTTTCAAGTTGAATCGGCTGCTATGCCTGGTAAGGGACTGCAGAGATTCGTGCTGGGACCTGGAGGCCCAGTGATTGCAGCTGGTTGGTCCCCATTTGCTTGGTTGGTGATCTAGTCCTCTGTCTCTCTTGCTGTGTAGTGAAGATACGGTATGCCCATGTGAGGGAAGCAGAGCCTGGTCACCTTTACTGGTGTGATACAAGTGGAGCTGTCCCTGGCAATAATTGTGGTGCCCTGCACCAGGACCCTGACTTCACTGAGGTGACACTGGAGCCTCAGCTGAGGGACCTCAGCCAGATGCATGAGTGCCATTGTAACCGGTAGCCTCACGTGACCCACTAATGGGCTGGTCATCCCTCCTCCTTGGGCACCTGGTGAGTAATTGTTACAGCTGCAACACTACAAAGCTGAACTTGTGAAAGTGTAGATCGATACCTAGCTCCCTGGTATGCTGAGGCACATTTGAGACACTTCTAAGCTACTGCAGCCTCAGTATAGGGTGCTTACTGGCTGGCGGGTCAGTGGTTGTGTTCTCTGATATAAAGGAGTGTGTCTGTGGTGGGAATATTTTGAGTGCACTGAGTGCATATTTTTATATGAAATGAGCTACTGGGTTGCACTACTTGGAATCAACCACTGTGCTGACATGGATCTGAGGAACCCGCCTAACGCCCTTCATGCCACCACAAACTGGAGGCTGCAATCTGTTAAATAATTGCCTGACTGGAGTGCACTGAGGCCACCATAGGAAAAACAGACAATAAGCAGGTGGAGCTAAAGTTTGACAAGAAATAAGCCACTGCCAAGGGGGATGTCCAGCAATCATCAGCTACAGTGCTGGAGGGGGGCATACCCTCCCCCTCCAAGATATGAAATACAGTCTCCATTTGATAGATGGAAAGTTTGATACACTAACCTTGACAATTAGTCACTTTCAGGAACATGTGGACAAGTTCAAAATGATACTCTTACAAACAGAGGCGAGAATCTCTAACATGGAAGACGCTCGGGAACATGGAGTGCATCCCCAATAGCCATGTTAATTCCTTTGGAGATCATGTGCTTTGTGTTCTTTATTGGGTTTGAGGTGTCTACTACAATTGGGTTTGGCATGGTTGGGGAGATTGTGGGGAAATTTGTCGGGAATGTTGCTGTGGTTTCAATAATGTCAATGGCACCGGAACCAAAAACTTCAATGCTCAAGTGGTATGTACCAAATATGTTACTCAGTCAGAACAAAGTAGTAGCAAATATTCAGAAAAGTACCCATTTTTCTAAATAATGTTGAAGTTAATTAGCTTGATTAGTCAAGGTAATAATATTATGTAAAAGGAAGGCTAGGCACGTCATATTGTACTTAGATAAGCATACTATGGGTGTAGCCCTTGTTGGATGGAAAAGTCACTCACAGGGTGATGGACGTGCACCCCTGCCCTGAGTATCCCAGCTGCAATGATGTCTGGCTGGTCTTGATTTTTGTTGTCATGTGTGATCATGGATCATTCAAATGCGCCAAGACATAGGCCTGTCTCATGGATTGCAGTCTTGTTGGATCAAGAGGCACACTACCCTCATAGTGGTGAAAGGCTACTGCAGCATATCATGTAGTGATTAGTAGGCACACACATGCCTACTTACCTGTGTCACTGGTGTAAGGCCTGTGGACTCACTCATGTAAAGTTCTACTGCTGTGTGTTTAACTCACCCCTACATGAAGTTAGTATGTGCAGCATGCATGTGGTTGTATGCATGTGCAAGGTGTATGGGTGCTGATGTATGGTACAATGCATGGAAGGCTGGGTTCCACTTTGGGAGACTCTGGGCTAACTGGAGGAGCATGAGAAGGAAAGGATCCCCCTTATATAGATGTGTGGATTGCTGCATTCCTGAGAGCTGGATGGAACACACACAGGCAGAAGGAGAGCCAGACTCTTCAATACAATTCAAAGTGTGCTCTTTAATTCAGGGACACACCAATGGAAAGGGGCCTGGGCACATATCAGGAAGGAGGTAGGACTGATAAGAGAATCATAAAGAGTAGAGCTGGGGCCCTATGTTAACCTTTTGGGGTGCATAACTCTGTGGCTGACATCCAGGACTGAACCTCTAGTCACTTCCATGGTCTGTGTTGTGGGGCTATCAGATTTGGGGTCACTCCTGCTGTGACATAATGCTTTCTGAGGAAGGGTAGGACAGATGAGTGGGTATGTCTAAAGGAAGCAGGCTCCCATCACACACTTCAAAGACCCAGACCCTAAATACAATTTGGTTTCTGGAAATGGAAATTAGATACAGAACTGTTAAGCAGCCAGTTGGGCTGTGCAAGAAGGAGAAGCTCTGCAAGATTTTTGACTGTGCACAGGACTGTGGGCTAAAGCATGTCTGTCTTCCAGCTGGGTGAGGGAACATCACCCTGAGAAATCCAAGAACCCCTGTGCCTGGAGAACCAGCTTGCCAAGACCAGTGTGCCCTGTGAGGAAGAGTAGAGCACTTGTAGGGAGGGAGGTCCAGTGGGGAATGCCGGTCAGTGTTTACCTGCAGGGAAATATGTGGAGATGGATGCTGCACTGATTGGAGGAGCGTCCATTTGCAGATTTCACTCAGTGACCCCATGTGCCAGAGAGTTCCACCGTGATGTTAACCGTGGTTGCCACAATCTGGCCATATCCCATGTGTGGTGTGAAGTTGGCAATCTCGGATGGCAGCGAGGGCTGCCATGAAGATTACTTCCATACTGATGGGGCTGTAGCCCATGTGTGAAGTGAAGTCGGTAACCCCGTATGCCAAAGGAGGCCTACGTGAAGAGGTAATTTTTGCTGTGCCGATCGGGCCATTGTCTGTATGCATAATAAGGTCGGTGACCCTGTATTGGAGAGGGGGCCACCAAGAAGGACAAGGGATGTTGCCTGGTTCAGCCGCCATCAACAGGAGAGAACGCCATGTTTGCTTGTGCATACCCGAGCCCTGACTGACGTCGGCACCTGAGTGATTTCCCCTCAGTTGTGAGAAGGATCAGAGGAACTTATTTGTCTCATCAGAGAAAACTTTGTGGAAACCTAGTCACTGCCGCTACAGAGCTTCAAGGACTACTCTCTGTTAGCTGTTGCTACAGCCTTGAGCGACGTCAGAGAGGGAAACAATCTTGGAAATTCTGACAGCACAACCCCTGTTGGAGTCGTTAAGACTGATTGCAGGACCAGAAGGCCCGGGGCATTTTCTTCTGCTGCGTAGTGCTTCATGCACTGGAATACTTTCTGGCAGAGTCAGAGTGAGAGTCCTGAGACTTGGACTACTAGTGGGGCTTAAAAAAATGTAAATCCGTATTTGTAAAGTACAAACTACTCACCCTTACGGGTCTGAAGGTGCTGGGAGCTGTCATGGAAATTAAATGAGCTATTCCCCAGAGTCACATGGTGCTGAGCTGAGCTGCCGCCGGAGCTGGGGATCAAACCTCAAACCCTGTGCTGTGAAGTCAGCTGCCCTGGCCGCTGCACCACACCCCTTAACCTGAATGTCTCCTATACTGAATGGGTAATAACCATTGCCATTAGCAAGATGGAAGTGAGACTCAGGGACCAGCCTATCGAACACTAGAGCTTTGAACGTAGGGGACTGTGTGTGTTATTTGTGTATGCCGTTATTTACTCTATGTTAATATATAAAATGTCCTTTTTACATAAAAAGCATTTATTTGACTGGCTAATCACCTATTGCAGCTACTGAACATATTTTGAGTTGTGAGCCTATGTTCACCGCCTGTATCTATCCCTCCTCGAAAAGCCTTGGATTGCTCGACCTACCCTTGAACTGACAGTCAAGTGCTGAAGAGGCACTTGGCCCCAGTTTCTCAGGACCCTCAGTAAGTCAGCCCCAGGACATCAGGAGTAAAAGACTTCAATCACCAAGCCTGGGCCAAGTATCGCTGCTTGCCCCATGGACCTCTGAAAAGGGTTTTGACAGTCCTGTTCCATGAAACTAATGAGGGACAAGCGGGTTGCTCCTTGTTTGTGATATAATGGGGGCAGCACAGGTATTTTTCTCATTTTCTACTTATTCTTGTGGCATGGTAAAACTTATCAGGTTGATTTCTGTCTCGGGGAATACATCACAGACACTGATGGTAGGTTGATAATAGTTTCCATATCACTAGATATACAGTCATTTGTCTTATTATATTCTTACTGACTCAAATGAGTTCTTCAATGAAATATTGCTTAACAGCATTAAGTATAGGAATTGGCCAATAGTGTGGGGTGTTAATTCAACTTAGAATTATCTACACATCTAGACAGTGAATCAGTTATTGAAAGGCAACTTGCAAAGGCATGTATAGCATTATCTAATATAGTGTAGCTTTTTGACCTTGTTGATGCATTAAGTGATCTCCAACTAACAAGGCCAAATTCACACATTACTTCACAGTGCATGATGTGTCATCTCAAAAACATATGTGGCCGGTATTGAGGTCACGGCTAGGGAAATTACGAGGGGTTAATATCCAGCCTTGAGCTCTATCTGATCACTCCCCAGTTGCAGTAACATTTGTAAATTTCATTCCTTCCTCCTGATTTATAAGCTGGCACTTGAGAGGAGCGGAGCCCTGACATTCTGTTTTTTGCAGATAACTTAGGGCTGCATTAGTGGAGTACTTCAAGCTAAATGACCGATTGTATCTCTCAGACTGAAACTTTATGGGAGGCTCTTAGAACTGGGATTTGCGGTTGGCTGAGGTATGCACCCAGGCCAAGCAGGAACCACCACTCTAGTCAGGGTAGGCTAAGTACAAACTAAAAGATAGCCTGCGCTCACCCTCTGGTAGCTTGGCACAGAAAAATCAGGCTTATCTAAAGAGGCAGTGCGTAAAGTGCTAGTGCAACACACACACACACAATGAATATTCCATTAAAAAACTCCACACAGGTTTAGAAAAATAGATTATTATATTCTGAAAAAATTAAGATCAAAATGACAAAATCCATTGTATAGAATTTGAAATATTGTATTTTAAAACAATAAGTGAAAATATAGTTTGGGAGCAAATAGTGCTTTTGTGGTTAATTGAGGTCGCGCTGGTTTGTGAAAAAGTTAGATTTTGTGCCAACCGTTATGGAGTGCCAGCTGGCTACAAGACCCATGCAGGTCCCAGGGAACAAAGTACCTTTATGGTCACAAC
The DNA here is from genome assembly GCF_964261635.1 of Lissotriton helveticus. Taxonomy (NCBI): domain Eukaryota; kingdom Metazoa; phylum Chordata; class Amphibia; order Caudata; family Salamandridae; genus Lissotriton; species Lissotriton helveticus. Next base: position 292,116,735 of record NC_136070.1, read on the forward strand.
TGCGAGATGCATCAGGAGATGCGTTGATGCCGATCCTGCAATGATAATGATGCATCAGTTCTGAAGGTGAGATGCCAGCCCAAGATGTGTTGCTTCTGTAGAGTGATGCACAGGATTTCTTCACGCAGTCGAGGGATGCATCAATCTCTTTGAGCTGCTGCGATGGCAAATCCCCATTATGATGCGTCGGGCTCTTGAGGTGCTGGGTTGTTTCCGAGAGCATAGGGCCCATTTTACAACCACAACCGGGTTAATGCACCGGTTCTGCCACACACAGACAGGAGATGCGGCGATGTCTGTATTGTAAGTATCTAGGTCCACTTCCAGTGAACCACGCACAGGAGCAGGGATGGAGACTTTAAAATCCATGAGTCTCAAACAACAGGAGGCAACCTAACAAGCCCTAGGAGCACACTTGGAGAAAAGGCAGAGTCCAGCTCTCCTTCAGCAAAGTCAGAGAGCAGCATGCAGCAGGGCAACAAACAGGCACACAGGCCTTCCAGATCAGCAGTACAGTTGAGTCCATTAAACAGCACAGCAATTCTTCTGGTACAACTTCAGTCACAAGTCCAGTAGTGTCTGACTTTAGGGGGTCAGAGACCCAGTACTTATACCCAAAATTCCTTTGAAGTGGGGAGACATCAAAGAGTGGCCTTCAAAGTGCACAAGTATCCTTTCAATCCAACCCTGTCAGCCAGGCTACATATAGGGGTAAATCAGCTCTTTGGGTGGGGACAGGACACTACCTATTCAATGAATGCTTAGCCCTTCCCTTCCATCCTGCTCTGGCAGAGCCACCAGAATGCGGATATATGTAGATGCGTACTCAGATGCACCTAGCCTTCCTGTATTTGTGTCTGTTTGTGACAGACTGCAAAGCACACATCACAGGAACAGCAGAGAAATGCCCACTTTCTAAAAGTGACATTCCTAAAAAAGTAATGTTAAATCCAGCTTCACTAGTAAGTAGGAATTATAATTACCATTCCAAAGATATAAAGCATGAACTGGCCACTCCTCTCTGATCAGGAATTACAGCTTAAAAGTGTATTAAGGTATTCCCAATCTTAACCTTTGAGAGGGACAGGCCTCACAGTAGTGAAAAATGAATTTATCTGTGTGTCACTACTTTCCATTTACAGAACACCCTGCCCTATGGGCTACTCCTTAGGAGTGACGTGTGTATAATAAAAGGAGAGTTTAAGGCTTGGAAAATAGTCTTAAATGCCAATTAGAAGTCACAGTAAACTGCTCACACAGGCTCTGCAATGGCATGCTTGAGACATGTCTGAGTGGCAAAATCTGTGCTGCAAGTCCACTAGTATCATTTAGGTTTCAGGCCCTGGGTAAATGGTATACCACTTTACAAGGGACTTATAGGTAAACTAAATATGTAAATTGTGTATACACCAATGTACCATGTTTAGGGGAGAAGCACATGCATGTTAGCATTGGTCAGCAGTGGGAAAGTGCTCAGAGTCCTAAGGCCACCAAAAAGAAGGCCAGAAAAAAAGAGGAGGAAGGTAACATGTTTTATGGGGACCCTTCAGCAAGGGCCATTTTCCAACAGAGGCATTTAAGGTGTATGTAAGGAGACTTTTTATTGCCAAAGGATGAGGCATCTTTTAATCGAACCCTCCTGGGTCTGGAGAACGTTGTTTAGCGGTTCCAGAAGGAAAAAGCTCTCATGAGGAATGAATCTGTGCTTGTTGAAATTCAGGAGTCTCAGAAATAATATTAAGAGGCAGCAGACCATGAAGTTCTGTTCTTAGAAAAACAGGCACATGCTTTACTGTTTGAGGAATCGGACAGACCCAGTAGGACTTTAGCATGGATAATTAAAACTTGAACTGATAGCAACAAATTGTATGCATTGATACTGCTAATAACGAACGATCCACTGTTCCACTGGATATATTGGACACCTTTAAACAATACTACAAAAACCTTTACAAAACTAGACTCATGTGCGGAACTAAGCAGTTTGCAAAATAACTGTATGAGATCATGCTAGCATGGATAGATGAATTTAGAGAAATATTGAATTCTCTCATTACATTTGAAGATGTTAGAAATACATTTAAGAGTTTCTCCAGCGGAAATGAACCAGTAGGGAATTATCTACCTATCGAACTTCATAAAGAAGATTCTGATATACTAGCACCTCACTTGATTGATGTATATATAATACAACTCTTATCAAAGGTGCCTCCTTCCAATCATGATGAAGGTTATGATTACTATATTCCTAAAACTGGAAAGGGACCCACCAAATGCTTGTCATATAGACCACTATCATTGATAACTATTTAGAGTAAAATATTTTCAAAATTATAACTTAATGACTTCAGTCTCTAATTCTGACTTTGGTGTTACCAGTGTAATCAGGATTTATTACTCAATGGTCCACTGCCTTCAATCTCCATAATTTAATAGCTGTCTCGCTCAGAGTGGAGCTGCTTCTTCCTGCAGTGGCTGTACTTTTAGATGCCCCAAAAAATTCACTCTTTGAAATGGCCCTTCCTGCTTGAGTCCCTTCATGTTTTCTACTTGACTCCATTTTGTAAAATTATTTACTCTCCTGCATGTAGCACCTTGTGTATGTGTAAAGGTTAATGGCATACATTCTGAAGTGTTCCCCATTAGTAGAGGAACCCAGAAGGGATTCCCCCTATCGCTGCCAATATTTGCCCTGGTGATGGAATCATTGGAATGTTTGGGAATTTCATGCTGATAGTGGCACATACATGAGAGGTAAACACCTGACAATATCTTTATACGCCGATGGTGTTGTGTTATATATTAAGAAGCTGGCGGTAAATCGTGCACCATATATTGGAGAAATTATATCATTTGGGGGCTCCAAATTAATTAGGATAAATCCTAGCTCTTCCTTCTAACTGATGCTACAGAGCAATATCCATTAGATCTCCTCTTAAAGTGAAGGCCTGATAACTTAAAGTAACTTGGGGTTCACATAACTAGACATTCTGCAGAGACCGGTGGATGTAATTTTAGTACTATATTGGAATCCTTCAGATCAATAGATACATCTACCAATTTTCATGCTAGTCTGGATCTCTCTTTAAAAAATGATAATCTTGCCAAAATGTGCATATGTCTTTGTTAATATTCCACTAAAGCGGCCCATGATGTTTTTTTCCACAATTAACGTAAGTATTGATTTGATTAGCTTAATATGGGCCTGGAGGCAGCCGGGGGGAGATTGGCTATACTTACGCACTATGATAGATGGAGGACTCTCTGTCACGGATTTCTATTTATGTTACCTTGTGGCAAAGGTACACTGCATAAAATACCAGACTCGCTCACAGATAATCCCAATGCACAATGAATAGAATTCACCTTGGAATGACCCAAAGCACAAATGGCCACAGTCTGTGTGCAACCTTTCCTTAAAGTAGATGATGTGGATGTTGTTGGAATGTCAGCTTGAGTATGGTGTGAACTTACATGCTATTTCAACGGCATGATGCCTAATTCCCTCGGGTTCAAGCAGCTTGCTGGCCACTTCACCATCCACCCTGGAAACTTACGTAGTAAAGATTCTGAAAACTCTGGACGAGGCGACGCTAGGTGAATGTTTCCCAAATGGGTAATTCCTGAGTTACCAGGCCTATAGAAACAAGATGGCGGACACTCCATTGGCAACCTATTTTATTGTTATCTCCGATCTGCTGCCCAAAAGGTATTCCCTGACTTTCCTAGCCCCCACTGAGGAATGTCAGACAAGTACCAAATCGACAAAGAGAGCAGACGTGGGGAATCAATTTCATATTATATGCCAAAGTCACCTCAATAGCGTTCAAACCACTTGCAAGGACCTGAGGTGTGTGGGAGGTGGCATTGCCAGCTGACAGACAAAAGTTGGTCATACTGTTGTGCTCCAGTCAAAAATATCCCATTTAATTATAGACATAAACTGATTCAATATAAGTTTTATATCACTGTTATTACACCCCACAACAAATCACAAAATTCTCTTGAAAAGATGTGATGATTTGTAAAAGATGTTAGCTGATTGACGCACCTGTTTTTCCTAAGACATTGGCTTTCTGGTGTCAGATGTTTGGCCTGATAAATATGATGGCCGAACTCCCATTCCCCCTTCTCTGCTTGTGGCCGTACTGGGCCACGTTGATGAACTCAAGTCAGCCACCCAACGTTTCATTTTTACGTCAGTGGTTATGACCAATTGACAACTAGCCATGACCTAGAGGCAGCATGTGACACTTTTACTGATATATGGCTTGAGGATGGGACTTTCACCTTGCGCCCCTACCAAGGAAATTTTGGGGTCCACTCTAGAGTTACCTGAACAGTGTGGAAGACAATGTTGCATTCTAGATAACTCTATCAACCATTTTTTACTGACTAAGCCATTTAGCTAGCTATATGATGGCATTGTATGCAATATATCAAATGTCGAATAATGGAGTCTAACAGATTTTATAGATGTATTATGCATTATCCAGCAAACGGCATATATATTTCCACTGTAACGCATACGTTTGTACCATTGTCATAAATGCTCTGTTCTTGTAGAAACCGGGTAATATTTCATAGCAGTATCCATTGATAGTGCGCAGGTCGACTGAAGATTGTGTCTAAGCCTAAAAAAAAGTTTTCAACAAAGGTCTTGTTATTGTTATCAATTTTGGAAATGGAATAAAATAGATTTAAAATTCCCTATTCAGTAAATACTCGGTTGTCGTAGGAGGACCAGGAAATCCTGTCCATTTTATCCATGGTTGCATAATATTAACCCCCGCAGAGCCAAAGGCTCTTAAATTCCAGGAGGTCCAATCAGCACAGTACACTGACTAGGTCTGGGACCAAAGTGGTAGGTGGTGGGACCTTCCATAACCCTTACGTTTTCTTACGCCATTGGTTATCCAAATTGGCACAGTCCTACTGCACATAGGAAATTTCTCATCCTGGGGTAATGGCATTACCTGTGTATGGTATATACCTCACCTCTTGCAGCATACTTGCAATTAAGGCCTTAGACTTATATGTCTATTGGCCTGATAGAAGTTAGTGTGCTAAGCATGTGCATAAGGCATGTGGAAAGTGCTGCATGGAAGACGAAACTGATTATAGGATCGGCTGAACCATTAAAATCAGAGGGCCTTATTTACAAGGAAGTGACGCGGTGTGGCACTGCAAGACATTTGGCTGCTCTGCCCTGTGTCACTTACAACATATTTACAACAATGTGTCACTTCTTTGTGCTTTAACCTGCGCTGTCACATAATTGGCTGCCGTGTGGCAACACAGGCCGTCTTGCGCCATGGTGCGTGGGTATCTGCATTTAAAAAAAATACTTTTTATTGAGAATGAAGAAATAATAAACAATGCAATGCTTAAAAGAGAATTAACAAGTTAAACAGATTACAGAGTTAATCAATTGCTTCAAACAAGAAATCTCTTATTAACATAGGAAAAGTGCAATACAAATCTAGTACTAAGGAGAGAAACCAAAAAATGAAATATATCAATAATAATTAAATATAATATTTGAATTTTAAATAAAACATGAGAAATAAGAGAGAGGGATAGAAAGGAGCGGCGACAGAAGAGACGATACATGAGGATAATCATGAGTATTAGGGGAATGATGAGTGTATGGATAGAAAAGTAGTAAAACGTAACCATAGTAAATTAGATTTTATCTTTTGAAATAATAAAAAAGATGAGACAGAAGATGTTCTGCGTTCATCACAAATTAAGTTCCACCAAACCAAGAAAGATAGTTTAGAATTATCGTTCCAGCAAGTTAGTCTAACTTTAAATGCAAGAGCAATAAAAAGGTCTAATAAAATCGTTTTTGAAGAAAGATGATCAAAATCAGCAGATATAGTCCCCACAAAATATTTTGAATAGAGAATGAAGTATACATTAGATAAATCAATAAACATTTAGACCATATAGCTTTCCAAAATTCATTCACATTAGGACAATAATAAAGTAGGTGCGTCAAAGTACCTTCATAGGAGAGGCATGACCAACATAAGGGGGAAATAGAGGGGTCAATTTTATGAAGAAATGAGGGAGTAATAATCACTGTATTGTACATAAAAAATAAAGATTGGGTAAAATTGGAAGCTTTAGAGGTGCTAACATTTTTCGCCACATTTGATCCCATTGATGAACAGATAGTGATTGAGATAAATCATTTTACCACAAAAGTTCAATAGAGGATTTTCTCCTTGTAGTATAGGGGAAGACATAGTTTTATATATGAAGGAAGCTCACTGGTAGGAATCTGTAGTAATATTGAATAAAGGTGTCATAGGGGTAACTGAAGTAACATCGGATGTAAAGTTATTGTCTAGTGAAATGGCTTGAAGTACAGGAAATAATAGGATATATTGTTGAATACAAGAATCAATTACTTCTAATTGAGGAAAGGGTATGATGGAGTTATTAGATATCAAATGCTCCACATAAAAAATATCCTTTCTTTTCCAATGTTTAAAGTAAACAGATTTCCGGCGAAATTTGATAAATTTGTTATACCAGATAGAGGAGGCAAGAAATGATTTACAGAAATCAAATCCTTGGGTAAATAGAGTGTGTAATAAATTATGGGAGTACTTTAAAATTGGGTATTTAGAAATGAAAGTAAAATTAGACATAAAGACAACATCCTGAAAAGAAAAGTCATATAATAAAGAATGTTACCCATGTTGGTATAGGAGAATCATGAATCATGATATTCCTTAGACATAGCATAGAATTGTCTAATTAAGAAGGTAGTGTGCTATAACTTAAAGTCAGGAAAACGAACACCGCCTTCCATCTTTGGTCGAATCAATTTAGATAAAGCAATACAGACACATTTTTTGTTCCAAAGAAATTTATTACAAAAAGAAGTAACCTTGAAAAAATAATAGTTAGGGATTTTAAAGGGTAACATCGAAAGCTTAATAAGAAAATGAGGTACAATCATCATTTTAATGGTGTCCAACCTATCCCACCATGATAAAAATAATGGAGATCAGGTAGATAACAGCTAATGAAGTTTACGTTTTAACCTCTTGCATGCTAATGACGAGCTCAGCTCGTCATGCAGCACGGTGGCGCTGTGCTGACCTCCACGTGGATAATTTCCCCGCTGTGCTGGGCGTTCCATTGAGCGGGCGTGGCCATGATGAGCTCAGCTCGTCATCAGCACAGTGCCACCGTCTGGCATGACAAGCCGCGCTCGTCATCAGCACCGCGGCGCCTCCCCCGTGCCGCGGGGGAATTAGCCTCACGGCGATGGGGTTAAAGTAGTGAAATTATGAACTAGTGTATCAAGTACGTTAAGGAGAACCATACTCCCAGGTATTTAGTCTTTTGGGGACACCAAGTAAAATTAGTCTTATAAAACATGTAACGATTACAAGAGGAATTTAGCAGTAAAATCTCAGTTTTAGAGAAATTTTCACTTGTACCCAGAAACATTTGAATACAAAGCAATCTCTCGTATAAAAGGATCTAGGGAATTGGAAGGGTTGGACATATAAATTAGGATATCATCGGCATATGCAGAGAGTATAATTTCATGAGAATTGAGTTTAAAGCCAGTTATTTCAGGGTTATACCTGAAACGTTCAAGAAAAGGTTCTAAACAGAGGAGAAAAAGTAACAGAGGAAGGGGACCGCCCTGTCTAGTGCCCTTGTGTAATTTAAAATAATAAGAACAATTACCATTAACAAACACACAAGCATGTGGTTAAATATATTGTAATTTGATATAAGAGATAAACTTATGACCAAAACCAAACCAGTGAAGCATAGAAAACATAAATTGCCAATTTATACGGTCAAAAGCTTTTTCAGCATTAAGTGACAAGGCTGCTAGGGGAGAGAAGTATTTTTTCCGACGTGCAAGGATGATGGAAAACATTCTGGCATTGTCTGATGCAAGTCTGCCCTTAATAAAACCAGCTTGACCAGGATTAATAGGGAGGGAAATTATAGTCTCCAGACAAGGTGCTAAGATTTTTGCAAAAAGTTCACAATCGTAGTTGATTAGCGAGATGGGTCTGTAGTTTTATAAAGGGTCTGGTTTGTCTGGTTTGGGAATAATGACAATGAGGGCTTCCAAAAAGGAACCACTAGCTTTAGAGCTAGATAAAACTGAGGTAAAAAGCTCTAATAATTTAGGAGCAAAAATAGAGGAGAAGGATGAAAGGAGCTCAGCGGAAAAACCATTCGGGCCAGTGGCTTTAGCCTTTTTTAAAGAATATTGTGACATATCAGCAAGGGCCTGCGATAATTATCGCTCAGCGCTCTTAGCACGAGGATAATTATCGCAGGCTAATGCTTGATTCTATCGCGGAGATAGCATGCTATCAGCAACGCTTATCTCCCAAGCGATAGAAATCCATGCGTTAGCCACAAAACAGTGCGATTATCGCTGGAAATCTAGTGATAATCGCACTGTGACAGGCAATACCTTGCTGATAGGGCAGGTTGGACTTAGCCACGTAATCCACCTCCCATTGGATTACATGGCTAAGTCAGATCGAAAGCAGGCATAAAGAAACCTGCGTTAAGCACGGTTAACCCTTCTTTTCCACTTGCTAAGCAGGTTAGCGATTCCCTTGATAATTGGAGAAATGTCGGCTAGCGACATTTCTCCAGTTATTTTGGGACGGAACGCCCACTTTGCATCTCATTAGAGATGCAAAGGTGAGCATTACAGGAAAGGGCGCTAAGGTAAGGATTCACGCGATAGCGTGACCTTGCTGATAAAGCGATAAAATTATCGGCACTTTTTGTCCGAAAACGGACGCAAAAGCGGCAATAATTTTATAGTGCTGCCTTGTTGATATGCCCTTAAGAGCATCAATACTTTCTTGAAGGGAAATGTATTTTTCAAGGGATAGGAGGGTGTCAGAAATTGAAGGAGGTTTTGGGATTGCCCCCAAAAAATGTTTTATTATCATCTTTGGAAGGAGTTGTATCTTCTGTATATAGTAGTTCATAATAGGATTGGAAGGTATTTAAAATTTCTGAGTTGGAGGACGACATTTTGTTATTCAGTTCAGAACGAATAGGACCAATAGTTTTCCATTCCGATTAGATTTTTAAATAATTGGCCAACATTTTACCCGCCTTCTTTTGGCCTCCATGGTATTTGGATTTAATTTTAAGAAGGGTATTAGTTGCGTTGAAAGTAGCAATTTTATTCAGGGCAGACTTGGCTTTAATCAGTTTCTGTAAGCTTGAGGAGGATTTAGAGGACAAGTAAGTATGTACTAAAATGTTTATCTTTTAAAGAGCTGGGAGATACTCAGCATTTATTACCTTTTTCTTCCTGGAGGAATAGGCAATAGTAAAGACCCTAAATGAGGCCTTAACAGCATCCCAATTATTGTGAACAGAGGTATCTATAGAGTGGTTAAATGTGGAAAAACAATGCTCCAAACTGGTAGCCTCGACTGGGGCAATAATGAATTATGGTTGGAGGTGGTTCAAAAAAATTAAATAATTGCCAGTCAATTAAACCACTGTATTCGTGAACTGGATAACTAAGAAGATAAAGCCAAAATCCTAGTAATATGTAGGTTTTGCATGATAGAAATACATATATACTCTCTAATGTCATTTTGTAAAGCGGAATGATCTAATGAAAATGATATGATATAATCATGTTACTTTCAGCCAAATCAATAGCAACGTATTCAGATATAATTTCATGTAATAAGTTGATTTAGTGTATTTAAATATATCATCATTGGTCCAGTAGATATTATTTAAAAAAATGTTATATGTATTTTTCCTTTCAGCCCTGAAGAAGTCTCTTCTGAGACGAAACGTGTTGGCTAGATGGGTTAATGAAATTTGTCTATATGAGATTTTAACTAACTTTTGGATGATAAAGAAAACATCTGTTTGAACATTAAGACAACGCCTGTATCTTGCGAATTTCTTCAAATCTTTAAGGACACTTAATGCTATCTTTGAACGTTTTTCAATAATCTAATTGGATGGGTGCTGATTCCATTTTTTTATTCATATTATATCAGGATGACATATTTTCTATACATCAATGAATGGGCAAGAGGAGATGGCGGATTGAAAAGCTTTGTGAGACTAATCAGGTTTAAACTAACACTTAGATTTCCAGTCAGAAAATGGGTCTAACAAATCATTAAAATCACTACCAACAAATATATTGGGATTAGAGGAAGAAGAGTGTTTCAATTTAATATTTTGCCAGTATTGTGGGTCAGATTTAACAGGGTCATAAATATTGAAGAGAGTGACTTGTTTTTGAGATGTAATAGCATCAACTAAAACCTATTGTCCATTCGAATCACATTCAGTTGATAAGATTTGTACATTCAATGACTTGTGGAATAGAATAGCAACACCACCATGACAATTAATAGCAAAGAGAAAATAACCTGATTACTCCATTGATGTTTATGTTTAAGAGATTCAAAAGCATTACAGTGTGTTTCTTGTAAAAAAGCAACATGTGTGTTAAGCTTGGATGAATGAGAAAATACATTTTGACGCTTGATGGGATGACCTAGACAATGAACATTCCACGAGACGACATTAAACATGTTGTGCGGTGAGGGAAAACATACGAGAACTGGAACAACGAGCTGCAAAACCAATAAAAAAGACAAAGAGACACCATTTATCAATCATCAATTAATATACGAGAAAGGTGATTATGATAGAAAGAGAACTAAGAAAAGGAAAAACACTCATGTATAGGCATGAATAGTAATGGGGGAAACCAGGAAGAAAAAAGTCACATAAAGGGGAAGGAGGGATGAGCAGAAGGAAGTATGAAAGAGAGAATAGAAGGACAGATCAAAGAAAAAAATCCAGATCTGAATTGAAAAGACTAAAGGTTAAGCCGAGGACATGCTTACATCAAAAAACCAGAATGGCAACACAGAAAAAGAATATACAAGTCATATAGTAAGTAGCCATAGATTTAAAGTGAAATTTGGAGAAGAAAAAGGTAAAGTAAGATACCTATGTTAGAAAATGAAGAATATTAGTATTACTATAGTAAGATATAAGAAGACAAACCAAAAAGAGAGATTAGTAATAGAGACGTGCACATTATAAGTAAAAGTCAAACGAGAAAAAAAGAAGAGAAGATAAAAAACAAGAATTTCAGTGAAGAAAAAAATTGAACATCCTTGAAAATATCGAGGACTAGTCTCCATGTTGTCGTTTGCTATGCTTTGCAGAAAAGTTTTCAATTTCACCCCATCTTTTTTAAATTAAAGGAACATTTTGGTGAAGTTAGGAAAGGAACAAAACTGGCCCAGTGAAGCGAATAGGAAGTTGCAGAAACCTGTTCTCCTAAATTATGTAGAGGTGCTGTTGTAGTTATTAACAATAAGCTGTCAAAAAGGCAGACCTAGGTTATGGGTAAAAAAAGTAATTAAACTGACATATCTGAGGAGATATACCTTCACAGGTAACAGCAGAGCAATAGCTGATCAACAGAACAACAAATCACCAATTGCAGCAACCAGGACATTAAGGAGGTCCTAGATAAGTTAGGGAGTTCTCATAAGGAAGGAGCACTAGATAATATTAAAAAAAAAATTAAACTGTGACGCGAGCGATGCGGTCTAAAATGGCGGCCGCTCACGTCTATGAGGAGATAATCGCGCCACAGCACACGGGTTTTAAAACGCACCCTCATGGTGCAAAATCAGCATGCGGGCTTACCAGCGTTGTTTAGAAGTTACAGACCGCATTCATGTCAGTGGAAGCGGTACAGAATGGACCACAAAGTTGACTAAGCTCCGTATCTGCGTCGGAGCTCACGGGGAAGTCGTCATCTTGAGTCGGTGTCGAAGCCACGCCCACGGGTATCTGTGTTTTAGGGGAGATTGTTTTTGTGCAGGAAGGGATACATTCCTGCACAAAAACAATCTTGTGGCGTGTTTTCCTCTTTCTATAATTCAGCAGAATCCATGGGTGTTGCGTGGAAACACCCACAGTAACACCCATGGCACGCCCCTTTCACACAAAGTGTTGTGTGAAAATGAACCATATTTACAAGGCCATGAAAAGCAGCACAGGGTGGCTTTACATGGCCCTGTAAATATGGAGCACCCCACTGCGCCGCCGTTGCATCAAAACAAGTGATGCAAGGGGCTTGTAAATATGCCCAAGGATTTTGAGGGGCATAACCTGGGGTAAAGCCTTCGGGCATATTTTGGCATTCCCTGTTATCTACAAGCGGGTTTGAAGAACGTTGAACAAACTGAATACTACTGAAGTGGAAATCTACTAAAAAAGCACAGAGAAAACTTATAGATGTATATTTCCAGCTTTTTTCAAGCTGGCCTTTATGAATTGAAGACTAAAGACCTGCGTAGGAGAAAAGCACTAAACGGGGTGCAAAATCCACGGCCAACATCCCAGCAAGTTTTTGTTTGTGGTTGAGAGGAAAATTTACAAGTTGCAGCACAGCGTAGCCGAAGTGGATTTTGTGTCCAATTCGTATGTGTTTTTTTTTTTAATCATATTGTGATTTCACATTTTGTATGCTGGGGTTAAAATGGAGAACGAAATGCAACCGAGTTAGACCTAGTGATGCTCTTCCCAAAATGGGCACATTTGCAAGTTAATATAAAAATCCACTGTTGCCGAATTTACAATTTGCCTCAAGTTTAAGCAGATAAAAGTACAACCGTGTGTCTAAGGAAGCGGTATACTTCAATTTAATTGTGGTATTTCTGCTTCAGATAAAATTATTCTGTGTATAGAAGATAAAAGGTCGGTATCTGAATGAATGAAAGTGATAAGTTCTTGTCTAATTCTAATAAAGTTTTGAGACGATGCTAAATGATGTTGGTGGATCTTTGCTGCAATATGCAGTTTGTTTTTTATAATTGAGTTTAGACGACTGTTTATTGTATTTTTATTTGCTCGTGTGTAAATTATGTTAAATACGTATTTGCTATTAATTCTTAAGTTAGTACATTTTTTATTACGAATTTAGAAGTACGTCTGAATTTACAAGCAACATCCATTTGCCCGCCGTCAGCTACAAAGTCATAACAACAGTGGAAGTAAATATATTTTTAAGTTCTAATTATTGCAAACTTGTAATAATTTCATTGTAATCACTTCTGAAGGTATTAGTAAAAAAGAAAAGAATCACAAACGTCTAAAAGGGAAGGGGACTGCAGCCAGCCTTTAATTCTTACTGACCTTCAAAAATCTTTGATAAAGATTCATATAACATCTGTTAACTTTCAGTGAGGGGACTTTCACATATTTAACAAACCCTCCCTAAAAAGGTCAATGAGTGCAACATTGACGTTGATTCACCACAATGCCAAAGGTATCAGAAGTGACAACACATATTCTCTGACCTCAAAGTAATCGCAGGAGGACTCTAAATCTTACGAAGAGATGGCACATGACCATAACCCAAATGACATCACAATAATTGACTACATAAGTAATATAACAACACAACGCAGACAACTGCCTCTTTTCCATCTAGTGAATAAAGTAATTTTGCGTATCTTGGCAGAATATTTCTGTAATTATGGGAATTTCGCAGAGTCCTACTTTTTTTTAAAAAGCCATCGCTCTGAAAAAACACTCATTAAATACTGAATCCTTTCATTTTGTGGCAAGCCAATTAAACCTTACGCACCGAGGAGTTGATCTTATGTTTTTAAAATGTGGTTTGGGTACGGCCCTATGTCAAATATTACCTTCATTGTGCCTGGTCCATCTCTTTTTCATGGGTACCCCCATATGGCAAATTACAGACAATGAGCTAATGGTACAATTTTGCCATTGATACTGTCCATATACCATGAGTGACCCTTACATCTAAAAGTACATTTAGTTTGTTAGGGCCAGCATTTTTTTATGTTTGCCCCACTCCCATATGCCACAGGTTTCCCTTATGCCAAGGATTTTCTCAAGGATGCCAGTATCAGCTTTTTTTTTTTGCATTAATGCCCTGTATGTCAAGAATTTCCTTTAGTTAGCTAGTACCAGTATTCTTCCATGGGTGCCTGTTATTAAAAAATATACCTTTTATATGCCAGTGTCAGTATTTTCATGACATGTGCCTGTCATGCTGAGAACTGCCTCAAGAATGCCAGTGCCAAATTCTTTGCTAGGGATGTCTTTATAAGTCTGGAATTACCCTCAGTATGCCAGAGCAAATTATAGACTCACAGGCATAGCACCATAGTCTTAATCCTGCAAACTTAGATTCACTTATTTACACTCACTCTCACTCATTCATTCACATTCACTTGCACCCATTTATTCTCACTCACTTTCTAATAATCAATTTTATTCTCTCTCACTCTCACTCATTGCATTCACTTTCAATCATTCTTACTCTGACTCACTCACTCATTCTTACTCACACAGATATGTACTCACTCTTGCTCACACTTCCTCATACTGAGATCCTCTCACTTATTTTCACTCTGACTCATTCACAGTCACTCATACGTTGTCACTAATATACACTCATTTGCACTACTCTTACTCTCACTTATTTTCATGTATTCTCATTCACTCTTACTAACTTGTTCTAATTGATAGGTACACTCAGTCTCACTTATTCTCGAGCACACTCGTTTTCATTCACACTTTCACACACTTCCGTAAACTCAGCATTATTCATTGTCACTCACCCACTTCTACTCACCAGCATTCTCTTTTACTTTCACTCACTCGTTTGAACTCACAGATACTCACTGGTAGCCAATTTCCCTCATGCATACTAACTACCTGGCACTTACTCTCTTTCACTCAAACACACAAATGCTAACACATACACAAGTTGTATTTGTCACACATACACACCCTAACATGCAAGCATGCACATGACATACATTTAAGAGGATTTTTTACTGACCTCAGCTGCAAGCAAACGCCTTCTTACAGCTCCTTGTGCTGAATTTTTATAACACTAATAGCTGAATAAGAAAGTGCTACTCACTATTGGTATAATTCAAAATGGGCAGAAAGCAAGAAGTATGAAGGTTCAAAGACTATGGGCCTCATTTATGAAAAGTGACTCATCGCTGCGTGAAAACACTTTTCACTGCGCTCTCCCTGCGACATGATTGATGCGTCATATTTATAATATGACGCATCATGTCGCAAGGAGTTACAGATACGTCAGTATTTCTGACGTATCTGTAGGCGCAAAAGTCACGCATTGCTGGAGTGTGTCACAAAAGTGACGCAACTCCAGCAATGCTTCCTTTCACATGGGGAAAGTCCCATGTGAAAGGGCTTGCGTCAGTCTTACGCCTGCTGTGAGGCAGGCGCAAGATTTTGACGCAACAGCGTCCTAAAAGTGACGCAGTGAAATCTCATAGATTTCACTGCGTCACTATTACGAGGCTTTTTGCGGGTGAACGCCCCCTCTGCATACATTATACCTGACTCAGGTATAATGTAGCGCAGGGGTTTACAAAGTGACGCATCTGCTTAGATGCGTCACTTTGTAAATAGTGCGCATCAGGAGGCATGTTTTACGCCGCCGATGCGTCACAAAAAGTGACGCATCGGAAGCGCAAAACTCATAAATGAGGCCCTATATCTGCCCAGGTGCTTTTGGCACTCGTTTTACCACCACTGAGGCCAGGGATAGCAAGGGCCAGCCAGGTTCCACAGAAGTGATCCCTGGCCACCCTAAATACGGTACAGGGTCTGCAAGTGCAAATCTCACACATATAGAAGATGTGGGTTAACGACTAGAGTGGCTGACTTTGAAGCTGGGGAATGAGGTTCGAGTCTGGCAGGAGGCTCAAACATCCTATTGTGTTATCTCTTCATTTTTATTTCGCCGCGGTTCCACTGTCTGTTTTAAATTTCATAACTGTTTTTAATTTGATCAGTTAGACCAGCTTGGCTTACCTGCTTTTGAGCCCGCTCCTCCCCGTTCCATCGCAGTTTTTCGGGCTGTTTGCGTGGAGGAAAGACCAGCTTGGATTAGCATTAGCGCACTTCCGGTTGTGGCCATTTCACAGCTGCCATTGCAGTTATTTTCTTAGGCAGTCCTTCTTCCTGCAATTAAACTGCTGATGTCGCCGACGGGTAGCGGACATACCCAGCGGGCATGCCACTGGCGTGCCGAAAATCCACCTAAGGTAAGCCGGTCTGCGCCCGTCTGCCCCGGGACGTTGCCAGGAGCCAGGAACCCTGCCCGTTTGTCCTTAGAAAGTGACTTTGGATACTCTTACACATCCTCTCAACTTCTGCAGGTGAAATCTGTGTTACATCTTGCCCATATGCCTCCACATTTACTAATCTTGAAGGTCCCTTTGCCTGCTTGTACTGCCACTTGCATAGTTGTGATGCTACACGTATCTCACCTGTCTCACAGGACGATAATAACAGCAGTGAGAGATTGGTAGGGGTTAGTGGGGGTCCTAGAGTCAAGTTAGACCACATACTTTCAACCGGTTGGGCTCTTGGAAGGGGTTCTTAGCAAATATACGCTCGCTACCTAATCATGCCAATAGGTTGGAAATCTGTATATTTAAATCGAACTGACACCCCAGGAAAATCTACAGGGAGCTCTTATTTACTGACCTCTGGGCCACTCAAAGATTTAAATTTAAAAATAATGGAGAAAATTGCCCCTCACACTATTAACTCCAAAATTTTTTTACTAATAGAGGATTTTAATATTCATAGTGAGTGAGTGAGGGACAATTTATATAGCACAACTTAGCCCATGGCCATCAAGGCGCATAGAGATGGTATGGCTGTTTGAAAGAGGAGGAGAGGAGCGCCGGCTAAGGGTAGGCTTCTGTGAAAAACCAGGTCTTCAGTGCCTTTCGAAAATGAAGATAAGAATTTTGGACTTGGAGCTCAGCCGGAAGTGTGTTCCACATTTTCGGGGTGAGGGAGAAAAAAGCCCTCCCGTCCCATCTGGCTTTGGAGACTCGAGGGACAGAAAGAAGGTTTTTATTGGCCGAGCGAAGTGCCCTACCGGGAGCATAGAGGGACACAAGGGATCTAATGTCTTCAGCACCGGACCCATGCACAGCGCCATGGGTGAGACATAGGACCTTAAACTTTATCCTAGCTTGCATGGGGAGCCAATGTAGATTTTTCCTAATAGAGGAACCTGATGATAGGCTAGGGGCGTCGACAACAAACCTGTCTGCTGCATTCTGCACTATTTGAAGGCGTTGGACCAATCTTTTGTTAATTCCTAAATATAGTGCATTGCAGTAGTCTAACCTAGAGGATATGAGGGCCATGTAAAACAAAGTGCCCAGAAGCTTTGAAGACGCACTCATAGGAGACATAAAGTATACAGATATGAGGGCCACCGTGACCTGTTTTCGAGCCTCAAAAGAATGGTAGTGTACGATCTTTCTCAAGATTCTTAGGATCCCACAACAGGTTGAAACCGTCCTGCTGACTTGTTTGTCAAAGGAGAGCGTGGTGTCAAAAATTACACCCAGGTTGCGGGCACACTGGGAGGGTGTGGGGCAGGCTCCAAGAGCAGAAGGCCACCACTCCATCGACCAGATCTCCTGCTTGCCTCCGAAGATAAGAACTTCTGTTTTCTCCCCGTTTAATTTGAGGAAGTTCTTTATCATCCAACCCGCCACTACTTCCATGCAGTTCCTGAAATTTCGAGCTGTGATGTTTACAGTTTGCGAAAGGGAGACCATAATCTAGGTGTCATCGGCATAGGATAAGACTTCCAGTCCAAATGATCTTACAAGCCTGGCAAGTGGGGCCACATAGATATTAGAAAGCGTGGGGCTCAGGGACAAACCCTGAGGAACCCCACACTGCACAGGTGAGGAGAAATGATGTTAGGAGGCTGAGTGCTGGTCCATCTACTCCTATCTCCCTAAGGCGGATAGCCAAGATAGATGGGGACAGGGTATCAAATGCAGCTGTAAGGTCGAGCAGGACCAGAAGGGTAGTCTGGCCACTGTTGACCTTAGTGCGGATGTTGTTGGTAACCACCGTTAGGGCGGTCTCAGTGCTATGTGCCCTCCGGAAACCGTGCTGAGAGGAATCCAACAGGCTGGAGTTATCCAAAAAGGCACTCAGGTGGCAGTTTAGATGGGCCTCAAGCATTTTCGAGGGGACAGGAAGCAAGGAGATTGGACGAAAGTTCTTCAAAGTCCCGGGATCTAAGGTGGCCTTCTTTAGGAGGGGCTTAACTATGGCCATTTTCCATGAGGTCGGAAAGACACCTTTGGGAATTGCCAGGTTGATCACTTCCAAAAGTAGAGGGAGCAATAACTCCCTGCACTCTTTGAGAGTCTTCAAAGGACAGGGATCAAGGGGGGATCCGGATTTAAGTTTATCCAAAAGGATCCAGTGAGGTTGCTACCCGGGGCCCTTACCAGTTCTTCAGAAGAGAGTACCACCGAGGCAGGAGAGGCCTCTAAGTCTGAATTAAGGGCTTCTAAGCCAGAGTGAATGTCCGTTATCTTAGCGTGAAAGAAGGTTGAAATCTGATCACACAATTCTTGGGTTGCTTCTATGGGGTCGGCTGACTGGAGGACAGACAAGTAATCAACAATTTTAAACATTCCCTAGGGGAGCTGAGGGAGGCAGTCAGTTTGGTGAAATGTGCTTTCTTTTCCGCCAACACCGCAGCTTTATACTCCTTGAGCAGGCTTTAATGTTTATGTTTTTCAATAGGGTCAGAATGCGACCTCCAGAGTCTCTCCTGCTTCCTGCAGCCCTGCCTTAGCAACCTGAGGGTATCTGAGTACCAGGGTGCTGAGGGTCGCTTCCTGGCGGAATAGTGCTGCTTTATCGGGGCCAGGATGTCTACGGCCCTTGTGATGGTGTTAAAAGGTCAAGGGCAGCTGTGTCAGTATCCTTCGCTGTGGCGGGCATAACACTGGACATCAGCAGGGCTAAAGACTTGTTGTTTACACCCCTGAAGCTCCTTTTCAGTTCCCACTTGCTGGAATCTACTGTGGGAACAACAGAATGAGGGTGTGTGAATTTAAGTGGAACGGCCATGTGATCTGACCAGGCCAAGGGAAGGGGGAGACCTATGCCTAACCTGGGGTCGTTGGTAAAGACCCCATCCAAAGTATGTCCAGCAGAATGGGTGGAACTTCCTACTCCTTGTAGCAGCCCACAAGAGGCCAGGGAATCAAGCAAAAGGACGGTATCCGCAGAGTTATTACTTTCCAAATGGAAATTAAAGTCTCCAAGGATGGTCATGTTAGGTCTATCAATGTATGGTTCCAGAGCTTTCAGTAAATCATAACTGAAAGCAGCCCTGGGTCCCGGGGGCCTATAAATCAGGATACCAGAAAAAGAAACCGTAGGGGAGGAAAGGAGAGTAAAGTACATGGCCTGAAAGGAATCTAAAGGTGATGGGAGATGTTCAGTCCGGCATCTTATAGTAGTTTTATGTAAAATTCCCTGCCCCCCCCTGTGCCCCACTCTGTCCATTCTCGACAGGGCATACCCTTCGGGAATTGCATTTAAAAGCTCAGGCCCTGTGGACTCAGAGGCCCAAGTCTCAGTAATAAATGCCCACAATGGTTTTCTGTTTGAAATGAAATCCCTAAAGGCAATGTTGTTCTTAACTAGGGACCGTGCATTGATAAGGAACCCCGTTTCCCTAATCAGAGGAGGACAGTCTAGGTTCCTGGAACCTGGTAGCTTGTGGGAAGGGATAGGGGAAATAGAGCCAGTTCCTCTCCCAGTGCATTGGCACTTAGGAGCATCTAGTAGCCCCTCAGGTGTAAGCGTATGATAACAGGGCTTCCACGGGGGTTTAAGTGTTAGTAATGCATTTAGAGAGTATAGGGGGCTGACTGGGACATACATATCTGAAAAGCCAGCCTTCCTGGCCCCTGGCGCTTCCTTAGCGCTGACGGGCACAGACGGGCTGGACTCAGGCGTGACTCAGGTGCTGATACGGTGCGTCCGCTGATCGCGTCCGCTGCGCGGAGGCATGTCCATCTCCTTATATGCTGGCGACTAGAACGCTGCAGGTGTAGCCTCCCACCCAAGTTGACCGCTGCTAATTTCCACCGCCCGCGGTCCATGTATCTCAGCCCGTGACTCGGCTGAGCAACGCCAGATGCGGGGAAAGGGAGTTAGCAACTGCAGAATAATCAGCAGTGTGCAAGGTAGATTTTTAAAGTGAATCTTAAAAACCCGGCGATTTTAAAAGTAATGGCACACCAGAGAGGTCCACATACGCAAGTCACACAGCACACCTCCCGGCTTTCCGCCTCAGGAGGGAACAACAAACAGCAAGCAGTGAGGATGAAGTGAAGATAGTGAGAACACAGATGCTGTTAACTTCCTGGCCGATATGGCCTCCCTGGGCTTGGTGAAGATCAATTCTGGTCCTACACACTCGGGAGGTCCTACCCTTGACATTATTCTCACAAATTCATCCTTCATACTTTCTGATCCCCCTTGACTGCTTATAAGGTCAGATCAGAACGTGGCCAAGACCGAAATCCTACTGTTTGGCCCGGCTTAAGCATTGTGGTCCCCCAAGTGATGGCCTGTTGTGTTAGACCCCACCCCTTCTACTGTGGCGAAAAATCTAGGGGTGCGTTTGGATTAGCAATCCTACGACAGGGGTATAGGGCAAAAGAAATGACTGCACTACATCCACTATCTACTGGTCTAGTTATGTCTACGGGTGCCAGAAACCTGAAGCCACATACCCCTAGGCTTCCAAAGCTAATGCCCAAAGGCACTTTTGCAAAACACCACAGTGGTTCAGCACACCATACAATATACAGTAATAGTATTGATCAAATTAATGATATCAGTAGGCCATAGAATTTTCTTTTCTTGCTGTTATTCCAAAAAATCTTCATATACAAGTAGCAAACGCGTTTCGTCCGAAGGACTTCTTCATGGCGAAAATTATCAATGAGTACGTCATGGATTAGTCATGCCAAGGCTTTATCTCGAAGCACTTCTTCAAATATTAAATGGCAAAGATGGCCTTATTTTAAAATACACTAGTTAGTTCTCCTCAACGAGGTTTTGATGGGTAGATATGTGATTAGAATGATGTCATTATTTACATCCTATTCCAGTGATATATGTAGTCACCTTGAATTATTGTAGCGTCTACGTCTTCCCTTGGTCACGGCCTCGAGTTAATAGGTCCGTTTGGATGTTATGCTATCAATGAGGGACTTGCATGGACTCACTACCACACGCTGAGGCTATTACGCAGAGTGTTCCAGTGGTTGCCTCTGTCGGTTCATAGAACTTTGACTCAGGCTTTGATCATTGGGTGCCTGGACTACTGTAATGCTCTACTAACATCTGCTAATGAATCCCTTTTGAGCAGATTACAGATTGTACAGAATGTTGCCACACGCTTAGCTCTCAAAAAGCTGCCTAACTCCTCCCCAGGGCCGTTGTTAAAACTACTTCACAGGCTCCCTATCCGCCAGAGAATAAAATTCAGGCTCTGTTGTCTCGCCCATAAAGCGCTTTATGGTACGAGCCCTAGCTACCTTCTGGATACGTTTTAAGTTTACTGCCCAAACCGTCTTCTTAGATCTGAAGGTAAAAGGTTGCTAGTGGTTCCCCGCTTCAGGAAAATACGAACAGGTGGCAAAACTGTTACCTACCTTGCTCCGAACTACTGGCACACCTTGCCGGAGGATTTGCGCAAATGCTCCAGTATTCTGCGCTTCAGGAAACTCCTGAAGATGAAATTATTCCGGGTCCGAACTGTGGATCTCCGGTACCCTCTCTTCGAAAGCGCGGAGATACCACTACTGAGTGATATTAGCGATTTACAAATCCTTTACATACATACATACATCCAAACATACATGATTCAGGGCAAATCACTTAATCTCCGCGTGCCTAGATATGAATGTGTCCATTTGTAATGCAACTGGTGTTCATGTAAAGCACTCTAATACCTTGGGGTCGAGTTTGTGCCATATAAACTGCAAACAAATATTTATATATATATGTATGAGGATGCCATATATTTAGCCTCATGTCTTGTAGCACTCGCCCTTGTACAGTACATTTGCTCATTTGCTGTCATATAACTTGCGAACCAAAAAACATTGTTTGCCCTCCTTTTCTGTAGGCATAACCGCTTTAACGAACGTAAGCACTTTTTCTTATTTGGGTATAACATTTGGAACTACTGGTTCGTGGGCCCCACAAGTTGTGCAAAGCAGGCTAAAACTATCAAAATGCATTGCCACTCTATTTAGCCTACCACAACTGGGGTGGGGGGAATGCTTTTCCCACTACTACAAATACATAAACCCCAATATCTACCTACAGCAATGTATGGTGCAGAAGTGTGGGGCTTCAAGAATAGTAACCCTATTGAGGCTGAGGAAAATAGGTTTTGCAGACAATATAGCACCTATTCTTTCACCTTTTTTGCCACAGAGAATTGGATATTCCTTATATCGAGGAAAACATTAGAGCCCGACCTCCTCTGCTATGTCTATCCATCTTTAAAAATTAGAAGGCGTTTTTAATCAGGGATATCCACCTGGATTGCATAAGATGTGAAAGGTGTACTAAGATTCCATGGCTTGCCAGTGTCGGATCCAGCCTCTGTTCTGTCAACCTAGAACAGGGGTTTGCCGACCCAACCAGCAATTTAAAAATAAGTTAAAAAAACAACTACCGAATGCTCTATATGATCAGGCTGCTTCTGAAAGAATGTGTTTGCATGCACAGCCAAAATGTGAGTATGGCAACCTATATGCTAGCACCTCCTATAGACAAAATCTCAAGGTATCTGACTAGAGTTAGGTGTCGATGGGAACGAAGTCTACTGTTCCGTTACAGGGCTGAGACAGTGAAATATGTGATGTGCTTCTAAATGTATTTTAACACAGGTCTGGATTATTTACCTTGTCCCTGCGATGTAAACTTAGGGCAAACATGATGCATTTTACATTTTTCTGTGTGTGTATTCAAAGCATTTTCAGATTCCCTACTTAAAGAAACGATGTATTAGGAATCTGAGGGATGCATTGAATATGCTTTTTAATTTGGTGGATGAGGAGGAAACAATTCATTCGGGTGCCTTTTTAAAAGCACCTGTTAGAGTCTGTCGCACAATGAACACTTTATAGACCAGCCGCTTACTTTTATATCCAGAATTTTGTGTTTTATGTACTTTTGATGAGGAAGTGTAATTTTTAATCATTGGATGATTTCCATGTGTTTGTTTTTAACATTTTAAATTCTTATTGTATGTATTTAACCGTTTGGCATCCCACTTTCATGAGTACAACTTCTATTCGAATTAAGTATATATTGATTGATTGAACTTGTTATTCATTTTCAATGTTTGATGCATTTATTTTTATTATTATATAACAATGTGCAGTATATGCACGCCATTTATTGTGTGTTTTCATAGTATGCTTCAAATTCATGCATCAATATATTCACTGAAGTAGATGCTGCTTAGAAAAAAGCAGAATAGCTGTAGAATTTCAGAAGTGTGCAAAATAATTTTCCTATTATTTCCTTCATTTTATATCACAATCACATGATTTGTTTTTCCTCAGACAAACACTTCAAGATATGCAGGCCCAATATGATTTAGCACAACCCGAATCCTATAAATACTTGCAACTTCGAAACACACTCATGGCTCATATCCCTAGACACACCTGGATGACGGTGTCCTCAATGTAATAGGACAAACTCCTTTCTGGGGGGGGCTGATCAAAAAACACCTCTCGCTTCTCTGTAAGAAACTTATCAATAATTCACTCAGCATCCTTGCCAATCTGAGGGCTAAGTGGAAAACAGATGTTGGAGAGTGTGAGGATGGGAAGTAGGAAGAAGCGCTATGGACTTTTTTTCTGAGAGCTGTCCATCAATGCAGGATTCTGTCTAATACAATTGCACATCTTGCACCTTTCAACTTACTCTTGCACTGCAGTCCAGGCCATGGGTCAATGCCCGACAGACCTCTGACTCCGAGATTGCAGTGAGAAGGGCATCTTATTTCATGTCCTGCGGTCCTGCCCCATCATTAGATCCTAGTGACTGGAACTGCAGAGACTCATGGGGGAGGTTGTGGGGGTATTACTCAGGGACCCAGCGAAAATGTGCCTTTTGCATATATGGGGGGATGATCCACCACTGAGATATGGAAAAATATGGCTATCTTTGGTGCTTGTAGTGGCCAAACTAAATATAGCATGCCTATGTGGTTTTTAAGGTGGCTCCAACTCTGGGGGGATGGGAACGGGACACGGACTGGTGTATGACAAATGAAAAGACAATTTACTTGGGTCCACACAACTGGGACAAAGTTTGGTCCGAGTGACACTTCTATAGAGGACTGGGTGGGCAATCTAGCACAGGCCCTTATGGCCATGAGGAGGGTTCCCTCTGAAATGGTGAATACTTGCTCTCGTGCTTCATGTTTCAAAGTCGTATTGTTGTACCTTTCTTGCTCTGAGGGGGCCATCCCCTTGCGTTGTCACTTGTAAATAATATGAAATGTCTATGCTACTTATCTTCGTAAACATTATAAAAAGATTGTTGAAGACAGCTTCAGTGTTTGGACTGGCCATTGACGCAATTTGGTACTGCCAGATGGACTAACTGGAAAAGGCTAGTGTGTGGGCTTCTTTCTGTCCTGTGAAGCTTGATAGGACCAAAAAAATACATGCTGGGTGTTCAGCTTTACACCTGGTAAGCCCGACAACTTCAACCATCCTGATTTGCAGCAACTTCAGGGACTAAACCTGCTTTAACATCAATTGCAAATCCAACATCAAAAGACTCTCCATCAATAAATGCATTGATTCCTTTACAAGAAGTTGTAATACCAAAAAATTATCACACCCTGAAGAAACAAGAATTGTGTTTCTTCCATCTGTCTTGGAATCATTGACAAAGTAAGTCAGCAGTCGATGATCTAGCTGGATTATCACCTGTCACTAAGATATTAAAGGATATAACCATCCACCATGGCCTTACATTTGTATTTTTGTGGCTTGTTTATGCTTCTTTTTCTAGTTTACAATGTTGATTATCACATTGAGGATGGTACATGGTTACTGTCTGCTTGGGAACACTTTATCATATCATATTATACAGCAGTTGCAGTCACGTTCATTCTCATACCATGTGAAAATTAGCTACAATGCTGTTAAGTTCACTCAAGATCCACTACCTGATAGCATTATTGGGAAAAGGTTCAATACTAGATCCTGGCGCCCAATGAGGTGATACAATACCACGTGCTCTATGCAATTCCTTTGGTAACAGAGTATATATAATTAAATCAAGCATCTCTTAGATGACTGAATATTTATGCCTAATTAGACAATAGATACTTCTATCTGTGTGAATATATTTCAGGAGATGTTTTATTTTCATCACAAAGGATAGCATTAAAATCATCAGCAAACTGGACAACTTGAGTTGTGTAATTTCATTTAGTACGAGCACCTTGAGACTTCTTGCACTGACAGCTCAAAGAACTATCAGCAAAGATGTGTTTATTTTGTCATCAACAGAAGATTTGCTTCATCTGTTTATTTTAATTTGCAAAACTCCTGAAATATTGATAAGAGTTTGAGTTACACAGCATAAAGTAATTTATTCTCTTGATATTTTAGAGTTCCTTTCAGAAAAATACTATACATATTAGCAGGAGAGTATTTGGGACATTGAATAATAACATATAACGGGATTTGAAATAATATTGCTTGATTGTTGATATCCAAAATATTTAATTGTTCTAAATGTAATGGTACAGCATACAACTTGCTGGGGTTTACCCTCACCTGAAGAATTTAACATTGCAATAGTACCACTTTCTAGATTGCTTAAACGTATCAAATTCAATTATTGCTGACCATGATGGTTCAATTTGCCTACAATACTTTAGGCCTTTTAAGCTGAAATGTGCATTGGTGTATTTATTTAGATTTTTGATTAATTGTCTTTTGAAGTGGTTCAGCAGGACTATACATTCATAAAGATCTACAAAACGGTTAGATTAATTACTCTTAAATACAAAGAAGATGTCCAGAGATTCTCTGATGTCATGGGATGCTATTCACTCAGCTCAGGCTATATTTTTCTTTGACAGTATACAAACAGAGGTTCTGTCACCGGTGAAACAATTGCTTTGAAACTTTGTTTGTTCAAATTGCTTAGGATGATAAGCCAATGATACAGAGAAATTAAATACTGACAATGAGTGAGAAAACAAATAGGACTGACACTGTTAGTGCACAATGTGAGCGATATATTGTAAAAACATATACTGTATACAATGATACATATATCAATATGTAAGAACACAGGACTGTTTCACAACATAGAAAAATACATACATGTATGCCAGATACATTCCATAAACACTAATACAATCCAAAAGACAATTAATACAATTAACCATAATGACATATATATTACTATTTGATTGGGTGTCTGTGTAACCTAATTGTCCATAATAGGACATATGCACTTTACTCTTTGGCTTGGATGTGTCTAATTTGGCATGGAGCACCTATTCTTTTACATCGACGTTTCGACCCCCAAATGCCGAGTGTAGTTGAAACACATCACCTTGTGGTCTGTAGGCCCATAGGAATGAACTGGAATTTGGTTAGTTGAAAAAAAGGATCCCCATATCCCCATTATCTATACTCTCCCTAAGGTACACAAAAACAAAGAAAAACCACCAGGGAGTCCCATCGGTTCTGTTTGCAGGTCTGTCTTGGAACCATTATGTCAATATATTTACTTGTTCTTGCAACCATGGGTGACCAAGACGAGATCCTATATTTATGACACCATGGAGGCCATTAAACTGGTTTAAAATCAACCTTTTGACAGAGACAGACAGCAATTAGTGACTTTGGAGGTAGTTTCTCTTTACACTAGTATCCCTCAGGAAGAAGCTCTGGAGGTGATCTGGAATGTCCTTGGACAAAGGGAGAGACCTTACTGGGTCCCCAATGAGTTTGTAGTGAGCCTTCTTGAGATATCTATGACAAAAACACATTTTTGTATTCAGGAATGATTATTTATTCCAGACAAAGTGAGTGGCCATGGGGGCTGGATATGCTCCAGATATAGCAAATCTATTCATGGACACATAAGAGGATAGACATATATATAATGTTGAGAATCCCATTTTTAACAACATCACTTTCTGGAAGAAATATATTGATGATATCCTTATGATACGGAGAGGGGAACAGGATAAGCTAAAATAATTTTTCACATGTTTGACCAATAAATCCTCGGACATACAGTTCACCATAACACAGAGTTGGGTCAAAATTGATTTCCTAGATTTGAGAATCAAGATAGTGGTTGATGCATTATACACCACACCCTTCAGGAAACCTATAGAGCGTAACATATTACTCAGGTATTTAAGCCATCACCCCAGAAACCAAAGAGATAACTTACCATACGGTCACTTCTTAAGGCTCCATAGGAATTGCACACACAGGTCTGACTTCTTTAAGGAAAGTGACCACCTCATTTTATGACTGAAGGAATGCGGATACCCTAGTGGCCTACTGAAGAGAGCCAGAAAAAAAAGCCATTGTATTTCCACAGAGAAATCTATTTCCACAGAGAAATACTGCTAGAGGTCAAATTCAACCGCAGTGGGACAAACAATTGGGGGTATGTACACGCATATTTAGCAACAGAAACAAGGAGATAAAAAAGATTATTAAACAACATTGTTCTCTTCTCTTTGACGATATTGACACTTGAGAGAAACATCTCTTTGCTTTCAAGAGAGGAAGAAATATCCGGGGCTCTGTGTTTAGTTCATATCTGAGGACTACACCAACTCCTGACCTCAGGACACAATTACTATTACCTCCTATAGTGGCCATTTTAAATGTGGCCATTGTAAGACATGTGACCTGACTGGGAAGCGAATGGAGTTTTGCTACTCAGGAGAACACTACATACTGAAACATCACACTAATTGGAATTTGTAAGATGTCATCACTTGCCCCTGTAACATGATATACGTATGCCAGCCCAGGCAAAAGGTCAAAACGAGGATCCACCAACACTGTTTTAGGATACGCTGTAAGATCTAGGGCACACCTTTAGTTGAACACTGCAGTCGCATGCAACACCCAATAGATAGCTTGAAGTGGTGGAGACTGGAAAGGTCATACAGAATCCAAGAGGAGGGGATTTGGCATCCATACTGAACCTGCATAAGTGTAAATGGATACAGTTGTGGGACTCAGTTCACAAGGGGTTAAATGAGTTTGAAGAGATATCTAGACAAGTTTCCTTATTATTCATGGGTTAAACTTTAGATGACAGGTACCGTCTTGTCATGATTCTTGCAAATGGGTTAACTCATCCTCTACATTCCTGTTATAGAACAAGATTCTATCCTGGATCAGCTTACTTTTTGTATTTCTGCTACACCTATAATGGATCATGATTTAATTCTGAAAATTGTTCTTCTACCATGTGTAAGAGGATAATACCTATTAGGTAGGCTCTGTATGTGGACTGTATTATATAAGTCTCTTTTTTCAAATAATCTAAATAATTTATGTATGTATCAGTGTATTTTCTTGAATAGGGTTCCATTTGCAGTCACCCTGAGCCCTATTCCGTACGATTACCTAAGGGGATGTGCCGACTTGCCGTCAGGAATGGTCCTAGAATATTGAAATGCATTTAACTTTTGCTGGAATTAGTCAACATTATAAGTATGTATGTAAAGCGCCATGTATATGTATATTATCTAATATGAAGATTCTGTTGGTTGACTATATTATACACAAGTCAATTCAGGTCCCTTTCTTTATCACAGGATTTGGTTAATTTATGCATGTAACGATGCACTTTTTTGTACAGGGCTCCATTTGCAGTCAATCCGCGCACTATTTCACATGATCACTTAAGCGGACGTGCCAACTTGTCTACGTGAATAGGCATAGAATATCGAAATGCACTTAACCTTTGATCTACACTGTGAGGACGATGCACTTTTTGGCCTTTACTTTGCGTTACACTTTTTACAGCCCAACTTTGATATCTGATGTCAGCCGACATTTTATCACCATGACTCTCGTCATACGGAGCCTTTGCTCTGCAGATTGCTGAATTCGGATTGCCTTGACAACCTTAAGGCTCGGTGTTGAAGGCCCCTACATCTTTTTGAACTGTGACTTGAAGAGGCAGCTCACACGATAATAGTAGTGCAAGCTTAAATACCTGCAGATCATTTCCATTTATTCCTTTTTGGTGAGCAAACAGTCAACCATTCTTTCAGGGACACACCACCGAGCAGTACTGACTTTGCAGCATGCCGGAGGTAAGCCACACTTAAAACTTGCTAACACTGAAAGTAGTGTTCATGACCACACTTTTGCATGAACATTTATTAACCAATTTGAGTAGTGTCTTCTCTTCCTTGACTCTTTAGGAATACGGAAAGTAGTGTATACAAACACACTTTCTTATGATTACTCACTGATTCAATCTCATATTATTCTCTTTTCATTTGTACAAGAGAAGCCTGGGAAGCATCCACAGCTCCTTGTGTTGGGCGCCATCACTGATGATATCACCCACGAGGTGGCTGCCATCTTTTGATGCAAAGCATTTTTGCTACTGAAGAAGTACTTATTGGCTCCTTAGTTGAATTTGATTTGGACAGGATAGTCACATTCATTCATAAAGGTATCAACATTTACAGCCCCAGTGCTGTCTTACTCTTTGTGCACATATGGGACATATCTCTCATACTCAGATGATACTGCTTTTGAAAAGCACAGGTAAAAATGTATATGAGGTGAAAGTGCGTGATCCCACTGGCCTGATATTTATCGAAAAGCATTGCACAACAGGTGAGATTAATGTTCATGACTCCACCTGTTAATATTCTATGAAGCACTTTAGGCTTGCCAGTACTCTGACACTTAGGGGGTCATTAGGATGGCGGGCTGACTTAGTCCGCCCGCCATCCCATCGGTGACTGGGACCGCCCACCATAAGGGCGGGGGTCCTGTGGGGGTATTAGGATGGTCCCGCCACTGTGGCGGGCGCATCCTGCATTTTTAGCATTGTGGCGGGTAGTGCTCTCAGCACCGCCCACCACAATGCTAAAAATGCATGTGACGCATTTACATTAACAAAGCGGCAGGCACCGCGCGGTGCCTGCTGCTTTGTTTATGTAAATGCATGGGGGTACCACAGGTATCCCCCATGTGCACCCCCCACCTCTCCTTCACCCTGGGGGCCCGCAGGGCGACCGGGGCGGAAAAGCGGCAGATGGTGTTTCCGTCCGCCGCGGTCCGTCCGCCATACTAATATGGCGAGGGGTCATTTAGCTGAGGATGGCGGGTGGATTGCCCCCTCCAAGCCGGCAGTGGCTACCGCCAGCCTAGCGGGGGCAATCCGCCCGCCATCCTAATGACTCCCTTAGTATTTTTATCATACAGGTTGTGCAATATTATGTTTATAGTCCTGAGAACTATACTTGACATTTGGGGGTCAAAACATCGACAAAAAGAATAGGCGCTCCATGCCAAATTAGACACATCCATGCCAAAGAGCAAAGGGCATATGTGTTATCATGGGCAATTAGGTTACACGGACGCCCAATCAAGCTTTTATATATATATATATGTCATTACTGTTAATTGTCCTATTTGTCTTTTGGATTGTATTAATGTTTATGTAATGTATCTGCCCTACATGCCCTATATGTATTTATTTTTCTATGTTGTGAATCATTCCTGTGTTCTTAAATAGTGATATATGTATCATTCAACTCGATATATGATTTTACAATATATTGCTCAAATTTTACATTAACAGTATTTAATTCCTGTGTATCATTGACTGATCATCCTAAGCAATTTGGACAAACGTAGTTTCAAAGCAATTGTTTCAGATGTAGCAGATCCTCTGTTTGTATACTGTCATATTTCACCAGGTTCTGCATGATACTGGGATACCCCATTGATGATAATCGTTTTCTTTGAAGTATATAGTGATCTGTCTCTCTGGCAAGAGCCCAATTACAGAATAAATGTACATCGAGTTCAACCGCTTGCATTCACATATGAAACTCAAAGTGAATTTCACATTGTAAGAATTAGTTGGGAAAAGCAAACCATGAAATAAATAGTAAGAGCTAACCAATGTTCAAGGCCCTAGGAAAAACCAGTGCGACATGTCAAACCTAGTAGAAATATTTACATGAATAACCTATAATAGTAGCTTTACACATGAAATCCCCAGGTGTTTAGGAATTTGAATAAAGGCAATTATGATGGCTGTCACCCCAGATTTCATGATTATTTGATGAAAAGTATGATTACCCTTAACACACAAACATACACCCAGATATTTATACCGGGAAGCTCAAAGGATTTTCGTCATTTGGGGCAGCCGTAATCAGGCTCTTTCCATTTGCATTCAATAACCAATACATTAGAATTTTGATGATTGATCAGTAATATACACTGCAATACTAGCCAAGAGTGGCAAGTATATGCTAAGTTAAAACATTTTCATTTGTGTACTAAATTATATTTACAAGAGTAAAATATAGCCTAGAGGGCACTCTCTTTAGATTCTTAGGGGCATTACCAATGTAAGTATATTACCCTGTTTTGTTAGTGTAACTTCTTTTTCACTAGCAGATACCAGCTGTTATGTCAATCTGAAACTGCGTGTCTCTATGGAGATTGTAAACTAATTCAATAGGGTAGAAAGTTCCCCACACGTAACTAATTTTGACTATAACCATTTCCTTACAATGCTGTTGAAAGCTTTTTTAAAGTCTATGGAGCACACGTACAGACAATTCAAACTAGTACTCATGCACAGCATCTTTTCTTGAGAGTATGTTATTGTTATTACTTCTTACATATCTTTGTCCAACTCATTTTGTTGATGCAGGTTGCCTCTTAGGCTAGTCCCCTCAAGTTGCCTCAAGTGTTTTTTCATTAACTGATGATAAGTTAGGATGCTTTTTAACTGCATGCCATGAACAATATCAGCATTGTCCCGCAGTGCAACCTACATTCATATTTGTAAATTTAGCTTTGACCTGTGACAAAGTAGCCACACATGCTTGCTTGTTTTATTTCTTATCTTACATTTGTTCTTTAAAAACTGGAACATCAGCCACAAGTAGTCGTAAAACATCAGTATTATCCATAAAGGTTTTGCGCACAGTGTTCCACTACACTCATCATAGACCTTCTGCTCTGCGACGATACAGGAAGCGTAGTGTGCATGAGAGATGCTATAGGGAAATTCTTATGGGAGCATGGTGAATGTATACCATACAGCTGTAAAGTTCTCTGCATCAGTCAACATACTCTATTGTGGAAAACAGGTTGAGGGATGCCAGCCAGAACTGCTGGAATACTCTTGCACTGCACAGCTGGTAAGAACAGCTACATGTCATAGACGGAACACTTTGCTTGTAGCCAGCAACCCAAAAAGTGATGTGAAAGTGTAGCCTTCCGGAAAATGCAAGGGCTGACTTAAAATGTGATGGGGATTTCAATTAAGTAATGGCTGAAGGGGCACGACCCACACAAGCCAATTGCTCTTGGAGGAAATATCCCAAAGTTGCTCTTCCTTTACGTAAACACAGCAGGAGATCTTTGGCAGTCTTAGACTTAAAACAAAACATAGACCCTGAGATACTTCTCATAATTTTCTCAAAAAAACATTGTTGTTTTCTGCTTACGTGTCTGAGTACATAACCAAAGAAGATTCAGAGAACCCAAAGACTTACAGTAGCCTATATTGAAGAAGGCCTTATGTGCCTCAATCAATCAATCAAGAACATTTGTAAAGCGCGCTACTCACTCGCTAGGGTCTCAAGGCGCTGGGGAGGGCTGCTACTGCTCGAATAGCCAGGTCTTGAGTTGCTTCCTGAAGGAGAGATGGTCCTGGGTGAGTCGTATGCAGGTGGGGAGGACGTTCCAGGTCTTGGCCGCCAGGTAGGTGAAGGATCTTCCTCCGGTTGTGGTTCTACGGATCCGTGGGACGGTGGCGAGGGCGAGGCTGGTGGAGTGGAGCTGGCGGGTTGGCGTATAGAACGTGAGGCGGTTGTTGAGGTATTTGGGGCCCAAGTCGTGGAGAGCCTTGTGTGCGTGGGTGAGGAGTCTGAACGTGATCCTCTTGCTGACGGGGAGCCATTGCAAGTCCCTCAGGTGGGCGGAGATGTGGCTGTGTCGGGGGATGTCCAAGACGAGTCGTGCTGAGGCATTCTGGATGCACTGGAGTTTTTTCTGTAGTTTGGCGGTGGTCCCAACGTAGAGGGTGTTCCCGTAGTCCAGATGGCTGGTGACGAAGGCCTGGGTGACCGTTTTCCTGGTTCCAGTGGGGATCCAGCGGAAGATCTTATGGAGCATGCAGAGTGTGTTGAAGCAGGAGAGGTAACGGCGTTAACTTGCCTGACCATCGTGAGGGAGGAGTCAAGGATGAAGCCCAGGTTGCGTGCATGGTCCGTGGGCTTGGGTGGGGGGCCCAGAGCAGGGGGCCACCAGGAGTCGTCCCAGGCGGAGATGGATGGGCCGAGGATGAGGACTTCCGTCTTGTCTGAGTTCAGTTTCAGGCGGCTGAGCTTCATCCAGTCTGCGATGTCTTTCATTCCGTCCTGGAAGCTGGCTCTGGAGGAGGTGGGGTCGTTGGTGAGGGAGAGGATCAGTTGGGTATCGTCGGCGTAGGAGATGATGTTGAGGTGGTGCTTGCGTGCGATGGCTGCGAGGGGGCTCATGTAGACGTTGAAGAGGGTGGGGCCTCATGCATTATTCACTCTGTGAACCTGAATTTATTACTGACAAGTACATAAACACATTTAAATAAATCATTTACTGCTTCAGTTTAGAAATATGTGGATAGATTTTAAAGATACATGGCCGGGCAGGCGGACCACTTTATGGAAGACAACTGGGATAATTTGCTTTGGGAAACCAACCTATCTACCTCAGTGGTCATTCTGCCTCCTGTATACCTCAGAGCTTTTACTTTGGTCCTGCTGATGTTATGCCATTGCCTGTACTTCACCATTCTGAGAGGTAAGGCAGCCAGTGCATCAACATGCAGCCTACCCAATGAGGCTAAAGTGGCTTCAGGGAAACCCCTGGATTCCCTGAGGTAAACTTTCAACCCCAATTGCTACATTTTCAATACCTTGGAATCATTCATCAGTGGGGGGCTTTCTAGAAAAGCCAGACCCTTCATTTTTGTATCCTGGCAGGTGACAGATCAGGCACATCCTAGCCTTCACATGGTCAGAAGGTGTCTTCCCTTTGTACACTCCACACTGAGCCTTGGCAAAGTCAAGGACTCTCCTTGTTGAACAGGTGTTTGGGGCCCTTGAGCAAACTCTTTTTACCCTGTATGCCCCTCTTTCCTCTGTTGAAGGGATCTTACCCGCTTACTTAGGATCATCCCCCAGGGACATTTTGGATACATTTGTGCACACCCACTCATCAGCTGTCTTACCCAGCTCTCTGGGGTTAGATAACTTGAAATTCATTAGGTATTGATGTAACAACTCTGAAGAACAGTTACTTAAAATGTGCTCTTTGACAATAAAACTATACAGTACATCATAAATTGTGAACTCATTAAGTTGTATTCAGCTGTCTAGTGCCCTCAATGAGATATCCAGATAACCTACCCAGGACTGTTGTACATCTTTGTGGGTGTATCTGAATTTTCTGCAATACTGATCTGGTGCTAGACCAATATTTTCCACTAAGACATTTTTTATGTGTTGATAGCATTAAGATACCCCCTCCTATAGAGTCTGGGGTATATCCCTCCAGACAACAGGCAATCATTTCTGCAGTACAGAAGCCCTTTGTTGGAGACGCACTTAGCACATTTTGCACTGCCTCTTAAGAAGGGTTAAGTCATTTGTCCATGTCACCCCCCCACCACAAAGCTAGGCACAATTCCCTTAGGGAGATGAAGATTGTGTGACGTCCATGCAGATACCAGTGCATTGCTGGAACCCTTGTCAGCAGGTCTCAAGCTAAGTCTGGCCTTCTTCTCATCTAAGGCCAGTTTCTTTTCTTCAAATGCCAGTTTCTTTGCCTCCAGGGCAGTGGTCTAACAAAACTCGATGGAGCCCCCGGCAAAGTACATGGAGCGGGCTCCCAATGCTTCAGACCAATCAGAAGCTTTCAGTCACCGTCTGTCCACAGTAATGGAGGGGGCCCCCTGGAGCTCGGGTGCCCCACACACTAAGGGGCTGCAGAGGCTACTGTTCCAGGGCTGTGTCTGCTAGCTTGAATTGTAGCTCTCTCTCTAACTGCCTTTCGCGGGTCTCTGGCTAGCTTAGGGCCAGCTCAGAAGAACATATGCTGGAAGAACCATTCGCACTTCTATCACTGGATGGCACAATTGGAAATTCCTTTTAGGAACCTGTTATCTTCATCTTCTTTTACCTACTTTTATTCTGAAGTTGCCTCCTCCTTGGTGATTCTGTCTAGACAAGCTTCTTCCCAGACCATGCAGGCCTTTTAAGTAGGCCTGGAGGAGTTCCGCGCCATGGTACGCAGCGATCTGCAAGTGGCAGGGTGCGTTAGTTTGCACCGTTCATGCTGATTTTTGTGCTGGCTGTTTGTCCCTGTTAGAAAACATGCGCAAACTGCACCATGCGCAGTGCAAGAGCGCGCTCCGTCTTTCTGCCACTCAAGTAGATGTTCTACTCGAGCCGCAGCCTACTCAACGCGAATAGAAGGTTTCTCAACGCGAGCCGAGCAGCCGTCTGTGACCACCCGCATTAGGAAATCTCACCAGGAGGTGGTCTGGAGTAAGATTTTCCTCGCTTGCCAAAAACGTGTGTGCTACCCAGTAGGCATATTGGAAAAAACTCTGCAAACTTTACAAGTGGTGCGAGATGTCATGCCTAGGCCTACCTTTCAGAATCTGCCTTCTTGGCCTGAAAGCCCAATTTCAATTTCAATTCAAGGCCAGAGGCTACCATTAGGCAATAAGGATTTTTTGCGGCCCCAAACATACAGCCTTTAAAGAACATAAAATACATCATAAACAAAACATTCCAGTTTTAGAACTTTCAAGACAGCATATAACTGAATGTATGATGGTTCCATGCATTTTGTTGCAACACATGCCTTTACCTTGAATGTGTTACAATGTGAATGCCTTTAGTACGTATAACCTTTACCACACATTTTATTTATAATATTTATGCCTTTACCAGGCATGTCTTTACAATGAATTTCCGTGTAAAGGCATGTATATTAAAGGTCTATGCGCGGTAAAGGTTTCTCCTTACTCCTGCCCTCAAACCAGTCCCCGGCACCTCCCACCCCCAGCACTTGCTAAAATACCCAACCACTGCCCTGTGTCCTAAACGTATACCCCAGCACTCAACCCTAGCCTCCAGCACATTGCAAATACACCTGAGCCCTAAAACTAGATGCCAGAGTGACTCCCCCACCCCCTAACCTTTTTTTTAAAAAAACAACTCCCGCCTTGAGCCCAAAAACCGAATTTGGTCCCAGGAGTTAAAAAGAAACAACATTCTAAGGCCCTAAATCTATTCCCACCAGCCAAATCTCCCTTCCCTCTACTGGACAACGAGGCAGCTCTCCTGAGACGAGACGTGGCATAGGTCATCAAGAGGAAGCAGAAGGGTCTCTCCATTTCCTATAATGATGCCAATAGCCTTGACCACACCGATGCCTTTCCTACCGTTACCTATTTAAAACAGGAGGTAACCCAAGTTAACCTTTGGCATCTGGGTAAAGAAATACAGTTTACAAAATAACAATGCCTTGGGATGGATAATTGCGCTAAACAGTAGGACAAAGTGATACCTAAATTATCTGTTCCTGTGGATGAAAATCTCTAGAAACTTCTATACATTTCAACTATCTATAGGCAAGGAAAAAACAATATATGTACAAATATTCCTGATTAAAGCATGTTTGTACTGTATTTATTCCATATGTTCCATGAAGAAACACATCTTTTTTCTATTTTCAAAATATATATATACACAAATACATTACATAAACATATATATACACATATTTACATTTAAACATAGAAAACAAGACATAAATATTTTGTGTTCTTGCTCTCTTGGCCCTTATAATCAATGGGGATGCTCCTCAGAAATATTTTACATTCAGCATTCCCTTCAACGATAGATCACCATCTTGGAGCCACCTTGAGGTTTTCAAAATTCAAACCTCATTATTTATCGTACTCCTGATTTATTCCATATTATTTTGATTTAATATGGTGTCTCAAATTGTCTGTCGAGGCGTTTCAGCCACACTGCTTGTTGGCCTCAACAGGACTAGGGCAGTTGAGTGCAAAATTTTCAAATCCATCTAAGAAATCAAGGAACACCTTATTTAACTACATGTATTGAGGATCACTATTCTGTACACATATATACATATATACATATATACACCGGAACAGGCACGCTAAATGTAGTGCACATTTTATATACTTTGTCAATATATCCCTGGAGTGCGGGCCTGTCAATTGAGAAAAGAGATCTATATACACCGACATGCTTGTGTAAGTGCAACCTTATATCCCCTGATGTGTTGTTTGTGAAAGACCACCATTAAAAATATTAGAAACAGATGACTGAGGAAAACCTTATATCCCAATCGTATGTGGGATTAGACAGTCCAAACTGAGGCAAAATACCAAGGTAGTTATGTGCCAATGCTATATAGTGTTGATAGGGCTCACCGGCATTGACTGTATCAACTGGAAAACCAGGATGCTGAAAACAAATAAACCTATCATGAGTATCTAGACTGCACACGGGAGCTGAACTCACAACTGACTAAAATGACGGGAACAGCCAAAATCAGTGAATTGATTTACACAAGCCAGCTGGGAAGGATCTCCGCCAAGTGGACTATCCAGGTAAATATTCTTTGATATGTCGTCCCTTTTGACATATCGTCCCCAGAGTTTATAATAGCTTTAGCCACCCTGTGCCTGAAAAAATTGTTTTTAAATTCAAAGATTCCCTGTACCTACAAATATCAGGTGAAGCTATGGGCTGTATTTTTCCCCGGAGATTGCCAATCTTGTGATGGCTGAATGTGAGAGCAAATGGATATATAGTGACACCTACCCCTTTAAAAATCAGGTGTTTTTTTGGTGTCACTATATAGACCACATTTTTATGATTTGGGAAGGACAAGAACTAGAGCTTATAGACTTTCACAATTGGTTAAACTCCAGAACTTCAATGTGTCAAAGGACTGAACAGATCAATTTTCTAGATGTATACATTCAACACAAGGATGGTCTCTTAGAGGTTAATTTGTTTACCAAGCCCACAGATCGCAATACACTACTACACTTCACAAGTTGTCATCCAGGTACACTTAGAGAAAATTTGCCATATGGACAATTCCTCCGTATAAGGAGGAATTGTACCAATAAAGAGGATTATTTCATCAATGCCAATAAATTGAAATAAAAATTAATAGTCTGTGGATACCCCAAGAGATTGGTGAAGGTGGCTCTTAAGAGAGCATGGTATACACCAAGAGAAACACTATTGAGTCCAAGAGAACGTGATAAAAACACGCCATTGACATGTGTTTTAACATATGACCCCAAAGCTAATCGAGTGAAGAAAATTGTGCAAAAAACTGGAAACTAATCGAACGATTAGGAATCCCCAAACCGCTGTTTGATTTTAGAAAGGGCAAGAATATTCACCAACAGTTGGTGAGAGCTGCGAGAGAGTCTGATTTGCCCAAAAAAGATCTTTGAGGTTTATTGAGTTTACCGCCCGTGATAGGACATTTTCGTTGTCAAAATTGTGTGGCGTGCAGACTCACAGAGGATTCAAAATATCTAGACATGCATGGACAGAGACAATATCAAAAGGGATTCTCAAACTGTAATTCTAAAAATGTGTTATATTGCATAAAATGTCCAAGCAACAAGTTCTATATGGGTCAGACAACGCAACCTATAAAATAGAGGACCCTACAGCATAAATCCAGGATCAAATGCAATGTACAAGGGGCCCCTTTAGTACAATGTTTTCGAAATCTGAACCATTCAGAGAACGATTTCAAGTGGTCGGTACTATGTGTCATTGGCAATACAAGCAGAGTGGATGTCCAGACTAAATTAAACAGATTAGAAGCAAGACTGGTTGCTAGATATCAAACAGCTACATTGGGCCTTAACGATAAGAATGAAATTTGGGCACTATTGCAATAATTTGTTTGTGTAGAAAATACTAGTCTGTGTATTACGTCCATTTTTAGTTGTAATCTACATCTAGACATGTGCATGTATTGATGTGGCTCAGTATGTACATCGGTGTGACACAGTTACCTAAGACAGTAAGGAGTGGCGGCGTCAATTTTTTTTTTTTTATTTAAATATTTTTTTTCTAATATATATATATATCCCCTTTTTTTATTTAACTGTTCTTTTGGGCATTTAAGGAATTTCACTATTTGGAATATGATATAAAAATATACGCTCTTAGAAGACGGTAGGTAGGGACATTGTCTACTCATATCGGTCTGTCTTTTATATTCAGGAATAGCAGACTGTATTGGGATGCTTCCCCCTTATGTAACTCAATTGGTTGGCTGTCTAGACTTTTCTTAAAATATGGGACGACTTCCTACATTAAGATAAGCCGGCTTTTACAGCATCGATAGAACTACTGCAGAGTCCGTTATTTCTAGATCTATGATTTAGCTAGTGAGGCACCGCGTTAGTTTAGTTTCGTACTTATATACACACTGCCTTCCGTGTCACGTGATAGTTGCACGCTAAAGATGCTACATCGTGGTCGGATCGTGTTTGCTAGGAGAAGAAACTCCTGCATTGAGGTAGGCCCCTTCGTTTTTGCACTTTGTTTTGTTTTGTTGTATGAGAGGACCTTGATAACAGTTATAGTTACAGAACAGTCCTGCTCGTTTTGTATTACAGAGGGGACGGTATATCAAAAGGGACGACATATCCAAGAATATTTACTTGGATAGTCCACTTGGTAGAGATCCTTCCCGCCTGGCTTGTGTAAGTCAATTCACTGATTTTGGATGTTCCCGTCATTTTAGTCAGTTGTGAATTCAGCTCCCGAGTGCAGTATAGATACTCATGATAGGTTTATTTGTTTTCAGCATCCTGGTTTTCCAGTTGATACAGTGGATACCGGTGAGCACTATCAACACTATATTGTATTGGCACATAACTACCTTGGTATTTTGCCTCATTTTGGACTGTCTAATCCCAAATACGATTGGGATATACGGTTTTCCTCAGTCATCTGTTTCAAATATTTTTAATGGTGGTCTTTCACAAACAACACATTAAGGTTGCACTTACACAAGGATGTGGGTGTATATAGATCTCTTTTCTCAATTGACAGGCCCGCCACTCCAGGGATATATTGACAAAGTATATAAAATGTGCAATACATTTAGCGTGCCTGTATATATGTATATGTGTGTACAGAATAGTGATCCTCAATACGTGTAGTTAAATAAGGTTTTCCTTGATTTCTTAGGTGGTTTTGAAAATTATGCACTCAATTGCCCTAGTCCTGATGAGGCCAACAAGTAGTGTGGCTGAAACGTGTCGACAGACAATTTGAGACACCATAATAAATCAAAATAATATGGAATAAATCAGGAGTACGATAAATAATGAAAAAAAAATTCATTTTGAAAACCTCAAGGTGGCTCCAAGATGGTGATCTATCGGGGAAGGGAATGCTCAATGTAAAATATTTTTGAGGAGCATCCCCATTGATTATAAGGGCCAAGAGAGCAAGAAGAAAAAATATATATGTCTTGTTTTGTATGTTTAAATGTAAATATGTGTATTTCTATCTTTATGTAATGTATATATATATTTTGAAAAGAGAAAAAAAATATGTTTTTCTTCATGGAACATATGGAATAAATACAGTACAAACATGCTTTAATCAGGAACATTTGTACACATATTGTTTCTTCTTTGACTATAGATAGTTGAAATGTATGGAAGTTTCTAGAGATTTATATCCACAGGAAGAGATAATTTAGGTATCACTTTGTCTT
The DNA here is from genome assembly GCF_964261635.1 of Lissotriton helveticus. Classification (NCBI taxonomy): domain Eukaryota; kingdom Metazoa; phylum Chordata; class Amphibia; order Caudata; family Salamandridae; genus Lissotriton; species Lissotriton helveticus. Next base: position 292,157,810 of record NC_136070.1, read on the forward strand.
ACAGTTTAGCGCAATTATCCATCCCCAGGCATTGTTATTTTGTAAACTGTGTTTCCTACCATTACCAGCATATTCCTGTGCCACCAGTGCAACATTAATTTTGTTGTAAAGGCATGCGTGGTAAAGGCATATGCATTGTGAAAAATAGCGTTTTAATGGCTATGTGAGGTAACAGTGCATGCGTTGTAAAGGTACTGCATGGTTACAGATGCGTTGTAATGGCTGTTTCCCCATATATATCCATGTCATTAAGTGCAGTCCTGTTTTATTTGCTGCTACTTAACACAATAAGTTTTATGCCATTAACCTATATTATCTATGTCTTTTTTCTGTTTAATAATAATTATTAAATTTGTATGCCGTGTTTCACCTTCCGTTACTTACAGGTAGGTTGCTGTTTCATCTCACCTCACCAATTTAGAGTCTGGTTTTCTTATCTCTACTTGTTTTCAGTCTCTACTGCTGGTTTTCCCTTACTAAGTAGGGGCCCAACACTTGGTTTTTCCCCCGTGTCAGTCAGTGTCAAGGCTGATTATTGGATATCTGGGTTCCTTGACCGGGATCCTGGATTAACCCTGGGCGTAGTTCGCGAAGTAGTGCTACGCGAAGCTACGCGAAGTGCACTTCGCACTACGCAAACTTCACGTAGCACTACGCGAGCTGCGTAGTAGCATGTTCGCATTGTGCAAGATGCGATTTCAATGATTGCACAGTGCGGACAAGCATCCGGCACTGAGCAATCATTGAAATCTGCATCTTGCACAGTGTAAGCTGTAGTTTTCTGCTGCTCGAGTAGATTTTTACTCGAGCGGCAGCTTTCTCAACGCGGACTGACAGTTTCTCACCGCGAGCGGTCGCGAGCATGCGCGACCACTTGCAATGAGGAGCCTGACCTCCCTGCGTTGAGAATTTCGCCAGGATGTCATTTTGCTAGCTCGCGGTCGCGAACATGACGTTGAGGACCACGAACAAGCAAAAAATGACCGCTGCACTATGCTACGCGTGTTCGCACTGTGCTACGTGCAGCTCGCGTAGTTGCACAAACTTCGCAAACTACGCGAACGTAGCGTAGTGCTTTACCAAGGGTTATCCTGGATATGGCTGAGGAAACCTACTTTAACAGGCACATGCATCAAAGCCTATTGCGATCGCAAACGGTGCGAATGGCAAAAATCGGCCATTTGCGATCGCAAAATTAGCTTTTCCGATGCATCAAGGGTCAAGCCCCTCGCAATTTGAGAATTCGCAATTAATTGCGAGTTCTCAAATTGCAATTGCATTTAAGGGATCGCATTTTGCGATTCCTTAAATGCAATGCATAAAAGTTAAAAAATCTGCGATTTCGCTAATAGGCGGAGCAAATTACAATGAAGTTGACCTTCATGGTAATTTGCAAAAACTTTGAAAAATGCACTTTTGCGCATTTCTCAAACTTTCATGTTGCGTGCAGGCATGTGTGTGCGCAACATATGTGCACTGATCAATTTCAGGGGTGCAACAGGGTGTCCTTTTGACACCCTGGCACCCTTGAAATTGCATTCTCAATTTGCGATTCTCTAATTGAGAATCGCAAATGGAGAATGTCTTCCCATTCATTCCTATGGGCCTAGAGGCGTAGAGGAGTTATTCCTTAATTGTGACTCGCAATTTGCGACTCGCAATTAAGGAATGTTTAGAAATCGCCATTTTTTGAGCGATTTCTACATGCATTGGCTTTTGCGATTCCTTAATTGCGATACCCTAAAAATCGCAATTAAGGAATTGCAAAAGCCAACATTGATGCATGTGCCTGTAAGAGCATACCCCTAGATGTGGAACTACTACCGGGCTGCAGCCAGCATGCTTTATGCCTGTTTGGCAATGCCAATGCCGGGTTAATGGTGGAGAGAAAGACTACTATCCTGATGAGGATCAACACAAAATTGGGTGATCTTGCCAACAAAGAAACACCAGAGGAACCAAATGCCTGCTTTCGGGGAAAGTTTTATTAAACCTCCTGGGCAAATAAGTCTCAACATATACTGCCTTAAGTAAGGCACATTACAGAATGAGACAATTGTTCAACAATATAATTTTTGGAAGGGCGGACAGGAGGTGCCTGACGGTCAGTCGTGGGCTACAAAGTCCCCAGTATTGCCATAAAGACCAGCGAGGATACAGAAGGAATTTTCATGCAAGCAGTAGCATCTTCCCGCAATGAGGATGAACCCCTCACCCATGAGACAGCAGGGGTAGATTCCAGTGAGCTGGAGGTCAGGGTAAGTTTCAACCCTCTAATTGGTTAGTCCCACATAAAGGTAGGGGGAAGGTTACGTTTTTTCACCCAAAATTGGTCTGCCATAACCAAGAATTCTTGGGTGTTACAAACTGTGAGGGGTTTCAAAATAGAATTTTGCCAGTCCCTACCAAAGTTGTCAGCCAAGTGAGTTGATATTAGATCAGGAACAAATGTGGTAGATACTGAAGTTACTTGAATGTTGCGCAAGAGGGAAATTTGCAAGGTCTTGGACTCAGAAAAAGGTTTTGCAAGTACTGTTTTCCTATTGAAATAAAAGTGTTGGTGACCCGTAATAAACTTGAAGGATTCAAACAGATTTTTGAGTTACAGGCGTTTCAAGATGGGGGAGATTCATCTTCTGGAGACATTTTACAAGAGAAGGACTGGCTTCTGAAGTTGGAACTGAAAGACGTCCACTTCACAAACCCCTTGGATCTAGATTCACAGAAGGATTTGTGGTTCAGCTGGAGAGGAATTTTGCACCAGTTGTCCTGTCTTCCCTTTGGTCTGTCATCAGCCTCTTGGTGCTCCCTATAGTTGCTTTCTTTGAAAAGGGGGGAGTTTATTGATTATTCTAGAAAACATGTTACTGATGCCTCAGGAATCAGGGGGAACTGCTGAAGCACATGAAGTGGTCAACGGATCTCTAACAGGCCTTCGGGTACATTATCAATATGGAGAAGTCAGTTATGGCTCCAAAACGGAATTTTGAATTTCAGGGATGTCATGCGGATACCAATCTGATCCAGCTTTGTCTCCCTCAAAAAAAGACTGTCAAAGATCAAGAAGGTAGCTCATGTTCAAGCAAAGGAAGTGGTGACTTTGAAGAGTCTAGTAAGAGCGGTATGACTTTAGTCATCCTCTAGTCAAGATGTTTCCCCAGGCCCTTTACTTTACAGGGCTCTTTAGAGCCTGAAATCCCTAGGTTTGATGAAAGGTCTTTGGTATTCAGATGGAATTCCCCTGTCCCAGGAGGCTTGAATGAACCTACAATGGTGGTTGAATAACCTGGAGAGCTGAAATGGCCAAGCAATATTTGGGATCGTTCCAGAATCTACTGTCGAGTCAGATGCAAGCAACCTTCATTGGGGAACAAGATTAGGAGAGAGAGAAACTAGGTGGAAATGGTCCAAGAAGGAGCTATTCTTACACATAAATTGGTTGGAGATGTCAGTGGGGCTGAATGCTTTGATGAGTTTCAGGTCTATTTTAGCAATCAGGGTGGTTTTTTTACGGATGGACAATTTCCCGCCTGTATACTATATCAATTGTCTAAGGGGAGCAAGATCAAAACAACTTGCAGAAGTAGCGAGGTAAATTTGGTATTTTTGTTGGGATCAAAAAATGTGCTTGAAAGCGGAGTTAATCCCAGGTCATCAGAATAAGCCAACAGATTGGAACTCAAGAGTCTTGAGAAACACAAGGGACTGGAGTCTGAGTCCAGTGTATTTCAGGAAGATTCAGGATTTGTGGGGTCCCTTTCTGGTAGACCTGTCTGCCAGCACATTGACATTTCAGGTGAAATGGTATTACGGCTGAGGCTAGATCCCAAGGCATTGGCAGTGGACACCTTGATACATGTTTGAAACTGAGACAATTGCTGTGCATTCCCTCAACTTGCACTGATCCAGACGGTGTTGTTAAAGGTCTGGGGGGCGTGATGCAGGATCGTCCTGGTGACTCCGTTCTGGAACTCGCTTGTTTGTTTCCCTGGTGTAATGGAACTATAGTAAAAGTTCACCTTTAGATCCCAGGGAGTCCAGGCCTTTTGCAAGTACAGGAAGGAGAGGAGCACCATTTAGTGCTAGAAGGAAAAATGAACCTTCTTGATTGGAGGCTTTCTGGAGATCTAGTAGATACTTTGGCCTTTCGGGAGAGGCAAAGAATCTGTTTGATGAGTCATGTACACCAGGTACTAGGAAAAGATACACAGGAGTATGGAGAATGTGGTATAGTTGCATCTTGGAGATGAATTTGGATTCAGTGGAGGCCCCTGTAGTAGAAGTGGCAAAACTACCTTGCTGAGCTGTTCATATCAGGCCTGTCTTATAGAATTGTTAACATTTACAAATCTGGTGTTTCAGCAAGACATTCCGTTTTTAAAGGACTTTGCTTTTGGCAGCGATCCTTTGGTTCGCAGAGTGATTAAGGAGATTTAGGCCGCCACATGGTGCTAGGTACGATTCTCTGTGGAATGTTAATCTTGTTTTTGACCTTTTTGTCCCCTGGCTTGATAACTTCTATCTTCCTAGGATAGAAATATAGCAGATGTTAGCAACTCTACTCTGTCTAATCTCTTTTGGAAGAGTATCAGATGTTAAGCAATTAGAAAATTGCTATAGGTTTTATTCCCCGGAATGGAGATAAATTGAGATCTGGTAAAGGACTACAACCAAGTCTGAAAAAAATATTTGATCCCTTTTTCAATGACTGCAAGAAATTGTGTGTAGTGAGCACCATAAAAGTTTACGAACAAAGAGCTTCATACCTTTGCTCCGCTGGAATGTCACTTTGTGTGACGGTCCATGGCACAGGAGCCTGCTCAATATTTATGAGGCAGCACTAAGATACTTTTTTTGGCCTAATGCAGTTTTCTGCGTTAAAGGGGCATGCAATGGGTGTTGCTAGGGGTGTTACCAGCAACATCCATGGCTTTTTGACACTGCCCATATTTATGAGAAATCGTGAGCCAGCACCAAAAACTTACGCCTCCCCAGGGGAGCCGTAAGGGAGGCAAAACAAAGAGAAATATCTTTATTTCTCCTCATTTTTCCTTTTTCTATGTGTGCTGCATTCTGCAGCATACATAGAAAGAGGAAAAAGCCTCTCATGATTTTGTTGTGCAGGAGGTTTTCCCTTCCCCGCAATGCAAGCACCTTTGCACCATAGTGCAAAGGTGCCTGCGTTGGCACACGGCAGCCCATTGTGTTCTGGCAAAGGGGAAAAGAACACAAATGCTCTGTATCTTATAGATATAGCGCATTCCTGCCCTTTTCTTTTGCTGTAGGCCAGCACAGCAGGACGACCTGCAGCTCTGCGCTCCGGGAAAACCTCATAAATGAGGCCCTAAGAATTTTGGAATTTAGACCAGATGTTGAGGATCAGTTGTTGATTTCCTATGTAAAACCCTATAGGGCAGCTTCAACAGCTACTATTTCACGATGGGTAAGAGCAATAATGTCTGAGGCAGGAATTGATTTATCCAAGTTCGGAGCACAGTCTTCTAGGGGTGAGTTGGCCAGTAAAGTGTTTTGGGTACGTGGTAAACTTGCAGACATTCTGAAAGTGGCAGACTATATCTTTATACTTACCATTGCAAATAAAGGGACATAATTTTGTTGACAGGATATTTGTGTCAATCAATGTTGTTTACCTCACTATTGTGTCGGTGATCCAGTTCAACCATTGATAGCTGTCGGACAGAGAAGACAGGCCTATATTAGGAGAAACGTGTGAAGCATTTATCAGTATCAAAACAGTTAAAAAATAGAAAACACAACACAATGAAAAATCTTACACTGATTAAATGAGCAGACACCGAACCAACAAAAATCAGATGTAGGATACCACAGATATTATTAATTAAAGTTTTAGGTAATTTTAGTGCAAAAAGTGTAATGCGCCAATAGTCTGGTTGTGCTAGACTGGGTCAGAGTCAAATGTTAAGGCCAAGCACGATGGGTGGGTTGGATACAAGGAACAGTTTTTTTCCAGTGAATAGATTACTTTTGGACATAATGTTTTTTGTATAGAAAAGTCCTCATCAACAAGGTCATTGATGGGTGAGAGTGCAGGCTGGATCTGAAGAGGGGCTTGTCGACAGCAGCTGGCAGAAGCATGGGTCCTTGGTAAGAGACAGTGGGAATTTTGAGGAACTCAACATCGATAGCAAGAAATCTTTGACTCAGAGGAGGTGAAAAGTCAGGGCCAAAGAAGGTGCTGTCATCTTCGGCGTGCTGCTTAGTATTGGTCCTGGTGAAGTCCTCTATGTTCGGACTTAGAAACTTTCCTGGCAGTTAAGATCCTTTCAGCAGGGCAAATCAGCAAGTTGAGTACACATGGCAATTCGATGTCGGCTCAGCGGAGTTCCTGTGGTAGCCTCTGGTTCTTTTTAAGAAAGGGGGCATTCCCATGGCAAAAGGCACAGCAATGGAAGTGCCAAAGCCTGTTTCTGCATGGCATGGACAGTGAAATTTATGCCGTGCAGGAAAGGAGGTGATTTCACACAGGGCACAACATGTGTCCCCTACATGCACCCAATGGCCCCGAGGCAATAGGGGGCCCTGTAGAAACCCATGTGTTTCCTCACAGTTTTCATAGCAGAAAACTGTAGCGGTGATGAAACTCCTAATATGCTCGGCGGAGTCACTGCAGCACCCCCAGCATATTAGAGCCTCTGACAACCGCACCACTGCCATGAGGTCCATGATCCCCCACAGTTGCGGCGGTCCTTCAAACTTTGTATAGGATTTGGATTTCAACACACTGATGCATGGTTTTGTAAGTTAAGGAAAGTGTATCCATAACCACTGTCAATGAGTTTTTTTGAGATTGATCATTTGTGAACCCCTTTGTACATATATTTTATTAAATATTTTTTAAATATAAAATATCAAACTACAACACCTGCCATTGAATAATTTTACTTGAAAATAATATGTTGATGCTGATGGATTTTCTTTGAATAACGGTGAATTATATTATGGATGTCATAACTTGACATATAGAACCTTTCTATAATATCAAATAATTGTATAAATAAATCCTTTGTTGGCATTTCCCATTTATAACTTTCTAAAAGTGGCATTTTCAAAATAGCAACGTAAAATCTGATTTGACCACTAAATTGGATTTTACATTACGATTAAGTTGAGTCCTTGAATCATAAATGTATTAGTTTCCTAACTGAAGCTATGCTTTGTAAGGGTAATTAATGTAACCAAGAGTTTTTCTATGGGACAGCCAGCCATGCCACTGGGAAAAATGACTTTTGAGATTTGTCACTGCCAGGACATGAAGAACTTCAGTACACATGCACTGATTTTTAAATACCATGCACCCTGCCCTCTGGTTATTTAGAGCCTGCCCTGAAGTGCTCTCACTATGAATTGTAGTGACCACGTGTACTTCCCATTGGCAATTTATTGCAAAGCAACATGTTGCACATTTTTTGAGCTTTTTATAGTAAGCTCTTAGGGAATCCTTTAAGATGACTTTGACTTTTCTCACACTCTGCGCAGTCACAATCCTTGGGCAGGAATCCTTCCAAAGGGGCACCAATGTAAACATTCTCCCCTTTCCAATGGTGCCTGTCTTCTGTCTCCTTTTGTCCAGGAGATGAGGTGGTCACAAGGCCGCCATGCACATCCTATAAAAACCATGACTGGGTTAAACCATTTCTACCAAATGACTCCAAACTATGTCTGATGAAGTGCTCTCATCATGAATTGTAGTGACCATGTGCACTTCCCATTAGCAATTTGTTGCAAAGCAACATGTTGCAAATTTTTTGGAGCTTTTCATAGCAAGCTCTTAGGGAATCCTTTAAGATGACTTTGACTTTGCCCACACTCGGCACAGTCACAATTCCTGGGCAAAATCCTTCCAAAGAGGCACCGATGTAATCGGTCTCCCCTCTCCAATGGTGCCCGTCTTCTGTATCCTTTTCGCCAGGAGATGAGGTGGGCACAAGGCCCCCATGCACATCTTATAACAACTATGACTGCCATCATTTTCCTTCTCTTTAGAGGGAGTAGAATGGGGTTCCAGAACCTTTCTGTTCCACGCCCAATGCTGAACATAACATTTGTAATCAGGGGGGTCAGGCCCTATGACAGGGGCACTGATCACTCTAAAAAACAGACTTCTGGTGTCTAATGGTGGATCTCTGCATAACATCATTCTGTAGCCCCAGTCTCCAAGCAGATCCCTATCAGGGACTGTTGGAAGGTGAGACTCTCCCCTTTCCAATGGTGTCCCTCCCATCTAAAATGGTGTTTGGAGAGGATATATAAACCAGAATGTGAACTGCATTACTGTTTTGTTAGCTGCAGCCGTGCTGTCCAGTGCATCAATAAAATCATCTTGGCCATGGTGTGCTAACAATATTGATTGGCATGGGAGGGCAGAAAGCACATTGGCATCAGCCCCGTGTGGACATATGTGATGGATGACTCTGTGAAAGAAGAGGAAGTTTCGCCACACCATTACACTCCTATGAATATTAGACATACACATCCTCATCACTGGGGAGTAGAGTGGAGGATGTGAACTTCTTATCCTCCGTCTCTCTGGGGTTAAAATGCATAAGTATCACTTGTGTCAGGAAATTACATATGAAGGCTTACTACTTAATTGTATTTAGACATCCATCAAAGTCTATTTAAAAATGTGACTCTGTGTTAAAACATGATGACATGGAGCTAACAAAAATATTTTCCACAGGATACTGGAAAAATTGTTAGAAATGATTGTAGTAAAATAATTACATTGGTGTGCTAATTCATCCTAGAGACAATTACGTGTTCCAGTGTTTACATTATACGTAAAATAAACATAAGCATAAACATTTTTCAGTGCCTGGATCCATTTCGGGTTACTCTGATCCCAGTTCTGAAGAAAGGGGGTGAATCTACGCATTCGGAATAGATAAACCTGCTGATATTCTAATGTTGCACACACTCAGAATCCAAGTATAGGTCCCCATGAGTTTATTACTTTCTGTTTTGTCAAACAAGGCCCCAGAAAGTTGAGAATATACATGTGAATACAATAGAGGAGGGCACGAAATGCAACTGGCTGGTGACTGCCCCTTTTCCTGAACTATTAAATATTAGTGTTCATAAAAGCCATTTCCTTTTCCTTTTCTGTCTCTCACTGTGGAAAGAAATAATTAACAATCATACATTAGGGTGTACCTGTCTCCTATTATCGAATTCTAGATTACCTTCTATAAATTGAAAATCTGTCTGAGAAGCAATCCCTAGGTCCTTTCTCTGATTCCTTAGTCAAGCTAAGAGTGAAGTGATTAATTTGTTCAATACCCAAATATATAGTCAGGTCAGAACCCTCCATTTGAAGGGCTGGAGAGAAGGGCATGGAGACCTGGAAGAAGAGTATGATAAATTAAGAAAATAGAAAACAGTAGCATCGTTTCAACTGCCCCCACATATAGACCAAGCACACATTAAACGGAGAGAAACAAAAGGATGCATGGGCCATATGTGCTGCACCAATATGCACTTTTTTTGTAAAAAAAAAAAAGATAGAAACAACAAATATGTTAGTGTAACACAACGCGTTGATCACTCAACTTTATTATTTCATTAGAGGCACCACCACCTTCCATTCTGCAATCGCTCACAAATTTAAATGGGGCAATTAAAATATAAGGCCTATCGATATCCGGTAAGGAAACCCACTAAACTACAGAACTCAGACTACAGACTGGTATAATAAAAGTATGTTGACATCACTCCTGCAAACTTATGATAGGTCAAATAAAAAGAATGAAACCCTTTTGTTCATATGTATAGAGCACTATAAAATGTGCCCTAAAGCAAAAAGTAGTCAATAGAAAATGTGAATCGATATTAAAAAAAATATATTATAATATCAGTATGAAAGCAAGCAAAAAACAACCCAACGATGCTCCTGGCTTAAAATAAACAAGACAAACAAACCTATTCGGAACACAGTGATTAAACCTAGGACATCTTTTATCATCAAGATTTCAAAGACAATCTTTATTTGTGATTGCTTACGGCCGTGCAACAGGGTCTTTTATCACAGAGCAGCCTCGAGATTACCCAAGGTTGTATGCTCATATGGGGCAATCAAACACTGAGACGCAGATTCAATGCAAGCAAAGCCAGTTGATTATACCGCCAGGAGATAATGCCGCACTGTAATAACTCGCAGAAGGATCCACTGTTTACTATTAATTTAAACGGTTATGTGTACACACCTGATAGCATTAGTAGAAGAGCATGCTGAAAATGCACAGTGTTCTACTAAAGCGCTGTCAATATCATTAAGACTTTACCAACAGTTCAAAAAGTTCCATAAAGGAGGTACTATTTCAAATATAGACATACCAGTATAATTTAGAATGCTTTAGACGAGCTTCTGTAAGCCTAGTTTCATAAAAAATCTGACCTTCATCTAGATTCTCTCTAACATGCTGTCATGGACGTTAATTTATCAAAATGGCAGGTGCAGCGTGACACCATACACCCCATGACATCACAGGATGTGATGCCATGTGACCTTTGCCCCGGATGACGTCACAGGAAGTGACACCACTACAATACAATAACTGCATGATTAAAAATAGTAAGAAATCTACTCATGCATATACAATACAGTTTAGTCACCACCCATGCTTAATTAGGGTGCAGTCAGGGTATGCCGTGGAGACAGGTGGAGGACCTTTTAGCATAAGGGGCATATATACATGTACTTTCCATATAGCTGTGGCATATTCACAAAAAACAGTTTGCCTAAGCAGCAAAATAAATTGTTTAAAAATGAAAAACGGCTCTAGCTTTACTGGCCAAATAAATGGCACTCATGATATTGACCTGGATCTGGAATACATGAGCAAATAGCTTTAAGAATGAGGTCCACAATATTTCCTACTTAACATTGTGTACTGTATAAGTGCTACTAAACTGTTTAGGGCTGAATTCTCATTCCAGAAGCAATAGGACCTTCTCTGTAAGTGTCTATGGGCCTGATTTAGATCTTGGCGGATTTGGTTCCACTGTCACTTTTTCGACAGTATTACCGCCCGCCTACTTGGCAGTTCACCTGTTCTATTTAGATGTTGGCGGGACTATGGATGAAAGACCGCCCGAACGGGGTCAACTTAGTCAGGAATCATCACCCTTGTCGATGGCGTATTAGGCAGAAGCGGCTGTCGGCGGGACTCCAGCCAAGATTACTGCTGAGTCAATCATGATGTCCCTTTCCGTCGAGGAAACTGTGGCGGGAAAACCTCCTAAAATTAATTGGCAGAATTGAAGGAAATGAGGTAGGACCTTACTTTTGTTATGTAGCCCACTTCTCTTTCTGTCTTGAACCCCATTGTCCAGGTACTCCCTTTACTGCTACTACTGGATCACAATGCTAATCAACTCAATTGTCACCAGGATGTAAGGTAAGCTTCTTTTACCCATATCTTCCTTTGAATAGAGTGTAGACATTTGCTTTAGGCTCGAGCATTTTTAGATTGCTCTTATATGGCTTTTTTTATGTGTAATAATGCATTACACATAAAAAAAATCCACTCTATGTGTAATGCATCTTCACTTTACAAGTTATCAAGTTAAAACTAACACACCTATATTGACACTTAAAAAAAAAAGAATGTTGTTCTGTTGCTTGTGGGTGTTGTGCTTTTGATGCCTGTAGGTGTGCATTCAATAGCATATGCCTGTTGTTTGTGTGCAATGCAATGTGTAACAGAAGGGGCACAACACATTAACTACATATATTTGTGATGCAAACACAGCATTTCTGTGTATAGGCACATCAATATGGAGTACTTAAAAGTCTCCACTTCACCAGGGACACATTCCGCCAGCAAACTGCACCTAAGACAGCGCCAGTACAATGGGGAAATCTAAATAGGCTCAGCATAATCCGGCTGAAATGACAGCGACGGATTTCTGTTATCCAGAATTGGAGTCCGCCATGTCAACGACATGCATGTCGAAATCGCTTAAAAAATAGCGATTTCTAAACATTCCTTTATTGCGACTCGCAATTTGCGAATCGCAATTAAGGAATACTTCCCCATTCATTCCTATGGGCCCTGAGGCCCATAGGAATGAATGGGAAGACATTCTCAATTTGCGAATCTCAATTAGAGAATCGCAAATTGAGAATGAAATTTCAAGGGTGCCAGGGTGCCAAAATGACACCCTGTTGCACCCCTGCAATTGATCTGAGCACATATGTTGCGCACACACATGCCCTAAGGGTATTTGTGTGCACAACATGAAACTGTGAAAAATGCACAAAAGTGCATTTTTCAAAGTTTTTGCAAATTACCATGAAGTTCAACTTCATGGTAATTTGCTACTCCTATTAGCGAAATCGATAATTTTTTTACTTTGATGCATTGCATTTAAGGAATCTCAATTTAGAGATTCCTTAAATTGCGATTTTTGCATTTGGGATGATTCTGAGAATCGCCCGTTTGCGACCGGTTTTTAGCTTGATGCATGTGGCTGTTAGTGACGCAACACAGGAATTCTATCCATTTTATTCTATTCTGTTAGATTTTTTTTAACTTTATTTATAGATATAACCACAGACAAATGGTACAAAAAGCAAGGAATCGAAGAATCTGGAGCAATAAGTAGAATTTAGACAAAGATTGTTGTGTGATGTGTTAAAAAGCCTTTTATCACAGAAACATTTGATATTACAAGTTAAGAAGTTGTAAAGAACAGTGGGCCACATGCATCAAAGTTAGAATTTGCGATTCCTAAATTGCGATTTTTAAGAAATTGCATTTAGGAATCGCAATTCCTTATGCATGTAGGAATCGCAAAAATGTTACTATTCCTACACATTCCTTATTTGCGACTCACAAATTGTGAATTGCAAATAAGGAATTCCTTCCCATTCATTCCTATGGGCCTCCAATCATTGGGAATTGCATGCACAATTTACGAGTACCAAATAGTCACTCGCAAATTGCGCATGCAATTTCAAGGATGCAAGGGTGCCAAAAGGACACCCTGATGCACCCCTGAAATTGCAATTTTAAAACATGTTGCACACACACATGCCCTAAGGGCATATATATGTGTGCAACATAAAACTTTAAAAAATGCACTTTCGTGCATTTTTGTAAGTTTTCGCAAAAAACCATCATCTTTGAGTTGATGTAACTTGTGTTTCTTAAAGGAGAAATCACAATTTTTTTTGTTGCTTGGAATTTAGGGAATCACAATTTGCAATTCCCTAAATGCAATCACAATTTAGGCAATTGCAAATTTTGCGATTACTTAATTAGCGATTTTTGCATTTGGGATGATACATCCCAAATTCAAAATTTGCTGTCGCAAAGGGGCAGATTCTTGTGACCGCAAACAACAATAATGCATGTGCCCCAGTTTTCCTTATCTTAGCTACATTATTCTGGTTCTACAGAAAACGTATTGCCACCCTGATGGAGTATTTCTACAGTTAACTCTCTCTCGCCAGTGCTCTTTTGTATATTCCTGTTGATCCCCATCATTGCAGCTATTCTTGGACAGTTTAATCTTCCCCCCAGATTTGTATAAACGTGTGAGCAGCCCCAACACTTATGGAATAGAGTTTTTCCTTATTTTTTACTTGACTCATCTTTGCTACCCAATGTCGAAATCTGGGTGGTTCCAGCATTCTCCAATTTTGTAAAATCAGAGGTTTGGCTTTCAGAGAAGCAATAAAAACAAACTGCTTTTGATGAATTGTTAGGTTTGAATTAGGAAACCCAAATCGGGCAGGCAGGGGATCAGGGGCTAAGTTTAACATTTCTGTTAACCCACTGAAAAATCTGGTTCCAGTAGTCTGTCAACTTAAGGCAGGTAAGGCAGACATGAGTCCAGTTTCCTATTGGGGAATTGCATCTAAAACATTGTGGTGACACCACTGGAAACCATTAATGGAACATGTACGGAGTGTAATACAGCTGCCATTAAAAAAAAGTGCTATGCGTTTGAAATTTGCCTCACGTATGGCCTTGTAAGACCATTCCTTGTAAGCTTTCCATAGTGGTGTTAGATATATAAAGTGCATGCCTGCCCAAAGGCTTCCCAGTGCTAGTTCCAACACAGTGTCAACCAATATGTGACGGGAATGGGAAGGGTTTAATTCATAAACAGTAAGGGTTTCAGAGCCTATCTAAAATGTATTTCTTGGTCCAGTTGACGTAGCCAAATTGGTAAGGAGTTCCATAGTTTGGGAACCAGGTAAGCAAATGAGCAACCTCCCCATCTCGATCTAGGAATCGTGGGTACTGTCAGATGATGAGCCTAGGACAATCTCAGTATATGGTGTGGCGAAAAGGTTGTAGCAGCCGGGGGCCTTTATTATAAAGGGCTCTGTGCAGAATGCAAAGTGTCTTGAACTGCACCCGCTGCTCAACCAGAAGCCAGTGAAGTTTGACCGGTGCATTTTTAGCAGACTAATGGCTTGGGATGTTCAGATTGGATATCCATGACCACCTGTTACATGGTCAGGTAGATGTGCTATTCCTCAGAAAAACGTGGCTGAGTGAGGATTCAGCCCCCAAAATTCTTGAGGCCCTCCCTAGCGGTTATAGCATTACCCGGGTGGATAGATCCACCGGCAGGGGAGGGGGGATCACATTAATTCATAAACATTCTATAGAGTGTACTCTCGAGCAGATGGACATAGTGGACAGTGAAGCTGGTTTATTTTCTATCACGGCAGCTATTAATTACATTATAAAAGGGTTTCTGGTATATAGACCTCCAGGCCCCTCAACACGGTTTGCTCCTAGTTTGCTCGAGTGTCTAATTCAACCAGCGCTACAGTATGAGAAAATATTGCTGTTGAGGGATATGAATCTCCATTTTGACGATGTTTTTAATTCTGGGGCCCAAGAGATCTGCCACTAATTGGCAGCTCTACAGCTGATATTAAAATCAGAGCTCCCCACTCAGTAACTGGGCCATTTACTTGACCTGATTTTTGGTAATTGGTGTGCCTTAGAAATAGAGCTCCCGCTCCCAGTTTTATGGTTGGATCATTTTATGATCTCCTTTAAGGCAAGGATGCCCGTACAAAAGGTACAGGAGAAATTGGAGATCAAGAAAAAATACAGGAGGTGGGCGGGTTGCTCGCAAGAGAATTTTAATAAGGCCCTCGTACAGGGCGGACTACCGGGCGGCTTAGATATTGACTCTGCCTGCGATGCTTTGGACAGGCGTATCACGGAGGCACTAGATAGTAATGCACCGTGGTCCTCAAAGGTGCCAGGGAGACAAGTAAAATCTTCCCCCTGGTTCAGGGATGAACTCAGAATGGCAAAGGCAGCCTAAAAACATCTTGAAAGACGATGGAGAAGAGGCTTCTTGGTTCTTGTTAAGAGTGAATATAAAGCCAGTATCAAGTGCTAATATGCCCTTATCAGGAAGACTCAGACAGCCTACTTTAAGAAGAGGATCGAGATAGCTGAGAACTCGGTTAAAGAGCTGTTCACTGCTTTTAAAGAGGTATCCTCCCTTGCCAATATTGCAGCACCCATTGTAGGCTCAGTGGAGTCCTGCAACCGGGTGGTTGACTTTTTTGCGGAGAAGGTAGAGAAGATTTACTCCACCTTTCGGGTATCTGCACGGGAGAGGAGTACGGATGTGGACGTTCCTGCCAAAATAATAGGGATAGAAAGTCTGGACAAATTCACCGCTCCATCTCATGACATCCTAAATATGATAGCTACCAGCATTAAGTCAGGCTCTCCTAGAGACCCTGCAATGCCTAAGGTGCTGAGAGGGAGTATTGAGACCCTCAAGCCCTGCATTAGACATCTCTAAGAGCTCTCCTTTAGCTCAGGTGTGGTTCCAAAAATATGGAAGCAGGCTGTTGTTCCCCCATTAAAAAAGAAACCCAATATCAGTATGGATCAATTTGCTAATTTGCGCCCTATTTCGCTATTACCATACTTTGCTAAAATTGCAGAGAAGGTAGTCAATATCCAATTGACGGCCCACATCAGTAAACATAGTTTACTTCACCCTACCCAGTCTGGGTTCCGAGCATCTTATTCGACCAAGTCTGCTTTGCTCCTCTCCATGGAGACAATTTTGAAGCATGTTGATGAGGGACAGAGAGTGGCCTTAATTTTATTAGATTCAAGTGCCGCATTTGACACTGTTGCCCACCACACTCTGCTACAGTGTCTCAGAAAGGGAGGTGTGACTGGTAAGGCCTTGAAATGGATGGAATCTTTTTTGCAAGATCGCAGTTTCCAGGTAGCGCAGGGGAGCTTACCTCTCAAAAAACATGAAGTTGAAACAGGGGGTGCCACAGGGGACCACCCTTATTCCGACCCTATTTAATCTCTGTGCCACCCATGTGACAGAGATTACGGAAACATTTGGGGTCATAGTCGTATGCTGACAACACTCAACTGGTGGTGTCCCTAACACAAGCAGATGAGAAGGCAGCCATCGATTTCAGGACATATCTGCAAGAACTGGTGTCCTGGATAGCTAACAACTGCCTTAAACTGAATGGGAGCAAAACGGAGGAGCTTGTGACAGGTAAAGCACCATCAGTGTGGTCCTCGGCATAGTGGCCTCAGACATTGGGCCCTATCCCCACGCCCAGTGAACAGGTCAGGAACTTAGGGGTGTGGCTTGTTAGAAAGCTCTCTTTTGAGCACAACACCAGGCATATGGCAGGCACATGTTTTGGAGTCCTGCGTCGACTCCGGAAGACTCTAGACTTGTTGCCTACCATAGCCAGAAAAAACATAGTCCATGGCTTGGTAACATCGCAGCTGGATTATGGAAATGTACGCTACCTGGGAGCGAATTTTAAATGCATTTAAAGGCTCAAACGAATCCAGAACGCAGCAGCACGCTTGGTTCTGATGCTACCGAAGAGAGCCTCGTCCAAGAGGGCCTTAGCCGCCCTGCATTGGCTTCCGATTAAGCAGCGAATCCTGTTCAAGACTCTCTGTGTCAGCCATCGCATTCTTCAAAGGAAGGGACCCACCTACCTGCATAAATTTTAATTCCTTATTCCCCTACCCGGCAATTAAGATCGAGCGGGACGGGGTTGGTCAGCATTCCTATCGTCAGGAGGGCAAGGATGGGCGGCCGCTCCTTCCGCTTTCTAGCTGCACAGCAGTGGAACAAACTCCCTTGGGAGCTTCGGATGGAGGTCTCGGAGACCACTTTTTGTAAGGAGCTGAAAGCTCATATTTTTCCCTCAGATTAAGCTACGAGTTCTCTCTCCACCTAACCTGGGGCCTGTTCGGGATTGGTCCCTTAGGTTTCTACCGCAGCGCGGGAACACACTAGCCTAGTGTAACCAGGCGCTTTATAAACTTGAGTATTAAGAGGAGGCTAACAGCAGCATTTTGAACAACTTGCAGCTTTTTTTATATATGTCGGGGAGAGCCAAAGTACAGAGAGTTTCCGTAATCTAGTTGTGAGATTATCAGGGCCTGAATAATCAGCCTTCTGGTTGAGAAGGAGAGACAGTCTAAAACAATCCTAAGAATTCTTTGCATGCTTTAACAGCTTGCTGCTAGCTTTTTAGCTTGACAGTCCATCAAAAGGCTGTTATCCAGTCATACACTCAAGCTCTTTATTGATCTTTTTGCTCTGGGAGAACTCCCAAGACATGTAGACAATAGTTTTCTGGTATTGTTGCCCAGCAACATGATCTCTCGCTTATCCCCATTGAGTTTAATGTGGTAGTTTTCCATCCAACTGGCCACTTCTTGTAAACAGTGGGCCATTTGGAAATGATTAGAGCTTGGGCTCTAAGAATATTGACATGACTAGTTGGGTGTAGTCTGCATATGAGACTAATGACAACCCAAATGATTGTATGATTTCTGCTGGGGGCACATATATATGCTGAAGTTGGTGGGGTTTTAGGCTGAGCCCTGGGGCTTCATGGGAGGCTATCTGAGTAATAGGACTGACCTAGTACTTGAACGATCCTGTCCTCAAGAAAACATGAGAGCCATTTCAGTGTCCTACTTTAATAAAGTAGGATCTGCTTTCATGGTTACCCCACTTTTTGCTGGTGTCATACTGTTTCTCTGAGTATTCTGACTGGGATCCTGCAAATCAGGACCCCAGTTACTGTGCTTCCTTCCTAAATTGGCTATGGTAGGTATCTTGGTACATTCCTAATTGGCTGCTGGTGTACCCTAATAAGTCCCTAGCAGATGGTACTAAGGCGCCTAGGGGCCCTTGGGCTGCAGCATATGTTATGCCACTCATAAGGGACCCAGCAAACTATGACAACAGGCCTGTCATTGTAGCCTGTGTGAGTGGGTGCATGCACCTCTCACAAAAGATATGTGTCCTTGTATCTACCATCACTACACTTAAAAGCTATAAGTCACTCCTCTAGCAGGCCTTTCGGTACCAAAGGCAGGGTGCTCGGTTCCAAGTGTGAGGGTGGCCCTGCATGAACAGACCACCCCTACATACCCCAGAGTCCATTCTCCAGGCTTTGTGATTGAATCAGCGGTCACAATATAGAGGGGTCATGTGTCATTACGTGATGACCATCTCTAAACTGGGTAGAAAGAAACTGGACATGTTTGGTTATAAACATGTTGGAATCATACCCCAACACCGTGTCGGTGTTTGAGGTATGATTCCATCCACTGTAGGGCCCCTCCGGGTTGCTCACCATGCTCCTGGGACCAATCCTACAGAGCCTGACAGCAACCTAGGTCTGCTGCCTACCACAGACACAATGTTGCCCTCCTGCTGCTGGGCCAAGCCCAAGCATGGGAACATAGGACAATAGCTTTCCTTTCACAGGGAGGTGTGACCACCTCCCAGACAGGACTTAGTGTATTAGGCCAGGGTGCGGGCGCTTGCCATTGCCACATAGTCTTCTGGAAAGGCCCATATGGTGCCCTTCTTGCATACTCCAGTTCAAAGAAGATCAGGGAGCTGTCTGCTCCCTGCTCTGGCACAAAACTGGACAAAGGACACGGGAGAATCCTCCCCACTAGCCAACCCTCCTCTGGGAGGGACCCCTCAATCGTCCCAACCCTCACCTTATGGTACTTAAGGGCTTACCTGTGGGTGGGTCCCCTGTGCACATCAAAGGCAATAGAAGGAATCGCCCTTGGAGTAAAGGAGTCACTCCCCTGGATCCGCAGGCACCGCAACACAGCTGACCGGTTTGCCGATCCTGGGCTCCCACGGACTCCACAAGGCTCAGCAACACAGGTGGTGGTCCTGTTGTCCCTCAATGCCTGAGCTGTCCTCTCATCAAGTTGAGGCCAGTATCCTTTTTGGGGTCTCTACAACCGAACCCTTGTGCACCATGTCGCTGCATCTCTACACCACACCGCACCCACATAGGTTGTCCCGACCGACTCGTACCAACAGAGTTGGACACATCAAAAGGTTCTGTCAATGAGGCTGTACCCGCTATAACTGATCAGCGCCAATGCAGTTGGTTGGAATGGACAACCTCTGTGGTCTTCAACATCACAGTAGCTCGGGCAGAGCTACTGACTCAGTGCAACAGTGCTTGTAGCTCCTCATCATCTTTTTACAACATCCTTGAACTCGAGGTGCCTTTGTCTTATGTGCCTCCTGGTCACCCCTGGGTGTCATAAACTCTGTCCCCTCTGCTTTCAGGTACTCTTTGACTCAAACTCACATGTGGGTTCCAACCGACTCCTTGTTTTCATCCTCCGGTGGTAAGACTGCAACTGCGACAGACCCGCGAGATGGCCGCCGGGTGAGGAGCTTCTCTCGGGAGCTCCCAGGTTGGGCACCTCCAAATTGGAAGATATCCCCCTATTTACCCAAACATCCACCCCTCAAAGCTACCTACATCTTTCACCACTTGGGTCTGGATCTACTATTCCCTAGTGGTTACAGGCCTGAACGAACACCTGAGTTCTGACACTACCTGGACTACCTCTCTGCTCTTCAGCAGCACTGAGCCCTCCAACTTTGATGATTGGCGTCTCCAGGTTTTTACTGGACTTTTCTTTTGACAATGCAAGAGAAATAGTTTGTTGCCTTGATCTGTGTTATTAGCCCTGCGGCGAATGCTTTCTAACAGTCGTCTGACCCTCAAATGGTGGCCAAAGTGAGTGGTAGGCACTCTTACACCAATTCAGCTGCAATATCGACTGTGATGACCCACTAGGATCTGCCAGCAGGTACGGTACCCCAGCTGTACGTTTTCTTTAACTCAATCTAGATGAACACAGCAGTTACCTTCACACAACCAGCAGCATGTTGCCTAACCCTAAGATGGCGGCTCTTCTTCTAGTTCATGTTACAATAGTTTGTTTCCCCCTCACGCCAACCTAACATCCCCTTGCACATGCAGCTGTCACTATTGCTCCACTGCTACCAAAGGAAATCCACACAATTCGAATCAGGCTTTTGCAATTCTCCAGACAACACAATAGTAACTGCTTATCTGGTTCCCGGAAGCATTGCCACCAACCAGCAAAGCTCCGCCTGTTCCATTTTAGAGAGCTGCACACTTAACAGGACAGTTTCAACCCTTATGACTCAAAAAAGGTATCCTACATGATCGCAAAGTCACTTTGCGTCAGTCGAGTAGGGTCCAGCACACGATGAAGGGGAACCATATACTCCAATGGCCCTTACCTGTGATGACCCAGTGGCAACGCTGCAAGACTTTTAAAAAGAACTGTGCTCAGAGACTGAGCAATATGGCAGAAGCCCAGTAGAGCTGCCTAGACAGCTGTAGAGGAGATCAGCCCTGGTTCACCCCCTTGGCCATCACCGACCCAGCCGGACTTTTTGTCCCTGTTTCTCCCCGTCTCCCTGCTATGCCCCCTTTGAGACCTGGTTATTCGGCTGATGCCGGTGGAGCTACCTGATAGCTATTGGTTAGATGGGCTGTGGAGTTCCCCCTAGGCCGTCACTACCCAGCCGGACATTGGGCAGACTTTCCTTCGTCTCTCCGCTTTATCTCCCTCCCCATTGCCTGTTTTCATTACCCCCTTTTTCTTCAACTCGCCATGAACCAACTTATGTAATTAGTAATCCGATGTATCTTCCGTAACAATGTGTAACCTGTAACTTAAGTAATGTCCCTCATGTAAAGCGCTCTGATACCTACGGGTCTAGCCAGCGCTATATAAAATTCAAGTAAATAAATAAATAAATAAAACTCCGACAGACCCCTTGAGTAATATTAAGTACGCTGCCATGTATCCTCTTTGCACACAAACGTTGTGGGGTTCTTAGACTCTCACCTGGGGTGGTTCCTTGAGTCCCCGACTATGCTACGTCTCCTGGGTCCAGTCTTGACTTAGGTCGTGGTTCATATGCCACTTTTTTGATATATGGTCTGGTGTCCCCTGGGGACCACTGTGTATTGGTGCTACTTGCTGTTCGATGTCCAACGTATTGTGTAAATGATGGTTATATCTCCGGGTAGGAGATACTGTCACGTGTTAGTGAGAAATTAAATATCTATTTTTATAAGTACACTGTGTGGTTCTTTTACATTTAGCCTGAACTAAGGAATAAGATACTGGTAAACCGAGCTTCTTTGCACTCCTCCTAGATTAAGCCTGAAGGCTGCTCTCCACAGCTACCACTTGGAGAGATTTCTATGGTTATGTAAACCTCTAAGGGCCATATGTATCAAGGTACCCATTTGCGATTCTGAAATAGCGATTTTTAAGAAATCGCTATTTCAGAATCGCAAATTGGTATGTATGTACCAATTTGCATTTTTTTGCAAATTCTTAGTATTCCTTAATTGCGATTAGCAAATTGCGAATCACAATTAAGGAATACTTTCCCATTCATTTCTATGGGCCAGGAGGCACATAGGAATGAATGGGAAGGTATTCTCAATTTTCGATTCGCAATTTGAAAATCGCAAATTGAGAATAATTTCAATGGTGCAGGGGTGTCCAAAGAACACCCTGTTGCACCCCTCAAATAAGCATGGGTGCACATGTGGTGCACATACATGCCCTAAGGGCACGTATGTGCGTCACATGGCATTTTGAAAAATGCAAAAATGGGCATTTTTCAAGGAATTCGCAAATTACCACCAACTTAAAGTTGGTGGTAATTTGCGGACAATTTGCAGTTTTTTTTGCTTCATACATTGCATTTAAGGAATCGCGAAATTTGCGATTCCTTAAATGCAATTGCAAAATAAGGAATCACAAATTTTGCGATTCCTTATTTCGCACCATATTTTCCTTTATACATACCATTTTGCAAATTTGCATTCACAAACGCCGAATTCGTCGAATATCAGCGTTTGCGAATGTAAATTGACCCCAAGTCACCATAAGGGTCGCCCGGGTTAGTGCAAGGTGCTACATTTTAATAAGTGAGCACAATATACCGGCCCGGCTTCTCACACCTACCTTCAATACCTGCATCTAGAAGTGTGGAGAAGCGTGGCTCAACGGTTAGAGGTGGCAAACCCGGAGGCTGAGGTCGGCCCGGGACCAGGGTTCAATTCCCGACGCGGCCGGGTGCAGGACCAATGTCAGCGGGCCCGATAAATCTCGCCTCTGTGCCACTCTAACTATGGGGTCCCATGCTGCACCTCTGGGCAATAGCTTGCTTAATCTCCACTCCAGCCCCAACACCGCCAGGGATGCCTGGCTTCACCATGGGGATGCCCAGTAAAGGGACCATCTCACAGGGAAAGCCAGGACGGGTTCCCCAGTGGTACAGCGCTGGGACGCTCCAGGGTAACCACGTGCTTTACAAATCCAACATTCATTCATTCATCTGAGTTTTTCTGAATGAGTACGGCGTGATCAACAGTGTCAATGGCTGAGCTGAGGTCTAAGAGGATAATTGCTTCACCTTGAGCAGTTTCTCCTCCACAGCTCACAGAACCGTTTCTGTACTGTGTTGTGGTCTAAATCCCATTAAAGTGTGGTGGAAAACTTTGGTAGATTCAAGGAAAACAGAAAGATGTTCATTTCCATGCTTCTCCAGGATTTTAGATTATCCTGGTGGCAGAGAGTTTGACCTATAATTACCCAGGAGTAGACGATTCAGGCGTGGCTTTTTTAATAGTGGCTTTACCACAGCATGCTTCCAATGAGGAGGGATCACCCCACTGATAAAGGACATGTTCATCATATCCAACAGGACAGGAAAAATACTTTCCGACCATTGTGGAGGGGGCCAGCTCTAAAGGAGAACCTGACTTCACCTTACTGAATAGGTCAGTAAGGAGACTCAATGTAATGTCCGGGAAAGCAGAGAGGCAGTCAATATGCAGTACAATAATACCCAAGGCATTTAAAGTAATAAATATTTGTTAATCACAATGCCACCTGCCCAGTTGCGTTTAACTGCCCAAGGAACTGAATAAGAGGCCTTACATGGGTCGACACAACTGTGACAATGTACTCAAGAATTGACTTACAGTTTTAGCACTGAGACTCGGCAGCACACTTCATTCCTGACCTTTAACATACACAACACTGCAAAGTCACCTTTAGGAAAAAACATGGTTACTCGTCATGCAGACATCTAATTTCAGTCCGAGGTTTTCATTTACCATTATAATGCATTCTGTGACATGTAGTATAGGTTTAGTTTTATTGATCCTATTATACATTCACTCCTGTAAATAATGATTTGTAAAAGGGAAATCCTGTATGTATTCGTGATATCGAGACGAATGATTACCCCCATGCAACCAATGATCTGTGGTAAACCGTCTGATGCCGTTACTGATACATAACAGAGTTGTCTGGGGTCACTTCACTTTTGAGTTGTGGCACTGTTTCATAATCTGAAAGTGAACCCAAAGCCTGCATATGGCTCTGGTAATGGGCTTGAATTTTGAGCACATTTATGTTTACATATTTAAAAATCCTTGAAATCCTAACTTTTGATTTTGATCTAATGCAACACACTTTTCTTTACTCTATTCCTTGCAGATATTCCCTGAACCAATACCCTGCAGTATTTACCTTTCCCACCAGCTCACAAAAAATGAGAATGTTGTTCTCTCGCACTTTTACTTCAGGGGTTAGCTGCAGGAAAAACAAGAATGTTTGTGCCTTTCAAATCCGAAATGCTATAATGTAACACAGAGGGCAGAAAACCTCATCTGACCGGAGCCAGGGAAACGTGTGTTAGCCTCTTCACATGAAATAACAAGACGTGGCTGGGGCTTACCCTGGTAACTCTTTTTTAATAACACACAGCTTCCTCCAGGCACCTCCAGGTCAGAAATACACTGTAGCCATTCACTGGGTGTACCTACGGTATTCAGAGATCCACAAGGAGGGATGCGAGCTGTGTCCCAGTGGATGGTAAACTACTTTCTGCAATGCAATGTAGGGAAAACAGAAATGATGCTGTTCGGTGATGCTACTCTTATGTGGACCCCGGAATGGTGGCCTTCAGATTTGGGCCCCAATCCCACCCCTAAATCAGTTGTAAAAAACGTAGGAATTCGATTAGACCAGGCCCTTAGCCTAAAAGAGCAAGTGACACAGACTGCTGGCTCATGCTTCCACATAATCGGAATGCTCCGGAGGGTCTTTCCATTACTTCCGGATTCTACCCGGAAAACTTTAGTCCAGGCTTTAGTCATCAGTCGCCTGGACTATTGTAACGGGCTCCTGATCTCAGCTCATGACTCCCTACTAAGCAGACTTCAAATAGTCCAAAATACTGCAGCTAGATTGGTCTAGAATGCACCTCCTAGGTCACCATCGCACCCTCTACTAGTGAAGCTCCACTGGCTGCCCATCCGCCAACGGCTTAGGTTTAAAGTCCGCTGCATTATCCACAAAGCACTTCACGATCTGGGCCCACCCTATCTGGCCGAAAAATGTATTCCCTACACTCCTTCGCGCGCCCTGCATTCCAGCAGTAGAAATCTTCTTGAAGTACCTATCATTAAGAGGACAAGATTGGGAGGGAACACCTCAGGCCTCGCCTCTGGAACGAACTTCCTGACTCTCTCAGACTCTGTTCAGAACATACGACATTTAGGAAATTGCTAAAGACTCTCTTGTTTCTCACTTATTAACTCCGCCAGTTCCCAACTCTCCTTAGCACCCGCTCAAGCGCAGAGATACTCCTTCGGGAGTAGATTGTAGCTCTATACAAACCCCAAAATAAAATAAATAAATACATTGTATGGGCTCTGTAAACAGTCAAAAAATCTCCCTTTGCCCTGTTTCCCCTTTATTTTCAGAGCTGCTTCAGCTGCCAAGGAAGCCAGTGGTCGCAAGGACAGCCCCAGGGGTAGTAAGGGATTAGCCAGGGGTCGCAGCTGCAACCACTGGCAAGCCCTAAATGACGTCCATGTTAGTAGTAATCTATTTTAGTATGGTGTGTAGGTATTAAGCTGGCTCTGCTGTTGGAAAGCATTGTAATTGCAGCCATAGCAATGGTCGCCCAGTTCTCTTTTAGGGCAAGTGTCTGTAACACCAGTTAGTGCCAGGAAAGTGATGAAGCAAAGCTTCGCATATTTTGCGACTTGCTGAAGTCAAGAACCTCGTTTATGTGTAACAAAGTAATAAGTGTAAGTCTTACTAACGTTTATATTGAGTTTAAATAAAGAATAAGACGCTTGCCTATATGTGTTACTAAAATAATTTACTCGAGTCACTTAAAATGGCTGCCGCTTGTATTTAGTTACTGCGCATGCGTCAGCCACACTCACGTGTCCTGACGCGTCTGCAGAAGAGGAGGGAAAATTATGCGCATGCGTAATACATAGCTGTGCCCATCATGTGGTACTGCTCGTGCCACTGCTCTTGTGCCTGTTTCCATGTAGCTAACATTTAGACTGCATAAGAATATGTTATGATGATAAGTTGAAAGTACAACCCTGTGAATGTGATTTCATAACGTTATTTCTGTGTATTAATTTGTTCTCGCTTACTTTTCATGTACCGCGGGGAATGGGGGTCCAAACTGATTGGGAGCCATATTGACGGTCTCTTCTGCGCATGACCAGGGAGCATTGAAAGGTGGCCACTTTGGACAGTGGAACTCAGCCAGCTGGCAGCCACAGTCAAGATGCGCCTGGGAAAGCCACCTCTGCGCTACGAGAACGGCGAATGTTGCTCCTCATGTGTTACAATGTTAATTTTCACTCGTATTTCTGCACAGTTTCTCATGAGAACCCCAATCTCTCTAGGCGGTACCCAAGTATGCTAATATAGGCTCAAATTAGCGTGTTCTGATTGGTGTGTTACCCAAATCCTACTTTAGGACCAATCCAAATTGAGGGATTCTGACACTTTGCAACATTTGGGGGGTGGTACACCGTCCCAAAAGAGTATATCTACCCTGGGTTTACCTAGGGAATTGTCCGACTTGTCTGGTTTAGCTGACCTGTCACTGACCCATCGTACTCAATAGGTGACTGAAGATACAGAGAGCTGCGGAGCACTCTGTCCAAAATTGACCATAGACTAAGGTTTTACTGAACCTTAAAGTGCTGGCGAAGCACTTTGCTGGGAGTTCGTTGACCCAATCGGGGTCTTGATCGATAGCTGCAGAGAGGGTGGAGCGCAGGCGTTGCTTCCAAACTGCGGGTGCGGTCCTGTCCTGAGCGGTCCTGTCCTGAGGGTTTGCTGTCCTGTCCTGAGGTCCTGTCCTGATTCCTAATCTGAGGGTATCCTGTCCTGTCCGGGGTGTCCATTCTGCACCTGCTGTCCTTTGAGGGGTATCCTTCCTTGAGGGTTTCCTGTCCTTAACTGACCCGTGGCCAGGGTTTGGTTTCCACACCTGTCTAGGTAAATACTGCTCTAAGTTCTTTTAAACTTGCACCTTTCTATATTTCTACCTTTTGCTATAATAAAGTGACACCTTTGCATATGTTGATTTTTCCATGCTTTTGCCGCAAACTATTGAAACGTAAAGTCATTTGCATAATTTCTTGATATGTTCTCATGTCATCCTACCTTGTAGAAATTATATTTTGCATTGCAGTTTGTCATTTTCTGATATGGTCTAGAACCTCCTTACCTAGACTGTTTAAAGGTCCCTTCACTTTAAGTTTAACGTGTTACTCTTTATAGGCCCTCCTATAGTTACCCATGCATAGTCTGTCCATGCTTAAACATTTCTGAGATTATATAGTATTTTTCCCATTTGCATTCCATATTACATTTGAATGGTTACCCTGTCGTTATTTCTCTATAGTTATATCATTTACATTATCTTGGTTATTGATTGCTTTATTTTTGTGTATCTAATGCTTGATGATAACGAACCTTAGATAAATATTTTAAAACTTCCAGTTGTCCGTGGTCATTTAAACAATTGAATGTTATTTGAAATTTGCATTTGCTGCCTTTCCTTTTACAGCTAGGCCCCTGATCCATTGAAGTCATAGGTACCCGTGTTGGTGGATGGTAAGTCGGGTACACTGAGTCATAACAAGTAGGGAAGCACACACACAATTGATAGCAGCCCGTGAAGTCGCCTGGTCAATGAATAGTGTGAATTGAAAGTATATGGGCCCTGAAGCCGGAAACGGCGGAATCATTGGCTGGGTGACCTCGCGCGCTCTATCAGTTTTTCTGGTAGCAGAGGATGGTTAGGGACTAGCTAAAGGTTAGGTAGAACTAGTTAGACTAGTTGAGTCGGAAGCTGCTAGTATATTAATGCTGCTATAAGAGCGGCTGTTCCGAGGGGACTGATCACTCTCTTGTGAATACGCTGCTGAAATCAATGAACTGTTTTTTCATTATTATTCTTGTTCTTATATTGTTATATGTATTAATCCATGCGTTTGTCAACCGTTTAGTTTCTTGTTGTCCGAACTCCCCGGGGAATTGAAAGGGCAAGTGGTGAATAGAATCCATTGTCCTGAGGTCACAGGCTTAAAGGAAAGTTAGGTGCAGGTTAGGATAACCGGGAAGCACTAACTAGGGTTTTCTGAATACATGTGTGAATAAATGTCAGTAACGAGGTTCATTGGCAAAATTCCCATAGTGGCGTAACCTAGTAAGGGTCACATCGGAAAAGTAGCAGGTTCCTCGGAGCTTGGGTGAAAGCAAAGGGGTCCGCTGAGAAACCTTAGACTCGGAACATATCCCGGAAAGAAGTGGATGAGTTTAAGGGAATAACAGGTTCACCGATGCTAGAGTGAAGGGTAGGCGGAAGAGATCTGCCCGCAGCGCGTGAAAAGTAAATGGAAGTAGTTTACTTGCAGTAAAACAAATCTTTCTGTCTAGACACTTGAGCACTGTGGCGAATGTGTATTCGTTGTTAAATAACCAAGCACTGAGCACTTTAGAAAGAAAGAAAGTTTCCGTTACCTTGTGAAGGGAGGGAGTCAGTCGCGAAGCGTCTCTGACGTCACTCCGTGCCGCGCTGGGATTGGTAGAAACAGCGGTCGGGTAGCGGGGCTGGAATTGTAAAGGAGGGGTGAAGCGCCGAGGAGTGAGAACTGTCTCACGAAGGGGCCGCGCACCCATTGGCCAAAATTATTTGAACGCGCGCACCTCATTGGTTGCACGCAATTGCAAGGCGCGTTCTGATTGGAGGTAGCTTTGTAAACAAAGTTAAGCGTAGAAATCGTATGTGGCACTCGTATTGTCCAGAGACTAGACCCGATCCGAGGAACCAAGGGTTTGAGAGGGATCAGTGGAAAGCCAATAGATACGATATTATGTACGGAGGAAAGAGAAAGATGTCCCTTGTAAGTAGGGTAAAGAATTATTTCAAAACGGACAAACCGATTAAATCTAGGGAAGGCGTAGTTGTCCCGCCACCGAATACTCCTGCCTCATTTATGATGTTTGACCGAGGGTACAACACCTGTGTGTGGTTGGAGAATTGGGTGAAGTACACAAAAGATGACGGAGTCTTGGCTTTTCCGTTAGACGGTACTTTTAATGGTAGAATTTTATTCAATTTGAGAACCCGCATGAATGAATTGCATCCCAGACCGAGGCTAACGCAGTATGAGGCATTAGAGGAAAATGACCCGTTTAGATTTAGTTTATAAGTATTCCCCAGATAATTTAATGTAGCTGTATCTTTGTAAAGGGGTTCAACAGCTGTATGTGTTCTATGCATGCAACAGATGAACATAAAATTACGTGATATTTAAAACAGAGGTTTATTTAAAATATTTGCAAATTGTACATTCCTATTGGCATACATCAAATAAGCTTCCAAGTGGGTTCACGGATGTAAAGGAAGCAGTCTCCAACGCCACTTTGAGATATAGGTTCGGGTAGAAGGGTATTGGAAGATATTTCTCTGTTTTAATGTTGGTGAAGCAGTGAAATCAACCTATTCCTCAAGCGCTGCAAGAAGAAAACACTTTACCCTCTGTTAAACATCAAATGATGGTGCAAGGCAGGGGCTCAACAATAGGGCTTCCCTGAAGGCTTTGAAGATTCCTCCAATGCAGAGTGAGTAGGGGAGTGGTGAGGATAGTATGGAGACTGGAAATAATTGATTTGAAAATATCTGCAATTAATTGCTGCCCTATGCAAGGATGGTAAGATGGAACCACCATACAACATGCCTCCTCTTGTGAGCTTGTAATAAATGTGGGGTTCATAGGTGGATTCTGTAAGGAAAGTGTTAAGAAATGAGTATGCAGTATAAGGTGTGCATTCACCATTACCTCAGCTACATTTTACAAGTTTTGCTTAACTCTCAAGCTTGTTCTCCAAGGAGAAAAATTAGATGTCTTGGTTGGATGACACTATTTAAATAAAGAGAGGAACAATTTTCAGGAGCAATCTAAAAGATTACATTTGGAATGGCCCTGTGAGTTGTCAAAGTCTTTGGGATTCACCATACATAATTGGAGGGTAAAGGTGAGTCCAAGGACATTAGCAAGTGGAAATGAGTTGAAATGCATAGCCTTAAAAGAGATAGAAACGTTTTTCATAATGGCATCATCCGCATTCTCTGAATGCAATGGAATCACATGTGACTGCAAGAGAAATAAACAGGGCACTTGCTTTGTTTAAAAGGTATATGGTAATTAGGGGTAATTACAATTGATACAGACAGTCGACTTGTAAGTCCCTAGGATATGGTAGGGCATGCACGTTTAGAGGCCCAGTAGATTTAAGGCACTGCTTTACTGCCTGCTGTCATTATTTTAAAACAGCATTGCTTTGCAGGTTGCTTTCAAAACAGAAATATGTACTAAGTTGACTTTAGAATTAAAAGTATTTCCAATGTTTTAAACTACCTTATTTTAACATATAAGTCATCCCTAAGGTCAACCCTACATGCCCCAAGGCTATGGAGCATTAGCGTAATAAGCAGGGACATTGTAAAATATGTTTTATATGCACTAGTGAGGGGAAAATTACCAATTTCATGTTTCCTAAGTGTAGTTCATTAGTTCAGTAGGCTAACATGGGAAAGCTTTATTCCACTTTAATAAAGATTACCTTTTGACTGGAGTGAGCTAAAATGATAATTCAAAGTATGAAAATAACAGTTACAATAAATCCAGCACATTGCCAAGGTTGGAATTATTACAACTATTGCAGGAAAGTAGCTTTAGAATTGCTTTCCTAAAACAAACTAAAATCAGCCCTGTAGCAGCCCCTTCTGATTGGCCAGCCTTTGAAAGGCTGAGCAAACCTGCCTTTGATAAGGTGTGAAGTGACCTGGGCTAAGACGAAGGAGACATCTGGTGGGAGGAGATCTGCATCACCAGGTGACAGGACAGGAGGCGGGTTGGATAGCCAAACTGGTCTTCAAAAGGAGAAAGACAGTGAGGACAGGAACCAGGCCCACCCTCACTTCCTCCACACCCCAACCAGATGGTAACCCCTGTAATTTAATTTGGAGAGGGACTGGAAGGGAAGTCAGATCTGAACCTCCAGAAGAGATTTTCTCCATTTCGATTTTTGTGGAACAGTGCATTCTGGAACAAAAGTATGCCACACTTCTAAGGAAGTAGTCACCACAGAGGGTGACACCCTGCATCCCATTGGTCAGGGGTGCACCCATGCTTGCCCGCCCAGAAAACTTTAAAAAATATAGGAGAGCTGTCCAGCAACACATATTCATGCCTGGAAACATCAAGAGAAGAAGGACTGTCCTGCTCAACCCATGGTCTCTGAAGGACTACACCTGCTGCACACTCTGGGCTAAGGAGTGGCCTCACTGAAAGCAGCAGTTAGCAAATAACTTCAAGAAGTCATCTGCATCAGCTCCCACAAGAAGAGCCCAGCTGACCAGCGCCCGTAGACTTTTAAGGATTTGACCGGGTGCATTGAGGGAATTGTAGTTCCACCTCTCCAAGGAGCAACTCAGAGCTTCTAGAACCTTGACTGGTTTTGTGGACACTTCAATGCCCCAAAAGGACCTTCTGGAACGAGATCCAAAAGTTCGAGGAAATTTAGACAAATTTTGGTATAAAGCTCCATAAGTTCACCAACCCATCATCGAGATTCTAGACCATTATGTCAAAATGCGACTTGGCCTGAAAATCAGGTTTGCTAAACTGAAAGTTCTGGGCCTCTCCCCATCAATGACAAGAACCAAGACTCCTATGATTTCACAGAGGACTCGCGCTTAAGAAAGCCACCATCGTCGAACTGCAACCCGGCCTGCTCGCTTGACGTCAAGAGAAAAATAACCAAAAAAGTGACCAGGTCAGAAGGTAAAAACTTGGCCAAGCTCAACCGCCCATCATATCCGACCCACGTTCCATTGCGGTCCACCTGAAAATTTTACTTTGTTCTGTTCAAGGTTGACCAGATGTCGCCGGTTGCCACTTTTGGCTTTTAAGCCCTAGAAAGAACATTTTTACATTAGATCTTTAAAAATACATACATCTGGTTCCCCATAAGGGATTTCTTGTCATTTTGGTGTCATTTAAAAGCTAAAAATATTTCCTTTTTTAATTTTTTTATTAGTGTTGGTTTTTTATTTCGTGTTGTGTCTTACTTATTTACTGTTTTGGTGATTATAGATGCTTTGCACACCTATCGCCTAAGTTAAGCCTGACTGCTACTGAGACAGGCAACCAAGGACTGACCAAGGATTCATTTATTAAGATTTGACTGGACCTCATTTGTGATTGTGGTGTTATTACCTGCTGTAGGTACCCAATAATAAACCACCTTCCAACATTTGGTGTGCAGTGGTGGGATCCAGTACCTATGTGTAATACTACTATACAGCCTTTAAGTGAATATGTTAAAAAAAATTCTAAACTGACCTAGAAAAAACTTTATGTTTGAATTTATTTTAAAATTTAAACTCATTTTAAATTTATAAATGTTTATTTTTTTCTAAGTTGTTCTCAATCAATCCATCAATCAATCAGCATCTGTATGGCGCAGCACTGTCACCCCTAAAGGTCTCTGGAAGCTTAGGGTGTTGTGTCTCCATTGAAAAGCCAGGTCTAAGTTTATTTCTGAAGTCCGCCAGGAATGGTGCTGTTCAGAGTTGGAGGGGCAGGTCATTCCAGGTGTCGGCCACGATGAAGGAGAGGGAGCGAACACCACTGTGATGGATACAGGGAGTATGTGCAAAGGCAAGGGAAGAGGAATGCAGGTATCTAGCGGTTAGGTGGAAGTTCAATCTATGGTTTATGTAGGATGGTCCTTGGCCATGGAGAGCTCTGTATGCGTGCGTGAGGATCTCG
Organism: Lissotriton helveticus; assembly: GCF_964261635.1. Classification (NCBI taxonomy): domain Eukaryota; kingdom Metazoa; phylum Chordata; class Amphibia; order Caudata; family Salamandridae; genus Lissotriton; species Lissotriton helveticus. Next base: position 292,190,418 of record NC_136070.1, read on the forward strand.
AACTGGCATCTCTTTTGTAAAGGGAGAAAGTGGAGGTTTCTGAGGAGAGGGGTGACATGAGTCCATTGGGGAGGTCCAGAATGAGGCTGGCGGCAGTGTTTTGTATGGTCTGACTGAATGAGCTACTCAATCGTAGGAAACTTTGATACCTCTTCAACAACAGAAGTAGGGTACATCACTGAGTTGTAAGAACAGAACATTGAACTTCAGATGAAGCTGAAAGATCCTGAAAATAGATGTCAGAGAAATAGTATTTTCGTTAAAGGTCTCCCACATAATGTGGAGGGTGAGAACCTCTAAGTCTTCATCAAGGAAATGCTGCAATGCATTAGAGGCAGTTTGAAAGAGACCCCAATATGCTTGGATCAGATACTTTGAGTGAGCACTGTGGGACCAGACCAAGCATCTCCTCTAGACATTCTTGCTCAAGTACAATTTTTCAATGCCAAGGAAGGCATAATGGCAAAAATATAAAAAAAAGGTAAGCTGATTGTTTGATGACATAAACGGTAGATGTTCCAGGACCTGCCAACCCGAAATGCTACAAATAAGATCTACTATATTTCTGAAAAGTTTCCATAAAGCAATGGAACCATCCTTTTGCTTTTATTTTTCAATGGCAAGGGAAAAGAATAATTACCAGGTCTTTTCAGGATGCTAATTGATTGTTGCTCATTCCCAGATGACAAATTGTGAGAGGTACCGACATAAAAAAGAGATAACAGTAAAGCTTTGAAAGAAGGCACAATCCTGAAAAAGAAGCAATGGACTACCCACTGGAGACACTGCTGCAGACAAACTTGGGAGATTTGAGATATCTAGAGAGGGAATCACAACTGACAGATATAAATGACTACAACTGTAGATCAGAATTTTGATAGTCCATCACTTTGATAAGGTGTATTACAGTTCAGAATTGTTGGATGTCTTGAGGTACTTGTGGGAGAATGGAGCGGCCTTGGGACTCAAGGACCTTGAATCCTTTCATTATGGGACACTTTCATCAAAGTGTGGGTGGAACTATTTGGAGCTAAATCACTCCTACGGAAACCCTCATCAAAAAACCAGGAAGCCTGGTAGAATGCTTGAGTTTATCTGTTTGTTGGTTACTTTGAGGGATTACTGATTCTATTGTTGCTCCCTTTAACAAACATTTTTTCCACTCCAAAATGAAAACAAGCCCACCAGAAGCCTGTTCACACAGCCTATCTCACCAAGATTTATCAATCCTACCCATAATGCCACTAAAATGTTGGTTAACGATTACTAACCAATTGCATGACACAGCAAGCTATGTCTGTGCATTTAGGCCCATCTCCTGATGAAAGATAAGTTCTGAATACATTCCAGATGGTTCCACCGTCAATAGTTTGCTAGTGGGTCATCTATAAAAGGAGGGGTTACTATCTTGCTAGCCACTTGCTAGATAAATTCTGCCAAAGGGAGTTACTCAGATAGGAAGGCCACTGGAGATAGGAAGATTATTACATTGACTCTTCAAATAGACTCTGAGAAATATGCTATAGCCAGGATTTTTGCCTCGAACATGGGACAGAACAAATGACTCAAATCAGTGATCGCAGACATAATATTGATAGCTGAGGGAGAAATTAACCTTGGAGTGACTTTAATGTGGTTACAGACCAAACAGAAGATACACCAACGATACGCAATAGCAAGGAGGGAGCAGAATGAGAACAGTAACAAAGCTAAAAACTATGGGCATGCTGGGCACATGGAGGCTCTTTCGCCAAGGAGATGTAGACTAAACTTACTTCTTCTCTGTCGAAATAACATATGCTAGACTTGATTGCTTCCTAGCCTGTGCTCTGCTTACACAAACATAAACTGAGCCAATATAGGACAGCTAGCGCTTTCAGACATTGGTATAGTTTTCCAAGACGGCTGCTTTTCCCTCCTGAGGCTTGAGCCGGGAGGTTATGCCATTTTTAACGCTTCTAATTTTAAAAACTGTGAACTGTTGAATTTCCCTGTGTGTCCTTTCCCCCCCATAGCGCTGAAGTACTAGACGCTATCTTGACACTTAGTCATTTTAAAAATTCAAATTTTGCCACTTGCTACGCCCATATCTTTATTGAGGATTGGTGCATGAGACCTGGAGATTCGCTCCGTTTTCCCAGCCAGAGCAGACCACTTGCTCGGACTCTCTCGGTGGGTGTGGCCGATTAAAGAGCCATCATCTGCGGGGACTGGGGGAATACAACAGCGGCCATATTAGTGTGGGCTCGCTGGGAACGTCGCTCGGACGACGTCATAAATATAGGACAGACAACAGGACGGTAGACTGCTGCTTTTCCCTCCTGAGGCTTGAGCCGGGAGGTTATGCCATTTTTAACGCTTCTAATTTTAAAAACTGTGAACTGTTGAATTTCCCTGTGTGTCCTTTCCCCCCCCATAGCGCTGAAGTACTAGACGCTATCTTGACACTTAGTCATTTTAAAAATCCAAATTTTGCCACTTGCTACGCCCCATATCTTTATTGAGGATTGGTGCATGAGACCTGGACATTCGCTCCGTTTTCCCAGCCAGAGCAGACCACTTGCTCGGACTCTCTCGGTGGGTGTGGCCGATTAAAGAGCCATCATCTGCGGGGACTGGGGGAATACAACAGCGGCCATATTAGTGTGGGCTCGCTGGGAACGTCGCTCGGACGACGTCATAAATACACACGTCCATGGCTCCGCGCAGCGGACGCGCATTGCGGGCGCGCCGATCGCGCGCCGGAGTCAAGCCAGAGTCCTGCCGGAGTCAAGCCAGAGTCTGCGCCCGTCCGTGACCGGACGGGGCTCGGGGCAGGACTCCACAGACCCGGCTCCCCATCACTTTTGGAGCCACATAACAATCAGAGTCCGTGCAATCAATACACTAAAGATGACCTGCTGAAACTCGGTAAGCCACTATCATCCTATTGTTTGCACGCTATAGACCCGATATCTATACCCGCATATTGCAATACATGCCATCAATTACTTCCCAATACTATCTCCTCCACGAACATTACGCTGGACTTAAATATGGCTTTACTTAACTGTAGGTCTATGCCTAAGCATAAAACTGAAATTTTTGATCTGCTGACGGAAGGCGATCTGGACATCATGTTTCTTACTGAAACTTGGTTAGATGAAGCCTCCTCCCCGGATATCTTAGAGGCTATACCAAGCAACTATTGCCTTTTGAGAATAGACCGTCAGAAACAACGGGGGGGGTGGATTGGCAATGATTAGAAAAAATGAACTTGAGTGCACTTTAATTGAACAAAAAAACATGGATAGTGAATGTGGAAGATTCACTATCAAATTAGATACCAACAATACAATCATGGGATTATTAATATACAGACCTCCTGGAGCAGCACAATCCTTCTGTAGCCAACTTATTGAACTGACCACTCAGTTAGCCATTAGACATAAAAATATGATCATACTTGGCGACCTTAACATCCATCTAGAGGATAGCCACTCCAAGGAAGCACAACTCCTCCTGAATGCTTTCAATGCAATCGATCTCAAGCTTCTATCCACTTTGCCCACGCATCAACAAGGGCATCTACTAGATCCGATATTCACGAACTGGGAAGGTGTTAACACTTCTCCACCCATTCCACTAATATGGTCTGACCACAGTATGGTGCCATTCAAAATAGCCATAAACAAGATTACCAAGTCACATGCGAAAAACCCTCCTTACAGACGTCGTAACTTTAAAAAGTGTACCCCTGAACTGCTGCTGCAGGAACTTACCGAACATCCCCCGGGAACAGGCGATTCCCTACAGGAGGTATGGGATAACTTTGAATCATGGCTAACTAAAGCGTTAGATAAAATTGCTCCTTGGACGACCAAACCCCCAGCTCGACAATCTAAAAATGCCCCCTGGTTCTCTGAAAAATTGAAAATAGCTAAAGCCCTATGCAAATCCATTGAACGAAAGTGGAGGAAAAACTATACTCCAGAACTCAAAGAAAACTATAAAATCGAGCTAAAAAAATATCAAAAGTTGGTACGATTAGAGAAGAGTCTCTATTACAAGAGCAGAATTGTGGAAGCTAAAAACCCTACCAAGGAACTATTCGGTATCTACAGAGAAATCACCACACTCTCTCGCCTGGATACTAAAGATACCTACTCCACAGAGATATGCGACCAGATAGCCGACTTCTTTGTGGAGAAGGTAGAAAAAATTCATGCTACATTTTCCAGCAGTACCAGGTCAGATAAAAATAAGGTGGAGATTCTAGATTCTTTCCCCCTCAAACCCCAGTTTACCAACTTCAGGACCCCCAATAAACAGGAACTTATGAAAATTATAAATACTATTTGTTCTGGCTCCCATATGGATGCCTGCCCACCGGAACAGTACAAAGCGGTCACGGAAAGCCTATTATTGGATCATATAAGCAACATGATCACAACCTCATTCCGGGAAGGCAATGTCCTGAGAAACTGGAAATCTGCCCAGGTATTACCACTAAAAAAGAAACCGAACATTCCTATTACTCAGCTTCAAAACCTGCGGCCAATTTCCCTTCTCCCTTTCTGTGTTAAGATCATAGAGAAGGTGGCCAATCTCCAACTCATGGAGTTTTTGGAGAAAGAAGCACTCCTCCACCCTTCCCAATCAGGATTTAGATCAGGCCACTCAACGGAATCAGCCGTTCTATATTCCACCGAACTGATTCGGAAACTGGTGGATGAGGGAGAGACAGCAGCGCTGGTCCTATTGGACCTAAGTGCAGCATTTGATACCGTGCTGCACTCAACCCTGCTGTCTCGGCTCTCAGACATGGGAGTAAAAGATTCTGCTCTCACCTGGTTTCAGTCATACCTCACGGATAGAACCTTCCAACTTCATTGCCCACCCTTTAAATCATCACCTCGCGGTGTTAGCCATGGGGTTCCACAGGGCTCTAGCTTGAGCCCTACCTTATTTAACATCTACATGGAACCCCTGGCATACATCGCGGAGGAATTTGGGGTGGGCATTGTCAGCTATGCTGACGACACCCAGTTGGTGTTCAAAATAACGCCAGACAGTAGAGACCTAGCTTCCAACTTCTCTAACTGTATGTTAAACATAGCGACATGGATGGACGCCAACTGCCTCCGTTTAAACGGAGATAAAACAGAGGTACTGATAGTAGGGAAGGAGACTTCGGTCTGGTCGCAAGCATGGTGGCCCAGTGAGTTGGGAGAAGTACCTGTGCCTGTAGAGAAGGTGAAGAATCTCGGAGTCATGCTTGACGCCGATCTCTCAGGCAGAACCCAGGTAAACAAAGTGACAGGCAAATGCTATAGCACTCTAAAAGTACTGCGTAAAGTACTAGACCTTCTTCCGACCGAAGCAAGAAAGACCATAGTCCATGCCCTAATATCCCCCCATTTGGACTATGGTAATGCTCTCCTACTTGGTCTTAATCAAAAGAGTCTGCACCAGTTACAATGCATACAAAATTCTGCAGCACGACTGGTGCTCGGTCTCCCCAGGAGAGCATCCACAAAAAATGCGCTTGCCAAGCTTCACTGGCTCCCTATTAAAGAGAGGATTATATTTAAAACTCTCTGCTATGCACATCGCATTGCCCAAAACAAAGGTCCTAGCTATCTGAGAGGCCTCATTACCATCCATAGGCCGATCAGAGATCTTAGATCAGCAGGCATGATGCTATTTAAAATCCCTCGCATCACTAAAGCTAAAATGGGAGGAAAATCCTTCCGCTATTTAGCCACCAAGCTTTGGAATGCCTTACCGATCCAGCTCCGGATGGAGCCATCTGAAACTAGGTTCAGAGCCAGACTTAAAACTCATTTATTTCCCACAAATTAACTCCATTGCCCGATCTATGGCCTTCTTGATGGGTTGAATTTGCAGTCAGCGCGGGGACACACAGTTTTGTGCAGCCAGGGGCCTAATAAATGATTATTATTATTATTATTATAAGTAGTTGAGACAGTGAACACACAATCACTTTCTGGTGTCTCAACGATTGCATATCAAGAGACCCCATAGTAGGAAATGAGATGACTACATTTATAAAGAACTATATGCCGAAAAATGATAAGTGAGAAGTATCTGAGGGTGTGTAATGTAACTCACTGAAGGCAAAAGTGAGATGTAGTCTTATATTAGCTTCAGCTGGCTGAACCAAATGACAAAGCAGACTCAGAAGAGGTTGGAAGCTCAGCGTAGAGGGGTGAAGGCGATTCAAAAAGGAAATGGAATACCTAAAGTAAGATGAAAGCTCCTTTTGTTCAAAACACAAGTTTGTGTTAGATACGCATAAAGGTGAAAACGCCATGTTAGCCATTAGATAAAAGTGCTAAGCAGAGGGAGGGGGATAAACCTGGTACAATGCTGGGATGTAAACTCCGAGTTCATAAGACAAGTGATTATCAACAACAACTGATAAAGGACTTGCAAAAGCCTTCTGTAAATTCTAAATTGCTAAATACAAGGAAGATTACCACATGAGGGAGAACACATAGACATTACTCATTGAGGTACCCTCATGGTAGAACAGGTTAAACTACTGATGCAAACAGAAAGAATTGTATATACCAACTTTAGACTAAATCAAGGCAAGGCTCCAGGCCCAGACAGATACATCACATTAGTTTACAAAATTGTTTGCTCCTGTCATGCCCCAATCATGATGAGATTATTCAACTCTATGACAGAAGTTGTTGTAGCATCAAACTGTATTACGGAAGCAAGTGTATTAATCAACCCCAAACCAAGTAAAGGCCCTCTGTTATGTAGATGAATTTCCCAGCTAAACAGTTTCTTTATGATTTTTCCTAGCAGCCTGTGCCGAATGATTCCAAGGGTGATCGATGCTAATCAGGCAGGATTCATAAATAAGTCTAATACTCAATTAAATATATAAACTATCAATCATACACACAAGATGAAAAAGAAGCAATATTATTTTCCTAAGCTGACAAAAAAGTATTTGTTGAGGTTAATTGGAGATTTATGGGCGAGTTCATGAAAAACGTTCGCTTAGGTCCTAAATTCACAAACTGGATAATGGCTGGCTACCACATTCCAACAGCAAAAGTGGATTATTAGTTTGAGTTGATAGGTCTCTATTGCAAGTAATAGCATTTAGAAGTGCCAAACCAGTTAAACAGTTAAAAACACAGGACATTAAAAACGCCACTTCAATTTATAAAAATAGAGAATAATTTAAAGAAGACAATTACAACAAAATGACAAAAATACTATAGAGGGAACAGTGGGTGTGAATTTTTAAAGTTTAAATATAAATATTTTGCAAATGTTCAAAGAGGCAACCGTGAGCAACTGGTCACAATAGACTGAGACATGGATAAGGTTTAAGGTTGACCTCTATGAAATGTGGGTCGAATACAAGGGGTAGGATTTGTTCAGTTCAGAAAATTGCCTTCACAATTTTAAAATATTAGAGAAATGAGAATCTTCAGTGGGGAAAGAAAGCATGTTGGATCCAAAGACGAGCTTGGCGACGATGAGTTGGAGCGTGACAAGGCCTCACTGAAGCTGTCAATGGATGTGGGGAACTTTCAGAGTGGTAAAAGTCTGGCGTTCATGCCAAGGAAGTCGCCAACATTGAATGGATGCTACTTGAGGTAGAGCCAAGCCCAGTGAAGCTTTCTTCATTTGGATTTAGACTCTTTTTAGGGAGTCTGAAAAAGGCTTCATGCAGTACCCAAGGAGGTTTCGTCATCATCTGGTGCCGGTCGGCATTGATCCTGCTGAGACTGATCTGCTGCTTCAGAGAAAAACATAGTGGGTGCTGCGTCAAAATCAGACCCACCTGTGATGCACTCTTAGCAGATCCGTTGGCATGTTGGTCACAGTCCCTTGAGGGTTCTCCAGGAAAATAGTCAGCGAAAAGTTGCTAAGTCCCTCATTCGGCCTGAAGGTTTAGGTAGGACTCCTGCCAAGGGTTCCAGAATCTCAGGAACAGCACTTGGGCACCAGGAATCACTACAACAGAAGCCACCATATGGGATCTACCTGAAAAGTAGGCTTTTAGAAAATATTGTGTCTTTGTAGTTTAACAGGAGATCAGACAACTGACCTTTGGAGTCCACTTCTTTGTCCTGGGACAGGTGCAGCTTTTCAGGTCTCCTCATAAGTCTCAACAGCAGATACTGACGACCTTTACTTACTTATTAACAAATGGAAATGGAAAAAAATCAGTCACACAACACTAATTCCTTCTTTGCCTTTAAAAGAATTGAAAAGTTGTGGCCACGGATTATGATGATCGTGTGGCATTCTCAAACAAGCAATTACGGAGACTTTTGGTCATTTAACAGCGATAGTTAATGACCAAATAAGATATCATCTGTGAAAAGGTTATGTTAATTCTTCAATAAGGGGTGTGACCTGTTCCTAATTCAGGATTAGAAAATACAATTTCAGGAAGGAAACAGAATTCACAAGACTTTCACACTGTGAGGGGCGCATCTTTCACCAGCTAATAAAATGCCCATCGCTGTCTGAACTGTACGTAATCAATGTGCCCGCAGCTTGAAGAAACTTACAATAATTTAAAGCAACCCTGTTGTGCGTCCTCACTGTCAGAGACGTGTCATGAGCAAGGGCCTGGATAACAGGTTTAAGGGTGAGGTCGGTACTGGCACACAGTACTCTGCTCTTCACTGTGACTGGGTAAGTCGCTTCATCTTCATGTGCCCTGGCAGGTTATTTAACAAGTTGTCAAACAGGTGGTGGGTGGGGAGGTGCTAAGCCAACATTCATTTAGAAACTGGGCCAGAACCGATAGACTCGGATGCAAATTGTTAGTTTAGAATGACCTCTTAATGTTACTTGCTAAAAAACCCAGGGCCCTGCCAATAACGCCCTTTCGAGATAAATCCGAAGTATTTGTAACATGAGATTCTGTATAGTATTCATCGTGGTACAACAAACTCTGAACGCATCTTTAATCTTTCTATAATTTATATATCGTTTTTAACCAAAGCGCTTTGATAGACAATTTGTGTTACCTGATCGAAATAGATACCCATTTAACTGACCACGGAAAAATGAACGACCCAGTCGACTTTACAAACAAATTCTGACAGCAGGCACTCAACATGCTGAACTGTCTCCCTAGATTTACAGGGTAATCACTATCTACAAAGACATTCGAGTTTTATGATGGGGAGAGGGTGTGGCCTAACAGCTAGAGCGGTCGACCTCGAAGCTGGAGAACGGATTTGGAGTCCCAACAGGGACGCTCCACATCCTGTGGCAAATCACTTAATCTCCCCGTGCATCTGGTGGTCATTAACGTGCTCCAATACCTTCGGGTCGAGTTCGCGCTATATAAAACTCGGAAAAGAAAAAAGGTTGCCTTAGAATTCACAGTTTACTTCCTAATTTCGTTCAAGTTCCTCGCTCTTTCAGTGCGTTCTTTTTATGCTCGTGCATCAGTCATTGCATTGATGATTTACTATTTATGTTGTCATTTGTAGACAACTGAGGCCCAGCCTGAAATAATGTGTTTGCTTTCCTCACTGGGCTAGAGGGGGCAGCAGACCCAGTCACACGATGAGGCCCTCAGCACCCGTCTCGCCATGGATGCCTTGAGCCTGAGGAGACCGGAGGCAAGACTCTGGGTGACTCTGCGGCATGGTTGGCGCTAACCACTTCCAGGACCTGGCAGTTGGTGCCCAGTGCAGGACATGCACAACTGGGCTAAAGAGTAGAGGGTGGGTCTCCAGGCTCGAGGTGCTGCTACTGTCCGGGGAATGGCTTATGCGGCACGCGCAGTGCCTGGGAAGGTGGGCCCTGTCCCTGGTTTGCCTCCTCCCCCCGCCGCCACGTGCGTAGGGGCGGCTGTCGTGTGACGTCTGAAGAAGGCTCCTGCGGTACCAATGCAGGCAGGAAATGCGCGCGAGGATGGACAGGTAGATGCGCGAGGCACACGCAGCCCGCCCGGACCGAGCGACCATCGGTTGGTACTGCTCTCGGTGGCCTTGGCATTGCACCATGCACTATGCCAAGCATGTACAGAGGCCCGTGCCCCCATGCTATGGGGACGCAGGTTAGGAGAAGTGTGGTCACTGGTTAGAGGAGGCAGACCCTGAAGCAGAGGTCAGACCCGGGACCAGGGTTCAATTCCCGACGCGGCAGGGTCTTGAGCCCAAATGTCCACGGACTCGATAATTCTCGCTTCGGTGCCTACTCGAATCACGGGTTCACACTCTGCAACTCTGGGCAATAGCTTGCTTAATCTCCACTACGGCCCCCCGCGGCGGGATGCCTGGCTTTCACCTTGGGGATGCCCAGTAGGGGTTATCTCACAGGGAAAAAGCCAGGACAGGTTCCCAAAGCAAGCGCCTTGAGACCTTGCGGTGATAAGGCGCTATATAAGAACCTTTGACATGACATGACATGACAGGACTGCATAAGAGCAGTTCCCGATTCCCGGGACAGCCACTCCACAGTAAACAACCAACCTGGGCGCTGTCTGGCTCCGCGGCCTTCCTCTAGGGGCAGCCCATTACATATAAGGGGACTCTTGAGTTTTTTTGATGTCTAGGCTGCGAACAGTGAGTTTACGCGAGCACGTCCACCGCATTGACTGGCCGGGGAGGGGGGAGGAGGGAGGAGGGAAAGCGAAAGTAACACTGCATGATCTCGTTCACAGTGGAGGCTAGCGCATGTTCACGCGCGCGACCCGATCCGATTCCAGCATGCTGCCTGCACGTGCCCATCTCCTGTCTCCTGGGAAGCAGAGCCGTTGACTGTAGGTCTCGCAGGCGAGACAGCGCTTTCACGCTGTAATCACCAGGTGAGAGACCTAACTAATCGCATACTGATCCGATTATTTAAAAAGTGAGTGCCGGTATGCATTTTATGATTGTTTACCCTTTTCAATAAAAGTCCCATCTCCTTTGCCACATTGTATTTAAGTAGGGTGAAATAGCAAACACAATGGGTTTGGATGTATCATATTTTAAAACCCGAAATGCATCCGTACAGTGCTCGAACCCCAGATTCCGGCAAAGTTGTACTAACCAGAAATGCATCGCTTTTTGATAACCAGGGCAAAAAATAAAACATGCTTTTCTGTTTCCTTTTGTGTGTTACATGCTGGACACCCTTGCTCTTTCTGCCTAGCCCATTTATTAGTAAAAGCACGTACAGGTAAGGTGCTATATCTAAATTGGACATACAATTTCCTTGCAGCCTGTGGAAGGATATCATCCATAAAGGTTTAAAGCTCATCGTTATCCCTCACTGCAAGGAACTGAGTTGTAAGGGAGCCCAGTTTGGGGTTTGTATGCATGGCTACGAGCTTTTGGATGCGATAGGTCCTAGGTAATAGAGCTCGAGGGACCAAGGGGCTAGAAGCCTCTGGGGTACTCCACAAAGTTTGTTTACCGAGCTTTTCACACTCTTGCTTCACATGCGCGAACCAAGGAATCTTTTTCAGCAGTCCCGGATAGGATAAAAGCTCGTTTGTTTCTGCCTGGTAGGATACTAGTTCGGGGGTTGCCCAGAGTCTTCGCCAAAAGGTTAGGGGTTTTAGGGCAACCTCATCTTCGATCAGCGAAATACCCAAATCTAGTCGCAAAGGGTTTAGCGGGGTGCTTACTGGGAGACCCATTATTTGTCTTAGGAATCTGCTCTTGATTACCGCTAAAGAAGAGGACGAACAGTGCCCCCAGAGTTCTGCCCCATACATTGTGGCTCCCCTAGCTTGCGCCCTGTACATTTCAAGCACGGGACCCATGGGTTTAAAAGATGATTCCCTGGCCATTTTAGCTATGCTCCCAGCAATCTGGGATAACTTGAGCTTAGCTTTGGCTATTTGGGGCGTTTATTTAAAATCACCACCCATAATCAGTATGCCTTCCATATTCTCCGCTGTTTTATAGATTTGTTCAAGTGCTATGGTTTCATCATCTACGGGACCGTAGTAATTCATTAAATTTATCACTGTCTCCTCAACTTTTACCTTAACCCGTAGACATCTACCCTTCCCATCTCATAGAACCTCCTTGACCTGCCAGTCAATTGTATTTGATATTAAAATCCCAACCCCTCAAACCGCTAAATTAGCAGACAAATATTATGCCACTGCATATTATTTAGGTAGGGATAACTTGGGGTATCAGTCCTACAATAAGTTTCTTGTAAAATATTATCTCAGTGGCGAGGGATAATTGCCAATTTATAAGTGCACAGCTTTTACGTGGATTTAGTAAACCGTTCACATTAAATGTAATTACTTTTTTTATTTTATGTCATTTTGATCTATCTTTGGAAACATATTTCGACGTCGACCTCTCCTGGAATTTTGTCTCCCTTTTTATCCCACACAAAATATTCTGCCTAGTATCTTGATAGCTCAAAAACATACCCTATAAAATTTGCTCTTATCCTGCTCAATTTTTTCCTTGCTTTCCCCATCCCTATCCCTCACCAACTCCCTGTGGCCCCTCCAACACCTGGCAATTGGGGAATAGCCCACCATACCACTTGCCTCCTCGCCCTGAATTACCCCTAAGCTGGATGCCATGGTATTGCACCCTGGAGTGACCTGTACCCCCTTATCTCATCAAATCAGAGAAAAATAATCAATCCAACGTAAAATAAACAGCAACCATTCCCGATTTGTTTTGCTTATCTACTTTTCCGTAGTAATTTCCATATTAATTTTCTGTAGCAGTTCCTGAGCCTCATTGAGATTTGAGAACATATGGAATTTCCTGTGCATCAAGACTCGTAGCTTAGATTGCTGAGCTGTAGCTGCCTGAGCCCCCTGTGCCTTGAACAAGTACAGAAGTTTAACAAATTGTTTCCTACGACGAGTCGCTGCTGCAGACATATCAGAGAAAATGCGGCAGCTCGGAACTTCGTGAGTTGAAAATTGCTTCTTTTGGATGGACCTGGTGAGTATTTGTTCTTTGACTCAGAAATCTGCGAAGTTCACTATGATTGTTCGCTGCAACTTTGAGTTCGGATATTGCTAGTCTGGGACCCTATGTGGTCTTTTGATGGTAAGATCTCCTGAGAATTCGGGCAACACATTGTCCTTAATAAATGTCTCAACCCGATGATGCATTTGTGATCCTAACAACCTTCTGGAACCCCGACCAGCCGCAGGTTAGAGCATTGAGAAGGATTTTCCAGCTCTTCCAGCTTACTTTCAAGTACATTTTTATGTTTTTTATCCCAAGTACCCTGGTGCTGCATGAATGGTCATCTGATCTTCAAGCTGGGATGTCCATGATTCGGCTTCTTGTATCCTTGCTGAATAGCTGCTAACTGTATCTTCGATTTTTGACAAGCGAATATATTGTGCTGCTATCTTGTTTGCTTGCGTTGCTTTCAGCTCAAATATCTCCTCCAAGATAAGATTTGACATGGTTTTAATGTCATAATGGGTGATGGTCCCATCCTCCAATATCTGTTTTTCTTAGGGTTCTTCCGATATTAGCTGAGTCTGATCTTACTGTCCTGCCTCTGGGATTTTACCCAACTTGGAGGATAAGGCTGACTGTCCATTAAGACCCCCTTCTGCTGTTCTAGGGCCCTAAGAGGCGAAGTAGGATCTTGAGCGCTTAGTGGCACTCTCGCTTGAATATTACTGACAGACTCTTGCTCTAGAACTTAAGCTGGCGCAGGGGATAAGGATATTTTGGATTTCAGGAATAATGGGTATTCCTTAGTTTTTCCTTGAAGCAAGCTAGAGGATTCTTCCTTGAGATTTCTTGGTTCGCCCTCTCTATATGTCCTGTTGTCCAGCTGCCTTCACCAGAAATATTCACTTTACCAGCTAAGCCAGATTGCGCCGGGAATATCCCCTCTTTTTTTCACAACAACATTGGTCCTATGCACAAGAAATGTTCTAAAGCAACAAATACAGACACAATCGATTCTATATTAAATTTGACATGTCCAGCCGGACAGAGGTCTCAATCTTTACTTATTGATAAATGCACAAAAAAGGATTCCTTCAACAAATCACCGTAGTAGGGCACAATCCTGTACCCAAGCAAATACAGATCAATACAGTGAAGAAAAGAAAACAGGGCTTTTTAGGCAAAAGCAGCAGATTTCTGTAGTTTACAAATGCACAAAGAATTCAAAAGGGCACCTTCACAGATATATATATAACACATGGTTTATGTTTTTGCACAAGGTGCGCATACAGGTCGACGGCGTTTCGGTCCCACTATATAATCATGGGGACCATCATCAGGACATTAGTTTAATGCCTATTAGTTGTAAGCCTCTATTGCCGAGCGGAGGGCCCCGGTGTGCTCGAAGTGAGGGAGCTGGCGCGAGCTGGCGGGAGGGTGTAGAGCCTTTTTGAGGCGCTCTGTCGGGGTGGATGGATTGGCTGCCCAGAATCGGGAGCTAAGTGAAACCGCGTGTGCTCAACAGTCTGAGTGCAGTTTTTGAGAAGTACTGGTTCGGTTCAGTCGGCGTGATAAGCTTCCTCGCAACGGTGGTCCTGACAGACTTACGGAGTTGCTCAGACCTATTGCAGATACCATCATCGGCCTGATACCCTGCTCAGCACTCCAGGTGCCAGTGACTCAGTGCACTGCAGGTCATTGTCCGCTGTTGATTGTGTTTTGTGCTGTGGAGCGGTTGCCCAGCTATGTCACCTCAAACAGTGTGGGGCCCTTTGACGTTGATGGGGAAGATGATGCAGGTCTAACATACCCCACTGCATCTGTATCAGGAATTAATCAAAGGGACACAATCCAAGACTTTTTCTTCACATGAGTGCGCACATCTCAAGTGTCACAACCCCAGTGCACTGCAACTCACGGACACTTCTGTTTGCATGTTGGCTGTTTTCTGTTTCCGTTGTGCTGGTGTCCAATGTTCAAGTGGTTGCCAGCACCAGACATTCCGTGCGGAATGGCTTCCACTCACCCCACACACATCCAGCACAGGCATCACTGTACATTTAACCCTGCCAATAAAGGGGCCAGGCGCATGTGCCCGTAGCCAGTTCAACATGATATCTGCATGTGTCCCTGTGGTCTTAATGCATGAGGGCACTGGGCCCTACGACATTACTTTATGCACTGTATATAGAATGCAGTCATGTCACTGCAGGCAGCGGGTTGGAGCTTGGATATGTAGCTTTGTCCTGACCCACACAATTTGTAAGGGGAGTTGCCAGGGCTGTCATACGCAGAGGCAACATGGGTATGTGACTGCTATTTGAGCGACCCTGGGCGTGGTTCTGTACTGTGAATGTGCATCTGCATGTGTCTCTATGGCAGTGTGGGTCTCCTCAGTGGGGTGTGGGTGAGCCCTGAAGGGTGATAGACACCTACTTATGTGTCCTGGTTCGCGTTTCATGGGTTCGGCCCGCCAACACCTGTTGGGCCATCTCCTTTTGGCGTGATGACACATGGCATTGGGGTGCCATGTGTGGGTGGGTGAATTGTTTTGAGCCAAGCTACTCCTCTGAGTAGTTTGGCTGGCCGGGTCCTGGTGGTGGGTTGCGTGGGATATCCATGGCTATTGTAGGGTGTTGGTGTCAACGGTGTGGTGGTCCTCTCCAGCATCACAGATGTGTTGTATTCTGTGGTCTGCTGAAGGTGTTGTACCACATTGTCGTCAATGTGGATGTGCTGTTCTTGCTATGTGTGTGTGCTGCAGTGTGCCAAGGGGGTCTGGGACATGATCCTGGGTGATTGTGGGTGTGCAGTGTGCTACGCCTCATTGTGCATGTATGCCATTGTGCGCATCTCCCCCGTACCCCCAGTCCCTGTTCGTTACACTGCCTGTTGATGTTGTGTCAGGTCCTCTCGAGCTGGGTGCGGACTCCTTACTCCTTGCACCGTCCACACACTGATGACTGTGGCCTGGGTTTCCTCCAGCTCCTCCGGTGGTGCTGGACTGCCACCTCCTGTCACCGTTGCTACCTTCATGGTGGCAGCAGGTTGGTGCCTGGTTTAGGTTGTCACGTCATGCCGCCGCCTATTGGCCTCCTCGGCACTCCGACTGCAATACAGGTGGTCTGCTAGTGGGTCATTTGCTGGTAGTGTTCTGTCACCTCCTTGACGCTGGTCTTGTTTTCCTGCGGTCTGCACCCTGTCTTCATCTCCCTCTTCTCCTTGGCCTTCCCCGACCCCGGTTGTTCCTTGCTGGTAGTCTGTGGGGGTTTTGGGGTTCGAGTTGGCCTCTGCACTGGGTCAGGGTGCATCCATGTTGCTACGTTCTTTGGCTTGTTTCTGGTGTGTTTTTTTCTGTGGTTTTTATGGTGCATTGTCCTGCCAGGCACACAGGATTTTCAGACCTGTGGCTGGTTTTTGCTACTTTTTGTGCCGCGGTTGGCCTCATCGCTTCTCTTTTTGCGTTCGCGTATTGCATTTTTGCGGCGTGGCATTGATTTTTACGCGGACATTTGACATGCTATCTGGTGTCTATCGCATGCTATCGCCGCATTGTGAATTCCACGTTGACACAGGGTTATTTTCCCGCAATAGCTGCGACATTGAAAGTTGCATTACGCTACACTTGTGGTAGTTATCACACGTTCTTGTGAATATACCCCATCGGTAGTACAAACTTTTGTTAATTTGCAGGTTGAGTATAAAGAGAGATTTAAAAGTCGTGGGTACCCTTAGAAAATCAGTTCTAATGCTACAGAACGTTTAAAAATAAGAAGCTGTGACTCTTTAGTTTTGACTTCAAGAAAAAAGGAACAAATCAGGTTTACATGCATGCCTAGATTTTCTATTACTATTAAGCAAATCAGCAATAAACAATGAAAAAATCTACAATAAAGATCGACCATTAGTTGTCAATTAACATTATGGCATCTAATAGTAATTTTAAAACAGAAAAAGCCACTGATAATAGGCACAAAATACCTAAAAAACCATGAGATGTGAAAATTATGCACATGGTAACTATATTATTGCAGGTAACAGTGTGGTACATAAAATGGTCACAAATGTGTTTTAACATTCGGCAACATGCAATACAGAAATTGCATTTACACTATTAAATGTCCTTGCTGTTTGCTACACATTGGAAAAACTAAACAAAAATCAAAGTAGGAATTAAATAACACTAACGTATTGTATTTTAAAAAATCAGAAAACCACAAGTTTGGCGTTCAATTGGCTTGAAGCACACACATAACATCCATCAAATAAGATTTTAAGTCTTGGAAGTGGTAACAGTAAAACCAGGAATAGACAATTCTAGGAAATTGTTACAAAGGGAAATACAGGGAATTACATTTTTACAGACACTGCACTCTTATGTTATGAATGACAAATTAGAATTGTCATGTTTTCATTGATTGTACGCATTCATTACCATGCCATACTGAGCATTTTTGTAGTTGTTTAAATTTCCAGACCATATATTCATTTTTGTACACATCACTAATTTGTGAACTATTGGTGGTTTACTGGGATTAGACTGCTTTTGTAGCATTCAGGCAATTTCCCAAGATTACTAGTGTATAATGACATTGGTTGATATTTATTTGTTTTCCTTTTTTTTTGGGCGGTGTGTATATGTATTTTGAGCGTATATTCGATGTTCCACAGATTTTGCTTAGTGGGTTATGTTTTCACAATATGTTCTGTACGAGAAAGATGTTTTTATTTGTATCATTTTTTATATATTCGTCGTACCAGGATTGAGAACTTTTTTAGTGTTAAGATTTCGAGCTGTGGGTGGGGTTGGTTTCACTGTAGGACGAGCATTGCCATTTTTTCGTGGGTTTCTAATAGTGTGGTTTAAGTGTAGAAGAGAAAGTGAAGGCACACGTTGTTTACACTAATATGGCAACCATATTCTGTCGTTGTTGTATTTAGAAAAGCGGTAGGGCTTTGTTGGTCACCTGCACTGGGTTAAATTCCAGCAGTGCCTTGTTAGCGTTTCACTGACTGGATTCATTTCAGCATTCGGTTCACATCGTCGGAGAGGTCAGTTCAGCACGGTTAAGGTGCCTTCACCTTGCAGTCACACATTCCTAATATTATTAGAGATAAGGTGTGAGTGAAGGAATTATTTCACGCCATTTCACTTATGTGATATTGTCAGGTTGTGGTGACCTGGTTAGCGTTTTTTCTGTATTTGTAATTGCATCGGACAAGTTCACACCGAGCCAGTTTGAATGATGGTTTAACATTGATTGCTCACAGTAGCACGGCGCTCTGGTGGTCACGGTTCACAGATGGTGATTAACATAATAGAGGAGGTTTTGGTGATTTGAGTATAGGTGAGTTTGATGTTAAGAAGCACAACAACATACCAGTCCCATCGTGCCTTGATGTACTTGTTTGTTTTTCCCTGTAATTCATGGGGTTTTATTGTATTTTCATTTAGATTTTTGAGATTTAAGTTTGACTGACTAGAAGTGGTTTTGTATATTGGGTGCATATAAGGGTTTTGGTACTTGGCAATACGAAATATGTTGTTCTGCTGATCTCTTTTTTTGGGGATTTGAATATGTGCTTATTATCTTGGTTTTTCTCGTTTACAATGATTTCCCCTGATGAGAGTCTTATGTGCCCGAAATGCATTGGGGCCACGTGCATTTGATCAAAATGTAAAAGAAGGATTATTTTCATATCTTCTATAAGGACAAAGGAAGACTTGATTTTTTTAAAGAACTCCACTAAAATTGATGTATTGTTTCGAGAAACAAATAAACACAGAGATGAACTGAAATGAACATCTTGAAGTGCATTTTGGATTTGTCATTTTAAATTATGTTGAATTTTCATAAGGGCTTGGAATCACCTCAAATGAGTGTGTGGTAGAACGTCCCTAAAAATCAAGGTGACTCTAACCAGTTGGATGTCTGATTAGTGCCTGAAGTGGAGCACTACCATGCACCCCTAAGAATATTGGAATAAAAAGATTGGAAAGTTGGAGTGTCCATTTTTAGAAGTTTTCTGTTTGTTCCTGCAGACTGAACAGCTTCCAAAACCCCACGGATAGGTAGTTGAAGCCATTGCTTTCACTGGGGAGGTCCGGTCCCCGCAGGCCAGGAATCATGGCACCAGGCATGGCCACCTTGCCTACGCAGGCCAGGGTGACATCGGACCAAGTAGGAGTCTGGAGTTCCTGCGGATAATTAGCTCCTGTAAGTCGTCCATGGGAGACCTGCTCCTAGCAGGCAGAGTCTCCTACCCTGCCCTGGGCAGATTGGCACCCCCCCCCCTCATGGTTTGCAAGGTTTCAAAAGGTATACCAGTTAGTTTGTCAGCTTAGTGTTAGTAAAAACATCACCAACGACCAGCCGCGGCCAGTAGTGGGAGTACCGGACAGGGCGGTGATGTGGGGAGGGGGAGGGGCAGGATGGGGGGTAGTAATGTATGGATTCCGGACCTTAACAGGTAAGTAAACATGAAAATAAATAAAACGAATTTCGTTGCGCGCACTGCATCGCATTTGGTGATGCAGTGCGCGCAACAAAATTCGTTTTATTTATTTTTATGTTTACTTACCTGTTATGGTCCTGAATCCATACATTACTACCCCCCACCCTGCCCCCTCCCCTTCCCACGTCACCGCCCGGCCGGTACTCCCACTACCGGCCTCGGCTGCAATGACATTTCATTCTCAAGGCTGATCCAGCCAATGGGTGTGCCAACTCAAGGAACCACGTCACCAACCCAGACCTCCGAATTTGAATTACGCCCAGGCCTACTACTAATCCAAGGACATTAAAAACCCTTGATGCCAGTCATTGTAAAAATATATTGAAAGATATTTTAGAAAGTCCATGCCCATTGTCATTATGAGTTCAGATTTTTATTTTTGGTCTGCTTGCGCCTTTATTTAAAATTTAAAAAAGTATATTAATCTGTTGATCCACATAGCTTTAACAAATGTATTCATCAAAGTTCAATAGAATCCTTCTAACAGATGTAGCAACAAACAGACAACATGTGTTTAATGGAGACCCCCTTCCTTAGGGATGTAACTGGATGATTATAAGTATGTATACCTATAGTTACATGGGTGTGGCTACACAGAAGAGGTAATGATTGCTGTCTACCACTGACACATGTGATTAGATAAGCTTAAGATCCTGCCTTGATGACTTTGAGAATGGAGTAAAGTTACAACAAGATGATCAGCACAAACTGTATTCACAGACTCGAGTTAAATCATAAGAATCACTATTCTCATTCTAATTAATTTCAAGAACTTTCATGGAGACATATAATAAAATTTTCAAAATCCTTATTCTTTTTAATTCTTCATGACTTTGCCAATGTGTTTCGTCCCTTCACAGGGCTTTTTCAGGGCTACAAACATAGATAATATATTTTCATTTTAAATCACAATATATTACACAGTTCCATAAAAACCATACACATGTATATACTACAATATACAATACTACATATATACACTGCATTTTGTAAAAAAAAGACATGTTATAGGGTCAATTGACACCATGCTTGGTTAAAATATGTAAATCTGGCACATTTTCTTTCTGAATGGTGTTTATTCAACATATATGTTTGTGTTAACCATGAAAACTCGAGCCATGAATTATAACTTCATTAGCTAAGTGTTAATGTGGGAAAGTTTATTATAAATAAGCACACATTTCAAAAAATGGGGAGGGAGCTAAGGGAGACCTTATTCCAATAAAAGCAGTTTGCTCAAGTATTGTAATACCAAGGTCAAATTAGGTTACCTTAATCACGTAATACATTTCTAAATATGATGTAACGTCTCCGATGTATAAAGGATAACATTCTTGTTCTGTAAGAGAATAGGATAAAATTGTGTAAGCCCATCTTTAATTAATTGGCTAAGACCCCTTTAACAACATCCAAATGTGAATTGAACACTAATAAGCATACCTTCTCAATAAACTGTTAACTATCAAATCCAGAGCTTCAGAATAGAACATTTCTTTCTCGCCACAGTATTTTAGGCCAATGTCGGCCACCGCATCTAAAGTGTCATAGTCCATGATTAAAAATGGGCATATAAACAATTTAACAGAAAATTTAATTCTTTTGGAACAGAAACAAAACAGAAAAAATAGTATCTTCGAAACTGACAATATGACTTATGCATCAAGCAGACATTAATCTGATGTAATGCATCCACCCCATTACACATGGGTTCACAATACCACATGATATCCTACAGAAATCATGCATAACACAGTGATACACGCTCTAGTAATGAAATGGGTGGTTCTTGTCATGTGGTATGTGTGGTGTATTATAAAACTACACCGTCATCCTGAATATCTAGCAGGACTTCCATAGGGACATCACATAGTGTTATCATCTTAAAGGAAGTGAGAGTTCATTGTAGAATAATTAAAATAGCAAAATATGCCCTCTCATTGTAACTACATATGAGACCATAGGACGCAGGTATGTCCACCTCTAAGATCCAGGGATCCCACCGCTAAATGTCAAGAAAGCGAACGGTGTTATATACTCCATCCTATAAGGAAAGTACATACCACCATATTGAGATATACGAGGTATATAGACCAAGTATAGGCAGTTATATAAGGGGCATAATCCTATAGTAACAAGCTATGCCACCATATTTAAGTCTGCCAAACCGTGCTAAAGGCACACAAAGTATGTTTGCATTTAAATAATTAAAAGGTGAGACATAGTTTTAGTATAGCACTGTGAGAACCTAAATATGTCCGCCATTTTAAATTGGTTAACATATGCCGCTGAGAGTAAGCAAAACGCTATATAACTCCAAAGAGATCCCACGTATTGAGGCTTGTTATAAAGTGTAGAAGAATATTTCGTGAATTAATTGCAAGGCTACTGGGAGGTCCCCATTAAACCATATTTACAAATTTTGAGAAGCAGCCAGTTGATAATTTAGAATCATTGCATCCTGTTTGCTATAGCTGCATTTCTTTAATTTGTGCTCTATCTCTATGCCATATTCGAGAGTCCTGCAAGTCATCTCACTAGGAAGACAGCCTCTAGGGGCAAATATAACCAAGATTCCATATTTGTGGCCCAGCCTTATTGCCACCATTCTACTTAGGTGTTGAGGAGTATCATCATTGTACTCAGGGTTGAGGAGGCGTACTTTGCATTTGCAAGCAATAACAGTGATGTCTCAGCCCTTCCTGTCATATTCCTATAGTTTCTATTTTCTTTGCACTGTAAACATTTACTTGTTTCCTCATACATTTCTTGCAGGTAGTTGGAATAAATACAGATTCATTATTATTCATATATAATACATGGGAGCCTGCAATCTCAGTATAACGTTATGTCTCCAATTTCTATATTACAGGTAAACTATGATGTCTCTAATCACATGTGATTAAAAAATTACAACAGAGAAGCAAAAAAATGGGTTTTCATTCTTTTGATATGTTTTTCTTAAAGGAACAATGATGGGCAGAAAGGAGATATTTGTGACAGTATTTATTTGTTTGCACACTAAAGTTAATTACATGAAAAATAGAATATTTCTGCATTTATCTACACAAAGTGAGTCTCACCATTTTTACTCTGACTGAAATTAAATTGATTCAACTATTTTTTTGCAACAGATTACAAACTGATTGATAATGTGTTTATTTCACACTAGATTCTGCTTTTATTCTTCATGTCTGCTACCATTCTGTTTCACTCTTATGAAAGATCAAGATACCAAGGATGTAAGTGTTTTGGAAGGGTGATGGTGTGACAATGTATTATACGGAAACAAACTCCATCTGCCATACATTTTAGGATATTGCAAGTCACATTGGAGTTCAATTACCTTATAATGGAACTCGGCCCTCCAAATGGTCACAGAACTCATAGACGACTTTCAGTTCCTTATATCCACAGGGTAATTTATCCTATATACATTTTTGTATTTTGCATTTGCATTACAGTTTTTTAAGCATACTTTTTAGGTCCCTGATAGACAGCGCTTTTGCTATCTCGAAGAGACATACTGTGTTTGATCTGTGGGCTTCATCTCACCCACAGGTTTCTGCTTTGCACGCTCCATTCTCTGTCACATATACTTTGTCACCATTTGTCCATGCATGGTCATGCCTCTTCTTGTGTTTAGCCCTCCTCCAGAACATAGACCAAGTATTTGCGAACATCCACTGCTTCCATTTTTAGGACCATTTTAGAACCTACGTTTTTTCTTTGTTTTTCAGCACTCTACACTCTACACAGTGCTTGTTCATTTATAAGCTCCGTCCCCTCGTACCCATCCTCACCCCCCAAATGGTGATTTAACTGTGCTGCACGCTTTTCTGCTCCCTTGATTTCCTCATTCTATTTACGATCGAGCAAACCATTGGAATATTGCTTCCGTGATATCCGCTTGTTTACATTCCGTTCCAGCTGTGCAGTACTGAAAGGAAGGGGTCTCAGTAAGAGAACAAATATACTTATAACTTCAAAGAAGATTCAAACAATACTAAATGAATTCGACATTGTTTTAATTCACAATGAGGAGCAATGTATCGAATACATTAACATTTTCATGCATAGAATAGGTTGTACGGTGCCCAAAAGGGGAGGGGAGGAAGTGATAGTGTGAGGATGGCGTGATGGAAACTTGTGACAGTAAAAACAAGAATTATCCAAAAATCTTTGCTACAATTGTGTTTTCATTTCATTACACAAAGAATGAGTCACTTTGGCGATGTATACATAAACAATGTCATACTCCAATACAGCAATTACTGGCAAAAATGTGGGGAAGGAGTTGACTATATGGATGATGTCGACGTTTCGACCCTCTGAATAGCGCAGGGTTGGTTGAGCCCTTGCCGTGGGGTCTTCTTCAGGACAGGGAAACGGGCAGGCAACCTGATAGATACGTATATATAGAGGATATTAATAATGAGAAGGCGGAATGTATCGGTTAATACAAAAACAGTATTTAAAATCACTATCGCACACATGGAAGAGCATACCGTTGTACTTGGCGCTCTATCTGATCTCTGCAATCGTCTTCCAAATGGTTTGACGAACTGCAGATATGAGAGAAAATGGAACGTGACTTAGACTGGAATGTGAGTGCATAAGGCACTACAAAGAAATCATAGTAATTATGATCAAATCTCACCGTTAGGATAAGCAGTCCATAATTCATTCGAGATACATAGTAGAGAGTAGGAGAGCGCGTCCGACCGCGGGGCGGTGACACGGTTAAATTCTGAAAAGACGATATGCAAGTGCTTAGGATATTGGGTACTGTGCATATAGTCAGTAGGTGCTGTTAATACATTGAAAAAAGGGGGTTTCCGCTTACCGGTGTCCCAATCGGATTACTAGGTGGTGGTGCGTCCCCTCTGTGTCAGTAAAAATCTGAAAAACGCGTAAGGACGGGCTTAGACACTAGCGAGTACCACAAATGGTTACATTACAATAATAACCGGGCATACGGGATTGGACATTTGCGTGTACCACGCATCATTAAATTGCAAGATTAACCGGGCACACGGACTCACCGATTTCTTCAACTTGGTCGGTGTGGTCTAAGGCGCAACCTCGGTTTGATGGTTGACCTGGGAAGGGAAATTGCACACAGTCAGTCCTTCGTCACAGGAGCATGTCTGGTGAAGGATCGCATGCAGTATAGAGGCATTTGCAGCCTAAGCGGCTAGGGCTTACCTCAAATGCCGACTGAATCGGACCACGGGGAACGCTGGCGTCTTGCGAGACGTGGCAGATTTCCTGGTTACTAACATAACCATGGAAACGGATCACGTGACCCGCGCGATTGCAAATGGAGCGCGAAGACAGACTGCGGTGGAACTGGGTGAGAGCCTGAGTCGGCAATTATGAAATTAAATTCCGACCGGGCTGAAAAACCTTTACTGGCCGTTTGCGAGCATTGGCCTAAAATTACAACCATGCTTATCTTATTAGTATGGACGTGAAGTACAAAACTGTATCCTCACGCGGTTGCCATGGAGACTGACGCTATATTAGGCGAGTAGGTGTGGGATGACGGGTGGCCTACAGCTAATCGTGGAGATACGACTTTTATGTGGACATATCAAGATACAACTCTAGTGCAGACATTTCATTGACACTACAGTGCTTCAGTTGAGATACAACATACTCTTGTTGGCGGCATCATATAGCGCTGGTTCATAGCACCAGATGTAGGCATTTATACATTAATAATAATTAAGGGAGTACCTCTCTGCAAGAGGGTATAGTCCCACTCGATATACATAGGACTCGTTGAGAAAGTGCATCTAAACATTACTAGTAACTAGGGGAGTACCTCTCTGCAAGAGGGTATAGTCCCCCTCAGTATACATTGGACTCGTTTGGCCCCGGCCCGGATATTCACATAAGCCACACCACGATATCAGTCCCTCAAAAAGTGCGCTGTTTGTCAATGAGCCATACATGTCAATGAAGGGCGTACCTCTCACAAGAGGGTAAAGGCCTTTCATGTTTACAGGAATCTTAATACCAAGGGTTAGTGACTGGATATCAAGTCATTGTAGCTAACTGCGAAAATGAACTGTCAAATTCGTTCAACCCATTTGCAATCGAATCAAAGTGAAACATCCATTTGATTTCCCGGACATTTAGAATGTTGGTGATATTACCACCCCGGGGGCCCAGTGTTGCCTTCTCCAAAATCACCCATTTTAGACTTTCAGGGGAGTGGGCTGCGGACTTGAAGTGATCTACTAAGGGCGCCCCTTGCACATCACACCTGATCCTGCTCATGTGCTGAAGAATCCGTACTCTGGCCCTTTGTTGTGTTTGGCCTATGTATATTAGTCCACAGGGACAGACAATGGCGTAAATTACATTGGATGTGTTACAATTACTATGGAACTTCAGTGGAATTGTATGTTGATGATGGACAAAATCCTTGGTTTGGATCGTGGTGTCGCATGCCTTACAATTGCCACATCTGAAGTGGCCCAGGATCGGTGGAAGATTCCATAGAGAGGTGATTGTGGGTTCGTCAGGGGTAGATAGAAAGGAACGCACCACATGGTCTTTGACACTCTTGGCTCGTTTGAATGCATGAAGAGGCGTTCCTTTTTGATTGAGGTCATCTGATATCAATTGCCAATGTTTGTTAATTATCTGTTTGATTTGGTTACTCTTGGTAGAGAATGTTGTTACACATACTATTCTTTGTTCTTCAGCTGGTGTCCTTTCTTTGGGGGTAAGTAACTCATCCCTTGGGTAGTACCAGGCGCGCTTTCTTGATTTTTTCACCAAGCGCTTGGGATAACCCCGCTGGTGCAGACGGTTGGTCAACTGTTCTGATTCTAGCAAATAGTTTTCTTTGTTGGAGCAATTACGACGGATTCGGAGAAACTGTCCGAATGGTAAGTTATCCCGGAGGGCACGGGGGTGGTGGCTGTTATATTGTAGCAATGAATTGCGTTCTGCTGGTTTTCTGTACAATGTAGTTTGGAGAGTGCCTGACTCTTCATAGATAGTGATATCTAGAAAGTTGATCCGCTGGTTATCTGATTCACTGGTGAATTTTAGATGTGGTGATTGCAGATTGAGCCACTCAAGGAAAGCCGCCAGTTCTTCAGAGCTACCCTTCCAGATCAGGAGAATATCGTCTATGTATCGTATCCATAGATTTAGTTGGTCTCTAAATGGATTCAGATCATTGTGTACAGTATTCTTCTCAAATGCTGCCATGTACAAAATTGCTACATCCGGAGCAAAAGGAGCACCCATCGCTACACCGGAAGTCTGTAAGTAGAATTTATTTTTGAAAATGAAGAAGTTTTTGGTCATGGCTATGGTCAATAGTGCTATGATAAAATCCGTAGGTACTTGTACAGGTGCTGGTCGTTCGTTTAAGCACCTTGTGATCACCGCCAGTGCTTCTTGCTGGGGGATGCATGTATACAGAGATACCACATCACAAGTGGCAAGTATTTCATGTTGAGGATCAAATTGTCGATTCTCCACGATCGTGATTGTATGCATGGTATCTCGGATGTACGATTGACAGGATTCCGCTAGTGGTTTGATGAAGAAATCGATATATTTTCCCAGTGGTTCCAGGATTGAACCACATCCAGAGACGATGGGTCGTCCGGGGGGTGCGGTCATACTCTTGTGTACCTTTGGTATGGTGTAGATGGTTGCAAGGCGAGGATATTTCTGATTGAGATAACCGTATTCATTTTCAGATAAAAAACCTAGATCGAGGCCTGCCTTGGTCAGCTCTTGGATCTCGGTGGCAATGACTTGAGTGGGATCTGATCTTAAAAGTCGATAACTTGCCCCATCATTGAGTTGCCGAAGGATTTCTGATTCATAGTCAGAGGTGTCCTGTACGACTATGGCACCCCCCTTGTCGGCAGGCTTGATGACAATCATGTTATTGTTTGCAAGTGACTGTAAGGCTGTCCTTTCGACTTTGCTTACATTATATTTGGTGAATGAGCGGGAGTTCAAAACTTCCTGCACGTCTCTCCAGACTACTGCTTCATAGGCTAGTATCTTGGATGACATGGCACCCGAATGTGGAACAAAGACAGAGGGTGTTCTTAGTCCAGTGAGAGACTGATTAGATGATGTCGTTGCAGTTCGGAAAAAATACCGCAAGCGTATTTTGCGGAAAAATTTATACAATTCTGTTTGAATTGTAAAATCGTCATAGACGATATTCTCCTGATCTGGAAGGGTAGCTCTGAAGAACTGGCGGCTTTCCTTGAGTGGCTCAATCTGCAATCACCACATCTAAAATTCACCAGTGAATCAGATAACCAGCGGATCAACTTTCTAGATATCACTATCTATGAAGAGTCAGGCACTCTCCAAACTACATTGTACAGAAAACCAGCAGAACGCAATTCATTGCTACAATATAACAGCCACCACCCCCGTGCCCTCCGGGATAACTTACCATTCGGACAGTTTCTCCGAATCCGTCGTAATTGCTCCAACAAAGAAAACTATTTGCTAGAATCAGAACAGTTGACCAACCGTCTGCACCAGCGGGGTTATCCCAAGCGCTTGGTGAAAAAATCAAGAAAGCGCGCCTGGTACTACCCAAGGGATGAGTTACTTACCCCCAAAGAAAGGACACCAGCTGAAGAACAAAGAATAGTATGTGTAACAACATTCTCTACCAAGAGTAACCAAATCAAACAGATAATTAACAAACATTGGCAATTGATATCAGATGACCTCAATCAAAAAGGAACGCCTCTTCATGCATTCAAACGAGCCAAGAGTGTCAAAGACCATGTGGTGCGTTCCTTTCTATCTACCCCTGACGAACCCACAATCACCTCTCTATGGAATCTTCCACCGATCCTGGGCCACTTCAGATGTGGCAATTGTAAGGCATGCGACACCACGATCCAAACCAAGGATTTTGTCCATCATCAACATACAATTCCACTGAAGTTCCATAGTAATTGTAACACATCCAATGTAATTTACGCCATTGTCTGTCCCTGTGGACTAATATACATAGGCCAAACACAACAAAGGGCCAGAGTACGGATTCTTCAGCACATGAGCAGGATCAGGTGTGATGTGCAAGGGGCGCCCTTAGTAGATCACTTCAAGTCCGCAGCCCACTCCCCTGAAAGTCTAAAATGGGTGATTTTGGAGAAGGCAACACTGGGCCCCCGGGGTGGTAATATCACCAACATTCTAAATGTCCGGGAAATCAAATGGATGTTTCACTTTGATTCGATTGCAAATGGGTTGAACGAATTTGACAGTTCATTTTCGCAGTTAGCTACAATGACTTGATATCCAGTCACTAACCCTTGGTATTAAGATTCCTGTAAACATGAAAGGCCTTTACCCTCTTGTGAGAGGTACGCCCTTCATTGACATGTATGGCTCATTGACAAACAGCGCACTTTTTGAGGGACTGATATCGTGGTGTGGCTTATGTGAATATCCGGGCCGGGGCCAAACGAGTCCAATGTATACTGAGGGGGACTATACCCTCTTGCAGAGAGGTACTCCCCTAGTTACTAGTAATGTTTAGATGCACTTTCTCAACGAGTCCTATGTATATCGAGTGGGACTATACCCTCTTGCAGAGAGGTACTCCCTTAATTATTATTAATGTATAAATGCCTACATCTGGTGCTATGAACCAGCGCTATATGATGCCGCCAACAAGAGTATGTTGTATCTCAACTGAAGCACTGTAGTGTCAATGAAATGTCTGCACTAGAGTTGTATCTTGATATGTCCACATAAAAGTCGTATCTCCACGATTAGCTGTAGGCCACCCGTCATCCCACACCTACTCGCCTAATATAGCGTCAGTCTCCATGGCAACCGCGTGAGGATACAGTTTTGTACTTCACGTCCATACTAATAAGATAAGCATGGTTGTAATTTTAGGCCAATGCTCGCAAACGGCCAGTAAAGGTTTTTCAGCCCAGTCGGAATTTAATTTCATAATTGCCGACTCAGGCTCTCACCCAGTTCCACCGCAGTCTGTCTTCGCGCTCCATTTGCAATCGCGCGGGTCACGTGATCCGTTTCCATGGTTATGTTAGTAACCAGGAAATCTGCCACGTCTCGCAAGACGCCAGCGTTCCCCGTGGTCCGATTCAGTCGGCATTTGAGGTAAGCCCTAGCCGCTTAGGCTGCAAATGCCTCTATACTGCATGCGATCCTTCACCAGACATGCTCCTGTGACGAAGGACTGACTGTGTGCAATTTCCCTTCCCAGGTCAACCATCAAACCGAGGTTGCGCCTTAGACCACACCGACCAAGTTGAAGAAATCGGTGAGTCCGTGTGCCCGGTTAATCTTGCAATTTAATGATGCGTGGTACACGCAAATGTCCAATCCCGTATGCCCGGTTATTATTGTAATGTAACCATTTGTGGTACTCGCTAGTGTCTAAGCCAGTCCTTACGCGTTTTTCAGATTTTTACTGACACAGAGGGGACGCACCACCACCTAGTAATCCGATTGGGACACCGGTAAGCGGAAACCCCCTTTTTTCAATGTATTAACAGCACCTACTGACTATATGCACAGTACCCAATATCCTAAGCACTTGCATATCGTCTTTTCAGAATTTAACCGTGTCACCGCCCCGCGGTCGGACGCGCTCTCCTACTCTCTACTATGTATCTCGAATTAATTATGGACTGCTTATCCTAACGGTGAGATTTGATCATAATTACTATGATTTCTTTGTAGTGCCTTATGCACTCACATTCCAGTCTAAGTCACGTTCCATTTTCTCTCATATCTGCAGTTCGTCAAACCATTTGGAAGACGATTGCAGAGATCAGATAGAGCGCCAAGTACAACGGTATGCTCTTCCATGTGTGCGATAGTGATTTTAAATACTGTTTTTGTATTAACCGATACATTCCGCCTTCTCATTATTAATATCCTCTATATATACGTATCTATCAGGTTGCCTGCCCGTTTCCCTGTCCTGAAGAAGACCCCACGGCAAGGGCTCAACCAACCCTGCGCTATTCAGAGGGTCGAAACGTCGACATCATCCATATAGTCAACTCCTTCCCCACATTTTTGCCAGTAATTGCTGTATTGGAGTATGACATTGTTTATGTATACATCGCCAAAGTGACTCATTCTTTGTGTAATGAAATGAAAACACAATTGTAGCAAAGATTTTTGGATAATTCTTGTTTTTATTGTCACAAGTTTCCATCACGCCATCCTCACACTATCACTTCCTCCCCTCCCCTTTTGGGCACCGTACAACCTATTCTATGCATGAAAATGTTTATGTATTCGATACATTGCTCCTCATTGTGAATTAAAACAATGTCGAATTCATTTAGTATTGTTTGAATCTTCTTTGAAGTTATAAGTATATTTGTTCTCTTACTGAGACCCCTTCCTTTCAGTACTTCGAATACCCAGGTCTCAGTGACTTGTTATGGGTTAACCCTGTTCCAATACCCTAGTTCCAGCTGTGCGGCAGGCTTTACTGCTCCCTTGACTTGCTCGCCCTCCTTGATAACAGCTGAATATGTGAAGGGACCCTGGTGGAGCTGCACCTCGTAACATGAATCATATTTCAATGCACGCTCTTTAAGTCTCTAATTTATGATCAAGGAATGATCGCAACAGAATTTTTTAACTTCCACCAAGAATTACAAAACAACATGTTTTGTTTTTTGTGATTTTTTATAATTGTGTGCAGTAGAAAAGCTTGCCTCCTCCTAGTTTGCTAAACGCTTTCCTCTGTACTGTCCACAATTATTAATGTATTATGCACTTGGGGAGGGATGTGGTGTAAATGCTTAATTGGTCAACTTTGAAGCTTGGGAATTGAGTTTGAGTCGAGGCATCAAGTTCAACATATCCAGGCTCATTTTATACTTGCGATGTTTGCTTCTAGCCAATGTCCGTATTTATTTTCACCCGACGAGTGCAATGGACTTCTTGCCGTCTAATTTGTTAAATGCTTGTCTCTTTACTGTTCCCCTATGCTTCATTTTATAAATACCAGGAGAGGATGTGGCATAACTACGTGAGTGGCCAACTTTGAAGCTGGGGAACCGGGGTTGAGTCTCAGCTTCGGCTCAACATCCTGTGGTTTTGGGTTAAACACTTTCCCCAATCCTAAAATTAAATGAATGCAATTTGTGCTCATGTATAACGCTCCGATATGTTACGTCGGGTTTGTGCTGTATTAAACTGCAAAAAGCAAAAAAGGTGGTTTTCTTTCTGAATACTCTGGAATGCATTTTGAAATAGGCATGAACTTATATTTGTTGTAATGATTTTGCAATTAAAACATTATTACACACCCAGTTAATTCACGTGCTCGCACTTACAGCCATTCTACAGGTTTACTGGCTTCATGCGTTTTTTACTTCGCTTTCAGCATGGCTAAAAGACATTAACAATGACCAAGCCAATAGCTCTCGGCTTGCCGAGACCTATTGGCATTAACAATGATTGTTTTAAGGTATAGTGAGTAGGAAGCTCATGCTGATGCACCAGCCATCTAGACAGTGCCACCCGCCTGATCCGATCATCTTTTTCTTTGGTGCCTTGTCGCACACATTTTTCCACCTTGCAAACAGCTTTTGTTCGACTTATGGCCTCTAGCAGCCTTCCTTCCTTGAAATGTCTGCACAACTTTCCATCACCACCAAATTCACTGGTCTACCATGGCCGAACTTCATGAGAAATAAAATATAGGTGGCAGCTTCCATTAATACCTCGGCCTCAGCCTCTCAAGAAACATTAACGGCCTCCTTTTCAAACAGCTCGTGCGCCTTCTCGGTGCTGTTTACAGAGTTCAGCGCTATTTTAAATACCGAGTCTTAGAGCTCCGCTTATTTCAAGCATGTAATGGGCGCGCAATCCTCCAATCATAACATTGCCTCTTTGACTTAGTGGAATCACCAAGGGTGACGTTTCCATGCTCCTTTATCGCATCCGGAAGCGAGTTAATTTATATCAACACTCGAAATGACCCTCCCAAACAGGAAATAAAAAGATTAAAAAACAAGGGAAATGACTAATGAGCCTGGCTCGCGCTCCTCTTTTTTCTGTCTACCTTATTGAATTTCGTTTCTAATCACTAATGGCTGTATAGTTTGGCATGCGTTGTGTCGTTGTTGAGTTTTCTGTGATCAGTGTTAAGTGGTTCAGCAAGGGCCAGAGGTACAGGGAGATAGATGCAGTGTTAATACCATGGAGAGAGCGTGCTCAGGTCATAGGCCTTCTTGTGTATCCATTAGCTCTTTATGAGAACTGTGTATCTAACTGTCCAAGATGTAATTATGCACATGCACAGAACCCGTGCAAACAGGACCTTGGGCCTACTTTAAAGGTGGGTGGTAACATAGCCCACTAATTTGTGAACAAAGTGGTGTATCTCTGTTGGAGGATTTAGTCCCACTATCAAAATTGGCCCTGCTGCCACACTACTGCCATAAGACATGGGATTCCACATTCGTCACTAACTCTGGAAATCATAGCTACCCAACTTTAAATCAATCCCTTAATCATCCTTTAAACACCGTGCACGACTCTTGCTTTTCGCGTTTTTTCCTGCTTGCCTCTGTGTTCCTGCCACTGAAAACACACATTTTTCAGTGCAGGCCATAGAGATTTTGCTGCTGTTTCCCCATTGCCGTTCCACAAGTAGCAACTAAAGAGTCATTAAATAAATACGACTTGTTACTGTTAACTTTACTAGGATTCTTGTACTGTTTAAAATGCTATCAGTATTACAATCTATTATATTTGATGTGTTTAGAATGAGGCTCTCTCCAAAGACAATTTTAGAAACATACATTTGCATAGCCAAAAACCCTCGTCAATGGCACCTATAAGTTTTGGCAATGCCTTTTTCTTTTCTCAGATGGCTACCAGTCATATCAATATAGTTGTAACAGACATCTTGGAATGAAGTTTCTGGAATGACTAGGTTTCGCCTGTATAGCGCTAGCGCGGTGCTTTAAAAATTCCTTATTATGGAAAAAAAATCTTAGAGCCCACCATAACTTACCCTTACTTACCATTAGTCGGCTCCCACATCACTCTCATGTTCTTTCTTCCTGCTGATGAGTGCCTCCTACTGCCTCCAGCTTTCTGATTAGCTTCAGGTCTTCAACTTCGCTATGGAGCTTGGACCAAGTACTGCTTCTGGCTTTGAGTGTCTGTGTAACATACTTTTATTTTAATGTACTTTCCAGCGTCTGCATTCTGTTTGTAGCTTGCCAGTCCCTACCACCACCTCAATTCTTTCGCTGCATGCCCCTTTCTCATTTGTTCCTAGCCTGTCTCTCTCACCACCTAACTCTCCTCACTGCATGCCATTTCATCATCCCCGATAGCTTGTTTTTTTATTGAGCGTAGTTTACCGGAAAGACATGGAGCACTTTACATGAGTCACAGTTACCTTACACAAGCACACATTAATTTTTACAGGCATTGGGAGATAAAGTGATTTGCCCAGAATCACAGGACGTTGAGCCAGCACTGAAACTCGAACCTGGTTCCCCAGCTCCAAAGTTAGCAGTTCTGGCCGTAACACCACAGCCTCTCCATGCTCAGTATTCCACTTAGCGACACTTTGACATGCTGGTAACTCAATGGGCATTTCTTCACAAATATAAACTGCATATTAGGTATAAGGACAATAATAAAAAAAAAGCACTATGATGCGGTCTCACAATGTCATATCCTTGTTTTCAACTTTATGCTATGTAGCACAACCGCATGCACCACTGTGCAACATTTAAAAAAAACATTGACAAAGCCAATAGATCTTGCATAAGCGAAACCTAATGGCTTTGCCGATACTTGATTTTCTTTTGCAATCAGAAACATCATGTTAAGATGGATGCCTTACCTGAATGGCTATGTAGTGCCAGAGGATTAGGGGGGGGGGCTAGCTGTCTCTGGCATGGGAATTAATTTTAATAAAGAGTGTGAGGTGGGGCTGGGAAAGGAAGGGAGGTGGGAGGAAGGCGAGTTAGAAAAGGAGAGAAGAAAGTTCCTTTTGTGCATCGCAATGAAAGTTCTAATGTCAACTGAGGAAAAATGCATGCCATTAAATTAAAACACTGTGAGGCTGAAATGTTCCTTGAGAAAAACAACTGCAGGAATAGAGAATAAAACCATTGAATGAGGACCAGATAAGTGAGACAGAGAAAAAAGTATCTATTGAATCCTGGGTGTACTTATAGCAAGCTAAATCCGTAATGGATTAATAAGGATCTTATTCAGAAACTGCATTTTGCAGTATGTTTTGCAGTACTACAATAGTAGTACAAACATACTTCAAAATGCTGTTCCCAAACCTACTTGCGGAGTTTCTGTCTCTGCCTCTCCTTTTTTTTCTGTGCCGAGATCTCCACCACAACTACTTAGGGGGTCAAAGTCCGCCCGCCATACCCCCGGGAAATGGGACCGCCCACAATGCTTGCAGCGGTCGCGCACATCCCATTAGGATGCGCCTGCCACACTGGTGGGCGCATCCCGTATTTCTGAAATTGCGGTGGGTGGTGCTGAAAGCACCGCCCGCCACAATGCCAGAAATGCAAGTTGTGCATTTGAAAGTACAACGTGACAGGCACCGCGTGGTGCCTGCCACGTTGTACTGTCAAATGCAGGGGGTACCAATGCTGGGAACCGCATGCCTTTCCGTGGCGGCATGCATTTCCCCGCAAGTATGATAATATGGATTGCGGTCTCTCCCAGACACCACCTCGATGTTAACAGCTTTTTTGCCCGATCGACTCTTCAACCGAGCAGAAAACCAGTGGACAGTCTTTCCGTCTGCCAGGCCCCCCCCCGCCACCACGGCGGGGGAAAATAACATGCGGGCGGTGGTTTTTGACGGGCGGATCGCCACCGCCATACGGGAGGTAGCGATCCGCCCCCTATCTTAATGACCCCTAAGTCTCTGCACACTTAGGTATAGATTTTAATGGTAAGTGTGGCACGGACACAGAGGGTGGCTGGAAAATGGGAAACCCGTCTGATTAATGGGGGGGTAAGGGAGAAGTAAGGAGGAATTTAGGGACAGTCATGGAGGGTCAGGGAGGGGTTTAGGAAGGGACCTCCACCCACCAACAAAACAGTAAGCCAATGAATATTCACAAATTGCGCTTCTAAAGAAACTACAGCCAAAAAGGGACCAAAAACAGTAGGAAGTTACTTCAGCTTAGTGCTGAAATAAGTCCAGCACCTCACATGGCCGAGAATTGGTACTGCAAAACCCTCCACAACAAATAATGGAGTTAAGGACTTAAAATTAAACCCCATAGCAAATAATGTTAAATACAATTATTGAAAACGTTAAGAAATATAAATAATTATAATTTAATGTTAAAAATATAAATTTAGTTCGTAAAAAACGAATGTAACAATGCATCTTATTCGAAGATGATTACATTGCTTTTAATGAATTCTGTACATCACTTTTCATAAACATTAAGGCATAATTTCTTTTTACTTTAGGCGGGAATGTATTTTTTTATGGAAATTTCTGAAAAATCATTTTAATTTCATTTGATATATTTGTTAATTTATTAGTGTTCTAGCAATTACATTCTTTAGTTCTATATTTACAATAAATATATCTTTACAAATTGTTTTTTCAACTTAAATACTGTGATTCAATTTCCCCTATAATTTACCATAGGGAGAATCCACAGTTAGGGCCAGAATCTGCACATACTGAAGTATACAGAAAATCAAAAAAGTTTATTTAACCTGGAAAAATATTGTTAACATATTTGTATGTTAAATATTAATGTAAATTAATTGTATACATTTATGTCAAACGTAGACCTAATGAAAAAATGCTTCAGCACTATCAACCTCATTTTCACTAAATCTTTACTTAATATAGGTAAATAAAATAAATATATATTGTTCTGAAGATTTGATTAAAAAATATGTGGCCAACTAAATAAAAAAATGGCCATTAAAATTATTAAAAGTGGTGTATAGAAGTAAAGTCTAAAATGAATGAAAAGTAATTAAATTATATATTTTTAATCATTGTTACTTTTGATTTAAATTATAAAAATGTATTAAAATATTCTAAAATTAAATAATACATGAAAAATATTATATATGTGTTCTAATTTTCAACTATATGTTTTTAAACTATTTTAAGTAATTTCATTTAATTCACACATTTCAACAGTATTTATTATGGGGTTTTATGTCAGGTTGAACACCACTATTTTCTAAGGGAGAATGTTGCAGTAGCAATGGTTGGCCATATATGATGCTCAAAATACCCCAGAATTCTTTTCAGTCATAACTTACAATTGTACATTTATCTCCTTCCCTTTTTTTAATGTTGGAGACGTGTAAATCTACACTTTTGAGTAGCTTTATACTCATATTTTGTGAATAGCCAAAAGTAGTAAAATTTCTCCAACGTGATTATACATGTAGATTACTGAAAAGTGTAATTAACCTTTCTGAATTACCCCTAATAAGTCTGTATGCCAACAAACAGCTGAAGCTTTCTGTATGTCAGAGTTATGAGTGGGTGTGCATGGTACAAATAATTGTAAAGTTTTTTTAAAATGTTCTTGTTAAATTCCTTTTACGACTGAAATATGGGAGGCCGTCGAGCAGTTGCGGACGGCATGGCTCACGGGTGGGGGGGATTCGGGTGCAAGGGGTGGAGTAGCACAGGAGGGAGTAGCACAGGAGGGAGCAAAAAAAACAAAAAAAGTACCTTTAGGCCAAGTCCTACGTCTCTATCCTGCTCTCCTGTATCCGAATCCAGGAACAGGAAGCATACAGCCAGACTCCCCCCGCTAGGCCAAGCACAATGCTGCAATGCAGCGTTGTGGTTGGTCAGAACGCCGTGACATTGCGTTCAACCAGGGGCCGGAGGGATGGGCCTTGTTCTCCATGCCGGTTGCAATATAGCCTGCATGGAGAACTGGGAAAGTGCGCATGACTGGTTTGGGTGGCCCGAGAGGGCCGACCAAACAGTCATTGGGCTCTTATGAGTGGGCAAACCACTCCTCCCCTGCCCTGCTCTGTTAGCAGAGCAGCCCAGCCCACCCGCCCACAAACAAAACATAAAATGGTAATAACAGAAAGTTATTATCATTTTATATTTTTGCTTCTCGCACTGCAAGAAAGCAGTGGGGCAACGCTCCTCCTCCCTAGCGGAGGAGCGGCCACTGCCATTGTGTCCTAGAAACAACCCTCTACCTTATAAAATATATGTGTAATACCAAAATTACACACTAGCCAGTCTTGAACTGCTACCAGATCGCATCAGGGACATAGCTATCATTAAGACAGCAGCAGGTGCGTAGGCACTTGGGACCATGGATGTGAGGAGCCCCACTGCATTCCAATTGTTCCTGTATTTTACTACCCAACCATGGAAAAAGAGGCCATTTGCAACAATCAATAGTCCCAGTTGCCGTTGGGCCCCACAATCTATTAGGGTACCTCTGCATGCAACAGTGCCTCAGCATGTCTCTGTATATCACATCCCCTCAGTATGCCTCTGTAACTCAGCCCTTCAATTTCCATCTGAACTTCACTCCCTCTCACTGTACATCTACGTCCAAATCTCTTCAGTATCCACTTCATACTTCAACCCCTAAGACTCATAGTTTGCCTCTGTGCCTTTTCACAGAACCCAACAAAACCTCAGTGCACCTCAGCACCAGTCGCGGCCCGTGCAGGTAAGAGCGGTGGGGCCCAGTGGGGGGATTTCGACGGACGATGATGAGGGAAAATTAATTATTTATTTAATTCCCCCTCACCATCTGCGAAATCCTCCCCCCCCCAAACTGGGCCCCACCGCTCTTGCATGGGCCGCGGCTGCTCAGCACCCACAATCCCACAAGGTACTTCTGCCTTCAAAGTCCGCATAGCATCAATGCGTCTTTTTCTTAAACTAATTAGCGTGCCTTACTACCTACTGTTCCTTAATGCATCTTTGCAAATTAGCCCGTTTGTGTGCCTTTGTTCCTCTCCAGTCTTGTCCACTTTCAAAGCAGAAGCATAAATAGGTGCACAATTCTATTTAACAATTCATTTATAATTCACATGGTCGGCGACTGGCTGCCGCCCCCCCCCCCAACTCACCACATCAAACCCCGGATACAGGCCCATGAAACATGGTTAACTTTTGGAAGGCGGGGGGTCGCGAAACCCCCCGGCCGTATTTATTAAGATATAAGATCATAAAATTTTAATTGCATGATAAACGTTTTATACAAAAATCATCGAGACATTAGATACAATGTTGTCAACAAATGTGAGAGCCTAACCTTAACAGAGACTCTAATACAGCTTGTTTCCTAACCGAATCTAACATCCTCATCTAGATTTTTGTATATTACATTTCTGGCCATATGGCAAGGTCGCTAACCGGTGTCAGGTCCTACGAGCTGCGCCTTACCTAGAGATGTGCGCATGCGCAGCCGGGCCCGGTAATTACCCGGTCCACGCCGTGAACTCCATTTACCCACTAAAGGAGGGCCCTTACTCAGCGCCATCCGGTGACGTCATAAGTATGCGCGCGCGGGGTGGCT
Source organism: Lissotriton helveticus (assembly GCF_964261635.1). Lineage (NCBI taxonomy): Eukaryota > Metazoa > Chordata > Amphibia > Caudata > Salamandridae > Lissotriton > Lissotriton helveticus. The sequence continues at coordinate 292,229,389 of NC_136070.1, forward strand.
ACCAGCCTAAGGAAAGCGTGACTACTGCAACCCGCGGCCCTTTGAAGCACCAGTTACCTTGCCCCTGAAGTTCTAGGAGGAGCCAATGGCCCCTCCCCCTGGGCGGGAACCTCCATGGTATGATGCCCGCCCCCTCAGACCTTAAAATTAGCTGCTCACCGGTCATGACCTTACCGCATGCCCCATACCTAATAAATACGACGACCTATGGGAAAAAATTCTAATGGACAACTACTCTCAGCTAAATCACATCACGCATCAACGTATCTACAAAAGGAAAAAAGGCCTAGACACAATTGGAACAACAAAACATATTTCAACACATATCCGTAAAAAAGGGGAAAAAATTTCCTAAAGAAAGCATCATCATAGAAATATACAAGCACATCCAGTCCGTATGCCTGGGAAATTGAAAACCACAACCTACAAATGTACACCTACACCAAACTAGTACAGCCTTGACCATTTTTGTTCCAGGGATGGTGGGAGGGAAAAACAAGAGGCCCCCCGAGCGTGGGGCACGACAGGCTGTGGGGGAGCGTCCAGGGAACAAGAGGGTCTCCCGGGCGCTCCCTGCCTCTTTATTCCTAGGGGTCTGAGGGGGGGGGTGGCTACACCCCCCATCCGGCCCCTCCTGCGGCCCGCCCCCCTGACCCGGAAGTCCTATAATGACATCCGGGTCAGGGAGGGCGCCACCCAATCGGCGGTGAGGCGCGCCCAGAGGGGCACGCCCCACCACCGAGAGGCCTGGAGGGGGTGGCGGTTGCCGCGCCGCCATGCGGGCGGGGGGGCCAAGAGCCCCCCCTTTTCACATGGTCGGCGACTGGCTGCCGCCCCCCCCCCCCCCCAACTCACCACATCAAACCCCGGATACAGGCTCATGAAACATGGTTAACTTTTGGAAGGCGGGGGGTCGCGAAACCCCCCGGCCGTATTTCATAAGATATAAGATCATAAAATTTTAATTGCATGATAAACGTTTTATACAAAAATCATCAAGACATTAGATACAATGTTGTCAACAAATGTGAGAGCCTAACCTTAACAGAGACTCTAATACAGCTTGTTTCCTAACCGAATCTAACATCCTCATCTAGATTTTTGTATATTACATTTCTGGCCATATGGCAAGGTCGCTAACCGGTGTCAGGTCCTACGAGCTGCGCCTTACCTAGAGATGTGCGCATGCGCAGCCGGGCCCGGTAATTACCCGGTCCACGCCGTGAACTCCATTTACCCACTAAAGGAGGGCCCTTACTCAGCGCCATCCGGTGACGTCATAAGTATGCGCGCGCGGGGTGGCTACCAGCCTAAGGAAAGCGTGACTACTCCAACCCGCGGCCCTTTGAAGCAGCAGTTACCTTGCCCCTGAAGTTCTAGGAGGGGCCAATGGCCCCTCCCCCTGGGCGGGAACCTCCATGGGATGATGCCCGCCCCCTCAGACCTTAAAATTAGCTGCTCACCGGTCATGACCTTACCGCCACAGGCCAGCATTGTTAACCAACGATCTGGCCTCCCCCTGTCTTGACCCACCCTAGAAAGTGCTCACCTAGCAAAAACCCTCCAACCAGGCCCAGACATTATTAGACCACAGGACGTTCCCTGCTTCAGTCAAGTGTACCCCATCCCCCAGGTAGAATTGTGCGCCCCAGATACACCCATGTGGGATCGTCTGCAACCGGGGGGCTCGGAATAGTTTGTCCAACTGTGTGTTGATCCTCTTTACCGAGTGATTCAACGGCCTGACCGAGTCCCCCCCTCGCCACTGCCACCGAGGGATAAGTTGAGACCATACTACTGTGCAACCCGGGCAAGTCCTGGACACCCACCCCGCAGTGGAGATGATCTCCTCAATGAGGACGCGCCTCCCCAGTTTGGCCAGGTCATTCTCCCTAAGGTGAAGTATCACCACTGACGGGAAGTCGGGCTGCTGAGCTAGGAGTCCCTGAAAGAAGTTCCTAATCTGACAAAGGCACAGACCCCCTCTCCCGAAGAATGAGATGTCTAACCCCTTCAGTGCCGCCCTTCTCTTACGGTCTCCTGAAAGAAAAACATGTTGCACCCGCCTTACATAAGAGTGGCCCACAATCCAAATCTTCATTTTCCCGCGTCCAGCATGCTGTTTGTGCTGTGACGGTGTAGCTCCTTCACTCCTGGCGGTGAGTTCCTCCCCTGCGTCACAGGTTTGAGAAACTGCAAGAACCAGAAAACATACCAAGCGTGAGAATCATCCTGTCATAACATGTCAATCCGTACATATCGTTTATAACAATCAGATGACCATCTCCCAATTTTCTTCACACTCTCAGCCGAGAGACCCCTAGCGCTGCTTCAGTTGCCGCCCCTATCCTAAAGGAGTGCGTGCCAAATTCCTTGGGATCCAACCCTGCCTGTCTAACCGTCAGTTCCAGGACCCGCCTAAACTGGTATCTAGTCAATGGTGTCCCATCGGCATGACACAACAGTGCACCCCCCGCCGTGCCCTCCCGTTGCCTGTGGAAAACCTACACATGCGAAACCGGGCAACAGGGGTTGGTCCCGGCCCGGTGGAGCACTATGGTGTGACCCCGAGATTCCTGATCAGTTTTTGACCTCTGAATTGTCCCCCACATGGTATCCTCCCTGATCCTAACACTAGTCAGTTGTAGGCCGCCCCACTTATCCGCTTTTTACCCTGCCACCAGTTCGCCAATTCTTAGAGCCCCATAGAAAGCAAGGGAAAAGGCGGCTTTGAACAGATGTATCTCCCATTCTGAGCTACAAACCTCGTGCAATGCCCGTAATAAGGCTGCCAGCCGCGCCAATCCTATGGGCTTTCTCGTATCTGCAGAGTGGCCCTGCAACCGGCGCCATCCCCTCATGGCCTTGCGCACCATAAAATTATTGGTGGGGTCTCGCATGCCCTTAGCCTGTGCAAAGAAGGAGACCGCCGCCCTATGTCTGCATGCGGCTGCCACTGATCTCCCTTCCCTGTGCATCCATTCCAAATAGTCCGCAAAGCTGTCCTCCTGTGCCCACCTAACCTCCCAATCCTGCCCTAAGAAAGCGCGGTAAGACAAAAACGCCCCTTCGTAAGCTGTCTTGGTCCTGGGGGCTAGGCTAGCAACCACGAGGTCCTGTAATCTGGGGCACCAATCTGCCAGAGTACTGCCGGGAATTGTGCTGGCGAGGGGTCTGCTGCAGGAAGTTGTTCCCTGAAAACCTGCATTTTAAAGCGAGAAAGGGAGTCAGCTGCATTGTTGAGGACGCCTGGGACATGTTTGGCCCTGAAGAGTACATTCCATTTTAAGCACTGAAGCACAATCTCTTTAATAAGGCGCAAGATGAACGGACAGCGTGCCCCATGTTGGTTTATGCATTCGACCACTGTCATGTTATCCGACCAGAACACCACTGATTTGTTACATAGATGTTCCGGCCAGACCTTCAATGCCACCCACACTGGAAAAAGTTCCAGGAAGCCAATGTTGGCGGTCAAGCCCCATCTTTTCCATTCTTCCGGCCACCGTTGGGCTACCCACTTGGTCCCTAGGATGGCGCCAAAGCCCATACTACCAGCAGCGTCTGTCCATAAACCCAATTCTGCTGATGTAGCGGGAGGACCTGACCACACTACCCTGCCATTAAAGTCCTCCAGAAATGCCATCCATATATGCATATCCTGGCGAACCTCAGCTGACAGCCTAGTGCAGTGGTGTTTCTCCCGTAGTCCTTTCATAGCCTGGGCAATAGAGCGCGAGAATGGGCGCGCCATTGGGATGACCCGCAGTGCAAAATTCAGTTGCCCCACCACTTCCTGCAGCTGCTGCAAGGAAACCTTGCTTTTACATAGGCATTGACGCAGAGCTGCCCTGAACCTAGACACTTTGTCCTTGGGCAACCTGAAGCATCCCTGTACTGAGTCAATTTCAATGCCCAGGAATTCCAAGCAAGTAGCCGGGCCAACTGTCTTCCCGGGCGCCAGCGGAACCCCAAAAGCCCGCATGACCACGCAAAATTCCTGCAGTGCCCAAGCACACTCCTGAGAGTCCGCCGCGCCTAGGAACAGGAAATCATCCAAGTAATGCATAACCTGTTGGTGGCCCGTCGCCTGTCTCATGACCCATTCTAGAAATGAGCTAAATGTCTCAAAATAGGCACATGATATGGAACAGCCCATGGGCATACATTTGTCCATGTAAAACTTGCCCTCAAAAGTGAAACCTAAAAGGTGGTGGTCCCTCGGGTGCACCGGGAGGAGACGGAAAGCGGATTCTATGTCAGATTTAGCCATCAATGCCCCTGGTCCCAGGGCACGCAATAGGGCAACCGCCTGATCAAAGGAGGCATATTTTACACTACAAATCCCTTCGTCAATCGCATCGTTCAAGGATGCCCCTCTCGGCGCAGATAGGTTGTGGATCAGTCTAAATTCACCTTTCTCTTTTTTGGGTACTACTCCAAGCAGTGAACACACAAAATTGGGGACAGGTACCTCCTGGAAGGGGCCAGCTATCCTGCCTAAGGACAGTTCCTTGGTAATCTTAGCGGACACTACAGTTGGATTTTGTTTCACTGACAATTGGTTCCTGCAATTACCGCTACCTGTGTAACCCACTGCCGGGATCCTAAAACCTTGTGAAAACCCCTCCTGAAGTAGGGTGGCCGCTGCGTGGTCAGGGTATCTATTTAACCATGGGATCAATGCTAACACATCTATTGGTGTGGGAGGGCCCGGCTCGTCTAAGTTACTCTGGCTTCCCCCTTCCCCTATGACCATGGTTGCCTTGCTTGGACCTGCAGGTTGTCTCGGGGTGGGACGGGTGTCCACAGACTGCACACGCATGCCTAAATCTACAGGAGCCCTGGGGTCTTGTGCATGTGCGCTTATTAAAATCCCAGCATACCCCTCTCTTTTCTGACCCCCCCCCTATTCTTCCCCGGGACCTCATTCCCCTGGCTTGACCGAAAGGGCTGTTGAGGCCTGGCGGAGAACACCCTGACTGCACTGATGGCCTGAGATGGGGCTGTGTCACCTGAGAACTGTTTATGCCAAGACATAGAGTCCACCTTGTCCCACGCCAATGATGCGTCAAATTCCTTGGCCTTCCTGAAATTAACATCATACTCCTTCCACGCATCCCCGGTGTATTGATCGCTCCACCCCACAATCATGCTCAGGTAGCAAGCCATTGCAGCCTGCACATTTGGGGGGCGTTCTGCCGTGATAGCCGAAAGGACAGCAAAGGCCCTGATCCAATTCTTCAAAGTCTCCTCTACTCTAAACCTGGAGCATTGTGCCCTCCATTCACTTGGATGCATCCACTCCTTCAATACCTTGGCCTGTTCCATTTCCCTATTGTCTAGCAACAAAGAGAAAATGTATACGTATTTTCCCGCCCAAATCATCTCCTTCACCTCCTTGGACACATGTTGCCCCAAGTTTTCACTTCTCGTTAGCACTAGGCCGTCCCCCAAAAGAGGCAGGGACACTTCCTTACCATTCACGGGCACTTGGGCCGGTAAAACACTATCACCATTCGCCTGGGCGGGACTGGAACCTATAAGGGAAGAAGATGATGGACCCGCACTACTGTCAACCGCCGTTGCAGCCTTAATCTTCTCTACCAACTTTTCCGCTTCTGCTACATGATCAGATGAGTCAAAGCACACACCCCCCTTTCGCAACCACGGCAGCAAGTCTGCTATCCGAGATACCAATTCTGAAGGAACTGAGTCTGGAGTACCTGCTGGGCCTGCAGGCACCACTGGGGGCATGACCGGCGGCACAGGAGCAATGGGCAAGGGGGCGGCCGGTGGCGGCGGGCCCGTGACTGGGATTGGTACCATGGATGAAGGGGCAGGCCCCACAGGTGGGAGCGCCGGCGGGATGGCTGGAGCCGGTGCCGCGGGAGCTGGGACCACAGGCATAGGTGTAATAGGTACCGGGACTACCGGCTCAGGGGCGGGGGCAGCGTACCTGGGATTCTTGGCCTTAGACCTCTTTGGCGGGGTAGCAAAATCCCCCCTTGGCAAGGGGGGCGCCCTCTGACGAACAGGCCTACCCGATGGGCCAGGGGAATCATCAAACCTCTCATTAATCCGAGACTCCAATTCATCAACCTTCCCCAACCGTTTGTTAATTTCCCCCATTTCCCGGATCATGGCCCGCATCATAACCTCCATCCTGGACCCTCCTTTACCACCCCTTGGTCCTGGCATGTTAAAAACAGCGGCCTACACTCCTAGTGTCACAATTGGGCGTACTTGTGTTCTGTACCTTCACTAGATGGAGGATCTCCAGGGGGCTTTCAGCACCATGCAACGGCAACCGCAACACCACCGGCTTATCCGGCTATGTCAGGGGTGAGTAAACCTAGTGTAGACCCACCCGGCGGCCACCGAGAGCAATGAAATGCTAGCCCCCGGTTCTCCTCTTACCGACCAATCCTGCGTACTTTCCGCTGGTATCGCGTCTGTAACCGCGCCCTAGGTCCACGCCCTCGCGCTGGCCAGTCGAACTGCAATAAAGTTCTCTTTAATTGCCTGTAAATAGAAAATGTATTAATACCTGGGAGTATGCGGCGGGAGCAGTTGTTAAAACACGTATCTGAAGGGGGTTGTAATACCTGGGAGCTCACTACCCCTTTTTTCACCACCCTCAGGACTGTCTCTGCCTGTATGCCCAGATAATTGAAAGCACCCCTGCTTTCTATTTCCACGGGCTCCTCTAATTAACAACACCCAAAATTGTTAAACAAAAGATAATATGCATCCACAATAATCAGTCCCCAAAATTAGCAATTAACTGCACCCTTTCACCTGGTCTCCCATCCAGGTCCTGCCCTGGTCGCACCGCAAAGGAACCTGTAACAACAATTGAAAAAATAATTAAAAACAAGAGGCCCCCCGAGCGCGGGGCACGACAGGCTGTGGGGTAGTGTCCAGGGAACAAGAGGGTCTCCCGGGCGCTCCCTGCCTCTTTATTCCTAGGGGTCCAAGGGGGGGGTGGCTACACCCCCCATCCGGCCCCTCCTGCGGCCCGCCCCCCTGACCCGGAAGTCCTATAATGACATCCGGGTCAGGGAGGACGCCACCCAATCGGCGGTGAGGCGCGCCCAGAGGGGCACGCCCCACCACCGAGAGACCTGGAGGGGGAGGCGGTCGCCGCGCCGCCATGTGGGCGGGGGGGCCAAGAGCCCCCCCTTTTCAATTGGAAAGGCCATTGCATTACGTACTTATAAACAAAAGCATCATTATTATTTTCATCACATACCCAAATCATTCATGGCTAACTGCGATTTATCTCCTCCCTTCCTGCTAACTAAATTTGTATTCGCCCTGCTTGGTCTTTTCACACTCTATGGCAAGTGAAGTAAGATAGTTCAGCCCAGCTCCCAGTTATCCAAAATTCATTAAGTTCCCTTTGCTCATTTAACTTTTTATTAGCCTGGGTCATAAAGTTCAGGTACTCCTAGAAAGCTCCCCTAAACTGCAGCTTCTCAACAGATTGTGTTTTCTTGCGGAACAGGAAAAAATAGGTAGCTGTAGGAGTGTTTAAATTGAGGATAAAACTTCCCAAGTGTATTTTCTTTAAAGGACATTGTTGATTAAGTTTTAAAATTAACAATACTACATATTTCTTATACTGAAACGAAGAATCATATCATGTAAAAGCTTGTGTAAAATCCAGTAATCCGTGTTACAATTGTTACAGGAAATGCCTGAAATTATGCCATTTACGTTCCATCGCATAATTGAGATTTCATTCATGTAAAAATCCTATTACTGAAACCCGGGGAAAATGCAAACAAAGAGAGTGAGCAGCTGTTTTTTGCGTCACACGCGATTTAGCATGAAATGAATCCCCTCATATACAAATGATAACAACAAAGCATATCGGGGTAGAAAATAGCGTAACATGCTGGATCAGCATTTCGTGTAAGAATGAGCAATTTTGTGTGATTGTTTGGGCACTTTGTGTAATATCTGCAAAGAAAACTTCACTAATTTCGCCAAAGCCTAAATATTTCCCAATGTAATGATAATCGATTTATTGACGTAAAAAGGTGAATGGGAGCCCAAGGATTGTCACAGCCCAATTCTGCTTCCTCAGGTTGCACAGTAATGAGCAACCAGTACTTAAATCATGGATCTATACAGCTAATAGGAACTCAGTTCTTCTACAGCAGGCATGAAGCACGCCTAGAGCAATTCAACAAACTTGCATGATTTAAGTCATGCTTACAAAACTTCAAGTAGGAAGCATTACTAACAGTGGCCTAAAATGCAAAACATAGACAAATGTTCATAAAATAGTGACTAAGGGCCTGATTATGAGTTTGGCAGTCCGTGGGCCGCCAAACTCATGGTGGCGTCACTTGTGGTCTGACCGCCATGTTAGAACTTTGGTGGTTAGACCACCATTAAACTGCCACAACCTCCAGGGAACGACGTTCACTGGCTGTGGTGCGGTGGTCAGGGGCTCACAATACGATGGATGTGCTGCTGCTGCTCCGCAATGCATGTTACGAGTTTCCTGACCTCCAGTGGTCTCATGGAGATTATTACTCCATGGAACTGCTGGCGGTCAGGAAACAAAGGGGCCTCCTTCTCCCTCGCAAGTTGGTGCATGCAGGGGGGCACATGTTGAGTCCCCGTGTGCAAGCAGCTCCAATTTCTGCACGGCATGTACTGCACTAGTCTAGCCCATGCAGGAACTGCCTTTGATGCTCACATTGCTGTGCCTTTTTCATAGACACTGCAGTGGGACCACCAAAAAAACACCTGTAAGACACTAAAAAAAGTCATAATCTGGCAGGAGTTGCTTACACGGCTTCAGCGGTTTTGGAGAGAGGCGTCGGCTTGGTGGCCACGCTTCAAGACCACTAAAGCTGTAATTAGGCTCTAAGTACTCGAAGTAACTACTCGTTGTCATGGATCGTGCAAGAAACCTAAAGGCCATCATTTGACGGCAGTTAAAACTGGAAGAAGAAACACATTCTGCTGAAACACTTCACCTCCAAACATATTTGGCAATGCTTTTTCGACATTTTTGTCACGTTTTCTGAAATGATTATTGCAGATTTTTAAGAATTCACAGAACCTGCCGTAAACACAGGTGTCCAGAGGATTTGTTTAAATCCATTTGTGAAATCCATTTTTGCATGAGCAGAAAAATACTTATGCAAATAATGACTAAGCAAATATTATTTTTCTCTATTTAGTTTTTTTCTTCATAGCAAAACCTATATTTGTACACCACCACCGATTTTCAGACTGTTCCCCTCCTGTTCCCACCGTACAACAGGAGTTTCTCTTATCATTATCAGAAGTACATATTGGGCTGTATCCCTGGTGCAAATGAGAGAGGAACATTTTGGAATACCTATAACCGAGCCATTTGCGAGTCTTCACAAACATCCAGAGTCTCCCCACCCTTTTAAAGTGTGAACGTTATTTTATCTTTTCAAAGCTTCTAATGTATTTGGAATCTAGCTTGTTCTAACATAACCAAATGAAGTACAGTCTTCCATTTTGAAAATGACACCACACCTCATCACATGATCATTGTTGTTGTTTGCGCCTTTGCTCTTACTAAGAATTATGGGCCATATTATCAAGAATGGCGTTAAAATTATTGCCGGTTTAGCGCCAGAAAACTGTGGCTAAAACGGCGATATTGGGCTTGTTAATATGCCCTGGAGAATTCCAATAGAAGCCCATGTTCACACCAGAACATGGACTTCTATTGGAATCTCAAGGGCATATTATCAAGCCCAAAATCGGTGTTATAGCGGCAGTTTTCTGCAGCTTAACCGGCGATAATTTGTAACGCTGTTCTTAATAATATGCCCCTTAGTGCTTTCCCATCCTGGCTGTTCCAGATCGCTCTGCATACATTGTTACAATTCCTAACACTAGAATTGACTGTGGGATCCTCTGAATTCAATGTAATAGTATTATGAGAGAATATTCAAATGTATTCTGTGGTTAAATGTTTCTTGTTGCCTGTTCCTCATTGGTGCATATTCTAAGATCCATTTATTCACGTAGTAATGTGTGAAATCCTTTGTCTAAAGTCCGATAAGACGCACGTCCCCCATCAATGGAACCCCCATGTTCCCTTTCTTAGAAGTCAAATCTATGTTGGAATTACTACAGAACTTTACTGAAATCTTTGTTTTTATAATCTTTACTCTTACTGCTAGCATGACTAATGATATTTCTTATATGTTGGCCAATAGTTCTGTATACAAAACCTTGAAACTTTGACCTGTGTCTGTCATTCTTAATGAGAGTGTCTCTCTTCTAATTCATTACTGAGCCTTACAAAAGAAGCAGAAACAGGTCCAATGAGGGAGCAGCACAAAGTCACATGGGGCTCACACCCTTCCGGGTCCGAGCCGTGGGCGCACACAGGGCAAGTCTAGGTGATACCGAATTTCATGCTGACAAACGCTCCACGTGATTTTATTCTTTTCAGTGCAATTACCTTTTTAACAACGGCTATTTGTATGCATAAGTCAGACTAACACATTGACATAGCTTTTTGAAGAGGACCGTCACCTATTGTTATAAAACAGATGTCTTGACAATACCGTAGGAGGGAGATATTTACCTCCTTCTTGAGCAAGTTCACAATACAGCATCGATAGCTGCAAAATAGGTTTGTCTGTCACCAGGGGAGACAATTGAGTACACCTACGGCGCAGAAAAGGCAAAAGTGAGGCATAAAACTGCATTTTTTAAAATCATTTTATGTACTCCATATACTTGTCTGTTCTGAGTTATCTGACTTGCCGAGAAAATGAAACAGTTTGTAATATATTGCTGTAGTTTCCCGTTAAAAGAAACTGCCTGCCATTCTGCCATATGCCTGCAGAGGTCGCTCCTCTCACAGGACCGGTGCTTAAACATGCAGGTGGACTGGGCATTACGGGGGACTCGGAGACAATGTAGTTATCAATAAATTGTGCCGGCTCCGCCCAGGCAGAATCTCACAGCTGGCTTCATTAAATGCAATTGAACAGGCATAAACTGTCTCATTTGAAGTATTGGATTGATTTAGCAAGTGGAAGAAAAACCTAAAGTAATATTAATCAATAACGTGAGACAAATACGTATAGATCTCCTATTGACTCAATGTTTTACCATCAGCTGGCTTTTGGGGCTGGGCGACCTCATGAATTTGTTTTGTGCTGTGCATTGCAGGGTCAAACATCATTGTCCGCAGTTTTTGTGAGCTGAAAATCATGGAAAAACCATAATTTGAATGCATATAAATACATTTGTTTTTGTTTTTTTTGGGGAAGGGGGTATGGGTGGGAGTGGAGTTATATGTAGTGCGAGCTAGACCCGAAAGTATCAGAGCGATTCACACGAGCACCATCTGAGCTACAGACTGACACAATCTTTTTTGGTTATGCACGGGGAGATTAAGGTATAGATGCATCAAAGGAAAAACCGGTCACAAAGGGGCAGATTCTCAGAATCTGCCCCTTTGCGACCAGAATTTTTGCATTTGGGATGCATGCAAGAAATCGCAAAATTGTGATGACTTAGGCCCACATGCATCAAGCATTTTTGTATTCGCAAACGGTGCGATTCCTTAAAATCGGCCGTTTGCGAATGCAAAAGTGCTTTTTGGGATGCATGAAGCAATTTTAGAATTCGTAACATGTGTGCGAATTCTAAAATTGCGGGTGCTTTTAAGAAGTCACAGATGTGCGATTTCTTAAAAGCAATGCATAATTTTTTTAAAAAGTGAAAATGCGCAAATAGGGTGCCAAATTTACCGAGTGGTTGAACCACTCGGTAAATTTGGAAAAAGTGTGTAAAATGTGTAAAATGTTTTTTTTTCAACATTCATGTTACGGACACACATGTCCTTAGGACATGTGTGTGTGCAACATGATGCGAACAATACATTTCAGGGGTGCATGGGGGGGTCCTTTGGACCCCCCCTGCACCCATGAAATTTTCTAAGTGCCACTCGCAATTTCCATTGACTCCTATGGGCCTTTTGGCACATAGGAATCAATGGAAATTGCGAAAATTAAGTTAAGAAATCAGTATTTCTTTGGGATTCGGTAAAAATTGCGATTTTTACCGAATCCCAAAAGAATACCGAAAATATTGATGCATATCATTTTGCATTTCTTAATTTGCGATTCCTTATTTTTCGCAAATTAAGAAATGCAAAAAGACACAATGATGCATGTGGGCCTTTAAGTGGGATTGCATTTAAGGAATCTCAAATTGAGATTCCTTAAATGCAATGCATCAAAGAAAAAAAAATGTGATTTCGCTAATAGGGTGGAGCAAATTACCATGAAGTTGAACTTCATGGTAATTTGGAAAAACTGAAAAAATGCACCAAAGTGCATTTTTCAAAGTTCCATTTTACACACACACATGGCCTTGGGTCATGTGTGTGTGCAAGATGTTCTCATATGCAGATTTCAGGGGTGCAACAGGGTGTACTTTTGACACCCTGGCACCCTTGAAATCACATTCTCAATTTACGATTCTCTAATTGAGAATCGCAATTTGAGAATGTCTTCCTATTCATTCCTATGGGCCATAGGAATGAATGGGAGGTATTCATTAATTGCGACTCGCAATTTGCGAGTCGCAATTAAGGAATGTTTAGAAATCGCTATTTGTTTTGCGATATCTACATGCATAGCCTTTTGCTATTCCTTATTAGCGAATCCTTATTTTTCGCTAATAAGCAATCGCAAATGGCATTGTTGATGCATCTATACCTAAGTGATTTGCTCAGAATCACAAGATGTTGAGCGTCCATTCCGCGACTCGACCCCCAGTTTCGTAGCCGAACGACCTCGCCTTTAAGCCACATCCTCTCTCTCCTTTGAGACATACATATTTTAATTGTAAATATTTAGATCCGCGATAGTTGCAAATTTGCAAATGCTCACTATTACTGTTAGGAAACAAGTTAAACTTTCTTCGTGGTCAAATCTGGACGACTTTATGCTGATGACTCGTGAAAGAAAAAGTATTATTGTTTCAACAGTCTAGTTCCAAGAAAGGAAGTTTTGTCTTCAAATAGGAAGATTCGAATAATCCCAGAAGCAGGCCTATTATAAAATCGTACCAAAAACGTTGTCCCAACTAATTCCTTTCCTATCGGAATTATATCCGGTCTGGCTTTCCAGCCATTAGACTCTGAGAAGTTGAAATAAGTGAGCCCACTACACAACGTTACTGTACACAATGCAAATCCAGCATTGGAAAAGCCAATAGATCTGGCTTTAATGTGCCAAGGTGTTTTGATGGAAATGGAATTTGCATACCACATGGGCATGTATCCCTGCCATGAGTATCCATCTGAATGTGAAACTGGTACTAAGAATTTATTTTTGCATTCTGCAGCCATGCAAATCTAAGTTGAGTACAGAGATTTATGCCTGCCAATGGTAATCTAAGGCCTGGAGCCATTTCTGTCATCTGGAGGGTTCACCAATCATGCCCTCAAAACTGACATAAGATGACTATCCATGTCATGGGTCAATCACATGAAGTTGTAGTTCCATTCTGCAATGTTTTGTGGATTATTTGTCTTGACCAGATTTTTTTTACTGTGCCAGAGGACAGTGTGGTCTACTGACCCCACTTGTGTATAGGTCTTCTTAGTATGACCCTTGCACTGACATTTCGTGTGTATGCCAAGTGTGTAGCAAATTAAGTGGATGTTTTGTATTTAGAGGTATCAAGACTGTGTATAGTATGACCACTGGAACCAGTGGAATCTATTTGGAATGGCTTTCATTTCAGCAGAGTACAAAATGAAGGGCAGATACAGCTTCCACAGACAGTGGTGGTGACTGCACTCCTGTGGCAAGTGGGTACTAGCAAATTTACTGATGAGAGGGAGGATGGAGTCAGGGCTAGCCTTAAAAATTTAAAGAGGTCCTTGCTAGCAAAGACCTGCTGATTAGTTCTTCCTAAGCACTGCCATTTGGTAGATGGCAGATGCCGGGTAGATCTGCAGTTTCTGTTGTTATGAGGGCTAAAGGCAAAAAACTGTCCTTCTGCCTGTTTCTGATTACTGCATCAGCGAACATCATTACTTCTTGTTGTGAGTGCCACCATGTTATGCAACGGCTGTATATGAGCTACAGCCAAAAGGTTACATTTAGAAGAAAGCCACCACAAGTTGGTTGCCGAAACATAGACATTGGAGCCACATCCACTGTCTTGAAAGTGAGCATACAAGTGGGACCCAAATCTTCCCTTTGTTCTATTTTCAGTTCTTCTTGATCAAGGAAGGGAATGCTCTGCAGAGTAATTGAAGTTCTGCTGTGTGACCAGGGTTACTGTCTTGCATGGCAGCCAGCCTCCCAGTGGTGAGGTGACCTCGTCTGAAATCTGACACTTGCTGGAAAAGCTGAGGGTCTGCCTACCAAGTAGAAGCATGCCTGTCTGCTCAGAGAGGTAAGGAGAGTGGTAGGCCATGCAGGAGAAGAACCTTTCCATGAAGAGAAGTCCAGTGTTTTCCTGGCAAATGGAACACCAAGAAGTAGTTGACAGACTTGAGGGAGAGAAGTTAGTCTTGACTTGAATCATGAAGGCTCCATATTATTCCAATGTAGTGCTTCTAGTGAGCTGTGTGAAGATGTTACCCATAAACATGCTGCCTGACATTGCTGCCTCAGGCCCGAAGTACTGGAGCCCACTACTGTGTAAGACAAGCACTGTTGTTCACCAGGCCGGATGCCACGAATGCCAAAGATTAGTGCCTGCCTGTCCCAATCAGAGGTTAGTATTGCTGAAGACATGATTAAACTGAGCAGACCTACCATGCTGTTCTTCACCAGGGTCCAAGGGAGGAGTGAGACTGCAATCCAAAGGTGTGTGATCACTGACTGCACCAAACAGCCTTGGCAGCCGATAACTGCATGGAGTAGCTAATACTCAGCTTAACTCACATGAACTTAGAGACTCTGTCCAATTTTCTGCTACGGCGAAATTGCTGCTTGAACACCAGCATTTGCAAATATTCACTCTGTGGACATAAACGCCTTTGAGCTGACCTACAAACTGTCCATAGGGAGGATCTACAGAGATCTGTCCCTTTACCTAAACAATGCCTATACCTGTTTCTTTGCCTAAGTTACCATAGACATTGGGGACTCTCCAGAGGGGGGAATGGGCACCATAGGGAGTGTATAGCTTCACTGAAACTCATAGGTGAGGTCACAACATTATAACTGAACCACCTTGGAGTGAGTGGTATTTCAGTGTGCTGTGCAATTAAAGTACTTTCTTTTTAACTCACCTTTAAGATAAGCACTGAGCTGGACAATACACTGTTGTCTCTGTTAACGCGGGGTTTCTGGTCTTTATTTACCTTACCAGATCCCAAATCATGTCGACTGAATCGTTGGTACCTGTCATTGAGTAACAGATAATCTACTACTAGGTTAGTCAATTAAGAACTTACACCACTCTAAATAACCACTGACCCAGTGATAAAGTTTAAAGATTTAATATAAAGTCAAAGATAACTGAAGATACAAACTTCTCAAGATGAGATTTAAAAGGTATACTGGTATCACTATAAACATAAATTCTTTGAATAATCTGAGTCTACAAAACAGAATAATAAGTACAAGTTCGAAAATCATCAGAGTTGCCAAAATGGATACAAGTTGCAACTTAAGAGTCATAACAGAAAAGAAAATTCAGGTTAGTCTGTCCCTACACTAGACTAAGTGACATCCCTACTTAACAAGATCTTTACCCCAAAAGGTGTCAGCCGTGGTGTCCTCCTAAGAAGATCACGCACTTCTCTTTCTCTCTTCTGTAAATAGGTCTCTTGTGATCAGCCTATCTGCCTACCCCACCGCTCTCTTAGGCTTCCAAAATCATCTGCTCTACTCTCCTCCCGGGTCGCTTTCCCTAATACAAAATCACATTTCCAATAGGAACGCCCCTCGGGACGCCCCTCACGTGGTATCAAATTTGGCGGTAGACTCCATGATGGTACTCTTCGGGAACCTCGTTAAAGTTGACCTTGGTTCCCAGGCTTCTTCTCCAGCGCGCCGGTACCCCCTGAAATTCCTGAAGACTCCTACAGGCCTGCGCCAAGCGCCACTGAACAAAGCCCCATTCATTTCAAGTGATTAAGACCCCTTGCACCTGCATACAGGCCGTCCTACAGTGGGCCTCAAATTCCAGGCTCCACCATATCTATAGGTCGTAAAACATATGTAAAGCACAGTACTTGGCGCCTCTCGACTTCTTCTCTAACGAGCACATTGCAGATCAAAGAAACGACATTATCTGTTCGGGCCTACTTGATTTACATGAAGCGGGTCCCTGCACTCTGAAAACATTTAACTTGATTTAAACAGTATTCTTAACTAACACACGTTTCTATAATGCCTCACATCTATAAAACATATATTTCAGTACTAAATTCAATAATACCTTTAGATGAACAATGTCAACCCCACCTCACATTATTTTAGCAGCACGTTTAGATTTACTGTGAATTGCCATGAGGCCTACACATTTCAACTGGTTTGCAAGACTCTATTTTTCTCTTACATGATCACTTTAACATGAGAACGTGAGGTTTCCATATTCATTCTAACATTTCTATATTAGTCTTCACATTGCTATGATTATTGTTATTCTACTTGAACACTCTATAATTTTCACTACTGAGTATAAGACACTCTTGTGCATAGTATATTTAAACTAACTACGTGCTTGTAAATATGGTGCACCCATACATTTTTCAGATTTGTGCTCTCTCAGTCCCCCCTTTGATGACTTTCAGGAGTTATCACCATCAAAACACCATCTCTAAATGTAGAACTCTTCAAAGTGAAGTCATGGCAGTACCACTTCTTTTCATTGTCTCCAATGCCTTCAGACTCTTATATTGTGTATCTTGCATCGCTGTCAACCTTCTCTCCTGTTCTCTCATAGATCTCTGCAACCTGTTTGCTTTATACCATTGATACAAACGCACCAATCCCCACAAAGTGATTACACAAATCACAATTATGATGATGGGTTTCAGTATGTACCAAACGATACCCTTTCCTAGGTTGGCAAACCAACCTCCAACTTTACCCATTCCATGACCTACTTTTTCCCACACGTTCACTTTTGTCAGATCCTCAATTTCGTGGTGAATTGCAGTGATGTTTTGTATATACTTTTCTAAAGGTTTTGAATTGTCTGGAATGTAAGTGCAGCATTCCTGGACCTTCAAAGCCTTGCAAACTCCTCCCTCTTTGGCTAACAGACGTCTAGAGCAAGTCGGTTCTGAAGAACCATTGCCCTTATCGATTGCATCTCACCCTCCACCAGCATTAATGATCTAGCAGTACTGGCAGATAACCTATCTACGACTGTAGCCAATCTTCTAATTTTGATGTCATTCAGTATCAATCCCAAGATAGGCAATGCAGCACCAAATACATCCCCAATTACCTCTTCAGCACCTAACCCTCTCTTCCCTCTTGTTGGTATTCCTCTCTTTGTCGTTTCTAAATTCTCAACATGATATATTTTGGGGAAGACAATTGCTAGATAGCATGATCCGTACCAATTATCTGGTAGCTTCACATATGCATTTCTTCCACATACAAAATATACATTTGGAATTGCTTGCATCTCTTTCAAAAAATCTTTGGAGTAGTACTCCAATTGGAAAGCATGTTCACAACTGACTTGACCTACATACAGATTCTCATAATAAGAGTAACTCCTGTGAATGCACAGTTTCCCCCATTTCTCTTTGTCTAAAGCAATTGGACCAAAGCTACCCTTTCTTTGCTGGATCCTTTCTTCCTTGGTCCAATCTGTTTCCCATTGTCCTGAAGCCTTTAGAATCTTCTGCCTCCTGTATCTAGTATCCACCTGCCCTATAAACTTTTTCTCAATTTCTGACACTTGACAAGTCAGATTATTTCTTCGGGCATGTGAAGTATCTAACGTCTTCCATGGAATGAACCATTTCTGTAATCTGTCTTCGCTCTTGTAATAGTCCCACTTGTTCAGATGCTTGTAATTTGGGACCTCTGGCAATGTCGAGTCAAAATTCGAGAAATAATACTCGAACCCATCTCGTCCATAGAATATGCTTAACAACAAACTACATGTGATTCCATATGTCAATGGAAGATGATGGTATCTGATACCCTCCTCCACCGAAGCTGGTAATTGCATACAAACGTATCAATTCTTCGCCTCCATGACATCAATGTATTCGTAAAGCAATTTGGCATAAGCATTTGACCTGAAGTTTCCCTGTGATTCATCTGTATGTAACCTTTTAATTTCCGCATCTAACAAAGCTTTGTCTTTATCATTGATGTTTCCCTTATGATTAACAGTGATTGTTCTCTGTGTTGACACTCCCTTAACTTCCTTGACTGCAGTTGCATCTCTCTCATGTCCCACTATGTATGACACAGTAACCACTAAAACTATAAGTGAAATCACCACTCCTAAAAGTGTGCCAACTATGCATTTTGCCCTGCGGTTCGGGTTGCCAGCCTCCATGATCTCAAACAGTGTAGTTTTGGTGTTCTTCTATCTCCAACGTCTCCTTCTCTCCGAACAATGTCTCTCTTTTGAACACCTGGAAGTTGACAATTTACTCCGAAAAAACAGTTCTAGAGTCCTGTAGAAATAGACAACCCTAGCCTTTCTCCATCCTCTAAGAGGAAGTCCCTACCATTTTTTCTTCTTCCACTCGGCGCTAGGTTATCTTGCAGCAATATTTACAAAGTTCTTTTCAAAAGTCTTTTATCAATCTAAAACTATGAGTGTTCCAAGAAGTTCCACTACTCGCTCAAGCATTTCCAGTCGAAGAAGAGTTCCCTCCAATATTGGATATCGTGAACAGCAAACCGGAAAGTCAACTGTCTCTAAAATCAATTTTCTTATTCCGCTCAGGAGAGGAGGATAGACGATGTTGAGTGTCAGCAACCTTTCGGCCTCCACTCCTGGTAGCAGGAACCTTATTTGCACTGTGATGATCAGATCAGTTCTGATCAGGTTCACTTCCCTGACCCTCCCGGTTCTGTGTCCCACGGACATCTGCAACGAGGTAGGTCCAATCAGGAGTAGAGTACCTTCTGCTAGGCACTCGCACCCGCCTTGATCTTCTGGGACCCTCCTGGGCTTGATCCTGCGTATCTTCTTCCGGATCTGAGTCTTCGGATATAGGAGCAAGCGTTTCTTCTTGAGCAGACCTCAAGCTCAACCTCCTCTTTCTTTCTGGCCAGGTGGCTGCTCCACGCCTTGTTCTCCTATTTCTCGTCCTCACACTCGATTCCTGTTCGCTCTGGTACTGATCTGTGTCTGAGTCGTATTCACTGCAGCTCTCCCCTTCAGTTGCGTCTTCGGTCTCACTGCCGTCCTGCCTTCCTTCCTCTTCTGGATCAGATGCGTTCCCAACTTCTTCCGACACCCCCACAGCTTGACTGGTCCCCCCTTGGGATTCTTCTTCCACTACTGGACTTTCGTCTGGGAGAGGAGCTGTTTCTTCTAGAGGTGCTGGAACTCTTCGAGTATGGGATGCATGGATGCAATTGGGCAGCCCTCCGCACTTCACCGCGGTATTCGTGATCAGGATTACCTGAAAGGGCCCACGCCAACGTACATCTAGGCAGTTCTTCCGGACGTGCTTCTTGATCAGCACCCAGTCCCCTGGGCTCAGATCATGACACAGATTCCTTGATGATGGAACTTCAGCCGCCTGCACCTGAAGGGACACAGAATGGATGGCGTCAGACAGTCCCTTACAATAATCCAAGATCAGATCATCTGTGATATTCATTAGGGCAGCAGTTGGAACTGTAGGAAGTCTCATGGCCCTCCCCATCAGAATCTCATGTGGAGAGAGACCTGTCCTCCTGTCAGGTGTGCTGCGCATACTCTTGAGCACTAAAGGAAGAGCATCTGGCCAACTCAAAGATGTGGATGAACAGACTTTAGCTAGTCGACTCTTCAGAGTGCCATTTACTTGTTCCACAATCCCTGAGGCTTCTGGTCGATAACTACAATGCAGTTTTTGATCGATCTTTAATGCAGAGCACAACATCTTCACAATTTCGCTGTTAAAATGTTTTCCTCTGTCCGATTCCAGAGAGGCAGGCACCCCGAAGCGTGGTATCAACTCCCTGAGCAACAGTTTGGCTACTGTGAGTGTATCGCACCTGCGTGTAGGGTATGCTTCAACCACCTGGAAAATATGCATACAACCACCAAAACATACCGAAGGCGGTTGATTTTTGGCATTTCAATAAAGTCCAATTGCATTCTATTGAAAGGCCCCCCAGACCTCCCAATGTGACTCAGTGTAACTGGTGTTCCTTTCCCTATGTTTAATTGTTGGCAGGTAACACATCGCTTACATACTGATTCTGCTGCTATCCTAAATTTAGGGCAATACCAAGTCTGCCTAAACACTCTCAGCATAGCGTCTCTTCCTAGGTGTACTGGACCATGTATTTGCCTTGCCATGGGATTCGCTAGTTCCTCAGGTAACACAGCCCTCCCATCTGCTGAAATCCAAAAATCCATCTCGCTTCTCACGCAACCTGCTATCTCCCATGCCTTTTTCTCTGCTTCAGGTGCGTTCTCCTGCATCACTCTTAAATCCTCCCAAGTGTCTACAGTTTCCAACATCATACTCAATTCTGTCTTCTCTTCCGCCCCATCTATTTCTACCTTTGTGAAGGAATAGTCCTGCTCCGCACAATAGCGGGCGACTTCATCAGCATATCGGTTACCTTGTGACACGAAATCTGTATTCTTAGTATGAGCTACACACTTTACAATCGCAATGGCGGCTGGACCTTGCAATGCTTCCAACAACAGCCGCACAAATTCTCCATTTCGAATGGGCGAACCATAAGAGGTCATGTAACCTCTCTGAGACCACAATTGCCCGAAATCGTGAACCACACCGAAACCATATTGGCTGTCAGTGTATATGGTGACTCTCTTTCCGTTTCCTGCTATGCAGGCACGAGTTAGGGCAATGATTTCTGCTACCTGTGCGGAATGTACTCCTTCCAGGCAAGCGGCTTCCACAACTCCAGTAATGGTACAAACAGCATAAGCTGCTCTCAATCGACCAGCATCGTCTCTTAAACATGAGCCATCGACAAAGTAAATTTCATCAGGGTCAGTCAACGGCTCATCTACTATATCTGGTCTGGGCTTCGTGCATAGTTCAGTCACATCAAGCTAATCGTGGTCCTCACATTCTTCGCCTTCTATTACAGTAGGTAGTGGCATCAATGTAGCAGGATTCAAAACAGAGCATCTCTTAAGGGTCACGTTCTCCGCAGCAAGGATAACTTGCTCGTAGCGCGTGAGCCTGCTATTGGTCAGATGCTGCGTCTTAGTCCTGGTCATTAACCATTCTACGGAATGTGGTACATACACCACTAACTGGTGTCCCATCACAATGCTCTCACACCTCTCAATGCTGACACCCGTTGCAGCAACGGATTTGAGACATCCGGGCAACGCTGCGGCTACTGGATCTAATGTAGTCGAAAAGTATGCAACTGGTCTACGGGCATTTCCATGGGTCTGTGCCAAGACTGACAAAGCACATCCCTCTCTCTCACAGCAATAAAGTGAAAAAGACTTCTCGTAATCGGGCATCCCCAGAGCCGGAGCACGACACAAATCGTCTCTCAGCTGCAGGAACGCCACTAGGCATTCATCGTCCCATGGTACCGGATCACTCACCTCCTTGTGCGTCAGTTTCTGTAAAGGTTTTGCTTTCAGTGAAAAGTTAACTATCCACTGTCGACAATAACCAACCATTCCTAGAAACATCCTAACTTCTCTCTGAGTCGTAGGCGCATTCATTTTCATTATCGCCTCAATCCTATCTGGAGACACCTTACGTTTTCCCTTTTCTAACCGGTGTCCCAAATACTGCACTTCTGTCAAACAGTACTGTAACTTGCTCGGAGATACCTTATGTCCATTTTCAGCTAAATGGTTCAATAAGGCAATGGAATCTGTTTTACAAGCTTCCTCAGTTTCTGACGCAACAAGTAGGTCATCTATGTACTGAACCAGAACCGAATTCTGCGGCAGTACTAGATTTTCGAGATTCTTCTTCAACAACTGGTTGAAGATTGATGGACTATCTTTGAATCCTTGTGGGATTCGACACCATGTTAAAACGCGATCTTCCATTTTAAAAGCGAAAAGGTACCTGCTCTCTTCATCCAATGGGATTGAAAAGAAGGCCTGGCAAAGATCTATCACTGTGAACCATTCTGCTTGGCATGGTATCTGAAACAGTATCACTGATGGATTCGGTACCACTGGAAATAATAATAATAATAATATGCCATTTGTAAAGCGCCTGGCTGCACAAAACTGTGTGTCCCCGCGCTAACTGCAGTACATCCAGTCCCAAGGGAAGAAGCTGTGGATATCATCCGGGGAAATTACAGACTGAGGAACAAATGGGTTTTTAATTGTGCTCTGAATCTAACTTCAGACGGCTCCATTCGTAAATGGAGAGGGAGGGCATTCCAGTATTTAGTCGCCAAATGACGAAAGGATCTGCCTCCCATTTTGGCTTTTATGATGCGGGGAATTTTAAATAGCATCTTGCCTGAAGATCTAAGATCTCTTGTTGGGCGATGTGTGATGAGAAGGGTTTTCAAATATTCGGGGCCTTTATTCTGAGCGATGCGGTGGGCATAGCAAAGTGTTTTGAATTTTATCCTCTCTTTGATGGGGAGCCAATGGAGTTTGGATAGAGCAGATTTGGTTGATGTTCTTTTAGGGAGGCCTAGCACCAATCGGGCAGCTGTGTTTTGTACACATTGGAGTTGGTGAAGGCCCTTCTGTCTGAGACCTATAAGGAGGGCGTTCCCATAGTCCAGATGGGGTGTTATTAGCGCATGGACTATGGTTTTTCTAGCTGTAATGGGAATCAAGTCTAATACTTTTCGAAGGATTTTTAAAATGCCCAAACATTTTCCAGTGACTTTGTTAACTTGGGTTTTGCCAGAAAGGTCTGAGTCCAGCATGACACCCAGATTTTTTTTGGACAACATGAAACAACTATATTGTTAATTTTCCGAAGGTCCTGAACTATTCTAAATTTCCCACTAGGTTTCTGCAAACCCATAATCGGGGAGTTACAAGGACTTCCCACGATTTCTTTTAGTATTCCCTGCTGAATCATTGACTCGATCACAGGCTTTATTCCTGCAATCGTTTCCTGGGACAATTTGTATTGCGGTGTTCTGGGAAACTCGGCATTTGGCTTTACCATTATTTTTACTGGTTCTACCCCTTTAATCAATCCTATCTCCTCACCCGTGAAATCCCATACCTCTGACGCCACTGCATCTCGTAGGTCCTGGGGAAGATCTTCTACAGTCAGAGTAGGATATAGTTCTATGCAAGATTTTGAATTGGCTACCTTAAAGGTAGCGTCATCATCTGTAGTCTGTACCTCCACCCCTTGCGGGGTGCAGTATATTGTGCAGTTCAATTTGCACAACAAATCCCTCCCTAACAGACATACCGGACTCGAATCACATACCACAAACTGATGTTCATTCATATGGTTTTCTATTTTCACAGACACTGGTTCAGTCAGAGGACTAGTCATCCTTTTGTTTGCAACTCCTACCACTTGAATTGTTTCCCCCGACATCGGTAAATCTGGAACCACCACTGATCTCAACGTTGATCGAGTAGCTCCAGTATCCACCAAGAACGTTGTAGGACATCCCGCCACTTCAGCCTCAACAAATGGCCCCCTTTGATCCACCTCTAGGACTGCCCCGAGGGTACAGTCCTCTTCTCTACTCACACGCTGTCCTGTCAATGGATCAATATAATAACATTTTTCTTCCTCGATAAAGAGAGGCATTTGTTTAAAGACCTTTCCCCCTGTCGCTAATTTCGGTGGCTGTGGGAACTGAGCTCGTGGAGCCGAAGTCCCCCCTTTGACCACCTTGCTTCCTGGGACTGTTGCCTTTTGAGCTGGAACCTCTTGAACTTGCTCCTCTAATTCCAGCTCTCCATTTTCAGGGTTAAAGGGACACTCGCGTCGCCAATGTCCCACCTGGTGACACAAATGGCACTTTGTCGTTTTCTTTAAAGTGGCAAAGTCTACTCTAGGTCTCTGGCCTTCTTCATTATCCTTGTTCTGACCATTTGGCTTTCGTCCCATCCCCTGCTTCTGTTGTCCACCCTTCCCTGCTGACTGCATCTGCACTACCATCAACTTCTCCTTTAGATTCTTTGCTTTAGAATCTATTTCGTCACTGCAGTATCTCGCATATCGCAGGATCTCATCTAGTGGTTTGTTTTGCCAACAAATTAAATGTTGTTGAATCATCAAACAAATATCTGGTCTCAGCCCCAAAACGAACTTTGACACAAACTGCCCTATGTCTTTGGGATCCATTACATCGAGTCCACTATATTGTTTGAATATTTTCAGTAATCTCTCATAAAACTCGTGAACTGTCTCTTTGGGTTCCTGCCGTGTTCGGTCTATTTTTACCCAATCTATATCTTGTGGAGGCACTTTATCCTTTAACCAGGCTATTACTCTTTCGTACTTCTCCATGACACTGTCCGATGGTCCATTAGTTCTAGCATTCCTCTCAGGCTCTGCATTTGGCCACTGGACACTAATCTTGCACGTTACCCACAAATCCCCTGGAACCACAATGTCGAACAAGGTGTTCAAATCAATCCACAATACTTTGGAGATCTTTACAAACCTTTCTACCTGCTTATACCACTCGACTGGGTTTTCCCTCAATTTCGGAAACGAGTTGGTAAATGCAGCCAAATCTCCCCTACTCCATGGTACATGTACATAGTTCCCATTTGATATTTCTCGCAAAGGGAATGCCTCCATCTGCATTACCCTTCCCTCGGGGGTCATCACATTTGTACTTCGTCTAACTGTGCCCTTTTTCGACCACCTTTCTTCCCATTTGTCCAGTTCTCTCCACACTCTTATTCCTGATACCAACTCTCTTATGTGTGTTTTTAATCCAGTAGTTCTCTTCTCATCTAGGTCTTGGTCTGAGTACTGCAATCTGTGGTTACTCTGCAATGCCCTTGTCCTAGATAAATCTACGGCATACCTGTCTGCCAAATTAGTCAGTTTCTCATGAATCGCTCTAGCCTTCCTAGTAGTATCCTTCGCTATGAACAGCAGCTCATCTTGTTCGTACAAATTAATCCTTTCTAAAGGCACCGTCCCTTCTATAATCTCGTCTAGATCGGATTTTAGGCTGGAGACATCAAGCCTTTTAACCTTTATCGCAGCTTTTAGTACTTCGGCTCCAGGTGCTCCTTCCGCATCTCTCCCATCCCAGCTCCTAGTCCTGCGCCTAAGCACTGGTGAGTTATGGGGAGTCCTCCCATGCTCCCATCTCTCTAGGTCCCATGCCTTTCCATCTTCTCGGGGTGTATGGTGAAACACTCCTTCGCGCCTCATAGCCCCGCGTTCTCCATCCTGTCTAGTTTCACGGGATACATGGTAAGATATTCCGTTACTCCCTCTTTCTTCCTCATGCATCTGTGACCTCCGATCACTCGATGCATGACGGGACCTTTCACTGTTCCCTCTTTGCCAGTGCTGTACACTTTCCCCAGGTGCGTGATGAGTGCACCTAAACCTATCCCTGTACTCTTGTGTTCTTTGGTCTCCCTCGGTTTGCATGAGGCGAGACATCTCCTCACACTCCATACTCCTACCATTCTGCTCCTGCTGTTCCCTCCCATTCATAGGACATGTAACTCCTCTGTTCTCCTGACTTTGCCCTTCTCGGTCCTGACTGCTTTCGCTAGCCCCGCAATGAGATACAGTCCCGTTACCTCGGCTTTCCCACTCGGGTTCTGTTCTTAACCTATTACTCGGGGTTACTGCGGACCCATCCCATTCTCTCAAGTCAGCTCTTAATTCCGTATAGGGTTTCGGCCGTGGTCCCCTCAGGTCCATCGGTCCTCTCTGACCTCCCTGTCCTGTGTTGGGACCCACAGTCGTATCGAATGGGGTGTTCCACGTTACCGATCCTGGCAATTGCTTCCATGCATTTGTCGTGTTATTCCTCCTTTCCATCTCAATCCTTTCTCTATCTAACCGTGCCTGCTCTTCCCCTCTCCCATGATCTGGATTGTAAATCGACACTATAGGTCCTATGGTAACAGGTACTTGAAGAGCATCCGGTAATCCAAAAGACTCAACCTTTTCGGTGATTGGCGTCTTTTGTACCACAAACCTTCCCACTACACTCTGTATTGTGTTGTTTTGAGGTGTCTCCTCGCCTTTGATAGGTGTCCATTCCGATATAGGGAGTGGTGTAAACCCCTCTATGGCAGTCCCATCTTCCCTTGCGAGCCCTCTATCTTCAATTTCCCCAACTCTCGGAGGTGGTCTGTCTATCAACAATCTGTTTATCACATTGTCCTCCGACTCGCTCTCCTCATCCTCTTCCATGAGGTTCTTCCCACCTACCACCTCCCTCATTGGATACAACTTCTCTACCTCAATAGCCTGTACCCTCCATCTCTTTGCCTCCTCGTCCCATTTAGAATCTCGCACTGCTCTTACCGATCGAGTCAATCTTTGTTGACGCCTGTTCAAATTCCTATCGTGTGCCGCCCTAATCCATGCATTAAGGGCCTCAAACTGGGTTGGTCTAGGTGAGGGTTTCAATGAGGACATGGTTGCTTTTAGCCGATGTAACACCTCTAACTTAAACGTCCCGTACTTCGGGAACTGCATTTCCTCATTTCCTTCCGTAAGCTTATTCCAAGCCCCAATCCATAATATCGTATGCAACCCCACATTCGCTGCCATATAATGAGCTGGTGTACCCTCCGGCGGTGCCTCTTCCCCGTAATAATGTTCACTTCTTTTTCTTTTAAAAATCCCTTTCAAACACTTAAAGCACTTCATGATTTCTCTTTTCTCTGCGTTTGTTTACTTCCTGATGACAATCTACCAATCACCGCGCTGTTCTCGCTAACTGGCCTATCCGATCGCGACTTCCCACTGACGTCGCACCAGCCGCCCAATCGCGTCGCGGCTCTTGCCGATGTCACACCAACCGTCCTATCGCGTCGCGGCTCTTCACTCGCCACCCTTCGCAGCAGTTCCCCTCCTTTTTCAGCTCGTCTCCTCGGTCATGCGTGCATCCCATTCATACTCTGAAAAATGATTACTTCTGTCCAAGCGATCACCTTTCTTGACTGTACGCCCACAGTCTTTCTGTAGTTGTCCCCTTAACTTGACGAAATGTCTTTCCGTTTACTTCCAGACAATCGCCTTCTCTGATAGGTTACTCACACACAGTTACTCCCGACCAGCGTCCGTTACTCATACGCTCAATCTTACACTCCCCCTATCTCGGTCCCACGGCGGTCAATGGTACCTCATGACTTCCGTAATATGGTCGACAACTACTCTGGATGTTTGATACACCCAAAACCACTTAAGCTCTGGCCTGAACTTAAGATTCACCGGTTCACCCGTTTACCAGGTGACCAGTTCACCAGGTTGCGCGCGCTCACAACCTTCTCACAATCACGCTACAGGCATTCAACTCCGCAAGACATTACACTACAATTACAACACAAAACACCGCAATCTGTTCACGCATGACCCTTGTTACACTCACTCTCCTCCAATACTGCTGCTTTTCTCGCCCCGTCTGCACCTTCGGCGCACGATTCTTCCGCTGCTCGTCTCTCGATGTCTAGGGGCCTTGGGGTAAACTAACCTCTCTAGATTACCTTCCTCAAGAAGATAACCATCCTAAACTGCTACCAACTGTTAACGCGGGGTTTCTGGTCTTTATTTACCTTACCAGATCCCAAATCATGTCGACTGAATCGTTGGTACCTGTCATTGAGTAAAAGATAATCTACTACTAGGTTAGTCAATTAAGAACTTACACCACTCTAAATAACCACTGACCCAGTGATAAAGTTTAAAGATTTAATATAAAGTCAAAGATAACTGAAGATACAAACTTCTCAAGATGAGATTTAAAAGGTATACTGGTATCACTATAAACATAAATTCTTTGAATAATCTGAGTCTACAAAACAGAATAATAAGTACAAGTTCGAAAATCATCAGAGTTGCCAAAATGGATACAAGTTGCAACTTAAGAGTCATTACAGAAAAGAAAATTCAGGTTAGTCTGTCCCTACACTAGACTAAGTGACATCCCTACTTAACAAGATCTTTACCCCAAAAGGTGTCAGCCGTGGTGTCCTCCTAAGAAGATCACGCACTTCTCTTTCTCTCTTCTGTAAATAGGTCTCTTGTGATCAGCCTATCTGCCTACCCCACCGCTCTCTTAGGCTTCCAAAATCATCTGCTCTACTCTCCTCCCGGGTCGCTTTCCCTAATACAAAATCACATTTCCAATAGGAACGCCCCTCGGGATGCCCCTCACGTGGTATAAAATTTGGCGGTAGACTCCATGATGGTACTCTTCGGGACCCTCGTTAAAGTTGACCTTGGTTCCCAGGCTTCTTCTCCAGCGCGCCGGTACCCCCTGAAATTCCTGAAGACTCCTACAGGCCTGCGCCAAGCGCCACTGAACAAAGCCCCATTCATTTCAACTGATTAAGACCCCTTGCACCTGCATACAGGCCGTCCTACAGTGGGCCTCAAATTCCAGGCTCCACCATATCTATAGGTCGTAAAACATATGTAAAGCACAGTACTTGGCGCCTCTCGACTTCTTCTCTAACGAGCACATTGCAGATCAAAGAAACGACATTATCTGTTCGGGCCTACTTGATTTACATGAAGCGGGTCCCTGCACTCTGAAAACATTTAACTTGATTTAAACAGTATTCTTAACTAACACACGTTTCTATAATGCCTCACATCTATAAAACATATATTTCAGTACTAAATTCAATAATACCTTTAGATGAACAATGTCAACCCCACCTCACATTATTTTAGCAGCACGTTTAGATTTACTGTGAATTGCCATGAGGCCTACACATTTCAACTGGTTTGCAAGACTCTATTTTTCTCTTACATGATCACTTTAACATGAGAACGTGAGGTTTCCATATTCATTCTAACATTTCTATATTAGTCTTCACATTGCTATGATTATTGTTATTCTACTTGAACACTCTATATTTTTCACTACTGAGTATAAGACACTCTTGTGCATAGTATATTTAAACTAACTACGTGCTTGTAAATATGGTGCACCCATACATTTTTCAGATTTGTGCTCTCTCATCTCTTTTGTTTGACATTTGAGTTCCAAGCTCATATCCTCCTCCCCTAATACCCACCTGACTAATCACCCTTGTTACCCTGAGACTCATTTGTGAAAGGAGAGCATTTGGCCCACTTTGCATTGCCTCAATAGTCCAAACGGGAGGACACCAGTTGCAAATTACTGAAACCAAGATAATTGTGGCTCTGTAGCCTCAGCCTGCATGTGTTCTCCCCCCATGGGGTCTGAAACAATGCTGTTTCCAAGCATCGCATGCAGTAATGTAATGATTTTAAAGCCTGTTGTATTGGCTTTCCAGAGCTAGTAGAAAAGCAAAAAACAAGAAAACCTTCTCTATGGTATGTATATAAATTGAAGATGGAGAATTGAATATGAAGATTGAGTACAATTTAAAAATGTACAATAGTCTCTCATGCATTCAAATAGAAGGCACAAATATGAAATAACAAACCAGGAGGCAATCGCATGAGGTGAGAGAGTTCTACTGCTCTGGGTGGAGCCAAAAGCACCCTATGTATAGTTTAAAGAGTTGGTAATAATGTGTCTTCAGACATCTGTCCTTTCCCATGGCAGTGTTTACATCTCTCACATAGACGCCTTAATATGTGGTCATGAGTTCTTTTTATATTTGTGTGGCTGAATAGGAGCACTTGCAAATCGTAAAATGAAAAGTATGTAGACATTAGATCACTTTGCTTGGGCACCACACAATATAGCACGAGCACAAGGTTTCTTTAAATAGGTTATTGTGAGAACAGGAAGATTGAGGTGCTTACTATGAAGTTAGTGGTCCTACTGCAGACGGTGCAACATGCCGTCCGCTGTGGAACTGCCAAAGTCATGGTGCGATCGATAGCCAGATTAGGAGTTAAATCCTAGTCTGGCAGGTGGTCTTCAGACTGTCTAGCAGAGGTGGTCTAGTAGGCTCGTAGAAGCACCTAAAATGCAGACCGCTGTTCTCAGAGCGCCGACTGCACCTTCCTTCACAGTGTGTCATACATGATACACCATGCGGGAAATGCGGTTGCAAAACCAGAAGGACACTACATGTGCCTCCCCCACATGAAGCCCCAGAACCAAGAGCAGCAGGGGGCCTTTGTTCCTTATCCACCTCCCTTTTCAAATCAGGCTCACCTCCATGAAAAGGGCATTGGACAGGCAACTCCTAATATGCTTGGTGGTGCCACAGTGGCACAGCCAGCATATTAGTGCTCCTGACCACTGCACAACTGCCACAGGACCCTTGATCCCCAGCGGTCGCAGTGGTCCTGTGGTGGTTCGACTGCCACACTCATAATACTGTGGGCGGGCCTGCAGTGTGGTGGTGGTTGAACTACCACCACGGGTTCGGTGGTCCTAATGACCGTTGAACTCGTAATAAGGCCCTAAGTTATTTGCATAAGGTCAAAGGATGTTCAGCAGAGGCTGAAACTCTAACTTGTGTCCATAGTTCCAAAGAAAACTGCCAGCTTTGGACAGTAGGCTGCATCTGAAATGTTGTGCAAACGTCCATTCCCTTAAACAAGTCAAAAGAAGTGTCTTATCAAACCCAAAATCTTCAATGTATTGAATAACTTCTGACTCAAGATGTACAGAATGAGAGAAAATAGTTTATGATCTAATTTTAAGATAGACGTTTAAGAACCACATGAAACACTATCATTCCAAAAAGTATTTAAAGATATATATAGTTCACATGCTAATGTGATTATATTAATGTCAGAGTAGAATTTCTAGTCTGAACGCATCTTATAATTCAACAGATACAGGATGTTTTTTATTTTGCATTGAGATGATTATGAATGTCACAGGTGTATGATATAAAGTAATACAATGATACTGAAAATTATTCCTAGGTCATTTTAATCTCCAACCAGTTTGAAGCAAATCAATATGATATGATTTATTTATTCTGTTTGGAGATTACAACTAGCACCGGCTAAGCCAATAAGACTGGCCTTTTGTCAAAGGAACATGTTCTGTAATACATGGACATCTTAGTGAATGTTGCTCCCATTTGTCCTAGAAAGAAATTCTCATAATTAAACAATATATTGGTCTACAACAGTATTGAAGCTTGCATTAACAGCGTGAAGCTGTGCCTTCAAATAACAGCATTATAAAAGAGAGCAGACATTTAAGCTCACATGGTAAGTGAATATAATATGTAAATAAGAACAAATTGCATATTGGGTACTTTTAACAGAAGCCTCCATCTTTGAGAAAAACAATGTATGTTCACATCTTTGTAAACAAAAAAACTGTAAATCTAATACGTTATCACAAAAGCAAAGTACAACAAATGAACGTGCAACGGCAACTAGTGAATAGCACTGTGTCTTAATGCCATGACAATACTTTCTGACAGGAAAATCATCTTAAACTAAAAATGCAATAAACCAGTAATTAGAAAGTTTTTGCATCAGCAATGCTAATATAGCAAATAGTGCAAACCAGCTTGAGTGTAACAGTAGGACTATCTGGATCACAATTACAAATAGGGCACACCTTCCATGTTTGCACCACTGTGCAGTTTCAAACAGGCATGCCATGCGCAGAGAGGGTATGCACCCTATTATGTTGAATGCCTGCTCTCCGGGAAGGTGCAAACTCATACTACCCTGGGGGCAGCACATTCAAGTGAAATGTTATGTTATGTTATGTTATGTACTGTCTCTTCTATAGCGCGCGGCTACCCCAAAGGGTGTCCCGCGCTTTGGCAAAGAGACCTGAAACTAAAACACACAACACGGCAGCACGCAGTGGTCCAAGAAATTATGCAGAAAAGAGCCAAGTCTTCAGCTCCCGTCTGAAAGACAGGAGACTGTTGGCTTTCCGGAGGGTGATAGGGAGCTCATTCCAGCGGCATGCCACGAGGTACCGGAAAGACCGACCACCCATCCGGGCACGTCTGATAGACGGTACATCGGCCTTAGCCAACGCAGCCGACCGCAGCATCCTCCGCGGCGCATAAAAAACCATGCGCTTCCTGATGTAATTTGGGCCAACAGAATGAAGGGCCTTAAACGCCAGGGTAAGAATCTTAAATACGATTCTTTTGGAAATGGGCAGCCAATGCAGCTTTTTCAGCAGATCCGAGGCTCTTGCTTTCCGTGGAAGGCCGAAAATAGCTCTTGCTGCTGAATTCTGCACTATTTGCAGCCTGGCCAACAAATATTTAGGCAATCCCAAATATAGGGCATTGGCGTAGTCGAGTCGCGACCCAATTAACGCCTGAACAATAATTTTTTTATACTGCAAGGAGAGCAGCGGAAGAAATTTTCTAAGCATCTTTAGGATGCCGAAGCATTTCCCGGCCAGCCCGATAATTTGGGGTCTGAAAGAAAGGCCGTCATCGCACACCACCCCAAGGTTTTTAGCTTGGGTCGACGCCTTCTCCGGGGGAAACATGTCCTGGGGCCACCAAGATTTCCAGCAGGGGTCAGGAGCGCAGCCAAAAAAAAAGCAACTCAGACTTGTCTGAGTTGCATTTAAGGCTGTGCCGTTGAAACCATGCAAAGACCGCACTCAGACAGCCTTTGATCCTGGCGCCATCAAAAGCCTCGCCCTTCCTGCATGTAAACAGGACCTGGGTGTCATCAGCGTAGGATATAATCTGGGCACCAAAAGTCTCCGCTACCTCCGCCAGAGGGGCCATATAGATATTAAAAAGGGTGGGGCTCATAATAGACCCTTGAGGAACCCCCACCTCTAGCGGCGGCATTTCCGCGGAGAACGGAGGTGCCCAGATCACCTGTCGGGCCCCGATAGAAAGGATTGAAACCAATCCAACACCGTCCCTCGCAGCCCGATCTCCCAGAGTCTTTTGAGGAGACCGTCATGAGGGACGGTGTCGAAAGCTGCCGACAGGTCAAGCATGACTAACATAGCCTTTCCCCCTAGATCAAGAGTTTCCCTGATAGCTTCGGTAACCTCAAGGAGGGCTGTCTCCGTGCTATAATTAGCACGGAAACCTGATTGAGAATCGTGGAGGATGTTATTGCTCTCGATGAAGTTGGTAATCGAGAGCTGTACATGTTTCTCAACCACCTTCGCCAGAGCAGGGAGCAGGGAGATTGGCCTATAGTTAGCCTGCACCAGGGGATCTAATGAAGGCTTCTTGAGTAACGGCAGAATCATCGCATGTTTCCATGCCCGTGGAACCACAAAGCGGCTGAAGCAAAGCCTCTCCAGTTTTCAATGTGCAGGCTGCAACCTGCCTGTAATTTTAAGAGGGGCGAAATATCCACTTGCAGATGGGTGCAGTGAGTGACTGCACCTGCCTGCATTGGGATCCACCTTTCATGGCACACTGTCAGTGCACTTCCTGACAGCAACTTTGCTTTTGTGCCTGTGTCCATTATATGGGGCAGACACAGAAATAAAGAGATTCCCTTATTTGCATGGGGCCATGCCCCAATGCAAATGAAGAAGTGCAACATGTGCGCCAGTGCTATCTGTATTACAGAAGGCGCCGCAAAAATGTCTGCGGCCCCTTCTACAATACCAAAGTGCCCTAGGGGAGCACAAACCGGTACATATGGGCACTTTCTATAATACAGCCCCTGATCAAAATCTAATGGTAACATAAATGGGACAATCTAACCATCTACCAAATGCCCTTTTCTTGTTGAAAGCCCATTCAGGCAAATCAAACTTTGAACAACACACAAAAGCTAAAAGCCGAAGGGAACTGGACAAAAGCAACGGGCCATGCCCCCACTCCAAATTGTCCAGTACTCTAATTCTTCCCCTTCTGGGAGCCAATTTGTTGATTTGCCCCCAATATGTCTCCTGGGGTCATGGAAATCCCACTAGATGTCAGTGTTCTGTTCCCGGGTTAGGCCCATGTAGCAAAGCTGCTCATTTCTTACATTGTCTTCTTTTTCACAATAATATTTCAGCTGTGAACTTTTTTCACATATTTGCGTGCATGACAATGATGGATTAGTTTCTCTGAATCTACTTTGTTTACACATCTATCTTCCCATAACATTATTACGATGCCTCAAACACCATGTACAAGACTTTTTTATGCACTATGCACAAATGTAGTTCTATCTTTATCCACGGGGAAAAAGGCCTATCTACATAACATCAAAATATTAGCAGAGGATGCACTTTAGCTGACACCGAGGGTCCCTGCATGCTGACACCTCATCACGCAGTCTGATATCTCCGTAAGGCAGGTCCTGTTCATGACCAAGACAGGCTCCTACATTCTCTCCAGCCAGATAAATGGGGTTGGATCGTCCCTTGGGGGGATTCTTGGCTTCACACATACACACACTCTAGGTACACGCAAAGGAGGGTTTGCATTGTAGGAGTACACCTGATTACTGCCTTGTTTATATGCCTGCATATATACACTGTTTTAGCACTATGGTAGAACTATATCTACTGTTCACTGTTTGGGTGCTTGTAATAACTTTCTTCTGCTTCTGTCTACTGATTATTGCAGCACATGTATTCTATACAAGAATACAATGTGTTCAATAAATATATTGAAAACGTCCTAGTGTGTATTCTCTGTATATTTCTCTGAGCACAAGTAAGCACAAGTGCCTGAGAGAAAGGTTCTAATATGTTACAAAGATCCCTGAGGGATGCGGGTTGTCATGTTCAGTGGTTGCCAGAAACCACTTGCTTCCTAGTAAGGTTAGGGGGGATTACAGTGGAACTGTAAACTAGCTGGTCTCAATGCCAAGATAACCTGCTGGGTCCCCAGAATCAGTCTAGGCACCTCACCTAAAGTTTATGTTGTCCAACAAACGTGCAGGTCCTACAGATTAATGGCAACTGTACTACATAGCACCTCCAATGCTGGTTGGCGTCTTATTTAACCGTCTATCTGAGTAGTTCAGTTGTGTTTTTCTCAGAGACCCTTAGTCATTTCCAAACCAGAGACATCTGTGATGGGAAGGAAAATCCACCTTAGCTGAATAGGTATACCCTATGTGTTGGCTGTAGGTTATTCAAGCTTGTAGGGTAAAAAATAAATTCCCACATTGTGCTAACCCTATCTCCATAAATTCATTTACTAAATTTCTTCCCTCTTCACACAATGTCCGAACACGGAGATAATGATGGAGTACAAGTAGTTATTATAAATATTACAGAAAATTGCAGACAGGCAGTTACTATGAAATTACAACACTTTGGTAACCCGGCAACGAGTGGAGACGTTATCTTCATAATCGAGGCACACAAAGCATTCAGAACAAAGGTATTCTATACTTGGGTTAAATTTCCATGTGCGGATAACCGTACACAATTGTTTCACACTTACATTGAAGATGTAACACCATATTTTGTCAGCTCCTACCTGAGCTCCCGATTCCTGGTACTGACTGAAGGAATGGAGTCGACCTAGAGCGGTGGATCTGGATTATCGGGATGTGGACCAATTGGGCATTGACCTTCGGTTTCAAAACCTCTAGTGCTTTATTAGCTGGGCGGGTCTGCTTGATTGTCTCCATCGACAAGGCTTCGGCTCCGGTAAAATCCGTACCGGCATGAGAGTACCAGCTGGTTTCAAGAACACCTTAGGAGAGGTAATGGGACCTAAAAATGTTAAAGTGGCACTTTACAAGATGGAGGGCTTTAATTCCTGGTTGACAGCGAGCACAGCAGGGGCATCTAGCTGGGTGAAGCAGGACCATGGAGGAGGCAACATGAGCTTGGCGCAAGACTGGAGCAGCCAAAGCACAAGGGGCTGCATTCATCTGCAGGATAGAGGCCAGTGCACAGATTACAAAAGGCAGATAAATAAAATGGATAACGTCGCAATCAGCAATAACAGATTTCTTCTGACCACCCGCTGGTGAGTCCTGGGTCTTCAGGATCAGCCAAGCCTAGTGGGAAGTACACACAGGCTATCTATGAGGGTGATGTCCCCCAGACTGAAGAGATGAAACTGATACACGCTGAATCAGCAACTGTAAGATGGTTGGACAATATTGAGGGAGAGCAAAACATCTGTAGTTGAACACTTAGGGGAAATCCCTCTCCAAGAGAAGGTGTCTCTGTCTCTGAAAGGGCACTTGAATCTGAGATTAGTTTGCAATCTGCTCTAAAATAAATGATGATCGCAAAAAGTAAGAGGGGGCACAGAGCCCAATGGGGCAGGGGATAATCTGGACCTACCCATGAAGGGGTTGAAAAATTCTATCTCCTCACAGATGAATCTGAGCCCTCTGATATGAGCCTTGGAACAAGTGATGAGGTGCCTTGCGACTCCCTGCTGGGCGATAGTGGTGGTAGCTTCTCCACAATGCAGAGTGGCACTGTGAAGTGAAATAAGAATCTGAAACCACAGAAGGCTCAAGGAAAGAAGGGGAAGCCCCTCTCTGAAAAATCTTGCCAACTGACAGAAGCACTAAAATGGAATTATTTTAGCACACGATTGGTAGGCCAGGCTGAGGGCCATGGGAGCTGGAACCTCTCTAGAGGAAGGCCCCAGCTAATACTGGGGAGGAGTTGGATGTGGCTAGATTAAAACGAATCCTGAATATGAATAAAGAACATCATGCAGAGACAAGATCTGAGGGCCATAGAGCCAGCGTCTCTAACAGCTACAAGGGAAGGTCAAAAAACTTGCATGTGTTGAGATTGGGGAGAAACTCAGATCAATAGAGGAGAGGACAAAAGAGGCTAAAGCCGAATTGGGGAGGCTCAAAGGTCAGGTTGAGATGCTGATGACTAATTGGTGGACATTTAAAACCGCCAAATGTGAAAAAATCTATGATTTGTTGGAATAAAGGAAGAGGTAGAGGGCAGTGGTATCAGATCTTTTATGCTTGACCTATTAAAGACTGCCTTCCCAGAACTTGTGTCTTGGAACTAGGAGATCAAAGTGCAAAGAATACATAGAGACCCACTCATGCGCAGGAATCCGAACTCTTCTGGAGGATCAACCAACAGTAGACCTCAGGCAGTTCTGATGTACTTTGGAAATTTCCTTCTCTGGCAAATCATTTTTGAGAAGGCTCGACTAGCTGCCCAGCAAAACATATCATTTTTTGTAAACCCTGATTTTGGAGATGCCACGGTGTTACGAAGGATGGCAGTTGAGGCAACTTATAAAGTATTTTTAAGAGGCTGGAGGGGAAGCGTTTTTATTGGCACCTGCTCAACTTAAACCAATTGTTAGGGGTCTAACCAGAACCTTCACTTTCTGAAATACAGGCTAAAGAATATTTAATTAGTTTGGGCTCATATAACACTAGTTCCTTTCAGGAGCCTAACAACACGGCCATGGCTCAAAATGTGAATAGGTATAATCTCTTTAAAGTAATGGGAGGCACATTGGCGATATTGATCAGGGAAGATGAGGCTGGGGGAAGAGGCCAGCATACCGAAAGCCAGCAGGATCATTGCTGTTTTTTGGCTTCTGAAATAAAACTCTAATCATGGGGGGTGTTTGGATAGGGAGCCAGAGGGCCGGGGCGGGCAGAGGCATGTGAGGGAATGAACAGACCAGTCTTGGGGGTGCCTGTCTGCCTCTAGTAGAAGGCTGGGGAAGGGAGAGTTAGGACATAGGTGAAGCAGGAAGGGAAGATGGAGTAGGAAGGGAGAGGGGACAAGAGTTAGAGATGGTTGGATATGGTTTGGTTTTTCAAAGGGAAGGGGGAAGCAGTGAATGTCATAGCTAATCTGAGGAGGGACATTAAGATATATTGTCTGATGAGTGCAGGAACGGAGAACAGTTTGCAGAAATGGTGGCTGCCTGGTAGACTATTTCAAAAAGGATTGGGAAGGATATTAGAATGGTCGTTTAGCTGGTTGGAGTTGCAACAAGCTAATGGCTAAGGTACGTATTGCAACTTTAAATATTTGTGGCCTCAACGATAGTGGGAAAGGACAGAGGATAGCTCAGGGTTGAAAAGCTCTTAATGTGGACCTTTACTATTTGCAAGAAACACACACAGAGAGCTCAAACACAAAGATGTTGGTGGCATTGCATTTAGAAATAATTGCCAATACCACTTAAGCCTCTAAAACTAAAGCGGTAGCAATCTTACCACAGAGAGGGGTGGGTGATTGTGTACATAGTAAAGTGGATAGATTTGGTTGGTGGGTTATTGTGGAATGGTGATATGGTAAAGGTTCCTTTACTCTATGCACGGTTTATCGAGCGACTCTTGATGATCTGGGACTGGTATACTGGATTTTCTTTCAGTGGATCTGTCAGTTTGGCCGGCCCCTTATATCATCTGTGGGGATCTTAATCTTAATGGATCAAGATGTATGCAGCCAAAAATATCAAGCAGCTATGTAGGACGGAAGCTGCATTTGTTTAAAGCTCATACAAATCTTAAAAGGGAAAGAGGTTTGGCAGAAGTATGGGAGGAGTAAAGGGCATCCGACCCAGGCTATATGTATTATTTGGCTCCTCACCGGACTTTTGCCCGGTTCGATTATTTTTTGTTGTCATCAGAACAGTTAAGGGATCCTAAGATCGAACTATACCCTAAAGTAATGTCAGACCATAACCTGCTAGTAATGGAATTGGCTATGGATGGGATCACCTGGAACATTACTAGGTGGACCTTTGAGAGAGCCCTTTTGGTAGACTCCAGCTATAGGACCCATATGAATATTTGGATCCCCATAGTTCTTGATTCAAACTGGGGGAGTGCCACTCTGGGAGTGGCTTGGGACAACTTTAAGCAGGAAAAAGAGGAGAAACTTTGAGGTACAGTCTGGATTGGCAAAAACAGGAGAAATTACAGATAGCAGAATTATATCAAAACCTTATCAAAGCAGAACCTCACTAATATCAGAAATAAAACAAGGGGGAGTTAATGTTGAGATGGCCCAACAACAGTTAGTTACGGTTAAAACTCAAATCAATGCAATTACAGCAGGGAAAACGTCAGGAAAAGTCCTTGCTAAAAGAGAAGAGTGCTATGAATTTAATGAAAGGGTTGGCCACCTCTTTGCAATACACACTTGACAGAAGGTAGCTGGAGCACACATAAAGGAAATTAAAGATATGGGTGGCAAAATGGTCTCAGATCCTGAGGATATACGGGAAGTATTCAGTGACTATTATGCAAATCTTTATAATTCTCAATATCAAGAGGATGCACAGAATACTGAACAAGTGTTGGACTCAATGCCTGTGGAAGGATGAACAGAAGAGAAACAAGACATGCTAGGGTTAGGGTTTCTGTAGCGGAATTAAGAGCAACTCTCAAAGATCTAATCTTCAGGGGAAGCCTCTGGGACTGATCAAAAACCATTGAAGTTTTATGAACCATTTTGCTCAGTTTTAGTGCCGGATATGATAGAACTCTTTGTTCAGTTGCAGAAGGGAGGCATAGCTCCTGAATCCTGTATGAGTGTTAATATTGTAGTGTTCTTACATAAAGGTAAGAGACTGGCTGACCCAGGGTCATATCATCCCATCACACTGATCGACAGTGATATGAAGCTGTACTCCAAGATGCTTGCTACCCAGATGAGTCAAATTATAGCTATGAAGGTATCAGAGAATAAACATGGTTTTATCCTGGGTAGGGATACCACAGATCATATATGATGGGAGAATATGCTCTTTGATGTAGCGGAGGTTGTGGGCAAACCAATGGATGTTGTCCTGATGGATGCCTAGAAGGCATTTGACAGAGTCAATTGGGAATATCTTTGGGCAATTATGAAAAGTTTTCGGAATGTGCTTTATAAAAGCAATACAAGCACTGTATAGTTGTCCTGTGACCAGGTTGCAAATCTTGTGAAATCAATTAGGATTAATTAATATTGAGAGAGGAATGAGGCAGGGATGTACCTGCTCTCTTTTGATATTTGTATCTATATAGACCCTTTAATCTGCAAATAAGAAGCTAATTCAGCTCTAGTCCCAGTCAAACCTAAAGGATTTGAAACCAAAACTTAGGCTCACGCAGATGATATTCGTGTTGCATTAACAGATCCAACATCCACTATGTTGATAGTGGAGCAGGGAGCAATTGAATTTGGGAAAAGCTCAGGCTATTCTCTCAATCGACTAAAAACGCAACTGGTAGTGAATCAGTTTGTTGTTAGTCAAGATCCAAGGGTGGTTAAGCAGGCGGTCTACCTGGAAATAAAGATAGGGGCAAAGATAGATCAGTTGGTCAAGAATAATATCGGACCAATATAAGCAAAACAAGATATAGAGCAATAGCACAATCTTCATTTGTCTCTTGTTTGTGACTGTAATATCATAAAAATGCTGCTTCTACTAAAGATTTTAAATATTTTAGATCTATTCCACTTGGGTTTGAGAAATTTTGGTTCAAAGCATTAGACACTCTTGTGTCTAGGTTCATATGGCAAAACAAGCAGGGCAACTAAATATTTAACATTACCCAGAGAATGGGGCGGGGGAGTTTGGGCTCTCCCAAACTTTAAAGCTTACCCGGCTGCTCTCCAATATATGTGGGTTCTTTTGAGTAATAGGGAGGAAATACCCAAGTCTATACAGGGTGGGACATCAATTTTCAAGCTAAAAATAGGATTGGTAGCTAAACGATGCCTCCTAAAACAGCTAGAACCCAGCTATTACAAGAAAGTTAAGTTCAAGGTGCTTGGAGCAGACTATAAATACTTGACTGACCTAAGAGAGAAATTTGGAGTGAGGAGATACAATTGGTACACTTTGCTAAAAAGAACCCCTCAGTCCCTGGAACATTTCAGGATGCATGTTTGGCTAGATGGGAGAAATTGGGATTATGTAGAATGGGAGATCTCTTTCAAGATCAGGGGTATGATTCATGTGAGGAATTTAGGATTAAGGTCAATCTGAATCAAAATGATTTTTTCAAATATCAGCAAATTCACTGCTTTTTAAACAAGAAAGCTGGGGGGCGGTGGAGTTGGATATTCTTCTTAGTGCAGAATAACTCTCTATTAGTGCAATACATATCTAGCTTTGTAAACAGGCACCAGACGATCTTGAAAAGCATAATGTTAAATGGCAGGCAAAGCAGAGGTTTGAACAATATACCTTCCATGATTCTCTGGAAATAAGTTGTACAGTGCTGTACCCTTCAGGGCTACAAGTACAGCACTATAAGACAATCTTCGATTTGTATTTTATACACCTATATCACTTTCAATGAGGGTGATACAGTACCTATTTCATACAGATCATATTTGTACACAAATTCTGAAATAAGTTTTGCACCCACTGATAACATTCTGACAGTTGTAGAGACTGCTGTAGTGAGAGAGAGAACGACCTCAGGGAAAACACATTATTGTTGTTATCCCAGTACTGACCTTAGAGGCCAGTACCAAAGCAAGTGTCCCAAATGCCCAAAGCATTACATCCATGATTTGGTGATGTGCCCCTAATCTGTCCCCAGGGAGTCACAGAAATCCCTCTGGATGTCAGGGAGTTTATTTTAAGAGGAAAGAAAGCTGTTGGGCAACCTTCTTTGCCAAAGGACTATGCTGCCAACCCCAGAGAGGCATTTC
The DNA here is from genome assembly GCF_964261635.1 of Lissotriton helveticus. Lineage (NCBI taxonomy): Eukaryota > Metazoa > Chordata > Amphibia > Caudata > Salamandridae > Lissotriton > Lissotriton helveticus. The sequence goes on from NC_136070.1 coordinate 292,271,130, forward strand.
AGTGTTTCTGCCCCACCTGTGAGGCATATTGAGGGGTTTGTCACAATCAGCATCCAGGGCAGTAGAAAGTCCACTTGGCAGAAATATTTAAAAAAACATTTAAAAAAAGGGATCAGGCTTCCACCATCGCACAGGGCCTTTCCCTACTTCAAAGTAAACAGTACAGTTTTCTGCCCCCGAAAGGCAGATTGTGGGTTCTCCCACACTCTGCCCACTAGGAGCCTAGAAGGCCCACTTGACACCATTGATTTTGTTTCTATAAAAGTGGTGGGGCGGCCACCCTGGCATAGGGCCAGCCACCAACACAAAAGTGGAAAATACACTCTTTCTGCATCCTCTAGGATCAAGTGTGTGACAGAAAGGCCACTAGAAGCCAGAGAGTTAATTTTTGTACACAAACAAAAGGGGTGGTAGCCTACCCTGGCATAGGTGCCATGGTTCAAACTCAAAATGGACAATTTAATCCTTCTGCCTCCGTAGAGGCAGAACAGGAGTTTACCCCCAATTTGCCTCACAGTAGAGTAGTAAGCCCACTCAACTCCAGGGGAAATACCTTTTTTCTATAAAACAATTATATATGGGGTGGCCCAGCCTTGTGTAGAGCCATGCCTTCAACCCCAAAGTGGTAAATACAGTCTTTCTGCCCTCTGGGAGAAAGACTTTTTTTTTCCCCAATCTGCCCCGTGAGTGGTAGAAAGTCCACTTGAACACAGGGAGTTTAATTTTCTTTACACAAAATAAAGTGTGGGGTGGCCCACCCTGGCATAGAGCCATTGCCCAAACCTCCAAGGGGAAAGTTAGTCTTTCTGCCTGTCCATAGAAGACAAGATTGGGGTTTACCCATATCTGGCTCCCCATCATAGGGTAGCTAGCCCTCCAGATACCAGGGAAAATATGTAAAAAACGATAGGGATGGGGGACTAGTATAGGGTCATGCCCTCAATGCCAAAGTGGAAAATACAGTCTTTTTGCCTCCTTCAAAGCAGATAGGAGGTTAGGTCACAATCTGCCCCAAAGGGGGTAGAAAGTCTTTTAGACATTGGGCAAAATATTTTTTCAAAAGGAGTGGCCCATCCTGACATAGGGCTATACCCACATCACAAATGGGACAATGCAGTCTTTCTGCTCTTCTTGCGAAGCAGATTAGAGGGCGCCTACAATTTGCCTCCCACCCTATGGTAGAAAGCACATTAGACAGCAGGGATTTTATAGTGGGGGAAAAGGAGTGGTCGCTTCCAACTCACTAGATTTCGCTTTCATCCCTAAAGTCTCAATAACTTTTCTGGTTCTCTCAGGACTAATGTATCTGCATCCCAATGGCAAGTGAGAATACATTTTGATTCTTTTGGGTGTTGTTTTTACATATTGGCCAGAAGAGTGGAGCTAAATCCTGTTTTGACCCACTTACCATTCAGAATTGCTGCTCTCTTAGGGCTTAGGTCATCTGGCATCTGGGGAAACCTAGCATACCCGGACGTTACTGAAATATGGGTGAGATTCCGCACAAGGATCCCACAATGTATTCTTACTCACAGGGCCATGCAAACCTCACACTTTGCCTTATATCACACATTTACCTTGCATTTCTGTGACGTACATTTCATGAATCCGTAGCAATTCAGAATATTCAGAAAATTCCAACCACCCATTGGTTTGCAATTAGTCCCAATTGCAAACCAAAATGCATTCTGTGGCTAGGCCTAGTGTCCACAAAACAAATGTCTGCAAAATTCCATGTGTAGATATTGGCAATATCTGATCCACCTTTCCCTGACTGTTCCCAAGTGCTGCTACAGCGTGGAGATACCCCGACTGGGGTGATTCATGCGCTGTTTAAATGATATAAATAAATACATAAATATGGGTAGACATGGTAATTAGTCCCAGGCTCATCCACGACCTAGTGAAATCTACTCGACCCAGGCATTTCTGAAAACAAGACACTCAGGGGTGTCCAGAGTGATGTGCCCCAAATATATCCTACAACTTTTTCTTACCCACAATGCACTGCAAACCTCAAACATTGCCCAAAATCATACGTTTTTCTTGGCATTTCTGTGATGTAAACAGAAATCTACAAAATTCCTATCAACCAATGTTCCCCCAGATATCCTCATAAAAACACTACCCCACTGTGTGGTTGGGCCTAGTACCCGCGAAATGAAGGGGTCAACAAAATCATTGGGAGTCCTAATTGGGGGGCTCAATGGCAGTGACGTCCTTATGCCATAGATGTTTAGACCTCACCTTTGACACTAATCCTCTGTAACAGGATTCTGATTAATTACTACTGTGGTAGGCTAATTCAACCTGTAGATTGATAGCAACTTTTTGTAGGAATGGCATTGTCGTTAGCATAGAGTTGCCTGTGAATTTTTCAAATCTCTGTAACATTGTTTGATTCAGGACCCCAACCATGCAACATAAATCATACTTTCCCTTGTGTTGATTTTGTTGCACATGAAGCATGAATTTCCCAGTTCTCCTTAACATAGTTAGAGACCATATGCCTTCCAAACTTAGGCATTGCCCTACTATTCTCACTAGGCTATGTGGACATGGTCCTTTAGATACTGTAGAAATTTCCTGTAATAAAGTATGCCATGATAAAGATGAGGTGGCAGAAGTAGCTGTTGTAGTATTAGCACCTTCTGGGAGTATTCTCTTTCGATGTTGAGTGACTCTCTCAATTGGGGATGGAAGTGATTAAGTGAGTATATCCCTTGCTCAACATGCTTTCACCTGCCAATGTTTCTTTGCTGTTGTGTTTTCTCCCTTCCCTGAGCCCTGTACATATACATGGACATAAAGGGTTAAAGGATCCAACAAAAGGCAGAACAGGTGGAATATGAGACATGGTGGGATGCATAATTGTTATTTCCAATACATTTTCCATGGTAAATTATATTGAACCTCATGCCAGAATGTAAATTTTCTGCCAGTTGTGGTGGAAACAAGCCAGAGGTAGGGGGCCATGAGGTCATGATGTCATACAATATAGCAGAGGTTACTATGATTGTTGCTTTTTAGCTGTTACCCAGTAGTGTAAGATTTCTTAACATTAGAAGTGCGCATCATGGCCATTGTACACTGGACTACATGTAAATGTGATGTGTTTCAATTAGGTGTTTTAGGTTCAGACAAGGACTGGGTGTTCCACATTTTTGTTTGCAAGAAGTATGTGGGCCCATTACTTCTGCAAGTATGCCTATTGTTGATTAGTGGATGCACGGTTCAATTCCACCATTTACCTTTGGGTAATATATAAAGTTGAATTACCTAGTATTCTGAGTCAAAGTGCTGATGTATCTGTGATGCTCACTCCTTCCTATGTTTCTGGCTCAAAGATTGATTTAATCAGCTCTCCATTGGTGATGGTGGAGATGCTGTGCTAGGGCACTCTACAGTTGCAGCAGATTCCTGCATCCTGTTTACATCTCTTTCCTTGGCATAGAACTGGAGAAAACACTGGTGTTAGACATTTTAATAGTTAAGTGGAAGAAAACCCAAGCTTAAGTGTATAAAGTTCCTGTTGGAAATTGGGTTATTGGTCGAGGGGAGTGAAACCCACCTCAAGCAGGAACCACAATCTCTGTCAGGGTGAAACACAAGTAAACCCCAAATCAACATGTGCTTCCCCCGCTGGTAGCTTGGCACTAACCCAGTCAGGCATGTTTAAAATATGTATGCAGCACTTCAAACAGTAATACAATGAAAACACAGCATACAAAAAATCCCACAACAATTTAAGAAAAATAGAATAAAATGTAAGAAATTATTTGACACCAAAAACAACAAAAATCTTATCAATAGAACTGGAGATATGCAATTGTATAGTGCGTAGAAGCACAAAGCGCCACCTTTGGTTATCTCATTGTGTTGGACTGGGACAAAGTCATAAGTTCAGGTAGATAGAGATGGAAAATGGGCCAGATACAGGGACTAATTTAGATCCGCTGTACAAGAGTATCTTAAATCCTGGTTACAGAGCATTGTGAGATCCCGATTCCAGGATGAGGTGTGTAGTGGTGGCTCCGAGGAGCTTGTAGCCTGCGATGTGAGGTCCTGCATCATCGTTGAGGATGCTGTTGATGAGGGGCTTGCAATATGAAGTCCTGTATTGGGGATGTATGTGTTACACAGTGGTGCGTCCGAAGCAGAGCTGTAAAGGGATGTGTCACACTGCATCGGTTCTGCCCACAGGACTACAGATGGGCTGGCAGAGGAACTTCTGTTCCACTTCAAAGGGTCCAGGTCTGGAATGGCCCCACTTGAGGGACATATCTCATAGCAGACTGAGCCCAGGTGCTGGGTTCAAGATGGTTGGAGCCTGTTCTGTCCCTGAGGCTTCTGATCAGGAGCCAGACAACTTGTTCATACAGTTACTCTGGTGATCCTGGGGTCATGATTCAGGTAGAGTCCTTCACTTAGGCAGCAGGGCAATGGAGTAGCAGTACTTCTGGCAGAACAGCACAACTGAACGTATGAGTCTTCCACATGTAACCAGGTGTACTGAAGAGTAAGGTTTGAGGGTCCAAAAATGTATACTTGGTGCCAACCTTGAAGTAGGAGAAGGTTCTGGAGTTTTCCAACCACAGAAGTGTTTGAACTTCCTGCCTCCCTGCCCTGGTCCCAGATTGTCTCAGGTCACAATGGCCTAGCATCAAACCCTTTGTGAGTATTCGGAGGCAGAGCCTTTGTGTACAAGTGAAGTGTGGTATGTGACACCTCCTACCCCTGCTCAAGTCAGAAATGGTCCATCCTTTCAATACCTATGACCTTTTGCTTCACTGTCTAGGAGCAGTACACAAAGACCAATGGCCAGCTCCACCAAGTCCTGTCACCCAGAATGAGGGCAGCAGACACCAAATGGGTGGGACAAAAAGAATGGCAAATTTCTAAAAGTGGCATTTTCAGAATTGTGACTGAAAATCCGGATTTACCTTTAAAGTCCTTTAACTACAATTCTTTTGACACCAAACTTGACATTCCCATCTGCTCCCAAGTGAACGTATTAAATATAATAAGTTAAACTAATCATATCCTGTGAAATGTGCATGCCTGGCAGTAGTGAAAAACGAATTTAAGAGTTTTTCACTACTGGAAAATGCAAAAGTTAAATGTACATGTTCAACTTTTTAAATCCACTGCACCCTGCCTCTTGTTTTGTTTGAACCTACCGTAGAGGTAACTAATATGTGTAAAATTTGAAAGTTTAGGCCAGGCAAAAGGTTTATTTTGCAAGGTTGTCATGGTAGTTTTAAAACTGCACACACAGGCTGCAATAGCAGGCTTGAGGCATGTTTAAAGGGCTACTTAATGGGTGACACAATCAGAGATGGAGCTAAATGTCCAGCTGCTAAAAGCTAATTAGATTCCACATACATTTTTAAATGGAAGCTGAATTCAATGTCAAACAGCTTATGTCTCCAGATCATTCCAAAATAGCTCAGAAGTCATTATGTGTGTTGAAGATGGAGATATGTAATCTCTTTCCTCACTGACCAATCTGCAGAACTAGTTCAAATATCGATTAAAAGTAAGTTGAATGACATTGAGAACTACTTTAGCATCATTAACACCTAGTCAAAATGTTGACTCACTGCAGTGAAAGCACAATTAAAACCCCCATTAGTGTAGAGATGTTACACTGGGAGTTGTCATTTCCGATGCTAAATTAAAATAGGAGGCACACTTGCTGTAGTGACACAGCATTGAGAACTTCCAAATCGGCACTGAGAGCACCATTTAGTGCAGTAACTTCAAACGGGGAGCACAAAATGGCTGTGGCCTTACAACGTGTCTGCAGTTATTTAGGAGCTGTCATAAAACTAGGATTAAGCAAGGGGATAATGGCAAAAAGTCCTTCCCTGCAAATTACACTTTTTTAAGAAAAATCCTCTACGTTTACTATGTACAAAAAAAGTCACTTGAGATACTGACAGGAGACTGGTTAAAGCATAAAATGTCTCACAGATCTGGCACTAAAGAATTTTAAGCAAAATATTTTCTGCTTGAACCAGTTTTACAGTTAAGAGTAGGGGGTGGGTGAAAATTCCTCCCCGCCGGAGGAGTTCACAGAGTTCTGCTCACTCCGTGTTCCACTTGGAATGCGGAGTTCCAGCAAAACTCCACCAATTGTCGCGTGGCGGAGTCTTTTCATGCACCCGGCTCACCGACTTAAATTTGCATCACCTAATGTGATATTTGGGTGCTAGAACGACACCCAGCGAGATTTCTGAACGTGATCGGTCGCGGCAGGTCGCAACCATTCACTTTGAGAAAGCTGCAGCTTAAGTAAAAAATCTACTCAAGCAGCAGAAATCAGCAATGCCCTATGTTGCACCGTGTGGTGCTGTTCGCACTGATTTTACAGCGTGGAATATGATCCTGGCATTGAAAAAATCACCCAAATGTTCCCAATTTCATCCGCTGGCAAGACTCCGTAGAATCTTACTGAGTTTTCATGTAACTCTCCTGATTTCTCCCCACCCCCAATTAAAGTCACATGGAAATGAGTAACTGACAAAGCAGAATAAAATGCTCAAAATATGATTACTACAGAAACTTTGAATTACACACAATTTCACTTGTGAAAGGTTTGTATTAATTACCAGCAATTTTCATTATTGTGATTCCACACTTCACAATGTGCAACACATTTTTATATTAAATATTCATGTAAATTCATATTATAAATGTAATTTTTTGTAGGAAATAATAAAACATTATACATCAGTAATACCTTTATTTTGATTTGCCTTTAATTTACATATATTATATAAAAAAATTCTAAAGTTTACATTGGAAAATAAATTCCCACCTAAAGTAAGAAATAAATCCTCTATATTAACGATTAATACAAGTGGTGTATAAAATAAATAAAAAGTAATATTAGATATATTTTATTAGCACATTTTAGTAAATGTTAAATTCAAAATAGAGTACTAAAATATTGTAAAATTATAAAAAGAATATGTACTATTTCATATACTTTTGGTATCATAAAAGCATATGTGGTATAATTTTCTTTTCTTAACTATTTAAAATATTTTAATTTAATGTAACATTATTATATATTTGGTTTTATTTTAATTTCCTACCTCCATCATTTTCTATGGGAGGTTCTTGTGAGTGATGCAGTATCAATAGATTGCCATTTGTGCTGCTGGAATTAGTACTGGTTTTTAATAGCAGTAACTTACAGTTGGATTTTGTAAATAATCAACATCAAATATTTTCAATAGTTTTTTCAATTTAAATCAACCCTTTTACTTGTCCCAATTTTTTATCAAAGGGAGACTCCATAGTCGAAGCAAAGATCTTCATGTGGTAGATTAAACTGAAAATAAAAAAGTGTATTCAACGCTAAAAATTCAAATAGTTTTGAATTAAATATTTATTCAAATTACTATTATATATTTCAAATGTAGAACAAAACAAATAAATGATACAACATATTTATCTATTTTAATTCATTTTACAAAACAATTGATATAATAAAGTAAATTACAATTTTCGTTGAAGTTTTTATTTTTTAATAACACAGTACCCATATAAAAAACGTTAATTATGGTTTAATATTTATTGAAATTGATGTATAGATGTGATTATGAGTAATTTAAATATATATATTTTTAAATTTCATAAAAAATTGTTGATAAAATATTTTAAAAATAAATGACATATTTATTTGATTTATATGTTTATCATTATTTTACATTTATTTATATTTTTGACAATGTGAAATAATTCAAATAAATGTATCATTATGGGCCATCATTGCGCATTTATTTAAAGTCCCTACTTCCATTATTTGCTATGAGATGGTGTTGCAGTAACAGTGGTTGTCAATTATGGGATGCTGGACTTACTATTAATTTGGCAGTAGTAATTTACACTCGTAATGTTGTCTCTACCCCCTTTGTCAGGGAGTAGTGACATGTAAGTTACATTTTTTGACTTTATACACTGATTTTTTGAAAAACTAAAAAAGTAGTAGACTTACTCAAAAGTGTAAATTTCTAAAAGCGTAATTTACCTTTGTGAATCTGTCCCAATGTCTTTCAGTTTGCTATATCCTTAGGGAAACTGTACTGTGTTTACCCTATATATTTCTCCCCTTCATTCATGTTCTACCCAGTCACAGGGAACTTAGGTTTTAAGAGATATATTTTCTATGGACAGAATTATTCCTCATCTCTCCCAACTTCGAAACACATAGACACACAGAACACCACATGGCTAGCGACCTGTCTTCTCCTTTTTCACTCAGACACCTAGTCACTTTTTTCAGAGCATCTCCAAGCATGGATTTGAAGACTCAGCATGTCCCTTGAACGGTTTTCAGTGGGTTCTGTCTTCAACCAGATATATAAACTTCCGAAAGAATCTATAAATAACTTTTTTTTTCTTTCATATGAAGTTCCCTCCAACACAAATTAGAGTGTTTCCCTTTAGTACACTTTTAACGGACCAAAAAGAATGGACTGACATCACTGATGCCTCTCTTCAAAAAGTAAACTTCGGGCCTGATTACAATGCTGTAGGAAACAGTTCCGACCCTCCGTTGGAGCCATTCCCACGGCATCGTAACCAACTGTTTGGATTCATTTCAGACCAACCCAATTGGATGGAGTTGGTCAGAAAGCAATCTGATGCCGGATTCCAAAGGCTTCCAATGGGCTTGGAGAGCTTGTCTGCCATTCAGAATGCCTCCATTAGTTCCAAGGGTACCTCTTCCTGCCTGGGGATTGCAATGTCATATTCTGACAGCCTTTCTGTGCCGGCCTTTCCAACACAGAAAGGCTGTGGGACGTCGACTTTGGGGGCCCCCAAGAGGGTTTCCATGGGTGCACGGTCACTGGTGGGAGGCTGAGGGGGAACCTATGATTCCCCCTGTTGATCCCTGCACCCTGTGGCAGGCAACTTGAGGTGCCTGCCACAGGGTGCAGGGATGAATTGCAACTCATCTCTTTACAATGAGAGCATGCATTCCGGGCAGGGTGCATGCTCTCATTGTGAAGAATAGGAAAGCGACCGAAAATTGGGGGGTTGGGACCACCGACAGGAGGTCGGTTGGTTCCAGAACCAAATTGATGTCGGATGGACTCAGGTCCATCCGACATCAAAATCACCCCTTTAGCTGTAAAAATCCACGGTGCCACAGAAGTATATTCTGTGTTGTATGAAAAGGAAAAAAAATAAAATGGGTTACAATTACTAACTCTTCTTATTTTAAAATGCTTCAGACTTCTTGATTTGACATCTTAAAAGTAGAGTGTTAGTAATCAAGAGGCTACGTGCTATGGGTCATATTTACTAATCTTTCAATCAACGCAGGACAGCAAGCAAAGTTCTGTGCTGCGATTCGTGAAACTGACAGTGGAGAAATGCTCCATATTTACCAATCTGGAATTGTGTCAAATCCATTGGTGGATGTAGGGGAACACCCATGCTCCACTCATGGAATGCTTCCCAGCTCAAAATATAACATAAAGCAGTGAAAGCTACTGTGTTGTTTTATTATATTTTTATACAAAGCCACGCAAGGCGGCACAAATTGCTCCTTGCATGGCTTTGTAAAGATTACTAAATCCTTTGTGTAGTCCTTGCATCAGCTTGAGCAATGTAAGGACAGTGCAAAGGCTTAGTAAATTTGGGCCCTTTTTGCAAAACAAAGGTTTTGTGAGAGCAAAAGTGTTATCAGCAATCTACTATATTCATTTTGCAAGTCAAGAATGCTCTTCCTACTTTCCCATTTGCAAAATAGAATTTGCAGTCCATTCTTGATCTCATTTATGAGGTGGAATGAAATGAGTATCCGCTACTATTCCCATGTTGTAGTGAAGTGTATTAATAGTTTGCAGATGATAAGTGTTTCACAAACCGTAATGCATCCTGTTTAATGCCTTGCCCTTTGTGAGCCATGTTGATCAACCTCAAGGGAGCAGAAAGCCATCGAGAGGATCACTGCCTACTTCCCGTGATGTGACAGAAAACATGTTTTTAAAAAAGCACCACTGGATCATTTAAGTAACGGAGGCTGTTTTAAACAAAATCTGCCAAATTAATATTCATTAGGCAGATGGCTCTGTGACCCTGTGTGCCTAGAGATTTTTTTATGCGACATATCAGTACATTGGCCCTTATTGTGATGTCAGGCAGAACACCACTGACAATCGGTGGTGGTCCACCCAACATACAGCACATCAGTCTGATCACTGCATTACAATGCAGCCAGTTGTACTGCAGAGAACGGGGGGTAGGACCACTGCCTATGACAGGATCCAAGATTCTGTTGGGGTGGCAGTCGGAATGCTAACCCTCCAATGGAGGTGATGCCTGAGCAAACAATGCTGTATGGATTACGATGTCCATTTCTGACTGCCTTTTTATGGTAGTCCCAGCGTCATGAAAAGGCAGACAGAAAGGAACTTTCGGGGCCCTAAGTAGGGCCCCCATCCCCCTTATACCACTGTTCAGTGGACATGAGGGCACATGTAGTGCTACCATGCATATTCATGCACCGTGTGCCAGGCATCTTTACTAGGGCTGCAGCCAAAGCCACAGTGTTATAGAACACTTTTCCATCCATCAACCTGGTGTGCACATAGGAATTGGGTGGTCGGAATGACGCCTGACTGTTGGAAGGTTTCTGGACCGCCGTGGTGTCGGACAGAGGTCCGACCATCTTGCATCATAATGATCCGAATTGCTCAAAATCAGAGACAGGTCTCAAAAAGTCAGTGCACAATTTGCAACCACTTTTTGCAGCCTGTCTCTGCGGATTTGGGTATGGAGTTTCTTGATCAAGTTGGTTGACAACAGCTAAAGGACACCAAATTTCCTGTAGACAACTAAAATATAGTCTCATTGTTAGGGAATAAGGGCCCTACATGTTTGATAATAGTTACACCACCAATGTCCGTTCGCCTAACACTGCCCTGTCTGCTTCAATAACTTCCACCAATTTAGGATTCCATAACAAGATGTGTAACTTGGGTTTAGACTAGAAATGTTGTTGTTGTGACACATCTGAAATTATAAGCAATGCATGATAACTTTATTCCTTGTAATTCCCTCCACCCACCAGATATTTCACCAACAAAAAGCTGTTGTCATTTATGGGTTAGAATTGATGAACAATGAGTGCAGTTATTCCAATTCATGCAGTAATTCACCAGTTTTCAGTAGACCCACAAGGTTGAACTGAATCACCTGCATTGTAGTATGAAATATGTCAGGGCAAAATTGTAAGGGTGGGGCAGTCATCGCACACTTCCTAATTCCTTCCCATCTGCAAACCCTTTTTGTCACATTAATGTGAATTTGCCACTTGACCCTGCATAGGTCTTTGGACTGCACTTATGCCTTTTCTCACCACTGCGATTAATCTCCTTCTTTAGTGTGAGCCTGTTTGCAGTTTGAAGGAGCCTACACCAGCTCTGTAAAAAGGCAGTTCAATGCAGTTACAAACCCTTCTGCAATGATGAACCTCATCACTCTATTTATAGTCACTAGCTCAGTGCAGTCAGTTGATTTCCATATTTGTTGGGCTGATAAATGGTTGATCTTGGGATAAACACAGATTAGTGAATCATTAACCTGCCCCCTTTGTTGCACATCTCTTAAAAAATGCAAGTATTAATGGATCTGCAGTGTAAGCACGCCTGTTTCCCTGTAAACATCTAAGTCTTTTCAGATACATACTTTGTATTTACAAAAACAACAAGAGGTTAATTTGTATTGATCTGTGGATTACATCTTGGATGGCTGACTCGATGCTTCAAATGCAGAAAGCCCTGCTTATTCTCTTTTATGGCAAATTTTGTCTGTTAAAAATCAATGCTTCGCAATGAGAAAATTCGCCCCAAAGCGATCACTGAAACGAAAATAGAGCCAAGAGCACTGACCAACAAAGAAAGAGAATGAAAATTACTGCATACTGCCTCACACATTGCATGCTACAAATATTCAACACGTAGAAACAGTTCTGCTAAATAGTTAGGATACATTTGCCTTCGATTTTACCTTACTCCTCAAACTTAACCCCTTGATTCCTGGTTTTGGTTCAACGCCCTTTTTAAAAACCAATACAGGAGAAAAATGCTATGCCATAAACCATGTATGCACATGCATGCAGCGTAAGCGGAATACGTCATTGTAGAGCTCCAAGTGATTCCATTCATTTTGGCGTCAAAAGCTCTGATTGTGACAAACATTGATTTCATAGCCTCAGTGTGGAGGTAGATTTGCCACAAAACCCCATTTCAAAGTTTTACATTCGGACTGAGGGACTTATTTATAGTTTAGCAGATGTGGACGAACAACCAAAATCTGATGTTGTATCATATGACTATATGTTTTAAGTAGACGTGCAGGTTATCTGACACATTAACCATACTCATTTTGCTTTCTTTTTACCTTACCACCACCCCAGTTTTAAATTTTTTATTAATTTCCTGTTCCAAGGAGTAGGAGGTAATTTTAGACACAATCTTGAAACCACAGATCCCATAACGTCTGTGGTGTGTGCAAGACAATTCCTCCTCGTGGAGGATAGACCCTATGATGATGCTAACGGTCATTAGTGCGTCTGCAGAATAACATGTCACTGGCCAAACATCACTGTTGAGGGTCTCACAATGATCTATATTTGAGATCCTCCTATCGAAAACTGTGTTTTCGTACTCCCTTTGATTTTTGTTCGTATTTTTCCTTCACCATGATATCCTAGTTGCCTTATTTAAAATTTGGGACAAGGTGGATTAACATCCTCATTTGTCCGCTGCCTCCACCATCTACCAACACCTCAATCAAAATTATGACGTGGGTTTAGAGTCCGACATCTGCTGGTGGATTCATGGAGTATAATACTCCACCCCACACTCAGACTCCTCAAACAGTATATAGAACTCATCCCTGCATCTGTGAGCCCAAGGAATGGTTGTAGTAGAGGCTGTGAACCAAATTAATTTCAAAATTTAATGTAAGCTTGCAGCAAAAGGCTTTTCTAACATATTTCTGAATTCAATGTAAAATTAACTTCTATGAAGCATGTACATGTTTCCTGGCAAAATGTTCTATTGTGTAGGAGTAACAATGTGATGTATGGTTGAATCTTTCTTTTAACAAATATATATCTTCAACACAATTATTAAGGAAATGCAAAAGTATATATCTCTATTTAGTGTGCAAAAACCAAGTGTTCATATTTTGTTAAGGCCAAAAGAGTATTTTCTACTATTAAGGAACATTTACATATTTTGAATTACGTTACACATATACTCAAGTTTGTAATATGTTAACATAAAAACATTTTGCTTTATTTTTAAAGTAAAATTGTATAGATATGAAGTTAACGGAGTGGAGCATGATATTTTAGGTTATGTAGCTAAGTTTTAAATATAACAAATACAAATCCCACAATGCATCCAAATTGTTATTTCTTAAATCACATTTTGTATAAAAATTACATTTAAACGTACATATATTTTAGCTAACAGTTGAAATGCAATAAAAACTTTTTTCTAGAAAATCTCTATATGTTTTCAAAAATAAACAAATATAACAAATTTTGCCCATACTTCATGTGAGTATAGTATAAAATAAACATATAATCTTTTTTGATTGTTTTATAACACAAACCTTTTATACATTGTTGCCCTATCCTTGCCTGTAGCAGAATTGTCATTGAAATGCAGCATAGGCTGCAATAGCAAAAAAACTATCTCTGCTCATGTACGATGCGAAGATGGGGTTTACTCAAACCTTGCAAGTAGACCAGTAAGACTGCAAGCTTGGTTTGTGCACTAACCCTATTTTGAGTGTAAGGCTCAAAAATATTTTCAACTCCTCAAGTGAAGTGGGAGTACACCATTGTCCCCTAGAATGAGGCCCTAGAGTGCCTCCATGTTCCCTCAGGAAGTGTTTGCTACTGAAATGAGTTTGCTGCATAATTTTCTCAAGGAAGTCAACATCCAACTTTACATCAAGCGACACCAGTGAAAGACAGAGTTTGGGGCTGAACTAGATTGGAGGTTTGCCAAGAGCACTCCGTCTATGCTTGCCAATGCACGTGCCAGCTCTCTGGGTTAATCGAACCTGCTACAGTGCTCCACTGCACAGGCTGTGCTTGGGCAGGGGCAGCACAACTGCCATCATCATGTTCCTCAGATTTGCTGGAAGATGAGTCGTCGGATGGAACTCCACAGACTGAAATATCACTTCCAGATCCTGCTTAATTTTGCTCTCCCTCGGATGCAGGCTCTGTATCTGCTGTCTCAGTCACTTATCCTGCCTCTGAGCTGTCATCCATAACCCAAGTTTTGGCCTGGGCAGCAGTCATCCACCAAGACACCATCTCTGTTGACTGTCTAAAACCTTCCTTCTAAATTTCTGTCCAATGTAGAAAGCAGAAGTATTATTCTAAATGAGTCAGTGGATGGATGCATCTGTGAGAAGTGTGCAACAGCAAATAAACAAAAACTTACCTTTTTTATGAATCTGAAGGTTCTTCAAAGGCACTAAGATAAAAGACACAGTATTCACCTCGCCACATAACCAATTCCACAGCAATATTTTGTAATGGCTTCTGCAAAAAACATAATTGTTAAGGGATATGCTGGCTATAGCCAGTATAAAGGTCATTTCCTTAAGCTCCAAATCTTCCTTTGATCTCAAGAAGCACACATTCAACTAGTAGCTGTTAGACCTGTCAACCTTAGGGTGGTCTATACTCCAACTTTTTGCCTTTTGCCTTCACATTTTGCTGATTCTTTTTGTTGGCCTAAGGTCTATGAACACATATTACTGCTAAACAGTGCTGAGGTGCATGTGCTTCTCCCCTTAACATGATGATATTGGTGTATACCTGACTGAAACATTTGTTTTACTTGTAAGTCCCTTGTAAAGTGGTATGCCATATATGCAGGAACTGAACTTCAACTGCTACTAGGGGGCCTGCAGAACTAATTGTGCCACCTACAGAAGTAGCTATTCAAACCCGTATCAGATCGGCCCTTGCAGTGCCTGTGTGTGTATTTTAGTGCCACTTTGACTTGGCATTTAAAACTACTTGGCAGGCACTAAGCTCACCTTTGATGACATATAATCACCCCTTAGGTAGCCCCTAAGTAACCCTAATGACAGGGTGCTATGTAACTAAAAGGCATGACATTTACTTTTATGTTTGCATGTCCTGGTAGTGACAAACAGCCTATTTTGTTTGTCACTACTGGTGAAGTTGGATTTAACATAACTGTTGTAGAAATGCCACTTTTGGAAAGTGGACATTTCTCTGTACTTGCTTTTCTTTGTGTCTGACAGCCTGTCTCTAAAACATGTCTGGGTTGGGTGACAACAACAATGTGTTCATTTCCTCTACACAGCCACAAACATAGGATGGTGAGGCGCATCTGCACTCCGAGCAATCATTTGCAGTCACCTGCATTCTGATTGGTCTTCCTGGGCAGGAAGGGGGAGAGGTGACTCAAATTTACATCAGAATAGACTGTGTACTGTGCTCACAAAAAACAAAACCTGATTTACCTCCCAGGGTTAGCCTGGCAGACAGGAGTGGACTGAAAAGGATCCTTGTGCACTTCAGAGACTTCTTTTATCGTCACCCTCTACTCAAAGCTACTTTGGAGTATAAGTACTGTGCCAAGCAAGATGGCCGCACTTGTGTTAGGCTTTTGCTGTCTGGGTTCCGATCCGATAATTATCCTGGTCATCTCTGAGGATTAATAAACTAAAAGCAGCAATTCGTTCATCGGAATAGCGCAGAAACACACTACGACCAAAAGCAAAGAAATGCCTGCGTGATAAGCACCAGAAACCGCCATCTGATCTCCGCGACCGCGGCTTATAAAATGGTGGCGACGCGGGCCAGCTGAGCTGTGCCGGGTGGCGCTGAGGAGAATGGCTGGGATGGATTGCCTGGTGCCGCATCCTCGTGGAAGACACCTGTGTGCAGTGCCTTACCGGACTCTGTGTTGGGGGTCGTGGATGGCGCCCCCCTCTCCCCTGTATCGGCTCTGTGTCTGGGAACCCTGGACTGGACCGCCGCTATCCTGCGGGCCTCTGCGGTCAAGTGCGGCCGACTGGTGGACTTGCGGGAAACCCAGTGGCACTGAGGCGGCAGCGGTGAGGTGAGTGCCTGATGACCCCCGGGGCCAGCTGGCCTTCCCATGTGGTGGCGACCACGGTGCATGCATAGCGCCGCTCAGCTGTGATTGGACCTGAGTTTCGATTGGGGGCCCTGCAGCCCCCCAGGCTCGGTCGCGCTCTGCCACTCAGCTGCCCTGGCTGTGGCCACGCATAACGATATATGGCTGCTTGAACGCTGGTGTGGAGAAGGTGCAGATCGCCATGCAAAACTGCCCAGGCCCCACTCCCGGTGTAACACCAGCACCGAGTAAGGTTGAACACACCATTGAGCGGTGCCCCCTCCGTGGCCTATGTGAAAAACTAGACTTGTGCTCCTGGGTCAGGAGTCGTGGCCAGTGTAAACGCACTACACAGAGAGAACACCCGCTTCATAATTGAGATCCTGTGGAGCCTGCGTGTCATCCTGTCCTGCTGCTCCCCCTAGGGTGAATTGTGCCTTGGTCTAGATGGGCGCGCATTGATGTTGGTGCGAGTGGGCGCATCGGTGAGGATGGACATTGACCACTGTACCAGGATCCGCTATACCCCCGGGGTCCTCCCTGCAGTGCATTGAGCCTTGGGAGTGTGGACACACAACTGACACTCTCCGGACATAAGCAGGCCTGGTGCCCCTGCATCGCTGCTCGCCCCCGGGGGCTCGACGGTAGTGCCCGTGTGCTGCCCTGACCACGGTGAGGGAACAACTGGAGACGCTGGCAGAGAGTGTATATCCCAGCGTAGTGACGCTACCCAAGCCCATTCACAGGCCCTGGCACGCACTATAAAAGTCAGACACTTACCAGGACCGCGCGGCCCATGGGGTATGTCTCCTGGATCAGTCACTCCAGCTGTGATTGGCGCCGCTGCCCTGCGAGCTCCCTACCGCCCCTACAAACGCTGGATGACAGCCCTCTTGCCTTTCCATCTGTGACAAACTTCCTCTACTGGCGCCATGGGGAAACTGGATGGGCACCAACCGAAGCTTAACTTTGAGGCGCTGAAGACCACCTGCTCCCAGACGGAACTCGAGGATGACCAGGTAGATGCCCCGGCACCCTCTACTGTGGCCATGAAAGACCTGCTACTAGTCATGCAGTCCAGCCTGACTTCCATAGAATCTAAAATGTACTCCATGAATGCTAGACTTGATGGCGTCACGCACAGAGTGGACAAACATGAAGACCGACTGATGGAGGCAGAGCAACATATTTCAGACTTAGAGGATACCTCCACCACAACTACAACTCGCACGCTGGAAATGGAGAGTGTCCTAAAAGTTATAGCGGCCAAAAATGAGGACTTAGAATCCCGCTCCAGACGCAACAGCCTCCGCATCCTAGGAGTGCCGGAATTAACAGCTACCGGCAGGATGGAGGAATATGTTGAGCGCCTCCTCATTACGCTGTTTGGTAGGGAGGCCTTTTTGCCTGTTCTGGTGGTTGAGCGGGCTCATCGTTTGCTGGCGGCTCGTCCGGTTCCTGGCCCCACACCCCGCCCGATAATAGCCAGGGTATTCAATTACTGGGACTGGGACACAGCCCTCCACCTTTCAAGGGAGCACGGACAACTCCACTTTGAGGGGATGGACATTTCGATATATCCTGATTTCACTATGGCCGTTCAGGAGCAGAGGTGGAAATTTCTCCCAATAAAGAAGAAATTGCAACAACTCAACCTACCCTAAACAATGCTATTCCCTGCCTGCCTCAAGGTTACGCACTAAGGAAAGCACCACTTCTTCAACACCTCGCAGCATGCGCAGAACTTCATCAAGACTCTGCCAAAACAAGCCGCAAGCTGTTCCTCCTCACCCCGCCCCCCAGCCGGTGGAGGTGATACTTCAGATATTAAATAAACAGATGCTGCTCCACTTGTGGGACGAACCTTGCCCTCCAGAAGTGGGCCAGGCGCAAAGCACATAGGTGACTTTTTAGACTCCACAGTGGGAGGTGCGTGGCAGCTGCTGGGTAGAGTGCCCCGCTGGCTATGCGCGACCACCGCTGGCCCCTTGAAGGTGAAAAACTCTTTTGACTCCACCCACTGCAATCCGGAGGCCTCGACACGCATAAGCTGCTACCTATCCACATCTCACAACCTTGGCTGGAACAATGGTAGCTGATAGCTCCTGTTTTTCTACCGTCCCACTGGTGAACTCTACCAGCCCTGATAACTGCACCAGTAAGTCAAACGAGATAAACATCCATTTGACAGCCCGAACGCCCTCGCTACAGTGATGAAGACTGTGGTCGCCCTCTGAACTGCTCCAATCAGGTGAACCCTTACCATTGTTGTTGTTCTTTTGAAAGTTATGTTGTCATTTAGGCCAATTTCCCCAGTTGGCAACAATTGAAGATGAGGACGGCCAACTGCACAGAAACACGTCTGATATTGTAGAGACTTTCCATAGGTTCTACAAATGTCTTTGTAGAACTCATCCGGCAGACTTCACCACCTTCTTTGAGGACACCGCAATTGCCTGACTGGGTGATGGGCAGAGGAAATTCCTTCTGGAACATCACGAGGATGAAGAAATTATATTACGCATAATGCAATTGTAATCCGGAAAAGCGCCAGGGCCGGACGGCCTCCCGGACGAATTTGATAAAACCTTCCATTATTTCCTCATCCCGGTGCTGAGGCACGTCTATGAAGAGACTTGTGAAATGGGTATACTACCCCCATCTATGCGTGAGGCGCGTATCATCCTGCTACCCAAACCGGGTAAGTCACCCACATATTGCGATTCGTACCGCCTCTCTCTTTAATAAATGTCGACGAAAAAAGTTTGGCTGAATTAGTCACTAATCTCATCAGTCCCCTCATGACTGCCCTTGTGCTCCCTGACCAATCAGGCTTTGTACCCACCAGAGGTACCTCTCATAATCTGCACACGTTGTTTGCGTTACTCCAGGACATTGACCCCGATACAAATGCTGCAGCTATATTCCTTGACGCCATTAAGGCGTTCGATTCCCTGGAATGGGATTATCTCGCCTTTGTCCTACAACACATGGGATTCCCCGCCCCCTTCCTGGCCTGGATAAACCTGTTATACTCAGGGTTACAAGCAAGAGTAATGGTTAATGGCGTTCAGTCATCTCCCTTCACGATAGCGCGAAGCAGCAGTCAGTGGTGCCCCTTCTAACCCCTCCTTTTTGCCATAGCAATTGAGCCCCTTGCGTCCAAAGTCAGGCAGCACTTCCGGGAATATGCATTGATATATCCAGAGAGGCAAATACTGATCTCTCTGTACGCAGACGACCTTACGTTGTATCTGCAGGATCCCACCACCAGCCTCAACCCATTCTCCGTTTACTCATCCTATTTGGCCAACTCTCCGGGGTCAACGTGAACTGGGGGAAATCCCAGATATACCCTCTTACAGACTCGACCACATGGTTTGAATCTGACTACCCCCTTGCATGGCCTGCGGACACAATCACATACCTCGGTATCAAGATCTCCCGCAGCCGCGATGAGTTGATGCGTTCCAACTATGGACGCACACTAGACCTACTAACTGATAAGATCACCCAATGGATTGCACTGTCCCTCTCCATGGCTTCCAGAGTGCCTCTGATCAAAATGGTTATACTGCCCAAATTGTTCTACCTCTTAACCAATATCCCTCATGCTCCTAGCCGACACTTCTTTAAAAGCATTAAAACTCAGCTGATCCGTGTGGTGTGGGTTGGAAAGCAACCCAGACTAACATGGGATGTCCTCATGCGTCCTTTTGATGTCGGAGGATTCGAATACCCTGATATAGAACTCTACTTCATTTGCGCCCAGGCTCACTTGACTGCTTACTGGATGCACCCCCCTTACTTGCCTCACTTAGCGATAGAAGATGGATACATGGCCCTCACACCCTGCACGGTTTACCTAAGCACTCCTGCAGTCCCCAGACACCTAGCGTCCAACACAGTGCAATGCACCACCAGTGGCTGGCGAGATCTGGTGCAAAGACTCCAATGCTCCCTACTCTACTAGCCACTAGCGCTGTTACAGGGGTGGCACGATCTACCGGTTACGCAGGAGGGGGTTTGCCGCTTTATGCTGCGCAAGCTGTCATGCCTCACTTGGGGTCAACTATACACGCACGGGAAATTCTGCACCAATGAGGAGTTCTTCTGCACCACATCCCCCACTCTCCTGGAGCGATTCTATTAAGTAAGACTCAGACAAGATATATGGACCCTCACCCACTGCTTCCCACTAGAGCCTCCCATTATGCTTCCTCTCCACACTCTCTTACAACAGACCTCCCCTGAGCATGTAGTGTCACTGCTTTATCACACTACCCGAAAGGAATGGGAAGGGGAGCCAACTCCAACCAAGTGCAGATGGGAGGAAGAGCTAGGGAACCCTCTCACGACCGAGCAGTGGTCCTTCTGCTGCCTCCAGACTGCAATATCTCTGCCAGCAGTAGGCTACGCCTCATTCATTACAAATACATTCACCAACTGTATTATACGCCGGCTCACCTTTGCGATACAACGATCTATGCGATAGATGCGGAGCGGAGGGAGCTGACTTCGGACATTTGGCCCGGGACTGCTCGCCTGTCCATGCATATTGGAGGGAAGTCCTTCATGTTTTAGACAAAATGACAGGCACACACGTGCCCGAGGACCCTCTTACTGCTCTTCTAGGTTACACTGAAAACTCCATGCCAAGATACGATGATACGTCTCCTTGGCTCTCCTCCTGGTGAAACGACGAATTGCCTGCAGATGGGGAAGAAGCCGGGCCCCCAAATCCAAAGACTGTCTGAACGACTTTATATATTGCCATGAACAACTACACACCTATGCTGAACTTATGCCACCCTCATCTCGCCCATGAGATATTTGGGCTCCTCTCCAAGCCTACCTCTTAGAACATATCGACACCATTGACATGGTCTCCGACCCCCGGCAGGAAGGGGACACCACATGAGATGGGAAGGGGCATTGTGGGGGGGAGGGTTCCCTAGGGATCGGGGTGCACTGGCTGGACTATTTTCTTGGGGTTTTTGTCTACACACTCTGGAAAGATGTGCTTGGGTGGCGGAAAATATTTAAAATGGACCTGGCAACACTTGGGCACAGTAGGTGAACAACGGCGATATTATTGTGGTTGTTTGGCTTAAATGTTCAATGGTACCTTTGTTGATAACCGACCATAATGTTTGCCCACCTGACGCAGACCGCCCAATGAGGTTGTAGGCAGCTTGCTGTGTTCCTTCCCTTACCACTGTTGGCAAAGAAAGTATCATATTGCAATGCCGGCCCGCTGGGATGTAGGCACTCTGCTGTGTCAGATCTGAATGGTGTCAATAAAGGTTTTTTTTTGGGGGGGGGGGAAGTACTGGGTCTTTGATCCCTACAGATCAGAGACTTCTGGATCTTGAAATGAAACTCTATCAGAAGGTCTGCTGTGCTGGGTAAAGGACTCAAATGGACTGCTTCTCTGCTTGTTGTTGTCCTGCCTTCTCTTCCCTAACTCTGCTGGGAGGAGAGTTAGGCTCTGCCTTCCCTTCAAGTGATCTCCAAGGGCTTGTTGCTTTGCCTCCTGTTGTCTGAAGTCTTAGGGACACAAAATACTTCCTACAATTCAGCTGATGATGCTAGACCCTACCTTCTGTGACTCCTACCCTTGCCTGAGGTGCGTCCTCTTAGCTCTGTGCCTCAAAAGTGGGGTCTGCAGCTGCTTTTATCACCTGCAGCTCCTGTGCCCTGGAAGCCAAGCTTTCAGGCTGTTCATGACCGTGAACGTGCCCGTTCACACTGGGACTGCGCTGCTCGATCAAGGTATCATCGCTGGTCACTGCAGCATCATGTCCTCGCAAAGCAAGCATCGTTGTCTGTGAGGCCTTGTTTTCCATCATCAACACCTTGCAGACTCTTTGCACCCACAGGATCATCACTGGTAATGCTCTGCTTGCTCTCAGTTACCATCTCCACGCAAACGGAGCACTTCGCTCAACTTGAGAAGGTTACATTTCAGTGGCATCTGTTTGGAACTGTATCCGACCCGTGCTCCCTAGATAGGTAGATGGATAGTTAGATAGATAGATAGATAGATAGATAGATAGATAGATAGATAGATAGATAGATAGATAGATAGATAGATAGATAGATAGATAGATAGATAGATAGATAGATAGATAGATAGATAGATAGATAGATAGATAGTTTTTATTTTCTCCAGAAATGTATGTTTTCTCCTGAGGGAAGGGTAGACATACATTTGAAAAAGAATATATGGTCCCTAAAGAGGGTAAACCCATGTCTTGAGCATCATCCCCCTATCTACTTTTTATGGGTTTTTTTATATTTAAAGGTATGATTTCTCTAGCAAAACTGTCCAGTTGGTATTGAGTGGAACTCATTATGTTGGTTTGTTGCAAGGCATGATCATCATGAAGCCAAAGAAACATTGCTTTGGAATGCTTTCTGGAACAAAAATTACAAATTAGGTTTTGCAGATCTAATCTCGGAAGCGAACGAGGCACAGGGTGACCTTAAAACCATGGTTGTAGAGTTTGCCAAAGAATGTGAAGAAAAATCTGAACTTTGAAAGTACTGGGCAAATGTTTTACACATGATAACTCTAGTGAAAAACTTGGTACATGCTGATTGGAAAAGGTGATTGATTGGGAGCTGCATGTGAAGACTGTGGAGTCACTGATTACTGTGTTTTGCGATTTCTATGTCATAAACTACCTGAGATATGGGCCCTAGTATTTAAAAAGAGTTAAGAAGTTAGAGGTGGAAAAACCATACCTCAACAGTCATCCAAAGACATTTTGTGGTGAAAGACAGAGCAGGAAGGTTTAATGCTGTGGCTCCAGATGTAAAACAGGAACAGACGATCCAGAGACCACAGAAAAGCTCCAAGGGAATTGTTGGTTAGACACGTAAAAGTGAATATGTTGCGCAATGGCAGTTAGTTTACCATGAGGTCCATTCTATGTGCAGTTTTTTCAGCGAGATGACAAATTAAAAATTAATGGACCATTGTGAAACTGTTCCTCTCCACGAACATGTGGCAGAGAGAGGGGAACGTTTTAATCATGTTGATCACAGCCTTCTTCATTTCATACAGGAGCAAGGGAAGCCTTTTGAAATGACTGAGCCTGTGCGACTCTACAACTATGTGACCAAACAAAACGATATAAAGACACATCTACTAGATGTCCTGAATGCTGGATCGAAACTAAACACAGAACTGAAGTAGGAGACATTTGTACTGAAAGAGAAAAAGCTGTTTGACATAGTCACTAAATCTAAACTTCCAACCTTTAATTTCCAAGAGTTTTTTCCAACCAGCTACTACAAAACAGGTTACAAAAAAACCGTTTGCAAGCACATAGAGAGATGGCTGTAGCAAAAGAAAGGGGTGAATTTATCAAGGACTTTCTGTTGCATGATGTTCTTCCAACAAGTGCAATATTTGATGGAGAGGCTGCAATCAAACCAGTGAAGCACAAACTCGTACAAGAGCTCAAAAAATTACCTTTCACCGGAAGAATTTCAATGCTGTTGTTGGAGACTATATGTCACAATTGTGTATGGTCAAGATTTCATCCATTCTAAACTTCAGAGAGGTCATTCAGACTGTTATACAGATGTCAAAGATAGTGTGCACCTTGCAAGAACTGCACATTGTCTTTGACAATTATCTTGAATTATTTGTCAAACAATGTGAGAGAATCCTACAAATGCCTAAAAGTGGAACAATTGACCTTGCCTGCATCAAAAATTCAACACCTATACCTGTGCAACTTGATAAATTCTGGTCATCAACATTGAACAAGATGAATTTGGAAATGTTAACTCACCAAAACATCGTTGATGATTCAGTGAACAATGAATTTCCAAATATTGCAAGTGGAATGATTGTCAATGAGGAGTTGGTGGCAGCAGAGATATATTCAAAAGGTAGGGGCCATATTGTTCAAGAACTTAACAGCAACTTGGAGGAAGCTGACCTTCCCGTTGTGCCACATGTAGAGCGGATTCTTCAAAATGGTTCCATTCGAGACATTGTACTGTCAAATGACACAGGTGTTATTATGGTGCTAATTAGATTTGTTGCAATGTTCATAAGTCAATGATTGTCAGATTCATGGATACGTTATGGAACAGACGAGAAAAGACACCTAATCCCACTTCATATTCAGACCAAGAAACTTGACCCAGAGATGCTTACTGTTCTTATCAATGTTTGAAAAACTGGGGGGTATGGCCCTTTGGACTGAAGTGGGGTTGGGCCCAATATATGCTTTACAAAACAGAAGAACCCACACTTCACGTTATTTCAACCAGTGTTATTCAAGTAAAGAAATGAACCAACTTTATCATGTTCATCTCGGCAATTATTTATGCCTTTTAATAGTGTTTTTAGAATAGACAATAATGTTTCTTAGCAAGAGAAGAAGACGTTCTTCACAAACATGACCACATACATTTGTTGTCCAAGTTATGCAACAACCTATGTGTAACAAGAGTGAAACATACAATTCATACGATTCATTTCATGGTACATCGTATTATTTAAAACAATTATGAAACAGGTGGAAAAATAAATTTTAAGTGAAAAAAGATATTTTAAGTGAAAAAAGATGTCAAAACTATTTCAAATGGACATCAAAACATAAGCACATTTTTTCAAAATACTGAATTGTCATAAATCACTAGAGATACTCAGTAAACAATTAATGCCAACAATAGTTGCAAAAAATTATGTTCAGTCCCCTTTATGAACAATGTTTTCAAGAATCTAGGATTTAATCCTTTTTGCCGACGCATTTCGAGTGTGGGTTTCCAGTACCCAGACTCTCATCAGGGCCAAATCAATTGTTTTTCCGATCCTTATCCTAATGGTGAAAAAACAAATTGTGCATGCTTATTAGGGCAGCTTCCTTTCACCTTCTCAGTTTCTAAACATAGTTTTCGTCAAGGTGCCTTACCTCGGAGTTGTGGAGGTAAAGGTCACACTTGGAGCTTGTGATTGAAGCTGTGTGCACGCTTCTAAAATAAAGATTGTTGTATGTTTATTAGTTACACGGATCCAACAATCATTTCCTAATATTAAAAAAATATATACAATAACCGGGGCAGGGAATTCCTACCCGGCGCGGGGTGTCTCGAAAATTCAGTAATGAGAACTATTTTCTTTCCTCGTCTTTTAAAAGGACGGGACCACTCATAATTTAGTTTTCTTTCTGTGAAAAGAGTAACCGAAAATGCCATTGTTGTGTCTGTCTCTACATCTAGGATAGCATTCATTAAGCTACTGGGGGAGCCGCTGAACCACTCACCGCGAGTTTTCTCACGTTGAACGCGGTGTCTCTCACCAGCCTTGTATAGCGGTAACAGTTTCCCCGCTGCAGATCTGTAACATGAAAGGGCCCGTTAGGGACGCTGTGTTTGTAGCAAGGACCGCGATCTATTCCTAACAAAGGAAACCAAGCTTACCTATTCCTTCCGCTTGCTTTCCTCTCAATGATCCCCGTCTCTGAAAAGAGTAAGAGCTTCATTCATCACAATATTAGTAAAAACCAACTGACGGCCATCCAAGACCTTAAAGCAGATACCTCAATTGTTATCAAGCAGGCCGATAAGGGGGGAGCGGTGGTAATTTGGCCACGACCAATGTACCTGTCTGAAGGCAGGGCACATGTAGACAACATGGATTGGTATAGACCTGTTAAAGAAGATCCAGTTTTTGAAATTCAAAATAAGATCGCCAAATTAACCCAAGAAGGACTAGAGGATGGATTCCTGGGTCCTAAAGAGTTCGAATTTCTAAATAAAAAATCACCAAGAACGCCCGTTCTATACTTTTTGCCAAAGATCCATAAAAACCAACAGACACCCCCCGGGAGACCAATTGTCTCTGGATGTGACTCAGCATTGGAACCTATTTCCAAATATATTGATTTCTTTTTGAAACCGTTTTTACCTCAGGTCAAATCGTACCTGAGGGATACAATTGATTTCATTAATAAATTACAAGATATGACATTTGATGCAGAGAATGAGCTGATGACCACAATGGATGTCAATTCATTATATACACAAATCCCCCAGGATGAAGCCCTTGAAGTAATGGAATTTTATCTTGAGCAGCGGGAGAGACCCCATAGGGTACCCACTACTTTCATTATATCATTGGCAGAAATCTCCTTGAGAAGCAATTACTTTAAATTTGAAAATGAGTTTTTCATTCAGATCAAAGGTACGGCCATGGGCTGTCCTTATGTGCCGGAAATGGCGGTGTTGTACATGGCCCAGTACGAGGAAAAATTCATTTATAGGAACAACCCCTACAGTGACAACATAAAACAGTGGGCACGGTATATTGATGACATCTGGCTCCTGTGGCAGGGGAGCCAGGTAGAACTCGACAACTTCTATGGCTGGCTGAATGCACGTCATCCAGATATAACATTTTCAATTGATTCAAGCAATAAGAAAATGACTTTTTTGGATGTGGAAGTTGGCATCGAAGGAGACAGGTTTTCAACCTCTCTATTTAAAAAGCAGACGGACAAAAACACTACTTTACATTATAAGAGTGCGCATCCCCAATGTCTGAAACAAAATCTACCTTATGGTCAGTTGTTGAGGATAAGAAGAAACTGTTCTGAAATAACTAATTTTGATACACATGCAGCCACATTCTGTGATGAAATGAACAAGAGGGGTTACCCAAAAAAACTGCTGAAGCACTCAACAAAAAGAGCGAGGTATACTCCTAGGGAAGAGCTCCTAAAAATAAAATCAAAAAAGGAACTAAATAAATTGGTTTGTGTCACCACCTATGGGGCGCATACTAATAAATTCAGGCAAATAATTTTGCGAAACTGGCACTTACTAGAGGGACTTGAACACCCTTTGGAAAGGCCAATTTTCGCTATGAGAAAAAATCCCAGCATCGGCCAACAAATCATCCGGGCAGACAGTTATGTCCCTAAACCCAAGAGTGACCTTATATCACAGTGGAAATTAAAACCCATCACTGGACACCACAAATGCGGTATGTGTGTCGCCTGCAGCAGTACTATAGAAGGAAATGAATTTTGTCACAACGGCATCAAATGGAGACATGAGATGCATACAAATTGCAGAAGTAAGAATGTAGTATATGCAGTATTGTGTGCTTGTAATAAAGTATACATCGGCAAAACATGCCAACAAGTGAACATTCGAATTTCACAACATCGATCACGACTTAAGAAAAGAGTACCGAATGCCCCAATGGTCGACCATTTTGTGGCTTTCAACCACAAGGAGACCGATTTCACTTGGACAGTGCTAACAAGCATTGATCCAAAACATCGATCACCAAATGTAGAACAAGCGCTGTTACGCAAGGAAGCGTACCTAATAATGAGATTCGACAGTATCAACAAAGGACTCAATTCAATGAGCGAATTGAACAGACTTCAATGAAAACTAGCTGTTCAATTGACTACAATTCCCAGAATGCATCCCTGGGGTTTCATCGCAACACAAACATTTGATTGGTTAAGTTAGTTTAAAGAAACGTACAGGCGGCGGCCTGCTTGACCAACACTGGTGACTCAGAAAGACGGGGATCATTGAGAGGAAAGCAAGCGGAAGGAATAGGTAAGCTTGGTTTCCTTTCTTAGGAATAGATCGCGGTCCTTGCTACAAACACAGCGTCCCTAACGGGCCCTTTCATGTTACAGATCTGCAGCAGGGAAACTGTTACCGCTATACAAGGCTGGTGAGAGACACCGCGTTCAACGTGAGAAAACTCGCGGTGAGTGGTTCAGCGGCTCCCCCAGTAGCTTAATGAATGCTATCCTAGATGTAGAGACAGACACAACAATGGCATTTTCGGTTACTCTTTTCACAGAAAGAAAACTAAATTATGAGTGGTCCCGTCCTTTTAAAAGACGAGGAAAGAAAATAGTTCTCATTACTGAATTTTCGAGACACGCCGCGCCAGGTAGGAATTCCCTGCCCCGGCTATTGTATATATTTTTTTAATATTAGGAAATGATTGTTGGATCCGTGTAACTAATAAACATACAACAATCTTTATTTTAGAAGCGTGCACACAGCTTCAATCACAAGCTCCAAGTGTGACCTTTACCTACACAACTCCGAGGTAAGGCACCTTGACCAAAACTATGTTTAGAAACTGAGAAGGTGAAAGGAAGCTGCCCTAATAAGCATGCACAATTTGTTTTTTCACCATTAGGATAAGGATCGGAAAAACGATTGATTTGGCCCTGATGAGAGTCTGGGTACTGGAAACCCACACTCGAAACGCATCGGCAAAAAGGATTAAATCCTAGATTCTTGAAAACATTGTTCATAAAGGGGACTGAACATTATTTTTTGCAACTATTGTTGGCATTAATTGTTTACTGAGTATCTCCAGTGATTTATGACAATTCAGTATTTTGAAAAAATGTGCTTATGTTTTGATGTCCATTTGAAATAGTTTTGACATCTTTTTTCACTTAAAATATCTTTTTTCACTTAAAATTTCTTTTTCCACCTGTTTCATAATTGTTTTAAATAATACGATGTACCATGAAATGAATCGTATGAATTGTATGTTTCACTCTTGTTACACATAGGTTGTTGCATAACTTGGACAACAAATGTATGTGGTCATGTTTGTGAAGAACGTCTTCTTCTCTTGCTAAGAAACATTCTGGCATATGCATCAACGTTCGTAAATACCAGTCGGTAATACCGAAAAATAACGAATCGCTAATATGAACATGCAAACCGCGATGCATCAAAGTAATCGGTAAAAAATACCGAGTCGGTAATAATCGCTAATAAAGAACGAGTAAACGCCAGCGCGAGTAACAAAAACCGTAATCGGAAATACCGAGTCGGTATTACCGGATCCGGTAATAGCGGAATCGGTAATACCGAAAACGGGAAAATAACGCGACGCTTCGGAAGCAGGCTGATGACATCACAACCAGGAAGTAGGACACCCACGCTGCATTCAGTGTCCGGAGTTGCACAGAGGAGGAGGCAGAGCTCAGGAGCTGAGGTCCCACACTGAACCAGAAGCAAGCAGGAAAAAGGTAGCAGGACAGGATGGAGAAGGAGGCCCCCCAGCATGGAAAGGACACATCCCGAAAGCGAAAACGAAAGTTTTCAGATAAGGAGCTGGAAATCCTCATACAGAGTGTGAGCAGCAACCATGATCGCATATTTGGCAAGTTGTCGCTTAAGGTGCCAGAGGCAGAAAAAAGGAAGATGTGGCTGCGCATCATGGACAAGGTGAATGCCTGCGGAGTCACCCACCGCAGCATCGACGACCTCAAAAAACGATGGTACGACCTGCGTAAGAGGGCCAAGGAGAAGATTGCGCAGAGGGTCAGGGATGCTGCTGGCACAGGAGGGGGACCATCAAACGTGACGCCTAACACTGACCTGGAGGATCTAGTGGAGGCCACCATAGAACGTGAAGCTGTTGTGGGGGTCACAAGTCTGGACACCTCAGGTGCTGCGGAAGGAGGACAAGGTAAGAGGCATGCCAGCGTAACGATGCAGCGTGTACGTAGTCCCTGCCCACTCCCCCATGCCAGACCCAGTGCACATGTAGCGTTGCCCTACACACACACCCTCACCACTGTGTTGCACCATGGGAGATGTAGTCAATACATGAATGGGTGCATGCCTGAGCCCAGAGATGAATACAGCTGCCAAGGGTCAAATGTCAGTCAACAAAAGTAATTTATTGTGAGATGCCACAGCTATTGTCACATACCATACCATGATATTAACTATGCACTGTTTCACACACAGATGCATCCCCCATCGATTCAGACGACAGTGGCCACCTTGTCATCTCAGAGACGCCAGTGTTGTCAGAAGCGGAGTGCTCAGAGGGAGCTGAAGTCATGTCCTCCCCTTCACCACCACGCCGGACAACACCTCCACCGTCCTCCCGGCCGAAGCAACCACCACCGCCACCGTCCTCCCGGCCGAAGCAACCACCACCGCCACCGTCCTCCCGGCCGAAGCAACCACCACCACCACCATCCTCCCAGTCCAAGACACCACCACCACCACCCTCGCGGACCAAGACACCACCACCACCAGTGCTGCCCACTCCGCAGAGCCACAGAGCAGATGTTGCCGCCCTGTCCGTGATGGAGTCAGATCAATCTTCATCACACCCAAATGTTCCACGCCAGGCTGTCGTCACTCCAACCAGCCACACTGCAGGCCGACAGCGCATCAGGCAGAGGGTTGTGTCCCCGGGTCGGGCTGCTGCAAGACCGGTCGATCTGTCCGGAGGGTACGGAGTAGTGGAGGCCCGGATGCTGCGTGTCCAGCGCCTGCAGGGGAGACACATGGGTGCCATGAAACTCAGCATGACACAACTATGCAACAAACTAGGCTACATGACTGCCGCAGTGCGTGAGCACACCACTGCCGTATCTGCGGGCAACAAAGACATCAAGCTGTGCCTGCAAGAACTGACACGTGCCATACTCGCAGGCCAAAGGAGTGAGCGCCGGCGTCACAGGCAGGTCATGCTGGCAGTGAATACCACAAACAAGGCCATCAATAAGATGTGCAACAGCACGGCTGTGCTGTCACGCAGGTCCGTGTCCCTGCAAGTGGATCTTGGTCATTTATGTGGGGATGTGGCAAAGGCCCTTGAGAGGGTGACCACTGCAGTGGAGCAACTGCAGCCAGGGTCAGCCAGTGTCAGCAGTCTGGGGGCGGAAGAGGGGAGTGAGGCAGCCTCCAGTGTCAGCAGCGTCTCCCTGCCGGACACCAGCGTGAGGAGGCGCAGTGGCCGCAGTGCAACTGCCACTGACTCCCATCGTGTACAACCCGAGGAGTCACAGGACAAGAGACTGGGGGTACGCGGCAAACGGAAGTAAACATGTGGCATAGTCACACTGTCCTTGGTGAGGTAACCATGGACAGACCAAAGTGCCTCACGCGCCACCTGTTCTGAGAAGGGACATTGCTAGTTTTTTTCGCTGCGGCAGCAGCTTGTTTGTGTTACGTTTTTCTGCACCAGTCAGGTGTCCATGCCCATTAAACCCTTGCAAAACTGATCCTGTTGTCAAGTCACTCTCTTACCTGTCTCAGAAATGATTACGTGTGATGTATGCCCGTCTCCTTTGCCCTTCAGCTGTGTTGGGCACATGTGCCTGTTGGTGTTGTGGGGGGGGTTGCTGGGCACGCAGTTCTTCCTCTCCCTCCACCTCTATGTGTATCCCCATGCGCGTGGCGATGTTGTGCAGGATGGCACACACAGCAATTATCTGGCAGCAGGTCACTGGGTCGTACTGCAAAGCACCTCCAGTCTTGTGCAGTATTCGGAAGCGGCTCTTCAGGATGCCGAATGTTCGCTCAACCACATTCCTAGTACTGATGTGTGCCCTGTTGTAGCGCTGCTCTTGCGGGGTAGCTGGGTTGAGATAGGGCGTGAGGAGATATTCACGCAATGCGTATGCGCTGTCACCTGCAGGATGGGGAGAGAATGGTAATCAGCATTAATGGAATTATACATGTGGGGAAGGAGTGGATGGGGAGTACGATGATGCAGCTATTTGTACCTAGTAGGTGTCCCTCTCCGAATTCTCCGTTGATCAGGCGCCTGTGGAGGCCACAGTGACGGAAAATGTAGGCGTCATGTGTGCTCCCGGGAAATTGGGCTACAATGTCGGTAATGATCAACTTGGCATTGCACACCACCTGAACATTTATTGAATGATACGATTTCCGGTTGCGGTAAATGTATTCGGTGGCTGATGGAGGACAGATGGGGACATGCGTGCAGTCGACACACCCGATGACATGGGGGAATTGTGCCACCTGGTAGAATTCCCGTTTGGTGCGGGTTAGCTGCTGGGGGGTTCTGGGGAAGGTGATGTGGCGATTGAGAAATGTCAGCATGGCCTCTAGAAACCGGTGGAAAAAGCGTGATAAGGCACTTTGCGACACGCCTCCTGTCTCAGCTATTACCCCCTGGAAGCTTCCAGATGCAAGCAGGTGCAGGCAGCATAGCACCTGCACATGGGCAGGTATGGCGTTGGTCCGACGGGTCTCGTGCTGCAGTAAGGGTGTCAGGTCTGCTATTAGGTGCATTATCATGGCACGGTTCAGTCTGTACTTGACGTACACCTGTTCCTCGGTCTGCCCCAGCAAAGTGATGCGAACCCTGAAGATCCTGTCCTGTATCATCCTCCTGCGCTGGGCCTGGGCGTTGATCCTCCACCTCCTAGCAAGCACGTACAGGGCAGCCATTTTGGTGTACATGTGGGGTTTCCCAGGGCATTTATGAAGGGTAACTGATTGTCAGCACCTGCTGATGGGGTTTAAATTTTTTTTTCTGTCCTTCTGTTAACTTTACCTCCTGATTGTGATTCCCCTTATTTTGCTCATGCTAAATAGCGATTTTGGGGATTTCCGGTATTAGCGACTGTTCATGCATACCATTTCCATTCGTTATTGCCTATTCGGTATTTCCGAACTATTGCTTTGTGGTTCGGTATTTCCGAATGTCTGTTTAACGATTCGGTAATTTACCGCGGGGCCATTTAGCGGTTCTTTATTTTTTTCCGATTTTCGGTTTGATGCATTGCAATTTATGGTTTTGCGGTCGGTATCGGCCTGTTTTTCCGAATCGCTGTTTTACCGGGAGGTATTTCCGTTGATGCATATGCCTGATTATTGTCTATTCTAAAAACACTATTAAAAGGCATAAATAATTGCCGAGATGAACATGATAAAGTTGGTTCATTTCTTTACTTGAATAACACTGGTTGAAATAACGTGAAGTGTGGGTTCTTCTGTTTTGTAAAGCATACTGTTCTTATCAAGGCACATATTCTTAGGGGGGGTGTTACTATGAACAAAATTCAAACAAAGCTTGGAGCATTAACTGCTGAACCTGTGAAGTTTCTAAATGGATTTGCTCAGACAGAAGACGACTGTGACTTCAAAGATATAGAAACATACCTTGTGCATGTGTGGAAAACGAGTTCTGACTTGTCACACATTTGATAATCTTCTGTACAGTGAGTTCAAGAGTTCAGTCATAGCTAAGTGACCTTCCACTGATAACATATTGTGTGTGTGGACACATTAAAAGAGTGTTCTACTTTATCAGAGGATGGGTAAATGTTTTGGATCATGCATATGTAGTGAAAGATCCGTGTGAATTTGTTTGGGAAGCAAATGATGGGGTGCTAAAACCTATGAAATTTCTAAAGCCTCTACCCACAGAACTTACACGTACATGTACTTGCAAAACCTGTGCTACAAAAGTATGTCCCTGTTGATATGCCCTTCTTAAATGTTCAACATTCTGCAAATGTATCACGAGCGGTTGCAGTGACAAATAAAGAACGTGAACTATGAACATGTGTCTAAAACAGGAGTGATAAACATTATTTGTTTCTCATACTCAGATCATAAACATTGTTTTGTGTATGCATTAAAGGATTAAATATGAGTATTATTTGTTTCCTCTCTATATATGTTTCTTCCTCCTCTATTATTTCCACCCTTTCGGAAAATAGCGGAAGGGTTGCTCTTCGGAGTTATTTTCTTTTCCATAAGGATACTTGAGCCCCAAAACCTATGTTTTGATAACAAAATGAAGTATATAGGTCTCACGGTTCCTGATACATTACATCATCACTACAACATATCTGCCATTTTTAAAAATGTCGTCTTGGAAAATTTGGCCTGGATTAGCAATGCCTACCCAAACTAAATTACATCTCTAATGATACAAAAACACAAATCCAAAATAAAAATCTCTGGCCAACAATTTGTTTTACAGAGGTACTACAGGGAAAATTAAAACACCTTTTTTTTAATATCGGGGAAGGTGGGTCAGCCGATTACCCCAGGGGCCGCCCCCCCCCCCAAACAAACATCCCTGGTGGTCTAGTGTTTTCCTGACTGTGGATCATTGCACAGGAAACAGTTTCAGGCTGGCCTATTTTGAATGGGGAAAGTCTCACCCTTTTAATGAGGCCCCCCCATACTTGGGGAGACCGTTTTTGTTTTTTTTTCACCACCAGAGTGGGAGAGAGCTCTCATCTGCTCCTTACTGCTGCTCCGGTGGGGAATATCTAACTTCAGCATACCTCGTGGTGCGCTGACGTCACAGATAAGTGGAAGGGGGAAAGAGCTTGTTTCAGAAGGATTCCGCATCACACAAGCCAAAAGGAATCCTCAGCCTTACCCAATGGCCGACATCCACACTTGGGAGAGAGTACAGCCATCAGCCTTTAGCCGACAGCTGCACCAAAATGGTTGATATGTAGAAAGCACACTTTTTATATATTGAGCACCATGCCCTGTGAGTTTACAATGCACATTTTAGGGATATCGTATGAATATAAGAACAGGTTTTGCATACATAACCAAGCCAATCAAACAGCATCCTTGCCAATGCAGAGTGGAGCTCCTGTCAGACATATAGTCTTGCAGCAAAAATATGACATTTAGCTTTCCATGCCATATGTGCACTTTAGACACATTTTCAGGAAGTTATACAGGGCATACAGACAGTTCTAACATACAGCCATTGTTTACTGAGCAAGCAAAGGCGCTTTGCTGTTTGTTTATCAGTGGTAAATTGCAGAGAGTCCTGAAGTCAGCAAAGTCAGACTAGACAAATCATGGGAACCACCACAATAATGGGATAATTCCCCACAATAATTATATAAGTTTATCTGCAAATATGTGATGGAATTATGCTCCCTATTTAGTAACTCCATATGTAGTGGCCGTGATGTAATGCCTCCCGATCTACTTACCTGCAATGTAAGGATATGACATCTGTTGCGGGTACTGGAAATGAGAGAATATTTATAATTAATAATTGCCTTATATTTTTATGCACATACTGGATGATAGATCAACTCTATCATCTCAAGGTGGTGTGCATTCTTGAACTGCAAGGCAGTTAGCTTATCAATCAACATATATGCTAATTTGACATTCATTTTCATTGATCATAGTAGGTTTGTTATTCTTCATGTACAGCGTTACGATTAAGGGCCTCATTACGATGTCAGGCAGAAACTTTCCGTCCGACTCCTTGTTGGATTCAGTTCCGACTGACTCAAGATCAGCGGTTCCGCATGGCCAATTACGATGCTTCCGAACACTGTTCCGAAGGAGTCTCATTGACTTCAATGGGAACCTGTGTTGCGACTGACAACACAGGCTGCTATGGCGAAAAGGGGTGTCTGTGGAAAAATCATTGCATCTTGTGCTGAGCACCCTATGGTGCCTGCCACACAGTGATTTTAGAGGGGGTTCTCTTGAGTACCCCCTCAACCCCAAAAAGGACGACTCAGGATGAAGGGTTGCCTGCTGGGGGCCCATCGTCAGATTCCGACAGCCTTTTCGTGTCGGACAGACTGAATTGGAAGGCTCTCAGAATATGACATAGTAATCTGTCGGTCGGAAGAGGTGTACGAATCGGCTCTGACCAACTTGGATTCTCCAATTGCCAGTCGTAACTAATTCCGAATGACCAAATGGTTCCCTTTCCTCCTGCGAGCATTATAACCGGTCGGTCGGAATTGTTTCCGATCGAGTCGGGTGGATGGCTTTCGACACGGTCTAGGAGAATCCGACTGTCGGTCGTAGGCGTTCAGTCTGACATCGTAATGAGGACCTAAGTAGTTATATGTCTACTGTTAGGTTACTCACCATTCCCTAAGTGGCAGATTACTGCAGATATTTATTTATATTAATCTTAACATTTTTACGTCAGAGCCCAGCAGCATGGAGAGTCAGAAAGTGCGTTAGTTGTCTCTGTTTACTCTTTTTTTCCATTTGTCTTTCCCTGTTTTCACTGTTGGCCCACATATTACCACTATTAGGACAGATGGTGAATTTGGTGAGGGGTGGAAGACTGTTTCGCTCCTGTTGAAGTACAATTAAGTGCTCTCTGACACTACTGCACCATAACCAATATAAAAGCAGGAGAAACTCTATATATGTTGATGTTGGATATTGAGAGGCTTATTTACAAGTCCATTGCACCTCTGGGATGTCATATTTTTTGATGCAACTGCAGTGCAGAGTGCAGACCCATATCTACAAAAAGATCTACCTTCCTACATAACGAAAAAAAAAAAAAAAGCCAGAAGCCGGTCCTTGGTTGCTTGATTCTGGTCTGGGAAAGACATGGCTTGGTAGTTCGGACTGGACTGTTCCCATGAGGCACAGGGTCAGAGCTGATTTGCATATAGCCAGTGTCTAACCCAGGGTGGTGTGGAGTGCAAAAAAACGATGGATTTAGGCCCAGATCCTTGTACTGGGGTGAATGTATGACATTGTTCTACATTCTGTCCATCAACTGTGTTTTTTGCAATTTTCACCCCGAGTGGGCTGGGTATGCTCAGACGTGAGTCCCAGGCTCTCCACACCACTGGAGTCAAGCTATCCAGGCTGATGAAGGCTGATAGCCAGAAACCGGTCCTTGGATGCTTGATTCCGGTCTGGGAAAGACATGGCTTGGTAGTTCGGACTGGACTGTTCCCATGAGGCACAGGGTCAGAGCTGATTTGCACATAGCCAGTGTCTAACCCAGGGTGGTGTGGAGTGCAAAAAAACGATGGATTTCGGCCCAGATCCTTGTACTGGGGTGAATGTATGACATGGTTCTACATTCTGTCCATCAACTGTGTTTTTTGCAATTTTCACCCCGAGTGGGCTGGGTATGCTCAGACGTGAGTCCCAGGCTCTCCACACCACTGGAGTCAAGCTATCCAGGCTGATGAAGGCTGATAGCCAGAAACCGGTCCTTGGATGCTTGATTCCGGTCTGGGAAAGACATGGCTTGTTAGTTCGGACTGGACTGTTCCCATGAGGCAGAGGGTCAGATCTGATTTGCATATAGCCAGTGCCTAACCAAGGGTGGTGTGGAGTGCAAAGAAACGATGGATTTAGGCCCATATCCTTGTACTGAGGTGAATGTATGACATTGTTCTACATTCTGTCCATCAACTGTGTTTTTTGCAATTTTCACCCCGAGTGGGCTGGGTATGCTCAGACGTGAGTCCCAGGCTCTCCACACCACTGGAGTCAAGCTATCCCGGCTGATGAAGGCTGATAGCCAGAAACCGGTCCTTGGATGCTTGATTCCGGTCTGGGAAAGACATGGCTTGGTAGTTCGGACTGGACTGTTCCCATGAGGCACAGGGTCGGAGCTGATTTGCATATATAGCCAGTGTCTAACCCAGGGTGATGTGGAGTGCAAAAAAACGATGAATTTAGGCCCAGATCCTTGTACTGGGGTGAATGTATGACATTGTTCTACATTCTGTCGATCAACTGTGTTTTTTGCAATTTTCACCCCGAGTGGGCTGGGTATGCTCAGACGTGAGTCCCAGGCTCTCCACACCACTGGAGTCAAGCTATCCAGGCTGATGAAGGCTGATAGCCAGTAACCGGTACTTGTATGCTTGATTCCGGTCTGGGAAAGACATGGCTTGGTAGTTCGGACTGGACTGTTCCCATGAGGCACAGGGTCAGAGCTGATTTGCATATAGCCAGTGTCTAACCCAGGGGGGTGTGGAGTGCAAAAAAACAATGGATTTAGGCCCAGATCCTTGTACTGGGGTGAATGTATGACATTGTTCTACATTCTGTCCATGAACTGTGTTTTTTGCAACCTTCCTACACAACAACATTCCTGCAACACCAGACACCCTTGCACCATGGTGCAAGGGTGCCTGTGTTGGGGCAAGGCAGGCAAAACGGCACAAGCACAGTGGGAAAGGACAGGAACGCTCTGTATATCATAAATACAACACATTCATGCCCTTTCCTTTTGACGCAGGGCAGTACAGCAAAGTGACCTACTATGCTGGCCTGTGTCAAAAACCTGTAAATGAGGCCCTCAATTTTCTGGCAGTAAAGCCAGAATTTGATGATTTAAGTGAACAGTAAGGAGACAGTGGATATAAACAGAACTTTGGTGCTTATTTACAAGCCTCTTGTACCGCCGGTGAATCACTTTTTATGATGCTACGGCGCTGCAGAGTGCAGCCCCATATCTAAGAGGCCAGACCAAGCTACTTTTCATGTCTTTTTATGGCCTGTACATATGGTCTAAGGCAATACAGCACAAGTTACTGCGTTACCTTACACTGTGTCAGGGAGACGTTCCATGGGCATTGCGTGGGTGTTCCCACTCAACACCCATGGGTTTTGATGTATTCCAAGATTTACAAGAATCTCTAAGCCTTGGAATGCGTCAAAACTGCACACCTCTCCAGGGTAGGCGTAATGGGGAGAAACGGGGAGAAATGCGTTATTGTACTTCGTCTTTTCCATTTCTAGGTGACCTGCATTATGCAGCATACATAGAAAGAGGAAAACATATCCATGCCTTATTTTTGTGTAGTAAGGTGTCCCTTACTCTACAAAAACATTCCTGCCAACAATGCAGACACGCTTGCACCTTGGTCCAAGGGAGCCTGGGTCGACTGAGCAACCATATTGTGCACCGGCGCTGGCTGAAAAGACAGGATTGCTTTGTTTCTCATAAATGCTTTGAATTCCTGCTCTTTTGGTTCGGCATAAGGTAGCACAGCAAAAACAATTGCAGTGCTGCCCTATGCCAAATTATTGTAAACAATGCATTCTATTTGAAGGAGTTGGAGCAGACATGAAAGTGTATATTCGGGTGAGGGGCTGGAGTGTGAGTGAGACTGCACATGAAGTCCTTAAGGTGTTTTGTGGTTTTGGGTTCTGGTCAAATAACATAGAAAAGGAAATGTTATCACATGGAAATGTTTGCAACTTGGCAAAAGTAGCACATGTCCTTGACATTTTGATGGTGGTGGCTTTCTTGATCCAGATAATGAGATAAAGTGAGGTTAAGAAGTCGCCATTGGTGGAAATGATACAGAAAGGTGACCTGATAAAGTTTCAGGGTGAATACATGACATGTAGTTGGTTGACCCTGTTTATTATTAATTCTTTCCTTACTGCCTTAGCTGGTACTCACAGAACACGTCTCCTGCTGAAAGCAATCTATGTAGGCAGCAGGATATTGTCATAAGGGTGATAATGTAACTCTCGCATTAGGGATTGTAAGGCAGAGAGGGAAATCACAAAGAGTATGTGTAGCGTGGAGAATGTGTCCTGAATGAGGTGCAGTCCTTCTTCCTGTGACGAAGACTAGCCATCCACTCCTATTCATTATAAACTTCAAAGTACGCCAATTTATTTCTTAACTTAGAATATGGCTTATGAATACGCTCCCATTCCACCCTCCACTTATGTTGTTACATATATTGAATTTTCCAGTGGAGAAAGTGTGTAAAGTGTAGGCATACTCCTAGGCATCTATGAGTGCCCAACGTTTTTGTACTTGTGAAGTGTTGCCTTTTTCCAGCTTTTCTCTCATTGAACAGTTCTTAAATTGTAATGTATTCCTCTTGAACTCTTCTCTTCATATTGCAGAATTATTATCACACAAAAGAGAACCATGCAAGAGTGCGATGCACATTTGCACTATGAAGCAGAAGAAAACTGGGGGCTTCATGTGCGATTGAAACATTTTGTGAGTTCCTAATAGTGACTTTTTGTGACTTGCAATTAGGAACTTGCAAAATGCGATGTACAACAGTGTCTCAAACACTGTTTGCTATTCCCAATGTGGTTGCAATCGACCTGCCTCACCAATATTCATGAGGCAGGTCGCACTTTGTAACCCATTGGGAATGGCCTATATTCACAGCAATAGTGGCCTGCTGGAATCAGCAGACCACCATGTCTGTGTCTGCTTTTTAAATGAAGCAATTTTATTTTTTGAAATGCTTCCCGTTTTTGCATTCAAAAAGAAAAATCAAAAGTTTACTTTTGATTTTTTAATAGTAGGTAGTTGTCCGTGGGACCACTGCCTGCTCTTGAGAAATGTTGGCACCCACATTTACAGAGGGCAGGGGGTCTCTTAGGGACCCCTTCCCGTTTACGGATAGATTACCAGCTCTTTTACGGAGTCGGTTAAATATGAATGTTTTGTGACAACTGCATTCTGGTCGCAAAACATTCATACATGCCCCTGCTACCCGCTATTAGGAAGGGATACCCTTGAAACGCCCCTTCCTAATACTGACTCGCAAACCCTATTTTGCAAGTCAGTAATAGTTACTGACTCACAAAATATGGTTAGTACATTGCAAAAGTCTCGTTAGCAGTCGCAAAGCGCCCAATTCTCTGTTTGCGATGGATAAACCAGTAGTACGTGTGTCCCTAAGGTCCCTTGACAATTGGCAAGCAAGTGCAGGGGAAAGTTGTTCTCTCTGTAATTTGCATTAGTGGGGACTGTAAATTACAGGGTGTGTAAATAGCAACCAAATCTACATTTAGAATTCGGAACAGGGTGCATATGGCTCATATTCTTCCATATTCCTAGGTGCACAAATGGTATATGTGTTCTATTTACTTCCACACTTAGGGCCCGATTATGATGGCGGTCGGACGAGCGTTCGACCACCATCCTGTTGGGAACGGGACCGGTCGCCTAGCTGTTGATGGTCCCTTCATTGAGATTAGGATGCGACTGCCTTCAAGGTGGTTGCAATCTGTATGTTTTGCATTGTGGTGTGTGCTGCAGGCTGCAGCACATGCCACAGTCCAAAAAATAACACAATGCACATATCCCTGCACTATGTGGCAGGCACCATGCGGTGTCTGCCACATGGTGCAAGTATATGTAGTGGGGTGCCATAGATGCCCTCCAGGGTCCAAATCGGAGGGCCAATGGGGAAAGGGGCCAGCTACGGCCCCTTCAGTCACTTTCTGCCTGCCTTTAAATGGAGGCTTAACTGTCATTAAATGACCGGTGGAAGGGGTTGTAATCCCTACGGTGGTACCTGAGCAGGCATTCCCACTGTTGTAGGGATTGCAGTCGCTCCGACGGGCTCCTTGAGCCCGTCGGATGCATGGTGGTCAGTCTCTCTGCCCACCCTCCATCCACCTGCCATCGTAATGCAGCGGGTTGTCCTCCAGGGTCTGATGGCGGTGGGACCGCCACAGACTGCCTGACAGTGGCGTTCCACCACCATCATAATGAGGCCCTTCATTTTGAGTCTCACCTGCCACATATTGCAGGATCAAGCATCAGCTATTTTCATTGTAGTAATGTTTTGGTTGAAAACAGAAGTTTCTGCCTAAAACCGGAACTAAAGGCTACATTGCTATCAGGG
This sequence comes from Lissotriton helveticus, assembly GCF_964261635.1. NCBI lineage: Eukaryota > Metazoa > Chordata > Amphibia > Caudata > Salamandridae > Lissotriton > Lissotriton helveticus. The sequence goes on from NC_136070.1 coordinate 292,312,498, forward strand.
TCTAACTGCTTTTTGAAAAGTTTATATGCCATAAACACTTTTCAGAGCCAATCAAGGATATAAATTACATGAAATATCACAGTTTTTGTACAGATGTCCTAACTCAAGACCTTCAGATACCATGAAATTATTTTTGCAAATGTATAAAAAATCTTTAACCCCTTCCATGCTTGTGATGGAACCACTCCGTCACGAGCCACGGGTGGCATGTGCTCATGACAGAGTGGTTCCGTCATGCCGTGGCCGCTTCGCCCATGTGGCACTGATTCCCCGCCTGTGCAGGCGAATTAGTGAGTGGGCGGAGTAGTGACGGAACCACTCCGTCATAACCACAGCCCACCCGTGGCTTATGACGGAGTGGTTCCGTCACAAGCATGGCGGCGCCGGCGACCCGCCCCCTCCAGTGCCATGGTGGAATTACCGCCGCGGCAAAGTGGTTAAACACCTTCACAGACCCCTACCACCAGACCATGTTATACATTACCGCTCTCCTTGCATTGCTCTTTTTAGCTCAATCATAATGTTATGGTTGAGTTGACTGCTCTGGCTGCAGATGTACGTATGCTTTTGCAAGCTTGTCATACTAGTGTACAGTTGTGGTGGTCTATTGTATTTCAAAAGCCAGTGTGTGATGCAGTAATACATGCCAACACCTTATCTGGGATTCTGCATTTCATAGACCGCCACATCACAATAGGACAAGCTTGGGTGTATGTGATGGAGTAAAATGTAAGTTGTGATTAAGTGGCTGAATCTGGGATTGGTGCAGAGTATAAGTGGCGCAGGTGGTATATACTACACCACTTGTTTATGCTATATGAATTGCAGCATTTTCCTATGTGTTGCATTAAGCCTCATCCTGTGTATTGTCTTTTTATATATCTACAAAGCGGTTTTATCTTCTTTAGTTTACAACAGACAAGTAACTACAAAAAACCACAACCCACCATCTGACAGCTTTCATATCCGACAATCGAAAGAAGGATCATAGTACCCGTGCATAATGGTTTATATCTTCCTGGAGAGGGGTTATCTCCTGCAGAAATTCTAGGGTCTGAGACATTCTGCGCTGGACCCCTCCCCGGGAATAGTCAAACTTTAGGGCATCCCTAAATCTTGAGCAGGAGCATGCCCCTATATGGCAGTGATCTGTGGCTGTTCATACAGTAGAGCCTAGTATAATAAACTCTGTGGAAGAGCTTCTGTTGTATCAGCCTGAATCAGCCCAGAGAGTCACCTCACCTGGGTACTGGCATGCTGCTCCCCAGTCGTCATCATTCAATCTACCAAGATCAGCTTCTCACTTTGAGTGTGGACACTTGGAGTGTGCCGGGCTGAGTGCACAGGGAACTCTCCTGCTTTCTGCCTACTCCATGCGGAACCCGCTTCGCGGGTCCCGCTTCGCCGGGATTGGCTGCTGCTACCTAAAGGTTTCCTGCTTGTCATCTGTGAGGTGGGAGCTGCAGGGCTGCGAGCAGAGCGCGGGTCTGGGACTACCTTCCCCAGAAGCGCCCGCCGCCCAGATTTACAGCACCTGGGCTGCTCTCCCTGCTGGCCCCTCCCCATTTGTTTGAAAAGCCCTTGCCTTCGGCTCACCTGTGGGACGCTACGCTGTGGACACTTGGAGTGTGCCGGGCTGAGTGCACAGGGAACTCTCCTGCTTTCTGCCTACTCCTTGCGGAACCCGCTTCACGGGTCCCGCTTCGCCGGGATTGGCTGCTGCTACCTAAAGGTTTCCTGCTTGTCATCTGTGAGGTGGGAGCTGCAGGGCTGCGAGCAGAGCACGGGTCTGGGACTACCTTCCCCAGAAGCGCCCGCCGCCCAGATTTACAGCACCTGGGCTGCTCTCCCTGCTGGCCCCTCCCCATTTGTTTGAAAAGCCCTTGCCTTCGGCTCACCTGTGGGACGCTACGCTGTGGACACTTGGAGTGTGCCGGGCTGAGTGCACAGGGAACTCTCCTGCTTTCTGCCTACTCCTTGCGGAACCCGTTTCGCGGGTCCCGCTTCGCCGGGATTGGCTGCTGCTACCTAAAGGTTTCCTGCTTGTCATCTGTGAGGTGGGACCTGCAGGGCTGCGAGCAGAGCGCGGGTCTGGGACTACATTCCCCAGAAGCGCCCGCCACCCAGATTTACAGCACCTGGGCTGCTCTCCCTGCTGGCCCCTCCCCATTTGTTTGACAAGCCCTTGCCTTCGGCTCACCTGTGGGACGCTACGCTGTGGACACTTGGAGTGGCCCGGGCTGAGTGCACAGGGAACTCTCCTGCTTTCTGCCTACTCCTTGCGGAACCCGCTTCGCGGGTCCCGCTTCGCCGGGATTGGCTGCTGCTACCTAAAGGTTTCCTGCTTGTCATCTGTGAGGTGGGAGCTGCAGGGCTGCGAGCAGAGCGCGGATCTGGGACTACCTTCCCCAGAAGCGCCCGCCGCCCAGATTTACAGCACCTGGGCTGCTCTCCCTGCTGGCCCCTCCCCATTTGTTTGAAAAGCCCTTGCCTTCGGCTCACCTGTGGGACGATACGCTGTGGACACTTGGAGTGTGCTGGGCTGAGTGCACAGGGAACTCCCCTGCTTTCTGCCTACTCCTTGCGGAACCCGCTTCGCGGGTCCCGCTTCGCCGGGATTGGCTGCTGCTACCTAAAGGTTTCCTGCTTGTCATCTGTGAGGTGGGAGCTACAGGGCTGCGAGCAGAGCGCGGGTCTGGGACTACCTTCCCCAGAAGCGCCCGCCGCCCAGATTTACAGCACCTGGGCTGCTCTCCCTGCTGGCCCCTCCCCATTTGTTTGAAAAGCCCTTGCCTTCGGCTCACCTGTGGGACGCTACGCTGTGGACACTTGGAGTGTGCCGGGCTGAGTGCACAGGGAACTCTCCTGCTTTCTGCCTACTCCTTGCGGAACCCGCTTCACGGGTCCCGCTTCGCCGGGATCGGCTGCTGCTACCTAAAGGTTTCCTGCTTGTCATCTGTGAGGTGGGAGCTGCAGGGCTGCGAGCAGAGCGCGGGTCTGGGACTACCTTCCCCAGAAGCGCCCGCCGCCCAGATTTACAGCACCTGGGCTGCTCTCCCTGCTGGCCCCTCCCCATTTGTTTGAAAAGCCCTTGCCTTCGGCTCACCTGTGGGACGCTACGCTGTGGACACTTGGAGTGTGCCGGGCTGAGTGCACAGGGAACTCTCCTGCTTTCTGCCTACTCCTTGCGGAACCCGCTTCGCGGGTCCCGCTTCGCCGGGATTGGCTGCTGCTACCTAAAGGTTTCCTTCTTCTCATCTGTGAGGTGGGAGCTGCAGGGCTGCGAGCAGAGCGCGGGTCTGGGACTACCTTCCCCAGAAGCGCCCGCCGCCCAGATTTACAGCACCTGGGCTGCTCTCCCTGCTGGCCCCTCCCCATTTGTTTGAAAAGCCCTTGCCTTCGGTTCACCGGTGGGACGCTACGCTGTGGACACTTGGAGTGTGCCGGGCTGAGTGCACAGGGAACTCTCCTGCTTTCTGCCTACTCCTTGCGGAACCCGCTTCACGGGTCCCGCTTCGCCGGGATTGGCTGCTGCTACCTAAAGGTTTCCTGCTTGTCATCTGTGAGGTGGGAGCTGCAGGGCTGCGAGCAGAGCACGGGTCTGGGACTACCTTCCCCAGAAGCGCCCGCCGCCCAGATTTACAGCACCTGGGCTGCTCTCCCTGCTGGCCCCTCCCCATTTGTTTGAAAAGCCCTTGCCTTCGGCTCACCTGTGGGACGCTACGCTGTGGACACTTGGAGTGTGCCGGGCTGAGTGCACAGGGAACTCTCCTGCTTTCTGCCTACTCCTTGCGAAACCCGCTTCGCGGGTCCCGCTTCGCCGGGATTGGCTGCTGCTACCTAAAGGTTTCCTGCTTGTCATCTGTGAGGTGGGACCTGCAGGGCTGCGAGCAGAGCGCGGGTCTGGGACTACCTTCCCCAGAAGCGCCCGCCACCCAGATTTACAGCACCTGGACTGCTCTCCCTGCTGGCCCCTCCCCATTTGTTTGAAAAGCCCTTGCCTTCGGCTCACCTGTGGGACGCTACGCTGTGACACTTGGAGTGTGCCGGGCTGAGTGCACAGGGAACTCTCCTGCTTTCTGCCTACTCCTTGCGGAACCCGCTTCGCGGGTCCCGCTTCGCCGGGATTGGCTGCTGCTACCTAAAGGTTTCCTGCTTGTCATCTGTGAGGTGGGAGCTGCAGGGCTGCGAGCAGAGCGCAGGTCTGGGACTACCTTCCCCAGAAGCGCCCGCCGCCCAGATTTACAGCACCTGGGCTGCTCTCCCTGCTGGCCCCTCCCCATTTGTTTGAAAAGCCCTTGCCTTCGGCTCACCTGTGGGACGCTACGCTGTGGACACTTGGAGTGTGCCGGGCTGAGTGCACAGGGAACTCTCCTGCTTTCTGCCTACTCCTTGCGGAACCCGCTTCGCGGGTCCTGCTTCGCCGGGATCGGCTGCTGCTACCTAAAGGTTTCCTGCTTGTCATCTGTGAGGTGGGAGCTGCAGGGCTGCGAGCAGAGCGCGGGTCTGGGACTACCTTCCCCAGAAGCGCCCGCCGCCCAGATTTACAGCACCTGGGCGGCTCTCCCTGCTGGCCCCTCCTCTTTACCACGGACCTATAAACTGAACCGACCAGTCCCGCTGCGCGCGCGGGAGCGACCGGGAGAAGCCCGGGACAAGGGCGGGACCGTCTTTGGCCGTCAGGGGCCGACTGAGGCTGGGTCGGGCCCCCCCTCTGTCATTCTGCAATTGTGGTACTGGGGTTACTCTTGTAATGATCCTAGGCATTACCAATTGTATAACATAGTATAAATATTGCATACTAAGATCGCTAAATATGTCAACATCTATAGCCGGCATCTCCGAGACCTCTCATCCGATCGAGGTCGGGGCAGCCACCCTGGGCCCTTTGGATAAATACTTTAGTCGGGTTTCCAATGACATCGACAAGGAAATTGCCCTGGCGGAGAGACGCGCTGAGCGTAGGCTGTCCATTGAACTTCTTAAAATACCCATGGATAAAAGACAACCACAGATATTTCCGGCATTGGTTCCTCCCCGGTCATCTGTAAATCTGCCAATGGCTGACGAAACGCCCTACCCTTTCCCCCCAACTACAGTTTTGCTCCCTGACCCGCTCGAGATTATTAATCTCTGCTCTTCCCCTGCAAATGCGCTTCCCACACTTACCGATCCCATAGAACATCTTGATCAGACTCGTCACCGTGTGTCGGGCCAAGTGGTAGGAGTAAAATCATCATCTAAGAGGAAGAGGTGTCCTCCTCCTAGAAAGTGTTATCAGCCCAAACCTGCAAAAAAATCAAAGAAAGTGGTGGCATGCACCCTGCAGGAATGTAATGGAGCTGGTCCCAGTGGGAATATAACATATAAGTAGGGGGCCGCTCCAGAGGTGGTTAGCCCTCCCTCGATTAATACCCACCCACCAGTTATGGGATTGTTAGAGCTTCCACCCGCACCATTGGTTCTGCCTCTTGTGGAGGGTACTGCCCCAGTTGATTCTAGTCCAAGAACCCAAATCGGTCATGGTGAGTCCACATTTATTACCCCTACTTTGTTACTCGAGCTGGAGAAGCTGATGAGGTCTTTATTAACCCCGCTCGAGGATCAAGTAAAAAAATTAACAGATAGGCTAGACCATTTTGAGCAGGTAGCCCTGGATAATTTTTACTCTACGAAAGCATTGATCAAGTCCCAAAAAAAGACAGGGGAGTCCACTAATCATCATCAATACGGTGGGCAAGTGAAAGATGCTCCGGTTGTTGTATCTCCCACATTGGCGGACAGTACCCCAACAAGGTCACAAGTAAAAGGTAAAAAGAAAAAAGCTAATGCAGAGACAATTAATAAATCTAGTAGCAAGATTGCTATAGAGGGAAATCTTCCTGCTTTGGTTGCCTCCAGCATAGTGAATCCCCGACCCAATACCTCCCAAGTCTTAGCTAATAACCCAAGATCTTGTCACACTACTGCAATTAGCAGTAGTAGAAACATTTTGCAGAATAAAAAACCTCAAGTACCATCATCACACGATATCCCTCACCCTCCCACTTCCCCCCCTAGATCTGCCAATAGCGTGCCCAAACAACCATTAGCGAAGGGGCCACGTAGGATACCACACATGAATCTTACTCCAGATTCTTTTCCCTACGTGGCTGTCCTTATAAATGTCCCATCATTGTCAGCTGAACAAAGGGAAACGTTTCAAATGCTAAAAAATAAGGTTATGCATTGGCTGAGGGTCAATAGACCATTACCAGGGGGAGTGGACGGCTTGATCATTGGAGTACGAAGGACTGAGTGGATCGGTTGTACTTGTATAGTTATTAATTTCCAAGATCCTAGGGTGGTAAATCTGATAACGAAACAGGATGGGGGTTCGGGTTTTGGGGGAATCGGTATTGTAGATTTAACCTTTTTTTATCCAAGACCATCAGGTGTTGAATCTATTATGACAATGCATCCAGAACCCTTAACTAGTGTCCCCCATCTGGGGTTTGTTCCCCCTGCTGTACCACTTCAACTGAATTGCCATCATGGTGGTACAAATACTAATTGTTTCGGACCATTGAGGAACATGGGGAGGGTGTATTGACAAATGTCTGATAACTGTGCAAATGTAGAAGCTGGTAATAACAATGAAACCAAAGGTGGTGGTTCCAATAAAACTGTTTTAGACTCAAATGTGGACCCAAATAGCATGAACATCTATTCTGGGTTAGTGGCTCGGGAGTATATAAGTGGGGAATGTAATGAAACCCCAGAGAGCGAGGAGCATAACACTTTAAATACCCATGATGATCTACCGGTTGAGATTACTAAACTAGAACCCGTGAGACTAGTGTCGATGGATGGCACAAGTGTAGGTAAGCTTCTCTCATGGAATATTGCTGGGTTGGCCGGTAAAGTGATGTCTCAGGACTGGATTGATTTTATTGATGGCTATGAAGTTTGTTTATTCCAGGAGACATGGGCATGCGACCCTATCTTCCACCATGGCTGTTTGAATTTTTCTATCCCGGCAAGTAAAGGTGCAAGGGGTCGTCCGATGGGTGGCCTCACTATTTGGGTGAAACAATGCTCACATATCAAAGTAAAAATGGTCAATCTGGGTTGCAAGGATATCCTAATGTTAAGACTAACCCCAGAAAAGGGGGGGGTTTAGATATCTATAACATATATGCTAGGGGTACTAACATAGGAAGCTCTCCCACTTTAGAAGCCCTGTCCACCTTCCTAGACTCACAGTCTCTGGGGAACAAGATTATAATAGCGGGAGACCTGAATAGGACTTACGAGCCACTTGATACTATGGATGATCCCGTGGGGCAGGATGAGGACTCACATTGGGGTGTCCCGACCTTGACCCTGGCTCCCGTCAAATGATGGACGAAAGACATTCTGCTAATGAACGCGATTTGCTTAGAACACGGGTTGAGAGCTCTCAATGGAAGAACGAAAGGCGATAGGGAGGGCGCGTGTACTTTTGATAATGGCCTAAACCACAGTAGGATAGACTATGTCATCTGCAGCCTTAGTCTATGGCAGTGGGTTGGGGACATGAAAGTTGAGGGCAGATTGGAAAGCGACCACAATCCCCTCTGCGTGATCCATAATTGGTGGTCAGTTGAGCCTGGCAGTCAGCAGGTGAACGAAGAACTTATGCCCTCAATGACGAATGATACGCGTAGACTTCACTGGCCAAGTGTCATGGCGAATGCGGATTCTATGAATTATATAAACTCTGAGCTGGATGCTGCAATTGCCGCAATGGAATCCGTAAATTCCGTTAACCCAGGGTCCAGGGAAATAACAGATATACATATTGAATTTTTTGCCCATATAAGACCCCATTTTCTGAGAGCCCGTAAGGCCAATAGGAAAAATCCTCCCAGATTAGCCAAGTGGTTTAACCAGCAGTGTAGGACAGCAAGGCTAGCCCTGGGCAACGCTATCAGGAATAGGGACAGGGAAGCCATAAGTAAGGCTAGGAAGCATTATAAGGCCAGTATACTGCTTGCGAAAAAACGATGGGATGAAGAGTACTGGGTAGAATTGAAGGAAGCATCTGGGGCCAAGGACTGCAGGTTATTTTGGAGGCTACTAAAGTGGGGAAGAGGTGGGAATCCAGATAAACCAGATAACAATGTCGCAGAGGGGGCCTGGGTAGAATATTTCAAACCCCAATATGCAGAGTCCACGGAGGATGGGTCTGCAAGAACTATTCCAGCAGTATTCGCAAGGGATGATTTATTCTCCCTTAAGGAATCAGAAGTTGCAATATGTGCTGCCCAAGGGGGTAGGGCCCCGGGTCTCGATGGGATTCCATCTGATGTTTTTAAAAATGACATGGTTCGGTGGGTTAGTTATGTTTCCCTTTTGGGAAACTCCATCGCCAAAGGAGCTGAAGTCCCTGAAGCATGGAAGGGGGCGATCATTGTACCTATATATAAAAAAGGTGACAGGTCACTCCCGGCCAATTACAGGCCAATAAGCTTGATAGCCACCATTCAAAAGGTGGTGGGAAGAATGGTGGTAAACAAGCTGATGGATTGGGTTGAGGAGAATAGCGCAAGGTCCCCTTACCAGGCAGGTTTCAGACGGGCTACAAGTACGATAGACCAGGTGTTTCGGTTTGCCTTACTTCAATGGGGAACGGTGGTGCTAGGCGAGGGCAGCCTGTACGTCGCTTTTGTCGACTTGCGGGCTGCCTTCGACCTGGTCGCAAGGGGAAAGCTCTGGGAAGTCCTGTGTGAAGTTGGCCTCCCGGCCGAGTTGCTGACTCTGATCATGAGGCTTCATGAGGCCAATTTTGCCAGGGTCCAATGGGGAACACGTGGAGAATCTTCCACCGATTTCCCAGTTGAACGTGGTGTTCGACAGGGATGTGCGATGGCACCCTTGCTCTTTTCGCTATTTATTAACGGAATTGTGGCTCGGATGTTGGATGTCCCTGTGGATGCACCCTCGTTGGCGGGCCTCAGGATTCCGATCCTGATGTTCGCCGACGATACATTGATTTTGTCCAAGACACCTGGAGGCCTGCAACGCGCCCTCCACATCTTTGACCGCTTTTGCGGAGAACGTGGCTTGGAAGTGAACGTAGGTAAAACCAAGCTGATGGTCTTCTCGCACAAGCGTAGAGCCAGCCCAAAAATAATTCTGAACAATAGTGTGCTGGAGGTAGTTAGCGTATTTACCTACCTTGGGGTTCAGATCTCTAATGACTCAAAGTGGTCCCAACATTTAGACAAGGCTACCCTTAAACACAAACAGATCGCGGGAGCATTAAGGGCGGAACATAAAAAATCAAAGACAAAACCCATTAAACCAGTCTTGGCTGTTTATGATGCTAAGGCCATAGGGTCTACCCTATATGGGGCGGAACTATGGGGCTATAATAATGTTTCTTCCTTGCAGCTATCAGAGAATAGGTTTATTCGGGGCATAACGGGTCTCCCCCAGAGTGCCCCATTAATCCCGCTTGGTCTTGACTTAGGGAGAAGATCGGTCAGTGACCGAGTAAGATTGCGTCCTATCCTTTATTGGTGTCGCCTTTGGACCACTCCAGAGATACGGCATTATGCTGAGGGATTTCTAGCAGTAATAAAAATGGATGTTTTCCATAAAATTGCTTGGCTTAAACACCTTAGGGCTGCTTTAGGTGAACTCGGCCTTTCTAATCTATGGAACAACCCCTCGGAGGAAGTCTTCCCCACTAAAAATACCATCAAAAGTTTATACTGGGGTAGGATTGACAATAGACTCTGGACCAGAACGAGAGCCGATACGATGGGGGGGCGTTTTCTGGAATTTAAACAGTGTCCACTTTTAGAACCTTATTGGGACACAATTACTGTCCCAGGAGACAGGAAACTAATGTTCCAGTTGAGATCTGGTTCCCTCCCTTTGAGGTTTTTGACGGGTAGGTGGAGGAGTGCGATCACTTCGAGCTGCCCGGTGTGTGGAGCAGCCAAGGAAACCATAGGTCATTTTTTATTTTTCTGTAAGGCATATATAATCCCCCGAAGAGTATGGCTGGTACCAATTTGTAGAAACTTAGGGACATCCAGTGGAGTTGAGGCGCTAAGAGTGATCTGCACGTCTGCTGATTTGCCAATAGTTCTTGGAACAGCAAAATACTTGGGGTGGGCTTGGTCAATTAGGCGGAAGGGTATTTCTCTCAACGAAAAATGATTTTTTTGTGTCTAAATGTGCATCTAATTGCTTTTATTCTTTAGGGTCAAAGCTGTCACAACGGTTTTTTATAACTGATGTATAATAATGATCAATTTTAAGTGTTGTATATTCTTTTTCTTTTTAATGTATGTTGTGCTTTTATGAGTATTTGCTCGAATAAAGCTTTCAAACCGCAAACCGCTTCTCACTTCTCCCTCGGTGGTGGCAAGCTATTTGCTAGTGGTGAGTTGCATATTATTGATATTGCATGCCACTGGACGGGGGCTTCTAGTACTATATATATTTTCCAAGGGACTCTCATCTGATATGTTGTCCATCATGTGTATGCAGCCTCTCAAGATATGTCTAATTTATAAATATTGCATGGCTCTCATGCAGCTTGAATTGTACCTGTAGGTCTGCAAAGGGTATCACCCCCTTGTCATTCCAAAGATCTCCCCAGCTTGGAGATGCCAAACACGTCCCACTTACTGTGTACTTCCTTCACTCAAAGAGGCACCATGGCCTGATGTCTTCCCCAGTACCGGTATCGTTAGGTGTCCCGCAAGGTTCCTGCCTATCCCCTACTTTGTTTAACCTTGTTATGGAACCTCTCACCACTCTGTTACAAGCATCCAATGTACACTTTCACATGTACGCTGATGGCACGCAAATATATCTCAAGGTACAATCCCCCAAAGACATCCTGAGTCTGAATTCAACGATCAGAAGCACCCAATCTTGGCTGGCTGACAACCACCTCAAACTCAATGCTATGAAGACTGAGTTCCTCCTAATCTCACCTCCCACGAAAACATCTTCCGCACAAACGTGGCTTAAGCACCTAACAGCACTCAATGTCCAACCGACCATCGTGGACTCAGCAAAATCCCTGGGCATAACACTCGACACCAACCTCAACATGCAGCAGCATATCAGCAAGGCTACTAAGGGGGCGAACTTCCAAACAAATACCTTGAGGAAACGGAAACCCTTCCTCCCAGCAAAAGACTTCCAAACAGTACAAGCTCTAGTCATCCCTCGCATAGACTACGGCAGCGTGGCCCTCTGTGGCCTCCCCCTAACGACAACTGCACCCCTCAGAGCATCACTAAATGCGGCTGCAAGACTCATCATGGATCAAAAAAGCACTCGCATATCTCCCCTGACTTCAAATCTTTGAACTGGCTGCCTCTTGAAGCCAGAATACAGCTGAAAATTGCCTGCATGACGCACAAGGCTATACACCTGAAATCACCGAGCTACCTCACTCATAAGTTGACAATGTCCGGTGGGTCCAGAGCTACCAGGAGCACAAACAATCTTCTGTTGAAACCGCGAAGATTCCGGAAGGAAAAAACTTACAAACGCTCCTTCTCTAGAATGGCGCCCAGGATCTGGAACGCACTTCCTCCTGAAACGAGGCTCATCTCTTCCTCCCTTCTTTTTAAGAAAGAAGTCAAAAGTATCCTTATGGCTAAATACACTTGAACAACTCGTGTGATTTACATTGCGAACAGTATTATCTGTATTCTGTTATGATATAGCCTATATATTCCTATGTACGTGTGTCTGGACTTATATTAGTCTAAAGTGCTTAGATCCTTGCTCCCTCATATCAGTTTTTTATCGATTTCGGTATTATTCACAACGTTTTGATGGCCTACGCTCCAACTAGGCCGTGCTACCTCAAACCTGTACTTTACGTAATTTTTCTTTTTTTTGCTATGTACATGAACTTGATGATCTACCTCCCTACTATGCCCCCTTGTTCCCTTACCCTTCCACCTGACTGTGTAAAGCGCTCTGTTATCTGCAAAGATCTTGTTCGCGCTATATAAAACTCTCAAAATAAAATAAATAAATAAATAAATGGCCTCTGCATCCCATGATGGCATTTCTAATGTAATTTTACCCTGATGTGCCATCCTATGGGTTGCCCTTCTCCATGCCTCGTCTGCCATTGCAGTCTGTATAGTAGTCAGTTTTCTTTTTCCATACAATTGCTTAATAAACCCCTCAGGGTCCACAGCCCTTCAGTCTGCCATCAGCGACGCCTTCCGTTGCTTCACAAATGACCAGTCATTGACCACCACCAGTTGAGTCACCCAACAGTTTAGGCATAAGACCAGTAGAGCTATGCCACCTTCGAAGGGCTTCCTAATCAGTGAAAGCACAGCAACAGCCTGATTGAAGTCTCTACCATCCCAAAGAAGATGGCTCAGGGACTTGAATAAGAGAGTTTTGCAGTGCATACAGGAAAGTGGGCAGGTATATCATTTTATGGAAGGCCGTCCCACCCAGCAAGGACAGTGGCAATTCTCAAACAACCTTCCCAATTTGCAGTTATTGAAGTATTTTTGGTCAAGGATTACAACGATCCCCAGATAGGTGATGTCATTTTTCTCTCTGGGTATAGGACCGTTGCATCGATTACTGGGCTGCCACAATGCTAGAGGGAATAGGTAGGATTAATAAATACATGCAGATCCCAGAAAAGTATTTGAAGGTCTCCAGGATTTCAAAAATCCTGGTGATTGAGGTCTCTGGATCTGCCAGATACAAAAGGATATAATCAGCGTAGAGCAAGATGACATCCTCTACTCATGGTCCCAGCTGAGTCAGCTGACCATAGTGCCTTGCCAAATCATGGTAGTCACCATTTCCATCACCAATACAAACATGAACGGGGACATCCCTGTCCAGTCCCACCCCCCAGTTCTAACTTTCCAGAGAACAGGCCATTGATCTGATCTCGAGCCTGTTGGGTGGGTAAATATAGTTTGCACCCATGCCCAAAAGGAGGGGGTGAACCAAATTTGATCTAGGAGTGCCATCATGTATGATCATTTCAAAGAACCAAGCACTTTTTCAGCATCCAGTGCTAAAAGCAGTACTGGCAATTTATTTTCCCTCTCCGATGCCTTAAGGCATCCAAATTGCCACCTGAAGATATGCCTAGTCAATCTATGAGGCAGAAAACCTGATTGATCCGGGCTATACAGCTTAGTACCACTTGGAGTAGATGGTTTTCATTACCCTTTGCTAATATCTTTGTTTTGATATTGAGGAGGGATTTTGGCTTACATGAGGAGTACTTCTTCAGTGGTTTCCCTCATTTCTGTATAAGTATTATTGGCACTCTAAAGTCTCATGGGAAGACACACACTGGCTTGGACTCATAGAACATGGTTCTAATCGGCTGCACCATCTGGTCCTGTAGACTTATGAAGAATTCCGGGGGCATTCCAATTGGGCCAGAGGTCTTCTATCTCTCTAGTTGAGACAGGGCTTTTGTGATTGTGCCGTCCTGAATATCCCCATCTGGGAGCTTCCTAGCCTGCCTGCCAAACCTAGGGATAGGAATATAATTGATGAAAGCCTCCAGCCCCCCCATTTACTGCGGGTGTGTGGGGTGTATAGTCTCAGACAGTCCGCAAAGGTTTGTGCTATCTCCCTCTCCACTAGGTCACGTCCCTTCATGTATACTTTTTTGTACCCATCCCAGCCTTTGCTCTTGTCTCGCCAGCGGGACCAGAAGTTTCCCAGCCGTATTTCCCACATCGTATAGCTTGTAATGTTTTGCTGTATAGAGTCCTTACTGGCTAGTGCATCAATCATCTATATTCATCCTGCATGTGTTCTATCTGGGTGGCTGGGTTTGTCTCAGCGCATTCCCCATACTGTGCCTATCAGGCAAGTAATTTGCATTACAGTGTTGGATATCAACTGGCCTCTCACCACCACCTTCTTGTGTGCCTCTCAGAGGACTACCCCCGACTTCACTGACCCCTCATTCTCCTTCCGCCACCACTTGAGTAAACCACTTTATTGCCCATTTGGGTAAACAGTTTTGTTATTTGTCAGTACCCAGGGGGTCAAATCTCCAAGCCATAATGGGACGAGGCATGGGTTCCCTTAGTTTCTTGCTCATTGGTGAGTGAACCAATTTTCCCCTTAGCAGATATCATGTGTCCTGGCATTTGCTCAGTTGTCATGCCAGTAAAAGGATGTAGTGCAGCCATGAAAGAGATTGCATCAAGTTCGTGGCATACGAGTATTGCTGATTCCTTGGTGATAGTGGTTCCATGTTTAAATATCGATGTAAAAAATATAGTTTACAAAAAAATCGATGTAAAAATAATGATTACAAAAATATCGACTCCCCATACTTAAACAGGTAAGTACATTAATATTGAATCAAAAACATTGAAGTAGAAAATATAGATGTAAAAAATAGCGACTTAAAAAATATAAGTCACTTAAACAAAATATATTGAATACTATTAATGTTTAACAAAATAAATGTCATTTAATATATATTTTAACTAAATATGACAAATAAACGTAATTAAAAAAAAATAAACACGCAAAAATGTGTACATATACATATGTTTACATATGTTTAGTAAAATATATTTTATTAACTATTATCTTTATTTAATGTATAAATTGTTTAATTATATAAAAATAAAATATATACATATACCAAATATTTAAAATAAGATAAAAACATCCTATAATTAATTAACACAAAAAACATACATTTCACAACACAATAATTATAACAGCAGGAAAAATGTTGGATAGCGGAGGGATAAAAATTACTATTCCCACTCCAGTGAGTGCAACAGTAGGGAAAGTGTTGGATAATGGAGGGGTAAAAATGGCGATTCCCACTCCAGTGAGTGCAACAATAGGGAAAGTGTAGGATAGCGGAGGGGGAACAATTACTATTTCCACTCCAGTGAATGCAACAGTAGGGAAAGTGATGAATACGGAGGGGGGGAAATTACTATTCCCACTCCAGTGAGTGCAACAGTAGGGAAAGTGCGGGTTACCGCACCAATAAAAAAATAAAACCAGCAACATTTTTATTATATTTAATTTCCATTATTAACATAAATAATATTCAAATTAAAACATGTTATTATAAAAAAAGATGATAAACATTCATTAATTACATATTGTTTAAAACTATAATTTTTACAACACACACCTAAAATTAATTACACAATTACAATTACTAATTACTAATTAATTAATACAAATGAATTAACAAATAATTAATAATTCATCAATAAAAATAATTTACTTCCCTCCCTTCCCACCATTTACACGTATAAACACCACAACACACGCCTAAAATAATCAAACAATCACCATAATTATTTAATAATCAATTAATTAAAATTAATTAACAACTAATTATCAAAAAATAATTAATACATGAATGTACACTTTTAACTCAATAACATCACAACTATGCAATTATGAATACATATAAATTACTAAATACATTTCATATATTTAAATTACTTCCCACCCTATTCCCCTATAAACCCACAACCCACTACAGAACTAAAAACGCTAAATTGTATTTAATAAAAATATATTAACCACTAAAATTTTAACACATATACTAAAATTACAAACAATTCTCATACAAAATACTAAAATACATAACATTAATAATAGTTCAATATTTTTAACAACTATCTGGCAGATGCATCAAAGTAAATACCGGAAGCAAATGGGCAGATTCTCAGAATCTGCACCTTTGCTCCCGGTATTTTTGCATTTGGGATGCATCATCCTAAATGCAAAAATCGCAATTTAAGGAATCTCTAAATTGAGATTCCTTAAATTGCGATTGCATTTAAGGAATCCCAAATTGAGATTCCTTAAATGCAATGCAAGAAAGTAAAAAAAAATAGCAAATTCGCTAATAGGGGGAGCAAAATACCATGAAGTTGTACTTCATGGTAATTTGCTAAAACTTTGAAAAAAGCACTTTTGTGCATTTTTCAAAGTTTCATGTTACGCACACACATGCCCTTAGGGCATGTGTGTGTGCAACATGTGTGCAGATATCAATTTCAGGGGTGCAACAGGGTGTCATTTTGACACCCCTGCACCCTTGAAATTGCATGAGCAATTTGCGAGTAAATACTGGTACTTGCAAATTGCTCATGCAATCTCCAATTTATTCCTATGGGCCTAGGAATGAATGGTACAGCATTCCTTAATTACGACTAGCAATTAGCGAGTAGCAATTAAGGAATGTTTAGGAATCGCTATTTTAATAGCGATTCCTACATGCATAGGCTTTTGCTATTCCTAAATAGCGATTCCTTAAAAATCGCTATTTAGGAATAGCAAAAGGCTACGTTGATGCATCTGCCAGTATATTTCTAACCCACAATATTTTTACCTCGATATTTCTGTGCATCAATATATATATACATCGATATTCTAGCTCTGTACCGTGATAGTGCATCACTAACACGACCTGCTAGGTATCTACCGTACCATCCACGGGGCATCTAAAAATTATTGCAACCCTGTATCCTTTCTAGGCTGGCCTTCAGTCTTCGTAATTTTTACTATATTTTGCTGCAGAGTCAAATTGAGATCCCCTCCCAGTATCAAAAGGGCTTCTGGTGCTTTTGTAATCCAAAGCCCCATTGCTGCCACTTCAGGCATTTGTAGGTCTGAAGGAGGAGACATACCAGGAGGCCATCACCATTTCTTCTCCCTGCCATGTACACCATGATCCCAACATGCCTGGGAATCTGACCACATCTAGGATATCTGGAATGGCAAGGATTTGTGTGCCAGTATACCTGTCCCACTGAGAATCCCACATGCACAAACATTTTGTATTTGCCTCTGCTCAAAAAATGCAGTTGTTACTCCATCCTCCGTGTGTTTTGTTTTGTAGAAGAAACAAGTCGGCTGAGTAACACACTAGGTAATTCATCACCACCCCTTTGTTGCCTCAAATTGTTGCCTGACCCATTTTCACTCCAGGATTAGATCATGAGTAACGTGTCCGCCCCTTGACCTTATCTTTGAGTCACTGTCAAGTGGGGGTGTATGTATGTAGTTGATTATTAACCCATTCCAGTCATGTTATTAACTGCCTGCATTGAGTACTCTCAGATGAACCCCCTTAAACACTCCCTCCCACCTCATGTGGTAAGTTCAGAATTACCTACCCCTGCATTGCTTGAGACGCCAGTCACCCCACCATAAACAACCCATTCATCACTGAACTATATCAAAGAATACCATGGTGCACCTACTGGGTCCACCACCTCGAGCCATCTCTTTTCGCATGCTTCACATTGCTGAGGCCAGTCCTCAAACCCTGGCATCCAAGTCCCAGTAGCTGCTTTCAGCCAGTAGTCACCTCAGAAATCCTCAGGCTATATTGTCCGCAATCACTGAGTTAACCATCTGCATTCCAATATCTTCTGTATCCTCACCAAAGGTCCCACTACTCTTGCTAGACGCTGGTAAGTCACCTGTCAAAGTTGTCTGTATATTCCCTGCTGTCCATTGGTGACCCCTATGCACCTCCTGCCCCACTCTTGCTCTTTCTAATTCCACCTATCTGTTGTAGGGTCGCCCTCAGGTGTCACCCACTGTGGTGGTTTGGTTTTTTACTTGCCAACCTGTCTTTCAAGTTTGTTCTTGTTCTTGTATGGGGTATCAGAACGCTTTACATGAGCACCAGTTGTATTACAAGAGACATTATTTTTGTTAGGCATCAGGAGATTAAGTGATATGACCAGAATCACAGGACGTTGTGCTTCATTGCAGAGACTCAAACCCGTTTCCTCAGATTTGGTGGCTACCGCACTAGCCATTAGGCTACAGGTTCAAACTTCAGAGATGCTTCTTCAATGTGGGAAATGATTCTCTTTGCTACTGGACTGAGTTGGTATAGTCAGGGTAGATATTTTGCCCGGCTCCCCTCGATTTGCCAGGTGCGTGTGCCACCTGCATAATGTGGTCATGGAAGTTAAGTCAGCTAGCTAATATTAGCCACAGACGAACCGAATCCCCAGCACAGATGGCCTCTCTGGGACACAATGTGTACGTTTAGCTGCAAAAAGGTTAGAGGATTGGCCCCAAAGACTGTCTTTAACAGCCGTAGTTCCACATATAACTTAGTCTTGGGACCTTCAGCTGTTTTAGGTACTTCTATCAGGTTCACGTGCTAACGCCAGGAGCAGGCTTCTACATTGTCTAGCCTGGCCATTACTATGCTACCTTCTTTCTGTAATTGTTGCAGTTTAGACACTCTCTCCTCAACTAAGAACCTGACCTGTGTTGACCATACTTCTGCTTTTTTCACTCTTTGCGTTAACTTTTTGTGGTCAGTTCGAAGCAGACCTATGTCTTTTGCTATCCCCTCTATTCTGTGCTGGAGCGTAGTCTTGGTGTCATGGATTGCTGCTAGAATCCTCTCCATGTGTGCTGCCAGGTCTGATTCTCCCTCTTTATTGGCTGTATTGGCCATTATCTTGTGCGATGCTCTGCTTTCCTGCACCAAGTTTTTATGCTTGGGTGCACCATTCCAGAGCCATCACAAGCTGGGGGGCCATCCTGATCCTAAGGTAGTTACTCTATGGTAGTTCCTCTGCCACTCGCTTCCTCTGGAAGGGAGGGATGCACACCTGAGATTATTTAAATCCTCCACATCAGTATTAGCAGGTAAGTTGTGCTTTTAGTGGATGTGTGTCATCCGCAGGTGTCTCTCACCTCCAAAGCATTGCACTCACCAACCCCTACAAAAGATCTGGTGAAATCAGAAAGAGCAAAACTGGTGGAGGAGGTGCGGAGGGGTCACCCATGGACATGGGTAAATAGATGGGCAACTTTTACAGGGGGCTCGGGAGCCCAGGATACAATTCTCCAATACCCAGGAGGCCATGCGGGGTCAATCCACAAGGGTCTCTAAAGCTTTGCCGTCCCCAGCAGTACTCTAAGTTACCCCCCAGTGGGGCCTTGGAGTCTAACTCCTCTGTGAAGCTGGTGTCACTGTGGGGCATATTATCAAGTAAGGGTGTTAGATTATCTCCGCTTTTATCGGCAGGAAACTGCAGATAAAGCGGCGATAATGGGCTTGATAATATGCTCTATGAATTTCAATCGAAGCCCATGTTAGATGTGAAGACATCTAACATGGGCTTCGATTGGAATTCATAGAGCATATTATTAAACCCATTACCGCCGCTTTATCGGCAGTTTCCTGCCGATAAAACCGGCGATAATGTAACGCCCTTACTTGATAATATGCCCCTGTGTACCTTATGTCGCTACCAATCCTCGACTTCTGAGCCTGGGTATTTACTGCTCGTCTGTTGAGGTGTTGCGTCTCTACCCATCTTTCCGGGTAAGATTCACCTTGTGGTAAATGTAAATGTAAATGTCAGAATTTGTAAAGCGCACAGCTACCTCCACCGGAGGTGTCCCGGCGGTAGGAGGACAGCTGTTGAATCCAGGAACACTCATTTCCTTGACTATTATTTACTGGCCTCCTCGGATTCCTCCTACAGGACCTGCTTCATCTTTTTCCTTTTCTGTGTACCTACGACCACCATCTGGCCTCATGGGTCAATGCCACATCCGGCTGTGATATACATCATTAAGGCCCTGTAATAACACCACAGCCCATGTTAGCCTGCCTCTTATGTGTGCACTCTGGGGCGGCCAGCAGCATCACACCCACAGGGGCCACCTCGAGTTCCTAGGCCTCAGTGCTACTCCGGACACTTCTAGACCCCTATCAGGATCCTGCTTCTCTTCTGCTTGGTCGCACTTGCCAGTCCGGGTCACCTCTGCACTTTGACGGGCTCCGACATGTTGTGGGCTGCAGCTCCTTGAGCCCAATCCAAGCCTTCTGTGGCTCTCACCCAAGGGCGAATGATGGCTGCTCACTCACCGGAGGCACATGCTGTCCTGGCACCTCTTTTTCAGCCCAGTCTGGCATAGCTGCAGATCCTTGATTATGTGGCAATCTTCATGGCCACAAAAGCCATATCCATCCCTTGCATTTTTATCCATCCTACGATCTTGAACATTCATCCCTTTCACATTCCTGAATTTTACGTTACATTAAATTTGCAAAAATCTGCACTTTTCATATCTGTGAAATTTCAGAGAATTTAGCAGTTTGCTCAGGAGCATGGTGGTTCAAGCAAAAATTGTCTCACAAGGATACCAGGTGCTTATTTACCACATGAACTTTGAACTATGCAGCTGTTTTTAATTTTCATGAGCTATACCATGAATTTGTTTGTTTTTCATGACTTTTTGAATAATTCCGCAGAATGTTTGTGAAACTTATGTCGCTGCTAAACTTTGTTATGGAAAATCTGTGTATTTTGCTCTCTGATCCTCAACAATTCTCCATTATATGTGGCAAAGAATGATAAAGGTAAATGTTGTACAGTGATTGCTGGTGTTGGAGAAGCTGCCTGGGTCACAGACCAATGAAAGGTGGAAACAAATAGGCAGAGGAACAAAAACAAAGAAATAGTTAGGCTGGAAAGTTGCAAAAATAGGACTGCAGCAGGATTACAAAAGAGGGTAGTACTCAAAGGACATAAGTTTGGAAGCAAAACTGTACCCCAATATTCAGGACACCCCAAAATTTAGAAAACTCCAAATTTTACATTAGACGGTTCTCCCACCATAAGGAATTGTGCAAAAAAGGCACCCTTCCCACCATAAATTTAGCAGAGTAGCAAAATAAGTACCCAGGAACACTCAATAATTGAGTTGTAGATCATGGGAACGTTAAAGGATTCTGGGGCATATAATCAAGGACAGGCGATACATTATCGCCGCTTTTATCGGCAGGAAACTGCCGATAAAGTGGCAATAATGCCCTTGATAATATGCTCTATGAATTCCAAACGAAGCCCATGTTAGATGTGTTCACAAGTGTTCACTCTGCGGTCCTAGTGAGATCCAGTCCTTTACAGTCACTGTACAGATGTTTTAATCTACTGCCACCCTTGGGAAGACCTCCAGGCTTACAGGTCAGCATTGCACATTCACCTCTCCCTTATGCCGTTTGGATAAAGCTAGAGCCCCAGGCTGCAGATTTCTGTATATGTTTGCCGCCTGTGAGTTAGTGCAGCAAATGACTGCAGGTCTCTAGGGATTGAGGTACTTTTGTTAAATTATGGAAGTGTCCAAACTTGGGAGCTTCTCCCCCATGCATGGAGAGTTGTGTAGGATTCTATGAATGCCAGGGGCGAACTGAGCAGAGAAACCCGCTAGATCTGATTGTCGTTTTTCCATTCCCTTTCCGTGAGCTACTTGCTTTGAGACCTACCGAGGATGTGTCATCTCTTAGACCAGTCCCACAAGCAGTTATCCATCAGGCCATTGGAGAAACCCTGGTGGGTGAACAAGTCACGTGCTCCATGGATGACAACAATGTCTCCACTGGGAAAATTGATGACCTTCCATGATGCCTGGGCTAATCTCTGCCAACCTACTGGCCCCGTCTGTGATATGAAGAATTGAAGATGTAGTGTGGGCATCAGTTGTGGCCGACAGAACATGCCCAGAGCTGGGGATAAACTAGTCATCCGATGTTGGGTTTCCTGAATCCAGACACGAACCATGGGTGCTGCTGTCGAAGCATAAACAATTGGGGATGGCAGGAGTGGGTCAATGATCACCACTTGGAGAGTAGTTACACCCATGAGACCTAAAATGGGCACTCTCAAGAGGAACACCTTCACAAAGTGATGAAATAATTGGGGACTAGGCAAACCCAACTCATTAATAAAAGTAACCTTAGTGCACATAGCAGACAACAAGTAGAACTATGTGCATGGTTCGCTAGGGTGGGCTCCTGACTTGCTTAACTTCTTGGTACCTAAAAAGGTCAATCTTCATCTGTTTCCTACAAACATTTATGTGGGCTTTGGGAAACTTCTGAGAATTCAAATGAATAACAAGCTGTCCTTATCAACTACCTGGCAGATGCATCAACGTAGTCTTTTGCTATTCCTAAATAGCGATTTTTAAGGAATCGCTATTTAGGAATAGCAAAAGCCTATGCATGTAGGAATCGCTATTAAAATAGCGATTCCTAAACATTCCTTAATTGCTACCCGCAAATTGCTAGTCGCAATTAAGGAATGCTGTCCCATTCATTCCTATGGGCCTAAAGGCCCATAGGAATGTATTGGAGATTGCATGAGCAATTTGCGAGTACCAATAGGTACTCGCAAATTGCTCGTGCAATTTCAAGGGTGCAAGGGTGTCAAAATGACACCCTGTTGCACCCCTGAAATTGATCTCTCACATATGTTGCACACACACATGCCCTAAGGGCATGTGTGGTACAAAAGGGGGTGGTGATGGACGGAGGATCTGAACCAATCAAACACTCACACCCAGTCAAAAGATCTGGGTTTGATCCATCACCGTTCTTTAGCCCACTCTGCCACCCTAGTTCAGACATGGCCATATGCAAATCAGTCTGACCCTGTGCCTCATGGGAACAGTCCAGCCCGAACTGCCAAGCCATGCCTTCCCTGGACCGGAAACAAGCTTCCGAGGACCGGTTTCTGGCATTACAGCCGTCTTCAGCCCGGCTTGCTTGAATCCAGTGGCAAAGTGAGCAAGGGACTCACGTCTGAGCATACCCTGCCACACTTATGGCGGCCAAAGCGGTACAAAAGGGGGTGGTTATGGACGGAGGATCTGAACCAATCAAACACTCACACCCAGTCAAAAGATCTGGGTTTGATCCATCACCATTCTTTAGCCCACTCTGCCACCCCAGTTCAGACATGGCCATATGGAAATCAGTCTGACCCTGTGCCTCATGGGAACAGTCCAGCCCGAACTGCCAAGCCATGCCTTCCCTGGACCGGAAACAAGCTTCGGAGGACCGGTTTCTGGCATCAAACCAAATACCGGTCACAAATTGGCAGATTCTCAGAATCCGCCCCATTGCCACCGGTATTTTTGCATTTGGGATGCATCATTGCAAATGCAAAAATCGCAATTTAAGGAATCTCTAAATCGCGATTCCTTAAATTGCGATTGCATTTAAGGAATCCCAAATTGAGATTCCTTAAATGCAATGCATGAAAGTTAAAAAATTACCGATTTTGCTAATAGGAGTAGCAAATTACCATGAAGTTGAATTTCATGATAATTTGCTAAAACGTTAAAAAAATGCACTTTTGAGCATTTTTCAAAGTTTCATGTTGCGCACACACATGCCCTTAGGGCATGTGTGTGTGCAACATATGTGCAGAGATCAATTTCAGGGGTGCAACAGGGTGTCATGTTGACACCCTTGCACCCTTGAAATTGCATGGCAATTTGCGAGTACCTACTGGTACTCGCAAATTGCTCATGCAATCTCCACTTCATTCCTATGGGCCTGTAGGCCCATAGGAATGAATGGGAGAGCATTCCTTAATTGCGGCTAGCAATTTGCGAGTAGCAATTAAGGAATGTTTAGGAATCACTATTTTTGTAGCGATTCCTACATGCATAGGCTTTTGCGATTCCTAAATAGCAATTCCTTAAAAATCGCTATTTAGGAATCGCAAAAGCCTACGTTGATGCATGTGCCAGCTAGTTCAGAGAATTGGAATCAATTAAGATACAGCACCTCAGGAGACTTTCGGCCGGGTTCTCCAGCCTTTCATTGAATGTGTGCATGAGGTGAGTGTATCACACTCTGTGGGGCTAAAGAGTTTCGTGGAGGTCTGCCATGGAACCAGCAAAAGAGGAATACGAGCAATCACTTAACATACTACCGCACCTCATAAACACTACAATTCATGAAATACAAAAACACATTTTATTCCCTTTAACTTGTCAAAGAAAATCTAGCACACGTAAAGAAATAATAACTTAGTACAGTGTCACAAGTTTCTCTTGTTCTAGAGGGCACCTCAACCGTCGAGCTGAGCAGGGATGTCCTCGGATCAAGCATTAGATTTTGGGGGTACTGCATCGGTTGCGATTGATGCAGTGGTGATGATGCATCAATTTTTGAAGAAGCAGCTACAGAACCCACTTCTGAGGGACAGGAGTGGAGGGAAGCACCACAGGCAAGGGTAGAACTCACAGATGGCTGTGTCCAGCAGCACCAGCAGAGTTGCAAGAAGTCTTTTGTGAGCCTGAGAATTCAAAGAAAAGGTGGCAAGCCAATAAACCCTTGGTGATACTTGGGTTCAAGGATGTAGAAAGCAGGTTCTATCCCGCACACTCCCAGGAAAGAATCAACAGGCAGCAGGCCAACACAGCAAAGCAGTTAGCAAAGTGGCAGTCCTTCCTGTAGTACAGTGGATCTTCTTCCAGGCAGAATGTCATTGGCTCCAGACTCACTACAGGGGGGTATTTAGCTCTTTGTGTGGGGACAGCCACAGCCCTTTTCAGGTGCAAGTGTCAGCTCCTCACTCTGAATCTACCTCAGGAAGGTCCATCAGCCCGGTGATCAATCAATCTGGCAGTACTTATATACCATGGTGTTGTTATCTTCCCTCTGTTCCCTCTATTTCGTTTCCTCCCCTGTTCCTCTACTCCTCTTGGTTCAATCGTAGAACGTTCAGAGGAAGGCTGTAGTGGATTGTTCCCAGTAAACAGCTAAGGGTTGGCTCTAATCAGTATGGCTGAGCCGTCATAGAACATAACAAAAAAGTGATTGCCAGTACTGATAACACCACAGTAACATAAATTCAGACACAGTACTTGAGAGAACATTCAAGACTGGAGGCTAGTTAATAGCTTTTATTCTTGTTTTTCGATTTTATCAAAAGATACTTTTTCATATTCCAAACACAAACATATATAAACACATTTATCAAAAAAATCAAAATCGGGAAGAATCATTCATCATATCAATCATATCACAACCATACAACATGCAGTCTTACAGGGGGAGAAGGAGTGCACTTAATTAGAGAACTATAGATTTTACCAAAGCATACAATATTTACAATATAATATAAGACAAAAAGAGCCAAGGTCTGCACAACACTTAAATAATATTTTCATTTGGTGTATAATCAATTGTACCGTACATTCCTATGATCAAGTATAGTGATACTTTATAAATTTTTTAAATAAGGGATAATGTACAGGGATTAGTGATAAGCAACCTTTAGTGGATTGTTGGCAGTGTTTCTCACAGTCTTACCCGCCGCCTGCAGCTGGGGGTGCGTCTTGTCATTATATGAATAAACAGAACTTGTAACTTACCTGCTGGAGTGTTTTTGAATTACTACACTTTGTGGTGACGAGGACGGGATGCTGTGACACGGACAGCAGCGCATCGTTCCCTGTGAAATTGCGTCTGCGGGCAGCTCGTGGTTGTAAAGGGTCATTTCAGTGCTCATTAACAGGTGAGGCACAGGACCCTAAGGATTAAGCGTGGAGTGACTTGCAACTCAGCACAAAAGTTAATATTCTCTGGAGCAGAGGAGACTGGGCGGGCAACTGCAAGTTTATGGTGATCCGTCTTGGAAAGTTGAATGGCGACGGTTAGTGCGCCGAGCTCAGTGGTAGAGGGTGAAGGAGCATAAGCCTACATTCTGTTCATGGACTTGGGTGCGTTCCAGGTTGTGCTCTACGATGACAATCCGCCCCAGCTCTTAGTCCCAATTCAGCCAAGGCAAGAATCCTGGGTGTGTTTCCTGGTGTGACATCGGCAGAGGAAAGTGTGACTGGCCGCCCCTGCTCCTAGCCAAGATTTAGCTGAGGGGAGATTAAATGGTGGTCTTCGAGCGGCGGATCGTGTGAAGTTGTGGTGTCTCTGAGCGCCAGGCTGTGGGGTGAGGAGACATTCTGAGCGCATTGGTCTTTGCTGATAGCCCTTGGGAGCCGTGGGGAAGTAAGGTACTGCGGTGTACCTTGTGGCGATTACACTCTGGGCACCTCAATCAAGGTAGCGTTCTTGGGAGCGTAACACTTGGAGGAGAATTGAAAGTGTTTTACCTCAGCTATGCCAAACGCTAAGTGTCGAAACCGGGTGGAGGAAAAGGCAGAGTTAATCCGGCGCTTCCTGACGGGAGAAGTAACACGACGTGCAAATATTCCCGTGTTGTTCTCTCACCACAGTGGAAGTTCCGGCCTCTGTTCTCAGGAGAGGCGGGCTGTGCAGCGAGGTGTTGGTCATAGAAATAGGACTTGAGAACCCCTCACGATCCTATCTGAACACATTTGACTTAATCATGTGAGGGTGCTTCAATGTAATTTTAAATTTGTATAAGGTAATTGGTGTTGAAAGGTCCACCTAAAGAGTCATCCCCATGTTATCTAGATAATTTTCATAATTTACTGTAGTTATTACAAGTTTGATGTGTGCACCATTTAGTGGTATATGGGCCTTCAGGATTTTCATTTTGTGCAAGCTTATTCTGCCCATAACCAAGGGGTACTAGTTTTGTTCAGCTTCTCTGTGTTTGTCACCTCACAGATTATACCCTTTGAGTTTACAGCATGGCGTGTTCAGGGATGAATCAACCACCTCCTTTTCTGAATGAGTTGGGAGAACCTGACATTCCATGGAAAAGATGGGAGGGTATATTTAAATCGTATTTAATTGCAATGGGGAAGAAACTATTCAAGCATAAGAAAGCAACACATTCTTTTGCACAATTTGGGAATTCAGGGAAGGATGGTCTTTGAGGATATCACAGGAAGATTAGTGGCTGATGAGCCTTTAGAGGAAGATCAAGTGGGGGATGTGTATGAATACACGTTAAAGAAACTTGAGGCACACTTCAAGGTGAAGGTCAATGTGGTCTTAGAAAGACATATATTTTTCAAAAGAGTTCAAAGGAAAGAGGAGAAAGTTTCCACATACATTGCTGTTCTAAGAGGTATGTCAGCAACTTGTGAATTTGGGCCATTAACAGATTCTTTGATCAGAGATCAACTAGTCAGATGTACTAATGATCAGAAAGTTCAAGAGGAGTTACTCACACGTAATCCTGATCTGGAGGAAGCCATTAGCATAGCAAAAGGTCTAGAACACATTGTATGAGAGAAATGAGAGGGTCTGAAACTTTCAGGGAGAAGAATGAATCTAAAACTATTAGTAGTGAAGAAGCGGTTTGCAAAATAGGAATTAAAGGCAGGGAGGAAGTTAAGAAGAAAGTAGAGGGATTGCAATGCTATAGGTGCGGCAGTGTTAATCATTTGGCCAATAATTGGAAGTGCCCTGCTAGAAACATGACGTGCAGAAAATGTAACAAAAGGGGGCATTTTTCGAAGTTTTGTAATGTTTTTGCACCCAAGGTGCACTTGGTAGAGAATCCCGAGGAAGAGAGGGAGGAGGTAAACAATTTTATCTCTCAGATTAAGGAATCAGAATCAGAGGAAGATACACAGTATCCTAGCTGTGAGATTGGTTTGGATGGTCAGAAATGTGTAGTATATGCTGATTCCTGTTCTCCGTTTACGTTGATAGACAGGAAAGGTTTTGAGGAGAAATTTGGGGAAGGAATGTTAGAGTTGGAAAAAGCTGACATCTGTCCAGCATGCTACAACAAAGGACCAATACCATTAGAAGGCATGGTTAGGATGAGGATTTCATTTAAAGACAGGCATACCGTTGGCAAAGGGTACATAACCAAGCAGGGTTTAAGTTTGCTAGGGTGGAGGCATCAGAAGGAGTTGGGTATCAAACTTGATCCCAACAATCACAAACAAGTTTTGTTGATAGAGCCACCAGTTATTGGAACAAATTTGGTGGAGGAATTCACTGATGTTTTTAACGATAAGCTGGGTTTTGTTAAAGAATTACATGCATAAGATTGTCCTTAAGTAGGGTTCTATCCCAGTGGTACACAAAACACGCTCCATTCCTTTGATGATGAGGGAACCCCTAAGGTTGGAGATTGATAAATTGAAGTGTCAAGGAGTCATACAAGAAGTTGAAAGCTCAGCTTGGTTGGCGCCCATTGTTATCACAACGAAGGATGGGGGGCGGAGCATAAGACTTTGTGTGGATTTAAGGTCATTAAACGCCAATATTCAGGTAGACAGACACCCATTCCTGAGAATAAATGAAATGTTGAGTACAATACAAGGGGCCAAATGTTTCAGTGTTCTAGATTTATCCTCGGCGTACTATCAAATCAGGCTGCATCCCGATTCCCAGCTCTTGACTGCTTTTACCATCCCATTCGGCAACTTCAAGTTCTTGAGAATGCCATTCAGGCTAGCGTCAGCAGCTTCTGCTTTTCAAAGAGCTATACAGCATGTGTTGAAGGATTGCCCTAAAACCCTGTGTTTTCAGGATGTTGTATTAATTTTTGGATCAAATGAGAAAGAACATGACCGGAATGCACGTACTGTTCTAGGAGTGCTGAGAAAGTGGGGTTTACAACTAAGAAAAGCAAATGCAAAATTGGAGTATCATCAGTAGACTATCTTAGGCATACAATATCAGAAGAGGGCATAAAACCAAAGATTGATCTGGTAGATGCAGTAAGAAGAGCTCCTATTCCGGAAAATAAAGATGAAATCCTGGCTTTTTTGGGTTTGGCAGAGTACATGTCAAAATACATAAGGAACTTTGCTATGATCTCCCAACCTCTGAGAGACCTAGTAAAGAAGGATGTGGAATTTACATGGGGTACAGATCAGTTCAATGCTCTAGAAAATATCAAGAAAGCGATCATATCTGCACCTTTCATAGGGAACTTTAATGTGGAAAAGGACACGGAAATCTTCACCGACGCAAGTGCAAAACGCATCGGAGCTACATTAGCTCAAAGGCAAGATTCAAAAATCAATGTGGTGGCTTTTGCGTCAAGAACTCTCATGGGGTCAGAGCAAAACTACTCCACAGTGGAAAAAGAGGCACTAGCAGTGTATTGGGCTGTGAGACACTTCAGCTTTTATGTGTGGGGAATACCTTTTGAATACAGACCATAAACCTCTGTTGTCTTTGTTCAGCAAAAAAGAGGTAGAAAACATGACGCCAAGGATTGCCAAGTGGTGCATTGGTCTTCAAGGGTATAGTTTCAGGATGGTACATGTCCCAGGCCCTCAAAACAAGGTGGCTGATTTTTTATCTAGGGCTCCTGTAAAAGATGATTTGGAGGATTCGAAGGAAAAGGACATGGTATTGGAAATAAGACAACCTGCCATCACAAAAGATTTGTGGAACATGATTATGGAAAATGATGAGGTGATACGAAATGTAAAATAATTTGTGGTAAAAGGGTGGCCTAGTAAATGTAAAGACTTGCCATGTGACATTCAACCGTTTTGGAATGTAAAATATGACTTATCTATTGTTGGGGAGAATTTGTACAAGTCAGGAAAGATTGTTCCCCCTGTGGGTGTGTTAAATCATATTGTGGACCTCACACATGAAGGACACTTGGGCAGAAGTCTTTGCAAGGCGAAATTAAGATCAGAGTATTGGTTTCCTAAAATGGACCAATTAATGGAAGAAAAAGTGAAAGAGTGTTATGCGTGTGGGCTCAGTGATAAGACTAGAACCATCAGGAGGGTTCTCCTCATTCCAGTACAAATTCCTGAAGCACCTTGTGACAAGCTGGGATTAGATATCACGGGCCCCTACAAGTTAAGGGTACACAGGAATTGTATCTACTGGTACTCATTGACTATTACTCGAGTTGGATCACGCATAAATTTGTACACAATGTCAACACAAAGGCAATAATAATGTTTTTAAGTGGAATGGAATGGAATGGAATGGATGGAATGGAATGGATGTAGATTTATAGAACGCGAATTGCTGCCCGAAGGCGTCCAAGCGCTAGAATAACCAAAAACCTACATGGAGGCTAGCTGGAAATTAGAGGGGCAGGTTAAAAAGAAAAGTTTTTAACTGTTTGCGGAATGTGGGCAAATCACAGTTGGCTCTCAGGTGAAGGGGGAGTTTGTTCCATGCCCTGGATGCGTTGTAGGCAAACGTCCTGCCGCCAGATCTGGATCTTTTTATTCTTGGTGTCGTGGCCAAGAAAGTCTGGCTGGAGCGGAGGGTTCTGCTGGGAAGGTAGTGGGTAATTAGGTCCCGGGTAATCCTGGGGCCCATATCCCAGAAGGCCTGATGTGCGATGCACATAGCCTTAAACAGAATCCTGCGACGCACTGGTAGCCAATGAAGGCTAGCCAGCCCGGCCCTCACCGATTGTCTTCGTGGGATCTTGAGCAGCAGGCGTGCTGCGCAGTTCTGCACCAACTGGAGTCTGCGTATAGTATATTCTGGGGCACCCAGGTAGAGCACGTTGTTAAAATCCAGGCGTGATTGTATTAGACCCTGTACAGCCACCTGCTTTGCCTCCGCGGGGAGGAGAGGGAAGATTTTGTTTAACATTCTCATGTGTCCAAAACAGGCAGCCGAGAGTTTTGTGGCCTGGGTGCTAAATGATAGGGACCTATCCAACCAGACCCCAAGGCTTTTGATGTTGTTTTTTGGGGTTGGAGGAAGGCCTAGACAGGGGGGCCACAGGGTAACGGGGAAGTAGGGATCAGGGGAACCTAGGAGCATCAGCTCCATTTTGTCCCCGTTCAATTTAAGAAATGAAGAGGACATCCAGCCCTTGACCTTATCTAGGCATTCTTTGAGGCCGCCTGACGCAGGTATGTTGGCCTCCTGCGCCAGTGAGACCACCAGCTGCGTGTCGTCCGCATAGGAGATGATCTTAATCCAAAAAGGGCGGACGACCTCAGCCAGTGGCCTCATATATATGTTGAACAGTGCGGGGCTCAAAGAAGAGCCCTGAGGAACCCTGCATTTTAAATGTCTACAGGTGGACGTAGACTCACCCTCAAAGACTTGGAAGTATCTATCCTCTAAAAAGGATTTGAACCACAGCCAGGCTTTGTCCCTGATCCCGGCGTTAGATATACGGTGCAGCAAGATGTCATGGCTGACCGTATCGAACGCCGCGCTGAGGTCAAGGAGGATCACTGCCACTGATCCTCCTTGGTCCAGGATCTTTCTGGACTCCTCTGTGACCATAAGAAGGGCGGTCTCAGTCCCATGTTTAGGTCTAAAGCCCGTCTGGGTGGGGTCTAATAGTTGTTGTTCTTCTAGAAAATTTACCAGTTGGAGATTTATAAATTTTTCCAGAAGCTTACTCACCCATGGGAGCAGGGAAATAGGCCGATAATTGCCAAGGTCAGTCGGATCCAGGTTGGATTTCTTCAATAGAGATCTGACCATGGCCTGCTTCCAGGTGGGCGGGACAATGCCGGTGGTGATAGAAGCATTTTTAGGACATCTCTAATGGTCCACAGGATGAACTGTGAGGCCGCCATGATGATGTTTGGGGGGGCGGGATCGTCCGGGGAGCCGGACTTGACTTTTCGGGCTATGGATTCGAGGGTTGCAAGGTCAAGAGAGGGGAAATGGGACAAGGTGGATGAATTTTGTGATGGGAGAGAGATTGAGGTTTCATTGAGTTGGGCTGAGATAGTGATGTTCCTAGGGGGGAAGGCGGAGTAGATTTTATTCACTTTTTGATGGAAAAACTCAGCAATGTTATTACAATAAGTGGAAGATTTAGTGATTGGTAAAACAGGAGGGGGTTTAGATAAATGTTTAACAATTTGGAAAATTTCTTTAGGCTTTGATTTGGCACTCAAGATCTTATTCGAGAAGTAAGCAGCCTGACGCCAGCGTCTTTCCGATTTCCTGCACTGACGCTTCAACTCCCTGAGAGCTTCAGTATACCAGGGGGAAGTTTTGTGGGAGCGTTTAAGCGTGACTTTCTTTTTTGGTAGTACGGCATCCAGAGTCAGAGAAATTCAGTCAGCGTAGGATTGGTAGGCTACGCAAGGGTCTTCATTGCACGGGGGATAGCTACTGGCAAGTTTAATGGACCATTCGTCAATTGCGAGGCGAGACCAGGCTTGCATGACCCTTGTAGTGGGTCTGGTCAGGGGGGGCTTGAGTGAGGTCCACTCGAAGGGGACCAGCGAATGGTCTGTCCACGGCAATGGAATTGGTGGCCCAGTTACAAGATCAATACAGTTGCTAAAAATCGGGTCTAGTAGGTGGCCCTTAACATGTGTGGGGGTCTTCACATGCTGTGTGAGTTGTAGGGCTGCCAGGTCGTCAACCAGGGTGGTGGCTGTGTGATCGGCGGTGGAATCAAAATGAAGGTTAAAATCACCTAACAGAGTGAAATTGGACGAGGTGCTAGCCCGTTCTGCCAGGCTCGTAGGTAGGCACTCATGAAACTGCTTAGAGGGGCCAGGGGGGCGGTAAATGAGAGTGCCTGAAAAGCAGCAATTAGGGGAGGGATCGAAGTCAAAGGTGAGGCTCTCACAGTCTGGAATGGTTTCAGAGGTGACACAACATTGAAACCGTTCCTTGTAAATAATGGCTAGGCCTCCTCCCCTGCCTTTCGGTCGATCTAGCCGCGTAATTTGAAAGCCTGGAGGGAGGGCGACGGTTAGGGCGGAGTCGGACTCCGAAGTAAGCCAGGTTTCTGTCAAAAACAGAATATCTGGCATGTGCTCCTCTATTAAAAGAGCAATTTCAACCGCATGTTTCGGCAAGGAACGACAGTTCAGTAGAAACATATGGAAGTCATGGGTGAAATCGGCGGGAGGTTTAGGTTTGAGGGAACACTTACATTTAGGACAGGCTTGTGGTAGAAGATCAACGCAGTAGGGCAGTTGCGTACAGCCAGTAACAGGGAGTCTAAGTTTATACAGAGTTTCCGCACTGTAGCGCCTGGGCTCAGGTATCTGTGATGCAGGGGTTATGGCCCTTGGCACGGACTCGGCGCGGACGAGCGCAGACGAGCTTGCCTTATGCGCGCCTTCGGCGCGCAATCGTCGTGCCCGCTGCGCTCGTCCGCTGCGCTTCCTGAATAGGCACATCTTTATGGACAGGAGATAAATAGGGGGCGTGGCCTCATAGTGGGCGTGTCCTACTCCAACCGAGGAGGATAGCGCTTAGGAAAGCGGTGATTTCCACCCTTTACAGCGCTCGTTTTGCCTAAGGAACAGGAGCCTGCACACCTCACTCGTGTAGCAGGTAAGGGGAGAGTTATTTAAAACAGCAACAATTTTCAAGTTTTTTTAAAAGATATCACATTTACAATTACAAAAATGCACACAGCAACTCCCGGCTGAGCCTCAGGAGCAAATGGTGACACGTTTTCCAAAGAAGGCATCCCCTCTACATTGGTCACAGACAATGGAGTTCAGTTGGTGTCGGAGGAAATGAAGGACTTCCTAAGAGATATGTCTGTGAACCATATACGTACTCCCCTTTACTGTCCAAAGTCCAATGGAAAGGTAGAAAGAGCCAATAGAATGTTGAAGGAATGCATACAACTAGCAGGAAGGTCTGGCATACTTGTTGAGCAGGCCATCAGAGATATGTTATGGTTGTATCACACGACGCCTAGCCTCAGCACAGGTTACTCTCCTTTTGAATTATTGAGGGGAAGGAAAGCTGGTTCTAAGTTGTCACCCAACTGGTTGTTTCCTAAAGAGCCAGTTAATGTGAACAAGGAAGACTTCAGAAGGGATGTAGAGTCACGCCAGGGGAAGTACAAAACGTGGTACGACCAGAAGTAGGGTACAAGAGAAAAGGTTCTGAGACAAGGTCAGATGGTATACATTAGGAAACCGGAAGGTTTAGGCAGGAAAGGGGACAAGTACTATGCCCCAGAAAGAATAAGGGAGGTGCACGAAAACATTGTCACTTTGGAGAATGGAAAGTGGTGGAGTATGGACAGAGTAGCCACTGGTAAAACCGGTGCAGAACCTAGTGTGAGCAACAGTACTGAGGCGAGAGAAGAGCAGGGAGGGGAGTCTCTGTTGAGAAGAGGCACTAAGCTTCGCAAAACACCGGGGTGGCATCAAGAGTATCAATGTTAATTAGAGTTTGTTACCAGTATACTCCGTCATTTGACCTTGGGTCGACTGCATTCGACCCCGCATGTTCGATTTGTTGGTTTCTCCTTTGATCCTTTTCTACCCCTACCCACACCACTCTCTAGTCCTCCCTTTCTCTCCTGTCACTTCTTCTCTTACAGACTTCCCTGCTTCTGTCCACCTGCTCTCATTCCCCCTTAGGAAGTAAGAGTTGTTGTAATCTTCCTTCTGTTCCCTCTATCTCGTTTCCCCCCCCCCTGTTCCTCTACTCCTCTTGGTTCACTCTTAAAAAGTGCAGAGGAAGGCTGTAGTGTTTCTCACAGTCTTACCTGGCGCCTGCAGCTGGGGGTGCGTCTTGTCATTATATGAATAAACAGAACTTGTAACTTACCTTCTGGAGTGTTGTCGAATTACTACACATGGCTTATCGCTCAGAAGGTTTTGCAGGTGCTGTGCTGCGGTATCAGTCGAAGATCCAGGCCTTGAATCCCTTCCTGAACTGAATCAACGAGGGTGCCTTACAGAGGTGGAGGGAAAAGGTGTTCAAGGACTTGGTGGCAAGGTGGGGGAACGAGTGCTCTCTGCTGTGGCAAGAATAGGCCACTTTACCCCACACGGTTTTACAACGTGTACCATTACCCCGCATTTTTTACTCCGCAAAATCTGTTACAATGCAGGGCTTTACAACGCACGCCATCGATTGATGAGTGTGTGCTGGGAGACTGTCGCAATCTGCAGAGAGCAGGATCAGGGTAGCGGATTCTCCTCTGTTGAGTATGGTGTGGATGTCATCTGTTGTGATGATCAGGGCCATCTTAGTGCTGTGATTCGCTCTGAATCCTGATGTGGAAGGGTCCAGTAGGTTGTTCCTCTGCAGCTGGTCGGTGAGTTGGAGGTTGATGGCCTTCTCCAGGACTTTGGCAGGTTAGTGGGAGCAGTGAGATGGTACAGTAGTTCTGAAGCTTGTTGGGGTCTGCGGAGGGTTTCTTGAGGAGGACTCTGACCTCTGCATGCGTTCCAGGCATTGGGAAAGGTGGTTGTGGCAATGGAGGCATTGATGATGGTGGTGAGCAGTTGGCTGGTCTCATCCCTTCCGAGGTGGAAGAGTCGGTGGGGGCATGGGTCAGTGCGTGCTCCTGAGTGGATGGAGTTGATTAGCGTGGTTGTCTTTGGTGTAGTGAGTTGTTCCAATGTGGTGAGAAGTGGTTGGTGGCAGTGTTCGATGAAATGCTGAGGAGGTCGGTGGGTTGTGGATCAAAGTTTCTGTAGATGGTTATTATCTTGTGGAAGTGTTCGGCGAGGGCATAGCAGTGTTCTTGTGAGGTGGGGATAGAGTTTTTGGTGGCTGATGGGCCGGTGAACTCTCTGATGATAGTCAGGTGTTCCTTGGTTTGGTTGGTACATGTCTCAATTCGGTATGTCAGGGCCTCCTTTTTCGTGAATTTGATCTCCTTTTTTAGTTCTTTTTTCTTGGCTTTGAGCTGGTGGTGATAGTCGTTGAGGACCAACTTGAACATCGGCCCTCAATGTTCTCCCTGCTGGTTTGCCATCTTCTTTCAAGTTGTTTCCATCTGTATTTTGACGTGCTAAGTTCAGGGTTGTACCAACTGGGTCGTTTGGTGGATCTGTGCATTTAGGCAGGTTTGGTGGGTGTGACTCGGTTGGCAATGCTGGTGATCCAGGCATTTAAGTTTTCTCCTGACTGGTGCAGGTCGGTGGTGATGTTGGGCTTTGTTACTTGGAAGTAAGCATGGGCGGATTTTGCGGATTGGCAATCCGCGAACTTGCGTATTTACGGATTCGCAATCCGCGAAGATCCGCGAACTCTAGCGGATTTGCGGATTTTTCTGTTTTTTGTGTTGGCGCGTGTTCGCGCCGATTTTGGGACAAGTTCGCAATTGCGAACTTACTTTTCGGCTTGCAACGGCCGCGACTATGTTGTTTCTACGTCTGGTTTATCATCACAGGTTCACAGCACCCTCTGTTTCACCACTGCCACCCTCTGGGACACCCATGCCACCCTCTAGTACATCCTCACTGGCACCTATTAGGTTTATTTATCACTGTAGATTATGGTGGTTGAAAAAAGCAAGCACACCTGCCCTTCTTCAACTGCCATCAATTAATTTGTGTTTCATTAATGTGTCAGTAATTTTGAAAGTTCCAGTCTGGCTGGCACCTGCTTCCTTCCTTATCTGTAATTTGCTTTTTGTTGCAGTGAAATTTTTTTTTCACAGGACCTTTATGGTGCTATTCTATGAGCCTGCTGTTTGGGTCATAGCAGGGTCATAGAATAGTTGCAAACTCTGGAGGGGCCCATCAGGAAGCACTACCTTGAATGTTACTAATGTTAAGTTTGAACTTTTGCACCTGCTCATTGCTTTCAGTTTAGCTAAAATCGTTTTTTCTGCAATTTCGCGCGTTTTTTGGGGCGCGAATCCGTGCGAGATCGATTTCGGAAGCCGCGAATACGTGCGAATACAAAATTGTTTTTGTTGCGACGTGTATGTTCGCGTGATCTTGCGCGTGTTCGCGAGGCGCTTCTAGCTATACGTTTGCCAAGTTACCCTATCGGTCGTACACGGGCGCGGCCATCTTGTTGGCGTGACGTAATTCCGTTTCCGCCCGCTATGTGTAATCTCGCAAAGTGTGCTGCTCGCTAGTACAATTTTGCGCGTACTCGCAAGGAAAATCTCGCGCGAACTTACCCACGCGGTCGTGAACGGGCGCGGCCATCTTGTCTCTCATTCATTGCTATGGTTCTGGGCATGCTTTCTCTATCCTCTCTCAATCTCTGCCATCCTTTGCTTGTTTGAAGTTTTTTTTATCTAATTTTACTTAATATCTAACCCTCTATTTTTCTAGCTCTATATTTTTGTGTTTTCTGCAGCTTTTAGTTACTTTTAAACTACTTTTTTAAACTCTTTTCTTTTCTTCTTCACTATTCTATTTCTTCTTTATCATTTAAGTTTATTTCTGCCCAGACCATGGTAAAGGGAGCCGGGAAGCACCCTGAGAAGGGGAAGGGTCCCGCACCCCGTGCCCGGCTCCCGTGCGGGCGTTTAAGGGGGGAGCAAGTGGTCCCGAGGGAGATCTTCAGCGCGGAGGAAGTGGCGGCACTGATCTTCCACGTCCAGCGCCGCCTCCCCAAGACGATCCTGGGAGGCGGCAAGATCGCGACCGGCTATGGCATCCGGGAGCGTCGCAAGCGGTGGGAGAAGGTGTGCCGGGCCATGTACAAGATCTCTGGGGTCCGGCGCACATATAACCAGGCCACCCACCGCTGGACCGATGTCATGGACCGGGAGCGGGACTTGCTGGACGCGCTCGGCGTAGAGGTCCCCGGGCTTGGTGAGTAGTAGTAGTAGTACATTTACTACTCTGTTTTATCCTGCTCTGTTATTTGCAAATCTTTGTTCTTTACCAAGAGCAATAATGCTGCCGATTACATTGAGGTAAATTATATTTCAAAATCTTCTATGCATTTCAGGTGCACTGCTCTCCTTCTCAGTAGCCTTGCTTGCTACTATGCTTCTTTGTTTTGTATGTTGTGTTCAGAAGCATTTCATTGGCCTGAGAAATTATGTATGAGTGTACTGTAAAGAAAAGAACTGCGTAATGCTAGACAGTAAGGGTCATATTTTCAATTACCGGCGCATCCCTGCAAAGTAGCAGGGATGCGGCAGTAATTGTGTGCCATGCCACCACCACCCATTGGCCCAAAACGTCACAGAAGCCTTACGCATCTGTGCCGTAAAGGCAGCGCATTGCTGGAGTTGCGTGCCAACGATGGCGCAGCTCCAGCAATGCTCTGGGGTACCCTATCTCCCCAATGCTGCATCAAGCCGTACGTCGGCTTCAAGCGCGCAGGGTTTGAGTCATGCATCATTGTCCTAAAAGTGACTGATTGACATCTTGTAGATTTCCCTCAGCCACTTTTAGGATTCGTTCCTGCGCAGGTACGCCCTCCCTTGCGCCGGAACGCCCCCTGATGGCGCAGGGCTTTACAACGTGATGCATCGCCCATATGCCCATATGTGTTTTTTTTTTTTATATATACGCCGCACCAACACCATGGCGAGTCTTTTGTTCTGCCGCTGCGTCAGAAAAGGCACGCAACAATGGAGGAAAATCAGCCGCAACTTCCGCAAGGGACTTATAAATCAGCCCCAACAGACTGAAGTCCAGTCCTTCCTTTAGACAGTCACATGGCTATAAGAAGAAATAGTGGCGGTGGTGGCGGGTGGATTGATAGTTTGAGTATTCACTGATCTGCAAGCAGGATGGACTTTGTCTGTCACGTGTTGCGCACTGCTGCCTGCAGTGCCAGGCCTAGGCAAACCTCTTTAGTAGTCTGTTTATTGAGTTACATAGGAACTTTCTAAGTCAACGTTCCGCAAATCAGGCAATACGAATAACGTAGTATACCACATGAGATAGATCCCGTGGAATAGTTGTCTATCTATTTGCTATTTTTCCAAAATATGTTGTTATTGTTCTTTTGAAATGTTTGATTTGGTTGAAAAATCTCATCCATGTTTTCTGGTTTTTCTTTCTTTCATGTTGTACATCAGCTCCCCCCAAGGGCAAGAGGACACAGGAGGAGGGTGCTGAGGATGCAGGCCAGGATCGGGCAGGCGAGGGCTCCTTTGCTGGCCCCAGTAAGTTTACATTTTAATAAACAGTACCTATTTTTTCCTAGCGTTCCTCATTCGATTTTTTCTAAATCGTCTTTGATCTTCTTGTAGACTGGATATAAATTCTTATCCTGCCTCGAATATGACTCCCTGTGGTATTACTAGACTATTCTTATTAGTCTGTCTGTGTAGCTAACTAAGATTGGACATTTGGCAATTCCATTGGACTCCCATTATATTCAGCAATACCTCTATGCACTGTCTCCTTACTGACTAGATAGTGTGGCAGAGTCATTCAGCTCCCGAAGTCACCGATTATAGATCCCCAATGATCTCTAGATTATAGTACGCAGGACAAGAGAGTAGTACGGAGTCACAGCACAGTCAAGAAGTGTCAGAGGCACTCATGCTTGCAAAAATTCCAAAACCTTTAGCTCATCCACTCTAGTCTAGAGGAACAAAAACCACAGAGTCTATTTAAGTTTAAAAGCTTTATTAAAAGTAAACACATTTATTAAAATCTACTTTGTCATAAAACTATTTAACTGTAAACGGAAAAGTGGTTAGTGCTGACGATTAATTGGACACATTTCTTGTGGTCGAGCCGAACTCTCACCTAGTTTGAACTTGATCCTGGTCGTGTTCTTAGGACTCAGGAGTCAAGCTTCTGTCTGTTAGGAGAAAAAGTGGTGCGTGTTAAAAATCAAAAGCAAGCATTCATCAGTTGTGCATAAAAGTGCAGCAAGACAACAGCCTTCCCTGGAAAATGGGACATTTTTACTATGGAGTAGACAGTCACAAATTATTACATTGTATTCTGTTTTTTTAACATTTCTCCTAGACCAAATATTATATAGTAGTGAGTGGTGTATTCTAACATTCTTAAATGTACTTTGTAGGTGTAACATCTGGTGACGGGGCCAGCGCGGAGGTGGCTGTGTTGGACCAGGACTCGGAGGCCTCTGGGGAGGAGGCGGCGGTAGAAGAGCTGGCGGCCGTTCCTGTGGGGGATCAAACGGTGGTGGCGGAAACAGGTAAGCTATATATTCCTTACTTATTGAGATTGAAGACTGCATAGTGTGCTTTCTGCACGGGTGTATTACAATTACAAATCAACCAGGTAGTAGCCTCCTCGAAATGTACTTCGACTTAGCTGTGAAGTTTTTGGTGAGAAGAATCCCGAAAAGTTCTTAGACGAACGTGATGGATGGGATGAACGAAAAGCGAAAGAAGGGTGTAAGTAAGTGGGACGCGAACTTGTATGATGGCTGGCAAAGAAGAACGATATGTGTTTGCTTGGACCCAGAGGTGGCTGGGAAGGAAAGAATATGGTATGGTGCATGGCTGGGTCAATGATGAAGCAAGGATGGGTGGAAGGACAGCAGCCTGGGTGGGTGAAACAGAAACTGTATGTGTGCGTATACTTTGACTGAATGGATGCCTGGAGCATGGTATTCTCTGACTCTTAGATAGCACATGTGTATCTAGAGAGAGTAGATGGTCGCCAGGTGAAGTAAGTGTTACCTTGAAGAGCATGTACCACCGCACCCGCACGTCCGTCCCAGTGCAGGGAAGGCAAGGAAAAGAAATTGTAAATGTGTCCAATACTACCATGAATAGTAGCAGTACTTTGTATTGCGTTTGCATTCACAGCATATATCTGGTTATTACGGTGGACACTCCGTACCTCTCTTAATAACTTTAGTTTACTTGTAGTACGTCATTCATGTGTGGGTGTATCACTGTTCACTCAATATTAAGCAAAGCACCTAAAGTCATCTCATCTGTCATTAAATACGTCCCATGTGAAGTGATAGATAATCAAATTAGTTAGCTTCTTCAGTTTCCTTTTCTAGTACTCATTTGCACTGTAGGGTGAAAGGTAAATTAATTAAGCAGTAGCCCTTGTAACAGAGTATTCTCAGTGCCACCCGTAATAGAAAAGTAATAGCTTCACCACCTGCATGTACTGGACCGGTACAGTAACGCAAGTCTGTCTCACTCATCATGGTGTGCAACTTTTTTTCTCGGGTGCAACTTCACTGTGCTGTGTCCATGTCATTCTGCCGGCTTGCATAAGATAACGTACCCATTTCCCTAAACAAGAGAGAAGAAGAAGAATAAGACTGGTGTACTGTCATAGTCGACTGTAATGGAAGTCCATAGTGGTCGTAGAATTAGTTCATTAAACTACCACTACTGTTAGAGCAAGGATGCAGAAGTGGGAGGTTACATAGATACTGTCCTCAATAGTTATGTACTGTGCTTTCAATTTGCTACTTGTACTCTGTGACCCAACTTTCGGCTCAATCACTTTGTGTTATTAATAAGGAGCATTGGTTACAGACTATGTCTTTCTTTCTTCATATAGTTGCTCCTTCCAAATCAACAACAAGGAGGGAGCAGGCTAGATTGGCCCGGCAACGGAGGCTGGAGGCCACAGTCGCCGAGTATCGGCGGCTGGTGGCCCTGGAGGAGGAGGAGGACACGCAGTCGAGCGGGGCAACATCCTCGACTGTGACCACTGCATCCTCCTCCGTGACTAAGCCAGCGGGACCGAGCCGGGCTAAGAAAGACGACCGCCACCGCCAAGCAACCGAAATACCAGCTGCCCCCCACAGGAGCTGCAAGGAACGCCAACGCCGCCTACGAGTCCGCATGTCCAACCTGGAGCAGGAGGTCCTGAGGTATAAGAACTTGGTTAAGGGCCTCCGCTCCGAGCTTGCCACCCTCCGCAAGGAGTATGATGCCCATGCCGCATCATGCACCAGCACCCTCCAGTAGTGGAGTGTCCCTTGCCCTTTTTTTATAGACTTTTGGGGGGTGGGATTTGGGAGTTGGGATCGTTTTGGGACGTTTCAGAGACAATCGTTGGGGTTAGGGTGGGTGAGGGAGATTATTTTGTTAGGGCTAAATAAATATATTTTTCAACTTTATCTGACCATACCTGTTTTTTACTGCTTTTCAGTCTGGTGGGTGGGGGGCGGGGGTGTAACAGTAACTTTGTTTTCCTGAACAGTCGTAGGACTTTAGTAGTACAACCGTCAATCTCTTGTCTACTCCGAAATAATACTCCATTATACTACCTCCCACCAAACGCTTATCTTACCTGTAATTTGTGTTAGAAATTAGGGCTAGGCCCAGGGCTGGCTCCAGGTGAAATGGGGATTAACGTTGTCAATCCTGGGCGGGTGACATTTCCTCATTGCGGTGGTACTAGTGGTGTGACACAGTGGCAGTTGCATGCCTATGGAAAAAAAGAAAACGAAACCTTGTTTGTCCTCCTTACTGTAGCATTACAACGGTTACGGTACGATCGAGAAAATAGCAGGTGACAGTACACTAGAACAGTGCCATAATGTAGCCTAACAAATGGTAAAGTATTTGCTTGCAAGTATAACTAGTACTTGCGTTGAATTTATTTGACATTGGCTACTACTACTAGAAGATATAGTACTGAAGCTGAGTAAGTCTAGAAGATATCCTCGTATTCCTTCACCAGCCTGTTGCTGCTATGACCTTATCCTCCCCAGCAAGTGTGTGGAATTATTGATGTCATTTTAGTCAGACATCAAGCAAAACAACACAGCCCGGGGGAAGAGGGTTAGGGTTTGTAAAATGGATGGGAATGGGGGTTTCTTTTTGGGTAGGTTTTGTTGAGAGAAGAAAAAAAAAGCAGAGCATGGACAAACAATAATTGAAGATACAGAGTTTACAGACAATCTTTGGTTACAAACTAAAGGTAAGCACATGCAGTCACACTCATAGAATAAAAGACAACAATGGATACTGTATCTGTATTGCGTATGTTGTTGGAGTTGTCCTGTTGAAATTGGTAAGTAAGTTGCATGCAGCAAACAATTCCTCTTATTGGCGGCACTCCTCCATTCCAGCTGACGCTTCGTCCATCAATGTGGTGACCACTGACAGAAGAGACACCCTGTCCACTGCCTGCCTGGCGGATGTTGACTGAAACCCGGCCTGTAATTATTGAACGGAAAACAGGAAGTGCTATTACAATACCACTGATAAATAAATAAAAGGTATGTAAGCTGTGTGGTTCAAAAAGTGACACTTTGATTTCCCTAATAGACAGTACAATATTTTTGAAATTGCGTGCTCTGTCTGAGTCACCTTTTTAAGGATCAATAAGTATGGCCAAAATATTATAGCGGATCTTTCCCCTCAAGGTGGGTGTACTACTGTGTTTTAGAACAAAATTTGACCTTCCCAGCAATGCTCCCACCAAGACCCTTACTAAAGCCAGTCGCAAAAATGTAGAAGAACCCCAATCATATCTCCAAAAACGATGCCTAGCAGAAAAATGGTTACAAAACGTACTTTGAAAGTAACAGTAGGCCCAAATACAGACCGTGGATTGTATTCAAACCACTTGCAAGCAAGCAAAAGTATCCATAGCCAGCATCGCTCCAACAGTGCTCTACAACAACAGAACCGCGTTGCAATAGAACCCCCCTAAACACATGCAATCCTGCTGCTAGGGCTAACCCTAACGAACCCTAACTTACAAAAAGTGCCAAAACTGGTGTTTCCTTATGGATTTTGTCCAACAAACTTCTAGCCGGTATTAGACCTTCCCAGGAATGCCCCAGGCAAGACCCGCCAACCCACCCGCAAAAAAACACCCGACACAACACCCCCAAACAGCGAAAAAGCTAAATCTCATACTTACAATGTCTCTCGGCCTTCGGTCCAAACGCGGCGCTGTGCAGCTAGGTCGTCATCATCATCAATCATCATAACTCCTGTTTTCCACCACGGATTTCCTGAAAAGCAAATGCAATCAAGATTAGACTGTCGCAGCAGTGCTTCGACAGAGACCCCGGCCGCAACCCACCCACGAACAGCAGGAAGCCCCCCAAAACGCTACATTGAGCAAGATGTCTGAAGAAATGGCAAAAAAAAGGCTGTTCCTTATGGATTTTGTCCAAAACACTTGTATCCGGTATTAGACCTTCCCAGGAATGCCCCAGGCAAGACCCGCCAACCCACCCGCAAAAAAACACCCGACACAACACCCCCAAACAGCGAAAAAGCTAAATCTCATACTTACAATGTCTCTCGGCCTTCGGTCCAAACGCGGCGCTGTGCAGCTAGGTCGTCATCATCATCAATCATCATAACTCCTGTTTTCCACCACGGATTTCCTGAAAAGCAAATGCAATCAAGATTAGACTGTCGCAGCAGTGCTTCGACAGAGACCCCGGCCGCAACCCACCCACGAACAGCAGGAAGCCCCCCAAAACGCTACATTGAGCAAGATGTCTGAAGAAATGGCAAAAAAAAGGCTGTTCCTTATGGATTTTGTCCAAAACACTTCTATCCGGTATTAGACCTTCCCAGGAATGCCCCAGGCAAGACCCGCCAACCCACCCGCAAAAAACCACCCGACAACACCCCCAAACAGCGAAAAAGCTAAATCTCATACTTACAATATCTCTCGGCCTTCGTTCCAAATGCGGCGCTGTTCAGCTAGGTCATCATCATCAATCATCATAACTCCTGTTTTCCACCACGGATTTCCTGAAAAGCAAATGCAATCAAGATTAGACTGTCGCAGCAGTGCTTCGACAGACACCAAAAATTACACACAAACCCCCGGAACCCCGCCAAAGAGCACCTCAAAGGCAAGCAAGTCAGCAAAAACGGCAAGAAATTTCCACCTCATATTTGGTCCAAAACACTTTTGTCCATTATTAGAGCTTCACAGCAATGGGCCCAAATCCGTCAACTCACCCGCAAAGAAGTACAACACCCCCACAAGTGCTGAGTCTTTCTTCATTGTGCGTAATCCAGCACTCTGCTTGGAGGGAAATCGCAGTCTGGAGGAGGAGGATAGAGGAGCATGTTCTTCAGAACTTGTGAACCTGAGGAATGTAGACTGCGGCACCTTCAAATCAATAAGCAAACAAGTGAAGACAGTTCTGATGATGGTCTTGTTTTTGGGATTAGGTGATTAAAGTTTGAATTAAATTAACTGTGCAAAACAAAGAAAGAGAGACACAAAGCACACAGGAATAAAAGTGAATAAGGACGAAAAAGAA
This sequence comes from Lissotriton helveticus, assembly GCF_964261635.1. Taxonomy (NCBI): domain Eukaryota; kingdom Metazoa; phylum Chordata; class Amphibia; order Caudata; family Salamandridae; genus Lissotriton; species Lissotriton helveticus. Next base: position 292,357,040 of record NC_136070.1, read on the forward strand.
AGTTCTTGATTGATTGTCTCATTTTCAGGGCTCGGTGTCAGGGAATAAGAACAAGATTTCGTCATCATACTCTGCGAATTCAGGCTGGATGAGGTCAGTGGCACCGAACAGAGAAAAAATCCCCTCATCTACGTTGCTGTCCTCCTCGTCTTCATGCGGCGTGCTTTCTCGTACTTTGTAATCTGGTGGTATGAGGTGCTGATTCATCTTGATCATTGTCAGCCGCTCCACATTTTTGGGCGAGAGGCGGCTCCGTTTGGGAGTTACAATGCCACCAGAAGCACTGAAAACACGTTCAGAAGACACACTTGCGAGTGGGCAAGACAAATAGTTTATAGCCAGGTTGAAGAGCTGTGGCCACAATTGTTTTTTGCCATGCCAATACTGCAATGGCTCATCATTAAGGAAGACCTCTGTTGAGTCATTCAGATAGTCCTGCACCATCGACTCAAGGTCATCAACTGTTCCTCCACTTTGCTTACTTTTTGCTGTGCCTGTGACATTTTTTCGAGAACCATACCCCATCAAACTTAGCCAATCCTCCTCCCCAGCCACTGTTAGTGTTGTCATTGTGTGTGGTGCAGATGATCCAGTTGCCGGTGTCTTTAACGGCTGAGAGGTCACTTGTGCCCCAGCCACAGGTGCAGAAGTGGATTCTTGTGACTGCGGATGGCCTGCTGATGCTGATGCTGATGTACTGGCTTCTCCTTCAATAACCTGCCGTTCTTTTTCAAACCTCTTGGCTGACCAGGCTAACCAATGTTTGTACTTTTGAACATCTGCATCAGCGAAAGGAAAGAATGCGTTGTCTGCCAGCGCCTTTTTGTAGCGTGGATCCAGAATAGTAGCACAAATGTAATGCTGATCTGAGTTGATGTTTTGAAGACGTTCATCACCACGTAGGCGATGTAATAATTTCTCAGACAAAATGAAATGGTTTTTTTTTTTTCATCTTTTTCAAACTCAGAAGAAACCGCCATCAGTTGGTGCTCCAGTATGCACAACAATGGGATAGCTTTTCCCAAATTACAGTCCTCCTGGCTGACTGCACGCGTGAAGAACTCAAAAGGACGAAGCATGTCTGTCAGGCTTTTAACTATGTCCCATTGCGCCTTACTCATCCGCAGGTCCTCCTTCTGAGATGTAGCCTCTGTCAAGAAATAGTGATCGAGTACCGTATACTGCTCATACAGACGCTCAAGCATGTAGAAGGTTGAGTTCCAACGTGTTGCCACCTCCTGGATGAGTGCTTTCACTGGCATTCCACGTTGAAGTAGCAGTCTCCGCAGATGCTTCCGGGCCTTAAAAGAATGGCTGAAATGGTTGCACATTTTGCGGCAGGTGGCCATTACCTCGAACGCTGGACTCTCTTTATCACTCAAGAATTTTTGAACTACCAGGTTGATACAGTGCGCCAAACACGGCACTCTAACATGGTCACCAATGAACATGGCCTTAACTACATTGGCGCCATTATCCGTGGAAACATAACCAATCTTGCGTTTTAGGGGGGATAGCATTGTCAAGACCTTTTTGTCAAACTCTTCCAAAAGGTTTTCTGCTGTGTGACTTTTCTCCAAGCCAAACATGGCTAGTGTTGCATGTTTCCGAGCAGCTTTGAAAACTTGGTCCGGGTCAACACCTGCGTTTAGCTTTGCTTTAACACCTGAAAAAGAGACCCAGTGTGCAGTGATGCACATGTAATCATCGCCTGGGCCACTGGTCCACATGTCTGTTGTCAGATGTATTGTGTGAACAGCACTCTTCTGCAAAGCTGCCCCAATCGCCTGCAGCACATCTTCATGTAGTGCTGGAACCGCAACTCTGGCAAAATAGAACCGGCTCGGAACCTTCCATTTAGGGCAGAGCGTTGCAACTAATTCAAGAAAACCTACCGCTTCTACAAAAGAAAAAGGTAGAAGGTCCACAGCTAGCATTTTAGCCAGCTTAGTGTTATACAGACGCGTCAGTGGGTGGTTGCGTTCATATGGCACGTCTGAAGTAAGCATTGTTCTAATGTTGCCCTGGACCAAGCATTTACGGGCTGATAATGACTTCGTTGACCCAATTTTGCTCGCTGGTGAACTTTTGTGCGTTGGTGTCTCACTCGCTCCAACACTCTTAGTGTGCCTCACATTGGGTGTGCTGCTGACAGGGGTACTGGGTGTAAGGGAAGTGTTTGACACGTCTTCTTCCTGCTCGTCATCATCAGATGAAACATCAACGTTTCCTTGATTTTGGCCTTTCTTGATCGCAGCTAGGTGCGCAAACCATTTGACAGCGTGCTTTCTCTCAAGATGACCACTCTGGCCGCCGGTACCATAGTTGGTACCTGACTTACCACGACTAACTGCAAGCTTACAAAGGGTACAAATGGCAAACTTTGGATTTTTGGGACAAACAGTAAAGAAGTCCCAAACTGGGGACTTGAAGTGTCTGTGGGACCTGGAGGAGGCGGCGATACTGGTGGTGGTGGTCATGAAGCTAATGCCAGATGAAGTGGAGGATCTGGATTGCCCAACTTTTGTACGTTTTCCACTTTCACCGCCACTAATTAAGGTCGAGGTTGACGGAGGTCTCTTCTTGCCAGAAAGAAATATGGAAGCGGGACGAGTTGGTGTACTACTTAACTCCAATGATTGTGGTGTTTCCACTGCCTCCTCATCGACAACACCATCATCATCATCACGCGCAGCAGCTCTTCGGGCTAGGGTCAAAATGTCTGTTTGCTGCATGCCCGCTGGGGCTGCAGTGACCTTTATGATGACTGGGTCGTCGTTGGCAGAGTCTTCATCAGCAGCAGTATCCGCCACTTCTTGTTGAGCCTCATCACACTCCATAACTCTGAGACTTTGGACGAGCTTCCTTTTACGCTTAAGTACCTTTGTTGGATCATGGTGTGCCTCACTCTCAGACGGCTGTGGTGCTGGTTCCCAAGTTTGATCCGTATCATCAGAAGGAGGTGTGCTTGAAGAGGATGTAGACACCACCCTTGATCTCTTCCTTGCTAGGGTTGTGGAAGACAATGAAGGATCATCAGGAGGAGTGGCTTCCTCAAATGATACCTCGCCTTGATTGTCGATTTCCTGATGTGCCCCTACTTCGGGAGGAACAACTATTGTGGGCACTTGTGACCCTCCATGCACCTCTGCTTGCGCATCTCCTTGCGCTGCCTCTCCTTCCACATGTACTTGGGCTTGTACTTGCACATGTGATTGTTGTTGCGGCTGCGGTTGTTCAACACTCGTCAGATGAGCTACAACAACCTGTGTTGATTGAGGGACATTGCTGCTGCTTTCTTGCGATGAGCCAACATCACTGGTCGATGGTGATTGAAGAACTATACTGGCTGCCTCTGCAGCACTCAAGGGCTTGGACTTAAGTTGGCGTGGTGGTGGTGGTGGCACTGAGCCCAATGGAGCGGGGGGGGTGCTGCCAGCTTGGTCCCCAGCAGATCCCGCTGCTGCTGCTGCAGGCATACTTTTTTTTTTACTCCCAAAAAAAGGGGCGGGCGGCACACCAGTCTCCTTGGTAACTTGCTTCTTCTGCTCCTTACTGGCACCTTTCTTGCTAGAGGAGCTACGGGTTACTTTTTTTGGGGCCATCCTCTTCAGAGCAGGTCAGCAGGCAGCAGTTGCACGAGTTGCAGAGGGTTCTGTGTCCAGACGTGACGTCGCGTGACGTTATGCTGCACACACCGCTGCAGGACTTCTTCCTGGCACTGGTGGTTCTCTTGAGTCTTCTTGTGCACCTAAAAGCAATGGAAGACAGAGGAACATCAGTTCAGTGATACACCCCAAAAATTCGACAAAACACAGAAAAATGAGCACAATCCCATGCCATCCTTGATGTTTACATTGAAGACACCCCACAGAAAGACTACGGACATGCAAGTATGCAACACTCACTACCCCTGGGCATAATGGATGAAAAGTAGGCAAAATAAGTGCAGGCCTCAGACACTGCCTCTCCTCAAAATGGCCCCTTACACCCCAGGCACATCTTGCCTGTACCAGCCAGCACTCAAGATGGCCACCACCACCACCCACATGGCCAGTCCACATCAACAGTACACCCCCAAAAAACAGAAAAACAGCCAGAAATCACCACAATCCAACGCCATCCATGATGTTTACATTAAAGAGAGTGAGACCACACCACAGGCACACTCAGTCCATGCACCACCCACCACCCCTGGGCAAAAGGCCACACCAGCAGCCCCCCAAAAACGACAAAAAACAATAAAATAAGCCCAATCCCAGCCCATCCATGGCCTCAATTATGTTTAAATTCAAGAAGACACCCCACAGAAAGACTAGGCCCATGCAACACTCACCACCCCTGGGCAAAGGGCCCCACCAGCAGGCCCAAAAAAACGACAAAAAACAATAAAATCAGCACAATCCCAGCCCATCCATGGCCTCAATGGTGTTTAAATTCAAGAAGACACCCCTCAGAAACACACTAGGCCCATGCAACACTCACTACCCCTGGGTATAATGGATGAAAAGTAGGCAAAATAAGTGCAGGCCTCAGACACTGCCTCTCCTCAAAATGGCCCCTTACACCCCAAGCACATGTTGCCTGTAGCAGCCAGCACTCAAGATGGCCACCACCACCACCCACATGACCAGTCCACATCAACAGTACACCCCCAAAACACAGAAAAACAGCCAGAAATCACCACAATCCAATGCCATCCATGATGTTTACATTAAAGAGAGTGAGACCACACCACAGGCACACTCAGTCCATGCACCACCCACCACCCCTGGGCAAAAGGCCACACCAGCAGCCCCCCAAAAACGACAAAAAACAATAAAATAAGCCCAATCCCAGCCCATCCATGGCCTCAATTATGTTTAAATTCAAGAAGACACCCCACAGAAAGACTAGGCCCATGCAACACTCACCACCCCTGGGCAAAGGGCCCCACCAGCAGGCCCAAAAAAACGACAAAAAACAATAAAATCAGCACAATCCCAGCCCATCCATGGCCTCAATGGTGTTTAAATTCAAGAAGACACCCCTCAGAAACACTAGGCCCATGCAACACTCACTACCCCTGGGCATAATGGATGAAAAGTAGGCAAAATAAGTGCAGGCCTCAGACACTGCCTCTCCTCAAAATGGCCCCTTACACCCCAGGCACATGTTGCCTGTACCAGCCAGCACTCAAGATGGCCACCACCACCACCCACATGGCCAGTCCACATCAACAGTACACCCCCAAAAAACAGAAAAACAGCCAGAAATCACCACAATCCAACGCCATCCATGATGTTTACATTAAAGAGAGTGAGACCACACCACAGGCACACTCAGTCCATGCACTACCCACCACCCCTGGGCAAAAGGCCACACCAGCAGCCCCCCAAAAACGACAAAAAACAATAAAATAAGCCCAATCCCAGCCCATCCATGGCCTCAATTATGTTTAAATTCAAGAAGACACCCCACAGAAAGACTAGGCCCATGCAACACTCACCACCCCTGGGCAAAGGGCCCCACCAGCAGGCCCAAAAAAACGACAAAAAACAATAAAATCAGCACAATCCCAGCCCATCCATGGCCTCAATGGTGTTTAAATTCAAGAAGACACCCCTCAGAAACACTAGGCCCATGCAACACTCACTACCCCTGGGCATAATGGATGAAAAGTAGGCAAAATAAGTGCAGGCCTCAGACACTGCCTCTCCTCAAAATGGCCCCTTACACCCCAGGCACATGTTGCCTGTACCAGCCAGCACTCAAGATGGCCACCACCACCACCCACATGGCCAGTCCACATCAACAGTACACCCCCAAAAAACAGAAAAACAGCCAGAAATCACCACAATCCAATGCCATCCATGATGTTTACATTAAAGAGAGTGAGACCACACCACAGGCACACTCAGTCCATGCACCACCACCCCTGGGCAAAAGGCCACACCAGCAGCCCCCCAAAAACGACAAAAAACAATAAAATAAGCACAATCCCAGCCCATCCATGGCCTCAATTATGTTTAAATTTAAGAAGACACCCCACAGAAAGACTAGGCCCATGCAACACTCACCACCCCTGGGCAAAGGGCCCCACCAGCAGGCCCAAAAAAAGGACAAAAATCAGCACAATCCCAGCCCATCCATGGCCTAAATGGTGTTTAAATTCAACAAAACAGTTGTATCATGCACCCCTAACCAACCCTGGTCCTACTGGATACTGTGGCTACCCACAATATAATTTATTTAATGTTCTGAAAAAGTTCCAAAATTTTACTTGCAGCAACTGTAATGCCCCAAACAAACTTACTTGTGAAAGTTGATTTCTAATCCAAAAGTGATCCAAAGACAGTCAAAAAGGCCTCAAATCCAAATATCCAGCAGCACCCACAAAAAGTAATCCTTCCAGCTCCAGATCCAAATGAAAGTGACCAGGAGATGGACAAAGCACTGGGAGGAGCCTGCTGGACAGGAACAGGAAGTTGGAGACTGTGGGGCACTTCCTCCCCCCCCCCCCCCAAAATGGACTCCTTGCAAAAAAAAGGCCATGCAAATGTCAACCTGAGGAGTGATTCTGATAAAAATCATAATTTTCTGAAGGTTTATCCTGTTTGCTGGTGATTTTCTTGTGCGAAATTGCAAAATCTCTATTTCGCAAGTGCGAGATTGTTCCTTTCCGCCGCAACTACGTGTTCGCAATTGCGAACTCTCGCGAGGTGTGCTGTGCAAGGTGGCAAGCCGCGAGTACGTATTCGCGGGCGCCAAACTCCCGCGGGAACACGCAGCAAGATCTAAAATGGCGCGTCACTCGCAAAGAAAAACAACTCGGCAAACGCTAAATGACGGAAAGTGAACGCCGTGCACCACGCCGCGCGCCGCAACCAAGCAAAAAATCCGCCGCGAGCGGATTCACGGATTTTCGACAAATTCGCGAGCGTTCGCGGATTGCGGATTTGCCGAAAATCCGAAAAATCCGCGAGCGGAGCGGATTTTACGCCCATGCTTACTTGGAAGGGTGTCTGTCCATTGGTGCTGTGTGACCTTGGTCCTGTTGCGGAAGGGGGCGCCGTGGCAGTTGAGAGGTGTGGGGAGGTCCGGCGCAGGTGAAGTGTTGATGAAGTGATTGGACCATCAGGATGCACATGTCACTCCCCTTCTCCCTTTGTGTGACTGTCTAGAATGAATGTACAAAGCCCAGCTTTCACCCAACCCAGATGTGTTTTCAGAGACTGGCAGAGGCACAGAATGGTTAAAATAAGAAAATGCCAACTTTCCAAAAGGGGCATTTTCAGACTTACAATTTAAAATCCAACTTCACCATTAGTTGTGATTTTAAGTTGGTAGACCAGAGACATGAAACTCCACATTCCTATCTTTTCCCAATTGTAAAGGACACTTAAAATATGTTTTAATGCAATCCCAATGTTAACCTATGGTGGGTGCACTTGCCAGGTCGACATGGCAGTTTAAAACTGCATGCGCAGGCACTACAGTGGCAGATCTGAGACATATTTATAGGGTTTCTACTAGCATTTGATTTACAGGCCCTGGGCACACACAGTGCACCATACTAGGGACTTAACTAGTAAATCAAATAGGCCAATTATGGATAACCAATCACAATAACACTTTATACAGGGAGCACTTGCAAGTAGACACTGATCAGCAGTGGCGAAGTGCCCAAAGCATCTAAGCCAGCAAAAACGAAATCCAGCATACTATCAAAAACATAGGAGGTAGAGGCAAAAAGTAAGGGGAAAGCACGCCAAAACTGCCAATTCTAACAGGAGTCCTCCTGGTTTGCCTGATATGGCAGTTGTATTGTGTCACATGACACACAGCAGAGATGCATACACACATCCAAGGTGCAGCATCAGGGGATATTCATCAGAGTGCAACTGTAACATGAACAGACAGTCCGGCCCATCCTCAAAGTGCATACTTGGTCTTGACTCAGTTATTTTTTGTGCATGCAGTGTGACTTTCTGGGGCTCTCATATTGGTGAGGAGGATCGTCACCGACGCCTTTCTACCTTAGGTCTCCTCCATTGCCAGTCTCTAATCTGAAGCCATCTATCACATGGTGTGCAACTGGCCGCACTTCAGCTTGGCAGCTCAGCCCAGTCCAACTCCAGGTGACTGGTGCGTCTACCTCCAAACCTGACCAACACCACTCAGGTGATTCTGCACTTCAGTGGCACCCAGGAAGGTTGGAATCAGTACCACACCTCCGGGAAGAACTGGAAGTATCCCAGTTGACAGTAGTAAGCCTGCCACAATGTGCTCAATGCACCCTTTGTGCATGCCCTTAGATCACATTTCAATGCTTATCACTCTGTCAGTGATCACAATCACAGAATGAGGCAGACTGGCGAGACTGGAGCTGCAACACAGGGTGTTGGGCACCCTGCACAGCTGCAACAAAATGCAGTTGCTCAACACACCCCTCAGTGGGGTGGACCCTCTTACCTTTGGGAGGAGGCAACAATCCATTCTCCCGTTTAGAATGCTTACTGGCCCAGTGACACCTGCTCCATGCTGGTGTGTTTAGGTTGCCAGATGAAACAATTATTTTAAAGCCATAGAGAGAATAATGGCGAAGTAAATGGAAACCAATTGCTCCACAATCGGAGGATGGTGAATTCCCTCCTTTTCAAAAACCTACCAAACACTGGTGATGACAATGACTTACTCTGCAGCCATATCAGCGCTATACAGTTTGATGCCAAAATGACCCTAGTGTAGCATTTGAAGCTTCGCTAAGCCCACCAGTGAGAGGGCGAATCAGTCGATGTACTCTACCGCAGATTGTGTGAACTCCCAAGCACATGTACGGACAACGATCCCCAGAAGGAGTTAAGCGGTCAACTTATCCAAGACTGCCGGTCAAGTGCCCTCAAGTGACACATCCTCAGACAACCTTCCATAAAACTCAAGGATATTCTGATCCTGGTGCTCTCCCATGAACTACTGAAAGAGAGAGCAGAGCAGAAGGAAATGACATGAACCAGGATCACCAAGAAGGCTGAAACATTTGGCCCAGACTAATCTAATCAGAGGGACTGGTGGCATGTGATCAGTCACCTCGAACTCCACCGAAGTCAATACCTGAGAACATTCCAGCTAAAAAGGCATGAATGTGTTGCAGCTTCACCATGCAGTCCTCAAGACTGCCCAGTGAAAGACAAAGTCGAGTCAAGTTACCAGTGCCTGAACCATTTCTCTCAAGTCTGCAGAGGAGGTCACAGACAGGATGTACTAGAGGCCTATCCCGCCACCAAGGGTTTCAAGCACAAAATCTTGCAGCGACAGAATGGGATGACTGCGCGCATACTTCGATCCAGAAGAAAATGACCAAGGCAATGTTGTTCCTGGCCTCAGGCATGTTAAACAGTCATGGCCTTATTTATGAGGCCTTGCAAAACGTTTGTGCCACCGGTGCGTCACTTTTTGTGACGCACCAGTGGTGCACAAAATGCACCATGTTGCACTCTATTTACAAAGTGACGCATCTAGGCAGATGTTGCATTGCTGTTTTCATGCAGCAATGCAACTGTCTTCATAAATAAGGCCCTCAATTGCTAAGCGGGAGGCTAAGACTGACCTGTTGCATCCATGTAGTTGGGACACTCACCGATTGACACTGGGGTATATGTTCACATGACGAGCAAAAAGCAATAGAGTGTTCAACAACCAAGTACACATCTACGCCCCATGGAGCCAAAAATATTTATGGTAGCGATACACCCATCGCTCTTGAAGAGGAATTTTAATTCTCTATATCCCACGCACATGCTATATACGTCACCAAGTCTTCGTCGCAACCAGTGGCATCGAAATGCTGCTCCACAGCCAAAGAACTTCAAGTAATTAAGTGGTCGATTAGGATGGCGGACGGAATTGCCTCCGTCCGCCACCCCCGAGGTGGAGGGACCGACCGCAGGGGCAGCGGCGGTCCCTCCGTAGCAATTAGGATGTGACTGCCACCCTGGCGGTCACATCCCGTATATTTTACATTGTGGCGGGTGCTGCTTTGAGCAGCACCCACCGCAATGTAAAATATTCATGTTTAACTTTGGCAGGCACAACTTGGCAGGCACTGCATGGTGCCTGCCACCTTGTGCATGCCAAAGCAGGGGGGTACCATAGGCACCCCCCATGTGCACCCCCCACCCCCCAACACCCTGGGGGCTTGCAACGGGCCCCCAAACACAAAAGACCACATGCTTTTCCACGGTGGAAAAGCCGCAGTGGAAAAGCATGTTTCCGTCTGCATCATAATATGGCTGGCGGTGTCTTGCAGACACCGCCACCATATTTGGGTACACACACCGCGGATCAGCGGTGGACGGACTTGCCGTCCGCCGCTGATCCCACCGCCATCCTAATGTGGCTGGTGGTATTTTCGCAGTCCAAGGCGGTGAATCCGCATCCTCCAGGCCGGCGGTGGCTTCCGCCGGCCCGGAGGATGCGGATTCACCGCCGTCCTAATCGGCCCCTAAGTTTGCATTAGCAATTTAAGCCATAAGTGTGGACAGTGTACTGAAGAAATATCCCCGCCTATTTTAGGGGCTCGATATGTGAGAACACCACCCATCTCCCTGCACAAAGATAAGTCCCTTAAGCACCGCAGTGTTGCATTGGACTCTTCTGTTGATTGTTTTGCGGCTGTGTTTAGGTTGTAGACTGTTGTGTTGCTGTGCTGTGGTTAATTCATTGCTAGTGTGATGCTCTGCTGTTGAGTTCTATTTTCGTGCCCTGTATAGTTTAAGTTTCTCATTCTGTTCTCCTCACTCCACCAAAGGTTGATGTTACGTGAGTTTCGAAACTGGGCTGTGACTTGACTGCTGGTCGTATCCCAGGGAAAATGTACAATGAAAAGTATCGATAACCATTTACTTTTTATTGTTAAAATCAATAATTTTAAAGCTTATTTAAAAATGTTGAATTTCACATTAAAATATAGTAAAACTGTTCTTAATGTACTATTACTGTTTCTTCATTGGAAAGAAAATGAGTGCAGTAAATACAATATTTTATTTTGTCAGAAATCAGAAAGTCCATATAACTACCTGGCTACGGCTAGAAGAAAAGGTGAGTGCTGATGTGTCTGTGCAGGTTGGCACCATGCTCCCAGTATGCCCTTATTATTTTCTGTGCTTCTATTTGTGGCGTCGGCGTACAGTACATGCTTAATTACATTAGCTGGACCCTGGCTGATGTGAAGTGAGATATTCCCTTTGCTTCCCCGAGCAGACTTTCCTTTTCGGGAGAAATTTCAAAGCATACTCCTTATCAAACATCTGTCAGGGTCACTTTGAGTGTGATGTGGAAGATTAACATCGAGCCAGTATCGGAGAATCATACAGATGCAAAAGCCTGTTTTTTCTGCAGAAAAGAAAATGGATTTCTTATTTTCTCGAGCAGTTGGGGTCACTCCAGGTAATTACATTTTCTTTCTATGCTGTCAGATTTTAATTTTCAGCCTTCTCAAGCAGGTAGTGCTGATAACACTCTACTTACAAGGCACTGAATGGCACTGCTGAGATGGTCTATTTGAATATTTATTTATAAACAGTTTTGTACAGCACTGCCAATATCCAGTTAGAGGTAGAGCGAATTACAAAACAACAATTTAATAAAATGGATCGGAAAAATGTAATTCAATAACTAATATAAAATATAATATATAAAAGAAACAAGAATTGCTGACCTGAGTAGTTCAGGTACCCAAACACATAGATTAAATCAAGGGTAAGGCTAAATCTAGTAATGAAAGAATTTTAAATACGAGAGAAAATTGGTATCAATAATGTTGCGAATTTGAATTCATGGCCTCTGGTCAATTGAGGGATAGTAGTAGAATTTTTAATAAAGAATGGGCTATATGTATATCATGATTTATTGAGAATCACTTTAAAATATTATATATATAGATAATGTTAGAAATTGGCTTTCTGGTTGGCAGAGGTATGCACCATGTCCAAACAGGAACCATAATCCTAGTCGGGATAAGTCACAACACACTCTCCTCTGGTGGCTTGGCACACAGCAGTCAGGCTTAACTTAAGAGGCTATGTATAAAGTATTTGCGCAACCCTTCAAACAGAAACACAGTGAAAACACCACAAAAAGAATTGACACCAGTTTAGAAAAATGTATTTGAATTGTATAAATACAACAAGATCAAAACAACAAAATTCCAATAAGTAGAAGTCAAGTTATAAATTTCTCAAGATTTTAAATGACAAATAAGGCTTAGAAGCAAACCCCGCCTATGGGGTTATCTGGTCTCACTAGTCTAGGGCAAAATCAAGAGTTCAGGCTGAACTTGATGGAGCGCGGGCCGGACACAGAGCCACACAAGTCCCGCTGAACAAAAGTACTGATCCTGGTCGCAACAGAGAGATAATGGGTGCGCCCTCACCATGCACTGCTAATTACTCCACAGATTACATCACTCTTCGCAGAAATTTTTCCTGAGAAAACTGTTCATGGCTGGGGATCAAGTTTTAGTTACTTTAAATAACTCTAACTATAACTGCAGAATTTCTCAGGTTTTGTGTGTGTAAAATCAGAAACTCAAGTATAATGTCCCTGGAACCTTTCGTATTTTAGTGAATGTCTGAGGCTTTTTTAAATTCTGTTTCCTAACTTTAATGTCCCTGTAACCTTTGTTTTTTTAGTGAAAACGAGTATGCACATGACACATGCAAATTGGGAATAGAAATGCGAAATAAAATCATTTCTCCTCTTAAAGCCTTCTTTCAGATGGTGTTAACATTTGGCTCTAAAGCTTGTCGGCAATTGTTTGTAGATAGGATATTGCATCAAAAGGCAAGGCATGGGTGTTTGCATGGGAATGCCCATGTACCACCCATGTAACGCCACCTTGGCACTAAGTAACACAAAGCAATGTTTTGCGCTGCTTTGTGTTACTTGTAGGGTACTACTTTCCAACGCAAAACAGGTTTTGCGCTGTAGAGTAAATTGGTAAAAAAATATTTTATGCTGGTTTGCATCACTTTTGTGGCTATCCCACCTCAAAATGTTTGCAAATCTAACCCTTTGTATTATTTCGAATGTAGATAACAGAAAGTGCATCAAAGAAAAAATATGAGTTGACAATGTGGATATGGCTTAATCCACAACAGCTAAAGCCTTTTCCAAATGTGCTCTGTCAATTTCTCTCAGAATTTCAGCAGTTTCCTGCTGACAAACGTTTCAAAGTTAATTGTATATGGCCTTTAGGAAACATTTAGAACTTGATGATCTAGGACCCAACAAGAAATCTTGTAAATCCATGTAATCAGAAAGGAGAGATAAGTGGTCCTTAACTGCAGGTAAAGTCTCATGTTGTAACCATTGCTGTCATAACTGCCCTACACTGTATGTAGTAACCACTCCTGAGTGCTGCGTTGGAAAATTTCAGGGTTCTTTATCTGCTGGATTTAAATCCCTTTACAGTGTTTAAAAAATGTTCATGACAACCTTTACTGTCTACTGGCCACCCTAATCACCCTTCTTGACCAGAAAGTGAAGAATTATATGTACCTTTCTGTATCATGTTATTGAACTGCTCCTCTGTGTAATTTGCAAGGTGTTGCAAATTGTCAAAAGGAACAAAAGAGGGAATGTTGGGTTGTTCATGTCTTTAATTTTAGCCAAACCCAGGCAGATGGTTTGCTGTACTGTTTTATTAAGAAAAATCATTTGTCTAGTGTTGGACCCGTCATCCTTAGGGTGGTCTTCCTCCAAACCTTTTGCCTGCTTACCTTTTCTTTTTGCCGTATCATTTGTTGGTCTTGGGCCTCTAAGCACTTTAGCACTGTTGACCAGTGCTAAAGTGCATGTGCTTCTCCCATAAACATGGTAATATTGGCGTATACTCGATTGACATATTTAGTTTACTTGGAAGCCCCTTGTAAAGTAATATACCATATACCCAGGGCCTGTAAACTAAATGCTACTAGGGGGCCAGCAGCACTGAATGTGCCACCCAAACAAGTAGCCTTTCAAAACCTGTCTCAGGCCTGCCATTGCAAGGCCAGTGTGTGCAGTTCACTACCACTTCGATTTGGCATTTAACACCACTTGCCAAGCCTTAAACTACCCTTTTATTGCACATAAGTCACCCCTAAGTTAAGCCAGAGGTACCTCTAAGGACAGGGTGCTATGTAACTAAAAGGTAGGACATGTACTTTTAAGTTTTACACGTTCTGGTAGTGACAAACAGCTAAATCTGTTTTTTGCAGCTGTGAAGCCTACTTCTCTAATAGGCTGGCTTTGGGAGTTCCTTAAAACACATTTAGGCTGTAATTCGAGACCAGAAAGGGTAGCTGCATCATGTTTTGTATCTTTAGAATGGTAACTACAAATCCTTTTTAATGGTAAAGGTGGATTTAACATTACTATTTTAGTAGTGCCACTTTTAGAAAGTAGAATACAAAAATAGGAACCTGGCTCCATTTGACGTTATGCTCTTGTAATTTTTGAGCAACAAACAGACCACTATCTTTTCAGTTTGAATGGCATTTTTGTTAAACCATTCCTTTCTTTGTAATTGTTTATATTTACCAAAAAGATTTTAGTTGCATGATAAGTGAAGAGACACACATTTTTCAAATTAACATAAAAAACATGAAAAATACTTATGACAATTCACAATAGACAGTGCATGAAATACTTACATACAGACACATTTATATACAACAACGTTGAACTTTTGCATCATAACATCAGAAAATAGAATACTTTTATCACTATCTTGTTTTTGGGGCCAAACACAGGATAATATTTAGAGTGTGTTCGTGGGGTATACGATTCAATGCAAATCCTTCACTTCACAACAAGTTTATTCAAATTCCTCTGTGTTGAAAAACAGTGCCGACGTGTTTCAAGAGCCAGTCCTCTGGTACCGGGACTATCATCAGGGCTTCATGTTAATGGTCAGCGATTTCTAAAAAACATAAATGAATGAGGCAAACTCTGCATCAGTGAAAATGAAAACTAAACACTACTCTCCTTAAAAATTCTTAATTCAATTTTATGTACCTGATTGATGGACAGAGCTGCTGCTCTGACTCCTTTTTGCGTGGTAACCAAAATCTCTCAACAGAATATAACTGCAGTGCGCTTCGTAGTTTATGCCCGGGGGGAATTTCTACTAAACATTAAAATGATTGTGTCTATTTTAGTATATTTAAATACATCGACATTGGGCAACTCGACGGCACAAGGTCAAAAGGTACCTTTCAAACGTTCCCAGGTTGCTCAGAGGCAGGCGTCTATTTCTGTAACCCTACAAATGAACGGGGGCATATTATGGAAGACATCAACTTGTCAGCGATATTATAAACATGCTAGATTCTTGCAAGAAGCGCACTTACTGTTTTTAAGTCTGAGCACATCCATATTTTTAATTCGATATGAACTGCAACTTCATTGTCAGATAGGCATTCCCCGTGTGAACACTTCCTGTATTTTTACCCTATGAATCATGGGAAAATGTTTTGGACCAATCACATTGACGTTCAGGTCCCATTGTGGTTAAGACCAGGCTAGTGCATTCTGGGTCGTGCAGTTCCGAGCTACACTTTTGACATTCCTGTCATCCCATTCAACCCAGTT
The DNA here is from genome assembly GCF_964261635.1 of Lissotriton helveticus. Lineage (NCBI taxonomy): Eukaryota > Metazoa > Chordata > Amphibia > Caudata > Salamandridae > Lissotriton > Lissotriton helveticus. The sequence goes on from NC_136070.1 coordinate 292,372,655, forward strand.
ACTGCACTATCAAACTTTAGAATTAGGTAAGCTTCTTTTTGTAGCAACTCGTTGTCGACGTCTATCAGATGGTTAGTTGTATCCAGACCTGACAAGACTGTCCACTTAAAGTCTCTTTCACTGTGCAAGTTATCCATGAAGTGTTGCACCATTGGTGCAGTAACCACCTTCTTTTTGATCCTTGAAGGATATTGTGTGATGCGCTAGTTGATCTGCTTTAGAAAGTATGCATTTTTCTGCTCTTACTGCTCTATGGAACATTGGTAATTACGTCTCACAAATTGCGATAAATAGCAAGTCTCAATTTGCGAGTCGCAATTACCAATGTATAACTGTGTCTGAGACACTGTGATTCCCAATGCATGCCTCATGCATATTAATTTGGCTGTCACAATGTACGACCCCATTGGGAATGGCTGTCCCTCCCAGGGATGGTGGCCTGCTGGGGTCAGCAGACCTCCCTGTCTGGCACTGCTTTTAAATAAAGCATTTTTTTTAATGCAGCCGTTTTCCTTAAAGGAAAACTGGGTACATTTGAAAAATAAAAATGAAAATTTTCAGTTTCATTTTTTAAGGGGAGGCAGTGGTCCCTGGGACCACTACCTGCCCCCAAAAAATATTTTAGCATGCATTTACAAAGCGAGTGTTTGCGAGTGCTTTACCACCCTTCTGAGAAGGGTGGTAAACTGCAAGTGTTTTGCAACCTTATTTGCGGTTGCAAAGAATTCTTACATAGGTGTGGCGTCTCTATTAGGAAGGGATGCCTTGGCAAACCCCTTCCTAATAGCAAGTAATTTAACCCTATATTGCGAGTCGTTAATTGAATACCGACTTGCAAAATAGGTTAGTACATTGGCCTGACAGTTTTTTGCGGTCGCAAAGGGGCTGATATCTCCTTTGCAACCGCAAAATTTGGTCGTACATCTGGCCCAATGCCTTGCAGCCTATCTCCAATGCACGTCTGGGGTGGGTGACAGCTACAGTTTGTGTGTTCGCTCTAGACAATCGCACACACAGGAATGGTCGGTGTTATAGAGAACTCATCTGCGTTCATCTGCATTCTGATTGCTCTTCCTGAGTGGAAAGCAGGAGGGGGGGCTGACACTTACACCTGAATAGGCAGTGTCCTGTTTCCCATACAAAGGGCTGATTACCCTCTACCCAAGGCTGGGATGAAAGGGGTACGTGTGCACTTGAAAGGCCTGCTTTGAAGTAACCCCTATTTCAAAGGAACAACTGGGTATAAGTACTGGCCCTCTTACCCTATCAAGACAGTACACTACTTGACCTCTGAAGAACTCTGCCAAGAGTAAAGACTGCTGTGCTACAAGGATTGCCACTCTGCTTGACTGCTGCTTTTAAAGAACTGCCTTTCTACTTTGCCTAGACCTAATATGTATGACTGGCCACATGATGTTGTTTGCTGTTGTCAATGGACACAGATCTTTTGTTTTTACAACCAGCATACAGGGGCAAAATCACAATTCTAGTACCTGCAATGCCAAGGACTGGCACCAGTGCTCTGTACCATGGGCCAACTACGTTTTCTCCATTGTCTTCTCACAAACTAGTTCCCCAAATTAAAGAAATCCAAAAATGAGTTACTTGATACTCCTCTACTTCTTCAGTGGAAGAACGTTTAGTGTGTTCATTTGAGTGCTCATCTCAGAAGTCTTGTAGTTGCTGCAAGACAGCAAAACACTAATTGATGTCAATGGCATATCTGCAACAATTGTACCAGGATTATCTGAATCTAGAATGTACAACCTAATGCCGAACAGGACTTTCTAGGGAATCCGGTCACCCAAGGATCTTTTAGGCAGATTATTTAAAGCTCTCTGGACTCTGTACAAGTGATGGATCCAACTATGACCTGAACCTAACACCCTAGCCGTTGAAGATATCTTTATATCACTGTTTTTCTTCTCCACTATCAAATTACCCTCAGGGTGATAGGGAGATGAAAAATGCATAGCCACATCCAGCATTCCCATGGCATCCCAGTAAGACCTAGAGGCAAATGATGGTCCCTGTTCCTATTGGAATGCAATGACTACAAATGTCCTGATAAAGATTTGCAAATCTTTTATAACAGTACAAGCATTAGCCAATCGCTGTGGCTACACCATTAGAAATTTAGAACATGAATCCACTGCCAGGAGAATTATTTAAATGAATCTTCTGAATTTAGCGGTCCACAGTGGTCAAGCTATGCACAATTTAGAGGTGTTAACGATGTGCATGCCGCAGTGGTGGTGTTAATTTGTTAACAAATTACACAGCTAAGGATAAATTGTTTTGTCTGCTTGTAGAGACCATGCCATCAATAGCGTTTCTGTAACAAGAAACTGTAGCCGCCACACCGATATAGGCCGAAGCTAACCCCTGATGGCCGTCTATGATTAATTCTGGTCTGCGGTCTTAGTTTGATATCACTAGATATGACATTCTGGGAATACAAGCAAAAGGTATGTTTTGTGCACTCAAAAGATAGGAGTATTTTGCTGGATATTTTTTAGGTAAACGTGTGCCAGTGTATGAAGCATTGACAACAACCGAAAGATGTTATAATCCACTTTAATATGAGAATGAGTAAGTGCAGCTACTACTGCAGTCTAAACCGCTGCTTCATCTGCCAGGGAATTTCCAGCAACAGTATTCCTTCACATTGGTGACTCAATATATGAATTACATGACCCAATGGCAAACATACTTTGAGATTTGCCACCTTTCCACACAGTAATTTATACTTGATAGCATTCCCTTTTCAGTCTCTGGAGCTGTCAGGGTTCTGCGAGTTGCTGCCATCTCTGTTTTCAAACCAGCAATTAGGGCAAAGACCATTTCAAGACCCCATTTGGTGAATGTGTGGCACCCTAACCCTTAGGAGAGGGTAACTGTTAAATTGTAAATAGTTTCAGTATCGTAAGCAGAGTCCCTCCCTAAGATGGCCGCCGCTGTGGTCACTAAAGGCTATCTAAAGGCAGCGTCAGGTCTAGTTAAGGTGCCTCGCGCGCAGTTTTGTATCTGCGCACTTCAACTGCTTCATTTTCTGAGGCGGCCGCTAATTTCTTCGCTCCGTGTCAGTATTCGTGACAGGAGTGTTGAGGGTGTTTAGCGGTCTTCTAGTTAGAGTAGTTCATAGATTTAAAAGAGGTTTATACATAATTATAAGTCCTAGACATTTCGTGGAGTTTGAAGTTCCACGTTTCTTTAAGTTTCGAAGCGGAACCTTCCTGACGGCAGAACCTGAGTGTGGAGACTGTAATTTCCAAATCAAACTTCTTTGCATTCTCATTCGGAGGAAACGGCAGAGCTCCTGAGAATTGAGAAGCACGAGGGAGAGCGGCACGACGGAGAAGTAGTAAGCTTATTTCATTGACTGTATTCCCAAGCCTCTGTTTCTGCGAATCAAGACTCAGCAGTCCCTCATTGCGCTTCCCCTAATTTTTTCCCTTCCCCCCTCCTTCCTTCCTGGTTCCTTTTTGCACGCTCTGGATTCATGAACAGTCAGCAGCCAAGCCAAGGTTCAAGCGCCTGCAGCTTCCAACAGAATCCCTATTAAAGCATTTCAAGGATACTCTCAGGTAAAGGAAGTTCCAATAGAGGGTAGGAGAAAAGTATTAATAGAACAACCTGTAATGTTGACTCCTGTTCTTCCAGATAAGAGTATCCAGCAGTCTACCCTTTTACTGCATGAAGAGTGGCAATAACTTGGGAATTTCTGGTAGGACAAGTTTAGGTAATAAAATAGAGAGTACAGTCATAAAGGTGGGTTGTTGCTTATGTTCTCTCCCTAATCTGTGTATTAGGCACCCGTGCAGTACAGACAGCAGAAGTACCTACGCCTAGCGGTCTGAAGGGGGTGTCAGAAGATTTCAAGTTGTCTCTTTTCTAATCCACTTCCCCTTTTCCCTTCTGCTGGTTTCTTTGCCTATTAGGAGAAGTCACTGGTGGAGGGGCGATTGGGTACAGCTACTGGACTGCCCCTGCAAGAGAATTCAGGCCTTCGTGACAGGAGCTATTATAGCACTATTCGGGACACTGGATGTTATTACAGAGTCTAAGGCTGGAATGGGAGTGACCACAATTATGTGTTTCCCCGGAGCCAATGGTCTTTTCGTTATAACTGCTGTCTGAACTGCAGTCAGTCATTTTCTGTGGGTGCAAAACGCATTTCCGCAACTGGAAATAAAGGCAATTTATATGCACACAGTACTGTCTTACATTCATATGTATAGCCAGTGGACCACCAAGTTTGTTATGTTGCCCCCACTACAACGTCCTAAGGGAGATGTGCAGCACTGGAGGTCCCTACCTCTCTCTTTGCGTGGTCATGAAGCACTGTTTAATATGATAGCACTCCCCGATTTTCTAAGCATATTACAAAATGCACCATGCCCAGTCCAGTCCAGTCCCAGCTTCCTATTTCAAAGCCATAGAGAGTGAACAGAGAACACTCTTATAGGATTGCAAGCCCGCGAATAGCCACACAGAAATTGGTAAGGGGGTGACACGACGTGGGTATTGGGCTCCCCGACATACAGAAATACTACTGGGCATCAGAACTTATGCTGAATAATCATTGGCTACATAGACCCCATGATAAACCAGCATACAGGATGGATAAATTGGCTTTACCAAGTAGTAGGTAATAAAGGGCAGTTTACATCTCACTAAAACAGCTTGAGCTAACCGGCTCCACTAAACATACAATTCAACTCTGGCATGGCGGTAAACGCCTGGGATGGGTTAACAAGTTCACACTTGTCACACCACTATGGGACACTGGACGACTGGGAACCCTGAGGAATATCAAGTTTTCAACAGATGGGATCTCAATGGTATCTAATTTGTGGGTGACTTGTGGGTACAGGGAGGGGTGATTCCCTTTACTACATTGTAAAGAGAATATGACCTAGCAGATACTGAACAGTTTATGTATATACAAATCACACACTCGACAGGCAGTCATCCCTGAGGGAGGGGGACTCCCTGAGTCCTCACAGATTATATGGATTAAAAACTCCCTTGACCCTCTCCTTCCACTCCAAGAGTACCGGACCCAAGATATCAGGGAATTAGATGATGAAGAATGGCAGGGGGCATTGTCCACACCCTGGGAGGTGGCCATTCAAATTATTACAACTCAAAACGCTATATAGGGTGTACTTCTCATGCCACGCATTAGTTAAGATCGATTGCAGGGTGGATCCTGATTGGAACAGGAAGCACTGTGGGCAGGAATGTACGTTCTACCATATAATCTGGGACTGCATCTGCATATAGAAATATTGGGTTATTAGTTATACGCTGCATGGGAGAGACACAAGGGACAAGACTGGAGACAGAATATAAATGGGTTCTCCTAAATATATGGAAAAATAAAGAAAAGTCCTGGCTTTCTTTGGGTTACTTTGGGAATGGCAATTGAAACAGAAAACATTGCAAAACTATGAAGGGGCTCCTGAAACATCCAACACAGTGCATGGATGGAAGATATGGACTGTTGTATGATATCAGAAGAAGACAATATATGAAAGTAGGCGCTGCCCGAGGAAGTGGGCACAGATATGGGGTAAATGGAACTCTTTTTAGGGGAGACATGCGTACGCCACCAATACTTAACTCCCAACCCATTGCTAGGAACTAAACGGTCAATGCTCAAAAAAGGAGGGATTTAATATGATAATACAGATTGTTGTAATGTCTAACTCATGTGCTCTTTATATGCTGTCCCTTCATAGTGAATGTACTGCAATGTTACAGATATACCCTGTTGGTCGTCAATAAAAAGAATTAAAAAAATGTTTATGTTAACATGTGTGAGTAGGGGTCTGGAGGCAAGCATGTCAGTTTGCAATGTTCTCAGAATCTGTGTATGTTCTGGTGTTCAATGTGTGCTCGAAAAGTCTGGATGAATTAATTCATAAAATGGTTTTTCAGGTTGGGCATATTCTGGTATGTATGTTCTGCCAAATTTTGGAAAGACCAAAAGTGATTGTAGAGGCACCATGGGCCTTCAGGGGGTCATAAAAAAAAAAAGAAATTGTTGGGGTTCCATTGAACAGCAAATAAACTGTGATGCCCAATATGACACCTATGGGGATTTGCTCTTCAGTTATGCGCATCGGGGTTGGGAACAGGGCCTGCAGCCAACCTCTCCCCTCCTGGGAGCCAAGTACCCACCATGCATGGCTTCAGCCAGGCCATGCACCAACCCCCCACACACAGGCCGCCAATCACCACGGTTGCAGAACCACCCAAAGACTCCCACTCCACATTTTTCTTTTGTTTGAATATTTTTTTCTCTGTACCATGGTAATGTCACACAAGCAACACTGCAAGGTCCCATGGGACTGTGTAAGCTTCACATTTTCATGCTTGTTTGGTCCTGTGCAACCCTGCAGTATCCCACAGGTCCACCTGGGGAACGGTACATTTTGTTTTTTATTTTAGCCACGGGGTCTCTCTAAGTGTACCCCTATCATGCCCACTTGTATATTACTTGTTTTAAGTTAAGACATGGGAACAGAGTCCCTGAATCAGAAATGTGGGTGCAACATTTCTGTTGATGTTGTGGCTAGCTAATCGGATTGCCTGATCCGCAAGATGGCGCTGAAGGAGTCATCTGGTAAAAAAATCCTTTGCAGCCATTCAGAGTGGTTTATTATTTTACTTTGCGGCACCATGGGAATATCATAGACCAACCATCCAGATATCACTATAGTTTAACCTTTAATTTCTCAAAGAAGTCTTTACACCAAATCACAATCGGGGCACTTTCTGAGTAAAGGTCTAGCTTTCTGCCAAATGTTGTGTAATTCTGTTCAGCCATTTTTTCTGTTGCTTCTTAAAAGTTTATAAAACATGTATTTAGGTCACCCTCCTTCATTATATTTACATGTATATTCACTGAAAAATGTGATGTTCTAGTTAGGTGTTGAAATAAAACAAGATCTTACATTTCAAAAACAGAAAAACACTGATATTTACCAGTTACATTTCAGTAAACTAACTAACATGTGTGCCCCTGTAATCCACCACCTATAATCACATATATTGCATCACTCATTACATCCTAAATTACATCATTGATTACATCAATGATGACATCATTGGCGACATCACTCATGACATCATCTATAATACTGCTATTCAAATTACTCCATAAACCCTGCAATAATTTTTGAAACAAAGTTGGTAGTAAAGGGCCTAAAATCATAAACAATATATAATTACTGTGTTTACATGTCTGTTTGTATAGAATAGAAATAGTGTAGCGTTTGAGCCAAGTATGGTACAGTGTAAGTAGTAGTCCATAATAAACAAGTTAAAGACTGATGGCATTGGATGTGAGTTGCAGCAGCATATTTCAAATAGTTTATGACTTAAATCAAAGGCATGTTGCCAAAAATGTGAGAGCAAAGCGAACATTTTCCTTTACAATATATTAGCCGCCTGTGGATGCCTGGTCACATGCCCATGTTAAATAGTTGTCATGCAGTAGTATGGACAATTTCTACATAACCTAGAAGCTTATAAAGTGAAAATATTTATTTACAGATTTTTCATGAATATTTTGAGACATTATACATTGCTGAATACTGTATAAAGTAAGGCAGATCAACTAAGAGAAGCTTTTTAAGTTTAAAGTTTATTGAAGAAAAGATTATAACATACATAAGAAGAAAAAGCATAAAAACAGGAATCATAAAGCTTCTATGATCATTAAAATTGAGGGGAAAAGGGGGAAAAAGGGGAGATGGAGGGGGGAAAATAGTACCTAAAGTACAATACTAATTGAAACACCATTTGCAATCATAAGTATAATATGGCGCATAAAACAACATATCCATAAAAGAAAGGAAAAAGGAGTAATATTGGAAATTAATCATCAAGAAACATAAAATAAAAAGACAACAGAGAATTTATGGAGGTTTCCTAACTTCATCTGGAGTAATAACTATAGGAGAAGAAGTTAAGGCTAAGGACGAAAAGGGAAGCCACAAAAGATCTCTTTTAATACGTAAAGAAATAGGGGTGACATTGCTTTTATCTAATCTATAATGGAAACAAAAGGCATTCCACCAAGCCTTAAAAGTACGTTTCTCAGCTTGTTTCCTGTTAGAAGTAATTAGATGTAGGGCTATCGCTAGTAATAAGTCAATTAATGAGGGAGTGGAGGTTGAAAATGGCCAGGAGGGCGAAAAGGAGCCAAAAAGATGTTAGAAATGGAAAAAGGGATTTGGGTATTGAAACTTTGATTAATCTGGGACCAAACTAAAAGCCAAAAGCGGGAAAGAGAAGGGCAGTCAAAAAGCATATGTTTTAAATCAGCTGAAGGCCCTTTGCATGACCAACAGTCAGAGGGAAGGTCAGAAGAGAAGGAGGCTAACTTCATTGGAGTAAAAAGAAGGCATTTGTATATGAAATAAAGGGTCTGGGAAGTATTAGCTGCTCTTGACGTTTTATCAATTTTGTAACCATAATTTGTCCCAAAAAGGAATACTCCAACAATCTACAAGATCCTTTTCCAAGGCCAATTCACATTTGCTCTTGGGTCTATCAGAAGAGAAAAATAAAGTTCGATAAAAAGATGAGGCCGAGGTAGTAGAAAATAGTAAAGGAAAGAGATTGGATGATTTGGTAGGAATAGTAGGGCTGGGTGGCAAGGAAAGAAGATATTGCAGAAGAGGCGGAAGGAGTGACTCATATTGAGACTTACAGGAAGAGGGTAAAGAAAATTTCGATTGAAGATCCGAGAAAGAAAGAGTGAGGAAGATTATGAGACACCAGTTGAGAAATTCAGAGTAAACCCCTGTCTCTCCATGTCTTCCAATAAAAGGTACAACCTTTAATACGTAATAAGTGATTATGCCAAATGGGTTGATGACCTAGTGAAGATAAAGCAGGGAAGGAGCATGGAAGAAGAGGTATTAATATTTTACGTGTATGAGAGATCACTTGAGAGTGAAAAGAAGAGCTATTGTTGGTAAAAACAAGAGATTTGTTAAACTGAAATGGAGCTATAAAGTATTTCTCAATCGTCAACCAAATAGGAGGATGGATAATCTGATCTTGTTCATGAGGTAGCCAACTAGAGGATTGCCTCAATGAAAAAACAAGATGATAAGATTTGAAATCAGGAAATTTAAGACCACCAGAAGACTTATCAGCTTTGAGAGCAGCAAGAGCTATACGAGGGGACTTATTCTTCCAAAGGAACTTATTTAAAATAGAGTACATTTTCTTAAAATAGAAACCAGGAATATGGACTGGAGTCATGGATAAAAGATAAAGAATTAGTGGAGAAAGCATCATCTTAATAGAATCTAAGCGTCCCCACCAGGAGAGAAAAAGTGGATGCCAACGATCTATAGAAGCAGACAAAGTTTTTGAAAGATTATCAAAGTTTTCTTTCAGAGTTTCTGGGATGGTAGCAGAGAACCATAAGCCTAAGTATATAATTCTAGAAGTATTCCAAGAGAAACCAGTAGAAATAAAATTTTGTTTCAAGCAAAGAATATTTAAGGGAAGAACCTCACACTTATCCGAGTTAAGACGGTAGCCAGATAATTGAGAGAAAGTGTTGACTTGAGAAAGGAAAGCTGGAAGAGAAGTTGAGGGGTTGGACCAATAAAGAAGGATATATTCGGCATAGACAGATATTTTACCTTTGTAGTATCGAGTTTAAAAACAGAAATCCTGTCACCCAGCCGGATTTTTGTTAAAAAAGTTTCTAGGGCAATTATATATAAAAGAGGGGATAGGGAGCAACCTTGACGAACTCCGCTAAAAAAAAAAAAAGTCATCAGAAATGTTCCCATTAACAAAGATAGAGGCTTTCGTTCCTGAATATAATAATAAAATGAGAGAAATTAATTTAGCAGGAAATCCAACTCATTTAAGAGCTTGAAACATAAAATCCCACCCAATTCTATCAAATGCTTTTTCAGCATCTAATGCTATAGTGGCAATGGGATAATTAAGTGAAGAGGCTTAGCTTAAAATATTAAAGAAAACCCTGGAATTATCTGAGGATAAACGACCTTTGACAAAACCAGATTGCTCCGGTCCAATAATATTGGGTAGAACGGGGTCAATACGGAGAGCAAGAATCTTTGCAAAAATCTTATCATCTAAATTAACGAAGGAAATCGGGTGATAATTTTTACATAGAGAAGGGTCTTTAATATCTTTGGGGATTAAACAAATCACTGCTTCATGGAAAGAACCTGAAGAAGAATTATGGTGTATAAAATATTGATGAAGCAATAAAAGGTGGGAAAGTAATAAAGAGGCGAAGTGGTCATAAAATTCAATAGTAAAACTATCAGGGCCAGGTGCTTTACCCCTTTTTAATTTTGAAACAGCATTTTTAATTTGAGATAAGGTGATATCAGAATCCAATGAGGAAAAATCTGTGGCAGAAACGAGAGGTGGGAAAATCGAGAGAAAGAAAGAAGAAAGTTCATCAGAGGAAGGTAGTTGTTCTGGTGTTTATAAATTCTTATAAAAAGAGACAAATTCATTGAGGATATCCTCATCTTTAAATAATGAGTCTTCAGCATTATTACGGATAGATTCAGTTTTTGTCCGCTACCCATGGATTTTTAAATAATTTGGAAGTAATTTGCCCATCTTGTTCTGGCCTCCATAATAACGGGCACTGCTTTTTAAAAGATAAGAAGAAGCAGCTTCTGTAGAAGACTTATTAAAAGATATTTTTGCTTCAATAAGATTCTTTAAGGAAACCTCAGAGTTAGAGTGATAATAAGAGTATTGAAGATGCTTAATTCTGGGTAATAACTGGGTATGTTTGTTTTCAAAAAAATTCTGTTTCTGTGAAACAAAGTTTATAGTAAAACCTCTAGCAGCTGCTTTAAAGGAATCCCAGATCATTACTGGGGAAGAGTCTGGAGTGGAATTGTTAGAGAAAAAATCAGTTGCGAAAGAGGTGAATTGGCCTGTAAAATTAGGTTCTGAGAGTAACGAATTATTAAAAAGCCATCTGCCGGCACGAGGAGAAAAAGGTAGCAAATCAAAGTCTACAAAAACTGGGGTGTGGTCTGATATTAGAATAGAGCCAATCTCTGAGTGTGAAATGAGTTTGGATAGGGATTTACTGAAGAAAATATAATCTATTCTAGATTGTGAGTTATGAGGGGGAGAAATAAAAGTATATTCCTGTAAGTCTGAATTGCAAAGTCTCCAAATATCAGTTAAGGCTTTGTGGCGTATGGTAGAAGTGAATTGTGAGTGCATCTTGGTGTTAGAGAATTTCACAGTGGAGTGTCTGTCTAGAAGAGGGTCAAGGATCTGGTTGCAATCACCTCCAAAAATAATATAATCTTCATTAAACATAACTAGCTTATCTGAAATCAGATTCCAAAACAAATTATCAACAGAAACAGGAGCGTAAACATTAAACAGTACTAGAGGTATCTGATCAATAAGTATTTTAGCAATCACCCAACGACCTTCAAGATCACTCTCCTGATGTACTACGGAGAGTTGGTGTTTTTTATGGCATAGAATAGATAAGCCATTTTTCTCCCTAAGGCGGGGGAAGAGAAGACATGACCCACCCAGCCTCTTTTCAATTTGGTAGCTTCAACCTCTGATAGGTGGGTTTCCTGAATAAAAGCAATATCAGCATTTATTTTTTATAGCTAAATGACTTAACACATGTCTTTTTATAGGGTTATTAACTCCTTTAACATTCCAAGTCAAAACTCTAAATGTGAACGATTATAATGGAACATGCACAAATAATATAAAAGCATCCAAGCAATAACTATCAGTTAAAACAAGAACAGGAGTGAATTTAAAACAGGTAATAAAAATATTTAGGATTCTATCAGTAACAAGAACAAGCATAATTCTCCTAAAAACCGGTAAAGAGTAACTGTGAAATATAAGGTAAGCAACGGATAAATAAACAATATAACATTGCAAAACATTATTACTTAGGGTAAATAGTAGAGAGAAGATAAGAAAGAAAAGGAGAACTAGGTTTAAGTAAAAGGATAAAGTAAGAAGTATAGGTATAATGATAAAAAGAGAAGAGGGTAATATAGGAATAGAGAGACAGAAAAGGAGAGAAGGGAGAAATTGGGAGAAGGACAAGGAAAAGAAAGCCAAGAATAGATCAAAAAAGTAATTGAATAATGACTTATGACATTGAGGAAAAACAAAAAAGAGACATACCACAGGAAAACAATGAGATAGGGGGTGGTGGAAGCACATGAGGAGATAGGCACACCAAACCGGAGAGACCATACGGACGTGCGCAGGGAGAACAACCTCCAAGTAAACATGAAGATTAAACAACTCAAGAGGTCACAGAACCGCATCTAAAAAAAAGGCAAAAGAAATAATAATGTTAACAAATTAAGGTGATACAAAGTCAGATTACAATACAAGATACAGAATATAAAGCACAAAACTCAACACACAAAAGGGGCAAAATGCAAAAAGGACACCATGACGAGACACATTCCACAGCAGAAACTAGTTATACATAGTGATTATGAACTAGGGATTTCCATCAAGTCATTTGCACATGAGTCAAGAAAATGAAGATGGGCTGGATCTTCGTAATTCGTCATCTTGCTGTTGTAAGTCACTTTAAAAAGGCAAGGATGGAATAAGCCGTAACAAGAGCAGGTCTCATATCCAGAAATTTCTTGCGACGATCTGCGGTACTTTTAGCGTAGTCCTGTGCAAAAAAGAGATTGGTGCCGTTCCAAGGGATTATCCCTTTCTGCTTGACAGACTGAAGAACTTTAAGTAAGTCAGTTTACTCCAGAAAGTACAAAATAACACCTCTGGGCTTTACTGTGGAAGAGGAAGAAGTAGAGATACGAGAAGGTGGACCCAGGCGATGGGCTTGCTGGATGTTTAAAGCTGGAGAATTAGGGAGACCCAGGAGCTGAGGCAGAAAAGATTGAAAGTAGGTTATGGGGTTTGATCCTTCAAGGCCCTCTGCGAGACCATAAATGCGAAGATTATTACGCCTGTTTCGATTCTCCAAATTTTCCACCTGAAGCTTGAGACTCTGAATTACTTTTTGCATGTTGGGAACTTGGTCGGTAAAAGCCTGGACTGAGGAAAGAGTTTTCTCAAGATGATCAACTTTTTGCTCCGTATGAGACCAATTTTCCTCAAGATTTTGAAGATGAGCATTAGTATCTGCCATGTAAGGTTTGAGTGAGCGGATTTCCTCCATATATGGTTTGAGCGAACGAATCTCTTCTACTATGAGCTCCATAGAAGTAGAAGAAGACGTGTTGGTAGGCGATGGGGGATTTGTTTTTACTCGCTTCCCTGTAGAGGCAGACGAAGAAGGTACTGTAGCAGTAACTTTGGTGGTCAAGCGAGAGGTATGCAGAGGGGAACTTTTTGTGGAATGTGAATCATTAGTTGCGTCATCTAAGTTCTCCTGCAGAACACTGAAAGGGTTAACATCCTCCAAGGACTGAGTAACTTGTTGAGAAGAATTACGATTATGGCGCACCATTGCCATTGAAGGAGCGAAGAGTAAAAGCAAAATACAAAAGTCCCCAAAAATGTAATGCTCTGATAGCAAGAATGGTGCGTGAGTAGTGAAGATTAATGCTCACAACTTTAAATCATAGGAGAATAATGAATGGCACACTACCATAAGAACTGGTGAGAGAGCAGTGCAAGGAATATCCTGGTAGAAAAAACAAATATCTAATAAATAAGCAGGTGTAAAATTCTGAAAAATACATTGTTCCTTAAAAGAAGTTATGGCAGTTCCACAAAAAGACAACATGTGTGAAGAAGAACATTGGTAGAGGGAAAAACCCACATGAAGGAAGATACTGCAGACTTATGAGGGAGATATCACCTCAAAATGGTGGCCAGAGCACTATTCTGGGCTGCAAAATTGAGTAAAAATAGCCCATACCCAAAACTCTCCTTGTGCCAAAAATGGTAATGTGGTTGCGATGTTCAAAATTGAAGAGATATGAGGTTTAGCGCGTCATGGCTGGAATTAGAGCGAGAGAAAGCGAGTTGCGCATAACGGGATGAGAGGCGCTGAAAAATGGCGGACACGGTGAGACGCGAGCCGTCAATGGCGAAGAAGCGCTAAAATAGAAGAATCCTCTCACCCCATGCGGCAGCAAACTGCTCAATAAAGGCAGCAGTTGTTTCGCTACTTGAGACTGCGGCTCAGCTGACCTCACAGGCGGTGGCAGCACTTGGAGGAATCTCGTCCCGGCTACGGCGCTGCAGAGCTCATCGGGACAGCAGCCATCTCCGTCGACGCCTATGCCACACACCCCCAACTGAGAGATGCTTTAATTCACAGAATGGGTGTAAGTGTGGTTTTAGGATTGTATGCCGTTCTGTTAATTTCAGGAGTGTCTGTATTTATTTTAACAAACTATGGATGGTGTCCATGGAGTATGATATGGGATATTTGTGAAGCTCTCGGCTTAAAATTGTGGTTCCGATGAGGTGACTATCTGGCTGATCCCATTAAGGTAAATAATGAACAAACACTTTTTTAGGGGACAGTCAAGGTTCAATAAGATGAAGACCCATAAATGTACGTAGAACCATGTGCATCATCTTCTTCAGGACAGGATGGGAGATTGCTTGAGAATACCAGGGTCTGTAGACATGTTGCTGCTTATCTCAGACTCATTATCAATCCTTATATTGCTTGTGTTGTTCATGTTCATTAATATTATTACATTATTTTTTAACCGTCAAACATTTCAGAACAGACCGGGGCCTGTAACTCTCTATTGGCATATTGTCACTTTTTCAAGTTTATAGACTCCACTGGTAATGCAAAATAAGTAATTGTGCACTTTGTTACATCCACAAGGCAGCAGGGCTGGAAGACAGCCCTTGTTAGCTGTGTTACTGCTGCTACAGATTTCCACCCAAGATGTGCCAGATATTATCCAATTTCAGAAGCTAAGCTGCGCAGGCCTTGTTAATACTTAGATGGGAGATTTTCTGGGAATACTAGGTATTTTATTGCTCACCTACGACTTTCCGTCCTTCCACCTTAATCGAAGTTTTTATTTTCATTATTACTTAACTTAACGCCTGCCAGGCCGAGACTTCTCTGCCCGCCAAATTTAGAAATGATCGCCAAGCTGGTGGTGATTTCTAATCCATTGGCAGGAGCTGCTCTCACAATGGTTCCTGTCAGTGCCTATTTAACCTTGACACACAGCTCCATCAACATGATGAAGCCTTGCATCAAACTTATTTTTTTTATTTTCAAAAGAAAATTAGACATGGGATTTGAAAAAAAAAAATTAAATGCTTCCCTTGCCATGGAAGTTGTATTCAAGTTTTGCACCTGCTAGTAGAATCTTGGGCCAGAATAATGATCATTATTCAAGAATTACTTCAGGAAGTATGACTTGATTGAAAAAAAGCCTGAGTGTTCACCTGTGTCCTATTAAGGTTGCAAAATTGAGCAGCAAGATCTTTTTGAGGACATTCTCACCTTCAGGAAAAGAAAGATCTCTGAGAAGATTTATGTTGCAAACAAGGGCCTTGGTGTCTTAGGTTTTTTTCAACATAATACTTAGACCTTGAACTGAGGATCAGGTCTTGTAAATCAGGAGTGATAATTCAAGTTTAAATGTTGTTGATAGATTTGCTTCAGTGCTTGCTTCAACACACAATAAGAGTCAAAGAAGAATGCATAAATTATGCACTATGCCAATCTGCATTACAGAGGACCTGGAGAAAGAATTATTAGATCTTTGAGCATGGGGTATTTTAAGAAATTGAGCCATTAGTTGCAAAGAATGTGAGTACTTAACAAGCAATACATCCACAATTATCTGTTTACTGCAAACCAAGTAACCCATTGTAGTACTTGATTGTCTCAGGGGAGTAGTCCAAGGCATACTCAGGGAAGGTAGTGTGGGCTATTAACCCCAACTCACTGGTATGTAACAAAAACACACAATAAATCATTGTTCAGTGTTCGGCTTTTATTTAAAAAAGGAAAACTACTTTTGTTACACAAACATTACTAAATATCATGCATTAAATTACAAATATGTACATCAGGTCGATGGAAGTACCTTTGGTGATGCAATCACATCTTACCATACCCCTAGTGGCTCCAGAACCCAGGAACGAACCAAAATACCCCTACCTAAACTAGATGCAACATCTAAATATAAGAGGGTGTCATTTTAGGTAAGGCAGGCCTATTGGCTTTGTTAGGTGTCACTGCATTACTAAAAGTAGCCGTATTGCATGCTTCAACATTGCACCACCATTTAACTCAATAGGCACAGTAACTGTATTCAAATGAATTCATCATAATGGTAAATATAATTTTGTTCATCATTATCATGACAGCATTTTCAATTCAAAATGTGTGTCAGATCTTCCTTTTACTATTTGTGGACTGCTACTGAAATTATAGGACCAACCATAAGGGATCCCTGCACTCCAGAGCCCAAGACATCGAAGAGGAAAATCCCTAGCTTTGAGAGTGCTCAAAATCATTGAAAGTCTCTCCTAGGGTCATAATATTAAGACCCCAGGAGACTAAAGTTTAGTTTAAAATAAAATCCAGATGGGGCTGTTGCACACCGTGCAGCTAATCACAACACCTGGGCGGACCATTGCTGATGACCTTCCCCCACATTGGGGCAAAACAAACAAAAGCGTCTCAAATTGATTGCCCCATTGCAGGCATTATATGGGCTCTCTAGCTTGGAGTGATGCATATTAAAGGAGCCAGTTCAGCCTTTCTTTATAGCAGCCTTGTACCGTATTCTTTTCCCTTTCCTTACCTTTTTCCCGCATGTACCGGTCCCAACCAAGAAAACCACAAGTAGTGTCCCAGCCATCCCCATACTCAGCGCATACTCAGGTGCAGAGCGGGAACTGGCAAAACTCTCCTGTGCTCCCACCGGGCAGGAGCAGCCTTTCCTCTTCATTCTCGCCTATGATAGGAGCTCCACAAATTCCCCTGATTGCACTGGTTGGCAGGGAAGCACAGGGCAGGTGCAGAAATGGGTACACGGGTATGCAAAGCATCTGACTGTGTTCACGCCTGACTCGGGGATGGGGTCCCTGGAGCAGTTTTCTTTAAACAGGCCCCAGAAGATGGAGCCTCTGAGGCCAGAAGTTGGATCGGACAAGCAGGCCCCTTGCACAATCCTCCTCTCAGTAAATATTTAAATAAGGATGCACCATCCACACCATCCACAGTGAGTTTGGCCCTACCCTGGCGAGTTTCTAGAACAACGGGCAAAGTGCTACCCGCTCCATTTCTGTTTGGAAAGGGGACAGATTTCACAGACCTGTTTTTCAGGCCCCGTTGGGCAATTTTTCATATAGTTTGGCCTGTTTAGCTCCTGAAAGCCAACCCTAGCCACTAGGAGCATATTCATCAGGCCTCCTCTCCTAGGCTCTAAATAGGATACTTTGACCTGGAAATGTATCGGAAGCACAGTGAACAAATTGAAATTGCACATCTTGTAACATCTACGTGCAATAAGAGATAAAGATTTCAGTGATAACATGGCAAGACACATTTGGGGTGCACATAATGGAGAAATAAATAACATGAAGTTCTATGGAGTGCACCATGTGTCAAGAAAGATTAGAGGTGTCAATAGAGAACTTGAATTATGTAGGGCTGAATCAAGGTGGATAATATTAATGGGGACAGAACACCCTAGAGCTCAAAACACAGATGCTGAACTCCATGTTCACTTTTGACTGGTTACTGAAACCTGTGCTTTGTCTACATTTATTATTTTTATAAAATCTATTTAGGAATCTATTTAAAAATGTATTTAAGAAATTTCAAATTTATTTAAAAGTCAAAATTTGTGTTTTAAATCTATTTTAAATCTATTTGGAATGTTGGTTTATACTTTTGGAAGCTAAAGTGAAAGAGTATCTGACAGAACTGAGCATTTGAAATTAGAAAAGGAAGAAAAGGAATAGTACAATTTTTGTGATTATGGTATAAATAAATGTGAAGAAAGTGTATCATATATAGATCCTTTAGAGATGGTGAAATTCAAGCACTTTCCAGAAATATGAAGAAGGTGTATTGTATATGGATTATTTTGGGCAGTATAACCCTCTCTTTATTTAACATTACGTGTAATGAATGTACACTTCAAATACACTTGCACTTTAAAGACATTTGTGGGACTACTTGCACTTTACATCAAGTGGAGCGAGATGTATTGCTGGTTTAGATAAGGAATAATGAAATTTAGCATATCCCTGTACTTGAAAGAGAACTTGCACAACATCACTTTATTGATGTGTCATGTACTGTAATGCATTTGCGAATTGAGGATTTTATTAAGCATGGGCGCAAAATCCGTTCCGCTCGCGGATTTTTCGGATTTTCGGTAAATCCGCAATCCGCGAACTCTCGCGGATGTGGCAAAAATACGCAAATCCGCGCGCGGAGGATTTTTTGCTTGTGTTCGCACTGCTCGCGGGCCGCGGCGCGGGCCGCAACAATCTCGCACTCGCGAAATTACAAAAATTACAATTGGGGAGGGGTGAAGGAAGTGACCCAGTCTCCAACTTCCTCTTCCTGTCCAGCAAGCTCCTCCCATTGCTTAGTCCATTTCCTGGCCACTTTGAATTCGATCTTGACTGGGAAGGATTACTTTTTGTGGATGCTGCTGGAGATTTGGCTTTGAGGCCTTTTGGATTACTTTTTGATTAGAAATTTGATTTACAAGTAAGTTGATAAGTTGATGTTGTTTGTTTGTGGTGATTTTTGTGTGTGTTTTTCGACTTTTTGGGGTGGGTTTTGGGGGCTGGCTATGTGTGGGAGGCCATTTTGAGGCATGGTCCTGCAGGTCCTGGCCATGTGGATGGGGTCAATCGGCCATTTTGAAGTCAGGCAGTGTGTTTTGTGCCCTATGCCCACCCAGTCTGCTCTGATTGCTTTCATTATGCCCAGGGGGCCTCGAACTCCCGGGGATTACCCGAAAATCGGATTTTGAAAAAAAAATGTGCCTGTGTTCGCACTGCTCGCGTCCCGCGCAGCAACAATCTCGCACTCGCGAAATTGTAAAAATTACAATTCTGCACATGAATTGAAAACTACCAGGCTTAGTTATGGGTGCATGCATGATACAACTGTTTTCTTTAATTTTAACATTATTCTGGCCAGGGCATGGATGGCATTGGATTGTTGTGATTTTTGTGTGTTTTACGACTTTTTGGGGTGGTGTTGGGGGCTTGCTATGTGGGTGGGGGCCAGTTTATTGCCTGGTCCCGTGTGGGTGGGGGTCTAGGGGCCATTTTTAAGCCAGTTTGTGTGCTTTGTGCCATAGGCCTGCACCCAGTGTGCTGTGATTTCATCATGCCCAGGGGGCCCAGAATCCGTCTGTTCGCGGATTTTGCTGGTTATTCGCCAGGTTCGCGTCGTGAAGCAACAATCTCGCACTCGCGAAATTGCAAAAATTGCAATTTCGCACCAGAAAACCACCAGCAGGCAGCATAAACCTTCTGAAACTTGATGGATGGCATTGGATTGTGGTGATTTGATTGGTGTTGTGTTTTTTGACTTTTTGGAGTAGGGGTTGGGGGCTGGCTATGTTGGTGGGGGCCATTTTGAGGCATGGTCCTGGCCATGTGGATGGGGGTCAAGCGGCCATTTTGAAGGCAGGCAGTGAGCTTTGTGCCATAGGCCTGCACCCATTTTGCCTTGCTTTCACCCATTGTGCCCAGGGGGAGTCAGTGGTACATGAAACTATAACCCTCTGTGTGTGTGCTATCTTGGATCAATGTTAAATTCCTGTTTCCCAAAAATTTAGCAATTCTTAATTTTGAAATTTCCATATTGTGTGGTGTGCACGTGTGTATTCATAAATGCCTACTTGCAAACTATTTATTGAAGCGCTACATATGCAACATATATTTACTGATGTTCCTCTGTCTTCGTTTGCTTTTAGGTGCACAAAGTCAATAACTCCGCATCATCGTTGAGCATCAGTGCCAGGAAGAAGTCCTGCTGCGGCCTGCTGTTCCGACATCTGAAGAAGATGGCTCCAAAAAGAGGTGCCCGTAGCTCCTCTTGCAAGAAAGATGTCTCTACTAAGGAGAAGAAGAAGCAAGTGGCACCACTTACCAAGGAGACTGGTGGCTCGACCACTAAGTTTTTGTGGAAAAAACAAAAGTCCACCATGAGTGCTGCACAGGTAGCCTGTTTAGTGGTTCAATCACCAACGACCAGTGATGTTGGCTCATCGCAACAAAGTAGCAGCACACCATCAACACAGGTTGTAACTCATCTCACAAGTACTATTCAACAACCAAAGCCGCAACAACAACTGCATGGGCTACTAGTACAAGCACAAGTACATGCGCAAAGAGCTGTCCGAGAAGGAGCTGTCCGAGAAGGAGCTGTCCGAGAAGGAGCTGGCCAAGAAGGAGCTGGCCGAGAAGGAGCTGTCCGAGAAGGAGAAGGTCGAGAAGGAGCTGGTCGAGAAGGAGAAGGTCGAGAAGGTCGAGAAGGAGAAGGTCGAGAAAGAGAAGGCCGAGAAGTAGAAGGCCGAGAAGGAGAAGGCCGAGAAGGAGAAGGCCGAGAAGGAGAGGTCCATGGAGAGTTGCAAGTAGAGGTCAGTGAAGAGGCCCATGTAGCGGCGCATGGAGCGGTGCAAGTGCACACAATGGTTCTTCTTCCAGGAGTAGGGGCACAGGAGGAAATTGACTTTGGAGCTGGGGTATCATGTCAGGAAGACGAAGGCACTCCTCCTGATGATTCATTTTCTCCCAGCTCCCCAGCAAGGAAAAGATCAAGGAGTGTGTGTAGAAGTTCCTCTTCAAGCCCCGCTCCATCAGATGATCTGGATCTAGATTGGGAACCATCGCCGACGTCTGAGAGGGAGGCACACCACTCGCTGCGAAAGGTATCAAAAGTTAAAAGGAAGGGCCCCGGAAAGCTCATACTTATGGATCCGAACGCCGGACTTGATGAAGTGGTTCATTCTGATGTTGATGAACAGGATGACAGCAATGACCTAGTCATCACACACGTCATTCCAGCCACACCGGCCATGCAGCAGACAGACATTTATACCCTATCCCGACGTCATGCTGAGCGTGACCCTGGCGACGTGGCACTGGTAGCACCACCAACGCAGTCAAGTAGTACAACAAGTTCAACAAAACCTACAGCTCCCATATTTTCTCCCCAGAGGGGGACTCCATCCAGTTCGACTCCCTCAAGTAGGGTTGCTGCAATAATTGCACAACCCAGTAGATGTCTGCAAGGCTCATCCACCCCTGCTTCATCTGGCATTGGCAGTATCATCTCGTGCGGCAAAACCAGAGGTTTCCAGTCCCCAGTTTGGAACTTTTTTAGTGTCCATGCAAAGTATGATAACATAGCCGTTTGTTGCATTTGTAAGACTAGAGTTAGCCGTGGTAAGACTGGTACCAACTATGGAACCAGAGGCCAGATAGGTCATCTTCAAAGAAGGCACGCTGTTGTATGGTTTGCGCACCTAGCAAACATCAAGGGAAAGCAATCCCAAAGGGCAAGTGGCCAAAATATACCCATACTAGGTGTTTCATCTGAAGATGACGGGGAGGTAGAAGAAGCTACAGATATTTGTCCGGTTGCACCCAGTACCCCTGGCAGCACCACACCCTCCGTAACACATAGGAGGCACACTGAGAGTCTGGGAGACACACCAATGCGGAAAATGTCAACACTGAGCACAAGTGGGTCGAAGAAGGCATCAGCATCATCCAGTAAATTTGTCCAGCGCACCATTTCAGCCATGTTCTCCTCAGATGCGCAATTTCAACGCAACCACCCAATTGTACGCCTGCATAACACTAAGCTGGCTAAAATGCTAGCGGTGGACCTTCTCCCTTTTTCGTTTGTCGAAGGTGTGGGTTTTCTTGAACTCGTGGCAACACTGGCCCCTAAATGGAACGTTCCTAGCCGGTTCTATTTTGCCAGGGTTGCTGTTCCAGCACTACATAAAGAGGTGCTTGAGTTGGTTGGGGCAGCTTTGCAGAAGAGTGCTGTTCACACTATACACCTGACAACAGACATGGGGACCAGTTGCCAAGCCCTTGATTACATGTGCATCACTGCACACTGGGTCTCTTTTTCAGGGGTTGCAAAACAGATAAATGCAGGTGGTGACTTGGCCGAGATTTTTAAGGGTGGTCGTAAACATGCAACATTAGCCATGTTTGGCATGGAGAAAAGTCATACTGCAGCCAACATTTTGGATGACTTTAACAAAAAGGTCTCGCAATGGCTGCCCCCAAGAAATTGCAAGGTTGGTTATGTTTCTACTGATAATGGCAGCAATGTAGTTAAGGCCATGGAGAACGGTTACTATTTCAGAGTGCTGTGTTTGGCGCATTGTATGAACCTTGTCGTGCAAAAGTTCTTGAAAAAAGAACTTGCAGTCGACAAAATACTGACCATCTGCAGAAGAATATGCACACATTTCAACCATTCTTTTAAGACCCGGAAGGAGCTGACGCGCCAGCAAAATGTACGTAGAATGCCAGTGAAAGCACTTATCCAGGAGGTGGCAACACGTTGGAACTCAACCTTCTACATGCTTGAGCGTCTGCATGAGCTGTTTCCAGTAGTCAATGAGTATTTCTACAACCTGGGTGGTGATACGACAGAAATGATGCTAGCGGTGGAGCAATGGCAGCTAGTTAAAAGCCTGACAGACATGCTTCGTCCTTTTGAGGTCTTCACGCGTGACGTCAGCAGGGAGGACTGTTCTTTGAGCAAAGCTATCCCATTGTTGCTGAAGCTCGAGCACCAAGTCAAGGTGGTGTCTTCAGAATTAAAAGATGCTGGAAAGAATGAAGCATATGAGTTGGCGCAGAGATTATTACAACGCCTAGTTAGCAATAAACGGCTTGTAAATATCAAGAAACAACAGCACTACATTTGTGCTACTATTCTGGATCCACGTTACAAAAAGCCATTGTTTGGCAAAGTAATAATTCCTTTTGAAACATCAGACGTTACAGAGTACAAAGGTTGGCTAGCTCAGTCAGCCATTCGTTTTGAAAGAGAGCGGAAGGAAACTGTAGGAGAAGACAGTACTACTAGTGAATCAGCAGGCCATCAGGCGTCCCAAAAAAACACTTCTGCATCTGTGCCTGTGGCAGAAGTGAGTGACTTTTCCTCTGAGCCGTTAACCACACCAGCAACCGTATCATCTGCACCAGGCCCAGGCGATATGTCTGAAGCGGATTGGCTAAGTGAGCTAGGGTTTCCTTGTCCCAGAAAGGACACAGAAGTGCAAAGTACAGGAATCCGGGAGGACATTCTTTCAATGGTGCAGGCCTATCTGGATGACTCAACAGCGGTCAATATTACCGAGGACCCATTGGCGTATTGGCATGGGAAAAGAAACATATGGCGAGAGCTCACCAACCTGGCTATCAATTACTTGTCTTGCCCACTCGCAAGCGTGTCTTCAGAACGTGTTTTTAGTTCTGCTGGTGGCATTGTGACTTCCAAAAGGTCCCGCCTCTTGCCCGCAAATGTGGAGCGGCTCACCATGATAAAGATGAACCAGCACTTCATACCACCAGATTACAAAGTACGAGAATGCACGCAGGAAGAAGACGAGGACACCGACCTACCTGAGGAAAGTTCTCCTCAGTTACCAGAAGTACTACCGACTCAATTTGCAGAGTTTGAGGACGAGCTCTGCTTCCCTGACAGCGAGTTCTGAAAATGAGTCAATGATCCATTAACTTTAATATTAGTCCTTATTCACTTTTATTCCTGTGTGTCTGTCTTTCTTTTTTTAGCAAGTGCTTCATCACATTCACAACAGAACTGTAATCACCCAATCAAACAACAAGCCCATCAACAGAACTGTCTTGATTTTGATGCCGCAGCATTCCTCAGGTTCACAACAGTTAGTTGACAAGAACTCAGTCCTGGTCGTCTATCCTCCTCCTCCAGACTCACCCTATCCATTTCCCGTAATACTGATGCCTGGATTCTGCACAATGAAGAAACTTATGTTGACGAGTCCCCTAAAGAGGGACTGTCTGGAAGTAGTGAGTCCTCATTTAAATACATTTTGCTAAGTGTGACTTTTTTGCGTTTGGGTTTACGGGTCTTGGCTGGGCCATTGCTGGCAAGGTCTATTAAGGGATGAAATTGGTTAGGCATTTACTTTGGAAAACATTTGACCTATTACACGTGAACGTTTAGGCGTTATTATTGCTCGCTTGCCTGTCTTAGGGGTGCTGTCTGTGGGGCTTCTAGGATTTTGGGGTCTGTGAGCACCGCTGCCATATTTCTAATGTTGATTGCTTTTGTTTTGCAGACAATCCATGCCGGGAAACTCCAGTTGGGGCCCTGCTGCAGAACGCTTTAGGACACTGTGAATTCCAGGTGGAGCCAGCCCTCAAACACAAATTACAGGTAAGATAAGCGTTTGGATGGGAGGTAGTATAATGGAGTATTAGGAGAGGCGAGAGAGTGACAGTGGTACTAGTAGTAAAGTCCTAGGACTCCTCAATTAACAAACTCTGTGACAGGCATTTACTTTGGAAAACATTTGGCCTATTACACGTGAACGTTTAGGCGTTATTATTGCTCGCATACCTGTCTTAGGGGTGCTGTCTGTGGGGCTTCTAGGATTTTGGGGTCTGTGAGCACCGCAGCCATATTTGTAATGTTGATTGCTTTTGTTTTGCAGAAAATCCACGCCGAGAAACTCCAGTTGGGGCCCTGCTGCAGAACGCTTTAGGACACTGTGAATTCCAGGTGGAGCCAGCCCTCAAACACAAATTACAGGTAAGATAAGCGTTTGGATGGGAGGTAGTATAATGGAGTATTAGGAGAGGCGAGAGAGTGACAGTGGTACTAGTAGTAAAGTCCTAGGACTCCTCAATTAACAAACTCTGTGACAGGCATTTACTTTGAAAAACATTTGGCCTATTACACGTGAACGTTTAGGCGTTATTATTGCTCGCTTGCCTGTCATAGGGGTGCTGTCTGTAGGGCTTCTAGGATTTTGGGGTCTGTGAGCACCGCAGCCATATTTGTAATGTTGATTGCTTTTGTTTTGCAGAAAATCCACGCCGGGAAACTCCAGTTGGGGCCCTGCTGCAGAACGCGTTAGGACACTGTGAATTCCAGGTGGAGCCAGCCCTCAAACACAAATTACAGGTAAGATAAGCGTTTGGATGGGAGGTAGTATAATGGAGTATTAGGAGAGGCGAGAGAGTGACAGTGGTACTAGTAGTAAAGTCCTAGGACTCCTCAATTAACAAACTCTGTGACAGGCATTTACTTTGGAAAACATTTGGCCAATTACACGTGAACCAACACGATGACAGTGTTCAGTAAAACGAACTTACTGCAAAACCACCACCCACCAGGCTCAAAAGTAGTAAAAAAAAAGATATGCTTAGATAAAGTTTGAAAAAGTATATTTTTATATCCCTAACAAAATAATCTCCCGCAACACCCTCCCTAACCCCAACAAATAAATAGTCCCTCAAAAGTCCCCAAAAAACCCAACTCCCAATTCCCACCCCCCAAAAGTCTCTAAAAAAGGGGCAAGGGACACTCTAGGGATGCATGGTGTTGTTAACTTTGGCCTCCAGGGCATCATGCCTTAGGGCCAGGGCATCGTATTGCTCCCGGAGGGTGGCGTGATCTAAACGGAGGCCCTCCACCAAATTTTGGTACTCTTTCCATTTCCGGACCTCCGCCTCCAGGTCCGACACTCTGCGGATTGCTCGGCGCAAGCGAGCCTTTACAGTACTGTGAGGTGCAGCCTTTGCTGCTCGGCGGTGGCGTCTGCCAGCACGGCTCCGTTTGGCTGGAGCACTGCGCTGACCGGCAGAACGTGGGGTCACGGAGGAGGATGCAGATGTCACGTTGGAAGTACTGGACTGCGTGTCGTCCCCCTCCAGTTCCACCAGCCGCCGATATTGGGCAACAGTTGCATCCAGCCTCCGTTGCCGGGCCAGTACAGCCTGCATACTCCTTGTTGGTTTTGTTTTAGTATGACCAACTATATGAAGAAAGAAAGACATAATCTGTAACCAATGCTCTTTAAGAATATGATTAACACAAAATGATTCAGCAGGAAGTTGTGTCACAGTACAACTAGCAACTTGCCAGCGCAGTACAAAAGAAACTATTCAGGCCAATATCATGGGCGTCCGCAGGGATGGGCAAGAGAGGGCGCGATTGCCCCCCCTGGATCGCAGGTCCATCAGTGCTGGCCCAGTGACAAATTACAATATGGTAATTACAGCAGGCTGGGACCGACAGACAGATAGAGGCAGAGACAGATAGAGAGGAAGACAGAAGGAGAGAGAGAGAGAGAGAGGGTGACAGAGGGAGGATGAGGAAGGGAGACAGAGAGAGAGGGAGGGGGAGAGAGAAAGAAAGATGTGTGTAATGTGTATGCCAGGTCTGGTGGCTCAGTGGACGAAGGCATCCGCTGCAGGGGCATGATTTCAATTTCATGGTCATATTTTTTTTGTTGCTCTAGATCCACCCCCCTCCCCCACTGACCCTGCCCCCTTGGGTGCGGCCCTTGGCCACAAACCACACTATCAATCATGTCAGGAGTAGGACTCAGGAGATGGTGATGATGTTGCACCCCCCCCTGGAAACATTTCATAGTATGTTCGTAGTTCATCCAGTGACCGTCTACTCTCTGTAGATACACATCATATGCTATCTAGGAGTCAGATAGTACCATGATGCAGCTTACCTGTACCCGCCACCACCACTGTCTCCTTCCTCACAGTCTGTACTTCTTGGTCCTCTTGCGCCGCCTCCTCCCCAGAGTGATCCTCGGACTCGGAGTCGATCACTATTACCACATCCGAGCTGGCCCCGCCACCAGATGTTCCACCTACAAAGTAGATTTAAGAATGTTAGATTACACCACTCACTAGTATTTGGTCTATGAATTAAGAATGTGAAAACAACAGAAAAAGTAATTGACAGTCTACTCTAGTCTAAAGTAAAAATGTCCCTCCTTCCAGGGAAGGCTGTTGTCTTGCTGCATTTTTTTGTCATAATTGATGAATGCTTGATTAATTTTAACACACATAATTTTTCTCTGAACAGACAGAAACTGGACTTCTAAGGACAAGAGCAACATCAACTTCAAACCAGGTGAAAGCTCGGCTCGACCACAAGAAATGTGTTCCATTACTCATCAACTCAGCACCAAGCACTTTTCCATTTCCAACTAACTTTATTTTAATATATGTGTTTACTTTAACTTTTAATAAAGCTTTTAAACTTGAATAGACTCTGTGGTTTTTGGTCCTCCAGACTAGAGTGACTGAGCGAAAGGTTTTGCAATTTTTGCAAGGAGGAGTCCGTGCCGCTGACACTACCAGGTTTATACAGTGTGCCAAACACGCCACTCTGAAATATTATTACTCTGGTCTTTGGTGTCCATAGTTAGGTTTGTGGAGAATTGTCCCTGCAACAGTAGTATTATTGATTTTGCTCCTATCTAAACACTATTTTGAAAAAATTTAATTAGGAACGCTTGGACAACAATAGGTCCTCTATATTTAAATGAAAACTTACTGGGGCCAGCAAAGGAGCACTCGCCGCCCTGGCCTGCATCCTCCTCCTTTGGAGCCACTGCACCCGCTTTTTCTGTCCGCTTGCCCCTGGGCGGACCTGACGTACAACATGAAAGAATGAACAGAAAACATTGATGATTGCTGCTTGTCGATGTCCTTGTCAACCAAATCAAACATTTAGAAAGAACAAGAACCAACTATTTCAGCCAAAAAGAGGGCTACAAAGGAAGGACTGCACCTGAGCCTCTACTCTAGGGGCAGATTTACAAGCCCCTTGCAGCTCTTTTGCTCCGTTCTTGCGTCACTTTTGTGACGCAGCGCCACAACAAGAGAGGCGCCATGGTGTGGCGTATATTAACAACGTGACGCATATGGGAGATGCATCCCATTCTAAAGCCCTGCGCCATAAGGGAGCGTTCCAGCGCAAGGGAGGGCGTTCCTGCGCAGGAACGCATGCTAAAAGTGGCTATGGGGAATATATAAAATTTCAATCAGTCATTTAGGACAATGATGCGTCACTGAAACCCTGCGCCTGCATGAAGCAGACTTACGGCTTGACGCAGCATTGCTGGAGCTGCGCCATCGTTGCAACGCAACTCCATCAATGAGCCGCCTTTACGGCACCGATGCGTAACGCTTCGGTGACGTTTTGGGACCATGGTGTGCTGCATTGTAAATACGGCGCACCATGGGTGGTGCTGGCGTGCCGCACACTTTGCAGGGATGCGCAGGTAATTGCTAATCTGACACTTAGGGGCATACTTACGAGTTCTGAGCTGGACACCTCCAGATGTGCACCAGAACAAATGCGTAACGCAAAACTAACCTTGCGTCACGTCAGATGCGCCGCAATTACAATGCGGCAAACCCTGGCGCAAGGGTAGGCAGATGCGTGACGCATCTCGTGACGAAAGAGGGGCGCATCTCTAGAGTCGCGTAGCAGGCGCGATGCAACTATAGCATTGCTCAGGGCTGCCCAATACTCAACATACCGCATCAGTCCTTACGCCTGCTTCAAGCAAGCAGGCATAAAGAATTGACGTAGCAGCGTCGCGGCAGTGCCTGCGTTAAATCTTGTAGATTTCACGCAGGCACTTTTGCGAGGCGCACAGCTGCCTGACCGCCACCCCCCACCCCTGCGTGGGAACGCACCCATTGTGGCGCAGGCCCAGGCCTTAACGTGGCGCATCTCCTTAGATGCATCTCGTTGTACATGACTCGCATGGATTCGCCACGTTTACGTCGCTGTGCATCAGGTAAGGCAGCGTAAACGTGGCGCAAGGGGCTTGTAAATCTGCCCCTTTGTGTCTAGCATTACGCAGTTCTGTAAAGTACACTCATACATTACTCAGCCCAATTAAATGAACACAAAATAGAAAACAAATAAGCAGTGGCACCGCCACAGAGAAGGAGAACAGTGCACCTGAAATGCACAGAAGATTTTGAAATATTAATTTACCTCTCCTATCAATGTAATCAGCAGCATTATTGCTGTTTGTAAAAAAGTTAAAGCAAACATTTGCAATATAACACAGTCACACAGAGCAGGAGAAAAAACAGAGTAGTGAGTGATGAAAAAATTGCTACTACTACTCACCAAGCCCGGGGACCTCCACTCCCAGCAGGTCTAGCAGGTCGCGCTCCCGGTCCAGGATATCGGTCCAGCGGTGGGTCACTTGATTGTAGGTGCGCTGGACCCCCGTGATGTCAAAAAGGGCCCGGCACACCTGCCCCCACCGCTTCCGTCGCTCCTGGCTGTTGGTATAACCAGCAGCGATCCTGCCGCCTGCCGCGATGGTCCTGGGGAGACGGCGCTGCACATAAAAAACAAGTGAGCCCACCTCCTCAGGGCTGAAGATCTCCCTGGGCACCACCATTTCCGCCCTCAAACAGCCACACGGGAGCCGGGCACGGGCTGCGGTGCCCGTCTTGGGCAGCTTGACAGCTGTCTTCACCATGTTCTGGGCAGGTGTTAGTAGTAAGGAGACAAAATGAAAAAGAATAAGAGTAGGGAAGAAGGAAATAAAAGTTTAAAAAAGTAGTTGAAAAGTAA
Organism: Lissotriton helveticus; assembly: GCF_964261635.1. Taxonomy (NCBI): domain Eukaryota; kingdom Metazoa; phylum Chordata; class Amphibia; order Caudata; family Salamandridae; genus Lissotriton; species Lissotriton helveticus. Next base: position 292,402,302 of record NC_136070.1, read on the forward strand.
ACAAAAGTAGCCTAAAACACAAAAATATAGACCTAGAAAAATAGAGGGATAGAAAAAAAGTTAAATAGATCAAAAAAATATTAAAACAAGCAAAGGATGGCAGAGATATACAGAGGATAGAAACACCATGCCCAGACACATAGGAATGAATGAAAAACAAGATGGCGGCCCGAACACGTGCGTGTAGGTAAGTTCGCACGCGATTTCTCTCGCGAACTCGTGCGAACTTGCATTCGCAAGGCGCTCATTGCGCGAGATTACACATAGCGGGCGGAAACGGAAATACGTCACGCAAACAAAATGGCGGCGCCCATACTCAACCTTGGGGTAACTCGCACGAGTTCGCGGCTTCCACGGTCGATTTCGCATGACGCCGCGCCTCGCGAATAGGGCGAAATTACCGAAAAACGAGTTTTGCAAAAGCAAAACCAACGAGCAGGTGCAAAAGTTCGAGCTCATCATTTGTAACCATTTACCTGTAGTGCTTCCTGAAGGGGCCCTCCAGAATCCGGTTGCCTACTTGCAACTATTGTGTGACCCTGCTCTGACAGTCACAGAATAGTTACAAGTATGCCATTGCATCCTGTTATTGCAACAAAAAGGAAAGGGAGCAGACAAGCAGGTGCCAGCCTTCATTAATGTCAGTTGGGGCAGGGCAGGTGTTGTTGTTTGCAAAACTTAAAGCACTTAGCAGGTGTGCTTGGCTTTGCCACAATAATGTACACTCACTGGTCAATCAGAGGGTGCTGTGATGACACCGAGGGTGGCATGGGTGTGCCAGCCAGAGGGTGGCATGTGTGAACCAGAGTGCCAGTGTTGACAGAGGATGGCAGTGCTTTGCTTTACCCCAATAATGTACACTGGTGAACCAGAGGGTGCTGTGATGACACAGAGGGTGACATGGGTGAGCCAGAGGGTGGCATGGGTGACCAAAGAGAGTGCCAGTGGTGACAGAGGGTGGCAGTGATGAAGAAAGCCTTGCAAACAGGCTGGGCACGTAGAAACAACAAGTTCGCAAAACTGGCGACCCGACAAGTAAGTTCGCAATTTGCGAAATTGTACAAAACCCTCGCGAACTTGCAGAAACCCGTGCGAACACACACCCCAAAAAAAATACGCAAATCTGCGAGAATTCGCGGATTTTGCGTATTGTCGCAATCCGCAAATACGCAAATCCGCAAATTCGCGGATTGCAAATACGCAAAATCCGCCCATGCTTAGATTTTATTGAGAAGTTTGATCTTTACATCTTACAATATATACAGGACTAATGTGATGCACTTTTAACCTGTTTACCGCGGCAAACATTCCGCCGTGGTGCGGGTGTTCTAAAGGGTGGGCGAGGCTGCCTCAGCCAACGGTTGTGCGCAGCACAAGGGAGGAAGTGCTTGTGTCGGCCGTTGGCCGACGCGAGCACGGAAGAGGTTAATGATGTAAAGTTGCTTTTTCATTTCACCACACCATGCCTCTGCAAAACACACAACCCGATAGGAACAATTACAATAAACAAATAAATTAAATTAAATTAAATTAAAAAATGAAAAATGTATAAACTATATTAAAAATCATTAATATAATTATACAAACTATTTGTAACATATACAATAAAATATATACTAAAATACATAAATATAATTTTTAAATGATATTATTATCAATGATATTTTTGTAAACAATATTAACAACATAGATATTTTTAATATTGATATTACTTACCTTGGAAAATCGATATTCTTCTCAATGATATTCCTGCCTCACAATATTTGTGGATCACTATATTAAAATTCGATATTTCTGCAACTCAATATTTTGTACTCAATACTTTTTCCAAATACCACCAAACAAAGCGCTTAGAAGTCATTGGCTGTTAAAAGACTGGTGCAAATCCAAAGTTCAGGCTGATCATGATTGAAGGAATGCAGGCAGGCTACAGGACCCAGAAAGGTCCCACTAAAGAAATACCTTGGATGGAGCTTTAGCTGATTTTGAGAGCCAAGTGTGTCATCGTCGAGCCGTGTAAAAGGGGTTATGTGTCATTGTTGTGCTCAATTGAAATGAATGCAATGGCTCATCGTCGGGCCACGTAGGCTGCGTAACGTCCGTCATCAGGCACCCTCTGCATTGGCATCGAAGGGTGATGCAGCAGATTTTCTACCACAGTCAAAACAATGAATCAGTTTTTGATGAAAATAGCTGCAGAACCCACTTCTGACACCCAGTGCTTGGAGGGGACACCACAGGCAAAGGTAGGTCTCACAGAAGGCAGAGTCCAGCAATGCCAGCAGAACTTTGGAAAGTTTTTTGTGTTCCTGGGACTTCAGAAAACAAGAGGCAAACCAGCAAGCCCTTGGAGATCACTTGTAGGGAAGGGAGACAGTTGTTCCAGCAGAGTCAGGGAGCATCGAGCAGCAGGGCAACAAGCAATAAAGCAGTCCTTCCATAACAACAGTCCAGTTGGGTCCTTTAAGCAGCACAGCATTCCTTCTGAGAGAGGTTCAATTCAAGATCCAGGAGTGTCTGGTTTTAGGGGGTGGGAGATCCAGTACCTGTACCAAAACGTGTCTTTAATGTAGGGGTGACTTCAAAGGAGTTCTCTAAAGTGCACAAGGATCCCTTTCAACCCAGTAATGTCGGCCAAGCTACCTGTGGGGGATAATCAGTGCTTTGTGTCTGGGCAGGACAGTACCTATTGAAGTGTGAGTGTCATCCCCTCCCATTCTGCCCTGCCCAGGTAGACCCATCACAATGCAGATAAATGCAGACGAGTGCTCAGAATGCAGATGAGCCTTACCTTCTTGTGTTTGTGGCTCACTAGAAGCAATCCACAAAGTGTAGCTATCACCCAACTCAAACATGTATTGGAAATAGGTTGCCAGGCACAAAGAGCAGTAAGTACAGAGAAATGTCCACTTTCTTAAAGTGGCATTTCTAAAACAGTAATGCTGGGCTACGAGAGAGGTAGGTCTCACCATAGTGAAAATCAAAATAGGCTGTTTGACACTACCAGGACATGCAAAACATAAAGGCACATGTTCTACCTTTTACTTACATAGCAACATGCACTTAGGGTTACTTAGGGACTACTTTAGGGGTGACATATGTAACAAAATGTGCATGACAAGTAGTTTTAAATGCCAAGTCAAAGTGGCAGAAAGCTGCACACCCAGGCACTGCAGTGGCATGCATGGGACAGGTTTTAAAAACTACTTCTGTGGGTGGCTAAATCAGTGCTGCAGCCTACTAGTAGCATTTTAATTACTGGCCATGGGTATATGGTATTCCACTTTACAAGAGACTTACCAGTACAAAATATTTGCCAATCAGGTAAACACCAATGTCATCATGTTTAGGGGAGAAGCACATGCACTTTAATTATGGTTATCAGTGATAAAGTGCTCAGAGACCTAAGGCCAACAAAAGGAATCAGCAAAACATGAGAGGAAAATGCAAATGGTTGGGGGAAAGATCACCCTAAGGATGACAGGTCTAACACTATCCCTCTCACCAGTTGATGTTCCAAATTTACAGATGGGTTCTAATTTTCTTAGACTCATTGAATCATTCTCAAAAGATTGGTCTCTATCCTAAGGGCGCAAACCAAAACTACTGCTCAAGTATCATACTGGCACAAGGTAGGCAATGTAAATCTTATTTATGAATGCATTTTTCATATTAATTTAGAATTCTTATTTCCTCCTTCCTCATTTTAGGCAAATTGTCTAACACTTCCTGTCTCTCATTCCCTAGACAATGTAATAATGATGAATATTTACAATCTCCACTCATATTTGTCCCCCATATTCTTTCAAATTATTCACAAATATTTTTTTTCCACTTGCCCCATCATAATGTTGATCCAGCAGTCAAGGCCAAAAAACAGAAGAGGTGTCACCTTTTCCATTGTTCCTAACTTTTACTCTATGTCAGCCTGAAGGTGGTCTCCACCCAAACGTTTGGCCTTCACCCCCACCCACCCACCCACTTTACCACTGCTAAATAGAGCTAAAGTGCTTGTGCTCTCTTCTCTAAACATGGTAGGATTGGCTTCCACCCAATTGACATATTCAATTGACATGTTAGACACCAGTAAAGTGTACCCATGGTATGTAAATTACATTCTACTAGTGGCCCTGCAGCACTTATTGTGCCATCCACTTAAGTAGCCCTGCAAACCTGTCTCTGGCTAGTCATTGTAGCCTGTGTGTGCAGTTTTAAATGGCCATTTTGACCTGGTAAGTTACCCTGAGAGTAGGCTCTGAACAGCCCACATGGCAGGGTGCTGTGTATTTAAAAAGTTGGACATGTACATTTAAGTTTTACTTGTCCTGGTAGTGAAAAACACCTACATTCTTGTTTCACTACTACAAAGCCTACCTCTCCCATAGAATAACAGTGGGTTTGAATATTATATTTAATAGGTGATACCTTTCAATTGGGAGCCGGTGCACAAGTCAAGTTTGGTGTCTAAAGAATTGTAATTAAAAACTTTCTCCAATGGTAATTTCAGATATTTAGTCACAAGTCTGAAAAGGCCACTGTTAAAAAGTTGACGTTTTATTGTCCCAACCATTTTTGGGCCTGCTATCTGTATTCTGAGTAACATGATTAGGTGTAGTTGGCAATTGGTCTTTGGGTATTGCTCCCAGACAGTTCTACAAAGACAAGTTAGGGGTTGGCAACATGGGTCTCTATAATTTATTAAGAGGTAGGAGCTGTCACCTACCACACTTGCACATCACAAAGGTACTGCCTAAGAACTTTCATGAAAGAGTTATATTTTAGTCTACTGCGACCCAGACAATCTGGGGAAATGGTTGGGAGGCAGGTAATTCTAAGCACTTCCAGATGGTGGATTCCTCTAGAACTCTCCCACTTCAAAGTGAGCACCAGGTAGAAATATTGAACCTCAGACCACAACTCTTCAGTACGCATCTGGACCTGTGGAAGACTCAGAAGAAGGACTGTGATGCTGCTTTGCTCAAAGAAGGATTGCCACTCTGTTGCCGTCCTCCCTGAGTAAGAAGCACTGAGGTTCTGTAATTATCGAGGCTGAGTCCATTTTGTGTTGCCCTCACGTAGGCCTGTGAAAGAGGCCCGGCGAACAAGAAGCCTGGCCTTCTGAGTTCATGTAAACATTAATTAGGTTTCTTTCGACTCTGAAAGAACTGCAGAGAAACTGCCCTCTTCACCTGAAACTGACCTCACAAAGCCAATTTCCCTTGGTTTGATCCTTGTCTAAGATTGCCACTTAATGTTCAGGACCTCGTTAACCTTTAGTTTCTTTGCACATGTTTTATCTTGTTCAGCATCTATTACTGTTTCCTTTATGATCTGACATTATATGGGTTGTGCTTTTCAATTATACATTTGTCCGGCTTGCAAAGGTTGAATTTGGGACATTCCTAATAATTAACTTTTGGGTTGGGTTACTGTAAATTGGGTTTTTGTTAATGTGATACTCAGTTAGAAAATGTGTCCTATTGGTCAGAATTTTGCGCAGTGGGTGTGCATTTGTAATGAGCAAAATATGTATAAAAAGAGATGTCTTGCTCTACGAAAATTGAGCAGTTTCCTGAGTTGTACACCGTGGTGTAATGCTTGGTTTACTGTTACTAGCTGCAGCTAATAAATATGATCTTTGACGCCATCCAGAAGTATTCCGTGTCTCTGTATTCCAAGACAGGAGAATCCGAAGACTTCGGGTGTGTCCCTGGCACCGCTGGGTTCTAAGAAAACCCGGTTCTTCAGTTGGCGCCCAACGGTAGGGCGACTTCAGCGGTACCGGTCCAAGCCTGTGGATCGTGAGGAGCCACGTGAGGAAATTCTGGAGGAAGGCCAACCACTTCATCGACCCCTGTATGTCGACCTGGACCGAAAGTTTTTACTGCAAGGCTTCCCGCTATCAAACGGCTACGAAGGACTGCTGCCCTGACTGTCGCCCTGTCTTGGACAATTGACTGATCCTTTGTAAAGCGAGACGATAGACGGTCTTCTGGTGGCGTAACATATACTTTGGTTAAGTATAAGTGGGTCGCTCCCATGACCTTTGTTTTGATTCTTGGTTTTGATTCGGTTATTGCAATAGCCGAAGCCGAGGGGCTCGTATATTTACGAGTGTATCGATAGTTTATAACCCCTTGAAGTTTGAAGCTAGATTAGTGAGCTATAAGATGCCTGGTCTTAGCAGATTTGGGAAATGGTTTAGTTGTGGTTGCAACAGGGATTCCCGATTGGAGGATTCGTGTCCGATACCTCCAGTTGGAATTCCGACTTATGAGCTCTATTCAAAACACGGAGTGGGTCCTATTGTTTATAATGAAGTATGGGTTCGCTATACGAAGAAAGATGGTGTTTTACGATGGCCCCAACATGGTAGTTTCGAATTAAATATTTTAGATAATCTGGAAGTTGCGCTATTTAGGAAGAAAGCCCGGCCGGCAATGTTTGACTCTTTCCGCCTTTGGCGTAAGGAAGCCAAACAGCGAGAAATTAAGCAAGCAAAAAGAGATAGGAAAGATAAGAATATGTCAGTACTACAAGCTGCTAGGCAGTTTAAGGAAGACAGAGAAGAGCGTGCAAGTGAAGTCTCAGATAGACAACGTTGTATGGCCATTGATAAATGTTATCCGGCCTTGCCGCCTTCTCCTCCGAAAGTAATTGAAGATCTTGAAAAAGATCCTTTGACCGCTCATTTACTGAGATTGCCACCCCCTTATGTGCAGAGTGCTGCTGCGCCTCCATTACCCCCGGTTGTTCCACCCTTTGTTGATCAACCTCCTGCTGTTGTTCAACCACCCGGTGCTCCACAGATGGTTTTGCCTCCTCTTCTCAACCCACTCTAGGGTCGCCAGCTTTGCTACCAGCTTTGCCTCAAACTCCTTTGCCTTCTACTTCTGTATCTACGACTCCTACTGTTCTTGTCCCTACACCTCTTTTGCCTCAAAACACTTATTCTCCTTTTCTTATGTCTGCTTCTTCTCCTTCTGCTCGAAAACGAATGACCAAGACTGTTGTTAATCTGTTGTCTCCATTGTTTGTTTCACTGAATATGACCCCTGTTTCGGAACAAAAGCAGAGTCGTAGTCAACTTCCTAGTTCCAAGGAATGGACAGTGTTGGATTTGTTGGCTCGTAGATGGATTTTAAATGCTTCCAGGTATAATTTGCCAGCGGTTATGGATGTTTTCTTTCAGTGGGAGCCGCCTAAGCAAAGGTATGTTTTTGATGTAATGTACTTTTCTCCGTCAGGAATGGGAAGATAATGAGTTGGGTCTGATTCCACAGGAGGTGCTTGATGTTCAGTTCGAATTTGCTAAAGGGACGATAGTGGAATCTGATGTTACAGATGCCGTGGAGACGATACTTGTTTTTAGGTCTAGATTACCGCCTCAGACATTGTACGAACCTGATTCTTCTGTTAGGAGGAAAGTGAAGCAGTATCCCATGAGAGAGGTTCCCCCTGTATGGAGAGAGGAAGTTGTTGCTAATGTTAATCAGGGTATTCAGGGTGTACCGGCACATTTTCAGCGAGTATGGGTACATGTCCCTTGGAAAAGAGCAGAGGTCTTGGCTCTTAAGCAGACCTTACCTGACCCCCGTAAGAATCCTGCTGGTTATTACAAGGAGTTGTCCCAGACAGTTGATGCATGTATTATGAATTTAGCTGACATAGATATGTTGATGGGTAATGTAGTTCCTCAACCTTTGTGGGCGAAGATTCGTCATGAGAATTATGCGCAAGAATTAGGAGATACGTGGGCTAATATTGTTGCTGCAGATGGTCGGCACGTAGGAGGTGCCAAACCTGAACCCTTAGTTGCAGAATTACCTGGTAGGATTATTAATTTAATGAAAACTATGATGCCTCCTTTACGAGTGAATTGGGATAAGGTAGCAGCATGCAAACAGAAGAAAGATGAGAGTGTGTCTGATTTCTTTACTAGGTTTGAGGAAACGTTTATTGATCATAGTGGTCAGGATATGAGCACTGAAGGTGGTCAAAGGTTGTTCGTGGACAAATTTCTCTTTAATTTGCTTCCCGAACTTTCTAATAAGTTAAAGGACTCTGAGAGTTCATGGGCTGTTTCTTCGTCGTCCCAGATATTGGCTACTGCACAATATTATGAGAATAGGGATAAAGAATAAAGATGAGAAGGATAAAGCAGAGAAGAAAACTAAAGATCTAAAGACGAAAGTTCTTTTACAGCAAGCTTATCCACCTCAGTTTCAGCAACCTCCACAGTTTCAGAGATTATTACAGAAACCTGAGTATTTCGCTCCGCGATTGCCGCTAGGACCTAATCAGTGTGCTTACTGCAGCGAAGAAGGTCACTTCAAGAGTAGTTGTCCGATTTTGCTACAGCGTGCGAATGGTGTATCTGGTCAGAGAGGTCGTGGTGGTTTCCAACAAGCTCCTAGGGGTAGGGGACGTGGTGTGTTACCCCAGAATGAGCGTTCCTCTTCCCTTCAGAATTCTGCGAATTATTTTGACAGACAGAATGTTCCGAGTGGTCAGTCTGCACAGTACTATGTTGATGATTATTATGTCGAGAGTGAGAGTGCTGGTTATAATGATAGTTAGGACAGCCATGGGCAAAGAGAGGGAGTAGTGTCAGTTCCAGTAGACCAGAGTGGACCTTATGTTGAAGTGATTACATCAGGTGTGGCAGAACCTTTTCTTTTGGACACTGGTGCGACGAAGAGTTCTATTATGCACTCTAAACTTCCTAGCGCACCTTTGTCTGGCTTGACCAATGTTTCCGTAGGATTTTCAGGCGCCCCAGTTCGTAATCCGGTTTCTAGTCCTTTGTCCCTTACTATTGGTCCTTGTGAATTGGAAGACCCACTTATTCTAATGACTGGTTGTGGTGAGAATCTGTTGGGTTTGGACTTTCTGAAAAGACTGCATGCGACATTACATTGCTCTCCTTCGGGAGTACATCTTACCTTGGGTAAGAAAGTGATTTCTCCGATGTATTTGTCTAAAGATTGCCTTCCACTGGAATTGCGTTCTCTTCCTGATACACTTCGGGCTACAGGTCCCAATGATGTTGGTCTCTTGCAGATTCCACCCTATGTTGTTACCCTTAAGTCGAATGCTAGGCTACCTCGTATTCCGCAATATAAAATATCTAGTGATGGCGAGAGAGCTCTTTTGGCGATCATTTATGATTTGGTTGAGAAGGGTGTAATTGAAGAAACGAGAGGTAACGTGTGTAACAGTCCTGTTCTGCCTGTCCTTAAACTTACTGATGCTTCTCAGCCACCTGTGTATCGGTTTGTGATCGATCTTCTAGAAGTGAATAAGATTGTGGTGCCACAGTTTCCTGTTGTCCCTGATATCACTGCTTTGTTGACTCTGATTCCTGCTTCGGCAGCCTGGTTTTCTGTTATCGACTTGAAGAATGCTTTCTTCAGTATTCCAATTGCCGAGGAAAGTAGAGATATTTTCGGCTTCTCTTTAGGAGGCCGCAGCTTCCGGTTTAAGAGAGCTCCTCAAGGTTATTGTAAAAGTCCCTCCATCTATAGTCAGGCGTTGAAAACTCAGCTTGATGGTTTTGTGTTGCCTACTGGTGCTACTCTTATTCAGTACGTTGATGATTTGCTGATTACTGCTGATGACGAAGAGATTTGTAAAGAACCTACTCTTCCTTTGTTACGACATTTGTCTGACCTTCATCATAAAGCGTCACCTTCCAAGTTACAGTATTGCCGACAAGAAGTAACCTACTTAGGTCATCTCTTGTCGAAGGAGGGAAGAAGGTTGACCCCAGAACGAATTCAAGCGATTGCGCAAATGAGTGTGCCATCCACACAGAGAAAGTGTGTGCGGGTTTGGGTATCAATCAGAAATTCCATGCTGCGAATCACCCCCAGTCTGCTGGACTTGTCGAGTGCTATAATGTCACCTCGAAGCTGAAGCTAGCTAAGATACAAGCGAGCACTGGTCTTACATGGCCAGATGCCTTGCCGTTGGCTCTTTTGTCAACAAGGACGAAAGTACATTCTCGTGTGGGACTTAGCCCATATGAAATTGTTTTTGGTCGTCCAGCCAATGTTTGGGGTGTGCCATGGCCTTAGAAGTATAGTGACGTCGAGTTCCCTATGCTGGTGGATTACTTACATGACTTGACTGCTAAATTACGTGTTCTCCGCCAACAGGTCTATGACAGTTTGCCGACAGCTACTGCAGATCCAGGCCATACGATTCAACCTGGAAACTACGTGCTTACGAAGAATTTTCAACGAACCAAGAACTTGGAACCGAGATGGACTGGACCACATTTGGTCCTTTTGGCCACTCGGACTGCAGTTAGGGTAGCTGGTAAAAAAAAACTGGGTGCATGCCACCCATTGCAAAAAAGTTCCTGTGCCCCTACCGTATGATAAGTGGGTGAGGGATGGAATAGCTGATTCTGAATGTGAAAGGGTTCCTAGATTTGTACCTTTTAGTGATGCACATTTGACATGGTCTCAGTCAGAACGCGAGGATGATGACATTCTGCAAGCTGCTGTGCCTTCCCATCTGAAACTCGACACAACGAATCCGGAAATCCTTTTTCAAGAGCAAACTGTGTCTGGTAAAGAGTGCTACAATCTAAGACCGAGAAGGAATGAATCAATGGACAAATAAAAATAGAATTTTTTCATGTAGTGAATTACACCTTGTCAGATCAAGAGACTTTTAAAAAAAAAAAAATTGGAGTCACCATCCGGACTCTGCTGCAGGGTCGCGGTACAGCCTTAAGGGGTGAGCCGCGAATTGACGAAAGGTCTGTGGTTCATGGTCGTTAGTACGATCTTGACGCACACTTAAGTGAAGAAGGTAATAGCCGTGAGCAGCACGTTAGAGGATGGAGTCTTTTGAATCTAATAAGGATGTTAAGAGAACTGATTTTAAAATGAGAATGTGTACATTGGTCCGTAGCAAATGTTTTTTAATACTGTGTTTTTTAATGCTTTTGAATATTATGTTGGCTTGTGTGGGTTGGATTGTCTATGTTATACAACAGACGCTTGCAGTTACGTCCCAACCTACTCTTTCTTTTCCTACTTTTTCTCCACATGAATTTCATACGTTTCCTGAACATGAGCAGACACGAAGATGACAATTTGTGAACAATTCATTTATACAGATGTTGCATAGGCATCAGTTAGTAGTAAATGCCACGAACTGCTGGGTTTGTGGTCTTATTCCACATACGACAGATAAGGGAATGCCATATTTGGTTTTGCCTTTTTCGCCTAATGTGTCAGTATGGGCACTCCAAGCAATGTTTATCTATGGGAATGAAGCATCTCCTGTATGTTCCGTCAAAGATAATGCGAGTAATAATGCCTTGATACAGGGAATAGTAGATATGATCAGAGATATTGATGCGTATAATGCTATCCCTAAAGATGAGATACGAGCATATGTTGGTTGGAACAAGACTGGATATAGTATTAGTCTGACAGAGAAGGAGAGACGAAAAGGTCTCCCCCTATTTGGATTGTACCCCACCGAGGTCATTTTTGTCTGCAAGGTAATGGTCAGAATCCGAGAGCTCAGCTTGGTAAGAGTGTGTGTGCTCACAACTATGTCTATACATCCCAGAAATCTCCACCGTTCGTGCCAGCTAAAGGCACGTATTTTGTTTGTTACGACAGAGCATATACATGGTTGCCTCCTGATTTTTCAGGCACATGTTATGTGGCATTTTTGCTTCCCCCTACATACACTGCTGTTTTCAATTACCATAAGACAAGATATGGTAGAGGTGTCATCAATGCGAGAGACACTGTTGCACAAGAATTTGGAGACTTCTTTAAGGGTTTCGTGCCCTTTTGGGGTCCTATGGCTAATAGTAGGAATATTCGTCAGCTTACGAGAGTGGTTGAAGCCACTATAAATGAAACTGCTGGTGCCCTTAGCAATATTACAGCTGAGCTTCAAGCGGATCGTCTTATGACATTACAAAACTGTATAGTTTTGTATATTATACTTGCAGATAGAGGTGGGGTATGTAAATTGATCGGGTCTAGTTGCTGTGTTTTCATTCCAGATAATGCCCCGACAGTGTACCAAGCCATCTTGAAGTTACATAAGTTTGCTGAGTCTATACATGTAGACGAAAGGAACTGGTCATTGATGGGATGGATTTGGGAACTGCTGTCCAGATGGGGATGGAAGATTCTGATGTTCCTTGGTATGGCTTTAACAATCCTTTTCTCGTGTTGCTTATGCATCCAGTGTGGTCCCGCCATTTGTGGCCTTTGTGCTACAATCTGTGTGAGAAGACCTATCCCGAGAGAAGCAAAGGATAATAAGATGATGCTACAGCAACACCTTGATGACCTGATGAGAACAGACATAGACCTGGATTCAGATTGACATGAGTTTAGGTTATTACCTACATAATGGCAAAAGGAGGGACTGAGGTTCTGTAATTCTCGAGCCTGACTCCATTTTGTGCTGCCCTCACGTAGGCCTGTGAAAGAGGCCCGGCGAACAAGTGGCCTGGCCTTCTGAGTTCATGTAAACATTAATTAGGTTTCTTTCGACTCTGAAAGAACTGCAGAGAAACTGACCTCTTCACCTGAAACTGACCTCGCAAAGCCAATTTCCCTTGGTTTGATCCTTGTCTAAGATTGCCACTTAATGTTCAGGACCTCGTTGACCTTTAGTTTCTTTGCACATGTTTTATCTTGTTCGGCATCTACTACTATTTCCTTTATGTTCTGACATTACATGGGTTGGGCTTTTCAATTATAAATTTGTCCGGCTTGCAAAGATTGAATTTGGGACATTCCTAATAATTAACTTTTGGGTTGGGTTACTGTAAATTGGGTTTTTGTTAATGTGATACTCAGTTAGAAAATGTGTCCTATTGGTCAGAATTTTGCGCAGTGGGTGTGCATTTGTAATGAGCAAAATATGTATAAAAAGAGATGTCTTGCTCTACGAAAATTGAGCAGTTTCCTGAGTTGTACACCGTGTTGTATTGCTTGGTTTACTGTTACTAGCTGCAGCTAATAAATTTGATCTTTGACGCCATCCAGAAGTATTCCGTGTCTCTGTATTCCAAGACAGGAGAATCCGAAGACTTCGGGTGTGTCCCTGGCACCGCTGGGTTCTAAGAAAACCAGTTTTTTCAGTACTAGACCTGCATATTGAAACCAGGACCACCAGAGTGACTCCAAGGGATAGTTGACTGGCCTTTTGATTAGACGACCCAGGGACAAAACAGGCTACCTACATCTTTAGCTGAGGACCTGAACTCTGTTAGCTGTGAGTCCTGCCCCCCCAGCCCTGGACCCCTGGAAGTGGGCCTTAAAGCTCTCTTACAACCCAGCTGTGGTACCCACCGGGACCAATGAAAAGCGACGCAAAGTCCCTCGAAGCCTCAGCTGCCAGCCTCATGAGAATTGATGTTTTAGCACAAAGCCTTGCAGCATCGCTGGCAGCTCCATAAGAACCAAAGCAAACTGACGCAAAGGCCTGAAAGCTACCCTGCACAGCAAACCAGAACTAATGTAAATTAACACAACGCCTCATCTCACGGCTTCATAAGAGTTGGCACCAGACGATGCAAAACCTCGCAAAGCAACATCATGTTGACCGTGCACCGGGATTTAACCCCTTCACCACGGGGCTAATTTGCCCCGCGGCGCTGGGGGGAGGGGGACGCGCACAGCGCCACGGTGCTTGTGACGTGTTCAGCTCGTCACGCTGCACGGTGGCGCTGTGCTCATGATGAGCTGCGCTCGTCATGACCACGCCCATTTTTCAGAACGTTCAGCACAGCGGGGGAATTAGCCCCGCATGTGAACACCGCGCGTGTCATCTGTACAGCGCAACCGTGCCTCATGACGAGCTGAGCTCATCATGAGCACGGGAGGGGTTAAGCTACTTTGTTCAGCGGGCCTAACTGGGTCCCCATAGACGGCACACACTCTGTCACAGTGGGGCAAACTTGTGACTTTTTTCTGGATCACAGTTTGCGTTTTGTGCTTTTTGGTGCTATTTTCACTTACGTCTTTCAAATTGCATATCTCCTGTTCTACTGATTGGATTTATATTACATTTTAGTCTATATTTCTAAATTGGTATGAGATTTTTCTTGTGTTTTGTTTCACTTTATTACTTCTTGAAGTGCTCCATACATACCTTACACATTGCTTCTAAGCTACGCCTGACTGCTTTTCTGCCAAGCTACCAGAGGATTAAGCACAGGTTAATTTAGAGTTTCTTGTGACTTCACCTTGACAAGCATTGTGGTTGGTGCTTTGGTACGGTTTTACCCCACTCAACCAACAGCCCAATTTCTAACACTCTAGCACATAATCTTGCTATGTTTACCACTTGTCCAATCTTTTAAAATGCTTCTACTGACTATCATCTTGCTTGAAGTGCTAAAGTATGCCTATCACTGCTTTCTAGAAGTGTAAATAAAGATTTGCCTATCACTGACTTCTTGTGACAGACTTTATTTTGTTTTGCCATGTGATTGCTGTTTATCTCCCTGTCAGCATTCATTTACCATGAATTTCCTGATATTATGTAATTATTCTTCTGAACAAATATCCAGCTTCTCAAATTATTTAATTCTTGGAAGAAATTGGTATATTAAATGAGGGGGTAACTACTTACCTCAAGAATTAATCACAATCCTTATCAGGGGTGAACTGTGGTGGTTACTGAAGAGGACTCCCCAAGGCCCAATAACTTCTCCATGAGAGCCACTGAATCGGATTTGCTATTGTGAAAAAGCTCTGAGGAGGGGAAACTTAAATCTTCAGCCCTGCCTTTTCACCTGATAACCTTGGCAGGTTTTGGTCTGTTCCTCTGGAAGTTTTTATAGGCACAAAATTTTTAAGTCCCAATACTGTAAGCTTTATCTATTTAGTGCCTTATTATTCCCTCATTCTCTCTGTTTATTCTCCTTGATGCATTTCTTCTTCCCCTTTCACTTTTCCATTTGGGTTCTCCCACTTTGATAATAAGGAAAGTTGGTGATCAACTCCTCAGTATTAGGAGAGCTTTAAGATATTAATACAGCTTATCCTAAATCTGCCTCTTTGTTCCTTGTTCTTTCACCCAGGTTTCTGAGGATGTTAGGAGGAGTACACTTTGATACAGCCCATAGTTTCAGAACCTCAGGAACAGCTTATGGGTGTCAATATTCCCCCCAGCAGAAGCCACCTGCAGGATCCAGAGCATGGGCAGTTGAAACCGGTCGTCTGAGCAGTTACTGGAAAGGCCTCTACTAGCTCAATTTGTCCATGTAGCTTGCACAGGCATTCAGCCTCATGACCCTTGCAGTTCTCTTCTTTGTCCTGGGTATAAGAAGGAGAGCAAGTCCAGTCCTTCAGGGCTTTACTCAGGCCTAAGACCACAGGTTCAGTCCTCTTCTGATTTTTCTCTGGTCAAGAAAGTGTTCTGAGGAGGGTATTGTGAATGCCACATTAATGCCTGGCACCAATATGTGGGTGGGGGTGACTCTTGGATCCACAATATCCAGTAGAACAAAATGCCGAGCTGTAACCCTACCCACGTTTGCAAGACTTCCTGATATACCCAACTATAAACAATTCCAGACTGTCTGTAAAGTTCCAAGATGATGAAGCCAGACTCCCCCTGTTCAGAACCTGTGTGCACATCTCATAGGAGTGGCAAGGGAAATGATCTACCTATCTTCTGTGGTCACTTCAAACTAGTTTTTTTTTGTGTGTAGCTCCCACCCCATTGAGATTGGAGCCTGACTGAAAAAGGAACAAAGAAGGAGCCTGTAATCTCCACAGAACCTCAGTTTCTGTGTGCTGCTCCATGGCAGGGTTAGACTTGGGACTATAGGAGGGATCAATCACATCCAGCTCCAGCATCTTGGGAATCTCAACCTTGCTCCTTGCTGCTGGCTTTCACAGTCTCAGCCTGTAAATCTTGTATTTGACTAGCATGCTGCCACCTGTAACAATGTCATGGGTGCATCAATTGGTGAGCACTGTGGTAAGGGAAAACAATGAGGCTTCCGCCCACTCGCAGAAATCTGTGGAATACCACACAGTTTTTATGTAACTCCGCAAGCTCTGCCCACCCTTAATCCTCTCACAGGATGCCCAAACAGAAGCTCAAAGGGGCTGAAGCTCTCCCTACTGTGGTACCATCCTGTATGGAAATATAAAACATGGCAACAAGATATCCCACTTACATCTCAGGTGCCCAGATTGGGTCCTGTTGAACCTATCAACATACCCACTTTTCTGGGGATGGTATGGTATGGAGACCTTATAAGTAATATCACACTCATTCCACATACCATTCATGAACACTGACATGAAGTTGGCGCTTCTGTCAGTTCTGACCTCTCCTTGGGAAACCCCATTCCAGTAAATATCCCCACCAGTGCCCTGCCCATCATGGACAAAGTCACTGTACTAGGAAGTATGCCCTCAGGGTATAGGGTGGCATGATCCACCAGGATAACGCTGTTCCCTAGGGCTGTTGTTGGATCAAGTTCAAGTTCAAGTTCGGGCATTTATATAGCGCACTACTCACCCAGAGGGTCTCAAGGCGCTTGGGGAAGGGGTTCATTATTTGTCGAATAGCCAGGTTTTAAGTTATTTTCTGAAGGAGATGTGGTTTTGAGTAATGCGGAGGTGAGCGGGGAGTGAGTTCCAGGTCTTGGCAGCCAGGAAGGAGAAGGATCTGCCACCCATGGTGGATTTTCGGATGCGCGGGACTGCGGCGAGGGCTTGATTGGATGATCTTAGTTGGCGGGTGGGTTTGTAGAAGGACAGTCGAGTGTTGAGGCATTCGGGTCCTAGATTGTAGAGCGCCTTGTGTGCGTGGGTGAGAAGACGGAACGTAATTCTTTTGTTGACGGGAAGCCAGTGGAGGTCTTTTAGGTGTCCGGTGATGTGATCTTGGTGAGGGATGTCCAATATGAGTCTCGCTGATGCGTTTTGGATGCGTTGGAGTTTTTTCTGTAATTTTGCTGTGATTCCGGCGTATAGTGTGTTACCATAATCCAGTCGGCTCGTGACCAGTGCGTGGGTGACAGTCTTTCTTGTTTCGAGGGGGATCCAGCGGAAGATCTTTTTGAGAATGCGAAGTACGTTGAAGCAGGAGGATGAGACTGCGCTGACCTGTCTGGACATCGAGAGAGAGGAGTCTAGGATGAAGCCAAGGTTACGTGCGTGGTCTGTGGGTGTGGGTGCTGTGCCTAGGGCGGAAGGCCACCAAGAGTCGTCCCAGGCAGAGGGGGAAGATCCTAGGATGAGCACCTCCGTTTTGTCTGAGTTTAGTTTTAGGCGGCTATGTTTCATCGATTCGGCTACTTCTTTCATGCCTTCGTGAAGATTGGTTTTGGCGGTGTTAGGGTCTTTGGTGAGGGAAAGGATTAACTGGGTGTCGTCGGCGTAAGAGATGATGTTGAGGTTGTGTTGGCGCGCAATGGATGCAAGTGGGCTCATGTAAACGTTGAAGAGGGTGGGACTGAGTGATGATCCTTGAGGTACTCCACAGATGACTTCAGTGGCCTCTGAGTTGAATGGGGGAAGTCGGACTCTTTGAGTTCTCCCAGCGAGGAACGAGATGATCCAGTCCAAGGCTTTTCCTTGTATGCCGATGTTGCTGAGGCGTTGTATAAGGGTGCTGTGGCAGACTGTGTCGAACGCGGCAGAGAGGTCGAGTAGAATGAGGGCCGCTGTTTCTCCGTTATCCAGTAGTGTTCGGATGTCGTCGGTCGCTGCAATGAGGGCGGTTTCGGTGCTGTGTTTGGCTCGAAATCTGGATAGAGATGGATCGAGGGAGTTGTTGGATTCAAGGAAGGCGGCGAGCTGTCTATTGACGGCTTTCTCAATGACTTTGGCGGGGAAAGGGAGGAGGGATATGGGTCGGTAGTTTTTAAGTTCAGAAGGGTCTGCTGTTGGTTTCTTCAAGAGAGCACTAAGTTCGGCGTGTTTCCAGCTTTCTGGGAAGGTGGCAGAGTAGAACGAGCAGTTGATGACATCACGGAGATGGGGTGCGATGATGGAGTCAGCTTTGTTGAAGATGTGGTGGGGGCAGGGGTCGGTTGGCGAGCCAGAGTGGATTGAGTTCATTAGGCGGATGGTGTCTTCAGTGGTGATTGGGTCCCAGGCGCTAAGGTTGTTAGTTGGCGGAGTAGGATATGAGGGGTGTGGGGAGGGTTGATCGCTGGGAGTGTTCTCGAAGCTGTTGTGGATGTCGGCAATTTTGTTGTAGAAGAAGGAGGATAACGCATCGCAGAGGTCTTGGGAGGGAGTGATGTCGTTAGATGTTGCGGTGGGCTTGGTGAATTCATTGACGATGTTGAAAAGTTCCTTGCTGTTGTGGGTGTTGTTGTCGAGGCGATCCTTGAATGCTGATTTCTTGGCGGATTGAATCAGTTGGTGGTGTTTGCGGGTGGCTGCCTTGAGGGTGGCCATGTTGTCGGTGGTTGGGTTTTTTCTCCATGTTTTCTCCAGGGTGCGGCATAGCTTCTTGGATTTTTTAAGGTCATCATTGAACCAGGAAGCCTTTTTGCTGGCTGATTTGATCTGGTGCTTTTTCAGGGGTGCTAATTCGTCAGCACTGTGGGTGATCCATTGCTTGAGATTGGTGGCCGCTTGGTTTGGGTCCAATGAGAGGGTGGGAGGGTTTTGGTTGAGTGATGTGAGGAGTTGGTCGGAGGTGATTTTGTTCCAGTTTCTCCGAGGAATAGGTTGTGGGCGGTTGTGGGTCAGGGTGGTTTTGTAGCTGAAGTGAACACAGCTGTGGTCCGTCCAATGGAGAGCTGTGGTGCGAACGAAGGAAATGTGCTTGCTGGAGGTGAAGATAGGGTCGAGCGTGTGTCCGGCTACATGGGTGGGGGTGTCAACAAGTTGTTTGAGTCCGAGATTGGCCAGGTTGTCCAGAAGGGTGGAGGTGTTGCTGTCGTGTTTGTTTTCAAGGTGGTAGTTGAGGTCTCCTAAAAGAATGTAGTTCTCGGAGGCAAGGGCATGTGGGCTGACGAAGTCAGTGATGTCATCGCTGAATTGGGATCCAGCAGCACTACAATGTTTACACCTCCTAGCTGGCTGCCCTTAGTGAGGACATTCTGGAGGGAAACCTTACCCTTCCCCCCTGACTTGCCACTGATCTGACAAGTCATACAAGATCTGCACACCAAATCTGCCGCAATCCTTATCTGGGACCAATAGAAGCAGGTAACCAGGAGGTCAAAGGTTGTGGCCTGCCACAGATGTCCTACTAAGGGCATGTCATGAGTATTCCTGGGCAAAGCACTATGCTACGCTCGTGTAGTTTGCGAAGTTTGCGCAACTTCACACTATGCAAACTGCAAGTAGCACAGTGCAAACATGCGTAGTGTAGCGTTAATTTTTTGCTTGCTCGCGGTCCTTAACGTCAAGTTGGCGACCGAGAGCAAGCAAAAGGACATAGTTGCGAGTCTTTTTTCTTGTTCGCGATCAGCAATATCAAGTTGCCGATCGCGAGCATGGAAAATAAACCTCCCGGCGAGATTCTCAACATGGGGTGGTCAGGTTTCTCATAGCGAGTGGTCGCACATACTCGCACCCTCTAGCGATGAGAAACTACCAGTCCGCGTTGAGGAAGCTGCAGCTCGAGTAAAAATCTACTCGAGCGGCAGAAAAGTACAGCTCACACTGTGCAAGATGCCGTTTTCAATGATTGACAGTGCCGGATGCTCTTCCGCAATATGCAATCATTGAAAATGACATCTTGGACAGTGCGAACATGCTACTACTACGCAGTTCATGTAGTGCTACGCGTAGCTCGCGTAGTGCGAAGTTCACTTTGCGAACTACGCCCACCCTTAATGAGCTAGCTCCAGTAGGAAGGCCAAATAGCACTGTAAGAGGACGCGCTTCTTCTTGTTTCAACCCTGCCAAATTCTGCAAGGGGTGGAATCTGCCCTGACTGCCCGCCGTGAGGGGAACGGCCAGTGAACTACATCTCCCAGCAGCCTCAGCCCAGGCGCCTGCCACTAGCATCATCAGGCTGCACCAGGGCTGCATTTAAGCACAGACGGGGCCCCGCAGCGCGAGACGCGATTCTTCTTGTTTCAACCCTGCCAACTTCTGCAAGGGGTGGAATCCGCCCTGACTGCCCGCCGTAAGGGGAACGGCCAGCGAACTACATCTCCCAGCAGCCCCAGCTCAGGCTCCTGCCACTAGCGTCATCAGGCTGCGCCAGGGCTGCATTTAAGCACAGACGGTGCCCCGCAGCGTGGGACGCACTTTTTCTTGTTTCAACCCTGCCAACTTCTGCAAGGGGTGGAATCCGCCCTGACAGCCCGCCATGAGGGGGAACGGCCAGCGAACTACATCTCCCAGCAGCCCCAGCTCAGGCACCTGCCACTAGCGTCATAAGGCTGTGCCAGGGCTGCATTTAAACACAGATGGTGCCCCGCAGCGCGGGACGCGCTTCTTCTTGTTTCAACCCTGCCAAATTCTGCAAGGGGTGGAATCCTCCCTGACTGCCCGCTGTGAGGGGAAAGGCCAGCGAACTACATCTCCCAGCAGCCCTAGCCCAGGCGCCTGCCACTAGCGTCATCAGGCTCCGACAGGGCTGCATTTAAGCACAGACAGTGCCCCGCAGCGCGGGATGCGCTTCTTCTTGTTTCAACCCTGCCAAATTCTGCAAGGGGTGGAATCCGCCCTGACTGCCCGCCGTGGGGGGACGGCCAGCGAACCACATCTCCCAGCAGCCCCAGCCCAGGTACCTGCCACTAGCGTCATCAGGCTGCGCCAGGGCTGCATTTAAACACAGATGGTGCCCCGCAGCGCGGGACGCGCTTCTTCTTGTTTCAACCCTGCCAAATTCTGCAAGGGGTGGAATCCTCCCTGACTGCCCGCTGTGAGGGGAAAGGCCAGCTAACTACATCTCCCAGCAGCCCCAGCCCAGGCGCCTGCCACTAGCGTCATCAGGCTCCGACAGGTCTGCATTTAAGCACAGACGGTGCCCCGCAGCGCGGGATGCGCTTCTTCTTGTTTCAACCCTGCCAAATTCTGCAAGGGGTGGAATCCGCCCTGACTGCCCGCCGTGGGGGGAACGGCCAGCGAACTACATCTCCCAGCAGCCCCAGCCCAGGTACCTGCCACTAGCGTCATCAGGCTGCGCCAGGGCTGCATTTAAGCACAGACGGTGACCCGCAGCGTGGGACGCGCTTCTTCTTGCTCCAACCCTGCCAAATTCTGCAAGGGGTGGAATCCGCCCTGACTGCCCTCCGTGAGGGGAACGGCCAGTGAACTACATCTCCCAGCAGCCCCAGCCCAGGTGTCTGCCACTAGCGTCATCAGGCTGTGCCGGGGCTGCATTTAAGCACAGACGGTGCCCCGCAGCGCGGGGTGCTTCTTCTTGTTTCAACCCTGCCAAATTCTGCAAGGGGTGGAATCCGCCCTGACTGCCCGCTGTGAGGGGAACGACCAGCGAACTACATCGCCCAGCAACCCCAGCCAGGCGCCTGCCACTAGCGTCATCAGGCTGCACCAGGGCTGCATTTAAGCACAAACGGTGCCCCGCAGCGCGGGACGCGCTTCTTCTTGTTTCAACCCTGCCAAATTCTGCAAGGGGTGGAATCCGCCGTGACTGCCCGCTGTGATGGGACTGGCTAGCAAACTACATCTCCCAGCAGCCCAAGCCCAGGTGCATGCCACTAGCGTCATCAGACTGCGCCAGGGCTGCATTTAAGCACAGACGGTGCCCCACAGCGTGGGATGCGCTTCTTCTTGTTTCAACCCTGCCAAATTCTGAAAGGGGTGGAATCCGCCCTGACTGCCCGCCATGAGGGGAACGGCCAGTGAACTACATCTCCCAGCAGCCCCTGCCAAGGCGCCTGCAACTAGCGTCATCAGGCTGTGCCAGGGCTGCATTTAAGCACAGACTGTGCCCCGCAGTGTGGGACACGCTTCTTCTTGTTTCAACCCTGCCAAATTCTGCAAGGGGTGGAATCCGCCCTGACTGCCCGCCGTGAGTGGAACGGCCAGCGAACTACATCTCCCAGCAGCCCCAGCCCAGGTGCCTGCCACTAGCGTCATCAGGCTGCGCCAGGGCTGCATTTAAGCACAGACGGTGCCCCAGGACGCGCTTCTTCTTGTTTCAACCCTGCCAAATTCTGCAAGGGTTCGAATCCGCCCTGACTGCCCGCCGTGAGGGGAATGGCCAGCGAACAACATCGTGCAGCAGCCCCAGCCCAGATGCCTGCCACTAGCGTTATCAGGCTTTACCAGGGCTGCATTTAAGCACCGACTGTGCCCCACAGCGCGGGACGTGCTTCTTCTTGTTTCAACCCTGCCAAATTCCGCAAGGGGTGGAATCCGCCCTGAATGCCCGCTGTGAGGAGAATGGCCAGCGAACTACATCTCTCAGCAGCCCCATCCCAGGCGCCTGCCACTAGCATCATCAGGCTGCGCCAGGGCTGCATTTAAGCACAGACCATGCCCCCCCCGCGCGGGACGCGCCAACACCGTTCGGGCGAAGCCCGGGCCAAGGGCGGGCCCGTCCTTGCCCGTCAGTGGCCGGAAGAGGCTGGGCCACCCCCCCTGTGATCCAGACTTTGTATCGGGCAGGTACAGTGTACATTGGGGAATCTGCGCTAAGTGACTTTTCCGAGGAGCCGTTGTCCCCTCTTACAGACAGTGGGCGAGTACAGTGTGCTGGGATATTGCTTGACCTGGAGCTTAATTATGGGGAAAAGAAAGGCTGTGGATGGTGCGGGAGAGGCTTTAGACTTAGGGTGGGGGCCTGAAAGGGGAAGAAGGTGAGAAAAGTTACCAAGATTCCCCTAAATAATTGTGTCATGGATAGAATTGATAATATTATTACTGAGTGTGAGGGAATTCTATCACCGGATGAATCTACCTTGGCAACTATTATTACATCTCCTGCAACCAAGAGAAGAGGCCTAGCTCATAGTCGATCTATACCCCAAATGTTCCGGAGACTTTCTAATTCACAGGCCTCGGGTTCTGTGTTTCCTGCAGACTCTGTTCAGCCGGGTGAAAGGGGCATAAGGGCGAGGAGTCCTGCTGATATTCCCCAGGGGGCGGAAGTGGGTCATCTGGAGCCATCAGTGGTTGCATTTTCAAACCGCTTTGCCGCCCTTGCTGAGCTTACAGATACACCAAGTGGGGCTGCTGAACATCTTCACTCTGGAGGCCCATGTACCGCCCCTGAGGTACTGAGATCTCTGTAGAACCATGTGGTATTGCTCCTATGACCCTTAGAGATGTGGTACAGGTGGTAGGTTTTCTTCATTTAGAAATCACGGAATTAGAAATGATGATATTAGATTTAGCTGTTGTAATTAAAAATACAGTGCCTAGTACCCCTCCCCCTCCCAATAAATCAGAGGTTCCTTTACCATCTTTAAATGTAGATGGCCAATTGGTTTCCCGTACTAAAAGTAAACCTGCACAAGAAGGTAGTCCCTTGTTTCATCAAGGGCTGGTCCAAATACCAGCAAAACCCCCTTCTTTTCTGGGCCCTCTCCCAACAGCCCAAAATTTCCAAATAGAGCCACCAATCATCATCTTTCGAAAAATCGGGTTCAAGGGCGTATTAACCCGGGACCTGGCTTGACAATCAGCTCTCCTGAATGTAAAATCGTCCCGGCAGGAGTGCCCACAGGCTCTTCCATGAGGAATAAAGTCTATCCACAAAGTTCAGGGGCTACTATTAGGGACAATTCAGAAAAGGGTGTGGTGATGAACAGAGTGTCTGAATTAAGCAGACCACTCTTACCCAGTCCAAAGATCAGGGCTTGATCCATCACCGTTATTTAGCTCACTGCCCCATCCCAGCTCAGAACCTGGCTATATGCAAATTAGTCTGTCCCTGGCCCAGTGCATCATTGCACCATCAGGATTCAAGCAAGCCGGGCCGACGACGCCTGAAATGGCAGAAACCGGTCCCCGGAAGCTTGTTTCCTTCCCAGTACAAGAATTGGCTTGGTAGTTTTGTTTGCCCTGTTCCCATCATGCACTGGGACAGGAACAGACTAATTTGCATATAGCCAAGTTCTGAGCTGGGATGGTGCAGTGAGCTAAAAAACGGTGATGGATCAAGCCCTGATCTTTGGACTGGGTAAGAGTGGTCTGCTTAATTCAGGCACTCTGTTCATCACCACCCCCTTTTCTGAATCATTTTGTCCACCATAAGCGTGGAAGGGTATACTCAGATGTGAGTCCCTTGCTCATTGCACCATCAGGATTCAAGCAAGCCGGGCCGACGACGCCTGAAATGGCAGAAACCGGTCCCCGGAAGCTTGTTTCCTTCCCAGTACATGAATTGGCTTCGTAGTTTGGTTTGCCCTGTTCCCATCATGCACTGGGACAGGAACAGACTAATTTGCATATAGCCAAGTTCTGAGCTGGGATGGTGCAGTGAGCTAAAAAACGGTGATGGATCAAGCCCTGATCTTTGGACTGGGTAAGAGTGGTCTGCTTAATTCAGGCACTCTGTTCATCACCACCCCCTTTTCTGAATCACTATTAGGGACGAAGCAATAACTCTTCACCTTCCACCAGAATGCTTACCGTATGTGATGATCCTTAAAAATGTTCCATCTTTAGATAACCATCGAAAAGAGTCATACCCTGAGCTCAAGAATAAGGTATGCCATTGGCTTTCTAAATCTATAAATTTCTCTTCTAGTAATATCGGGGATATTTTGTTTGTGAGAAGAGTTAAGTTGGTTGGTCCCTCTGTGAAACAGGTGGGAGGCGATTGTGTTGTAGTCAACTGTAGATCCTATTTACTTGCAAAATGGCTTATAGAGGAAGGAAGATTCTGGAATAACCAGTGTGGGGCAGGTGGGATTAGTATTCTACCACTTGGTGATTTCTACAAGCACTTAGATTTAAACCATGAATGTATCAATAGAGGTGGGACTTGGAGCCGGAGGCCTGCCACTTGGGGAGTTGAACCATCATTAGCAGGGGCTGGCAGCGTTCACTCGCTAGTAGGCTTGGACGCCCAGGATTGACTCCTATCTGTACCTGGTATAATCTTAGACTCCCCTGGGGCATTAAATGGTGTCGTTCCACTTGGGGGCGCAGTGCCACCTGTCAATTTTTCCTTGTTTTTAACCTACACTATTCCTCCAGATGAATATCAGGCAGATCATACTAGCGATAGAGAGGATCCAAATGTGAGGGATATTATTAAGGAGGTGGCCTGCCCTATGCAAACTTTGGACATTTTCACATGGAATGTGGCAGGTATTCAATCCAAACTAAAAGATTTGGACTGGTGCACCTTCATGGAGAAATGTCATATATGCATTCTACAGGAAACTTGGGCGGTGGAAAAAGTTCATAGAGTAGGTTATACTACCTATAGCGTGGAGGCGAAAAATGGAGCGTTAGATCGAGCTGCTGGTGGCCTTTTGATATGGGTTAGGAACTCTTTGGTTGGCAGATTTCTGGTTCTTAACCTTATATCAGATGAATTATTAGGCCTGGAAGTTTGCTTCCCTAATGGGAAAACTCCACTGAAGATATTTAACATTTATAATTGTTTTAGGAGCCCCCATAGACTCTCAAACACAATAACCACGCTGTTAGATCATTTAGATGCTTCCACAGCGGACTACTATTTGATGGTCGCCGGTGATGTAAATATTTCTTTTGAACCGGTAAACTATATACAGGATTTGACAGCATCTGAAGATGAAGCAAGAGGGATAGCGAGATTAAATATTCCCTGTCTAAAAAAAAGCTCTAAGGCTGTAGAACAGATTTCATCATTTACCATTAATTATTGGTTGCGTGCATGCAACGGTAGAACAGAATCAGATAGAGAAGCATCCCATATCTTTAAGAGAGGGCGATTTAAATCAAGATTAGATTATATCATGGTAGACCTAGATCTCTGGACAAACGTTAAAGATATGAAGGTACTAGAAAGAAGCAATAGCGATCATACCGCACTAGCTCTTCCTATGTGCGACCTGATCGACTGGCTTGGCCCCTCTAAGTATAAATGCCCCCACATAATAGTTAGCAGGGATGGAAGAAGAGTTAAGTGGGCAAATTGTCTGGCTGAACAGAATGTGTTAGCCCAGATCTATGCAAAGGTGTCAGATGTTATCATTAATTTAGACCCAAAAAAGGGTAATAAAAATGACCCCTTAAGGATCTTTGAGAACTTGAAAAACGATATTAAGGGGTATTTTTGTAAGCCGCTTAGTAATTCCCAATTGAATAGATTTACAGCCCCATGGTTTAACAATACCTGCAAAATGGCCAGGGCAACCCTGATTACAGCAGTTAATGGAAGCTCTTCCTCAATTATAAGAGAGTGTAGGAAAAGCTATCAAAAAATCCAAAAGGAGGCCAAGAAAGAGTGGGAAATTGAAAAATGGAAGCTCCTGGTAGAGGCCTCCCACCAAAAGAACAGTAAAGTCTTTTCCCACCTTTTAACTAGAGATGTATCCAGGGAGGTGGCTCATTCTGACTACCACCTACAGCCCCAGGTATGGGAAGACTATTATGGGCAGCTTTTTGCAAACTCTGAGGGAACAGTAGGCTCCGTTTTATGTCCAGCGACCTCTGATGAACCTGAAAAGGATTTTATGAGATCAATGTTGGCGAAACTATTATGGTTCTTAAAACCCTAAAGGAGGGGAAGGCCCCTGGCCTTGACAAACTCCCAGGTGACCTTTTTAGATCGGAGCCGGTTGTATGGGACCCTGTTCTGACTGAAGTCTTCAATGCTATCCTTAAGGGAGGCATGCTGCCGCTCACATGGTTGGGCGCAGAA
Organism: Lissotriton helveticus; assembly: GCF_964261635.1. Classification (NCBI taxonomy): domain Eukaryota; kingdom Metazoa; phylum Chordata; class Amphibia; order Caudata; family Salamandridae; genus Lissotriton; species Lissotriton helveticus. The sequence goes on from NC_136070.1 coordinate 292,429,068, forward strand.
ATTATTCCCATCCATAAGAAGGGGGACAAAGGGTTACCAGAGAATTATAGGCCAATTAGCTTAATAGACATTTCGGCAAAGTACTTCTAAACCGAATCCAAGATTGGATGGATGACACAAACATTCTGTCAGACCTCCTAGCAGAATTTAGGGAATCCACAAGCACAACAGACCAGGTCCTCAGGTTCATGATGGTGATCTGGAAAGAGGTCACAATCAACAGGGGCCACTTGTATGTTGTGTTCGTGGACCTGAAGACCGCTTTTGATTCTATAAATCGGGAACAGTTGTGGGCGACCCTGAGGGACATGGGGATGCCGCTTTATTTGATTAACATCTTGATCCATATGCACTATGAAACCTATGCAAAGGTGAGATGGAGCGGTGAGGCCGCCCTTTCTGGGAAAATATCTATACAGCAAGGAGTACATCAGGGGTGCGTCCTGGCACCCACTCTTTTCACCCTCTTCATAAATAGTATTATTGGGGAGCTTTTTAATTGTGGTGGGGACCCCCCAAAACTGGCTGGTCAACAGATCCCTTGTTTATTATTTGCTGACAACACGTTACTTATTGCAAAAACTCCTAGTGGCATCCAAAATTTACTTAATGGATTTGAAAAGGCTTGCCAGAGTAGAGGATTAATGATAAACTGTGGTAAAACAAAATACATGGTTTTCAACCCTTATAAGAAACAGGGTCTCTGTTTCTGGACTCCCAGGCTCTAGAGAAGGTTAAAGCTTTTGATTATTTGGGAATCAGGATAAGTGATGATGTATCCTGGTCAAATCAGATTAGAAAGAGTAATTTGACTCTTCAACATGTTGATAGAGCGCTATTGTGCAAGGTTAGAACTTCCCCCTATAAACCATTAGCTCCTATATTAGAAAGTCATAAGGCAAAGGGCATAGGAGCGGCCCTCTATGGGGCAGAGCTATGGGGTCTGGGCAATGTAAAAGAGTTGACCAGGGCTGAAAATAAGTTCGCAAGGGCAATTGTTAACCTCCCAGGGTGCACACCTTTAATACCCCTCAGATCTGATTTAGGGTTAAGATGTATAGGACATTATGCTATCTTAAGGGCTCTTACCTTTTGGTTAAGAATTTGGGTGAGCAACACTAAGGTACCATTAAGATGTGCTATGGACAAACTCCTTGATTTACATAAAAAAACGGGGCGCATTAAATGGCTCAAACAATTGAGGGACTGGTTCACTAAGCTTAGTATGAGTTATTTATGGGATGATCCAGAGTCTATCTAGAAGGCGACTATTCTGATTTTTTTTAAAAAGTTCTGGGCTTTTATGGACCATGAATTTTTGATAAAAAATACCAATGGCTCGCTTACAATACATTTTCTTAATTTCAAATGCGAGCTTGCCTTTGAACAGTTTTTAGATGACATTGAGCCGCTTCAGGCTAGATCTTTATATTTGCAGTTCAGATATGGGACTTTACCATTACACACTAGAAGAAGTTCCTGGGCCAATGCACTTGTTTCATCTATATGCCCTGTGTGTTTGGATAAATCAGAGACTATAGAACACTTTCTCTTTTTCTGTCCTGCATATAATGAACATCGGAAAAAATGGATCATCCCTTTGTGCCGCATTTTATCTTGTATTCGTCCCTCTGATGCCATTAGGATATTTATATCTGATAATACCAGGTGGCTTGTAATTGCACTAACTAGGTATCTCCTGTATGCGTGGCGAAAACGTTTGAAGCTTTTAATTTAACCCTAGCACATGCAAAATAGTATTGATTGAAATGAACTGTTATTACTGCTTTTTTTAACTTACCCTGATCTGAGAATATGCGATACATCTTTTTAATTGTAATTGTTGCTATTTGGAATATTATGTTTTTATCCATTTTTATTTAACTGTTTTTATATTTTATTATGATGTTTTTTATTTCTGTAAATAATCAATTTCTTTTTTGATTAAATAAATGTACTTACTTACTAGCACTGTAAGACCACCAACACTCTGGCTCAGGAACTTGAGGCTCACTATACAGCAAACCATTCATCGAATCGATGTGATGATCACCAGAGGTATCAAAATGTTTTTGGGACTTGACCTGCCTCTGTGGGTAGCCAGGATTGGGGAACTCTTTCTGTACCTTGCAGAACTCTGCATGGGATGGTCCTCCTGCAGCTTGCCACCTGGCCAGCTCGGACTGTGGCACTCATGCTAGCCTCTCACCCTGACACAGCACTTGAGGTCATGAAGGACAGGTACGACGCATGGTACGGCAGGAGCAGGGAGGACTGTGGGAGCACCACGGGCTTCTGCAGTCCCTGTACTTGCTTACCTCATGGCAGCCAGAGACATTCTTTGTGTCTCCAATATCTGGCATTTCTCCATGCCAGACTCCTTGGATGAGGATCTCTGAGATAGTTACTCTGCACAAACCAATGTGGCTTGTTCATCACTCTAATTTATAGAACCCTCCCAATCCAGAATGGTGGCCTATCCTCAGTGAGGTAATTTCTTGTTTTTCCCTATAAAAACGAAGGCGCTATATCCCCTGCTTGAGTTTCAACACTTCTAGGTCCCCTGTGGAGTGTTCCAACAGGCAAGTCCTTCTCTTGGATCTTCTCTGTCTTCATTTCCTATTTTTTCTAAAGACACTTCTGTTCTCTTGCTGTGGATCCTAAGTCTTTTTTCATCCATCATCTCCTCCTTGAATTCTGTTTCCAGTCCAGCTACATTGTCTTGCAGTCAACTTGGAGGTTTTTGACCCTTGGGCTTTTTTCTTCTTCTTGGGACCAATTCCATAAGGCACTTTCTGCTTTGCAGCTACCTTTGTTTGCAGCAATGAGGCTACTGGAAGGTTTCCCCCATATCTCTGGCAGAGATGAACTATGAAAAGTAGGGTTTCGATCTAAACCACAGTCAAAGATACTCCACAAGGCATCAGCTCCATGACACAGGAAGGTCTCCTAGGCCAGATATCTTGTCTGGAGGTACCGGCCTCCCCCTCAGCGTTAGCCTCCTTCAAGACCATTGAAACTTCTGTGCTTGGTTTCCGAACCATCTGCTCCTTCTTTATATGGCAGGGACCACAGCCACTGTGCAGGCTCCAGGTCCTTTTGACTCCCTTGGTGGGCTTCCATGGACCGTATGGTCAAGAGCACCCACTCTGGCAATCCCAACATTTCAAGATGGGATCTGAGGAATCAGTCTACAGGCATAACTAGATTTACAGCTACTTTTAGGGAACTAGAGGGCTTATTTCCCATATTTTTGAATGGATGACTATTATCCTTCTATTGCTTATGCTCAGTGTTAGACCAGTCTGCTTTAGGGTGGTCTTCCCCCAAACATTTTGCCTTCACCCTCATATTTTACTGAATTTGCTTTTGTTGGCCTTAGGACTCTGTGCACTTTACCACTGCTAACCAGTGCGAAGTGCTTTTGCTCATTCTCTAATGCATGGTAACATTGGTTTTATAGCATATTTAATTTACGTATATGTCCCTAGTAATGCAGTATACCATATTCCCAGGACCTGTAAATTAAATGCTACCGGTGGGCTTGCAGCACTGATTGTTCCACCCACACAAGTAGCGACTTAAAAACATGTCCCAGGTCTGCCATTGCAGCCTGGTTGCAGTTTTAAACTGCCAAATCGACTTGCCAAAATAAACCCCTTGCCAAACCTTAAACTGCCCTTTTATTACATATAGGCCAGCCCTAAGGTAGATTCTAGGTATCCCAAAGGGCAGGGTACATTATAATTAAAATTCTTGTACTTTTACATTTTAGATGTCCTGGTAGTGAAAAAATCTTATATTAGTTTTTCACTACTGTGAGGCCACCTCTCTCATCTGAAAATATTGAGTTACCTTTTTATATTTAATAAGTGGGAATATTTGATTGGGAACAGGTGAAGATTTCATGTTTGGTGTCTGAGAATTGTTGTGTGAAATGTTCTTTAGTGGCAAAGTCAAATTGTAAGTTACAATTTTGAAAATGCTACTTTTAGTAAGTTTGCATTTTACTGCGCTTTCTAAGTGGTGCCTACAGCTTGTTCCTGGGTCACGTGACTCAGTGTAGTTAAAGACATTGTTTATTCCTCCCAGACAGCCACACAATAGAGGGGTTAGCTGTGCCTGTATGGGCATAACTGGCAAAATGAGGGGAGGAGCTGAACACAGCCCTACTTGCAAATCCATAGGCTGTGCCCTGCCATCACAGAAAATTATTCATCACCACTTAATTGTTCATATAGCCAGTCTGTATCCAGGGCAGTGGACACAGGAAACTCCAAGCACTTCAAAAGGAATTCTCTAGAAACTTCTCGTCCTTCAAAGAAGGCACCAGTTATAAAATAGGACCCTCGACCCACACTTTAATTCACTTTCTGTACTTGCGGAAGGAATCTTGGAGGACTTCCTATTCTGTGGCCTGATGTGTACTTCAGAGGACTGCTTTGCTGCACCTGGAATGGCTGCTCTGCTGTCTGATGCCTGCATTGAACCCTTAGAGCCCTGCTGCTTGTTCCCTGTTCCACTGCTTGTACTCAGACTACCAGAGTGACTCTAATGTCTCCTCAGCAGCACACCCTGTTTATTGGCTCTTCACAGAAGAGGTATGCAACTTTCTGGAGCACTCCTCGGTTACAACCTTCACCCTTATCCCAATCGAGATTTTTGACTTCCAAAAAAGAGACTATTGGGGTGATTTAGACCTTGTCGGGTGGTTTACTCCATCACAACGCTGATGGCTATCCCGGCTGCCAAAAAATAAATAGAAGGGATGTTCGTCACCTTTGTGATGAAGTAACCTGTCCATCGCAATCAAAATCAGTCCGTAAGTGCACACATGGAAATCTTCACTGTGACTTTGTCAAGCAGCTTCCTGACAGTGACGACTCCTCCTTGAACGCAATCTACAGCCTTGCCCTGTTGACCCTCTACATTTTCAGACATATTTTATTGAAATTTCTTCTAAGTCCGAAGGTAAGAGCAGACTGTTTCCAATCCACTTTGTGTATCCATCTAGCTCCATCGCAGTCAGACATATTTTTCAACTGTCACCCGATCTTATACAACGTGATGTCTGGGGTTGGTGCTTTGATCATTTAGGCACTAGTTTTTACCTTAAACTTTAAAAGTTCAAAAGTCTGGTTCTACAAAGTGGATATTTGTTGTGTTGGTGTCAAATAATTTATTGTGTTGTGTTTTCACTTTATTACTGTTTGTGTACTGTGTAATACTTTACACATTGCCTCTAAGTTAAGCCCGACTGCTTTTATGCAAAACTACCAGAGAAGAACAGGTTAATTTAGTGACTCTCGTGGTCCACCCTGACAGGGGTTGCGGCTGATGCTTGAGTAGGGGTATCACCCCTTTCAACCAACAACCCCATTTCTTACTTTCAGAAAACTACTTTTGCCTTTTTCTTTGACCACTCATTGGCAGTGTATATGTTTTACTGTTCTTTCCCCATTTGCTTGTTGGCCCCCCACACCCTGGCCCCATGCGCTCTGTTTTGTGCTCTCCATCCCGCCTCCCTCCCCCATCTGTAAAAGCACAACGACAGATATATGTTTGCCAGGCACCAAATGGTCAGAGCATTTCTTTCAGTTCCTTATAAAAGTTATGTTTTTTAAATACCTGCATCCAGTACTTTGTGTTAAATTTAAGCTGAATCACACACAAAATGAAGCCTATGTTAAATTCCATGTTCATTTTTAAGATACCTCCAGATATCTGTGCTTTTTCTCCAGAATTGTATCTGGATTTTGGAATGTTTTTTTTTAACCCCCCCCCCAAATAAAACTTTACAAATATGCATTGACAAATCTAATTGTTCTGCTCTCACATTTTAAGGCAAGATCCACTGGCTATGCCAATGCTTGTCATTTCTCTGCCTGCCGTATGGCATGTTGCATGTGGGGATATGTCCAATGGGCTGATCAAATTCTCATGACGCTGTTCAGCCCCCGAAGAGAGTGTGGAAAGACTACTCGGATTGCACCCATTGCACGCAGCAGTCGACATTTAAGCTCCCACTCACAAAGCATGCGGGGGATTTTCTGCGAGGAAGACGTGTTCCTTTTTTTTTTCTTTTGAAGCAGCAGCCTGGCATTATTCTCCTATAACCCACTTTTAATACAGCGACAATGGTTGGGGAGACACGGAGTGCTGGCACCGGGAAGAAGCAGTCTCCGAAGGGTGCGCTGTCAGTGAGATTGATGAAGCACAGCCCCACTTCTGCGGCAGGAACGAGGGTTCTGGCACCTTCTGTGCCTCAGACAAGAGGCTGAATATTTCTGAAGTTGTATCATGCAGGACCTATTATTTAGAGCGCTCCGCTGTCAGTGTCACAACGGCCTGCATTATTCAAATATAGACTCGCTGCCATCCGTCAGCCTCTCCTCTGCTGTCAAAGATGCAAATGACGGCTCCTCAGTGCTTAGAGGAACTCATAAGGTAAAAGGAAAAGGTGTCAAGGAAAGTTAAACGAACAGAGGCATAAATCCACCTGGAAAACCCACTGGAGCTCTAAATTCTTCCAATTCATTAGAGAGGGAAGGAAGGGAGTCCACACTTGCTCTAGGAAATTTACACGGCACCACTGCGTGCAGCCTACAACAGGTGCATTTTGAGTCGTGGAAAGAAGTAGATTAGTGTGCATAATGCTAGCCATTATGAAAAAGTTGTGCTTGTGTTTTTTTTGTTTCCAAGTGAGCTCTTTGCTGACAAACGATGATCAATCAATCAGGGTCTTCCATAGCGCGACTACTCACCTGTGAGGGTCTCAAGGCGCTTGGGGAGGACGGCTGCTGGTAGTACTGGGTGGGGGATCATTCGAGGATGCAATGCTGACAGTCCCACAGATTGTAACCTCTCAGTGCTTGGCTAGGGACACGGACTAGGGCCAATTACGGGTTGGTTATCAACTTTACATAGTAATTTCAACAAAGAAAACCTGCTTTCTCAGTGTGAAAATGTGCAATAGGTAGCTTGTGACAACTATGGGTAGAAGCATTAATTTCTGATGGCAGACCTGGGTCCCTATTACAGAAAGTGTGCCCGCTTTGTGCACCCCTAGTCCCCGGTGCACATGTAGCGCCAGTGTTATCCCAAAAGGGCATTCCCTCATTTTCATTGGGGCGTGGCCCCCTGCAAATGAGGGATCCCTTTACCACTGTGCCCGCTCATTCACTGTAATAGGGCTCGCTATCCCTGTTTTCGCATTGTGCACCTATCAGAGAAATTTCATCCTATTATGAAGAATGCACTGCCCTCAGGGAAGCCATAAGCTCATGCTGCCCTCAGGGCAGCACATTCAAGTGAAATACAGAGCAACTGTTTCAAAGCTGATCATGTTTCACTGAGCAGCAGCAACTCACCTGTACTTTTCAGAGCGGTCAGAAATCCGCTTGCAGGCAGTTGCAGTAAGAGACTGTACCGGCCTATAAGGGGATGTCTGGGGACCCAAAGGACCCCCTTGCCTCCTTTCAGGAGTTTGTCATCAGGGGGCAGACTGACAGTGTTCCATCTTTTGGTGTGGCACTTTCAGTACGCCTCCTTACAGCTTGTTTGCCTTTGTGCCCACATCCATAATAAAGCATGGGCGCAGAGGCAAATAGGCCCCTCATTTGCATGGGGTCACACCCCCATGCAATCCAGGGATGCCCTCTTGAGATAGCGCTGGCACTACTAGTGTGCCAGCGCTAACTTTGTTATAGAAGGCGACGCACAAGCATCTACAGCCCCTTTTACAATACCAAAGTGCCCCAAGGGCACATATGTCTGTTGCACATCTGGTAATGGGGGTGTGTGGAGCACACCTATTTTATCTGATTAACAGTCTTATCAACCGGTGCAGCAATTGTATAGGTTTGTCACGCCTATGTTCAATTAACTGGTTATGATGGGTTAAAAACTCATCTAGTTGCGCACTGTGCACATGGTGTTATCCTACACCTTAAGTATTCGTATTCATACACTTCTTTAAACAATTGCTTATCAGTTATTTATTTTCATAATCTGATTAATTCACATTATCATCACTAAATTCATTATTTGTACATATGTTCACTTTCAATCACATTTTATACAATTCGTTGTTTAGTGATATTTCCACAATATAACCATTGATCATTTTTCACATTTTTTCTTCATTTTTTACTCCTTGCCCAATGCATTTCGGTACCAACTGGTACCTTCATCAGGGGCTGATCTGAAAACATAAAAAGGTAAAACCGTATAAGTGTTGTGTAATCAATTGCCCATGGATGTGTCAACTTATGAATATTTGCAATGTCCTACCTGTACGTGGTGTTTTTATTTGTAAGTAAACTGTAAAATAAAACCGTAATATCTCATGTTAAGTGTGAGTCGTGAGGATTTAATACTTAAGTCAATGCCGTATAGTCTAATTCATTGGGCTTACCTAATGACTGAAGCTTGTTTGTCTCTGGGAAAAATACATGAGAGCCCTATGGTTAGTGCTACTCGTGCCTATTTATCAGTAGACACCATAACATGAAGACGATATTAGAAGCGATAAGATCCTACCTGATCTTCAATGGTTGTAGTGACCTATCGATACATAATGTGATACTTTAGGCATGCTTTAGAGTCACATATTTGACTGTATGTCAACTGTGTAATTTTTAAACATACCTGTGAAGGTATGTATTTCAACCTACAAGAAAAGAAACGCATAACGTAAATAATGTTATGTCACTCAAGTGCGCCTCAATAACTTTATCAGGATTACGCCAGTTTCTGTTAAATACCTGTATTCTTGTTTGTCGGCGCTCATAAAAACGCTGCTCGCTACACGAAAAGTTTGCAGTGATTGTTCTCAGCTAAATTGGCGCCATACTCCTATAATCGCTAAACATGTTGCACATCTGAGCCACTTTCTATAATTCGTCTCCAGGAGCACCAGGCCTATTCATTTTCACATTTCATGCCAAAGTATTGCACACAGTCTGTATATTCTCTCCATCTTTATCCTATCATATTCCTTAATATTTACCACTGTGTTTGACTCAAACACTTATGTTTTTTATTTCTGTTTCAGGCATTCACTGCCCTTTCCATGCCCCTATAATTTATATTTACCACTCATTTTCTCCCCATTAATGTATCATCACCACTATTTCTACTTCTATTGGCACAATTCAACCGAAAAATGCAGCTTTCTCCTGGGCTTATTCCCCATGGTAAATTGCACGTCTCTATCATATCACCTGCGTATATATGATCAATATGTAGGTATATCAATGAAACTATTCTTCATCGCTAGTGGTTAATGAGCACACCCTTATTGGAAGTCTGCCCATGAAATGCCTCAATAACATTATTTATCTTTCTAATGAAATGACATATAAACCTACCGATGACACCTTACTAATGTATACCATGGAACACAAATTGTTTCTAGGTCAAGCCTTTGAAACAACTCTAGCTGTCTTTCCAGATTATTTTTTTCTAAAAAATGTATACATAATATGCATACATGTGAAGGGATTTTGGTCAGTCGGCTTCATTCATTGAGCTTTTGAATTCTCATTCAAATTGTATCCCACCCACCCCAGCATACAGCATGGGGCAATGGGTCAGCCTGAGCTACTGGCTCCCTTCATTTTGAGAGATGGCACACAGCATATGCACATTGTTCACATCTGCTTAAAAATAGTTTCTTTCTCCTCAGTTACAAAGCTCTTTCACAGATAGTTTATGTTTTTATTTTTGTATAATATCTTTTAAAAACGGCTATATATTTTCTTTCACTTCAGATGCCCAATTATATAGTGATTTATTTCCTGCCTCCTTTTTCATGTTGCTGTTAACAAGTATTTATTTGACTTTGTGACATTATAGCTGCCTGTAATTTGAGTGACTTGTTGGGTAATGATTTCTTCCTGTCGCTTCATAAAAAGTAATGGTAAAATTCATGACACAACTGAAAAGCAAGCTTTAAAAAAAAAAATCACTAGAAAACCAGACACATCAATGAATTTGTTTTTAAATTCAACAGTTTCATTGCATGCCTGTGATGGCGACCTTCATGTGGTGATATGTATTATTTTCCATTTTTGTGGTATATGCGTGCAATAAAAAAAAGTAACAAAAAACATAACCATTCCACCAACCTGCCAAGTTCAGACCTATTGGTTTTGCCTGCGCTTCTTTCTTTATTTCATAAATCATCTAATGCACTCAAATATTTATCTTGCTTTCCTTGCTGCCCTTTCATATTTTTAAGCCACCTTTATGCCTACAGATCTTATTGAAAGAAAACTTTCCTTTTTGGCATTTAAACTTCAAGTCCATTTGTGGACACCCAACCATGGTATCAAGATATTTCCCAGAAGAATGGCGGACTGTTGGCGCATCCTCTATTCGCTTAAATTGAAACAAGTTCCAAGCCTAACATTGGTGTATAGATTATCGATGGCTTCTGAGTTATTTCCATAAAACTACAGATTCCGGTCATAGAGCAAAACAAGCAGAGAGAGGAGGCATACGTTCTTTAAATACCCTTTTCTGCTATATGCCTTGGAAGTCCAGTCCAGAGTCCTGCTTTTTAGGTCCATAAATAGCCTTATCAATGCATAATCACAAACGGCAGCTTTGGGCAGATAAATGGAGGGTCCTATTCCCCCCAAACAGAGTAGTGCAGCTACTAGCCACAACACAGCTCATTGCCCACTCAAAGTACAGGATATGGCGTATGACTTCTTTCAAAGACGGAGAAGCAGTTAAAGAACCACTGCCTGCCTTGTCTGCTTTTGTAGTTTGTAGACCAGGTGCGATATTTCACATAGTATCCCTTTGGGGGAGGGGCATGTGTACAAGTTTTTTGCGACTCTGGGGCACTATTTTACTACAAAAAATCCTGCAGATGCTTCCATACCACTTCTGAAATAGTAAGGCAACAGAGCTATCTTCAAAGGGTGTTCCCTCATTTGCATGAAGACGAAGACCCCTGCAAATGAGGTTATCACTTTGCCACTTCGCCCATGCTGCATTATGGATATGGATATAGAGGCATACAGGCCCCTAGGAGAATCACTGACAGTGCACCACAAAAAGCATGTTGCACTGTCAGTGTGCCTCCTTTCGCCAGCGCCCTAGATGGGGAAAGGGGATCTAATGGACCCAGGGGACATCCCCCTACAGACAGATGCAATCACTTTCTGCACTTGTCTACAATGCTATCTCGCTTACCTCTTTAAACTACAGGTACCATGACACCTGCACTGTGAAGCATGGAGTAGATTGTAAAAAGACAGTCGGTATTTCACTGAATTCGCTCTCGACAGGGCAGGTGCAGCTTCATCGCTACACTGAGGGCAGCACATTAAATGTAATTGAGTGCAATGCTCATGTTTACACCAGGCAAACCTGTTTAAAGGTGTGCCGTGGTGTAAATAAGAACAGTTACCTATCTGTAGTACAAGCCCAGATACAAACTCGGAGTTCATGTTCACAACTGAGAAGACTACTTGTTTTTTTTGTAATCAGACCCACAGTCCTGGTCTGCACTAGATGAACAATAAGAGGGAGCACAAAGAGAGCAGAATCTCAAATTGTAATTGACATCCACTTACTTATTGTCTTAAAAAATACATTAAGAGAGTGCATTTCATATTCACAAGATGATTAAAGTTTCCAATTTTCATTCATTTATAGGAGGGATAACTTATTTTGGCAGTATATTTCATCATGTAGTTACAAAAACGACTACAAAAAATGTGAAGATATCTTGTTAAGCACCACTTTATTCCGCTGTCAGAATATATCAAGAGTACAAAAGTGGTTACGACTGCTTCTCTGTGGCTAATAGACTTCAGATAGACCCTAAGTTGTAAAAGCTGTACATGACAAACTCAAGTTTAATGGAAAATGGATTCTCTCGTGAAAAATAACAAGAAATGTTGCCATTGCTCATGTGGGATATGTTACTCAGTCTCCTGAGCTCCTTTGGAAGGGCATTCAAAACAAATTACTCCACAACAAAATGCCTCTCTCAATGCTTTAACAAGAAGATATACTTACATCACTTCTGAATTAAAACAAATGAGTTTTAAATCTTGCAACAGTGCCCCCGCTAAGTTTTAGTGAGTACCTTGACACATTTTTTATCTACAGCACTCTTTGTGCCTCAAGGAGTCCTGCCCCTAGAATCTGATCAACAGCAGCTATACCCATGCTACAGAATGTCTTACACTAGAATAGCACCAGTGGAATTCTGAAGGCATTTGTTACCTGGAAAGCAACACAACTTGGACCTGAGCAGAAGAATTTCCAGCAATTGGGAAGCTCCCTGGGCTTTGTAAGAATCAAGACAAAGGACCTTGTGCAGCATTATCCCAAGTGCTGTACACATTCTAGTTTGATAAGCTCCACCTGTAGTACTGGAGCTGCAGAATTCAAGTCAAAAGTGCAATGGTACGCCAGTCCATTATGCACTTTAAATAACATACTTGGTACTTGGATCGGCAACACTATTATTTTGAGAAGAATCATACGGGTACTTTTAGAGGAAGTACTGACATGTGAAGTGTGTTCATGAAAATTTATCAGTTCCCTGGGAACCTTGTTCACTGAAACTCCTGGCATGTAAGTAAAGTATTTATTGTGTGATTATTTAAAATCTTACAATATTTTAAAACAACAAGAATTCATATTATAGCAGTACATTTAGTAAAAACATATATAACTTTAGGATAAAACATACACAATATTAGGTTAATCAAAATCATCTATATTATAAAAACATCAATTCATAATACATACTTCTTAATACTGACAAATCATTCATTATTAACTTATGTTCCCTTTTCCAATCAGTCTGAAGGATCTCATTTCTTTCTTATCATTAATATAAATTTAGCAAAAGCCAAATTCAAAACTAAGTCATTTGGTTGTAAACATCTTATAAGTGCTTTTCTACATGTCCGCATTCTGCGGATGTTAAAATGCCACTTAAGCACAGTTTTTCTTTCTTTCTTCCTTCAGATTTGTATTTTCTTCTCCCAATGTACATAAACGACAAAGCATCAGTTCTATTAATTAAAGCCATAGTATTACATCACTTTATCAGGGAAAGAGGCCAAAATGTGCTTTAAAAAAGTGTTTTTTAGTTTCAAAGACCAAGGGGTTTCTAAATATGACTGAACCTTCAGTAGTGACCATGCGTCACATCTTTTTGCAAAGATGTCTTTGTCTTTATACAACGATAGGTGATTTGTTATTTTATTAATCGTTTTTTTAAATGATTCTGAGGTTATAGGCATATCCCAAATCTCATAAACTGAATATTCATTCAAGGCAGCTTGTAAATATTTCCATAATTGAGATTCCTGATTTGTTTGTATTTCCTGCTACAGCCAATTTGACATTTGATTGACATTATCCGTTTTTATTCGATTCCACACTTTTATAAATTAGCCTTCCCTTGCAATTAGCTAATTAGTTAGCCCAAATTCTAATCTAATTTGGACAGGCAATGCGTTGTAACAAAGGTGAAAAAGTGATTTGAAGGTTTTTGTCACAGAGTTATTGATAGTTATAGAGTCTTTCACACACAATGCTTCACTTCCATATGTTCGCGCTGGTAATAATTTTGCAAATATTACTTTTAAAAATGGGAAGTAACTCGGTCCCCCTGGACTTTTGCAAAGTTCTAAAGGCTGAGAGTAAAGTGTTAGTTTTCCTTTGCATTTTGACCTTATGCAGGTTAAATGAACCTTTATCATCAAAAAGAACTCCCAATTTGACATTTGATTGATATTATCCATTTTTATTCGATTCCACACTTTTATAAATTGGCCTTGCCTTGCAATTAGCTGATTAGTTAGCCCAAATTCTAATCTAATTTGGACAGGCGATGCTTTGTGACAAAGGTGAAATAGTGATTTGAAGGTTTTTGTCACAGTGTTATTGATAGTTATAGAGTCTGTCACACACACTGCTTCACTACCATATGTACGCACTGGTAATAATTTTGCCAATATTACTTTTAAAAATGGGAAGTAACTCGGTCCCCCTGGACTTTTGCAAAGTTCTAAAAGCTGAGAGTATAGTGTTAGTTTTCCTTTGCATTTTGACCTTATGCAGGTTAAATGAACCTTTATAATCAAAAAGAACTCCAAGATATTTATACGATCTAACTTGCTCTAGCTGCAGATTCTAGAGGTACCATTTGTGATTATTCTTTATACCTGGCTTTTTGTTGACTTCCATAATTTTTGTCTTGTTGTCATTTATAACCATAATGGACCGGCAGGACCCATGGGGCTGTTTCGTGAGCGGCACAATTGGATTGACATTAGGGGCTAGATGTAGGTAATTCCGATATACCTACTCTTAAATACCGAATTTTACCTATTTGGTATTTAAGAGTAGGTAAATAGGAAGGAGGCAGATGTAGGCAATTTCAGATTCAGAAATACCGAATCTGTAACATTCGGTATTTACCGATTCTGTAAATACAGAATCAGTATTTCCCATTGATTCCTATGGGCTTTGAAGGCCATAGGATTCAATGGGAAATACCGATTCTGTATTTACAGAATCGGTAAATACCGAATCCTGCAAGGGTGCAGGGGGTGTCACTTTGACACCCTCTAGCACCCCAAGTACAGGCTTGTGTGACATGTGGCACACATACATGCCAAGGGCATGTCTGTGTGTCACATTGCACAGGTGTGCATGCACAGATGTGCATGCACACCTGAATTCGGTATTTTACCACACAATAGGATTGTGTGGTAAAATACCGACTCTTAAGGGCCTGTGGCACTGTAAACTGTGCCACCTACATTTGGAATTACAGAATCGGTATATTTACCGATTCGGTAATTTACAGAATCGGTAATTTTACCGAATCGGTAAATATACTGATTCTGTAATTTTCAGCCCCCTACATCTGAAAACCCTAATACCGGTCGGAAACGGCCGAAATCGGCCGTTTCCGACCGGTATTAGGGCTCCTACATCTGGCCCTTGAAGTCTTGGTTACCTATTTTTCAGCCCTACAACCTCTGGGGATTATTCCTGGATATATTCCTCTACAGATTCTCTGGCCCCCTTCAAAACTTTGGAGATAGTCGCTGCCCAGCAATATTTAATGCTTTAATGCCATAGTAATCTTTACTGAATTTTCCATTATTATAAGTGTTCCTGCCTGGACATATATTCCTTGGCCTTCTGTATTTGTAATGTGCCTCCAGCTTTAGGCCTTGCTTGGATTTGTTTCCAATCGTTATTTAGTGCTTGGTGTCGATTTATTGTAGCTATATTTTGTATTTTCTATTTATTCTCCACCTCTTTTTGATTCTGAGACAGTTTGTATAGCCCTGCCCTACACTATAGTTTGCATTTTTATGGTTGATGGCTACTTCCTGGCCACTTAAAACGATAAAGCCTGCGCCCTGATGAAGGAAGCCACAAGCAGTGGCATTTCCGAAACGTGCGTCAGCACTTTTTCTCCCTTGTTGTCATATTCATGATTTGTGCATTGTCATTGTAAATTTCCAGTTTACTGTTTTTTATTGTATTATGTGGTTACTTTACTGCATATTGATGTGTTGATGTTTTCTGGTCATGGTGATTTATTAGTTAGTTAGTTTCTTGTTTGGTGTGGTTAGACTGTCCTCCTTATAGGGCCCATTTTCTGTCCTGTGATCATTAGTTTACTGTATATATGACTGTTGTTATTGATTATGTGTTTCTATTTATGTATCTAAAATATTTATGAAAAAATGTTTCTATCAAAAAATAATGATGATGAATAAATAACTGTGATTTGAATTGTTCTGTGGGTGACAACTTTTATACTTGGAGCTTCTGCCCACTTTTTTTTAACTCAGTGAGGATTTCCGCATTTGTTCTCTTCTTGTATTTTCCCTGGCTTGCCTGTTTCCTTTGAACTAGTTTTTCAGGGTCCCTCTCATGTTTCCTTGTTGTCATTTATAACCATGCCATTAGCTTGAGAGTAACTTGATATCCTGTTTATCAGCCACGGTAGTCTCACCTTAGTTTGACTTAACAGAATAAAGTAAACTGCATATAATAGATTTGAAATACAGGTATAGCTAATTTTGGTGGATGTGCATTCACTTCATCCAAGCCTTGTGTTAGGTCTGATAAAAATAGATTGAAAAGCAATGGTGTGAGAATGCACCCTTGCTTTACACCCAAAGTAGTTACGATTTTTCTTGAAACACAAGAACCATCAGCTATTCGAACTCTAACCCAGGTATCTGAATAGAGTAGTTGGATGATTTCAACAGGGGGCTGGTATTCCTTGGGCTTTTAACTTTTTCCAATGTAACTGTCCATGCACACCATCAAAAGCTGATTTAAAGTCTATAAAACACAGATAGATCAGTTACTTCTATGCTGTATATTTATCTATTAACACCGATAGAGCTAGGATGTTTGTTGCACTTCGTAAACCTTGTATGAAGCCCGTGTGGTTAGGTGGAATTATCTGGTTCTCATTTGCCCATGGAGTTAGGTTTGAGAGTAGAATCCCGCAAAAAGTTTGGCATCTGTATCTTGCAAAGTAATTAGTCGGTAATTGCCAGGTTGAGCCAAATCACCTTTTTTTTATTCAGGAGCAATTAACAAGACCTTCCATGACTCTAGTATAGACGATACTTCAACAATTTTTTTGAATACTTTGGTAAGGTATTCAGCCCAAAGAACGGGTTTCTCCTTGAATAAAGCAAATGGTATCCTATTAGGGCCGGGAGCACCATCTTCTTGTCTTTTGATTAATTTACACACTTGATTTTCCATTGTAAGGATTTTGTATTCTAAATTCTTAATTTCCATCGTTATGTCATTAGGCCGAATGACATTTTGTATAATCTCCCGGTTACTATTTAGGTGCATAGTTGTAAATTCTATTCAATCAGCTTCACTTAGTGTAGATGACACCGTTGTTTTGGTTAGTTGTGATTGGCTATTTATCAATTTCCAGAAATCTCGAGTTAGTCTTTTTACTTGTAAACAGCTCGTTAGCCCAGAGTGTTTATGTTGCTTAATTTTTTTTCCCAAATTACCTTCGGTAAGTTTTCAATTTGGATCGTATGACCATATCATCCGGAAGCTGTTTTAAAAGTCTTCGTAGCATATCACGAGTTCTTTTTAGTACACAAGTTACGTATGATAACTTGATATTATTTCTCCCTTCATCTTGATCACTTAGTTATTTATGAGAAGCGTTTGAGACATATGTGGCTTCTAATTTTTTTATCAATTGCCGTCAAAGATTCCTCTTCAAGGTTTTCCCTAGCCTATTTAAGTGCTAGTAAGTTGGTAGATACTTTGGGCTCATATTTCCTGTACAGTCTCCTATAATTAACTGTTTCCAGGTACAATTGGAAGTTTTTTATGATGTATGCATTGCAACTTTATGACCAATATTTGCTGGCGATGATCACTTGTCAATTTGATAGGAGGATATCTTGTTGAATAAGTTCAAAGATGCTATTGTGTAATCAATCCTTGATTTATTGCCATGTGATTGATATGTCCATGCAGGTGGTGTTTCTTTTAGGATCCTGCCATTTAGAATTCTCAATCCCGGCGATTCTATATCCTTTCAAAGTTTTACTTCGACTTTACCACCTTGTGAACTTCATACCATAGGTGATGACTGTTGGGTATTGCTCATAGATGATTCTGCTGTTCAATTGAGCCATCTCTTGGATAGGACAGTAGCAGGTTTAGATTAAAATCCCCTGAAATGATATATTCAGTATGTGGGTCCTCAATCATTTGCTGTAATGCAAAGTTAGTGAGATTTTTTGCCATGATCTTCCTTGTTCTTAAGTTAGGATGAATATATTCATTTACGAGTAATAATCTTTTTACTCTGGGTTTTTTCCATGTATCGTAACTTCGGTATTGTTGATTAGGACTACTTGTTCGTGATCCAGTTTCAAATCTAGGGCTATAAATGTAGCTAAGCCCCCAATTGTGCACCCATATTCGCTATGTTTAATTGCCGGCGCAAAATATCATTTAAAACCTTCCAGCATTATTGATTTGGATGCCCAGGTTTCTTGATAAAATATAATCTGAACGTTGTTAATCATTGTAGCAAGATATTCCTTTTGTATTTTAGAGTTATTTTAGAGTGTACCTCATTTATATTTAATAGCATAGTCTAATAGTTTCGCTGTGGTTATGTATTTCTTCCTTATATTGCTTTATGTTATTCTGTCAAGGTTGAGTTACCCCATGGAGGACTGCTGTAATCCATCTTATCTTCAATTTTATCAGCGTTACTTCTTCAATCTGATTCACTATTATTGATTGGTTATCCTCGGGGTTCTTCAATATTGAGAATACCTGTTGTTTTATATTTGGTTAATATTCTGCTCTCTCATGTGATGTAAATGGGGTTTGGTATGCTAAGGGGGGTGGTCTACTAACTATTATTCCCCATTTAAAAGAAGTTTTGTTCTCACTGATGATTAATTCTAATATATATGTTGAATTGCGAGTTATTAATGTCATTTCATGATTATCTTCTTTGTTTGGTGCAAATTCAATGGCTTCTATAGTTTTGCTCTAATTTTTTTCCAAACAAGGGATTGCATTAAAAAATCATAAAATATTTCCTCGATTTAAAATACCTTGTCTACCCATAGACTGAAATTGTGGGTTAAATTTAAGTCAGGCATTACTGTCTTTTGACGTTTTCTTGTTTCTATTGACTTCAATAGTTATATGTTCTTTCTTTGCAAAACTCTTTTGTATGTTTGTGCTCTCCATCAAACCCTTTGGGACCTGCTATACAGGCTAATTCAATCTATCATAAAGCTGTTTTGGACTTTGCTGGACATTGATAGTTTGTTGTATTGCAAGTGTAGAATATCCATCCCTTTTAGCAATTTATTTCAGATCATACGATCTTTTTTGTTTGTCATTTTATTTTGGTGATACAGGGATCTCAGGAACAGTTATCTCCTGTATCGGTCTATAGGTTTCATGTAACAGAATTTCTATCTTTGTTTCATTCATATTTATCCCTTTTAAATCTGTTTCATTGGATTGTGTTTCACTTTTTTCATTTTCCGGAGGTAGATATATTTTTTATTTGCGTGGCACACTATTTATTTTGTGTTGCTCAAAAGGAATATTTTCAGTCTGGTATTTATAGAATAGAGTTTATTATTTTTCGTTTTTTTCATTAACTTTACTGTGATGTTTGCTAGACAGTTTCAAATCTTGCTTCCCAAACATCTAATTATTTTGTTTTAAACTGTCAACACTATTCTGCTTTTGTCCTATTGTTTGGTTTTGTGAAGTGTTCATCCTTTTAGACCTCTTTCTAGCGTTTCATAGTATTTTCCTCTAGTTTTGTGTCATGCTGAAGAACGGAAAAGTTGTTTCCTTTACTCCTTGGTCTGTTCTTGTCTACTCTAGTAGTGAAGCCATGAATTGTTGATTAATGTTTTGAGTTTTCTTCTCTTGCTGGAGTTCTAGACCTATTTCCATTATTTCCTTTTGTTTGTTTGACGTTCCACATTGTAAGGTTAATGGGTTTAATTGATGCATCTTAGTTTCTAAATTTATACGTCTAGTTGGTTCGATACACCCTATATTTCCCCTTTCTGTTTTTTATTAGACCTTACGCTATGTAGACTCAACTTTAGATCCTCAAGTATCGTGCTCATCACATCCGGTATTGTGGCGAGTTTATTGATTAATGGAGCACACGTACAATCTAAATATGAGGCTGTGGCTTGTGTTTAGGCTCGCAATATCAAGCCATTTAGTGTTGCCAATTTCTGATCTATACTGGCCACTGAATTTGCCATTGCATTAAGCAGATCAATTTGTACCTCCATTTTATTTGAGTGACACGTAAAAGCTTCCAATGTCAGCTGTGAGGTTCTGTAAAATATGTCCCATAAGGCCCAAGATCATGCTTAACGGAAGTTAGTAGATTTTGATTTTGTAAGCATTCTCAATTACATTGTGAGGTGTCTATAAAACCAGTAGAAGAATGTAGTTGTTCTTCATCTTTCTTTTTTTCCACATTCAAATGATTTATATATAGGCTATCTGGTTTTAGGTTTAAACCTATAATAACTGATAAAACCCCACCGAAAGGAAAATAGCAATCACCGGTGTAAACATACAAAACACTGAAAAAACACCTTTGCAAACATAAACTAAGTGCTATTCAAAGAAAGGAAAAGATGAGTGAAAGATACATTTTTATTTCTTGGGGATGGGGCCAATACAATATAACTTTATACAAGTAACATCAAGAAAGGCTGGCCTAACATTGTTCTGCTTGAGTTTTGTTGTTTTAGGGATGTCACTGAAACATTGTCTCTTCTTCCTTCTGCTTTTTTCAGTTTTGTGGTATTTGGTCTAAAGGTGCAGTTTTTAGAATCATGTTTTAGATCTTATTTAGTTATTTAATAAACTGTAGAGAATCGGGAAATATCAAAATAATATTTGATATTTTGGCTACTCCAAAGCTGTAAGTTATCTATGTTTATTTTAGTTTTGCATTCTTGTTCCAGATGCTCCTTAAGTTCCTCGAAGATCTCAAAAGAGTGTAAGCTGTTCTCCATATCCAAACTTTTCCCTGATTTTGAGCCACAGGTGTTCAGAGTTCCACTCATTTCCTTGTGATGTGATTCATGAGTACCCAGTGGTGATGGATTGTGATTTAATCTGAATAATTTTAGGAAAGGAAGGCATTCATTCCGTCTCAATGATATACTTTTTAATTTCCACGTTTACTCCCAAAGAGAGTAGAACCCTTAATATCAGGACTTTCTGAGGATTATTTATAGGTGTGTCAGGTAGATCTAGATATTCTTGCATCATTTGTATTGTTGATGCTATTGTAGGCATTTCCATATCGGTAATGTGCCTCCCTTGGTCACATTCATTTCCCTCTATCACCTGTTGATTTAAAGTAGGTACACTTTGTAGGTCTTGACATGCTGCCTGCCTCTTAAAATCTGGTTTAATCGGTGATTGAAGATTAGTTGACTCTCCATCCAACTCTATTGTTAGCATAGCTCTAATAGGATCTTTCATAAAATCACATTTTTGAGAAATTTTTGTTCATTTTTCAAACATGCAAGTTATCGGCGAAATTAAAGATTGATTTCTCCCAGTGACTTCTGCTTTAACTTTTTTTGATGTTGTTGGAATTTGGAGATTCCTTTTTCTTCCTGTAGGGAGGAAAGGTAGTCTTTCTTTACCATAGCACATGCTTCTTTGCTGCAAAGTTAGTTTACCTACCATAGCTGGATTTATCCCAGTCAGTAATAATAATAGTAGTACTGTTAACAATAATAATGATAATAACATTTGGTCCACCAGTTAAAAAATGGCTGTAATTAAACATTATCGGGTCTCAGTCCTCCACAGTGCCACAGCACTTCCCTCAATCCCATGCAGCAAGGACGAACATTCAGAGGGTATCAGCGTGAGAAGCAATCCCTACGGCCAACAGACACACTCCACCAGGGGAGAAATCGGGTGGGATGGGCCAGTAGCTCACATCGTCCTCCTCCGCAAGACCTGGCGAATAAACCAAAGGTCCCAGCCTCCAACCTTCAGTGCTGCCTTCCCGCCCGCCCGTTCCTCTCCTCGATGATCCATTGATCTGGCACTGCAGTACAGACAGAACAGAGTACAGAACAGAGCACAGGCCCCCAAGAGTGCAGTACACTCACACTCACCACGCCTATCCCAACCGCTGCCTCCAAAACAGCCTCCAAAGCAGCCCAGCTAGAAACAGATGGGATAGTCGCAGTGGCAATCGGGCGAGCCCAAAGCCACACTCTCCGGCGCAGCAGCAGACATGAGCGGGCAGGAGTGAGCCGACGGAGACCCAGCCTCTATGCCAGTTAAACAAATCGGGGTGGATGGAAGGTGAGCTGACAAACACAGTCCTTCAGCTTCACTCCCCACTGTGCACTGTGCACTGTGCTCTCGCTGTTCGTCCCCCTGGCATGTGAGCTGTAGTACTGCCTGCCAAATGTGCATTAGCACTTCTGCCACTTGAGCATATAATTATTTCATGAACATTATCAATCATTGCTCTTAGACAGCACACCGCCAATTGAAAAGTTGCATTTCTAGCACCATACTACTAGCACTTCCACTAGCAGCAATCCCAGCATTTTAGCGACAGCAGAGCTCTAAATTGGGCATAATCTATAGCGCATTGAACAGTAGCACCACTAACACTTGGTCACAAACCCTGTCATACACTTTTAGCATAAACATTTCAACCACAGCTGAATAGTGTAAAACAATAATATTATATTTGATCAGCACCTCAGCTGAAGGCTGTCACACAGAAAGGGGTGGGCTGAGTTGGGTGCACCATCTGGCTGAAAGACCAGGTGTAGTGACTATCTATTGCTGCAAACAGATGGTGGTTGGCTGGATGGAGGATTGGGCAGAAGGCATTGTGGTCAAATTCACAGGGAAGTGTTGATCAAATGGTTGATTGGGTGAAGGACCAGACCACATACCATGCCGTGCTGCACATTGCAGAAGGTTGATTGCAGCTTTGTATGCTAGGATTTTGGGTTAAGCAAAAGACACACAATTGATTGACGGAATGCAGAACAAATCAAAACATTCACCCCCAGTCAAGAGACCTGGGTTAAATCCATCATTCTTTTGCTCACCATGCCACCCCAGATTAGACCTGGCCATATGCAAATCAGTCTTGACCCTGTGCCTCATGGGAACAGTCCAGCCCGAACTGCCAAGCCAGGTCCTCCCTGGACCAGAAATAAGCATCCTAGGACTGGTTTCGGGGTTTCACCCCTCTTCAGCTAGGATAGCTTGATTCCAGTGGCACAGTGAGCCCAGGACCCACGTCTGGGCATACCTGACGCACTTAGGGCAAAAAAGCAAAAGACACACAATTGTTCTCTTTGCATTGGATTTTGGGTTAGGCTGAGGGACTGGCACAAGTCAGAGTGTTGCACATGGACAAGGGTCATGGACAAAGGTGACCAGGCTGTGGCTTGCCCAGACTTCACACTACAGAAGGCCATGTATCCAAATTCCCATCCATTCAACCACACTATGCATTGTTTTCTTTCATTCCCATTGAGGGCCCCATTGAAAGAATTCAAAAAAATGCAGCGTAACGCAGTGATTTGTTAATGCTTTCTTGCACCTGGTGCAGAATCCCTTAAGACAACATGAATGCGTCGTATTTACAATATGGAGATTCATGGTGCAAGTTTTCAAGGATACCTCAGAAATTCTGATGTTTCTGTGTGAAGGATATCGCAAGGCATCTGGCGCAAATGTGGTGCATTGCTGTAGTTGGTCAGAAAACGGACTCAACTACAGCAATGAGTCAAAAAAGAGGCGATTAGTGAGTTTATACTGACGCAAGTAACCTACTGTATGGAGACCAATATAATAGTGTTTCAACAGCTGACAAACTCATCTTACGCTCTATTACATTGGTCCTTTATGTCAACCATACAAGTGGTCATAGTGTACTTATATTTACCACTATGCCAATGTATGTGTGACATAAATAATTCATGTAGTGTGACATGTACTGTGTTGCCTACCTTCAATGTGCTCTTACCTGTTGGGGGGATGTGATGTCCTTGCAGATTACGTTGTTGGAAGGGACTTCAGCTGGTTAGATTTCTATTCAGGGATCAATGTGGCATTCCTAGGCCTGAGTTTAACAGGCGAATGGATTTAAATGCATTTAAAGTGCAGCGGCCTGCTTCCTGAAAATGCATATCTTTTAGAAAAATATCATAAATACCACTGCATCAGTTTTACGGGGGAGTTCCCAATGGAACACCTACCATGCATATATTATAAACTACTGCGACACAGCCAATTCCGTCGCTGGAAAACCGGACACATCCAGACCAAAAGTGACATATCTCCAACATTGCAAATATGGAGCAAATGAAGCACCACCATTGCGTCTAAAAAAAGTGATGCAATGGCGGCGCAAGGCAGCACTGGGGGCTTGTAAATGAGGGCCCTGAGAGTTCAAGGCTTGGCCTGTGGCCAGGCACATTACTCAGCTCACCATCTGGTTGCCTAACTTGTGTGCAATTTATTTGCATGAATCCTTGTAACCCCAAAGAGCTGCAGACTAGGCACTTATATTTTCGGCCAGAGGACACAACTCAGCAATAAGAACATTTTATTTTTCAGATTTAGAGGGCTGTATAGATCTCTTTGACCTTCAAACACCATAGAATCCTGTGGGTCAGGAAATGCCAGTACTCTCACTGAGGCCCCCCTTTAAATGCTTTCCTTCAGTGTAGATTGAAAGCCTTGCATTGCATTACAGCAGCTACAAAATTATCTTTTTGTGGCAAGATTGTGCTGGCAACATTCATGACTCTCACAAAGGGCGATGTGGGAAATAACGCCGCATCTAATGAAGTTCTTTTATTTTTCTAATTTGGATCATTGAAGGGGCAGCAAATTAAAGGCTAACCATTTGAAGGCTGCCCGAAAGCAAAAACATCTGAATAAATTCCCACCAAACCAAAAAAGGCCCTTTCATGACACGTTTTTTGCAATTCCATTCAGCATTTTTACTACATTGGAGAGCCAATCTTCTATGGGTTGTTGAAAGGAAGTACTACTTTTTGGGCACTTTTCATATTTGAATATGTATTGAACATGAAACGCTGTAAACAATCCATATCTTCTTGAAGACTGTAACAATTCCAAGCGGATATTTAAAACAATGCCAAAGTTATTAGCAAACCAAAAGACCTTTTCCTTGTAAATGCAGTCACTACCAATGAGCATTGTGTAACTTCTCATGGCAGGCCATGTAGACCCTACAGTTGGGTTAGCTCAGATGTCGGGTTCGGCTGCAGACCAGGCCCTTTGGCAAGCCTCAGTTTGAACTTCGTTTGTACCCGGTACATTCATGGACTTTACCAAGATTAAACTAGAAATGATGGAATTTTTCAGGAAGGTACGTCTGAGATGGTTTTTTAGAGAATCACCTGACCAACTGCAAACGGAAGCATCTGGATTGAGGAATAAATCGTCCTTCTGCCCTCCCAATCAAAACATCTCAAAAAACATCATCACTTTCGAACGTGTAGTGATGTCATCACTGAATGTTTTGGAGAAGAAGCGTCCTTTTGTACCACACAACTTGACTAAAGAACAGAAAGAAGCAATCCGGGAACTGAAGAATCAGCAGGATGCCATCATCAGACCTGCTGACAAGGGCGGTGCAGTTGTCCTATGGTCCAAGGACCTGTATAGAGCTGAAGGAAGAAGTCACGTATACCACAAGGAGTGGTATCGCCAGATTCCCCATGACCCCACAAGTCAAATATCACAGGAAGTCAAGCTACTGGTCAATGATGCCAAAGAACAAGGTATACTAGGTCCTAAAGAATCAGAATATTTGATCAAGAAATATCCTCGGGTACCTCACCTCTACTTTCTACCCAAGGTCCACAAAGACGCCACGACACCGCCCGGTCGACCCATAGTTTCGGGGTGCGATTCTGTGCTGGAGCCAATCTCTCAATTTGTAGACGTTTTTCTAAAACCCTTAGTAGTCCAAGTAAAATCGTACCTCCGTGACACAATGGACTTCATCAATAAGGTGGAATTGCTTAGGTTTGACCCCACTAAGCAACTGATGGTAACAATGGACGTGGCGTCATTGTATACACAAATTCCCCAACAAGATGGACTGGATGTCATCGAGCTATATCTGGAAAAAAGACCACGCCCACATCGGATTCTTACCGAGTTGATTGTAGCTTTTGCCAGACTAGCACTAAAAAGAAACTACTTTTCTTTTGAGGACGAACTCTTCTTACAAGTCAAAGGCTCAGCGATGGGCTGTCCGTTTGCCCCTGAAATGGCCATTCTGTACATGGGACAGTACGAGGAGAAATTTATTTATAACAATAATCCGTTCAAGGCACATATCCAGCAGTGGCTGCGATATATTGATGACGTGTGGTGCGTCTGGAATGGAACTATTGAATCTCTGGAGTCATTTCACCTATGGCTCAACAACCGCAGCCCAGACATCAAATTCAGTTTGACCTACGATTCAAAAGCATTACCGTTTCTGGATGTAGAAGTAAAAACATCGTCTGACGGATTGATTTGTTCTTTGTATCAAAAAAAGACAGACAAAAACAACGCTCTACATTATAAAAGTTACCACCCTCGGAGTCTTAAAAACAATCTTCCCTATGGGCAATTTCTTAGGGTAAGAAGAAACTGTTCAAGAGTCCAAGACTTCGAAATTCATGGTCAAGCACTAGTCAAAAAATTGCAGGACAGAGGCTACCCAAGAAAGCTTCTCAAGCATTCGATGAAAAGAGTCAGGTGGACACCCAGAGAGCATCTACTTGAAAAGAGATCCAGAATATCAACTCAACGCTTGGTATGTGTATCTACATTTGGACCACACACTCATCCATTACAGAAAATCATCCGCAATTCATGGCATTTAGTCGAAGAGGTCCTACCCGATGTGGGGTCACCCTTGTTTGCATTAAAGAAGAATCGCAGCATAGGGGAACAGATTACATCAACACGACCCCAAAAGAAGCGCGATACCCAGAGTACCATATTTGGCGCGAATCCAGTGAAGGGTCATCGGAGATGCGGTACCTGCTCGGTGTGCAACCTGACAATCGAGGGATCGCTATTTACAGACAGTAGGCAATGTTGGCGGCACGAGGATCATACCAACTGCAAAACAAAGTTCGTGGTGTATGCCATCCAATGCCCCTGCCAAAAGGTGTATATCGGCAAAACAACCCAAGAAATCAGACAAAGAATTATTCAACATCGGTCCAGAATTAACAACAAAATTCTGACTGCTCCGCTGGTGGCGCACTTTCTACAAAAGAACCACAAGGCGGAAGAACTGAAATGGACAGTATTGTCAGTTATTAAACTGGGTGGAGGTGGCGACCCTGTAATTCGATTATCCCAGAGGGAAGCTTACCTTATACTCAAATTTGATACAGCCAACATCGGACTTAATGATCTGTCCGAAATACGTAATCTGTGAGCCCCCGTTCCCATCTCTTGTGCAAAATACGTTATCTGTGAGCCCCCTGTTTCCATCCCTTGATACCTTACTAAACCTCTGTCATATATGATCATCTTTTGGGTTTCGCTTCTGGCATGTTTCTGAGTCTTAATGCTATCTTGCAGCTCGCCTTTTGGCCACTTAAATGACCAGTACTGGATCTTGACCTTACAGTCTGGTCAGTGATGCGGAATACATGATCCCACCGCTCCTACTTTCAAATACGACTGGCGCAGGGAATGCGGACTACATGTCCCACAATTCCTAAACCAGCACGTGACTCCCAGCAGCTCCCTTGACCCAGTTCCTCACGGGCGCGGCTCATTGATGTTACACGCCGCCCGGTTGTGAGGAGAGCAGAACGACTTAGGCAAACAGTGAGTAAATCTGTTGTCCTTCCACAACAGTGCTGCGTGTCCCGTTTTCTAAGAGGTAGCGCAGATCACTTAACGCTGATTTCGGCTTCCTTCCAGGTCCGTGCCGATTTTTCAGCAGTAAGAGCCACAAAAAAAAACCTTGCAGATTTATTTGGACACGCATGGCAGACTCCTGAGTTACGCCGCGGGCGCCACACTAAATTGTGAGTAAAGAACGGGCACAAGAAAAGAACCACGCATGTATTGATATAGATATAGCGAGTGGCTTTTACAAATACAATTTCCACTCCATCCTTTAGGTTGGCCCCCGCAGATCTCCTGGAATCATTGTTCCACGTGATTCTACAACACTTACTTTCGTCCTCAGCACCCCTCTAAACAGGTAGGCAACAACCCAGGAGACACTCCTTCATTGTATAGGTCTATTCCTGCAATTTAGACGCTCCAATTGGGGGCCACTAGTCTGATACATATTTTTGTCTAGTGACAGAACTGCGGCACGTGAGAGACGCTTCACTCCACCTCAACTATCTCTGAGTGATCATTTCCAGCAATTCCCAGGTACCAATTACATTCCGCTCTTGAGTCTCGAGTCTGAGAATGTTTGGAATTTTGTAAGTAATGTCCATGTATAGCGGTGCACAAATCTTACACCACTCTTTCACTATTATTGTTTTCAGTTTGGGCTTCATCCAGTCCATGTCCTGAGGAGAACCCGTAATAACGTCGTGGTTCGAAACGCGTTGACCCTGAGCCTTGGAAACAGAACAAGGGTGCCACTAGGGCTGTTAAAATCTACACAGTGTTTTCCCTAGCTTTGCAACCCATCAATTTATTTTCCTATCCCAGGCTTAGACAGACAGGCAGGAAATGTTTTTGTATTGTTTTGTCCGCCTGTCTCATTGTACCTAACGTAAAGTACTGGTTTCTAATGTGAATTGATCATTAGATATTTGATTTACTGTTCTTGGTATTGTTTGTATTAATTGAGAATACTTTTTCAAGCACTTGTATAGCACTTGTACATTAATGCACACTTCACTTGTTTATATGTATATTTTCACTGTTTACTGATTGTCCTTTTTATGATATACACAAATGAGATTGTGTAATGTCTTTTCTAAAAATATAAAACAACTAAAATAAAACAGGTGACCCTCCAGAACTAATTCGCTGGGTGGGATCAAAAAATCTAAAAAATAAATCTGTCTGGCTATCTTGTTTTGTTTAGCATATTTGAGTGGTCCAAGCCAGTTCAGATACAGGACCCAAACCTTTGCTTTTGTTCCAATTCTCACTTTGCATGGCTAAATGCCAATCACAGTAGACCTTAACTGAACACTGGTTGGGACACTTTGTCTAGACATGGGACTTTATCCACATGCAGAGGGCTTGGCTTGACCGTGGGCTTGGCCTAAAGACTGGCCAAATGCCAGATCCTGCATCCAAATCTCACTACACATCGCTAAAAAGATTGGTAGCAGGGTAGGAGTGAACAGTCTGCCTGCAGGATCAGCCCTGCACCGAACTCCCACTAGCATGGCCGAAGTCTATGCGCTGAAGGCTTTGCCGCATGATGGGGTTACCCCCTAAAGCAACACCACTGAGAGCAAGCATTAGGTGTAGGTTGTTTAAAAGGTTGGAAACAGTGAAAAAAAAGAACATTGACATAAATTATAATACACCATCACAAAATCCTAACAGTTCACTGAAAAATAAAAGCATAATGCATGGTTTCTTATGCTCATAAGACATTACAGGATATGTAAAAACATTTGAAATTCCTTCAGGAACTCAGGTATAAGTTTACCTGTACGATTTGCTGTAAATAAAAAATAACACAAACTTTCTACAGTTATGGTTTGTTAGGAAACTATAACTCACCCAACTGCACTGCCCATGAACTTATATCTGATCTCACATTATGGAAGACATTAGCGAAGACATCGAGAGACAGTAGGGCATTCTGATTGAGACCACATCAGTATCTTGCCACATTCTGACCTTCCCTGGAGGAGCATAGCCTATGAAGTTTTCAACAGGGGAGAAGGGTTGTCCTTCCATGTGTCTGAGGCTCTCCGTTCCTTTCACAGATTCTGGAGGTTGTGATGAGGTTGGAATCAGGAAGGCACAGTAGGAAACCAGATTTTCTGCACTCTACAATTCAGTGAGTCAGTGACTCATGACGGACCACTCTGTAAGGGCTACCAACTTGGTAGGCAAAATGTGGTACAGGTGGGACGAACTCCTCGTCCAGGCAAGATGTGCTGCATCCATTACTTGTGGCTTATTACATGTTTTTCCTCATCTGAAAATCAGGGACCTGGGGCGATTACACATTTTTAATTGCGTCATACAAGAGTTGTTGGAGGGCTGTATCCTCACATCAGCTCACAATTTATCCTGGTTGCTCCTCCTCATGCTGCTGTCCACATGCCAGGTGAGAAATGAAACCGTTGTAACTGCTTTTCACTAAAACCAGTGATTCAGACCAAAGTGGGAAAGTGAACACTGAGATGGTGAACCACCTTCTACATGACATAAGAGAGGCCTGCAGGAGGTTGCAACTCCGAAGATGGGACTGGATTAATTTCTCCCTGTTTGAACATGGCTGGTTTTATGTAACTGTGCAAATTGCCCCGGAGTCTATCTAAAGTTTCCCACTTCATACAGGAATACTCCTACAGTTGTGCATTAAATATAACTGCAGTATTGTGACCACGTGGAGTACATTTGACATCAGACCATATTTTACCCTCCCTTTTCACCAAAATCCGCAATTAAATCCTTCACGTCATGCCAAATTGGCGATGTTTACCTTCATTTTCATCTACAATATTTCTTTTTATTTCACTGAAAATTGTTGTATTCAGATAAGTTGCATGGACAAGTATCCTGTGCCCATATTTCCATCAGAGTCAAGAACAGAGCAAGGATGTTGGTCACTCTAGGAAAAAATAAATTTGTCGTTGGAGCACTCCTCTTGTAATTTGGCACGAATTGACTGGTGGCCGCTGCCTTACCTCACTTTGAGGAAAGAGGGGGGTCGCTCGGCCCCCACGCACATATGGCGGGGCCCTGCTTCCCCCCTCCCCCCATTCCCTCGGCGGTGGGCGCATCCCCCCCTTTTTGTCGCATCCTTAAGACGCGGCTGGGGGGCGCACTACCACCGATTGGTGCAGGCGCCCACCGTTGACCCGGAAGCAGTAAGAGTGCTTCTGGGTCAAGGGGGGGGGGTGGCCTGAAGATTTAAAAGGCCTGGGGAGCGCAGGAGGCACCTTCTTGCACCCGCTCTCCCCAGGCTCGCTCAATGCCCCCTCTGCGAGGGCTGAATAATTTTTTTTTGTTTGTTTATTTTCCAGATTGCTGAGGCACTTCGACGAGAGGAGGAGGAGGACCGAGCGAGTCTGCGCTGGGCATTCGCGGCGTCGAGGGAGCAGCCCAGAGCCTATTGGAGGCATAGCGAGCGTACGGGGAGATAAGAAAGACCACCATAAAAGTAAGGCAGAAAACTGAGTAATCATAAAGGACGCTCCACCGGCTGCTGCTGAGCCCGATCGGGAGCCCCTAACAAGGAGGCGAGCTGGGAGCGTGCGGCGATAGCTCAGCTATTAAGGCATCCCTCTTAGCACAGTAAGCAGCGCGTCAGTCTCATAAACTGAAGGTCGCTGAGCTCGATCCTTGGAGAGGGTATTTATTTCCTCCTTTAAGAGCAGAAGGGGGGGAAACGATCGACGCTCCAGGGTGCATGTCCCTTGTCAGGTGGTTACGAGTCGGGTGGACAAGGCTTTGGGGAAGCATTTAATAAGGCAAACAACAGGCGAAGCAGGATCGGCCCCGGTTAGTGCTTGGAGGGGAGACCAGTCTTGAACGCTCCCTGCTAGCTCCATATGTACAGTTAAAGAAGGGAATTTTTCATCACAACAACTGCTTTAGAACTGCTGATTGAAGTGGGGTTAGCTTGTGGGTCATTACAGAGCGAAACAGGGTTGGCCGTGGTTAGTACTTGGATGGGAGAACATATCTGAACGCCTCCCAGTTGGCCTGTTTGAATTTTTAAATCATCAAGGTTTATAGCAGAGGGTTTTTTATTACTTTAAAAGCTGCTTTTGTTAACATTCTAATGCATGGAGCCTATTGAATGAGCAGTGAGAGGGGCGATTAAGATCACAGTGATTTTGAATGTTCATATGAATTAAGTTTAGAGGTCTTATAACTGCAAGGTCACTGTCTCTTCGAGCCTGGATTGTTTTTAACTTCTCTCTCATCGTAGACATACATTCAGAGGGCGCTGCGGATGGAGCTGCCGGAGAGTGTACGGTGGTCGTTGCGATCCAAGGACACAGGCAGGCCTGCATTTCACTGCTTCTGATGGGCCGCCGGGCTAGAGTGCGCTCGCCCAAGCACCCAGGCGAGCTGGTGTGTTGCGGTCACAGTCGCGTGGTGCTTACGGCCAGCCTGTGAGCCTCCAACGTTGGTACAGGTACAAGGCACATCGTGCCCATAAGTGTGTCATTTTGTGCAGTGTAGTCTAGTGAAGCACAGAGAAAGAATGTCTAGGCGGGGTGCAAAAAGTTCACGCATGGAACTCATGTTTCAGACCATGATGCGCAGAATGTCAGCGATGGACAGGAGATTAGGGAAAGTGGACCAGTTGGGAAGGACCGTGGCGGAGATGAGTCAGAAGTTTGAGGCGCAAACAGGGCTATTGGGGAGACCCAAGCGGGTGATAGTGCCCCCACAACCCAGGGGGGAATTAGATGTGTTGCCTAAGTGGGGCAGAGCCAAGAAGAGCTATGTTCAGGCCCCCAAGTCACGGGTAGTAGGAGGGTGACCCGGGATGGTCCCCGACGGAGTGCCCTCAGTACCTGAAGTGCCCACATCAACTCCGCCAACCCCGATAAGTATACCAGCGGCATCGGCTCCAGTCACGCTGCTGGCACCCCCAAACTTAGTGACACCGGTGATACCAGCAGTAACTTCAGTAGCACCAGGGGTACACCCTTCGCCATCCACGGGGCATGACATAGCATCACCCTCCCCGGTCAGTGAGCTCTCCGGGGTTGGTCAGGTTCTAAGCATGGGTGAATTTTTCAAATTCGCAATTCGCGAATTTGCGTATTTGCGTATTCGCAATCCGCAAAATTCGCAAACTTTCGCGAATTTGCGTTTTTTTTGTGTTCGCGAGGATTTCTGCCAGTTCGCGAGGGTTTTTTACCAGTTCGCAAACGTGAACTTACTTGTCGGGTCGCAACGGTCACGACCATGTTGTTTCTACGTCTGGTTCATCACAGCACCCTATGTTTCACCACTGCCACCCTCTGTTTCACCACTGGCACCCTCTGGTTCACCCATGCCACCTCTGGTTCATCACTGCCACCCTCTGGTTCATCACTGTAGATTATGGGGGGAAAAGCACACCTGCCCTGCCTCAACTGACATGAATTAATTTGGGGCTGATTAATGTGTCACTGAATTTGAGCTGGCACTTGCTTCCTTAGCTGTAAGTGCTTCCTGATTAATGATGAGCTTGAACTTTTGCACCTGCTAAGTGCTTTCAGTTTTGCAAAATTCGTTAGCACACCTGCCCTGCCTCAACTGACATGAATGAATTAGGGGCTGATTATGTGTCACTGAATTTGAACTTCCAGTCTGGCACCTGCTTCCTTATCTGTAATTGCTTTCTGTTGCAGTGTAATTTTTTTTAACAGGACCTTTGTGGCATACTTGTAGCTATTCTCTGAGCCTGCTGTGAGGGTCAGAGCAGGGTCATAGAATAGTTGCAAGTAGGCAACTGAACTCTGGAGGGGCCCCTCAGGAAGCACTGCAGGGAATGGTTACTAATGATGAGCTTGTACTTTTGCACCTGGTGAGTGCTTTCAGTTTTGGCAAAATAGTTTTTCTGCAATTTCGCGCGATTCGCGGGGCGCAAATTTGCGCGAGATCGAATTCGGAAACCACGAATTTGTGCGAATATGCGATTTGTTTTTTGCGGCGTGTTAGTTCCCGTGGTTTTTTGCATTTTCGCGAGCCGCTTGTAGCGCAACGAAGTGAAGTTACCCAAGCGGTCGTACATGGGCGCGGCCATCTTGTTTGCGTGACGTATTTCCGTTTCCGGGCGCTATGTGTAATCTCGCAAAGTGTGCGGCTCGCTAGTACAATTTCGCGTGTGATCGCGTGGGAAATCTCGCGCGAACTTACCCACGCGGTCGTGAACAGGCGCGGCCATTTTGTTTTTCATTCATTGCTATGGTTCTGGGCATCCTTTCTGTATCCTCTCTCAATCTCTGACATCCTTTGCTTGTTTGAAGTTTTTTTATCTATTTTACTTATTATCTATCCCTCTATTTTTCTAGCTCTATATTTTTGTGTTTTCTGCTACTTTTGGTTAATTTTAAACTACTTTTATAAACTCTTTTCTTTTCTTCTTCCCTATTCTATTTCTTATTTCTTATTTACCTTCCTTTCTGCCCAGACCATGGTAAAGGGAGCCGGGAAGCAGCCCCCGAAGGGGAAGGGTCCCGCACCCCGTGCCCTGCTCCCGTGCCCGGCTCCCGTGCGGGCATTTGAGGGGGGAGCTAGTGATGCCACGGGAGATCTTTAGCGCGGAGGAGGTGGCCGCACTGGTGTACTTTGTAAAGCGCCACCTCCCCAGGACCATCGCAGCAGGCGGCAAGATCGCAAGCGGCTACGGGCTCCGGGAGCGCCGGAAGCGGTGGGAGAAGGTGTGACGGGCCATGTATCAACACTCTCGGGTCCGGCACACCTACATCCAGGCCACCCACCGTTGGACGGATCTCCTGGACCGGGAACGCGACTTGCTCGACCTGCTCGGCGTCGAGATGCCCGGGCTTGGTGAGTAGTAGTAGCTATTTCATCACTACTCTGTTTTCTCCTGCTCTGTGTGTTATTATATTACAAATTTTTGTTTTTCATCAAGAGCAATAATGCTGCCGATTACATTGTAGGTAAATTATATTTCAAAATCTTCTGTGCATTTCAGGTGCACTGCTCTCCTTCTCAGTAGCGTTGCTACTATGCTTATATGTTTTCGATTTTGTGTTCATTTCATTGGCCTGAGAAATTATGTATGAGTGTAGTTTACAGAACTGCGTAATGCTAGACACTAAGGGGCAGATTTGCAATTACCGGCGCATCCCTGCAAAGTAGCAGGGATGCGCCAGTAATTATGCGCCACGCCACCACCACCCATGGTGCGCCGTATTTACAATGCGACGCACCATGGGCCCAAAACGTCACCGAAGCGTTACGCATCTGTGCCGTAAAGGCGGCGCATTGCTGGAGTTGCGTCACAAGGATGGCGCAGCTCCAGCAATGCTCTGGGGTGCCCTATCTCCCCAATGATGCGTCAAGCCGTACGTCTGCTTCAAGCAGGCGCAGGGTTTGAGTGATGCATCATTGCCCTAAAAGTGAATGATTAAAATCTTGTCGATTTCCCTCAGCCACTTTTAGGATGCGTTCCTGTGCAGGAACGCCCTCCCTTGCACCGGAACGCCCCCTGATGGCGCAGGGCTTTACAACGTGATGCATCTCCCATATGCGTCACGTTGTTAATATACGCCGCACCATGGCGCCTCTTTTGTTCTGCCGCTACGTCACAAAAGTCACGCAACAACGGAGCAAAAGAGCTGCAAGGGGCTTGTAAATCTGCCCCTACAGACTCAAGTCCAGTCCTTCCTTTGTACACCTGGCAATAAGAAGAAATAGTGGTGGTGGATTGATAGTTTGAGTATTTTAATGACTGGTTAATGTAGTAGGAAACTTTTTAGTGTTGTCACTTATCTGCAATCATGATAGAGTTTGTATGTCACTTCGCGTGCTGCGGACTGCTGCCTGCCAGTCCTAGGTGAACCTTTTTAGTACTTTGTTTAGTGAGTTACATAACTTTCCAAGTCGACGGTCCGCAAATCAAGCAATACTAATATCGTAGTAGACCACATGAGATAGGTCAATATATCCCGTGGAATAGTTGTCTATTTGCTATTTCGTCAAAATATTTTGTTATTGTTCTTTTGAAATGTTTGATTTGGTTGACAACAATCATCCATGTTTTCGGGTCTTTCTTTCTTTCATGTTGTACATCAGCTCCCCCCAGGGGCAAGAGGACAGAGGAGGAGGTGGTTGCTGCTGCTGCTGTAGAAGGCCAGGATCGGTCAGGCGAGGGCTCCTTTGCTGGCCCCAGTAAGTTTTAATTTTAATATAGAGTACCTATTTTTTCCTAGCGTTCCTCATTTGATTTTTTCTAAATCGTCTTTGATCTTCTTGTAGACTGTATCTAAATTCTTATCCTGCCTCTACTATGACTCCCTGTGGTAGTACTAGATTATTCTTATTAGTCTGTCTGTGTAGCTAACTAAGATTGCACAGTTGGCAAAAGGTGTCAAACGAAACTCCCATTCTAGTCATCAATAGCTCTATGAACTGAGTGCAGTCCTCTGGGATTGTCCATAATGTCTTTTCAAGTCTTCAAAATGTTTATGCTTTGACAATTCCCAACAATAAAATGCGAATGACCACCAAGAAAGAATAAGATACTACTTTACTTTTGGTTTGGATAGGAGGACAATCCATACTACTACTGTTGCAGGGACAAATCTGCACAAACAGAACTATGGACACTAAATAGTGCATTATTTATCAAATATAATAGGCGCAGGTAGACTTTCCACATACCTCAGTGATAACAGACTTTGAAGAACCCCCAATCTCCTTACTGACTAGATAGTGTGGCAGAGTCATTTAGCTCCCGAATTCATCGATGATTGATCCCCAATGATGATTATCCAACGCAGGACAAGAATACGGAGTTAGAGTCCAGAAGTGTCAGAGGCACGGACTCATGCTTGCAAATTGAAAAACCTTTTGCTCAGTCACTCTTGATCAAAAACCACAGAGTCTATTTAAGTTTTAAAGCTTTATTAAAAGTAAAAACATTTATTAAAAATCAAGTTTGTCATAAAACATAAACGGTTGATTAAAAATGGAAAAGTGCTTAGTGATTTATTTCACACATTTATTGTGGGCGAGCCGAGCCCTCACCTGTTTGAACTTTAATTTTTCTTTTTGGTGCTGAATCGTTGGTCACTCCGTCCAAGTGATGATGATCTGATCTTGCTCTTGTTCTTAGAAGTGAAGCTTCTGTCTGTTATGAGAAACATGGTGTGTGTTAAAAAGCAAGCATTCATCAGTTGTGCCGAAAAGTGCAGCAAGACAACACCCTTCCCTGGAAAAAGGGACATTTTTACTTTAGAGTAGACAGTCACAAATTATTAGATTGGTTTATGTATTCACATGTCTTCATTCCTAGACAAAATACTAGTGAGTGGTGTATGTCTATGACATCTAACATTCTTAAATGTACTTTGTAGGTGGAACATCTGGTATCGGGGCCAGCGCAGAGGTGGAGGAGGACACTTCTGGGGAGGAGGCGGTGCAAGTGCCGGAGGAAACTGCTGTGAGGGTTGCCACGGTAGTGGCGGGCAGTGGTAAGATCGT
Source organism: Lissotriton helveticus (assembly GCF_964261635.1). Lineage (NCBI taxonomy): Eukaryota > Metazoa > Chordata > Amphibia > Caudata > Salamandridae > Lissotriton > Lissotriton helveticus. The sequence goes on from NC_136070.1 coordinate 292,466,043, forward strand.
ATATTCCTTACTTATTGAGATTGCAGACTGCAGAGTGTGCTCTCTGCACGGGTGCAGTATATATGTTTTACAGTTAAGTTACTATACTGTTAAGAAGACTTTCAAATTTAGAACAAAGTTTTTGTCAACCAGGTAGTAGCCTCCTCTAAATGTACTTCAACTCAGCTGTGAATTTTTTTTGAGAATCCAAATCAGATCTGAGATGAACTTGATGGATGGAATGAACGAAAAGCGAAAGAAGGGTGTAAGTAAGTGTGGAAGGACGAGCAAGTTAAAAGTAATGATGACTGACAAAGAAGAATGATACGTGTTTGATTGGTGCCCGAGGTGGCTGGGAAGGAATATGATGCATGGCTGGGTGAAGGATGAAGCAAGGATGGGTGGAAGGAGAATAGCCTTTGTGGGTGAAACAGAAACTGTATGTGTGCGCAATATATCCTTTGGTTGAAATTCAAATGCAAGTCAAGCACGGATGTATGGCTTGCGGTTTCCCAAATAAAATGAAAAGGTTGTTTTCCCGTGAGAAAACGTAAGGTTTGTCCAGATGAGAGACATGAAGAAGAATAATTGACATATAGTTTGAATGGATGGATGCCTGGATCATGGTACTATCTGACTCTTAGATAGCATATGTGTATCTAGAGAGAGTAGACGGTCACTGGATGAACTAAGTGTTACTTTGAAGAGCATGTAACACCGCACCCGCACGTCCGTTCCAGTGTAGGAAAGGCAAGGAAAAGAAGTTTTAATTGTGTCCGAATAATACCATGAATAGTAGCAGTAGTTTGTATTGCAAGCACAGCATATATCCGGCTATTACGATGGCCACTCACTACCTCTGTTAATAAGTTTAGTAGAACTCGGTCATTCATGTGTGGATGTATCACTGTTCACTCAATAAAAAGCAAAGCACCTAAAGTCATCCCATATGTAAGCAAATACATACCATGTGCAGTGATAGATAATCAGATTATTTATCTTCTTCATTTTCCTATTCTAGTATTCATTGGCACTGTAGGGTGAAAGTTAAATTAATTAAGCAGTAGCCCTTGTAACAGAGTATTATCAGTGCCACCCGTAATAGAAAAGTAAGAGCATCACCACCTGCATGTACTGGACCGGTACAGTAACGCAAGTCTGTCTCACTCATCATGGCGGGCGTCTGTTTTTCTCGGGTCAAGTTGACTGCGCTTGCATTATGCCGGCTTGCAGAAGTTAACGTACCAATTTTGCTAAACAAGAGAGAAGAAGAAGAATAAGACTGGTGTACTGTCATAGTCGACTCTAATGGAGTGAGTCCATAGTGCTCGTAAAATTGATTCCTTAAACTCCCACTAATGTTAGAGCAAGGATGAAGAAGTGGGAGGTTAGATAGATACTGGCCACAATAGTTATGTACTGCGCTTGCAAGTTGCTAGTTCTACTGTGACACAACTTTCTGCTGAATCATTTTGTGTTAATCTTAAAGAGCATTGGTTACAGACTATGTCTTTCTTTCTTCATATAGATGCTCCTTCCAAACCAACACGGAAGGAGCTGGCTAAAAGGGCCCGGCAACGGAGGCTGCAGGCGGCTGTCGCTGAATATCGGCGGCTGGTGGCCCAGGAGGAGGGGGACATGCAGTTGACCACAACATCGACCGGTACAGCTGCATCCTCCTCCGCGCTCCCTGGGTCAGCCAGTCAGCGCAGCAGGTCTCCAGTGGTACGGAGCCGGGGTACCGCAGCCACCCGCCACCACCGAGCAGCAAAAAAATCAGCTGCCCCCCACAGCAGTACCAAAAAAAGATTGCACCGCCTTTCACTCAGGGTGTCCTACCTCGAGCAGGAGCTGCTCAACACCAAAACCCTGCTCGAGACCCTCCGCAAGGAGCATGCCGACCTGGCCCGAAAAGTCAACAGCAGCCAGCAGTAGGAGGAGACTGTCCCCTGCCCCTTTTTTAAAGACTTCTGGAGGGTGGGAATTGGGAGTTGGGTTTTCTACTTTTTTGGACTTAGTTTTCACGGACATTCGTTGGGGTTCGGGAGGGGGGGTGGGTTGGGTCTTGCGGGAGATTATTTATGTTAGGGATATAAATATACTTCAAACTTTATCTTAGCATACCTGTTTTTTACTGCTTTTGAGGCTGGTGGGTGGGGGTTTAACAGTAAATTTGTTTTCCTGAAACTTAAGTGGCATCTTGATTCAAGTTGTGTAAGTAATTGCCCAAATGTTTTCAAAACTAAGTGCCTCTCACAGAGTAAGTGAATTCAATAGCCCTAGGACAGTCAGTCTCTCGTCTTTCCTAATACTCCATTATACTACCTCCCCCCAAACGCTTATCTTACCTGTAATTTGTGTTTGGAAATAGGGCTAGGCACAGGGCTGGCTGCATGGAAAATGGCGATTAAGGTTGGCAATCCTGGGCGGATGAAATGTCATCATTGCGGTGGTACTGGTGGTGTTACACAGTGGCAGTTGCAGCATCTGAAAAAAAAGAAAATGAAACTTTGTTTGTCCTTACCGTAGCATTAGAACGGTACGATAGAGAATATAGCAGGTGACAGTACACTAGAACAGTGCCACAATGTAGCCTAACAAATGGTAAAGTATTGAAAGTATAACTACTACTTGCGTTGAATTTCTTTGACATTGGCTACTACTACAAGAAATAATACTGAAGGTGAAGGACACAGCAGCGTAATCATTTGCCACGCCTAGGAGGAGGATGTTCTTGATGAGCAATCAAGTTGATGGCGCACATGAAAATCTGCTTTAATTTGCCAATAGTCATGGGTCTGTGTCAAGCTGAGTAAGAATATATCCTCGGATTCCTTCACCAGCCTGTTGCTATGACCTTATCCTTCCCAGCAAGTATGTGGAATTATTGCTGTCATTTAGTCACACATCAATCAAAACCACACAGCCCGGGGGAAGAGGGTTAGGGTTTGGGAAATGGATGGGAATGGGGTTTTTTGAGAAAGTTTTGTTGAGAGAAGAAAAAAAAAGCACAGCATGGACAAACAATAATTGAAGATAAACAAATCTTTGGGTACAAAGCTATCCATAAATATTTTAAGTGACATAAAGGAAGTGCATGCACTACTGCATGCATGGTTACTGAAAAGTAAGTAGTACTTTAGACAACCGTGAATGAAAGAATGCGACAGTACAGGGCTGCAGTAATTATGCGTTTTCACGTGCCTATCTCTGCACTCAGAGAAACACTCCGTACATTAAACTAGGTTTGAAAAATAGCAGAAGTAAAACCTATACAATGGCTGTAGGGATGAATTTAGAAGCAGAGATCAAAGAAATGCAGAGTCACACTCATAGAAGTTCACAGCAATAACATTACTTAAAAGATAATTAGAAAAGAACGGATACTGTATCTGTATGTTGTTGTAGTTGTCCTGTTGAATTTGGGAAGTTGCATGCATCCAACCATTCCTCTTATTAGCGGGACTCCTCCATTCCATCTGACGCTCCGTCCATCAATGTTGGTGACCAGAAGACACCCTGTCCACTGCCTGACTGGCGGATGCTGAATTGCGGCTCGCTAATGTGAATGCTGACTTTATCCTTTTTTCCCATTGCACAGGCTGAAACCCGGCCTGTAATTATTGATGGAAAAACAGGAAGTGATATTAGAACACCACTGACAAATAAATATAAGGTATGTACGCTGTGTAGTGCAAAAAGTCACACTTTGAGTTTCCTAATAGACAGTACAATATTTTTGAAAGTGCGTACTCTGTCTGAGTCTCCTTTTGAAGGATAAATAAGTATGGGCGAATTAATTTTGCGGATTTTTCCCCTCAAGCTAGGTGTACTGTAAACTGTGTTTTAGAACAAAATTAGACCTTCCCAGCAGTGCTCCAGACCCTTACTAAACCCAGTCGCAAAAATGTAGAAGACCCCCAATCAGATCTCAAAAAACGTGCGATACTGCTACCTGTCAGAGGCCTAGTAGAAAATGGTCACAAAACGTACTTTGAAAGTAAAGTAGGCCCAAATCCCCCCTTACCCACCATGGATTGTATTCAAACCACTTGCAAGCAAGCAAAAGTATCCATACCCAGCATTGCTCCAAGACTCGCAAACCCCCCCCCAAAAACACCAGGAACCCCCACAAACAGCCCCCCGAAAACGGTAGAGTGAGCGAAATCTCAGAAAATGCAAAAACCTTTTCCCCAGGGATTGTCTCCAAAACACTTTCTTTCGGGTATTAGACCTTCCCAGCAATGGCCCCAGAACTGTCAACCCAGGCGAAAACAAGTTTAACACCCCCAACAAGCCAAAAGGCAAAACCCGGGAAAAGCCACACTTAGAAAACTTTGGGCCTACCTGGAATTCAGTCCAAATGCGCTCTGCAGCTAGGCCCCAACTCCCCTTTTCCACCATGGATTTCATATAAAACAAATGCAATCAACATTAGAATGTGCCAGCAGTGCTCATAGACCCCAAAGCCCACCCCCAACAACCTAAAAGCCCCCCAAACAGCACCCCAAAGACAGGCAAGTGATCAAAAGCGCAAAAACTTTTTCTGCTCCGATTTTCTCCAAACCACTTTTAGCCGGTATTACACCTTCCAAGCAAGGCCCCCAGACCCGTGAACCCGGGCAAAAACAAGTTTCACCCCCCAAAAAGCCGAAAAGCAAAACCGGGAAAAGGCACACTTAGGAAACTTTGGGCCTACCTGGAATTCAGTCCAAATGCGCTCTGCAGCTAGGCCCCAACTCCCCTTTTCCACCATGGATTTCCTGTAAAACAAATGCTATCAACATTAGAATGTGCCAGCAGTGCTCACAGACCCCAAAACCCAACCCAACAACCTAAGAGCCCCCCAAACAGCACCCCAAAGACAGGCAAGTGATCAAAAGCGCAAAAACTTTTTCTGCTCCGATTTTCTCCAAACCACTTTTAGCCGGTATTACACCTTCCAAGCAAGGCCCCCAGACCCGTGAACCCGGGCAAAAACAAGTTTCTCCCCCCAAAAAAGCCGAAAAGCAAAACTGGGAAAAGCCACACTTAGGAAACTTTGGGCCTACCTGGAATGCAGTCCAAATGAGCTCTGCAGCTAGGCCGTAACTCCCCTTTTCCACCACGTATTTTCTGAAAAACAAATGCAATCAACATTAGACTGTGGCAGCAGTGCTCCCAGACCCCAAAACCCACCCCCAAAAACCTGGAAGCCCCCCAAACAGCACCCCAAAGACAGGCAAGTGAGCAAAAACGCAATATACTTTTCACCTCCGATTTTCTCCAAACCACTTTTATCCGGTATTAGACCTTCACAGCAATGCCCCAGACCCATCAACTCACCCGCAAAGAAGTAGAACACCCCCACAAGTGCAGAGTCTTTCTTCATTGGGCGTAATCCAGCCATCTGCTTTGAGGGAAATAGGAGTCTGGAGGAGGAGGATAGAGGAGCATGTTCTTGTGAACTTGTGAACCTGAGGAATGCAGACTGCGGCACCTTCAAATCAATAAGCAAATAAGTGAAGACAGTTCTGCTGATGGGCTTGTTTTTGTGATTAGGTGTTTAAAGTTTTTTTGTATAGATTTTGCAAAACAAAGAAAGACAGACACACAGGAATAAAAGTGAATGAGGACGAAAAAGAAAGTTAGTGATTCATTGACTCATTTTCAGGGCTCGTTGTCAGGGAAGAAGAGCTCGTCCTCAAACTCTGAGCATTCAGACGGGAGTAGGTCAGTTAACAGAGAAGAACTTCCCTCATCTAAGTTGGTGTCCTCCTCGTCTTCTTCCTGCGTGCATTCTCGTATTTTGTAATCTGGTGGTGTGAAGTGCTGATTCTTCTTGATCATTGTTAACCTCTCCACATTTTTGGGCGAGAGGCGGGTCCTTTTGGAAGTTACAATGCCACCAGCAGCACTGAAAACACGTTCAGAAGACACGCTTGCGAGTGGGCAAGACAAGTAATTTATAGCCAGGTTGGTGATCTCTGGCCACACATTTCTTTTCCCATGCCAATACGCCAATGGGTCATTATGAAATGAAATGAATGAAATGAAAATTGCATTTGTATAGCGCATAAACTACCCTGAGGCCTCGAACATAGACCTCTGTTGAGTCATTCAGATAGGCCTGCACCATCGACTCAAGGTTCTCCAGGGTTCTGAAGTACCGGGTGATTTAGAACCCAGCGGTGCCAGGGAACACACCCGAAGACTTCGGATTCTCCTGTCTCAGACTACAGAAACACAGAGACTTCTTGGTGACGTCAAAGATCAGGTTTATTGGCTGCAGCCAGTAACAGGTATCCTAGAAGTACAACACGGTGTATGTTCTCAGGAGACTGCTCAACTTACAAAGCTGGTCATCTCTTTTATACCAAATATTATGCTTAAGGCAAACATTCCTTATTTACAGTTGACCATTCACATATTTTCACGACAAAGGAAAAGCAGAGTCATGATGACAAGCCCATATTTCAGTTTGTCCAGCCCATAATCAATTTCCCGGCAAGGCCCAACACTTTTCATCAGATAATAGGACGGACCCCTAATAAAATCGGGCACCTCCTCATCGTAAAGCAGGCCATAAAGAAAGAACAGAGACAGGTGTGGGTAAGATTAGACAGAGTTGTGTGCAATAAAGGGTTTATGGCATGCTGTGCTTTGATCCCTAATCTCGATCGGCCACTGGGAAAGGGACTGGCCTAACAAGTCCGGCCTCGGGCAACGGAGTCAGCTTGCCCGGGTCACACAGAAGTCAGCTGAAGGTATACGTTTCTAAAAGACTCGTTTGGCCTTAATCATCGGCCTATGTGAGGGCAACCACAAAATGGCTGCCGTCCACAAAATGGAACCCGAGGGTTCAGAACGGAATCCCTGATTTCATGGTGATCTCGCCACTCGAATATGATGAAAATACTCGCACACCTTACACTTGTCATTTTCGGTCTGATGTTACCAAAATCGTTATGATACGACGATTTTTATGACACAGGTGCAGAATTTCAGTACCACAGACCTCCTTTTGACCTTACATAGGCAATAACCTACACTCACGCTAGTCTGAGTCTAGGTCTATATTCATAAAATCATTGAGATGTTGCTGTAGCATCATCCTATTACTTAGCTTGTCTCTCAATATAGGTTTCCTTACACATGATGTAGCACAGAGGCCACATATAGTAGGAGCACACTGTACGCACAGACAGAACAGAAAAAGAATGGCTAAGATCATCCCAATGACCATCAGAATCTTCCATCCCCAGGCGGATATCAGTTCCCAGAACCACCCCATCAACGACCAATCTCCTTTATCCACATGTATAGAGTCGGAGATCTTATGCAGTTTGGAAATGGCCTGGTACACTGTCGGAGCATTGTCTGGAATAAAAACACAGCAACTTGATTGGATCATTTTACATACCCCACCTCGGTCTGCAAGTATTACATCTAATGCAACTCTGTTCTGAAGAGTCATAAGACGATCCGACTGGAGCTCAGCAGTCAAGTTACTAAGGGCACCAGCAGTTTCAACTACGGTGGACTCAACCACTCTCGTCAATTGCCGTATGTTTTTGCTGTTCACCATAGGTCCCCAAAATGGCAGAGAACCCTTCAAGAAATCTCCCAATTCTTGTCCTGCAGTATCTTCCTTACTGAAGACACCTCTAACTACCCTTGTCTTGTGATAATCTGCCGCAGCGGTGTAGGTGGGAGGCAACAGAACCGAAACAAAACATGTGCCCGAGAAGTCAGGGGGCAACCATGTGTATGCTCTATCATAACAGATGAAATAGGTACCCTTAGCTGCTAGGAATGAAGGGGAAGTCTGGGACGCAAAGACATATGTCTCATTGCAGACACTCTTCCCTAGCTGAGCTCTCGGATTCTTGCCATTACCCTGCAGACAGTAGAGACCCTGATGGGGTACAACCCAAATCGGGGAGGATCTTTTTCGCTCGCTGGTTCTCACTCAGACTAACTCCATATCTGGTTACGTTCCATCCAATATACGCCATATACGCCATATATCTCTCGGGATAGTCTCAGAGGAAGTAGTTCCTCTAATCATATCTACTATACCCTTAACTAGAGCACTACTCTTTGGATTATCTTTTACAGAACGTAGGGGTTGGATTTCACGAGCGTAGATGAACATTGTTCTATATGCCCATACAGAACTATTATAGCTGAATGGCAGGACCAGATAAGGGATACCTTTATCAGTGGTATGAGGCATAAGACCACACACCCAACAGTTAGTCGTGTTCACTACTAATTGGTGTTGGTGCAGAAGCTGAACAAAGGAGTTGTTGATAAACTCTAATCTTCTAACGGACTCATGTTCAGGTAGAGGGTGAAAAGGATGCGAGAAAACAGTAGAAGGAGGTATGGGCTGCGTGGTGGGTGCAAACGTCACTCGAAAAGAGAATAAAACATATCCTATTAAAAACATCATTACACTAAGCAACATAAAAATGCATAATATCAGAAAACGTTTTCTAGTCATCATTGTACACATTTTGGTTCTAAAATTCATCTCTTGGGCAGGTCTCTCCATCTCGAAAAACTCCATCCTCTAACCTTGCTGCTCGCGGGGGTAGGGTGTTCCGTGCTATGGAACGCGCCTGTCAGCCCAGGGAACTCCCAAGGACCAACCAGAACCGTCGACCTTGTGTCTTCGGCTTGCACTCCAAAGACTTGACGCCGCGACCCTACAACTGAACCCGGATGATGGTTCGAAAAACAAAAATCAAAATTGTTTCTCAGATGAGAGAGCTGCATTTTCAAAAATAGCAAAGAAAAGGAATTTTTATTTATTTGTCCATAGTTCTCGGCCTTAAATTATAACGGCTTTTTCCTGGTAATGTCTCATCTCGAAACAACAGGTCAGGCTCAGTAGTGTCCAATCGAACTGCAGATGGCACGGCTTCTTGCAGAAGATCGTCGCTTTCACGCTCAGAATTTGTCCCAATTAAACGTGCATCGCTAAAAGGCAGAAAACGAGGCACAGTCTCAGTTTCAGAATCTGCAATACCCTCCTGGACCCACCGGTCGTACGGCAGAGGCAAAGGTACCCTCTTACAGTGTACGCGGTGGATCCAGTTCTTCTTTCCTTGCACTCGCACTGCAGGTCTCGTTGATAACAGGACTAAATAGGGGCCGTTCCAGCGGGGCTGATCATTCTTTGTCCGCTGAAAGTTTTTGACTAAAACCCATGAACCAGGATCGATGACGTGTCCTGGATCTCCAGATGCCTGAGACAGAGTATCGTGAACCTGTTGGTGTAAAACACGCAATTTAGCCGTCAAATCATACAAGTAATCAAGCAGTACAGGGTGTTCAATCTCGCTGAATTTCGTCGGCCTCGGCACTCCCAATATGTTGGCCGGGCGACCGAACACAATCTCATACGGACTAAGTCCCACTCGTGAATGCACAGTCATTCTTGTCGATAGAAGTGCTAGGGGCAAAGCATCAGGCCATTTAAGACCAGAGCTTGCTTGTATCTTGGCCAATTTCAGTTTTAACGTGCCATTATAGCACTCTACTAGTCCAGTTGATTGGGGGTGATTTGCAGCGTGAAATTTTTGTCGGATTCCCAGCCCTTCACATACTCTCTTAATCACTCGGCCTACAAATTCACTCCCATTATCACTCCAGACCATTCTCAGCAAACCAAATCTAGGGAAGAATTCTTTGACAAGGGCTTTGGCTGTGGATAAGGCAGTGTTATCTATCAGGGGATATGCTTCTACCTGTCTCGAAAAGGCACAAACAACAACGAGTACGTATTTCAAGTTGTTGCACCTCTCCATGTGGCTGAAATCTAGCTGCAAAACCTCGAACGGATATGACGGAGGCGCAAAATGACCAGCTGGAGTTGGGGTTCCCCTACCAGGGTTGTATTTCAGACAAACCATACAATTCTTGACCACATTCTCTGCACACTTAGGAATTCCAGCATTTTGCCATACTGGAGCCAACAACTTACAGATCCCTTTCACACTGATATGGGCCATTGAATGGGCCATTGTAACCACTGTAAGCACATACGCATCGGATACCAACCATCACTGATGCTCTGACAATTCAACCCAACAACCATTTGCATCTAATTTACCCGTACTCTCTCTCCACACACTCAGCTCTTTCTCTGTAGCTTCAGCTTGAATAGACTTCACACTTTCTATCATATCTTCACACATCCCAACGTCACTAATCCATCTTGCAGGGCCCGCCACATACATTCGACTCATCACATCTCTTGCTGTTTCTTTCGCCACTTCATCAGCAAACGCATTACCGCGACCAACGTCATCAGTAACCGTCTTGTGTGCACTACATTTCACAATCGCAACTTGCAATGGCAAGGTAAGTGACTCAAGAAGCTCATTCACCAACTGACCATGTTGGATCTTGGCTGCATGCGAAGTCAGAAACCCACGCTCTTTCCACAATCGTCCAAAACTATGAGCCACACCAAACGCATACTGGCTGTCAGTATATATGGTCACTTTCATTCCTTTTGATAATACACACGCTCTCGTAAGTGCAATCAACTCGGCTGCTTGAGCTGAATTATGTGGGATACGTGCAGCTTCAACAATCGTATGCAAAGTCGTAACAGCATATGCCGCAGTCGTATCCCCATTCGGAAGCTTGAAGCATGAACCATCCACGCATAAGGTACCATCACACTCCACAAGAGGAGTGTCCTTAAGGTCTACTCTCCCTTTCGTTTCTTCTTCTGTCCTAAAAAGGAAATCATGCTGTTCAGAAACATCTGTTTCTGCTACAATCGGCAACAACGTAGCTGGATTCAACGTGTTGCATCTCTTTATGTGCACATGACTCGCCAAAAGTGTTAACTCATAACCTGACAATCGAGCACTAGTTAAGTGCTGTGTCTTGGTCCTGTTTAACAAAGTGTCCACTGCATGTGGAACCATTACAATCAACATATTATTCATCACTAAACCAGCAGACTGTCGAATAGAAACAGCTGCTGCTGCCGTCGCTCTCAAACAACTCGGCAGCGCTCTAGCCACCGGATCTAAAGTTGACGAAAAATACGCACATGGACGCTGCTTGTCCCCAAAGGACTGTGTCAGTACTGACAACGCACAACCTTCTTTCTCATGGACATACAGTGTAAAGGGCTTACTGTAGTCGGGGGTACCCAACACAGGAGTCGAACACAATGCATCACGCAATTCGGAAAAACTTTTCTGACAATCTTCAGACCACGGAACGGGATTTGGCGTATCTTTACAGGTCAATGCCACCAAAGGTTTGGCCAGCCAGGAAAAATTCGGTATCCATTGTCTGCAATATGACGTGATACCCAAGAAAGCACGCACTTCTCTCTGTGTAATTGGCACAATCAATTTTGCAATTGCCTGAATTCTCTCTGGGGTCAACTTTCTTCCCTCCTTCGACAAGAGATGACCTAAGTAGGTCACTTCTTGTCGACAATACTGTAATTTAGAAAGGGACACTTTATGATGCAGATCGGACAAATGACGCAACAACGACAAGGTGGCTTCTTTACAAATCTCTTCAGTATCTGCAGCGACTAGTAAGTCGTCGACGTACTGAATAAGAGCAGCACCATCAGGTAAAACAATCGTATCAAGCTGTGTCTTCAAAGCCTGACTATATATTGATGGACTCTCACAATAGCCTTGGGGAGCGCGTTTGAACCGGAAGCTTCGTCCTCCTAAACAGAAGCCGAAAATATCCCTACTCCCCTCAGCAATCGGGATGCTGAAAAAGGCATTTTTCAGGTCAATCACCGAGAACCAATTGGCGGAAGCTGGAATCATCGTTAATAAGGCAGTAATATCAGGAACAACTGGAAACTGTGGCACAACTATTTTATTCACCTCCCTAAGATCAATCACAAACCTGTAAACAGGTGGCTGAGAAGAGTCAGTTCGTTTCAGAACAGGCAGAACGGGGCTATTGCAAACGTTACCTCTTGTTTCTTCAATTACATCTTTCTCAATCAAGTCATGAATAATCGCTAGCAACGCCCTTTCACCTTCACCAGAGATCTTGTATTGGGGAATGCGTGGCATTTTGACATTTTCTTTTAACGTTACAACATATGGCGGTATTTCCAAAAGACCTACATCATTAGGACCAGTAGCCCACAGAATATCAAGGAGAGTCGACAATTCTGTCGGAAGTTTATCATTTGACAAATACATCGAGGAGACCACCTTCTTACCCAGTGTAAGCTGTACTCCCGAAGGAGAACAATACAATGTTGCATACAATCTTTTCAACAGATCCAATCCTAACAAGTTCTCGCCACAACCCGTCGTCAGAATAAGGGGTGCTTCGAATTCACAAGGTCCAACAGAAAGAGACATAGGAGTAGAAATCGGGTACCTAACCGGGGCGCCAGAAAAACCTACTGAAACATTCATCTCGCCAGGCAAAGGTGCGCCAGGGAGTTTAGAGTGCATAATAGAACTCTTTGTAGCACCAGTATCCAACAGAAAAGGCTCTGACACACCTGATGTAATCACCTCAACATAAGGTCCACTCTGATCTACTGGAACTGAAACAACTCCCTCTCTCTGTCTATGGCTGTCCTAGCAATCATCACCTTCCATATTCTCACCTTCTGCATAGTAGTGATCAGCATAGTACTGAGTCGTCCTACCAGACGTATTATTCTGCTGATCAAAATTATTCCTTGAATTCTGTGGAGGAAAGGGACATGTGTTCTGTGGAAAACCTCCACGTCCTCTACCTCTAGGAGCTTGTGGAGCACCCCGACCTCTTGCGCTAGAAACACCATTCGTACGTTGTAACAAAACAGGGCAGCTACTTTTAAAATGACCCTCTTCTTTGCAATATGCACACTGATTAGGGCCTACAGGAAAACGTTGCTGAGAAAACTCGAACCTTTGCGAGTTTCTCTGAAACTGCTGAGGTTGCTGATAATCACGCTGGCCACCACGAGGTGGATATGCTTGCTGTAAAAGAACCTTCGTCTTTAACTCTTTAGTTTTCTTGTCTGCTCTATCCTTCTCATCTTTATCTCTATTTTCGTAGTACTGTGCAGTAGCCAATATCTGTGCTGAAGAGGAAACGGCCCACGAACTCTCTGAATCTTTTAATTTCTTACACAACTCAGGAAGCAAATTGTGTACAAACTTGTCAACGAACAACCGTTGACCACCTTCTGTACTCATGTCTTGACCACTGTGGTCGATAAACGTCTCTTCGAACCTGGTGAAGAAATCAGACACGGTTTCCTCTTTCTTTTGCTTACATGCAGACAATTTATCCCAATTTACACGCATCGCAGGCATTAAAGTCTTCATATAAGTAACGATCTTACCAGGGAGTTCTGCTACTAAAGGCTCAGGTTTAGCACCGCCAACTTGCTGTGCATCTCCAGCACCAATATTAGCCCATGTATCACCTAACTCCTGTGCATGATCTGTATGACGAATCAATCCCCACAAAGGCTGCAGAACAACATTTCCAAACAACATGTCTATGTCAGCTAAATTCATAACGCATGAGTCTGCAGTCTGAGATAATTCCTTATAATCCCTGCAGGATTTTTCCGGGGGTCAGGTAAAGTCTGCTTAAGGGCCAAAACTTCAGCACGTTTCCACGGGACGTGTACCCAAACACGTTGAAAATGAGCCGGTGCAGCTACAATATTATTAACGGCATCAGCTTGAACTGCTTCCTTCCACACCGGAGGAACCTCTCTCATTGGGTACTGTCTTGCTTTTCTCCTAACAGAGGGATCAGGCTCTATGTCCGAGAAATAGCCTTACTCCTAAACGACAACAGTGTCGCAACTGCTCTTTCAACTTCTGAACCCACAATCGTGCCCTTCGCAAACTCGAACCGTACACGGCACAATTCAGGCGGATTGTATTCTAAATCATTATCCTCCAATTCGTCACAAAGAAAAACTCACATTTTGTCAAAAACATATCTCTGCTTCGGTGCTTCCCATTGACGGGAGACATCCATATCAGACTCTAACTCATATCTTGTAGGATCAGTAACCCATTTATGCGCCAAGTGATCCAATACTTCCTTCTCTCTAGAATCGGGCAATTGGCTACGTAACTGTTTACGCTCTGAAACAGGGGTCGTAGTTAATGACCCAAAGAAAGGAGACAAAAGACTAGTAACAGTATCAGTCATTCTCTGTTGAACAGAAGGAGAAGTTGACAGGACAGGAGATAAAGCGGATTGAGAGGAAGCTAATGTAGGAGCAGTAGCAGAGGAGGCAGCAAGAACAGGTGAAAAAGTCGTAGGAATTAAAGACGGAGCAGGTAGCAAAGTCGGCGGCCCTTGAGAAGGCTGCACCAGAGGAGTAGGAGCCAGCTGAAGAGGAGCTGGCAGTTGTGCAATAACAAGGGGCAAAGCAACCAGAGGTTGCGCCACTAAAGGTTGCGGAGGTGCTGTAGCACTCTGCGCATAGGGGGGTGGTGAACTCAACAAATGTGACATTAAAGGGTCTTTCTCAAGATCCTTTGCTGCATCTTGCTGGAGAGGTGGCAAAACTGGATAGCATTTATCAGTCGCCATTTTACGTTGCCTGTGCAATTGCTCACTTGCTTGTTCTTCTTCGCTATCTTTATACTGCATAGCAGCTTGCATTATCGAGATACCCTTTTCTCTTTTATTCCTCTTCGCTAATTTAATTTCTTTCTGTTTGGCTTCCTTTCGGCATAGGCGAAAAGAGTCAAACATCGCCGGCCGGGCTTTCTTCTTAAAAAGTCTAACCTCTAGATTATCTAAGATTTCCGTGTCAAAACTACAATATCGGGGCCATTGTAGGACACCGTCCTTTCTGGTGTATCGGATCCACACTTCATTATATGTGATGGGGCCCACGCCATGCTTCACATACAGTTCATAGGTTGGAGTTCCAATCGGAGGAACCGGACACGAGTCCTCCAATCGGGAATCCCTATTTCGACCACAACAAAACAAATTTCCAAGTCTGCTAAGACCAGGCATCTTCGCTCTCTAGTCTAGCTTCAAACTTCAAGGGAATATCAAAAACGATAGTCTCGTGAATACACGAGTCCCTCGGCTTTGGTACTTGTAAGTTCCAAATCAAAGATCCCAAGGGGATACCCAAAACTAAGGACTGGGAGATGCTCCACTCATACTTAACTGAGGTATTGATGATGTCACCAGAAGCCCCGTCTATCGTCTCGCTCTACAAATCATCAAAGGGTCCAAGACAGGGCGATAGTCAGGGCAGCAGTCCTTCGTAGCCGTCGGAAAGCGGGGAACCTCGCAGCAAAGACTTTCGGACCACGACGACATACAGGGGTCGATGAAGTGGTTGGCCTTCCTCCAGAATTTTCACATGAAGCTCCTCACGAACCTCTGGCTTGGACCGGTACCGATGAAATCGCCCCACGCTGGGCGCCAAATGAAGTACCGGGTGATTTAGAACCCAGCGGTGCCAGGGAACACACCCGAAGACTTCGGATTCTCCTGTCTCAGACTACAGAAACACAGAGACTTCTTGGTGACGTCAAAGATCAGGTTTATTGGCTGCAGCCAGTAACAGGTATCCTAGAAGTACAACACAGTGTATGTTCTCAGGAGCCTGCTCAACTTACAAAGCTGGTCATCCCTTTTATACCAAATATTATGCTTAAGGCAAACATTCCTTATTTACAGTTGACCATTCACATATTTTCACGACAAAGGAAAAGCAGAGTCATGATGACAAGCCCATATTTCAGTTTGTCCAGCCCATAATCAATTACCCGGCAAGGCCCAACACTTTTCATCAGATAATCGGACGGACCCCTAATAAAATCGGGCACCTCCTCATCGTAAAGCAGGCTATAAAGAAAGAACAGAGACAGGTGTGGGTAAGATTAGACAGAGTTGTGTGCAATAAAGGGTTTATGGCATGCTGTGCTTTGATCCCTAATCTCGATCGGCCACTGGGAAAGGGACTGGCCTAACAAGTCCGGCCTCGGGCAACGGAGTCAGCTTGCCCGGGTCAAACAGAAGTCAGCTGAAGGTGTACGTTTCCAAAAGACTTGTTTGGCCTTAATCATCGGCCTATGTGAGGGCAACCACAAAATGGCTGCCGTCCACAAAATGGAACCCGAGGGTTCAGAACGGAATCCCTGATTTCATGGTGATCTGGCCACTCGAATATGACGAAAATACTCGCACACCTTACACTTGTCATTTTCGGTCTGATGTTGCCAAAATCGTTATGACACAGGTGCAGAATTTCAGTACCACAGTTCCTCCACTTTGCTTACTTTTTTCTGGGACCTTTTGAGTAGCAAACCCAAGCTGAGTTAGCCAATCCTCTTCTTCACACAATATTACTGTTGTGTCTGGTGCAGATGATACAGTTGCTGGTGTCTTGAGTGGCTGAGAAGGAAAATCACTCACTTCTGCCACAGCCACAGATGCAGAAGTGGATTTTTTTTACTCCAGATGGCCTGCTGATGCTGATGTACTGCATTTTCCTTCAATTTCCTGCCGTTCTCTTTCAAACCGAGTGGCTGACACAGCTAGACAATGTTTGTACTTTGTAACATCTGCGTCATCAAAAGGAAAGAATACTCTGCCTGCCACTGCCTTTTTGTACCTTGGATCCAGAATAGTAGCAGAAATGTAATGCTGTTCTGTGTGGATCTTTTGAAGACGTTCATCGCGAAGTAGGCGCTGTAAAAACTTCTCCGCAAACTCAAATGCTTCTTGCTTTCCATCTTTTTGAAACGTAGAAGACACCAGCTTCAGTTTGTCCTCTAGCATGCGCAACAATGGGATCGCTTTTCCCAAATTACAGTCCTCCCTGCTGACTGCACGCGTAAAGACCTCAAAAGGACGAAGCATGTCTGTCAGGCTTTTAACTAGCTCCCATTGCTCCACCTGTATCCTCAGGTCTATCATAGGTGTACCCAGTTTAAAGAAATACTGATCGACTACCGCATACTGGTCATACAGACGCTCAAGCATGTAGAAGGTTAAGTTCCAACGTGTTACCACCTCCTGGATGAGTGCTTTCACTGGCACTTTACGTTCATGTTGCAGGCACCTCAGCTGCTTCCGGGCCTTAAAAGAATGGTTGAAATGTGTGCACATTCTTCGGCAAGTGGTCAGTAACTCGTAGACTGGACTTTCTTCATGCAAGAATTTTTTAACAACGAGGTTTATACAGTGCGCCAAACACGGCACTCTGAAATAGTTACCCATATCCATGGCCTTAACTACATTGGCACCATTACCCGTGGAAACATAACCAATCATGCGTTTTCTTGGGGACAGCCATTGAAAGACCTTTGTGTTAAACTCATGCAAAATGTTGTCTCCTGTATGATTTTTCTCCATGGCAAACATGGCTAGTGTTGCATGTTTCCGAGCAGCATTATAAACTTTGTCCGTGTCAACACCTGCATTTAGCTTTGCTTTAACCCCTGAAAAAGAGACCCAGTGTGCAGTGATGCACATGTAATCAGTGGCTTGGCAACTTGTCCACATGTCTGTTGTCAGATGTATAGTGTGAACAGCACTCTTCTGCAAAGCTGCCCCAATCACCTCCAGCACATCTTCATGTAGTGCTGGAACCGCAACTCTGGCAAAATAGAACCGGCTAGGAACCTTCCATTTAGGGCAGAGCGTTGCCACCATTTCAAGACAACCCACCCCTTCCACAAAAGAAAAAGGGAGAAGGTCCAGCGCTAGCAGTTTAGCCAGCTTAGTGTTTTACAGACGCACCGTTGGGTGGTTGCGTTGAAATGGCACATCTGAAAACAACATGCTTCTAATGGTGGGCTGGACCATTTTACGGGATGATGATGACTTTTTCGACCCAGTTACGCTCAGTGATGATGATGAACTTTTTCGCATTGGTGTCTCACTCTCTCCCACACTCTTAGTGTGGCTCATATATCTTGCAGGGGGTGTGCTGCTGACAGGTGTACTGGGTGTAACTGAAGAAATGTTTGACGCTTCTTCCTCCTCGTTATCATCAGATGAAACATCAACGGATACAATTTGTTGACTTGCAATTCGGGCTGCCTTGATCTCCCTTAGGTGCGCATGCCATTTGACAGTATGCTGTCTTTCAAGATGACCTCTCTGGCCTCCGGTACCATAGTTGGTACCAAGCTTACCACGACTAACTCGAACCTTACAAATGGTACAAATGGCCATGTTTTCCCTTGTTGGGCTAACACTAAAGAAGTCCCAAACTGCGGACTTCAAATGTCTGTGGGGGGCGGAGGAGGCGATACTGGGACTGCTAATGCCAGATGAAGTGGAGGATGTGTGTTGCCGAAATTTAGTATGTTGTGCACTTACAGCACCACTAATTGAGGAAAGGGAGGTCGAGGTGGATGGAGGTCCCTTCTGGCAAGAAAATATGGAAGCTGTAGGTGGTGGTGTACTAGTTAACTGCATTGGTGGTGGTCCCATTGACACGTCGCCAACATCACGCTCAGCAGCATTTCGGGATAGGGTATAAATGTCTGTTTGCTGCATGCCCGCTGAGGCTGGAGTGACCTCTATGATGACTGCGTCGTCGTCGTGAGAGTCTTCATTAGCAGGAGTATACGCCACGTCTTGTTCAGCGTCATCATCACACTCCATAACTATGAGACTTTCGGGGACCTTCCTTTTACGCTTAGCTACCTTTGTCAGATCATGGTGTGCCTCACTCTCAGACAGGCCTGGTGGTTCCCAATTTTCATCCATATCATCAGAAGAAAGGGGACTTGAAGACGATGTAGACATCATCCTTGATCTTTTCCTTGCTGGGGATCTGGAAGACAATGAATCATCAGGAAGAGTGGCTTCCTCATATGATATCTCGGTTTGAATGTCGATTTCCTGATGTGCCCCTACTTCGGGAGGAACAACTATTGTGGGCACTTGTGCCGCTCCATGCACCTCTGCTTGCGCCTCTCCTTGCGCCGCCTCTCCTTCCACATGTACTTGGGCTTGTACTTGCACATGTGGTTGTTGTTGCGGCTGTGGTTGTTGAACACTCATCAGATGAGTTACAACAACCTGTGTTGATTGAGGGATGCTGCTACTTTCTTGCGATGAGCCAACATCACTGGTCGATGGTGATTGAACAACTATACTGGCTGCCTCTGCAGCACTCAAGGGCTTGGACCTAAGTTGGCGTGGTGGTGGTGGCACTGAGCCCAATGGAGTGGAGGTGCTGCTCCCAGCTTGGTCCCCAGCAGACCCCGCTGCAGGCGTACTTTTTTTTCCCCAAAAAATGTGGCGGTCGTCACACCAGTCTCCTAGGTAAGTGGCGCCACTTGCTTCTACTGCTCCTTACTGGCAACTTTCTTGTTAGAGGAGCTACGGGCAACTTTTTTTGGGGCCATCTTCTTCAGATGTCAGAACAGCAGGCCGCAGTTGCACAAGTTGCAGAGTTGTCTGTGGCCACACGTGACGTTGGGCTGCACACACCGCTGCAGGACTTCTTCCTGGCACTGATGAGGAACGATGAGGCTGATGATTCATCTTTCTGCAACTAAAAGCAAACGAAGCCAGAGGAACATCAGTTAAATAAATGTTGCATATGTAGCGCTTCAATTAATAGCTTGCAAGTAAGCATTTGTATTATACCCACCCCCCAAAATGGAAAGGCCAATAAAATGCACCACTGACAGAGTCCCCCTGGGCATAATGGATGAAAGCATGGCAGACTGGGTGCAGGGCTATGACACAACAAACCACACTGCCTGGCATCAAAATAGCCCCTAGACCCCCACCCACATGGCCAGGCCCTGCCTGGACCAGGCCTCAAAATGGCCCCCACCCACATGGCCATGCCCCATCAACACCCCAAAAAATCAAAAAACACACAAAAATCACCACAATCCAATGCCATCCATGTCCTCCATGATGTTTACATTAAAGAGACCCCACAGAAAGACTAGGCCCATGCACCACTGAGTACCCCTGTGCATAATTGATGAAAGCAAGGCACATTGGATGCAGGCCTATGGCACAAAGCACACTGCCTAGATTCAAAATGGCCCCCTGACCCCCACCACATGGCCAGGTCCTGCCTGTACCAGTACTCAAAATGGCCCCCACCCACATGGCCATGCCGCATCAACACCCCAAAAAATCGAAAAACACACAAAAATCACCACAATCCAATGCCATCCATGCCCTCCATGATGTTTACATTCAAGACACCCCACAGAAAGACTAGGCCCATGCACCACTGAGTACCCCTGGGTAAAAGGCCCCAACACAGCCAAAACATCGAAAAACACATACAAATCACTACAATCCAATGCCATCCATGCCCTCAATGATGTATACATTCAAGACTCCCCACAGAAAGACTAGGCCCATGCACCACTGAGTACCCCTGGGCATAATGGATGAAAGCAAGGCACATTGGATGCAGGCCTATGGCACAAAGCACACTGCCTGGATTCAAAATGGCCCCCTGACCCCCACCAAATGGCCAGGCCCTGCCTGGACCAGTCCTCAAAATGGCCCCCACCCACATGGCCATGCCCCATCGACACCCCAAAAAACCGAAAAACACACAAAAATCACCACAATCCAATGCCATCCATGCCCTCCATGATGTTTACATTAAAGAGACCCCACAGAAAGACTAGGCCCATGCCCCACTGAGTACCCCTGTGCATAATGGATGAAAGCAAGGCACATTGGATGCAGGCCTATGGCACAAAGCACACTGCCTGGATTCAAAATGGCCCCCTGACCCCCACCACATGGCCAGGCCCTGCCTGGACCAGTCCTCAAAATGCCCCCCACCCACATGGCCATGCCCCATCAACACCCCCAAAAATGAAAAACACACAAAAATCACCACAATCCAATGTCATCCATGCCCTCCATGATGTTTACATTCAAGACACCCGACAGAAAGACTAGGCCCATGCACCACTGAGTACCCCTGGGCAAAAGGCCCCAACAACAGCCCAAAAAATCGAAAAACACATAAAAATCACCACAATCCAATGTCATCCATGCCCTCAATGATGTATACATTCAAGACATCCCACAGAAAGACTAGGCCCATGCACCACTGAGTACCCCTGGGCATAATGGATGAAAGCAAGGCACATTGGATGCAGGCCTATGGCACAAAGTACACTGCCTGGATTTAAAATGGCCCCCTGACCTCCACCACATGGCCAGGCCCTGCCTGGACCAGTCCTCAAAATGGCTCCCACCCACATGGCCATGCCCCATCAACACCCCAAAAAATCGAAAAACACACAACAATCACCACAATCCAATGCCATCCATGCCCTCCATGATGTTTACATTCAAGACACCCCACAGAAAGACTAGGCCCATGCACCACTGAGTATCCCTGGGCAAAAGGCCCCAACAACAGCCAAAAAATCGAAAAACACATAAAACTCACCACAATCCAATGCCATCCATGCCCTCAATGATGTATACATTCAAGACACCCCACAGAAAGGCTAGGCCCATGCACCACTGAGTACCCCTGGGCATAATGGATGAAAGCAAGGCACATTAGATGCAGGCTTACGGCGCAAAGCACACTGCCTGGATTCAAAATGGCCCCCTGACCCCTACCACATGGCCAGGCCTGCCTGGACCAGTCCTCAAAATGGCCCCCACCCACATGACCATGCCCCATCAACACCCCAAAAATTCAAAAAACACACAAAAATCACCACAATCCAATGCCATCCATGCCCTCTATGATGTTTACATTCAAGACACCCCACAGAAAGACTAGGCCCATGCACCACTGAGTACCCCTTGACGAAAAGCCCCAACAACAGCCAAAAAATCGAAAAATACACAAAAATCACCACAGTCAAATGCCATCCATGCCTTCGATGATGTTTACATATAAGAGACACCACAGAAAGACTCAGTCCATGCACCACTGAGTACCCCTGGGCAAAAGCCCCCAACAACAGTCAAAAAATCGAAAAACACACAAAAATCACCACAGTCCAATGCCATCCATGCCCTAAATGATGTTGAAATTCAACAAAACAGTTGCATCATGCACCCATAACTAACTCTGGTCCTACTGGATACTGTGGCTACCCACAATATATTTTATTTAATGTTCTGAAAAAGTTCCACAATTGTAGTTGCAGCAACTGTAATGCCCCAAACAAACAACATCAACTTACTTGTGAAATTTCTAATCCAAAAGTGATCCAAAGAAAGTCAAAAAGGCCTCAAATCCAAATATCCAGCAGCATCCACAAAAAGTAATCCTTCCAGGTCATGATCCAAATCAAAGTGACCAGGACATGAACAAAGCACTGGGAGGAGCCTGCTGGACAGGAACAGGAAGTTGGAGACTGTGGGGCACTTCCTTTCTCCCCCCCCCCAAAATGGACTCCTTGCAAAAAAAAGTGCAGGCAAATGTCAACCTGAGGAGTTATTCTGATAAAAATCATCATTTTCAGAAGGTTTATGCTGCCTGCTGGTGGATTTCTTGTGCAGAATTGCAAATTTTGCAATTTCGCAAACGCGAGATTGTCGCTGCCCGCCGCATCTACGTGTTCGCAAGTGTTTACTCCTGTGATGCGTGATCACGGGCCTTTATGACGTACTCGCGTTGACAAACTCTCGCTGTGCAAGGTGGCAAGCCGCGATGACGTAATCGCGGTCGACAAACTCACGCGGGATTCCGCAGCAAGATCCAAAATGGTGCAGCACACGCAAACATGGAGAAAAACAACTCTTCAAATGCTGAATGACGGTAAGTGAACACCGCGCGCCGCAATATTGTATTTGTCAAGCGCGACCAAGCAAAAAAATCCGCTTCGTGCGAATTTTCGGCAAATTCGCGAGAGTTCGCGGATTGCGAATTTGCTGAAAATCCGCGAATTCCGCGAGCGGAACGGATTTTACGCCCATGCTTATCAGGTTCCCCCTGAACTGGCGGCACAGATAGCGGCAGTACTCCCCTGGTTGGGAATTGGTGGGATGTTACCCTCCGCGGCCGATCCCTCGGCGGAGGCCCAAAGAATGGTAGCGAAGATCATGGTCGCTAGAGGTGGTGGTGGAGTGCCAAGCGCTCCTATTTCTCCCCAAACAACAGGTTCAGCAAGCGATGCGGGGAAAGACAAGAGCTTAGAGCCAACGCGAGTCTCTTAAAATGGTAAGGAGGTTGCTTTGCCGATATTAGGCGAGGGTACAATACCCTCCAGAAGGGAGAGCCTGGCACAGCATGTGTCACAAGCGACGAAGGAGCTGATTTGGGAGGGCAAATATGTGAGCATATTTTCATTACGAATTGATAACAGAGATGGAGTACGCCAAGTCACAAAAAGATTGGATGTATCTTAGCGAATGGCGGTCTCAATTGGCTAAGTTCAGGGTGTAGGAGACTCTGATTAACTGGATTAGAGCTTTTTCTGTATTTATGGCAATCACCGCAGAACGTTCACCCAACCTACAGGCGGAGATGTCTTGTTATCAGAGTAGGATTACAATGTTCAGCAACAAACTTGGAGGGGATGGATGGAAAGAGTATGACATAGCTTTCAGGAAAGATAGAGAATTTGATCAATCTTTAGCCTGGGATAATGTAGATTCCGTATCATGGTATGGCCAGTTTTCAGGCGGTCAGGCTGCAGGTGTGGGCGCAAGTGGGAACAAAAGCTATCCCATCAAATGCCAGCAGCCCTTTCGGCCAGCGCAGGGGGGTGATGCGACCGGTAAGACCAGAGGCAATGGGGATCGTAAGGGTGTGTGTTGGGACTTGTGTAAATGTAAATGTACAGGAATTTATATAGCGCAAAATCACCAAGCAGTTTCTAAGCGCTTGCTTAGGGAACCCGTCCTGGTATTCCCCTGTGAGATAACCCCGGCAGGGTATCCACAAGGTGAAAGCCAGGCATCCCGCCGCGAGGGGCCGTTGTGGAGATTAAGCAAGCTATTGCCCAGAGTCGCAGAGTGTGAACCCGTGAATCGAGTAGGCACTGGAGCGAGAATTGTCGAGTCCATGGACATTTTAGGACTCAAGACCCCGCCGAGCTGGGAATTGAACCCTGGTCCCAGGCTGACCTCTGCTTCCAGGTCTGCCTCCTCTAACCAGTGAGCCACACTTCTCCAATGTTCGACTTCATTGACGAACATGCACCAGGGCAGCGGGCACTTACAAATTCAGACATGCATGTTCCATATGCGGCCATGGCTGAACAGGTACCCAGATCATGCTTCCGCAAGGATAATGCAGGATGGTTTCTCACTTGGTTTTCGCATTCCAGCAGGTGGGTATACAGGGACAGCAGAATGTAGGAATCAGCTGTCAGTCAAACACAATCCAGTTGTAGTGGCGTCAAAGATTGAGAAAGAATTGCGCCTGGGTAGGATAGCGGGCCCCTTCACCGACATCCCTGTACCTAATTTTGTCTGCTCACCCCTCGGGGTTGTCCCAAAGAAAGAAAATGGCGAATTCAGGCTCATACATAACCTTTCGGCACCTAGGGGTGCATCTTTGAATGACGCAATTGATGAAGGCATTTGCAGTGTCAAGTATGCGTCTTTTGACCAGGCAGTGGAGCTGTTGAGAGTTCTGGGTCCCGGGGCATTGATGGCAAAATCAGACATTGAAACAGCTTTCCGCCTGCTCCCAGTACATCCCTCGCATCAGCACCTGCTGGGTTTCTCAGTTGAGGGTAAATACTACATGGATATGTGTATGCCCATGGGCTGCTCTGTGTCATGTGCCTACTTTGAGACTTTCAGTTCTTTCCCAGAATGGGTTATGAGGCAAGCAACAGGGCACCAACATGTGATGCACTACCTAGATGACTTTCTTTTGCTGGGGGCAGCGGGCTCACAGGAGTGTGCGTGGGCATTGCAGGAATTTTGCGTGCTCATGCGGGCTTTTGGGGTCCCGCTCGCACCAGGAAAAACGGTGGGACCATAAACATGTTTGGAATTCCTAGGCATTGAATCGGACTCAGTAGAAGGTTGTTTCAGGTTACCCAAAGAAAAGAACATGAAGTTCAGAGCAGCCCTACAGCAATGTTTGTTCAAAAAGAAAGTCACGCTGCAGCAGCTGCAGCAGACTGTGGGGCAGCTGAATTTCGTACTAAGAGTTATACCGATGGCACGCTCCTTTTCCCGCTCAATCGCGCAGGCCATGAAGGGCCTTCGGGACAAACACCATCGCACTAGACTGTCAGTTGAGGTTCGCCAGGACATGCGGATATGGATGACATTCCTGGAGGATTTCAACGGCAGAGTAGTGTGGTGTGGCCCCCCCACTACGTCAGCTGAGTTAGGTCTTTGGACTGACGCGGCTGGCAGTGTGTGTTTTGGTGCCATACTTGGCAACAAGTGGGTGGCACAACGGTGGCCCGAGTGGTGGGAGGAAGGCGGTTTGACAGCAAACATCGGTTTCTTGGAGCTCTTTCCAATATGGTTTGCACTATCGGTCTGGCCTGAACAATTGTCTAACCAATCTGTGATCTTCTGGTCAGACAACATGACTATAGTGGAATGTATCAACCAACATGCGGCGCGGTGTAAGTTTATACTTCGCCTTATGAAAGAGATTGTGCTAAGATGCTTGAAGTTGAATATACAGTTTAGGGCCAAACATGTCCCAGGGGTCTTGAACAACGCAGCTGATGCACTTTCTCGCTTTAAGATGCAGGTATTCAGGGAACACCTTCCATCTGCAGAGGACACACCAGCACACTTCCCAACAACACTATGGCAAATTGGTGCCCCCAACTACAGAACCTCGTGGCAGCCAGCTTAGCACCCAGGACCAGGACGGCATACGAAGGGGCGTTTATGTCTTATTGTTGTTTTTGGGACAGGACTGGGAGGCTAAGTGGGAGCTGGAGGGGAGTTTTACTTCGTACATGGACACGTTGCACTGGGAGGGGTGCTCAGCGGCCACAGCTAGCAGACACAAAGCGGGCGTCTCTTTCTTTGCACAGCTAAAAGGTATCAAGGATCCCACAAACAGTTTTATAGTGCGGAAGGCATTGAGGGGATGGCGGCGCCTACAAGCAAGCAGCACCGATTCCAGACAACAAATACGTTTGGAATGGTTGGCAGGGGAATTGGATGCCTTACCTGACACGTGTAGCTCCCCAGGGGAGGTACTCCTATTTAAAGCTGCATTTTCCCTGACCATTTATGGGGCATTGCGGGTAAGTGAACTGGTGGCTAACAACAAATTGGACACGTTAGGTGGTCTCCAGCTGGCTGACACTAAGATAAAGGGTGAGTCAATGTGAGTAAACATACGGAAATCAAAAACTGACCAGGAGGCCCGGGGGATAGCTTGGTATTATACCGGGCGCCGACCAATCCGTGTTGCCCAGTGGCACATGTAGAGGCATTTATCAGGCTGAGGGTAGGCGTAACAATGGGAGCATTGTTCATACATGCGGATGGTACCCCTTTGACCAGGTTTCGGTTCAAATGAGTGTTGGCAATGGCGATCAGCAAGGTGGGTCTGAACCCCAAGGATTTTGGGACACATTCATTCCGTATCGGGGCGTCCACTGAAGCAACAGCAAGAGGGTTGCATGCCAACAGTATAAAGAGGATCGGGAGATGGTCTTCCGATGCCTATAAGCGTTATCTGCGGCTGCACATGTTGTGAGGTACAGTTCAATCACCCTGACACCTGCCTTCTTGTTTGTTTATCTTTCAGTTTCTCGAGCCTGTGACGCAGGGTGGAAACTGGTACCGGGTCATCAACCCCATCCATCATCAGCACAGCGGATGCAAAAGGACGGAACGAGGAATCATGTAGTATGGGTGGTTGGTCATTCCTATGTTAAACGTGCTAAACCAAATTTTCCTTGCAGGTGAATGTAGACGGAGGGCGGAGCAGGGGGGTTTCAAGGTTTCCTTTCATGGTAAAGGGGGGCTCTGCCTTAATCAGCTTAGGGGTTTCTTCACAGAATTACTCAACAAACACGCCCCACCGCCCTCAGTGGTGATCTTACACCTGGGGGGAAATGATTTAGTAATGCTGGGCAGAAGGGTCCTGTTAGAAGAGATTATTTCTGCAGCGGGTTGGCTGACGAAGTTGATCCCGGGTTGCACATTAGTAGGGTCCCAATTGATACCTAGACTGCAGTGGTGGGGGGGAGATTCAGTTAGGGCGTTGAATCACTCGGTAAAGAGGATCAACAACAAGATAGAGAAACTGTTCCAAACATCTCAATTGCAGAGTATTCCACATGGGTGCATCTGGGGGGATCATTTCTACTTACAGGATGGGGTCCACTTGACTGACTCAGGCAATGACTTACCAACAAAGAACATATTGGCATGGTTAGAGGGTTTTGCGAGGTAGGTATGACCTTTCAGTGTAGGAATTTGGGGGGGGGCAGATAGTCAGTCAACTATGCTGGCCTGTGGCGGTAAGGTCATGATCGGTGAGCAGCAATTTAAGGTCCTTAGGGGGCGGCACCATTCTCGAATGGGGTCGCCCAGGGGGAGGGGCCAATGGTCTCTCCTAGAACTTCAGGGGCAGGATATCCACTTGGTTGGAAGGGTGCGGGGGAGGGAGTCACGCTTTCCTTGGGCTGTTAGCCACCCCACACATACACTATGACGTCAGCAAATGGCGCGAGTGAAAGGGCCCTCCTTTTTGGTTTAATGGAGTTCACCGAGCGTACGGGGTAACCAGCAGAGGGACGTACTCTCCCGGTAACCCGGCCCTGTTGCGCATGCGCACTCATACGTGAGGGCGTAGCTGGACAATAAGAATCTGACACCGTTTAACGACCTTGCCGTAGGCCCAAAAATGTTAGGATGCAAAATTCATACGTAGGATGTTAGATTCGGTTAGGAACACGCTGTATTAGACATTTGTTAAGGCAAGCCCTTTATACCTGTCTACATTGCTGTAAATCTAATGTCAGAATTTTGCATGTTAATAATTGTGTAAATAATGTTTATTTTAACACTTTTTAATTTGTTTTCATATTTTTAATAAATACGGCCGGGGGGTCGTGAGACCCCCTGCCTTCCAAAGAAAATCCTCGCATGGCTAATTACTTTAGGGGTGGATGTGGTGTTTTTACATGACAGGGAGGGGGTGGTCGGTAGTCCCAGACCATATTGAAAGCCGGCCCCCCGGAGTCAAATCTAGCTGTCAGCAATCTCTCCATCCCTCTAAACATTGTTTACCAACCTTGCTTTTATCATACATGAGTTTAAATTATTTGCAACTCTTGCATGCGGAGGAATATCAAGATATAGTGTTTGATAGCCACATCTTTGATTGTATGTACTTCATTGGTCATTTTACAATATGAATGGAATAAATATGTCCTGGATGGCTGTTTTACAAAACACTGTATGTAACCTGTAAGACTTTTTTGTTTTCTTTCCACCCAATTGTGAATAACGTAGGTTCAGGGAAGTTACATTCATGTCAATCCTCAGAGTGAGCATTGACTATCTAAATTGTTAGCGAGGTCTTCCCCAACACAAACTTCAAAATATGATCAAACATCCCTCCTCTTCAGCAAAGAGCATGACAAAAAAACTCATACCAAGAGGAGCGCAGTAAGTCTGTTCCATACAAAATGAACACTATCGATGTAAAATCAGTTTAGGAAACTGTAGAAACTTTAGCCTAAACCCTTTTCCCGGCCCGTCCAACTGACATATGTTAAACAATGGGTAAAAAAGCATCCTCTGAGAGGGGAAACACAGTGAACAACACACAAGCTGCTAGTTGACAAACATGCTCAAATTGCTCAAACAAGAATGACAAAAAAAAACAGTTTCCAATCTCCCGACCCATCTGAACAGCTAACGTCAAACTCTCTGAGACTTTGTCCCAAAATTATAAACATGTCACAGAACACAGAGCAACACCCAAAGTTGCTGTGCTATGGTGCATGTCAAGGAAAGCGTGTTATGCAGTGGAAGCTCCTCCAGGGAGTGCTGCGTGGTGGTGGGCGGGGGGGGCGGGGGAGGGGCAGGGTGGGTGTGAGTAAACTCCAGAATGCCGCAGAACGGAGTTGAGTAAAGAAAAAAAGAAATAAAACAAACTACAATGTGCGCGCTGCAACCCCAAATCAGCGATGCAGCGTGCATTGTATTTCGTTTTTTTTTACTTAACTCTGTTTGGTGGCTTTCCGGAGTTTACTACTCCACCAAGGGCCGTAGTGCCCACACCGTCATTCCCTCCCGCCTGTTCACACACCACACAATCCCAACCCAAATGATACTCTAGACACGTGGTTATGGGAAAGAACTGTTGCAGGTTTATTTTCATACAACCCGTATGTATGACGTTTAGGTGGGTCATCTTACGGGCGATCCAAAGCAGGCAGACCCTCGCTGTCCCGCATGCCTAAAGAGCCGTCTTGCACGGTGAGTTGATGTTCTGACGGTGCAGCACATTGCCATCCTCGTTATACTCCCGCCCCCCCCTGTCAGGGCGGAGCGGTGTGGCACACCCCTGGTCGGTTCAGGCCCCCCGACCGCCCGAAGGACTAACGGGGCGCCGTCGCGGTTTTCAGGAACCTCCTGCGGCTCCTGGTCCTTGGCTCTGACACCCTTACTGTGCCATGCAGAGGTACCCTTACTGTACCCTTCTGCCACAGAGGTACCCTTACTGTACCCGTCTGCCTCCAGATCGCCCTGTAACTCCGCCTGCAACACAAAAAAGAAAATTACAACATTCTATCCATTGCCCGCCGCACGAGCAGCTGGGTCAGGGACAGGGAGGGAACAGCGCTTGGGCCGCGGGCGGGCAGGACAAAGAGGCCTGGCCGAGGGCGCGCTGGAGTTAAATAGGGGAGGGGTACGCCCTCCCAACAGGTAAGCCCGCCCCCTTCAGCCAGCGTCCGGTGACTGCGGGGAGGGCCAGGAGCCAGCTTCACCTTACTCCGCCCACCCTCTCATGTACAGGGGCGCTGCGACTAGTGGCACTAAAGCGCTGCTTTGCCCATGCTCCCCTGCGGGTCACGCAGTCAGCGGCATAGTGCCCACACCGTCATTCGCTCCCGCCTGTTCACACACCACACAATCCCAACCCAAATGATACTCTAGACACGTGGTTATGGGAAAGAACTGTTGCAGGTTTATTTTCATACAACACGTATGTATGACGTTTAGGTGGGTCATCTTACGGGCGATCCAAAGCAGGCAGCCCCTCGCTGTCCCGCATGCCTAAAGAGCCGTCTTGCACGGTGAGTTGATGATCTGACGGTGCAGCACATTGCCGTCCTCGTTATACTCCCACCCCCCTGTCAGGGCGGAGCGGTGTGGCACACCCCCGGTCGGTTCAGGCCCCCCGACCCCCCGAAGGACTAACGGGGCGCCGTCGCGGTTTCCAGGAACCTTCTGCGGCTCCTGGTCCTTGGCTCTGACACCCTTACTGTGCCATGCAGAGGTACCCTTATTGTACCCTTCTGCCGCAGAGGTACCCTTACTGTACCCGTCTGCCTCCAGATCGCCCTGTAATCCGCCACAGCTCTGTGGGAGGCCCCCGTTGATGCCAGAGCCCCCCCACCAACTCAGCTATTTACAACCTGCCGCTGTTATTGCCTCTTGTATATCCAGGAGGAACATATCCATCCCTAAACCAGGACAAGTGCACCCCATCCTTATCAAAGTACCCTTCGGTCTTTTCCTGTATAAGTGCATGTCTAATGAAACCCAGGCCTCTCCTCCCCATGAACTTCTGCATGGACCTGTTAACTCTCCTGTGGGAATGCTCTATCGCTGCTGGAGATCTAGCTCCCCTCCATTCTCTGCGGGGGGTAATTTCTGACCACAGAAGCTCCGCAGCTCCTAACCTGCTGCTCACTGCCCCGAAGTCCCTCTGCATGACCTGGATCAGGGCTCGCCTCCCGAGTGTGACTAGATCGTTCCCTCCCAGGTGAATGATGAGGACATTGGGGGGCCACCCCTTAATGCAAGTTGTTGCTCTAGCTTGGACCTCAAGTTGCCCCATTTCATTCCCGGAAGGCCCAACCTTACAATCTGTGTTTGTGCGAAAACCCGGGTCCACTTCTTGAGGGCTGCCCAGCGTTCCAATCTGGTAACATACGAATGTCCCATCACCCACACGCAACAATCAGCTGTAAAGAGAGCAAAATACTTCAAATAAAGGGGGAGAAAGACGACGTTCTGTCAGCACACGTAGTTTAATAGATCACACTACACACTGTTTACTGGAATGTGTAAACGAACACTCCGTTAAATGGTACATACTACAAAGATAACGTTCACTGCAAATTCTTGGCTGGAGTATATGCTGCACACAGGCAGGGAATGGAGCAACTGGTAATAATCACAGAACGCCACAACACAATAACCACAAAATTCACACCCTTTGCTGCTGCTATACCTAAGGACGAATGTAACGCTGGAAACAGGTGGATGACCAACGTCCTACTCTCTTGACTCCATCGGCCCCCATCCCTGCCTTGAATGCTGTCGTGGCCGCACCAATCCTAAAGGAGTGCCTTGAAAATTTCAGCCCCGATCCCGAGAACCCAGCTCTGGCCAGGGCTGCCCCCATAATGCGCTCCAGCTGGAACCTAGTTAGTGGTGACCCATCAGCATGCATGAGGAAGTGCCCAGTTAAGAGTGGCCTGATCTTCAAATATTCCCTGACCGTGGCCACCGGGAAGTATCTGGGAACCCCCAGCGCCTGAAGCACTATTGTTGAGCCCTTACCGGCCTGATCAGTTTTGGATTTGTGGATGTGGAGCACCAGGCTGTCTCTAGCACAAACATCCAGCATATCCAAGGCTGCCCCAGATCTATCTGTTTTGGCTTTGGCTACTAGCTCGCTCACCCTAAAGGCGCCAAAGAACGCCAGGCAGAAGGCTGCTGAAAAAAGCTAAGCTTCGAATGGGGAGCTGGTGACTGCTGGCAGGGAATCTATCATACGCTGTAGTGCAGGGAATTCAATCGCAGCTCTCTTGTCAGCGGGCCTAACCTCTTCATGTGCCCACCCCATGAGTGCTGCCCTCACCCTGAAGGAACCAGTAGGGTCGTCCTCCCCGTTAAGTCTGGTGTCGTGCTTCACAGCTGCCAAGTGGCCACACACCCATGAATGTGTCCTGCCAGTCTCCCTGGCCCATACCACCAAAGTCTCAACCTGCTCTTGCAGTCCCACTGCTGTTGCTCCTAAGGACACTATCACTGCTCTGAAAGCAGCTAGCTGCGCAGCATATCTTCTCTGGGTGGCCTGTGCCAGGGATCGTTGGCCCATCTTCTTCAATCGTTTCCCCACCGAAGTAGTCTCCACAGCGGTGCCGGGAATGGAGTCATCGCCGCCCTCGCCCGCGGCCAGGCCTCTCGGAAACGGAGCCACTAAAAGCGAGAGAGAGCGTCAGCTGCCACATTCTTAACACCTTAAATGTGTCTTGCCCTAAACTCAGTGTTATTCTGCAGACCTGCTTTAACTAATTCCCTGAGCAAACTCAGAACTAAGGGACAAGTGGCTGATAGCCCATTGATGGCCTGAACTACGACCATTTTATCTGACCAAAAGACTACCTTTCTGTTGCTAAGCCCGCCTGGCCACAAATGCACTGCTGCCACTATGGGAAAAAGTTCAAGAACCGTTATATTTGATGTTACTCCCTTCTTTCGCCACGCATTGGGC
Source organism: Lissotriton helveticus (assembly GCF_964261635.1). Classification (NCBI taxonomy): domain Eukaryota; kingdom Metazoa; phylum Chordata; class Amphibia; order Caudata; family Salamandridae; genus Lissotriton; species Lissotriton helveticus. The sequence continues at coordinate 292,498,618 of NC_136070.1, forward strand.
CAACGCATCGCACACCACTCTTCGCCAAAGATAACACCAAAGCCCTCCCTACCAGATGCATCTGAAAACAAGCAAAGTTCTTGGCTGCTTTCTCAAGGTGCCCTCCAAATCACTGTACCATTAAAGTTCTCTAAAAATTCGGCCCACATTTCCAGATCCGCTTTTAGACCAGGACCGAGGCGCACCAAGTGGTGTTTTCTACTTACGTTGGCCGTAGCCTTCGAGAAAAAACCTTGTACCACTTCTAAGGTAGCCTTACACCTGCCAATCAATGACTTAATGTCATGCCTCAACTCGCTAACTTTGTCCGCCGGGAGCCTGGATTCACCTCTGATGGTGTCCAGCTCAATCCCCAAAAAGATCAGTATTTGCGCTGGACCTTCTGTCTTGCCAGGGGCAAGGGGCACCCCCATATCAGCTGCCATTCCTTCGAATGCAGGCAAACCTTCTGCGCACTCCTGGGTCCCTACCCTGCCGAAAAAGAGGAAATCATCCAGGTAGTGTGTCACTTTGAGATGCCATGTTTGGTGGTCAGCACCCACTGGAGGAAAGTACTGAAGGCCTCGAAATAGGCACATGAGACGGCACAACCCATTGGCATGCAGCGATCAAAGAAATATGCGCCCTCCCACTTAAAACCTAGCAGGTGTTGACTCATTGGATGAACAGGTAGGAGGCGGAACGCCGATTCGATGTCGGCCTTCGCCAACCACACCCCCTTCCCAGTCCTCCTTATCATGTATATAGCCATGTCCAGTGAACAATAAGACACAGAACAGGCCCCCTCGTCCAGCCAATGATTAACAGAGTTGCCCTCCGGGTACGATAGGTGGTGTGTCAAGCGGTATGCTCCTGGCTGATTCTTGGGCACTACTCCCAAAGGTGAGACTAAAAAGTGTTCAAGAGGTGTGGCTGCAAAGGGACCCGCAACCCTCCCAAGGGCCACTTCCTTCTTTATTTTCTCACTGACCACTAGCGGGAGTTCTCCCACTGATTTGAGGTTCAAGGCATCCCTGCAACCCATGGGTCCCCTGTATGGTATCTTGAAACCATCTACAAAACCCCCAGACAGGAGCTCCCTCTCCTTCAAATGCGGATACAATCCGACCAATGGAAGAAAATTCTGCAGTCCAATAGGAGAGGGGCCCTTGGTCGCTCCCTGGGGCGGGCTCTGCCTAGCCGGGATCGGTGAGGTATTGAAATCTGTTGTCCTTGTGGTCCGTCCTCCATCCCCAACCCTACTGGCGTGTCCCGTCTGTTCTCTGGGCCTGGGCGGGAGGCAAACTTTGGCTGGTGGTGCAGGTGATGGCTGCATGTTGAGCACCACATTTGCTACAACTATGGGCAAACTTGCACGCTCTTCCCCAGGTGCATGCCCCCCCGTTAAACAATCTGCAGGTCTCTGAATTGAATCGTCTCGGTCCAGACCTCTGGCCCCTACCCCTGCCCCCACGAAAGGACTGCTTGAAAGGGCGCCTAGGGAACTGTTCCCATCTCCTATTGTCTGACTCACCCTGCGCCTTGTATGGTACATCTTTCTTCTCGCTGACTGTCCTGCACATGTGCTTGATCCAGAGTTGGATTTCCTTCTGATCCCACCCTAACTCGGGGCAGACAGCCATTGTCTTCCTGAAATCCTGATCATACAGAAACCATCCCATCCCACCTGATTCTCTCGCCTCTTGCTGGATGGTGTTAGCGTACGCCATCAGTGCCTCACTCTGGGTCAGGTCCTTCTGTACTATTACTGCTGCTAGTATGTTAAAAGCCTCAGTCCAGTTCTCTATCGTTTTCTCGGGCCAACGCTGGTACCTAACCTTCTTCTCATCCTCTTTCCCCCCCATCTTTCTGGTGTCTGCTCCTGCGGTGCTATGCATCAATAAAGTCAGAATGTCAATATACTCCCTTCTCCATATACCTTCCCTAGCCGCTTGTGGTACCTGCCATGCCAAAGAACAGCGGCCTGATGCCAATGGTGCCTGGGTAACGGCCGGTCTAGGTAACCCTCCCCCGGCTGGTTGTATCAACTTATCCTGGGCAGGGGCAACCGCGGCAGGGCTAGGCCGTTCCCCTCCAGCCGGGCTGCCAACAACCGCCTCTCCGCTCGTGGATGGTATTGTTGCACATATCCCTGCACTGGGCAGGGCGGGTGCCGACCCCTTGGCAACAGAGTGGACCGTCTAAGGAATATTGTGGGGGGACGGCGTGACGCTAAGGAGGTCCGCGGACCCTGTGACTGCTGTTGCTGTGGGGGCCGGCAGGACGGTAGGGAGGGCAGGCTGTACTATTGCTGGTGCTGCTGTGATGGCAGCTGCGGGGACCGGCAAATTGACTGTAGTATGCCCAGGCCCTTGGACCGGAGCCGTCCTAGCCCCCTGCTGGGCCCACACTTGCAGCACTGGTGCTGTGGCCGCAGGAGCAGGCGGCAATACTTGCTGTGCAGGGACAGGTGGCAATACATGTTGAACCGCTACCACATCATCTAAGCGTTTTTGAAACAGTGCCATCATCCCCATCATTTGATCCATTGCCTTACCCATTTGGGCCATGTCTGTTAGGCTACTGTCTGACTCATGCACAACGGTGGGTGTGTCAGTCCGTTCGGGAGCCCGTGCTGCGGGGGGTGTCTGCTTTGGTCGATGATCCGGATGCGGTGCCTCGGCCGGGAAAACCTTGCGTGTGTGTTTCCACTTGCGATTGGACCTCCGTGTCGCTCCTACTGAGGTACTCGCCGCGTCTTCAGGAGTCGAGGCAATTGCTACTCCGGACTGCTCCTGCCTACGAGCCTCGATAAAGCCCTGAGCCCAAGCCGGCCCTTTTGCCTGGGCCAAGGCCAAAAACTCTGCCCACAGGCCCTCTTGCGGTGGTGTGGTGCCGTGAGCGTCCATAGCGGTGGCGTCTACCCTCTCGGGTCCCTATGGGCGAAAAAATTACGTGAGGTGGTTCTACCATTAAATGAATAATTGGCAACCAGTGACGGCAGATAGTCTTCCTGGAACGAAGCCGTGCTTTGGAGCTGACATGTAGGAAGGGGACCCCGAACGTGACCAGGGCCTCAAGGTATGTAGTCAAATGCTCTACCACTTATCTATATCCCCAGCCGTGAGGATAAGTCCTTCCCAATAAAACATCAGTCATTAGATAAACATTGATGCAAGATCCAGCAGAATTAACGTGAGCTACCAATTTATGGGGGGGGAGGGGGGAGCACCTAATGACAACTCCCCGTGACTGCCGAGCCACAGCCCATGCACACCGACACTTGTGGTGACACCTTGTACATCTGTATTTACCTGATTAGCCTTGAGCTAACTGTCTGTTATGGGGGGAGCCAACCGGTCCTTCCTACTCTTTCAGGGCGAGACCTGAAAGACAATGCTGTGTTAGAAATAGCCCCATAGCTGCAATACTGTGACAAACGTACCCTCACAACCGCTCATGACTCACCCCCTTCGTGGTACTTCGAACCATCGCTGCGCACGGCACTGATGCTGACGGGGGGGGGGGGCGGGGCGGGTCATTATACTGTGCCCTTCCTGTACCTGAAGCCATGCCTCATTCCTATGTATCTGTAACCCGCCCGCATTACTATCCCGGGCCCAGGTCGCACCCGCCCGCCCGCCCAGTAAACAAACCCTGCGCGGTTTAAGCAACTAGGGCAAACCGGCCCCCATTCGACAACTGGGCATGGGCCTTACAGTGTCCCGAATCAGGTTAGCACGCTGCCCGCGCCAAGCGCCTTGTCATCATCAGAAAAAGGGCCCGTAGGGGGTCGAAACCGCGACGCTGGTGTTGGCACACTACGCTGTACACAGCGAGAGTCGCGTTGGTGTCTACAACACTACTCTCTAAACCGCGAAGCTAACCCGTCCTACTGACGCACCAGCGGCCTTGCCTGCGACAAGCACCTTCGTTATACCCGCCGCTAGCTAAAAGGTATACGAACTGATTCCTTACAATTCCGCGGAGATCGTCCTCACCTGGCTTTTTAAGCATGGGTGAAGGCAGAGCCAGAGGTCAGGGCCACGGAACCGAACACGGGGGGCCCGCCGAACAACTCAGAATCGAAACCAGGACCTGACGAGACAGTCAGCCTGCAACCCCCTGAGGTTGGCGGGGGCAGCGAAGCTCGCACGGACTGACGGGCCTCTGCGACCGATGCCACGTGGGGCCCCTACGTTTGGGCCCACCACCTCGCTGCCATTCCATGACCGCAGCAATAATAGAGGCTGCAAGCTTGGCACAGCCGGATCCGGCCCGCATGGCTGCAGCCCTCTGACACATTCCCCTCCGGTACCACACGTAAGACAGGCTCTCTACCGAGCCTCACCCGCATGGAGGGATTGAAATTGCACCCAATTTTCTTCAATAACCCCTCCGGTACCACACCGGTACCGACAGGGGGTGTGAGACGGGCTCTCTACCGAGCCTCGCCCGCACGGAGGGATTAACATTGCACACAAATGGCTGCAGCCCTCTGACAAAATCCATCCGGCACCAAACCGGTCCTGACAGGGGGGCGTGAGACGGGATCTCTACTGAGCCTCACCCGCATGGAGGGATTGAAAATGCACCCAACTTTCTTAAATAACCCCTCCGGTACCACACCGGTACTGACAGAGGGCGTGAGACGGGCTCTCTCCTGAGCCTCGCCCGCATGGAGGGGTTGAAATTGCACACAATTTTCATAAATAACTCCTCGGTACCACACCGGTACCGACAGGGGGCGTGAGGAGGGCTCTGAATACCCTCACCACCCGATCCGAGCACGCAGCTCGTACTTCCCCACGCACTGTGCCCTTCACTCGCACCGCACACACTGAACAAGCTTCGCGGCCCATGCGGCCCGACGGGCTCACTCCCCCCCACACCCCGAGACAGTGCTCGTGCACATCCGCCCGCCGCCCGATAGCGTGGCCACATCTACCCGCCGCACGATCGCGTGGCCACCACTCACCTCCCCGTGGTATCTTCACCACTGGGGCCCCGTGCTACCTGGTCATGCCCAGGGACAGGCCGGGGGGAGGCGAGACAGCAGCAACATACCTTGTTAACGAATGACAACATCAACAGCACTTGGGCCGCGGGCGGGCAGGACAAAGAGGCCTGGCCGAGGGCGCGCTGGAGTTAAATAGGGGAGGGGTACGCCCTCCCAACAGGTGAGCCCGCCCCCTTCAGCCAGCGTCCGGTGACCGCGGGGAGGGCCAGGAGCCAGCTTCACCGTACTCCGCCCACCCTCTCATGTACAGGGGCGCTGGGACTAGTGGCACTCAAGCGCTGCTTTGCCCATGCTCCCCTGCGGGTCACGCAGTCAGCGGCATTTCTACCATTAGGCAAGATGAGGCGACCGCCTAGGGCGGCAAAAGGGAGAAGTTTTGTTCACTTTGAACCTACAAAAGTAGAGCTAGGCTGCTGCCTAGTCTTGCCTAATGGCAGAAATGGCCCTGATAGAGGAATGACAAGGTGGGTATTTGTGCTGAAGAAAACGTAAGCCACACACGCTAACCAGCTGGTTCCGTAGCTTAGCAACGGCAAACTGAGTTGCCCTACATCAGAGTAAAGGGGTGTAGCTCTATGGTGACAAACACGCAAGGTGGTATGTATACTCCGGGCCATCTTAGACTAGCTTTGTATAGTCTGATGTGAGAGTTTCAAATTTAGTACGCGTAGGGATGAGGGGGTTCCACGGTTAGGTCTTATTAGCCTTCACTAGCTGCCTAAGCATTAATATAACTGCTTCTGCAAATTAAATAGTAGCTCAGTGCACCTTTTTCTGCACTGTATTTTGAAATCTAATTCTATTTCATTTTTCTTCCGGACGAATAATACTTACTATTGCATTTCTTGAACATTATACCCCACGTTAGAGCTAGCCTTCTTGGAAAAAACAAGGTCATTGGCGTAACATTTGTTTTAAAATACAGCAACAAATCACTCATTTCAAATGTCGACCACGCATATACACTACTCGGGTGACTGCTGAATTTCAGACTAAGAGGCAGTAAACGAGTTTCCTGGGTTCGGGGAGAGAATGGTGTTTGCAGGGCTGGGGCACATCAGAGGACTGTAGTGATGGTGAACTCAGTTTATCATCTTCCACTCGGAATACTGTGCCTTTTCTTCCTGCCCTCGTACCTGAATGTGTACAATGGAGTCAGATGTCTCAGGAACCACGGAGCTCTCCCTCATCAACAGGCATATCACTAGGTATGTAACGGTTGCTCGTCCTGCAACAATTCACTGCAGAGTTTAATGAAAACCTGCTTTGTCTTTCCGACCCACACCTCCCTTTCTTCAGCCCCTTTACAGCCCCGAGTTCAACTATTAAAAATGGTTATTGTTCTCCTTCGGAATTCTGGGCTGAAATATTGGCAGCTCAGCTTTGCGCCTGTTGTTATAATAATAGGCTGTTCATGACTAACAAAAATGAATGTGTCCTCGTGATGTAACGCAACTTGTGCTCGTGTAAAGCACTCTGATACCTGATACTTTTGAGTCAGATTGCGCTATATAAAACTCATAAAAAAAAAAAAAGAACTGACCTCTAGCCTAGTGACAGGGCCGATTCCGTCATCCAGTAGTGACTGTTTAGGCCATCCTCAGTGTCCACGCTGGGATTTTTGAGCCAGGAATCACCCTGTTAAAAGTAAGACTACAAATCCCAGAATGCAATGCACAGGTGGCCGCAAACCTAGGATTGGTTGAAGGTGTTCCAAAACATGGAACCACTTGTCAACTATGGTTAAGTGTGCATTCTGCTTTGCACCAGCTCAAATTCTGGTCAGGATTACTCTCATACCGGTACCAGGCCCGAGCTTGTCAATAACTTCAATTCACAGCGCCAAGAAGCAGTTCATTCTGTGTTGTATGCCAAACTTTATTAACGTCTTGCCATAGTCTCTGATTAGCATAGATTTGAGCATCATGAACTATAATCTCCCGGACGTTGAAATCTTTAAATTGTTGTGATCAGCCTGGATTAAATGGATACAATGGTAGATGATAACTATTTCAGGGGCCTCAGTGAAAAAAACAAGTGTTGGCAAAACCACTTGGTCTGGCCTTGGAAGATGGTGCAAGTTACCATTTTTGTTGTTTCTGGTTTTGAAAACGAGGTGCACTTGACTCCTTAGTTGTATTTAAACACAAGGATCTATTGGGCATCCATGTACATAGTTCTGTGAGTGTATGGCTACCGTAACGGTCTGGCCTCGGCTTTTCGTTGAGGTCGTTTGCAGGACTGACTGTTGTGATCGTATTTCCTGATAGTAAATGAGTAACATAGAAGGGTTCGGCAGTAGAGGGTGCGCTTCTCTAGCTTGGATGACAGGGCAAGAGAGTGATGGTAGTAAAAGGGAGGGGGCGGCATTTTTCAATTCTCGCCTAGGGCGGTAAAACACCTAGAAACGGCCCTGGCCATTAGACAGCTTATTTCTTTCTCCTGCTGCACTCGATTTAGGAGGGACATACTGTAATAGCCTTAGTATGTGCAGGACAATACTTACTGTTAATTTCCCCACTCAATTTTGACCTCCTGCTGTGGAACAGGCTCATAATATCGGGGGTAAGTAATTATCTAATTAATCTGTAGACATATATTGCAGTGGTTCACTGCTAACATGATATAGATGAGTTATTATTCCATTAAGACCACAGCTTTGTAGTTTAGGCAAGAAATATATGGAGGATATCATATCAACAAAAATCTGACTACAAAGATGGCGGTTTGCCTGGGCAAATACCAGTGTAATTAAGCTTTGCCTCAAACATACTCTATTTTTACTCCATGAGTCTATTTGTCCCACTTTTACAAATCTTACATTCTCACAACAGTTCTATTAATTGTTGATGTTAATTGATTGTGTTTTTAAGTTAGTGATGTGATACTGTTTTAAGCCTTATTTTTCATTCAGACAACTGATCTAGTTGTATAAAGGGTACAACAAACAACATAAATGGGCTGCTCAAGAGTTGGACTTTAATGGTGGATTGGTAATTTCACTTGAATTATTCCTTTCACTTGATATCAACAAATCAATGTGCTATCACAGGTAAAAGATACAGTAATGGGGTATAATACAGGGGATGGGAACTTCTAAGCATGTTTTCCATATTCACTGTCTCTTGGTAGGTTCACATTATACAGACACCTTACACCTGTTCTACATTAATGCATCCCTACACCGTATACCTATATACAAAAATACATTGCTAGCACACATTAATTCCATTTTTTGCAGGTGGGACTGTGCCCAGGTTTCACTTCACTCAGTAAATTTGGGTGCAAACTTCGAATTCCATTTCAGACCAAAGTAAAAGTTTACAGTCAGACTGGCATTAAAGTTTCGCTAAGATGTACTTGTTACTGTCACCTTAAACCAGTGGTCTTCAATTTTTTCAAGGCCAACCCCCATAAAAAATGAAATCATCAGTCCCCCCACACTTTTGCTAAATTATTCTGTTAAATTGGCAATGTTTAAATATGCCTAAACACATTTAAGCATTGCACTTAAGTTCTGTTATCCCTTGTAAAAAAGCATGATTGTCAAAAATACTGGTCAGCAAGACCTTACTAAAGTACAAAAGTATCCACAGTGTGATTATCAGAAAGGGGTGGGAGAGATTTGAAGAATATTTGGAGTCCCCTCCACTTTGACTCATACTCTCAAGGACATAAATGACAAAAGATGTTAGTGATGGCCCCCCTCCCTGCCCCTCCCCTGCCCCACTGTCCTTCAGCACTCCCTCGAGGAGCCGCTACTGGTGTTATGTATAGCAATATGGCATTCTCCTCCTCTCTCCATAGCACACGTGCAAGATCAGGCTGCAGAGCACCATGCACACACCTTTGCACCACTGTACAAAGTTGTCTGTGTGAATCTAGCATAGGTTATATACTGGAAGGGTGCACTTCCAGTGCACAGTACTATACCTAGATAGACCATACCATAATCAAAAGCTGAGGCTTAGAGACCTCTCCCACCTATGAGTTCTGTCAACGATGTGATTACACATGGATCCCCCAGTTCCTCTTATGATTCAAAATGTATATTAAACCGCTCACCGACCTATCTACACTGATAACCTCCTATTCCACTCCAATGTAGAAAACATAAAAATCTGCCTACGTTTGTCAAGGGAGTGCATTCAGTTCACAGACAGATCAAACGGAATACATGACATGGAAATCTGGACTGGCTACAGCAGACTTCAACTTAATGGATCAAACCGGGAACTCCTCTCTTAGACCCACTGCACCCACTCTAGCAGACGGAAATGGACCCACATCCGCCAAATCTTTTTGTACACCCATCAAAACAAAATAAAGAAATCTTGAAGTTATTTTGGACACCGCATTATTCCAGATGAAACTACTAAAATCCCTCCTCAAAATCATTCCAGGAAACCACCCGGTGGTAGCAGGAGAGCTATTCAAGCCCCACCTTGATTATGGAATGTATTATATGTGACTCTCAGCATAGATGGATCAGAAGCTGCAAAAGCCCTATATTCAGCTGGCCGATTCAACTACAGACTTAGCACCATATTGGACAGCCCTGCCAACAAGCCTACACGGGCTCCATGGGCAGACAAAAAACTAATTAATGTTCTTCTCCTCTCAGATTCTTCTCAGAGAGTGTAGAAAACAATCAACCCACCCACTTCAGAGACAAACTGAAAAGACCTCCACTCAAATACTAGCACATCCTTCACATTTCCCACACCCAGCCTTTCATGGGCTTGCCTCCCATAATCTGTTATAATTGTAACTGATATACCACTATTCTGTCTTTGTCTGTACTTTTCTGTATTCTATCCCTATGCCATAATTCCATCTACTGTCTTCTCATAACCAAGGGCTTCATTCATATGACGCAAAAATCCTACTTTTGATGCAGTGGCAGCCTCTCGGGATCTGAAGTGGTGGGGCAGCGGAGGGGGTGGGGGATACCAAAAGCGGCACAGACAAAAAAAGAAAGAAAAATTATAAAACTTTGCTTACCTGCCACTGCGATCGTCGCATTGCTCCTCTCCTGATCCTCGAATTCAAGGCTGGTGTACACTGTGCAGACTCCCAGATGACAATCCAAATGCAGCTTTCATTCTGGCAATACCATTCAAGCTATGCTAGCGCCGGGTGGAGAAATGCTAATTGCGTATGCTGGTTTGGCCAGCATAAGACGGCCAGCCAAACCGTCATGCGCACTTAGTATTGCCCATCATCCCTCATTCCCCACTGTTGTCATAGATTGCATGGCCCACCATATGACGTTGATCACTGGCAGCCTGCAGGCAAGAACAAAAATTAAATGATCATAAAATTGGTTTAATATTTATTAATTATTTTATTTTTCATGTGTTTAAATCTGGTGCCACCTAGTGCGGCAATGCTCCCCCGCCACAATGCAGGAGCTGTCCCTGTGCTTTGATGTGATTGTAACAGTTGTTTTTCTTGCTCATGCCCCCACACTCCCACACTCCCACCCTACACACACACACACCTGGGTTTGGGGCAGTCATTTTAACAGGGACCCTCTATCCCTGGAAGGAGGTTCTCTTGGATGGCTATCAACTATTAGGTTATGCAGTGTGTACTATTCAGGCAAATAAACAGAAGCCTCAGCATACATTTAGACAATCTGTGATTCAGAGAACAGTTTAGAAATATGTAAACTATACCAGTTACATACCCTGCCGGCAATGCCTATCTTCATAAAACACTTTGACTCAGATCGAAGGAGAAATTACAGCTCTGTCTGCTAAAGAAAAATAAGCAAATTAGATTTACATCTGCTTTTGAATCCTTTGCAGCCAACACAAGAAATTGATTTCCACTAGCACTGTGCATCAAAGCATATATGGATGATTAAACTGGGAGCTTCTGTGAGTTCTGCGTCCCTCATTGCATGTTTCACAGCTATTCATTTGGTTTAAAGTGTATTACTCATTGGCAATGGAGTTAAAGCTGCAGGGCTAGGCTTTTTATGTTTCTCTCTCTCTCTCTTACTTTCATTCTCCCTCCCCTCCCCTTCCTTTCGCTCTCTCTCTATATATAAATGTATGTATATACATAGTCACGGTGGGTGGAACACGCAGAATTTGTCCTCACGGAATTCTCGGAGTTACAAAAATATTGTGCGAGATATCCACAAAGTTTCACCAATGGTTGGTAATAGGCATGTCGCTTTGCTCGCGCTGTGATTTAGAGCTGGGATCACGTTTAGTGCTGAAAAATCAGTGCAGGTGCAAGATTTTCTACTCGATTGTCAGTCTTCTGGTCGAGAGGGGTCACCACTGCCCTCGTTGGAAAAATCTTGCTTGATGTCCTAGAAGTGACTAAAAATCACTCTATGGGACACGGAATCTCATAGAGTGACGCAAACATTATGCAAAAAAGAAGCAGAGAACTCTGGGTATTTAGGTGTATAATATTCAAATATTCAAGTCCATTGGCACGGAGGTCACAGTTCATTTTTAAGCTGCATGGTGACACTAAAAATGCAAGCGCTACAACCAGAATATCACAGTCTCACGTTCCCACCAGTTGGCAAATGTATCACCAAGGTGCCCAGCTCCGAGCAACCTCCATATCCAAGGAAAAGGAAGTCCCCTTCAAGGGTAGCACATAGCTCCCAGCGTCGTACTCGCTCCTCTGCATGTATCCCTGCTTCCATACATAGATCCAAAATGGTGCTCGGGGACTCGCCAGCTGTAAATACATAAACAACAATGAGGTGGCTGGGTGGAGTGGTTCCTCCAGATATAACTTATATATATATTTTATATGTCCCAACACAACTTCTCTGACACTCTCTGCCTCTTATTGCGGTGAGCTTGCGGTGGGGTAGCAGACCCCTTAATTCACCATCCACTCCAAATCGCTTCATACGTCTATTCCAACGCACATTATGAGAAACAGGTCGAGGATCAATTCCATTTCAGCTTGTTTATTTTAAACACAATAGCAGCAAAATCTGCCCAACGGGTTTCAATGTAGCTGGCTCCTCAGTCACTAGCATTGCGTTTACCAGCATTGGGCGCATGTAGTGCGCTATAATAGGGACTTATAGGTAAATTAAATACAAAAAACAGGTGGATGCATCAATCAAACAACGTTTAGAGGAGAGAGCACTGGCTCTTTAGCACTGAATAGCAGTGGTAAAATGCTCAGAGTCCTAAAGCCAACAAAAACGAATTCAACAAAAAGGGGAGGAGGAAGGCAAACAGTTTGGGGTGATCCTTCAGAGATGGCCATTTTCCAACACTGATGTAATAGTTGAGGTCATAAGCAGTGCATGATGCTTGTTTCCGGTCAATGGAAGACCTGGTTTGGCAGTTTGGGCTAGACTGTTCCCATGAGAAACAGGGTCAAGACTGATTTGCATATGGCTGGGTCCGCACTGGGGTGGCAAAGTGAGTTAAAGAACGATGATGGAATAAACCCTGATCTGTGACTGTGAGTGAGTGTTTGAAAAGTTTCAGTGCTCTGTCCACCATTGTGTTTGCTAAAAATACATTATGCCTGAAATAATTATAACCCATACACTCCCTCACATTTTAACCAATGCTTTTATTACCTGTATTAACATCTCAGTGTTCCTTTCTTTCAGCCTGCTCCTCGGAAAAGGCTTCATATTCAAGAGTTCCTATTCCAACAAAACCGTTCCAATGGCATCACTTTTGTTGGATATAACATTTTAGTGTTCTACTTCGTTCTTTAGCACTTTAAGGTGAATCTGCAGTTGAACTCTACGGAGTAAACTGGCAAACTGCTGCTGATGTTGGAAGTACATGTTTTAATCTGCATATCAAAATGTTTTACTAACATGGATGAGCAAGATCTTTGAGGATTCCTGGAAAATGCACCCTGACTTTAGCTTTCTACAGCACTAACCATAATTTCTAGGACAATAAGAAACCCGTAATTTCTTCATGTTGCTGTATCTTCTATAAGAGATGTTTTCAGTTTTACACCTTTAAATGCATTAGGATTGTGTTTAGGCGTGTCACACATTTGTCATAAGTATATTTCACATAGCACACCAGACTTTTTTCTGACATTGAAGAGGAAGATATTTGAGAATTTATAGAAAAGGTGTTTACATTTTAGCTTTCTAGAGCACTAACTATAATTTCTATCATAAAATGAAGTGCTTAATGTCATACTTTTCTAAAAGAAATGCTTTCAGTTTTATAGTTTTGATGCCATCAACATCAAGTTTTGATGTGCCACACTTCAGGGAATCAACGGCATGTTTCATTCATTATACCAGACTTTGAATCTAACATTTATGATGAAGATCTTTGAGAATTTATAGAAAATATATTCCTCATTCCAGTTTTCTTGAGCACTAACCATAATTTCTATGACAAAAATAATCCCCACATTGTTTTCATGTACTGCATTTTCATCTGATCATCTGTAGGAAATGCTTTAAATTTTATAGCCTTGACTCCATTAAGATGGTGTTCAGGTATGTCATAATTTTGTCATTTGTAAATACAGAATGTTAGCACTCTAGGTGTTCATTCAAATACTGTTGTTGAGCTGCAATAGAGCCCCGCAGGTCAATTGATAGGCTGCTGCTGTTGAAAGTACACATTTTACTCAGAATAGCAGACCATGTTCTCACATGACTGAGAAAGATAGTGTGAAATGTGAAAAAATGGAAAATGTGTTCTCATTTTAGCTTCTGGAGCACCTTCTATAACCTCGGTGAGAAAGTCATGAGAAAAGTGTTTTCTCTCAAACATGGTTCATCAAATCCCAGGAGAGGATCAGTATTTTTTCACAGGATAAAATCATCTTAAAAAACTCCGCAATTGCTAACATTTGTTTTGTGCCTCCAGGTAATGATTTCTTACTACTAAGTTAGCACACTTCGTATGTGTTTCTTTTTGTCCCCCTCAAAAACAGGTTTCCATTACAATGTGTTTCAAATGGGGACCATGTCCCCAAGACCTGTAATGGCTGCCACCACATGTTGTCTGTGTTGTGCCCAGCTAATAAAGAGGACTTCCCACATGGCTGTGAGGGTCAAGGGGTGCTCCCTCAGCTCCCATATATGTTTAATTAATTAATTTTCAGGGTGCATAGACCTTGTCCCTGACTTCTGGAATGGCTGCCACAACATATTGTTTATGTTGTGATCAGCCAATGAGGATTGACCAGTCCCCTTTACATTGGCCAATCAGAGCATATCTGGACACAAACAGTCCAGCTATCACTAACGTTTTGTGGTGGTTTACCTATTAATGCCCACCAAGCAGTTTTTTCAATGAGATTTCTCACACAACTAAATAATGAGAGGTATGCTTTCGGAGTAAAGCTCTAACTTTCTGCAAAATTTGGTATAACTCCATTCAACCATTTTTCTGTATTGAAAAGCAAACTCTCCTTTGGGAATTAAATTGAGAGATTAATGTTTTTGAAGCTCTCCTCTTTTCTTGGCCTCTGCCTGAATGGGTCAGCACAAACTATTCCATGAAGGAGCCACAGTGGATAAACTTTTTAGGTTTGAAAAGTTTAATGCAGATTTGTTGATTGGTGCCAAAGTTAACAAAACAAGTTTCCAGTAAAATGTCTGACCTTATCATAACTACTCTGGCCCTATCTTCGCCAAAGTGATATATCACTTTCTCTCTCTCTCTCTCTCTCTCTCTTGCTCTCTCTGTCTCTCTCTCCCTCTGTCCCTCTCTCTCTCCCATGTATATATATATATATACATATATTTAAGGCATATTATCAAGAACGGGGTTAAAAATGATCGCCGGTTTAGCGTCAGAAAACTGCTGCTAAAGCAGAGATAATGGGCTTGATAATATGCCTTTGAGAATTTCAATAGAAGCCCATGTTCTGGTGTGAACATGGGCTTCTATTGGATTTCTCCAGGGCATATTATCAAGCTCGAAATCGCCGCTTTAATTGCAGTTTTCTGCCGCTAAACCACCGATAATTTTACGCTGATCTTGATAATATGCCCCATAATGTGTAACTCTTGTTAAACAGGAAAACATTTGTTGAAAACAGTAATTTAAATATTCGACAATACTGTTTAGTTTTCTGGACTAAATAAGTTTGACAAAGACAATCACATTCACAGCTGACTAATACCGGCCCATGGCAATGCTGGATACCTTTAAAATGCTGCAAACATAGGCAAAGCCAAAAGGGGGACCAGTCATCTTAAAACTATACTTAAAAGAATTGAAAAAGTTGTTTTCTATACTAATGAGGTGGCCAACCCATTATACATCGCAAAGTGCTAACAAAATGCAACAGTCATTGAAAGTATAGAATTTTACCCACAAGACAGCCTCCACATTACATGAAACAGAGTGAAGATGCAATGTGGCGGCCATCTTGATAGTATGGGAAAACGGAGGGCCCGATTCACAGAATGAACTTAAGATTCAATCCTAAACTTACTACTATTTTGGTATTCACAGAATACACTTACTACTTTTGGCATTCACAGAATGAACGTACTACTTTTGGTATTCACAGAAGTTAGGATTTTGTCTTAAGTTTGTCTTAAGACAAACTTAAGACAGACTTAAGACAGACTTAAGTTAGGATTTTGTCTTAAGTCTGTCTTAAGTCTGTATTAAGTTTGTCTTAAGTGTATCTTAAGACAAACTTAAGACAAAATCCTAACTTTTGTGAATACCAAAAGTAGTAAGTTCATTCAGTGAATGCCAAAAGTAGTAAGTGCATTCTGTGAATACCAAAATAGTAATACGTTTAGGACTGAGTCTTAAGTTCATTCTGTGAATCAGGCCCAGTGTTTTTACAACACAAACTCCACATTGAGTGACTCAGCATTATGACACAACATGGAGGTAATCCTGTAAGTAAGGAAAACAATGTTCTTACTCTTTGAACATGACTTCCAGATTGCGTTAACTCAAGTTCTAATTTATAATTGTTTTATTTTTTACCTACATTACTTTCCAAGATTTTTGCAAATATTATTATAATTTCCCATGACTTATTTTTGAGTCTTTTGTTAGGTCCTTCTATTTAGGTGAAATGTCTTCATGATGTACAAGACCCTAAAGAAATACTAACAGCATGTAAACATCTATCCTGTCAAGTGAGCCTAAATGATCAAAATATTACAATGACAGTTATTTCCTTTTATATAATGCTATGTTTTGTTAAATACGCTTCACATTATTATTTTGTAACTTCCTCTAGAGCATCTATTCACATATGTTCCAATCCCTGCCATCTCTTGCATTCCCCTACTCTCTTTTCTTTATTCTGTTCCAGGACACATGGTAAGATTGCCTTAAATACACAAAGGACTTGGGGCCTCATTTATGAGAAATGACGCATCGCTGCATGAAAGCAGCGATGCGTCACTTCTCAGTGCACACTCCTTGCGACATACCTGATGGGTCATATTTAATGTATGACACATCATGTCGCAAGGAGTTACAGATACGTCAGTATTTCTGACGTATCTGTAAGCACAAAAGTGATGCATTGCTGGAGTGTGTCACAAAAGTGACGCGCCTCCAGCAATGCGTCCTTTCACATGGGGCAAGTCAAATGTGAAAGGGCCTGCCTCAGTCTTACGCCTGCTGTGAGGCAGGCACAAGATTTTGACGCAACGGAGTCCTAGAAGTGACGCAGTGAAATCTCATAGATTTCCCTGCGTAACTTCAACTAGGCTTTTTGCGGGGGAACTCCCCCCTGCATACATTATACCTGCCGCAGGTATAATGTATGCAGGTTTCAAAGTGACGCATCTGCTTAGATGCATCACTTTGTAAACAGTGCGCCACAGGAGGCATGTTTTACGCCGCCGATGCGTCACAAAAAGTGATGCATGGGAAGCGCAAAACTGACTCAAAGACTCAAAAATGAGGCCCATGGAATCTTAGGGCACAAAAATCCCTTTCTCGCAGATATTAAACTATCACTGCCCACCTGCCTCACTCCTCTTGTAAAAACATGCCCTTCCTTCAACTGCTCAAAGCCATTACTCTTTTCCTAAATCCTCTTTGTCCTTTAATCCACCTGTTACTTTTTCCATCCTGCTTAAAATGACTCTATTTCATATGAAAGTAAATTGCCTAATTTTGTCACCAAATCTCCCTCTTTTCTGTTTTTACAGATTGGCATATGTGATTTTGGACTTCTTCAATCATCCATCAATATATCCATGTCTCTGACCTGGCTTTTCCACCCTTTGCTGCCAGCATGACATTGACCCTCACTTCGTGCACATGGCCAATTTACTTTCTGACACAAGCAGCTGCTGCAGCTATTAAATCACTCTCCCAGTATGAAGCGAAGCATTCTCATAGTTTCCGCTACTCAGCAGGTGATAATACAGTTGGTCTTTGGGCCCTTAACAACAACCAAAGAGAAAGCACTGGGTACGTGCTCCATATCACAATGTAACCCACCATCTGGCCTGCCAAATGGTTTCCCCCTTTGATGTCTTTGTCAAATAGTTGGGCAAGATTGCATCAAGGCAGTATAAAATGTTTCACTCTCAGTGGTAATCTGAAATTTACATAGAATGTACACATACAAAGCCAGTCTTTAACGAGGGTTAGGCTGCCATAATCCATTGTTTAATACACCATGAGTTTTGCTAATTCAGCTGTTTCTATGTATAAATATATCAAACAAAAAAATCATTTTACACTAATATCGAATGATATATTCAGAAATATAATTTTTACTATATATGTAATTTAAATAAGTAAAACTTGAACATTTTAACGTATAATATTCATTTATTGTAAATTAAATATGGTTAAATAATATTTAAAAATATATAAATATTTACTAATTTAAAGAAACACACACAAATTTATATCAAAGTGTATATGTTTATTTACAAATGCATAATGTAAAACTATGTAGTGTGTATGTTTATTTACATATATATAATATAAAACTATTTAAACAAAATATTTTAACTTATCTTTATTTTTAATTGTACAAAAAAAGTAATTATATATATTCACTGAAAAAAACAAAGGCTACAGGGACTCTATAATTAGGAAATAGAACTTGAAAAACCTTTAAAAAATCCATGAAAAAAGGTTATGTGAACATTATGAACATTATAATTAGACTCACATTTCACTTGTACAAAACAAGAGAAATACAGTTACCTGAGCTAACTATAACTAATGCCCCCACAATGCACTGCTCATGACATCACTCATCACTTCCTGCTTGTGGTAGTGTAACTGTGTGTGGAACTGGATCAGTTTCTGCTGGATACATAAGTGCTGCCCATGCATGTCTACATACCGCTCTTGGTGTCTGACTGGGTGTGTGAGTGGCTCTATGGTGTTGCAAACATGTATATAAGTCACAGTATGGGTGACAGACTCAATATATAACTGGGCATATGGATTTCTAAGTGTACATACAACTCACTGACATTTTAAACACATAGGATCCTCCATATGGTTTACTCTAGAAGTGAATTGTATATAATAAAAGAGGGGTTAAGGCTAGCCAAGAGGTTTTAAAGGTCAAGTTAGCCTGGCAGTAAAACTGAAGAGCAGGCCCAAGACCTGTTAAAAGGGCAACTTGTCTCGATGGCTATCTTGCTTGTGTCAGAATATGACTACATATCTGAGTGAGTGTCCTATTTGTGCTGTACATGTGTCACTGGATATGAACATAATTATGTCAGTATATGACTAGCTATCTTAGAAAGTGATTAGGTCTGTAAAGGTGCATGTTTGCATCTATCTGGATTGCTTACTAGCTACGTTAGTAACTATTGGGGTGTGTAACTGTCAGTGCTAGTAGTGACTCTGTTACTGATGGATACATAACTGCTGTATGGATGAATGAATGGATGTGTAAGTGTCTCGACTAAGAAGATCTGTGAGTGTATTTATGGTTTTGAAAATAGCTTTATCAGTTGCAGTGTCGTTAGGAGAGTGATTTTTCAACTGGGCATATAGGTCTGTAACTGTGTGAATCAGTGACAGTTTAAACTACATGTCTTCCCTATTAAACTGATAGCACCGTGCCATTTGGCCTCTATACGGTCTACTCTAGAAGTGACTCATATTTGGAGTAAGAGGATTGTAAGGCTTGACAAGGTGTTTTAAATACCCACCTTTCCCTGGCAGCAAATCTACACATACAAGGTCCGCAGTAGCAGGCCCAAGACATTTTTCAAGGGCAATTCTTAACCCCTGCTTACCTTCTTTTAAAGAAAGCCCAAGTTTGTAGGTGTCTTCTGAGAATTCATGGATCTACTGCGGCGGTCATCGCAGCCCCACCTGTAACCTTATAGGGGGTCTGTGGATCCATACGGGAAAAACAAAATCTTTGTAATTAACTACTTGTAACATCCAAATCTTACATGACAATAAGTATGAATGTCTAAATGTGACCCAAAGACACAACATCCACTATTTGTTAATCAACCACTTTCCCTTCACCATAACTTGTAAGCTTTCACCGACCCTTCCCGTATGCGCCTCTAGCTCTGTTGCTATGGTGACCAATATTTAAAAAACACTTTCTAGACCACAATGCTAACTCCTGAACTAACTGTTGCAGGTTTTGTCCAGTGCTTGGAGTTTCAGCCATATCTCATACTCCATTACTTTTTGTTAATATCAGAAAAGCCAATCTCACATCTGCTTAAATTTTTTCCAATATTACAACCTAGTTTTAACCACGACCATATGAATTCCAACCAATAAATTTTCTTTTGAAATTTTTGTGGCTACCATTCTGGTTCTGTAAGTGTCTGTATGAATGTAGGTATGAGTGTGAAAGTATGTGTAGGTATGTCAGAGGGTGTGAGAATGTCCATATGAGTGTAAGTGTTGGTGGGACAGTGCCTGTATGTGTATGAAAGTGAGTGTGACAGTGTGTGTATCGGTGTTGGTATTGGTGTAACAGTGTCTGTATGGGTACGTGAGCATGTGTGAGATTGTCTTTATGGTTATTTAGGTAGCTGTAAGAGTGTTTTGATGGGTGTAAGTAAGGGTGTGACAGTGTATGTATGGGTGTGTCAGAGGGTGTTAGAGTGTATGAATAGGTGTAAGTATGGGTGTGAGTGTGCCTGTATGGGTATGTAACTGGGTGACACTACCTGTATGGGTGTACCTATAGGTATGTCAGTGAGTGTGACTGTGTCTGTATGGGTGTAGTTGTGGGTGTAACAGTATCTGTATGGGTATTTGAGCACGTGTGAGAGTGTCTTTATAGCTGTAAAAGTGAATGTAAGAGTGCCAGTGTGGGTATGTAAGTAGGTCTGACAGAGTCTTTACGTGTATGTAAGTGGGTGTGAGAGTGTTGGTATGGGTGTACATGTGGATACATCATTTTATGCATGGGTATGTCAGAGTGTGAGAAAGTGTTTGTATGGTCATGCAAATGGGTGTTAGAGTGTCTATCATGGGTGCAAGTGTGGGTGTGACAGTATGTGTTTGGGTATGTCAGTGGGTGTGAGAGTGTCTGTATGGGTGTAAGTCTGAGTGTAAAAGAAGTTTAATATTTCTTTTGTGTCACGCTTGCTCCGCCGATCAATCGTGGAGTTACACAAGGGGGCTCATGCTGAACCTTGCGACGGACTGCAAATCACTCGAGCAGTAAAAAATTGTATTCTGAACCAGAGTACACAAGCTTGCCCCTCATTTTTACCATACACAAGGGGCCAGGGAAGCTCTCACCTGACCCCTTCACTTATTATGCAAGCAACTTTTCAGCCCGAGGACCATTTCCCAAGATATAAAATGACAGCTACAACTTTTCTGTGAAGGGGCCACCAGCCAATCAGAACCCTGCTTTAGCACATGGATCCACGCCCTCCAAATATATAAATGTGGCTTTCAGTTAATATCTCTAAAACTACTGAATGCATTTACACTAAACTACCCAATGTGAACACTCTGTACCAAGATCGAGTTTTCTGTCAAATTTTGTAAAGTTCAGTGATTCCGGATTTAGACCCGTTCAAAGACCCTATGGGCATTAACATGAGGAAAAAGCATTTGGGCCCCCCCCCCCCCATTTTTTCAGCCCTAACTTCAGGCATTACTCTGAAACTTCCCAGACAGCAGCTGCGGTGGGCAGCAATTTTTTGGGTGAAAATTTGAGGAAGATTTGGTAGCTGCCGCCAAAGATAGGCAACTGAAATACAGCTTTTTAATAGAGACTATGTCCTAACTACAAATACCTACTTGCGGCAGCCAGTAAAATATATATATATATATATATATATATATATATATATATATATATATATATATATATATATATATATATGTATATGTATATGTATATATATCTATATATATATGTTCACTGAAAAAACCATAGGTTTCACACCAGTTATAGTTAGGTGGAAATTTTACTCGCATAAAACCATTGAAATTCCATCGTTATAGTTAGTTGGACTCACTATAACTCGACATAGTTTTAAACATTACATTTTCAGTTCACTCCCACACATCTAGTGGCGTCGACATCGAGAGGGGACTCACACCATGCCCAGAATAGTGTCGGCCATCTTTGAGTGGTGATTTATCGTGACGCTAGTTAACATCACTCAACGCAATAATGCAACACAGTTACTCAAGCCCTCAAATGGGCTGCCTCTTAATTCGCAGCATGGTGTATCATATATTTTCAGTCTTGGATTAGACAAAAACATTTAGCCGTGGATCGGCTGGTGTCTATATATATATATATATATATATATAAGTATATATATATTACCTACTGGCGGTCGCCAGTAGGTATATATAGTTAGGATTTTTTCCCTATGGGATTTTTGAAAATTCTATGTCTAATAACTTTGGCGTTTGTGGACGGAATTGGATGAAATTTTCTGGAAAATGGAACATTTTGTTTCTGAGCAGCCCCTGAAAATGTGGGGGGTGTTCGTCCAGGGGGGGCCGAGAAAAAAGGGGGGTCCCAAAACGTGTTTTTAACATTGAGTTTTCCATAGGGCGGTTGGCCTCACTTTTAGCCCGAACGGCTGAATGGATTTCCATGAAACTTGGCAAAATTGTAGGGACTGGTAGCCCGATGTGCCTTTTCTAGGTCTCAATATATGTGCTCCAGTGGATTTTGAGAAATTAACGTTTAAAAAAAGATATATATCTGTAAGCGCGCTCCGGGCAGCGCTCCGGTCCGCGGACCTTAAGCGTACCGGAACTTCGCGTAGCTAAGCTGATTGGCTCTCCGGTGTCTGTCAACATTCTAAACAGTCCGGAGCGGCCGCCATCTTGTCTCTCGGTAGGATTGAGAGACAAGAGGAGGCCAAAACAAAGGCGAAAATGACCATAAGGGGGCATACTAGATCCTCCCTGACCCCCTAGGTTTAATGTGGAGGTTTTAAAAGGGCCCCGCGGGGCAAAAAAACCCAAAAACATTTTTTGTTTTTTTTGCGTGGGGAGCGCCCGGTCCGCGAACCGGGAAGCGTTCTGGGCAGCGTACTGCAATGAAAAATGAATGATAGACTTTTCAAATGCTGTATGTTAATTGATTGTTGTTTTTGTTGATTATTTTTTATTTTCTTTATTTTTTAAGCATTTTTTTTAATGTGATTGTGTTTCATAATTTATTAAACTTTCTAACATTTCATTGTCAGAAATTTCATAATTATCATGGAATATACATTGTAGTCTCTGAGGGTGTAAAATGTCCTCATTTGCAAGGAGGTTATCTACTGCTTGTACACATTGCAGTAGTTCATTGTCCCAAGTTTCATCGAAAAATTCAATGTCAATTTGATCAATTGTATCAATCAATTCTTGGCTGCTCTCTTGCAGGTCCATTTCAAAAGAAACTTGGTTTTCGCCTTCCATTTTGCCTGAAATTTGGATTAAAAAAATATATATTAGTAGAGATAGGGCAATGTTGGGAATAATTTTAGATAGGCATTTTTTATCAGTGAATTTGTCTTTGGGCAGTGTATAGTATCAGAGTGGAAGTAGGAATATAAAAAAGTGTATGTGATTTAACGTAAGTAAATTCATAATTATACAAGAGAAGCCTAACTCCATCCATAACTATAACAGAGAAGTCTCTCTAAATCTATAACTACTACAGAGGGATAGTATATATCTATCAGAAAAAGTTTACCATATTAACTTATAGTGCACAATATACTTCAGTTTTAAAAATAAAAACTTACCTTTAGAAAGAAGTTGAAGGAATTAGTGAAAATACTATTGAAATGTACAGCAAGAAGTAGTAGTCAAAATGGCTGTGTTTTCTTCTCTTCCTTTATATATATTCAGGTATATAACCAATGAAATGTCAGGTAAAAAAAATAGAAAATGAAAGTAACATTTTCATTGGTTGTCAATTCCAACACTTCAGATGTGTTTTGTGAAGTAATTTACCTCAGGGTATTTAGAGAGGTCTACAGGCTAAATTACTAAATGGAATTCCAATCAAATTTGTGAAAATGGTAGGGATTGGTATGTAGTATGAGCTAATCTATATTTGGTGAAATTGTCTCCAGTGGCTTTTCTGTGAACTACTTTCCCACCTTTTTTGATGGTGCGCTTCCCAGAGAGCGACCCGGTACGCGAACCGTTGAGCGCCCCGGTTCGCGAACCTTAAGCGTTCCGGGAGTCCACCATTTTGTGTTTCGGTCGAATTAAGATACAAGATGGAGGGCAAATAATGTTCAGAATGGGTAGAAGGGGGCACGGTAGAGTTATCTTGACCCCTAGGTTTTCAGAGGGTGGCTGAGGAGGCTTATATGTGCGGAAAAAAAAACATTTTTTTAAAAAATTTCGCGAGGTTAGCTCCCGGTTCGCATACCGGGTAGCGCCCCAGGGAGCGTACTTTGTTGGAAATTAGTGAAAAATGTTAGAGTAAAATAATAATTGTGAGTGATCAGATGTAGGGTAGCTCTGAGAAGAGCTTTTGGGTTTATGGTACATTTAGGTACTTATAAGTAGGTACCAATGCACATTCTTAAATTCAGAGTGAAAACTCTGTTGCCCTCATCTGAGAAGTGAACTCCATCTCCTCTGTAGATATCTTGCATGTAGTAACGCAAGTTATTGTTGTACAGGGAGCCCATTCCATGGTCTCTCATGTAAGCTGAAACAGATTTGTTTACATGCTTCCTCGACTTCTCAATTTGTGGACAAAATTGGTTTGACCACCTCCATTTCTGTCTTTGGCATATATTTGAATATACCAAGGCAGTCTGAGGAAAAAGTGCCATTAATTGCTCAAAGGTGTCCTTTAAAAGCATTTCCAGACCTACACCAGTCAAAGTGCCCAAGTCATTACCTCCACAGTGCACAATTAACAGGTCAGGTTTGGGCAAATGCATAAAGGTTTTCACCAATGGTATCAATTGGTGACATTTTAATCCTCTGTGGCCAAACCACTTAATTTCCACATCTTGTAAATTGAGGTTAGGTAATTTCCTGTTTTCAACGTACCTTTGAGCCCAGTGAATATAACTATGTCCAACAATCCAGACAGAAAACATGGTGAGAGAAGGTTCTCCTGCAGTCAGATGAAGTGTGGCAATGAAATGGCAGTTGAAAAAATGAGAGTTTAAAATGAAAAAAACTGTGGAGTTTCTGTGTTCATGAAGCAGTAACAGTGATTGGTGGATTTTGATTGCTGAAAACAGAAACTTAGGGTGCACGGATGTGTTCTTTGAAAGATGTATTTTGAATGGTCAATAAAAAATCATTAAATGAAAGAATGCACTGGATATGCAGGTGCACTGAGAGTTCAGAGTTCAATTGCAACAAAGTTGTGTGAACTTGCAAACACCAGAAGTCTTCCAAGAGGTGGTTGCCATGCAGAAAAGACAGAAAGGGCAGAGGGGGGAAGGGTTTTCATTTGAAAAAAAGTGAGGGAAGAGTTTTGATTGGGTGACATGAGAAATATGTGTTAAGAATTACAGCATTTCTGTGCTTTTGATAGCTGCAGACTCTGGAGTGCATACCTTTTGCTCTGCTGAAGACAAATTGGTGTGTTTCTGAGACTGTTTTCAAACTCAAAGTATTTGCTAAGGTGAGAAAATATTTCTTTAATTTAGATAGAGAATAGTGTGCTTTAAGGAGAAAATTATGAATTATGTGGCGCAAATTGCTTGTAAATATGCTCCCACCTGTGCATGGAAAATTTAGATTTTGAATGTTTGTGTTACATATCCATGTTAAAAGTGACCCAACCATGCAGGAAAGGCAATCAAAAAACGCTTTTATGTGTCTTAAGGACATTTTAAGTAATTTTCCCATGTGCAGTGTTTTGAAATTATGATTTGAAAATCGTTTTTGGGGAAAAGGAATTGTTTTTAAATTTATGAAAAGGACATAATGGTGTATGCTTCTTTATAAGGCAATTGACTGTCCCTGATGTTATTTTTCCCATTTTAGTGTAAGACCTTTGTCTGTGGCGCAAATTGCTTGTAAATATGCTCCCACCTGTGCATGGTAAATTTAGATTTTAAATGTTTGTGTTACATAGCCATGTTAAAAGTGACCCAACCATGCTGGAAAGGCAATCAAAAAACGCTTTCATGTGTCTTAAGGACATTTTAAGTCATTTTCCCATGTGCAGTGTTTTGAAATTATGATTTGAAAATCGTTTTTGGGGAAAAGGAATTGTTTTTAAATTTATGAAAAGGACATAATGGTGTATGCTTCTTTATAAGGCAATTGACTGTCCCTGATGTTATTTTTCCCATTTTAGTGTAAGACCTTTGTCTGTGGCGCAAATTGCTTGTAAATATGCTCCCACCTGTGCATGGCAAATTTAGATTTTGAATGTTTGTGTTACATAGCCATGTTAAAAGTGATACAAACATGCTGAAAAGGCAATCAAAAAACGCTTTTATGTGTCTTAAGGACATTTTAAGTAATTTTCCCATGTGCAGTGTTTTGAAATTATGATTTGAAAATCGTTTTTGAGGTAAAGGAATGTTGTTAAAATTTATGTGCGCCATATGCCCCCAAATTTCTTTTTCAGGGGTGCAGCAGGGTGTTCTTGAGATACCCCTGCACGCTTGAAAAAATTCCATTTTTTGTGATGAGCTAATTGCTAATCGCAAATTGCAACCTTCATTCCTATGAGCCTCCTAGCCCATGGAAATGAATGGGTAATTTGCAATTAGCAATTTGCTCATTGCAAATTAGGAATGGTAAAGAATTGCTATTTATTCCTTAAAATTTGCTATTTAGGAAATGCAAAATAGTTTGATGGTACATATGGTGGTTCATCTGTAACAAGATAAGAAGCTTAGGGATACATTTATGATGACTGGTGCAATAAAGTGGACATTACTTACTTCATTGGTAGGCCTTTACATGTATTATCTCCTCTGTATTTTTCATCAAGCGTAACTTTAATCTGCAATCCTGAGTAGGCCTCAACTTAAACAAACCTTTGGATAGGCCACACCTTATTTTCATCCTGGATTAATCATTTAAAATGCTAGGGACAGATTTATGATAGGTGTATGCCTCTTTTCTGCCACTGTGCGTCACTTTTATGATGCAGCGGCGGTGGAAAAGATTTGCTATGAGGCGACAACATTACAAATTGATGCATTTAGGCAGATATGTCATGGTGTAAAAAAAACGTACCACATGAAACCGATGCAGCAGTGATGCAAAAGATGCACCATGTCGCAAGACAGGCCTCACTTGGGGCCATATGTATCAAGCTAATTAGCATTCGCAAAGATCAAAATTCTACGAATTTCGGCCTTTGCAAATGTAAATTAGACAAATGGTATGTATCAAACAAGTTTGATGCAAAATAAGGAGTAGCAAAATTTGCTATTCCTTATTTTGCAATTGCACTGAAGGATTTGCAAATTTTGTGACTACTTAAATGCAATGTATCAAACAAAAAATATGTAAAAATGACATTAAGGATTTGGAAACTATTGTGGTAAATTGGTGGTAATTTGTGAATTCTTTTCAAAAAGCTTTTTTTAAAAAAAACAAAAGGTCCCATATGACGCCAACACATGCCCTTAGGGCATGTATGTGTGCCATATGCCCCCAAATGTCTTTTTCAGGGGTGCAGCAGGGTGTTCTTGAGACACCCCTGCACCCTTGGAAAAATTCCTAATTTGTGATGAGCAAATTGCTAATCGCAAATTAAACCTTCATTCCTATGAGCCTCCTAGCCCATGGAAATGAATGGGTAACTTGCAATTAGCAATTTGCTCATTGCAAATTAGGAATGGTAAAGAATCGCTATTTATTCCTTAAAATTCGCTATTTAGGAAATGCAAAATATTTTGAAGATCACTGTTATTGTTTTACTGTTTGGTAATAATGGTTAATAACATTTTTTAATATATTTTACCACAGATTCAACTGCAGATTATTTCAAGATTTCACCATGCCTACAATAGAAAGACAGAGAAAGGCTGCAAAACGTCAAAGACAGCAGGTGAAAAAAAATAAGCAGCAGTCCTCTAACAAAAAGATTTGTCAAGTCACGAAGAAAGCACCGGGTAAGAGCACAAAACAATTCATAAGAAATATGTGTAGTAAAAAAAATATTACTACAGAAAATGTTTCAGTCCATAAAACGAGAAGGAAATCAAATGGAAAGGAAAGGCCAATGAAAAATGTTACTGCTAGAGCAAGAGATAACTCTGTGCATGATAGTAGAAGGAAACAACAGTTTAGGGAGATTCGTAAACGAATGTTCCGCAACAGGATAATTGGCAATTTGTTAAAAAATATTAAGAAACGTCAACAGAAACTGGTTTTTTATAAGAGAAAAAAAAAAGTTGAGAAAGTTATTGATCAGGCATTTGAAATTAAACGTAAGTTATTTATTTTGCTAATCAATAGAATTAGGAAGCTAAACAAGGCAATTTATGATTTCAAAAGAAATAGTAGATGGAAGAGAATAGTTAATCGTAGTAATTTTTGTGAAGTTTTTTCTGGAGAATGGATGCATAGTTCAAGCTGTGAGGCATTTTTTAATGAGGAGAGTTATTTCCAGGATAATGATTTGGTGCATGCAGTTGACACCAGTGGTCGTGCTTATGAAGTGAAAGATGGTTGTCCAGTTGAAAAAGAAAAACTTGTGACAACAGAGGCAGAAGAGGTGTTAGGTAATGAGGTTTTAGGAAGACGTGCTAAGGGTCCTGTGTACACCTGGAAGTGTAGTAGTATTTGCAGTGTGCGACAGGATTCCATCAATTTGCTTTGTGATTTTGTACAGTCATTTAATAAGAAAAGTTTGAAGCAGAAAATAAGGTTGTTGCAAGAATTAGATCCTTGCAGAGTGAGAGAAGTGACAGGTTTGCATGGTCATTCACTGGCTTGTCTTTCCAGGAGAGTATGCCAGAGTGTTTTTCATCATTTCAGGATGCTAGCAGTGCATCATAATAAAGTGAGGAAATTAGTTAGAATGTTGTATTATGCTAAGAGTCCAGCAATTATGCTTAAAAAATTATGCGCTGCTCTTTTGCATGGTTCTGAAATAGATGTGCAGAATATATGTGAAGAAATTGAGTTTTGTTACTTTGGAAGTAAAGAGGAGAATGTTGAAATTGAGCAAGAAGAAGAGGGTCATGTGGAAGATAGTGTACAGGTTTCCAGTACAGATAATTTCCAGAGGGAAATTGCGACATTTGAGGTGAAATCAAGTGAGAGGCCTAATTTCACTTGTGTGTGTTGTCGACGCACTTATTATAAGAATCAGACTAAGTTAGTGGATTTATATGCAAAAAGTGAAAGGGAAAATAATAGTGAATGGAAGGATTTCGCAACATACTTGATGGTAGAAAATTGTTTTGATTTGGGATTGGATCAACGTGTGTGTACTTATTGTTGTTGCAAATTAAATCAAAACCAGATGCCTGCTAGAGCAGTTCATAATAATCTGGAATTGGTTGAGATTCCTTCTGAATTGAAGGATTTAAATACTTATGAATCTATTTTGATTCAAAGTATCCATCCCTTTCAGGCTATTGTAAGAATGGAGCCAAAGACAGGGAAATTGCCTCCATCAGATTTACAGAGAGGATTAAAGGGAAGAGTTGTTTATTTGCCTCTAGATTTGAAGAAAAACATTAACACAATTGGAGTAGAAAAAGTGGAAGAGGAACCTCTGGTTATCTTAGTTAATGGGGTTCCGACAAAGAATAAGAAAATATGGCAAGATTTAGTAGATGTTAGGAAAGTTAAAAAGGCAACATTGTATTTGAAAAAAAATAATAAATACTATAAGAATGTATATGTTGCAGAAGAGGAAGTAAGTGAGGAAGAGGATAGCGATTTGTGTGCTGGTCAAATTGAGAAAGTAGAACCCTCTACTAGTGAAGAAATATATGAACATTATAGTGTTCATCCTTTGCATTCCAAGGAAGTCATGGGGAATGCTATTGAGTTGTTTCAAATGAAACAAGCCAAAGGGAGTCCCATTAGTGTTTGGGAGGAAAGTTTGAAAGCTCGGTGTTTCCCACAGCTTTTTCCAACAGGTCAGGGAGGAAGATATGATGAGCGACCTCATCAAATTCCTGCTTCTGAATACCGGACTTTGCGATTGTATGCAGGAGATGCTAGGTTTCGACAATGCATTCCCTATTTGTTTCATCTCCTGTTTGAAAGCGATCTGTCTGGACTGTCATATGCAGTGAACCACATCTTGAAAAGTGGTATACACATGCAAAACATCTCGGCAAGTGACTTTATGGATAAAGTCAATGTCCAAGACAGTATTTTGGATTCTCACCTGATTAATCTCATGGCGTGTCAGCGTGGTACTAATGAGTACTGGTACCGTCGTCATGGTGATTTAAAATGTATGCTGAGGAACTTAGGTACTCCCACATGGTTCCTCACTCTGAGCTGTGCCGAGTATGGCTGGGAAGACTTACTTGAATTTCTACGAGAGGCAAATGCTAACGTAGATAACATCGAATTCAAGACACCTGGAGAACTGTGCTCTTTGGATCCAGTCAATGTATGTAGGTACTTCAATCATAGATTTGAAGCTATGATGTCTTTCATCATGAATAAGAAGAATCCACCTCTTGGAGAGGTGTTGGATTTCTTCTGGAGAAAGGAGTACCAAGCAAGAGGTGCTCCTCATATACATATGTTGCTGTGGATCAAGGATGCACCTAAATTTGGAACGGATCCAGAAGACTCAGTGATGAGTTTCATCCAACAGTATTCTACGTGTGCTGTTCCAAACGCAAAGGAGAAGAAAAGCCTAAGAGAAAAAGTTCTGCGTTTCCAAAGCCATCGATGTGGAAAGTACTGCCGTCGTAAATTCCGAAATAAGGACAAGTTCTACACTAAATGTCGTTTCGGCTTTCCACGACCGGTGATTTCTAAAGGAAGAGTAAACAGTTTGATGTCTTCGCTGCGACACAATGTCATGAAGAAATCACCTAAAAACACTTACAATTTGAAGAGGAACCAAGAGTCCAAGTACATCAACGACTACAACCCGGTGATTTTGTCCATGTGGAATGCTAACATGGATATACAGTTTGTGGCTGATAACTGTATGGCTGTGGCTTGGTATGTGACGTCTTACATCACCAAAAAAGAGAAGACAGAATTGAAGGATATGTGGGAGGACATTTCCCATGAAAAGAGCCTCAGCAAGAAGTTGTACAGTTTCAGTCCGAAGATGTTGTCGCATCGAGAAATCGGAGCGTACGAATGTTCTGACCGGTTGTCTTCAGCAAGTCTCTATGTCAAGTCCAGGAGTATCGTTTGGGCGAGTCTTGGTCTTGCAGCAACGCGTAATCGAGTTCTCAAACCTGTGCGGGAAATTGAGTATTTGGCGGAAAAGGAGCCAAACAGTACCGACATTTTGAAGACAAACATGTTGGATACATATTATCCAAATCGAAGCAGTCACCTCGAGAATGTTTGTCTGTATGAGGTTCTTCAAAATTACATATTCAAGAGGAACATCAAAGAAGATACTGAGAAAGGAGTGTATGCTGTAATAGGAAGTGAGGGATGTCTGGTCAAGCAAAGAAAATGCCACTTGGTAAACCATCGAAAATTGAGTGGCGAATCTCCTGAAAAAAAGGAGTTTTTCTATTTAGCACTTTTGCAACTTTTCAAGCCTTGGCGTGCAGAAGAGGAACTGCTTGGAGATTTCCTCTGTTACGAAGACTCTTTCAATGCCGCCAAGGAGACCATAGAATGTGCTGCTTTTCCCAAATATGTAGAAATGTTGAATGCGGAAATTGAGCAGGAAGCAACGATTGCAGCCGAGATTGCCAGAGACAGTTCTCAGGACAGTCAGAGTTCTGCTTCATTGAGTCAGGATCCACTAGGAGGACCTGTTATCGAAAATGAAGCTGCCACTGCTATGAATGAAGTGGAAAGAGCCATGGCACATGCTCAAGAGGATGCGGTTAACTTAGAAGAGTTGGAAAGACAACTCAACGTTGAGCAGAGGAAAATATATGACGAAGTTACCATGCAAATTGATCATGGATTAAGTCATGATAAGAAAGAGTGCTCATGTACGTCGTTGAAGCCTGTCCGACTGTACGTGAGTGGAGAAGCGGGAACTGGAAAAAGTTTCCTCATTAAAGCAATTTCATGCTATTTGCAGGAAAGGACAGAGTCATCGCTGTCTTGTGTTGTCACTGCTCCAACTGGACTGGCAGCACATAATATTAAAGGGATTACTTTACATCGTTTACTGATGCTGCCAGTGGAGCATGACAACAAATTACAATATCACAAGCTATCTGGAGATGCTTGTTTTGAAGTTTCAAGAATCTTGAGGAAAATGAAACTTCTTATCATTGACGAAGTAAGCATGGTTTCCAATGTCATGCTTGCCTTTGTGCATTTGAGGATGCAAGAAGTTCTCAAAACAGAGTATGATGTGTTATTTGGTGGCAAACACATCATTGTTTTCGGAGATCTTCTGCAGCTGACACCAGTGAAAGGGCAACCTGTGTTCAAAATGCTCACGCATGAAGATACCAGGAAGTGCCTAGGCAGCATTGGCAACGTCAATATATGGTTAAACTTCAATTATGCTGAACTGCATGAAAATATGCGTCAGGCGAAGGATGAAGTTTACAAGACTATTCTACAAGATGTTAGAATTGGAAAAGTGACCGAGCATGGGAAAGAAGCTTTACATGCACGATTACTGTCAAATTTATATCCAGAACAAGATGTTGTGCCTGAGAATATTTTTCAGAAAATTACTGAGAAGAAATCTGGAATATGTTTGATGCCAACTCTTGCAGAATGTGCCAAATTTAACAACAAAATGTTGCATTTAGAAAAGCAAGAGATTGTGAAACTGGAAGCTATTGATAGAGTAGAGCATATGGGATCCACAATTATTTTGTCTGAGAATCTGAAAACAAAATTGGATTCATTAGAGAAGAGTATATCTAAAACTGCAGGTTTTGAAAAGACTCTGAATGTGTGCTTGAACTGCCGTATAATTTTAAGAAGGAATTTACATGTTGAAAGAGGTCTGGTAAATGGATCAATGGGTAATGTTGTTGATTTTGTGAAATACAGAAATAGAGATGGAATTGAATTTTTAAAAATTAAATTTGATGGCATTGAGGAAGTACAGCTAATTGCTCGTTGTTCTGCTAGATTTTTGCTTGTAAAAGACTTATATGTTCGCCGTAAGCAGTTTCCTGTTTGCTTGGCATATGCGGTGACAATTCATAAATCGCAAGGTTTAAGTGTAGACAGTGCATTGGTGAATATTGGCAGTTCTGTGTTCAAGGAGGGTATGGCATATGTGGCATTGTCACGAGTTAGAACTTTATCGGGATTGTACTTGATTGAGTGTGATGTCACAAACATTTGTGCGGATCTAGATTGTGTTAAGGAATACAATAGGTTAAGAAGAGAGTATGTGCCACATTTGCCTCAGTATCCTTTGTTTGAGAAACGTGTGGTAGGCCGGAAACGAAGAAATGAGAACAATACTGGGGAGGTTGTAGCAAAAAGACAAAAAGTCAATGAACCTAAAATTACAAGCAGAAACAAAAAGGATTCTGTTGAAGATGTTGTTGGTTTTCAGTTTGAAAACAGTTCTGGTGTCAACTGCTATGCTAATGTAGTGGTTAATGTTTTGTTTTCTCTAAAAAATTTAAAAGAAGAGATTGTGGTCAATTCTGATCAAAGATTTTGCAGTTTGTTAAATTCTGTGTTAGAGAAATGTACCACTGATAGAAGAAACATAGAAAGTGTGTCTGAAATTCGAAATCTGTTAGACAGATGTTCAGGCCAAACACAATTCTCTCAAAATATTCAGCAAGATTGTCAGGAGTTTTTAATGTATATGCTTGATGTATTGCATGCTGAAGGTGTAGATGTAGATCAGCTGTTTGGGCTTTCTTATCAATGGCAGCATGACTGCGAGAACTGTATGGTATCAAGTACTACTAGTGTAGACTCAGAAAGATTTATATATTTAACTTTGCCAGACAGTAAATCAGTCTCCTTTAATAAGCTAGTAAAAGCAGCTGATCACAACATGGAGTGTAGCCAATGTAAATCTGAAATGATGTCCACATTATTTATACGAACATATGGCCAGTATGTCATTTTAATGTTCCAACGATGTAGGCCTGATGGAACAAAATTGACAACTTTAATTAAAAATTTTGTAGCTTCGCACTTGTCAATATCACGAAGGACTTTTGTAACTGCAGCAATTATATATCATGACGGCCCTTCAATAACATAAGGACATTACACAGCTTATTTAAAGTCTAGAAATGGCTGGTCATTCTGCAATGATTCTGTTTTAATTTTCAAAAAAAAATTGCCGTATGACCTTAAAAACTCTTACCTGGTGTTTTTAAAACCAAAATTTTAGGGAAATAAGCTTGGGATGTGCTCTGTGGAATTTCAAGAAGTTCTAATGGCTCCTACACAATTTGGCCTTGAGGATAAGTGTAGTTCAGAGACATAACTTCTAACCATAGGACTGGACGTCATGGAGAAATACATGCACTTTCAATGAGTTCAGAAAAACTGTTTCTTTTTATAAGCTAATTGAAGCAGCCAATCAAAACATGGAGTAGAGGGAATGTAAGTCTGCAATGCTGTCTACTGTTTTACATTGCTTTGTGATTAAAAGTGATGTAGAGAATTAAATAATTGTAGTAGTCATAGAGGTAGTGTAAGTCTGCTTCATAGTAAGCAGTATCAGTGTCATAGGAAATGTAGAACATGACTGAGCAAGAAGGGGAAGATATTACTATTTCAGGATTGGGAAAATGATCTTCAACATTTTAATTCTGAAAGTTGCGGAAATGCCAAATGACGGGATTGGCTTACAAGAAATCCAAGAGTTATAAATGGCTCTGACCAGATTTGGCCTTGTGGAAAATTGTGGTAGAGAGCAAGAAGTCATTTATTGCATGTAATGTGTTTTTAAAAACGATGGAGATTTTCTTTCAGAAAGTGGCGGGCTGAAAGTAATAACAGCACAAAAGAGTGTAAGCTGTTCATAGGACATCCTTGGACGTCATGAAAAGTAAGTTAACTTTAACGAGTTCTGAATTTTGATTTCTGATGTTGTATGGGTTTTTTAAACACAATCATTTTGATTGTGGTTTTTTTTCCCCGCTGTTACATGATGAATACCTTCAAGTCACTGTTTTTAGTGAAATTTGATACATTCTGAGAACAGCAAAAATAAACCATTTAACATGTATAATTAATTCTGTACTGTTTGCATTTATGATGTATATGTAGAACTGTGTAGGAGGCATGGAGAAGGTGAGGCTTCTGTAAGTGTCAAAGTTGTTGCATGCAGTGCTGCACTTCTGCGTATTCTTTCATATGCTAGACTACATCTGCACAATGAGATACCTAAGCAAAGGAAACACAAGTGATGTGATTGTGAAATGAGCAAAATAAATTGCACGTATTTCAATTACATCACCTGTGTTTCCTATCATTATGAATCACATTGTGCAGATCAAGTTTAGGTCTGTCCAGGGAAACATAGGAGATTTGGACTTTGTTGAAGAGTGCAGTGGACATGACTCACTTCATTGGTAGACCTTCACATGTATTATCTCCTCTGTACTCTTCAACAAGTGTAAATCTCATCTGCAACCCTGAGTAGGCCTCACCTGAAACAAACCTCTGGATAGTAGACATCTTATTGGCATCCTGAAGCAATTATTTAAAATGTTAGTGTCTTGCGACACTTTTCTGAAACAACAGCAATGCAAAAGATGCACCATGTTTTAAGATAGGCCTCACTTCATCTGCATCAAGATACTGTTAGTTTAAAATGTATATCTTTAGGACTGTGTAGGGGGCCTGGAGAAGCAGAAGCTTCTGTAAGTGTCAAAGTTGTTGAAAAACTGTTTGACCTTCAATCTTTTCCCTTGTCTTTTCTAATTTTTAAATACATTTTTTAATATTTTTCAAATGTTTGTTCTCTCTTTCACAGATTGAAAGTATAAAAACAAAAAGTGAGTAATTTAACGATAATTATAAGGTAAATATTTTGTACTGTTTTCGTTACATTTCTATCACATTTAACTACTATTAGTTCCACTGCTTCATTTCTTTAACCCTCAGTTTCCTGCCTTTGCTACTTCCCTCATTCCTTTCTCTATTACCTACTTACTCAACTCCTTCCACTCTTTTTCTCAGTCCCTCTCTTCTCATAGTTCCTCACTCTTGTTCACTCACTGCGTCTCTATTACTCTTAGTGTCTTTGACTGATCACTCTATCACTACTTGTTCATAATGCTTTCTCTGTGTAGTTGAAGCACACTAAGGGTAATATTATGAACACAGCCAATAAAATTATTGCTCTTTTTATTGGCAGAAAACTGGTGCAAAAGTGGTTTTAGTGGCAGTTTTCTGCCACAAAAGCAGCTTTAGCGACACATTTCTGTCAATAAAAGCTGCAAAACTTTTATTGCCTATGTTGATGATATGGCTCTATGTTAATTACATTTCTTTGCTGTTTCAATTAATCTTTTTCTGTTATTTTTTGTTTTCTGTTTTCTATTTTTTCTCTCTGTTATTCCTCATTTTTTAATCTTATTTTGAACATTCACTCACATTCTCCAAGAAACTCTTCTTTGTTAATGTTATACTCTCTTTTTTTTTTCTTTCACTTCGTTATCTATTTTGTTTTTCACAATTATACCCTCTTCTGTCTTTTCTTCGGTAAATAGATCTATTAAACAGTATCTCTTCTTTACTCCCTATAGCTGTCTTTCTTTTAACATCACTCTCTGTTTCCTTTCCTTATACTTACACTTTTTTTTTTTTTTTTTGGTTAGCTCCCGGTCCGCGTACCGGGAAGCTAACCCGAAAGCGAACCAAAAGAAATAGAGCTTGCCAGAGTGCTAAACATTCTAGCAATTTTTTTGGAAAGGGAAGGTAGTTCTGAAAAGAACTTTTTTTTTATATTTTTGTTGTTTTATATTTTTTTTGTATTTTTTGAACATTTTTTGTTTTTTTTGTATTTTTTGAACGATTTTATATTTTTTTTGTTTTTTTTTGGGGGGGGGAAACAACAAAAAACAGGCGTTGAAAAGGGCTCAACAGGAGCAAAAAAAAATTACTGGGGGCGGTTAGGGCAATCATGGTGTTCATACGCCAGGTTCAGTGCATTGATGCTCATGTTGCCACAAGCTAATAATGCACGACAGTGCATACATAAGTGGATCATGTGCCCAAAATTTTGTTGAATATTTGGCACAGTTTCCCGTGCCTCTTCTGGTGATAGAGAAACCGGTATTGTTGGTCTGGCCACAGGAGTTGGTCTGGGATTGTCGTGCATATCCCTTAATTCCGCCCGGCTGTAATTTAGGGGATGTTTCCTCGTCATGTGCCTGTGCATAGTGTGATTGCCAAAGCTATATTTTTTGTCCGTCCCTCTGGACAATTGTTCCTTGCATATCAGGCAGGTGACATACCTCGCGTTGACTTTTTTTTGCCCACGAGGTATTGAAAAAAACTGCCAGATGAAACTGGCTTTCTTTCTGGAAACCCAGGGCAACTCTTCTAAAAATGGTGGTTCTTCTCCCTCCTCATCCATTTCTTCCTCTTCCTCCTCAGTGTTGGTAAGGACCTGGGGAGGTGGTCCTTTCTTCCCATGAGGAGGTGGTGGTGGTGGTGGGGGTCCACCAGCTGAAGCTACCAATGAAGCCATTTTCCAAGAAGCAAAATAGGTCTTCCTCTCACAATGATGAAAGTCAGAGTGAGGAAAGAAGGAGGGGTTTTCATCATTTGGGAAAAAACAATACTTCTCAACCAATGAAAAGTGTTATTTTTAAGTCACCTGACCTAGCCTTCCATCATTATGAAACCAAAAGTGAAATGAACCAATGAAAAGTTTTATTAACAAGTCACATGACCTCTCACGCTCATGTTACGCGCTGCGGAACGCTCCCCGGTTAGCTTCCGGTTCGCTCCGCTTCGCGCCTCGGTACGCGCCCCGGGACACTTCCGGGTGCGCTAACGCGATACGTCACAAGACGCATTTCGCGGCAACGCGATACGTCGCGCTTTCGCGCCGCGGATCGCTTCCGGGGAGCTGCGTTTCGCGCCTCGGTCCGCGCCCCGGGGCACTTCCGGGTGCGCTAACGCAGTACGTCATAAGACGCATTACGCGGCAACGCGATACCGTCACTATGTTGATTTCTTACCGGTTCGCGGACCGGGTCGCGGAATCAAAGTGAGCTAACGGGAAGCTTCCCGGTTCGCGGACCGGGAGCGAAACAAAAAAAATATTTAAAAAAAATTATTAATAAACATATAAAATATATTTTTGGATTTAAAGAAGAATAAATTTTACAGCTATAGATATTAGCTTTTAAAAAACCAATGAAATTCACTGAAAAAACCATAGGTTATAGACCATATATAGTTAGGAATTAGCATTTACAAAACCTTGAAAATTCACTGAAAAAACCATAGGTTATAGACCATATATAGTTAGGAATTAGCATTTAAAAAACCTTATTTTACTCACACAAAACCATTGAAATTCCATATATAGTTAGTTGTACTAACTATATATCGCGCACCCGCAATCCACTGCTGATCATGTCACATATTACATCATTCATGACATGGTCAGTGACATCACTGATGACATCACTGATGACATCTCAAATGACATCACTGATGACATCACTGATGACATCTCAAATGACATAACTGATGACATCACTGATGACATCTCAAATGACATCACTGATGACATCACTGATAACATCTCAAATGACATCACTGATAACATCTCAAATGACATCACTGATGACATCTCATTTGAAATCAATGGTCACATCACTGATGATATCATTCATGTGACAATACAATGCATCTCCTCACACTTTAATATAACCTCTGTTACACCCAGTGTTAAATACAGAACATATTTTTTTAAACAATTGACACACCAATCCTAGTTACTACATACGCACTCACTGATTCCTACGTCTACACACACATTCACTCATTCACCCATACAATCATTCATACATACAATCACTCATCTTTACAACACTATCATATGCACTCATACACCCTATACAGACACTCACACTCTGCCACTCATCCTTGGAGTTACTCACACACCTAGTCAGTCCTGTAAAGAATCAATCACACTTCCATTTTCTAATCTATACAGTTAAACATAGAGTACCTTACATTTTCAAACATATTCTAACACATACTTACTCTCTTATAAATCATTGATACAAGAATACATTGATCTGCACAGAGTCACACATCTCCCAGCCAGCCACACACACACTCAGTCTCCCATACAAATACTTGGACAATCAATCAATAACCCATATAGTTACTCATATAGCTACTGATCAACACATGCAGCAGTTTACAGAATACCAGACATAATGATGCACAAATTAAGACAGTTTAGTCACTAACCTATGCATTCAGTGAGACACATTTATTTATTTATTTATTTTTTTTTTTTTTTGGCTGTCACAGAACAAAGGCTTTTTATTGATCCCAGAGGACCTAAGAGTACTGTTTGTTAATCTAGCAGTTCCATTAAAAAGTGTATGGTAGCCAGAAAGATATACCATTATTGCTAGCTAGGTTTCCCCATGTCTCGCTTTAGCCTCAAATGTACATATAGCTTTGGAATGGTCAGTATTTCATCTTCTAAGTGCTTATGTAGGCTTGAAAGCAAGGGCAGCAGTGTGCTACATTACGGCATGTCACATTAGCCAGGAAACATTGAAGTAATACTAAGTTTTCGTTCAACTTCCACAATTGCCTACAGTGTATATATATAATCCTTCATCTGAAAGAATGAGAAATGTTTGGACATTGCCATTAACAGGGACTCTACCATAATTGCCTTCTAGCAGCCACCACTGCCTCACTAGAAGCCTCATTCCTCAACACCAAATCACAAGCCTTCAGTTTGCAAAGGTAGCCTTCACAGCTTCCACGATGCACTTGGCACTGATGCCAAACATGTCCAAGAGTTCATTAGGCTTCCCACTTCGTGGCACGCGGTTCACCGCAAGGTGCTGAACAAGGATTCCAGGTTCTCCAGAAACTGCTGCAGACACAGCCTCCCCAATGCCTCCTTCTCTGTAGTGATCTTCCACAGTGATGATTCGACCTCCAGTGGCTCTGGCACTAGAGATTATGGTAGCTGCATCCAACGGCTTGATGGTGAAAGGGTCTACCACGCGCACATTAGTACCTTGCTTGGCAAGCTGATCGGCAGCCACAAGGGCCTCATGCAAAGTGACTCCAGCTCCAATTATGGTTACTCGGTCCGTGTCACTTGAACGGACAACCTTTGCTTGTCCAATTTCAAATTTCTCTTCAGGGGAATAGATTACTGCAGTCTCAGGGCGACTCGTTCGGATGAAGCAGATACCCTTGGTATTGGCGGCCAGAAGAACGGCATGCTCAACGGACACTGCGTCACTGGGGTAGAAGACCGTGCACGTGGGGACAGCCCGGAACATTGCCAAGTCCTCCAGTGCCATCTGAGAGGGTCCGTCCTCACCAATAGACACGCCACAGTGCGAGCCACAGAGGTTAACATTGGACTGGGAGATTGCACCCATGCGGATCTGGTCATATGCACGACTGAAGAAGGCTGCGAAAGTGCTGGCAAACGCCACAGTGCGATTACGGGTGGCACAGCCCATCGCTACACTCACCATGTTTTGCTCAGCAATGAAGCATTCAATGTAGCGATCAGGATGGTCCTTCTTGAAGATCTCAGAAAATGTGGAATTCTTAGTATCCCCATCCAGTGCAATGACACGATTATTTGCGTGACCCAGTTTAGCCAACGCTAAGCCATACGCTTTCCGGGTTGCCATCTTATCTCCCAGCTTGTAGCTCGGGGGAGAGGGCATTAGGATGCCATCGATGACAACTTTCGGAGAGTCCTCTGCGGGCAGCTCTGGGCAGAGCCTGGTGACATTCTTGATCTCTTTCTGGATGGCTTCAACTATTGCCTCCACCTTGTCCTTCGGCATGGGCTTTCCATGCCAATTGTCTTCATTTTCAACTCCTGCAATCCCCTTCCCTTTGAAGGTTTTGGCAATGATCGCTGTCGGCTTGTCTTTCAGATGGGACGCCTGCCATAGAGCGTGGCACAGCTCCGCGACCTACTAAAACCTTCATTCAGAAACTTATACATCCACTCATTTAGTTGTGATGTGATGTCATCAGTGATGTCATTTGAGATATCATCAGTGATGTCATCAGTGATGTCATTTGAGATGTCATCAGTGATGTCATCAGTGATGTCACTGACCATGTCATGAATGATGTAATATGTGACATGATCAGCAGTGGATTGCGGGTGCGCGATATATAGTTAGTACAACTAACTATATATGGAATTTCAATGGTTTTGTGTGAGTAAAATAAGGTTTTTTAAATGCTAATTCCTAACTATATATGGTCTATAACCTATGGTTTTTTCAGTGAATTTTCAAGGTTTTGTAAATGCTAATTCCTAACTATATATGGTCTATAACCTATGGTTTTTTCAGTGAATATATATATATATATATATATATATATATATATATATATATATATATATATATTCACCGAAAAAACCATAGGTTTCACACCAGTTATAGTTAGCTGGAAATTTTACTAGCATAAAACCATTGAAATTCCCACGTTATAGTTAGTTGGACTCACTATAACTTGCGCGTGCAATGCACTGCTGATGACGTCACATATTACATCACTCATGACATGGTCAGTGACATCACTCATGACATCACTGATGACACCATCCAGTGAATGTGTGTATTTTAAAAAAATAATTATGTGTTATATATGTATATGTAAAAGTTGATGGAAGAATAAATGTTTAAATTGATTGGTTAACTGGTTTATTAAGTGTATCTTAGTGAATACATATATTAGTGAGTAATGTTTAAATATTTAAATATATGTATTAGTGTTTCACTTTGTGTATAAGTGGCTGCATGGGTTGGTAAGTAGCTACATGTGTATGTATATGGGTTATTAGATTTTTTTTAGTTTCAGTATGAGTGTCTGTATGGTTTGGTGGGGGTATTACTTAGCACATACATATATGAATGACTGACTCTCTGTTTGTATGTGTTTTGAAGACAGCATATGTGCAGGACTGTATGGGTGGATGAGTGTGTATATGTGTGTGTTAGTGAGTGAATGACTGTCTCACTACTGTCTTTATCAGTAACTACATATGTTTTAATGTAGTATATGTCAATATTGATGTATATAAGTGAGTATATGTGAGAGTAAGAGATTGTAAGACTTCCTGTTTAAATAAGTATGTGTTTCTCTAATTTATTGTTCAAGAGAGTAAGTATGTGTAAGTTTCCTTAGAAGTAAGGTGGTAGTGTGTGTATAGCTGTATATGCAAATAAATGGATGTTCAATAGTTTATTTGCATGTGTGAGTATGTGTGAGAGTATCTTTTGGATGACTGTCGGTGTGTAACAGAATGTATAGGTGTATCACTACATATGATGAGTTAGTATATGTATGAGTGACTATATATAACGGTTGGTGAATGAGTGGATGTGTACATAGATGGTGGAATTATTGAATTGGTTGTTGTAACTGGTATGGGTATCTCCATTTTTTTGAACATTTTAGTTTCTATCATTGAATATGTGTTTCAAGGGTTACATTACAGTGAAAGGAGGTCCGTCATTCTGTCACAAGGATGGTGTCATCAGTGATCATGAGTGATGTCACTGACCATGTCATGAGTGATGTAATATGTGACGTCATCAGCAGTGCATTGCACGCGCAAGTTAT
The DNA here is from genome assembly GCF_964261635.1 of Lissotriton helveticus. Lineage (NCBI taxonomy): Eukaryota > Metazoa > Chordata > Amphibia > Caudata > Salamandridae > Lissotriton > Lissotriton helveticus. The sequence continues at coordinate 292,540,873 of NC_136070.1, forward strand.
ATTGAGTCCAACTAACTATAACGTGGGAATTTCAATGGTTTTATGCGAGTAAAATTTCCAGCTAACTATAACTGGTGTGTCATATGACGCACTGCGTAAGCGCACCCGGAAGCACGCGATCGCATACGATCGCGCAATGTCTCGACGCGCTTACGCCACGCGCCCCGGGGCGCGTAGCGTAAGCGCGTCGGGTCATGTGATCTGAAAATAACACTTTTCATTGGTGCAAATCAGTTTTGGTTTCCAAATGATTAAAGCCTGGATCATGTGACTTGAAAATAACACTTTTCATTGGTTCAGAACAGTTTTGTTTTCCAAATAATGAAAGCCCCACCTTTTTTCTTTATTCTGACTTTGTCTTTTGACTGAGGAAGACCTGTTTGGAGTTCTATCTGTACTCTTTACTTGAATAACATGGCTACAGTAGCAGCAACAGCTGGAGCATCTGCCCCACCACCACCACCATCACCACCACCATCTAAAAGACCACGAGAAGATTACCTTGGTGGTCAAGAGGAAGAGGAGGAGGATGATGAAGAGGAGGCACAAAGAAGGCAGTACTTGCCTGAAGATAAACAGCCCTACAAACCGAAAGTACACTTTGTATGGGAGTTCCATAAAATCCCAAGGGGTTTTAAGAAAGTCAACGCGGCAAAGGTAACTTGCTTGGTTTGTGGTGCTGAATTGTCTAGGGGGAACCCTAACAAAAAGTATTCCTTCGGGAATCACACCATGATTCGCCACATGATGCGTTGGCATCCAAATAATTATTCTAATGCAGAGTTAAGGGACCTCTGCAGTAAACTACCCCCATCAACGTCTAGACCCTCAACATCAAAACAACCCAATCCATCGGGTTCGGGGGCAAGAGACACTTTGGACACTATCCAACCTAAGTTTGGCAATTACTAAATTTTATGCAAATTTTGTAACAAGACACTTTGCTACGGTGAGCAAAGCATCAAACTTTTTATGGTTGCTGGTGATAACCACAAGTGTACAAAAAAAACCTAATTTTTCCTGTTTTTTTTTATGCTCCAGTTGAGCCATTTACAATTCCCTGTTTTTTGTTTCTCCCCATAAACAATACAAAAAAATATAAAAGTGTTCAGAAAAGCTAAAAAAAGTACAAAATGTTCAAAAAAACATAAAAAAAATATAAAACAACAAAAAGAAGAAAAAAACCAGTTCTTTTTAGAACTACCTTTACTTTATAAAAATAAACCTATATTTTTAAAGAATCTCTGTCAATTTTTTTTCCTCAGGGTACGCGCACCGGGGTGCGTACCCAAAAAAAAAAAAAAAATTATGAAGGAGTTAGCATGAGGGAAGAACACAAAGAGAGTAATGTTAAGAGAAAGAGAGCTAGAGGGAGAAACACAGAGGGATTGTTTATCACATAGTAAAAAACAGAAAAGGTGTAATAGGGTGAAAGTGAGAAAAGGAAAATGAATAAGGAAGCGAAAGAAGGGAAGAGAGAGGAAGAAGACTAAAGTAGACATAGTGAGAGAATGTGAATGGGTGTTGAAAGACAAATAAAGAACAGTAAAAAATGGGGAATGAAGAGTAGTGATGGATCCAGGATAAATGAACAACGGTGAGAGAGGGTAAGGAAAGAGCAGTGAGTATAAGTAAAGAGGGGTGAAAGAGGGTGAAAAATTGAATTAGGATAACACATGGGGAGTGATAAAAAGAAAGGACAGAGACAGTAAAGGAAAGGCTGTCAGAATGGGTCTGAGTGACACAGCAAAGAAAGGTAAGTAATGCAGTATGTGTGACTTATAGGGAGTCAGTGGGTGTAGGTCAGGGTCTGGGTGTGTAAGGTGTGTCTATGGATGTGAGTGTGTGGGGTATTTCGGTGTGAGTGGAGGTGAGGGTGTGTGAGATATGTGTGAGAGGTGTATGGGTGTGGGGGGTATGTGTGTGGGATGTATGTGTGTGTATGGAATGTGTGTGTGTGTGAGAGTAGTATATGTGGGGGAGGTGTGTGTATGTATGAGGTGTGTGTGGGGTGTGTATGTGGGGTGTATGTCAAAGGTGAGTGTATGTGTTGGGAGGGGGATGAGGTGTGTATGTAGGAGTGAAGTAAATAATTAAGAAAAACAGAATGAGTGAAGAAGCAAAGGAAGGGAACAGAGGGTAAGTGAGATAAAGAATAGGGACTGAAAGAAGTTGAATATGAGAGGGGAAATAGGGAAAGGGGAGTAAACATGGCGAATAAGAATAAGTGAGGGAAGCAGAGTAAAGAAACAGGAGTAAGGTTGGTTGAGAAAATATTAGTGAGCTAAAAGCAAAGGGTGATGACAAACTAAATTTTTGTAGTGACACTTACCATATATTAAATGTAACTGTAATTACATTTTTTTTACTACACTTTGTATCTGTGAAAGAGAGAAGAAAAAATAAGTTATATTTAGTAAAATATGTATTTTAAATTAAGAAATACAAATGAAGAGGTTAAAAATCATAACAGTGTATTTAGAAATAAAGTAAGAGTGAAGGACATAGAAAGGGAAATAAAGTAAGGTAGAATGAAAAAAGAGAGAAAAAGAAATAGAAGCAGAGCAAATTACTAAGAGTAAGGCATATAGATTCACTGACAGAGAGGAAGACAAGAACAGAGAAATGAACTGAAGTTAAGAAAGATACTAAAACAATGTGAGTTAGTAAAACTAAGTCAGGAAACAGTAGTAAGTAAAAAGATAATGACAGAGATGGAAAAGAGTCTAATTAAGAATGCATTTAGAAGAATGAGGAATAGAAGATAACTGAGAGTAAGTGAAGAACAGTCATAGAGTGAAGGGATGAAGAGAGAGAGAATAATATACAATGATTGAGGGAAATGGAGTGAGGAAGTTAGTAAAGAGACACACTAAGAAAAATACCGAGTGAGGTGGAGTACAATGAGTGAGCAAAGGAAATGAGTAAGGGAACAAAAAAAGAAAACAGAGGAGAAAACGACTAAAACAGTGGTAATGAGAGAAACTAATTTGGTGATGAAAGTAAAGAGAAGGACATTGAAAGAAAGGAAATGAGGGGTAGTAATGGAACCGGACTAAAAGAAATAGGTTGAAGAACGATGAGAGAGGAGCAGTGAAGTTGTTGTAAGAGAAATGATAGAAGGTAGATAAACACAAGTGAACATAACACAAGGAGAGTGAGGGACTGAGTACATAGAGGTAGTGAACAGAACATAGAGAGAAGAGGTCAAAAGAAAGGAGGAGACAAAGATAAGCGAGGGAGAGTGGATGATTTATAGTGATAGAGTGCAACAATACTTGTGAGTGAGTAAAGAGGAATTACTAAAAGAGTAAAGGAGGAAAACAAGGAAAAGTGAAGTAAAGCAGACAGACTGAAAGCTGAATAGTTATGCAAGGGAGAGAGTGGATGCAGACAGTTGAAATGAGAATGAGGGGTTGTGAAAGAAGTTGATTAAACACATGGGTGTGAAACAGAGTGAGAGAAAGGCAGTGTGAGTGAGTAAAGAGAGCTGAAAGAGAGAGGAAAAAAGAAAGTGAGTGTCAGAGAATGGGAATACAATTTAATTTACACAATCCAAAGTATAGATTAACTTGTACAACATGTTACATAGTTTATTTTTGCTGTTCTCAGAATATATTGAATTTCACTTAAAACAGTGAGTTCAAATTACTCATCATATGACAGCGGGAAAAAAACACAATCTAAAAGATTGTGTTTTAAAAAAAGAACTTAGATACTGACAAATGACAAATGTACACTAATCTTTGATTGACTTACTTTTCTTTGAGGCCAAATAGTATATCATGGAGGTCCTTTTCTCGTTGCAAAGTACTCTGCTGTTCACTAAAAAACCATTTCATTGACTTTCTAGAAGAAAAGCTCCAAGAACATCTGAAATATTTTAATTATTGTCATATACTCCTTTTTTTCAGTCATGACTCTTTACTCATTCCTGTACCTTTACTTTTGGCCAAATAGTGTCAGATGTATGAGTATATTTTCAAATTAATTCTAAGAAACTCTGAAATTACCTTTTTTCCGACGTTCTGAAAGAAAGGCTCAAACAACATTTTCATAATATTTAAATTTACCTAATTCCATCTGTGACTTACTCATGTTCATCATTTCCAATAATGCTAATATCACTTCCTATAAGATCCACTTACAGTACCTATATAACAAATCAATTATTTATATTATCTTGATCACTTTTACTCTGAATATAATTTTAAATAGCAAACTAACCTTTATTAACTGCTCCCGTTTTCATACGCCAATTACCTTTACTTAAATTTCAGTTCTAAAAACACTAGATATGAATTTTTTAAGTCAAAAGGCAAATGTTGTTTAAAAGTCAAAAGAGTATCGTTACAAAGGGTCCAACCTTTGCAACTTTTTAAATAGCATGTGTAATGCCCTGATGTTGTTGAAGGACCGTCATGATAAATAATAGCTACAGTTCCAAATGTTCTTCCAGAAATGGATAACTGAGAAGCCACAACATTTTTAATAGAAGTTGTCAATTTCGTTCCATCAGGTCTACATCGTTGGAACATTAAAATGACATAGTGACCGTAACTTTGTAGAAATAATGTGGACAGCATTGCAGACTTACATTGGGTACACACCATATTGTGATCAGCTGCTTTAACTAGATTATTGAAAGACACTGATTTGCAGTCTGGTAAAGTCAAATATATAAATCTTTCAGTGTCTATTCTAGTAGTACTTGATGAAGTACAGTTATCACAGTCATGTTGCCATTGATAAGAAAGGTTAAAAAGATTTTTTATGTCTACTCCTTCATCTTGCAATACATCAAACATATACATTAAAAATTCCTGACAATCCAGCTGAATTATCTGTGAAAATTGATTTTGACCAGAACATATGTCTAGAAGATTTCTAATTTCTGAAACACTTTCTATTTTTGCTCTATCACTGCTACATTTCTCTAACACAGAATTCAATAAACAGCACAATGTTTGATTCCGTTTTTCAACAATCTGTTTTTGTAAATTTGGAAGAAAAAAAACAACATTAACTACTACATTTGCACAGCAGTTGACACCAGAACTGTTTTCAAACTGAAATCCAACAACATCTTCAACAGAATCCTTTTTCTTTCTCTTTACAATTACACTTGTATCTACTTTTTGCCTTTTTGCTAGTACCTCACTGCAATTAATCTCATTTCTTCTTTTTCGGCCTACCACACGTTTTTCAAACAGAGGATATTGAGGCAAATGTGGAGCATACTCTCTTCTTAACCTATTGTATTCGTTAACACAATCTAGATCAGCAGAAATCTTTGTTTCATCACACTCAATCAAGTACAATCCTGATAAAGTTCTGACTCGTGATAATGCCACATATGCCATACCCTCTTTAAACACAGAACTTCCAATGTTCACCAAAGCACTATCTACACTTAAACCTTGAGATTTATGAATTGTCACCGCATATACCAAACAAACAGGAAACTGTTTTCGGCGAACATATAAGTCTTTCACAAGCAAAAATCTAGCTGAACAACGACAAATTTGTTCTATTTCGTCAATGCCATCAAATTTAATTTTTAAAATTTCAATTCCATCTCTATTTTTGTAATTCACAAAACCAACAACATGACCCATTGCTCCATTTACCAGACCTCTTTCAACATTTAAATTCCTTCTCAAAATGATACGACAATTTAAACACACATTTAGAGTCTTTTCAAAACCAGCAGTTTTAGATATAGTCTTCTCTAATGAATCCAATTTTGATTTCAAATTTTCAGACAAAATAATTGTTGCTCCCATATGTTCAATTTTATCTATAGCTTCCAGTTTCACTATCTCTTCATTTTCTAACTTCAACATTTTGTTGTTGAACATGGAACATTCTTTCAGAGTAGGCATCAAACATATGCCAGATTTCTTCTCGTTAATTTTCTTAAAAATATTCTCTGAAAGAATGTTTTTATTTGGGTACAAATTTGAAATTAATCGTCCATGTAAAGTTTTATTGAACTATGAAAATTCTAACCAATACATTTTTATTTAATAATTAAAAATTGTTTGAGACATTATTCATTTTTATATCTAATTCATGAAGTACTACCAAAATGATTATGTTTATATTACAGTATAAACTGAAACTTACAGTATACTGTGCAATTTTAAAACATCATAAGGGAGCAGAGTAGACTATCCATGATCCCCTAGGTCTTCTCAGGGACTACTTAAAGGATCTGTTTCTGCTTTCCTGACAGACTATGGTATGCATTCCATATACCACAATAACTTCTATAACAACTCTACATTGGTACCTACATGTTGGTACTTAAATCACCCACACAACACAACAATTCAATTCGAACCTACCCTACCTCTAAGCACTTTAAATTATCATTTTACTGTTTCACTGAGTTTTCCCCATGTGTGGGGGGGATGTGGGTGTGTAAGGTGTGTGTGTGGGTGTGGGTGTGTGGGGTGTTTGGGTGTAGGTGGGGGTGTGGGGGTGTGAACTGTGTGTGGGGTGTGTGTGGGTGTGGGGGGTATGTGTGTAGGATGTGTGTGTATGTGTGAATGTGTCTGTGAGGTGTGTGTGTGTGTGGGGGGGAGGTGTGTGTGTGGGATGTGTGGGGTGTGTCTGTGAGGTATCTGTGTGTGTGTGTGTGTGTGTTGGGGGGGTGAGGTGTGTGTGTGACTGTGGGTGTGTTGGATGTGTGGGTGTGGGTGTGGATGTGTAAGGTGTCGGTGTGGGGTGTTTGGGTGTGGGTGGAGGTGTGCGTGTGTGAGGTGTGTGTGGGGAGTGTGTGGGCTCGTGGAGCGTCCCTATATCGCAACAGTGGACGAACCCTTTGCCGGGTGCGTGGATCGTTGGGGGTGCAGCTGAGGGGCCTCCACCTGGGAGGCGGGAGAGGCTCGTCCACGCCGCCTCTCCCTCCCAGTGCACCCCACGGCGTCTTGCTGACATTTGTTATGGCCGGACCAGGCGATGAAGAGAGGGGGGGGTCGGAGGCATATGCAAGACATTCCCCCCTCGTGGCCTGCAATGCGCTGAAAAAAGAAGAGAATGGGAAGACAACTACATCTCGGGTAGGGCCCATGCCTTCTCTGGCCGATGGCGGCCGGCCGCTCTTTGCCACGGCCCCAGGAACGGATCCCTTGGTTCATCCTGGGGACAGGCCTTGGCGAGTGGTGTCGCCTCCGGACTATTCACGTAATGGTTCTCCACCCCAGGCCGTTGCCGACGGCTTTTGTAGACTTTCTGACGCTCAAAAACCCTACTAGAAAGCAGCCCAAAAGTAGCCCAACATTGCTACTTTGGGGAAGGAGGGACAGGGACGGCGTCAAGTAGACGGCGAAATGCATTGTGGGTTTGTTGCTGCGGCCGTTTGTCATGTAAATAGTTGTTTTAATATATTTTTGTTCAAGAATAAAAACGTTTTAACCTGTTATTTTGCTGTCGTGTGGTATATTTCTAATATTTGTCGCTCTGATGTCGTTTCCCCTCCCAAATGTAACATGTGATTGTAATCTACAGCCGGACATTCCGACAGGACATGAGAGCAAAAGGGGGGGGGTCAGATCTGAAGTTATTACGCTTTTTGTGGAATTGTGTAAATCCGTTCAGTAGTTGTTGAGAAAATTAAAGTTAGAGTAAATGATATATCTATAAGCGCGTACGGGTGCGCGCACTCAAGCGGCTGCGCGCGCGCGGAATTTTTTTTTGCTGCGTGACGTCTGTTAACGTTCGATTCGAAGGAAATCAGGAAGTGTTGACCGCCATTTTGTCACTGCGAGTAAATATATTGTCATTTCAAAGCGTTGGAACATGGAAAGGGGAGAAGGTAGAGATTGTTTTGCTGCGTAGGTTTTCTCAGGGTGTGCAGTAAGGACCTTAAACGCGAAAATATATATATATATATTTTTTTTCGAAAAAAGTTGCGGGGTGCGCACGAGTAAATATATTCTCATTTCAAAGCGTTGGAACATGGAAAGGGGTGAAGGTAGAGATTGTTTTGCTGCGTAGGTTCTCTCAGGGTGTGCAGTAAGGACCTTAAACACGAAAATATATATATTTTTTTTCCGAAAAAAGTTGCGGGGTGCGCGCACTTGGGCGCGCACAACTATTTAAAAAAGTGTGAAAATGGAGATCAATCAGAAGTTTGAGTGCTTTGATATAAGGTGGCTCTGAAAAGAGCCCTTGTGTTAATTGAGTTGTTTCTGCATTTATAAGTAAGTACCGATGCAGAGTCTGATATAATATTGTTGGCAGCATTTTGAAAGGAAAGACAGGGGCCCATTTTCTGGTTAACAGGCGACCAGGCCAACTTTTCACGCCAGGCCCATTCCTGCAAAGTCGACCGCCATTTTTAGGAGATCTGCAACCACCGGCAGTCACTGGGTTGCAGGAGCAGATGGACTCAAGCCTGTCGGGCGAAGCATCGTTGCACCGCCACTGTGGACGAGACCCTGCTGGGTGAGTGGAGCGTCGCTGTGCCGCAACAGTGGGCGAGTCCTTTGCTGGGCTCGTGGAGCGTCCCTATACCGCCACAGTATGCAAACCCTTTCCTGGGCTCGTGGAGCGTCCCTATATCGCCACAGTGGACGAACCCTTTGCCGGGTGCGTGGATCGTTGGGGGTGCAGCTGAGGGGCCTCCACCTGGGGAGGCGGGAGAGGCTCGTCTGCGCCGCCTCTCCCTCCCAGTGCACCCCACGGCGTCTTGCTGACATTTGTTATGGCCGGACCAGGCGATGAAGAGAGGGGGGGGGTGGTCGGAGGCATATGCAAAAAATTCCCCCCTCGTGGCCTGCAAGGCGCTGAAAAAAGAAGAGAATGGGAAGACAACTACATCTTGGGTAGGGCCCATGCCTTCTCTGGCCGATGGCGGCCGGCCGCTCTTTGCCACGGCCCCAGGAACGGATCCCTTGGTTCATCCTGGGGACAGGCCTTGGCGAGTGGTGTCGCCTCCGGACTATTCACGTAATAGTTCTCCACCCCAGGCCGTTGCCGACGGCTTTTGTAGACTTTCTGACGCTCAAAAACCCTACTAGAAAGCAGCCCAAAAGTAGCCCAACATTGCTACTTTGGGGAAGGAGGGACAGGGACGGCGTCAAGTAGACGGCGAAATGCATTGTGGGTTTGTTGCTGCGGCCGTTTGTCATGTAAATAGTTGTTTTAATATATTTTTGTTCAAGAATAAAAACGTTTTAACCTGTTATTTTGCTGTCGTGTGGTATATTTCTAATATTTGTCGCTCTGATGTCGTTTCCCCTCCCAAATGTAACATGTGATTGTAATCTACAGCCGGACATTCCAACAGGACATGAGAGCAAAAGGGGGGGGGTCAGATCTGAAGTTGGGCAGGCGATAAGATCACGTTTTGCTATGTGGGGCTATCTATGTTCGTGATGGGGCCTAAAAGGGGGCAAGATGGCGGGGCCACTGTGCCGTGACTTTCGCTTTAACTCCAACAGTGGTGAGGGTGAACACAAATGAACGCCGCTTATGTACATATACATTTTCATTTTCTACACCACATGAAACCTGCGTCAGGTTTCATATAGGCGTTTTGTTGCAGGTGGGCATTCATTTGCATGAACGCCCTGTAAAACTAACACAGTGAAATTTAGAAGATTTCACTGAGTCAGCTTTATAGCATTCCTGAATCAAATACTTACGCCTGTTTGAAACAGGCATAAGGAGTGATGCACCATGCAATGTGTGGCTTGCTCCTGTGCATTGGAGTAGACATGTTGTGCTTACGACGTGATTCCTGCAATGTGCTGCTTTTGCGGCACAGGTGCGTGACGCATCTATGTTGTTTTTGCTCAATGGTGCTCCACATTGTAAATGCGGCACACCATGGGTGGCAGAGCAGCGGTGCACATTAACTGGTGCATCTCTGGGGATGCGCCAGTTAACATAAATCTGTCCCTTTACATTTAAGTATGAGCAGAGGACACAGTTTTGGTGAGGCTTATCCAAGGTTAAAAAGAGATGAGTCCTGTTCACTGAAAACTTGGACATAGGACTCACCTCCTCAGCATCGCTGGACATGGCTAAATAATAGCTGCAAAATGTTACTCTTCTTAAAAAAAATTACTATTATAGTCTCTGAGATTTGTCTCTTACTCTGCAACATCTCATTGTTGTTCTCTTTCTTTAAAGATAACGACAACATTAACCATGAGTGATAATAAGCAATCCGTTGATCTCGATCTTATCGTTGAACTTGTCATTGAAACGTCAGTGGAAGTGGATCCCTTAGATGAATTAAATCCTGAGGATGATGAAGAACATGATGAGGATGCCGATTTGTCAGAATTGTATGACATAGGGTGGGAAGCTGACATGCTTCAGCATATGGAACTATAAACATGTATTTTTAAAATGTACTGGAAATAAAAAGTGAAAATGTAAACCGTTTCATTTAAAATTAAACATAACTTGAAAAACAGGTTATGTGTAGTGTTTTTAATAAAATAGTCAAATATGCTCATAAAAATATTTCTAAACCAATGAAAAGCTTTATTAACAAGTCATATGACCTGTTATGCTTACGTTACGCGCTCCGCGCCGCGCCCCGGATTGTTGGTCATTCAAACTGAGGCTGGCGTCAGCATGAGAGCGCCAACGTCTCGTGGCTATGCCATTCAGAAAATATTGTTGGCAGCATTTTGAAAGGAAAGATCTGCAACCACCGGCAGTCACTGGGTTGCAGGAGCTGATGGACTCAAGCCTGTCGGGCGAAGCATCGTTGCACCGCCACAGTGGACGAGTCCTTTGCGGGTGCATGGAGCGTCGCTGCACCGCAAGAGTGGACGAGTCCTTTGACGGGTGCGTGGAGCGTCGCTGCACCGCAAGAGTGGACGAGTCCTTTGACGGGTGCGTGGAGCGTTGGGGGTGCAGCTGAGGGGCCTCCACGTGGGGAGGCGGGAGAGGCTCGTCCGCGCTGCCTCTCCCTCCCAGTGCACCCCACGGCGTCTTGCTGACATTTGTTATGGCCGGACCAGGTGATGAAGAGGGGGGGGTCGGAGGCATATGCAAGACATCCCCCCCTCGTGGCCTGCAAGGCGCCGAAAGAGGATCATCCACGCCGCCTCTCCCTCCCAGTGCCCCCCACGGCGTCTTGCTGACATTTGTTATGGCCGGACCAGGCGATGAAGAGAGGGGGGGGGTCAGAGGCATATGCAAGACATACCCCCCTCGTGGCCTGCAAGGCGCCGAAAGAGGAAGAGAATGGGACCACAACTACATCTCGGGTCGGGCCCATGCCTTCTCCGGCCGATGGCGGCCGGCTGCTCTTTGCCACGGCCCCAGGAACGGATCCCTTGGTTCATCCTGGGGACAGGCCTTGGCGCGTGGTGTCGCCTCCGGACTATTCGCGTAATGGTTCTCCATAGTTGTTTTAATATATTTTTGTTCAAGAATAAAAACGTTTTAACCTGTTATTTTGCTGTCGTGTGGTATATTTCTAATATTTGTCGCTCTGATGTCGTTTCCCCTCCCAAATGTAACATGTGATTGTAATCTACAGCCGGACATTCCGACAGGACATGAGAGCAAAAGGGGGGGTCAGATCTGAAGTTGGGCAGGCGATAAGATCACGTTTTGCTATGTGGGGCTATCTATTTTCGTGATGGGGCCTAAAAGGGGGCAAGATGGCGTCAAGCTCGGTTTCTCTCACTAGTTTCATATTTCTCATGAGGGGTTGTTCCTAATGTTTCTATTTTAGCAAGGTCAAAAAGAGATCCTATCAGTGGCCTACTGATTTTGTTCGATTCCTTTTGTTTTCTCTAACGATTTTTAAGTTAAAGTTTGCTAGTACGATACAGCGGCTAGTCCGCATTTTATATATATGTCTTTTTTATTAGGGGTGTCCTCCAGTGGAGTCGGACGATCTACCTCTAATAAACGGTAAGTGTTCCTCTGAAGGAATGCGTCTTGAAAGTGGCTGACTGTAATGTATGATATTTCACTCAGTGACTTTCAGGCCCATGCTGTTTCAAAACTGTGCATGTGTTTGAAGCAGGCGTAGGTATTGACGCAGCATAGAAACTACTAGGAACCAATTGGAAGTGTTGTTTTCAAGTCACATGACTTCACATGCGCGTCTCAGGACGTGTACGCGGTGATAGTATCTGGTTGGAAGTAGCGGTCTACTTCAGGGAAGTTTCAAAACGTGAAAAGGAGTAAATCTAAACACATCCGGATTGAATATATCTTCTGAGTAGTATAAGTTCTATGATGGGTCTATGAAGAAATTTAATAAGTTACAATCGCGAAGTTTTCCCGAAATATATGGGCGGGTGCGCGCACACGGTCGCGCACGATCGAAAGCCAAAAACGGGGAGATAAACGCCCTTTATAATATGCTCCTGGAGCTGTTTTTGGTACAATGAGTTAGTTCTGAAAAGAACTTTTTTTTTTTTTTAAAACAACTGTTATGTTGTTTTTTAAATGAAATGAAGAAATGTATCTTTTCTCGGGGCATTTATGACTCTCAATTTTTAGTTTAGTAAGAATGAGGCTCTGCTCTCCGTACAGAAGAATTTCTCCACACTCGTTGCATTTCATGTGCACCTTTGCAAGATATGGTCTCAAGTCCATCACAGCACTCGATGGAGATACAGGTCGTCCAGCAGAAGATGTGCTGTCCACCTCTGATGGTAATAGCGTGGCCAGGGCTCTTGTCGATGCCTTTGCAAATTCCACAGGGTGCACTTGTTTGACATGCCGCATCATGGTATGTATGGAAAAGGAATATTTTTTTCTTGGATTTCCTCTTGAGAGAACCGAATTGCATATCGTGCAGGTAACTTTTGGCGCATTTACTTTCTTTAATTCTTCAGGATAAGTAAAAAATTTCCAAATAAAAGATTCCTTTTTTCTTTTTAAAGGTAGTCGCTCATTTCCTTCAGATTCGGAAGATGAATGCGGGGCGGCAGCCATTTCAGCAAAGTCTTCCGAAGGGTGTTGAACGTTGTTCTCTTTTGAGAGTACAAAAGATAGTGAGGGAAGTGGGTGGAGTCCTCCGTGTAAATTGCAGAATAGAAACTACTAAGAACCAATTGGAAGTGTTGTTTTCAAGTCACATGACTTCACATGCGCGTCTCAGGACGTGTACGCGGTGATAGTATCTAGTCACGTACGTCATTTGGAAGTAGCGGTCTAATTCAGCGAAGTTTCAAAACGTGAAAAGAAGTAAATTCAAACATATTCGGATTTAATATATCTTTTGAGCTCGATTCAAGCATACAATTGTTAAAGTATGAAACCTTTTATATATTTTTTTAAAATACCAAGGTGTGTACATTCGGTCACACACGAAAGTTTAAAAAGACATTTGGCTCCATTTAATGAAAATTTTCATAATATTAAAAAAGAAGCCTAGGTTTAGTCTGTTTGACGTATTATAAGTTCTTTGATGGGTCTATGAAGAAATTCAATAAGTTCAGATTGCAAAGTTTTCACGAAATATATAGGTGGGTGTGCGCACACGGTCGCGCACGAAAGCCTGGAAATGCGCTATCCATTTTATTGAGAACTGTTGCCGAGAGTGCGCACACCGGGTCGCGCACGAAAGTTTAGAAAGGCTATTTTTATTTACAGACAAATTTTTATGCGTTGAAAAAAAGGCAAGGTACAGATTTTCTAATTCTGTATCGCTTTACAAGGAGTCTCTATGCAATTTGAACAGTGAAGAAAACGGCTTGTTTCCGAAAAAAATATTGCCAGAACTTTATGGACAAAAGTATAGGTTGTATACACAAGATATTTTTGAATTAGCATTTTAAAAACCAATGAAATTCACTGAAAAAACCATAGGTTTTACACACGTTATAGTTAGGAAGTAGCATTTACAAAACCTATGAAATTCACTGAAAAAAACTTAGGTTTGACACCAGTTATAGTTAGCTGGAAATTTTACTGATATAAAACCAATGAAATTCCACGTTATAGTTAGTTGGACTCACTATAACTTGCGCGTGTAATGCACTGCTGATGACGTCACATATTACATCACTCATGACATCACTGATAACACCATCCTTGTGACACAGTGACAGACCTCCTTTCACTGTAATCTAACCCTTGAAACGCATATTCAAAAATAGAAACTAAAATGTTCAAAAAAATGGAGATACTCATACCAGTTACAACAACCAATTCAATAATTCCACCATCTATATACACATGCACTAATTCACCAACAGTTCTATATAGTCACTCATACATATATTCACTAATCATATGTAGTGATACACCTACACATCCTGTTACACACTGACAGTCATCCAAAAGTTATTCACACACATACTCACACATGCAAATAAACTATTGAACATCCATTTATTTGCATAAACAGCTATACACACACTACCACTTTACTTCTAAGGAAACTTACACATACTTACTCTCTTAAAAATCACTTATAGAAACACATACTAATTTAAACAGGAACTCTTACAATACCTCACTCTCACATATAGTCACTTATATACATCAATATTCACATATACTACATTAAAACATATGTAGTTACTGATAAAGACACTAATAAGACAGTCATTCACTCACTAACACAGACATATGCACACTAATCCACCCATACAGTCCTGCACATATGCTGTCTTCAAAACACATACAAACAGAGACTCAGTCATTCTTGCATCTATGTACTAAGTAATACTCCCACCAAAGCATGCAAACACTCATACTGATACTAAGAAAAACATCTAATAACCTATATACATACACATGTATTTACTCATCAACCCATGCAGCCACTTATACACAAAGTGAAACACTAATACATATATTTAAATATTTAAGCATTACTCAGTAATATATGTATTCACTAAGATATTCAATAATATATACATATGTAACACATATTTATTTTTCAGAAAGACACACATTCACTGGATGGTGTTATCAGTGATGTCATGAGTGATGTAATATGTGACGTCACTGGAGGTGCTGGGGATGACATTTGGGGGATTGGCAGCAAGATCCCTTACTTGTGCTTGGGAAAGATTATTAGGGTGCCATCGCTCCATGTGGCGAATCATTGTATGATTGCCAAAGCTGTATTTATTGTTGGGGTTGCCACGAGAAAGTATATTTTTACATATCAAACAAGACACCTGGGGTGCATTGACCTTATTTTGTCCAGGTGGAATTTAAAAAAATTGCCATATGTAGTGCTCTTTAATATGGCTCTGCCTTGGTGTTTCTGGCAGGAACTGCCTTACTTGCTCTTCCTCCTCCTCCTCCTCTTCGTCCTCATTATCTTCCTCTCTACCAAAGTCCAGTGTTGGAAGTGGTCCTTTTGGTGGTGGTGGTGGTGGTGGTGGTTGCTGAGAAGCACCAGCTGCAGCTATTACAGAAGCCATTGTGAAAAATAGGTCTTGCTCTCTGGAAGTAGAAAGTAAGAATGAGGTAAAAACAAGGAGGGGTTTTCATCATTTGGGAAAAAAAAATAGTTCTAAACCAATGAAAAGTGTTATTTTTAGGTCACATGACCTAGCCTAACAACATTAGGAAACCAAAAGTGAAATGAACCAATGAAAAGTGTTATTAACAAGTCACATGACAAATCACATGACCTGTTATGCTTACGGTACACGCTCCGCGCCGCGCCCCGGATCGCTTCTGGGAAGCTGCGCTTCGCGCTTCGCGGACCGGAGCGCTTCCGGGTGCGCTGAAGCGGCGCGTCATGTGACGCATTACGCGACAACGCGATACTTCGCGATTACGCGATGCGTCACGATGTTGTTTTCTAACGTGGCAGTTGCGCAAACGGAACGTTTACCGGTTCGCGGACCAGGTCGCGGCAAGAAATTGAGCTAACGGGAAGCTACCCGGTTCGCGGACCGGAAGCGAAACAAAAAAATATATAAAAAAAAATACAATAAAAAATTGTATTAAAAACATATAAAATATATATTTCGATTTAAAGAAGAATACATTTTAAAGCTTTTGATATTTGCTATTAAAAAACCATTGAAATTCACTGAAAAAACCATAGGTTATACACCATATATAGTTAGGAATTAGCATTTACAAAACCTTGAAAATTCACTGAAAAAACCATAGGTTATAGACCATATATAGTTAGGAATTAGCATTTACAAAACCTTATTTTACTCACACAAAACCATTGAAATTCCATATATAGTTAGTTGCACTAACTATATATCGCGCACCCGCAATCCACTGCTGATGATGTCACATATTACATCATTCATGACATGGTCAGTGACATCACTGATGACATCACTGATGACATCTCAAATGACATCACTGATTTTTCAGTGAATATATATATATATATATATATATTACCTACTGGCGGTCGCCAGTAGGTAGTTATAGTTAGGACCTAGTTTCCATAGGAAATCCGCAACATTCTATTGGGAATAACTTTGGCGCCGGTGGACGAATCTTCGCGAATTTCTCAAATTAGATGGCCCGCTCCACTCTGCTCCTTCCCTGAAAGTTTAGGGGGGATTCGTCAAGCGGGAGCTGAGATAAAAGGGGGGTCCCAAAACGTGTTTTCCCCATGTTAATTTCCATGGGGCGGTTGGACTCACTTTTAGCCCGAACGGCTGAATGGATTCCCACCAAACTTGGCAAAATTGTAGGGACTGGTAGCCCGATGTGCCTTTGCTATGTCTCAAGATATGTGCTCCAGAGGATTTTATGTAATTTAGGTTCAAAAAAATATATATATCTATAAGCGCGCCCCGGTAAGCGCACCGGGGAGCGCACCCGGCGCGTAACGCGAGTTCGTGAGCGGAAAGCTGATTGGCTCTCGGGTGTCTGTTAACATTCCAAACAGTCCGGAGCAGCCGCCATCTTGTGTCTCGGTAGGATCGAGACACAAGAGGTGGCAAAAACAAAAGGGGAAATGACCATAAGGGGGCAGGGTAGACCTCCCCTGACCCCCTAGGTTTGATGTGGGGGCCATAAAAGGGCCCCGCGGGGCAAAAAAAAAAAAGAATTTTTTTGATTTTCGCGGGGGAGCGCCCGGTACGCGTACCGGGGAGTGTACCAAGGGGAAAACCCAGTGAAACAGTAAAATAATAATTTAAAGTGCTTAGAGGTAGGGTAGCTTTGAATAGAGTTGTTGTGTTGTGTGGGTGATTTAAGTACCAGCATGTAGGTACCAATACAGAGTCTTAAATTCAATGTACACCGTCTCCTCTGTAGATAATTTATTGTGGTAAATGGAATCTATACCATAGTCTGTCAGGAAAGCAGAAACAACATGGAGGCAGGAGATGAAAAAGAGATGTGAAATACTCATTGGAGATAATATAGTGGGAGAAAGGAAGTAACTATGAGCAAACTTACTATGTAACACAAAAAAGTTGCACAGTATACTATAAGTCTTACTTTATATTATAATCATTTCGGTACTATTTCATGAATTACATATAAAAATGAATAATGTCTCGAACAGTTTTTAATTATTAAATATAAATTTATTGTTGTGATTCTTCAAAATTTAAAAGAACTTCCAAGATTACATCATCTGGAATCTCCTCATTTTGATTCCATGATTCTATTTCTTCAACACAATTAAGTAACTCTTGGTCCAGAGACTGATCCATAAAGTCAAAGTCATCAATATTTTCCTCAGGATTGTTCTCCACAACAATTTCGAAAGAAATATTAATTTTGTTTTGTTCTTCTTCCATTTTCTTGCTGTAAATTGCATAAAAAATAAATATATCAGTAGAGTTAGGGCACTGTTGGGTTTAAGTTCAGACAGGTACTTCTGAGTTTTTAACAGTGAAGTTATCTTTGGGCAGTGTATGGTATCAGGCAGGAAGTAGAAATATAAAGAAGTGTATGTGAAGAAGCCTAAGTAAATTCATAATTATACCAGAGAAGCCTAACTCAATCTATAACTATAACAGAGAAGCCTATCTCAATCTATAACTATAACAGAGGGACAGTAAATAACTATCAGAAAACGTTTTTACAAATTAACTTAAAGGGCCCCTTACAAATTAACAACTTACCTTATAGAAAGGTGATGAAGATAAATGAGAAAATCCTTTAAAGATGTACCTCAGGTAGTTGTAGTCAAAATGGCCGTGTTTCCCTCTCATTTTTCATTTATATTCATGTACATAACCAATCAAATGTCAGGAAATAAAAGTAGAAAATGGAAGTAACATTTTAATTGGTTGTAAATTCTAACACTTCATATGTGTTTTTGTCATGTAATTTACCTCAGGATATTTAGACAGGCCCAAATGGCTCAATTGAATTCCACCAAATTTGGGAAAATGTTAGGGACTGGTATGTAGTAGGGCCTATTCTATATTTGGTGAAAGTCTCTCCAGTGGTTTTTATGTAAATTAACGTTCAAAATTTTTTGGGAGCGCTTACCGGTGCGCCCCAGTACGCGTACCGGCAGTGCTACGGGAGTCCTCCATCTTGTGTTTCGGTAGATTTGAGACACAAGATGGAGGACAAACAACGTTGGGAATGGGTAAAAGGGGGCACGGTAGACACCCCCTGACCCCGAAGGTTTTCTGAGGGGGGCTTAGGAGGCCCATATAGGCCAAACAAAACTAATTTTTTTTTAATTTTTCGCGGGTGGGGGTGCCCGGTACGCGTACCGGGGAGCGTACTTTGGTGAAAAACAGTGAAAAAAGTTAGAGTAAAATAATCATTTTGAGTGATCAGAGGTAGGGTAGCCCTGAAAAGAGCTTTTGGGTTCTGTGGCTGATTTAGGTACCTACAAGTAGGTTCCAATGCACAGTCTTAAATTCAGGAGGAATATTCTATTCCCCTCATCTGAGAAGTGCACACCATCTCCTCTGTAGATATCTTGCATGTTGTAACGCAAGTTATTGTTGTATATTGAACCCATTCCATAGTCTCTCATGTAAGCAGAAACAGACTTATTCACATATTTCCTTGCTTTCTCAATCTGTGGACAAAATTGGTTGGACCACTTCCATTTCTGTCTTTGGCATATATTGGAATATACCAAGGCAGTTTGTAGAAAAAGTGCCATCAATTGCTCAAAGGTGTCCTTTAAAAGCATTTCCAGACCTATCCCAGTCAAAGTGCCTAGGTCATTTCCACCACAGTGCAGAATTATAAGGTGAGGGTGTGGCAAATGCAAAAAGGTTTTCACCAATGGTATCAATTGTTGACATCTCAATCCTCTCTGGCCAATCCACTTGATGTCCACATTTGGTAAATCAAGGTTGTGAAAATTTCTGATAGCTGCGTACCTTTGAGCCCAGTGGATGTAGCTATGTCCAATAATCCAGACAGAATACATGGTGAGAGGAGGTTCTGGTGCAGTCAGATGAAGTGTGGAAATGAAATGGCAGTTGGAACAGTAGGAGTTTGTAAAAAAAAACTGTGGAGTTTCAATGCTCTTGAATCACAAGCAATGATTGGTGGATTCAGATAGTTGAAAACTGAAAGTTAGGGTGCGTGGTTCTGTTCTGTGAAAGAAGAAATTTGAATGGTTAAGAAAAAGTCATTTAAAGAAACATTGCACCGGATAAGCTGGTGTATTGAGAGGTCAAACATCCTTGCTGAGTTCATTTACAACATTGTAGAATAAACTTTTAAACCTGAGATCTCAGTGAGGGGGGAGTTGCTATGGTAACAGGTAGAAAGGGCTGAGGGGGGGAAGGGTGTTGGTTTGAAAATAGAGAGGGAAGAGTTTTAATTGGTTAACATGAGGGATATGTGTGTAGAATTAGAGGTTTTCTGTGCCATTCATGGTTGCAGTGCCTGGAGTACATACCTTTTGCTCTGCTAAAGAAATATTGGGGTGTGTGTCTGACACTGTTCTCATTCTCCCAAAGCATTTGTAAAGGTGAGTAATGATTCATTTAATATAGATAGAGACTTGTATACTCTATGGAGAAGATTTGGAAGCAAATTGTGTTTTTTTAATGTTGCTTTGTGTCATGTTTTTTGATAATGCTTGGTAAAACGTTTTTACTGCATAGAGGAATTGTATTTTGTGAAATTGTGAAGTTTCAGTAGTGACATGGAATGCTTGTACATAGGACCTGTGCTGTGTTTTTTTTAAATGTGATGTGAAAAACGATTTTGGGGAAAATGAATGGCTTTTACATTTTTGAGAAGGAATAAATAGTGTCTGCATGCTTAAAGAAATAAATTTGGACCTTTCACAATGATGTCAACTGTGTTAACTCAGATTAGGAAGCAGATTGAGCTTCTTTCTTGTTGGTTTGTGTCATGTTTTTTGATAATGCTTAGTATTAACATTTACAAGATAGAGGAATAGTATTTTGTGAAATAGTGACGTTTCAGTAGTGAAATTGAATGCTTGTACATAGGACCTGCACACTGTTTCTTAAATGTTATTTAAAAAACGATTTTGGGGCAAATGAATGGCTTTTACATTTTTGAGAAGGAATAAATTGTGTCTGCATGATTAAATAAATATATTTGAACTTTTCACAATGATGTCACCTGTGTTTGTCAGATTAGGAAGCAGATTGAGATTCTTTCTTGTTGATTTGTGTCATGTTTTTTGATAATGCTTGGTATCAATATTTGTAAGATAGAGGAAAGGAGGTGGGGCCTGTGTCTAAGAGTGCAGTGGGGGAGAGGTTTCATGAAGTCCATTCCACTGCCCTCTTAGACACAGGCCTCAACACCTCTGCTCCCCAGGACAGGCCTGACCTCATCTGTACTCCTGGTCTGGTCTCACCTCATCTGCATCCTGTTACTATCTATTTTACCAATAGATTGAGGCCTGTCCAGGGGGCACGGAGGAGGTGAGGCTTGTATAGGGGTCAGAGGAGGTGAGTCCTGTCCACAGCACTCTTGCACACAGGACTTACCTCCTCCGCACCCCTGGACAGGCCTCACCTCATCTGCACAATCTGCTTACTAATCGAATGCTTATACATAGGACGAGTGCTCTGTTTCTTGAATGTTATTGGAAAAACGATTTTGGGGCAAATGAATAGCTTTTACATGTTTGAGAAGGAATAAATAGAGTCTGCAAGATTAAATAGACATATTTGAACCTTGCACAATCATGTCACCTGTGTTACCTCAGATTAGGAAGTAGATTGTGCTTTTTCCTTGTTGGTTTGTGTCATGGTTTTTGATAATGTTTGGTATCAATCTTTGCAAGAGAGAGGAATTGTATTTTGTAAAATAGTGAGGTTTCAGTAGTGAAATGGAATGCTTGTACATAGGACCTGCGCTCTGTTTCTTAAATCTTATTTTAAAAACGATTTTGGGGCAAATGAATGGCTTTTACATTTTTGAGAAAGAATAAATAGTGTCTGCAAGATTAAATAGATATATTTGAACCTTTCACATTCATTTCATCTGTGTTTCCTCAGATTAGGAAGTAGATTGTGCAGATGAGGTGAGGCATGTCCAGGGGTGCAGAGGAGGTGAGGCCTGTATCCAAGAGTGCAGTGGAGAGGACTTACCTCCTCTGACACTTGGACAAGCCTCACCTACTCCGTGCCCCCTGGACAGGCCTCAATCTATTGGGTATAATAGATGGTAACAGGGTGCAGATGAGGTGAGGCCTGTCCAGGGGTGTAGATGAGGTGAGGCCTGTCCAGGGGTGCAGATGAGGTGAGGCCTGTTCAGGGTTGCAGATGAGTTGAGGCTTGTCCACGGGTGCAGAGGAGATGTGGCCTGTGTTCAAGAGTGTAGTGGGACAGAGACCTGTCCAGGGGTGCAAAGGAGGTGAGGCCTGTGCCTAAGAGTGCAGTGGGGTAGAGGCTTCATGAAGTCCATTCCACTGCCCTCTTAGACACAGGCCTCAACACCTCTGCTCCCCAGGACAGGCCTGACCTCATCTGTACTCCTGGTCAGGTTTCACCTCATTTGCATCCTGTTACCATCTATTATACCCAATATATTGAGGCCTGTTCAGGGGGCATGGAGGAGGTGAGGCTTGTCTAAGGGTCAGAGGAGGTGAGTCCTGTCCAAAGCACTGTTGGACACAGGACTTACGTCCTCTGCACCCCTGAACAGGCCTCACCTCATCTGCACAATCTGCTTACTAATCTGAGGAAACACAGGTGACATGATTGTGAAATGTGCTAATATATTTTTTTAATCATGCAGATACTATCTAATCCTTGTCAATAATGTAAAACCAATTCATGTGCCCGAAATCTTTTTTTAAATAACATTTACAAAACAGAGCACAGGTCATATGTATAAACATTTCATTAAACTACTGAAACCTCACTCATTTAGAAAATACAATTCCTTTATGCACCAACATTTCTTTGCCAAGGATTATCAACAATGTATTAGTCTCTATTATATTCTCTTCCTGACTTACTCTATTTTTCCACCTGTCCCCTTCTACACCCTCTCTCTGACTTATTCCTTTTTACATCCTGACTCTATGTTACACTCTGTTACACTCTCTCTTTGACTTACTTTCTCTTACACCCTGTCTCTAATTTATTCCCTCTCTCTCTTTTTTACAGCAATTTGTAAGTCATACTTTCTCTTACATCCTCTTCCTGATTTACAACCGTTCTCTTTGTAACATTCTCTCCCAGAGTTACTCCCTATTACACCTTTTGTCTGTTTTACACCCTCTCTCCCTCTTTTTGACTTTTTTATTCTCTTCCTCTCTTCGTGTTACACCCTCTGTCTGACTTACTCCTTGTTACATCCTCTCTCTGATTTACTTCCTCTTACACCCTCTCTCAAACGTACTCTCTCTCTCTCCCTTTTACAGCCTCTCTCTGTTTTAGTCTCTTTTACATCCTCTCACCTTCTAACACCCTCTCTCTGTCTTACATCCTCTTACACCCTCTCTCTGTCTTCCATCCTGTTACACCCTTTTTCTGACTTACTCCCTTTCTCCCTTTCTTTGACTTACTCCCT
This sequence comes from Lissotriton helveticus, assembly GCF_964261635.1. Classification (NCBI taxonomy): domain Eukaryota; kingdom Metazoa; phylum Chordata; class Amphibia; order Caudata; family Salamandridae; genus Lissotriton; species Lissotriton helveticus. Next base: position 292,563,751 of record NC_136070.1, read on the forward strand.
CTCCCTATTACATCCTTTCTCTGTCTTACAACATATTATACACTCTCTCTGTCTTACTCCTTCTCTATGTTTTACTCCCTCAACCTGTTTCTTTGTCTGACTCTCTCTGTCTTTTTATGTTAATTCCTCTAGCTCTTTTTCTCTGTCTTACTCCTAGTTACATAGTTGCTGCGATATAAACTTAGATATGTTGTATATTAGTGTTTATATTGTTTGCTTATTGTCATTGCTTGGTTGTTTGGTAATAGTGGTCTATAATGTGTTATTTTTTTCTTTAACACAGATTGAAATCAAGATTTCAATAGTAAGGAAATATGCCCTCAAGGCAGAGGAGAAGAAAAGATGCCAAGCGGGAAAAAAACAAAAACAGCTACGGAATTAAAGCACTCCTCTACAACAAATACTTCAAAAAACAGGAAAAAAGCTCCTGGTAAGACAACTAAGTCTTTCTTACGGAACATATGTAGATTAAAAAGAAATGTTGATGAGAATGTGAATATACAGAAGGAGAGAGCAAATTTGAAAAGGAAGGAGAGGCCCCCCAAAAATGTTACTACTGGAGCAGGAGAGAATAATATGTATAGGAATAGAAGGCAAAACTAATTTAGGGACATTCGTAAACGAATGTTTCGCAATAGGGTGGTTTTAAATTTGTTAAAAAATAATAAGAAAGGTAAACAGAGAGCTGCTTTTTATATGAAAAAGAAAAGTGTAGAGAAGATTGTTGATCAGGCTTTTGTAGTTAAGAAAAAATTATGTATTTTAATAATCAATAGAATTAGGACACTTAACAAGACAATTGATGTTTTCAAATCAATCAGTAGATGCAAAAGAGTAATTAATCGGACTAATTTTTGTAAAGTTTTTTCAGGAGAATGGATGCATAGTTCAAGTTGTGAGCCATTTTTTAATGAGGAGAGTTACTTCCAGGAGAATGATTTGGTGCATGCAGTTGTCACCAGTGGTCGAGCATATGAGGTGAAAGACGGTTGTCCGATTGAAAAAGAGAAAGTTGTGTCTAGAGATGCAGAAGAGGTGTTAGCTGATGAAGTTTTAGGGAGACGTACTAAGGGTCCTGTGTACACTTGGAAGTGTAGTAGTATTTGTAGTATGCGACAGGATTCAATCAATTTGCTTTGTAATTTCTTACGGATATATAGTAAGAAAAGTCTAAAACAGAAAATGAAGATGTTGCAAGAGTTAGATCCTTGCAGAGTGAGAGAAAACACAGGTTTGCAGGGGCATTCACTGGCTTGTCTTTCTAGAAAAGTATGTCAGAGTGTTTTTCAACATTTTAGGATGTTAGCAGTACATCATACTAAAGTGAGGACATTAGTGAGAAGGTTGTATTATGCAAAAAGTCCAGCACTTAAGCTAAAACAGTTAAACAGTTCTCTTTTGCATGGAACTGAATTAGATGTGAAGACCATTTGTGAAGAAATTGAGTTAAATTACTTTGGTGAAAAAGAGGACAGTGTAGAAATTGACACAGAAATTCAAGGTAATGTGGAAGACAATGTACAGATTTCAAGTACAGAAAAGTTTGACCAGGAAATTTCCAAGTTTAAGGTGAAATCAAGTGAAAGGCCAAATTTTAGGTGTGTGTTTTGTCGACGAACTCATTATAAGCACCAGACTAGATTAGTTGATTTATATGTAAAAAGCGAAAAGGTAAATAATAATGAGTGGAAGGATTTTGCAACATATTTGTTGGTGGAGAATTATTTTGATTTGAGTTCTGATCAGCGTATTTGTAAATATTGTTATAATAAATTAAATGAAAACAGAATGCCTGCTAGAGCTGTTCATAATAATCTTGAGTTGGTAGACATTCCTCCTGAATTGATGGATTTAAATACATATGAATCTATTTTAATTCAATGTGTGCATCCTTTTCAGGCTATTGTTCGCATGGAGCCTAAGATAGGGAAATTGCCTCCTTCAGATTTACAGAGAGGATTAAAGGGAAGAGTTGTTTATTTGCCTCTAGATTTTAAGAAAAATATTGATACAATTGGTGTAGAGAAAGTGGAAGAGGAACCTCTGGTTATTCTAGTTAATGGGGTTCCGACAAAGAGTAAGAAAATCTGGCAAGATTTAGTGGATGTTAGGAAAGTCAAAAAGGCAACGTTGTATTTGGTCAAAAACAATGAGTACTACAAACATGTATGTGTTGGAGCAGAGGAAGAAGACAGTGATTGTTCAGCCGGCCAAATTGAAAAAGTTGATGTGTCTAGAAGTGAAGAAATATATGAACATTATACTGTTCATCCTTTGCATTCCAAAGAAGTAATGGGGAATGCAATTGACTTGTTTCAAATGAAAGCAGCAAAAGGAAGTCCCATTAGTGTATGGGAAGAAAGTTTGGAAGCTCGTTGTTTTCCACAGTTATTTCCAACAGGTCAAAGTGGACGATATGACGATCGACCACTTCAAATTCCCGCATCTGAATACCGGACTTTAAGATTATATGCTGAAGATCCAAGGTTTCGTCAATGCATTCCTTATTTGTTTCATCTACTGTATGAAAGTGACTTGTCTGGGCTTTCTTATGCAGTGAACCATACACTGAAAAGTGGACCACATCTGCAAAATGTTTCGGCGAGGGACTTCATGGAGAAAGTCAATCTGCAAGACAGTATTTTGGAATCTCAGCTAATCAATCTCATGGCATGTCAACTGGGAACAAACGAGTATTGGTTCCGTCGTCATGGGGAATTGAAATGTATGCTAAGAAACTTAGGAACTCCTACATGGTTCCTCACTCTTAGCTGTGCTGAGTATGCATGGGACGACTTACTTCAATTTCTACAAGAGGCCAACGCAAATTTACAAAATATAGAATTCAAAACCCCTGCAGAACTGTGTTCTTTGGATCCAGTGATTGTATGCAGATATTTCAATCATAGATTTGAAGCTATGATGTCTTTTATTACGAACAAAAAAAATCCTCCCCTTGGAGAGGTTTTGGATTTCTTTTGGAGAAAGGAGTATCAAGCGAGAGGTACTCCTCACATACATATGTTGTTGTGGATTAAAGATGCACCCAAATTTGGAACAGATTCAGATGAGACAGTGATGAGCTTCATTGAAGAGTATTCAACATGTGCTGTTCCGAAAACTACCGAAGAAAACAGTTTAAGGCAACAAGTTTTACGCTTTCAATCTCATCGTTGTGGAAAGTACTGTCGTCGAAAATTCAGAAATAAGGACAAGTTCTACACAAAATGTCGTTTCGGGTTTCCACGACCAGTGATTTCTAAAGGAAGAGTAAATAATTTGATGTCTTCTCTGCGACATACTGTGACGAGGAAATCACCAAAAAAACCATACAATTTAAAAAGAAACGGAGAGTCCAAGTACATCAACGACTACAACCCAGTGATTTTGTCCATGTGGAATGCTAACATGGATATTCAGTTCGTTGCTGACAACTCTATTGCTGTGGCTCGATATGTGACGTCTTACATCACAAAAAAAGAAAAAACAGAACTGAAGGAAATGTGGGAGGACATTTCGCATGAAAAGAGTATAAGTAAAAAATTATACAGTTTCAGTCTGAAGATGTTGTCACATCGAGAAATTGGAGCATATGAATGTTCTGATCGGTTATCATCAGCAAGTCTCTACGCCAAGTCAAGAACAATTATTTGGGCGAGTCTAGGTCTTGCTGCAACACGAAACCGAGTTTTGAAATCTGTACAAGAAATTGAGTATTTGGCGGAGAAAGAACCAAACAGTACAGATATTTTGAAGACAAACATGTTGGATACATACTATCCAAATAGAAGTAGTCATCTTGGGAACAGTTGTTTGTATGAAGTTCTGCAAAACTATATTTATAAGAGGAACATCAGAGAAGATATCAATAATGGAATATATGCTGTCATTGGGTGTGAAGGATGTCTAGTGAAACAGAAAAGAGGCCATTTGATTAATCATCGAAAATTGAGTTGCGAAAATCCAGAGAAAAGAGAATTTTACTATTTAGCTCTTTTGCAACTCTTTAAGCCATGGCGTACAGAAGAGGAACTACTTGGAGATTTTCTCTGTTATGAAGATTCTTTTAATGCAACCAAGGATACCATAGAATGTCCTGTTTTTCCAAATTATCTGCAAATGTTGAACGAAGAAATAGAGCAAGAAGCCACAATTGCTGTAGAGATTGCTAGAGACAGTTCTCAAGACAGTCAGAGTTCTACTTCATTGGGTCAGGATCCACTAGGAGGACCAATTATCCAAAATGAAGCTGCCACTGCCATGGATGAGGTGGAAAGAGCTATGGAACAAGCTCAAGATTATGTAGTTAACTTAGAAGATTTGGTGAAACAACTAAACCTTGAGCAGAAACAGATATATGAAGAAGTCACAGAACAGGTTGAACATGGATTCAGTCATGAGAAAAAAGAGTGCTCATGTACATAATTTAAGCCTGTCCGACTGTACGTGAGTGGAGAAGCGGGAACTGGAAAACGTTTTCTGATTAAAGCAATTGCAACTTATCTGCACAAAAGGACTGAATCACCGCTGTCTCGTGTTGTTACCGCTCCAACTGGGCTGGCAGCACATAACATTAAAGGGATTACTTTACATCGTTTACTGATGCTACCAGTTGAGCATGATAACAAATTACAATACCACAATCTATCTGGAGATGCTTGTTCTGAAGTTTCCAGAGTCCTGAAGAAAATGAAACTTCTTATCATTGATGAAGTAAGCATGGTCTCAAATCTAATGCTTGCTTTTGTGCATTTGAGAATGCAAGAAATTCTTAGAACAGACTATGATGTCTTATTCGGAGGAAGACACATTATTGTTTTTGGAGATCTACTGCAGTTGACTCCAGTGAAAGGACAACCAGTGTTTAAAATGGTCACGCATGAAGATACCAGGAAGTGCCTAGGAAGCATTGGAAACGTTAATATATGGTTAAATTTCAAATATGTAGAACTGCTTCAAAATATGCGACAGGCAAAGGATGAAGATTATAAAAATATTCTACAAGATGTAAGAAACGTGAAGTAAGTGAGCATGGGAAAGAAGCTTTACATGCACGATTAATTTCAAATTTGTATCCAAATGAAAACATTCTTCCAGAGAATATTTTTAAGAAAATTACTGAGAACAAATATGGGATATGTTTGATGCCAACTCTGCAAGAATGTTCCATCTTCAACAAAAAAATGTTTAAGTTAGAAAATGAAGAGATTGTGAAACTGGAAGCTATAGATAAAATAGAGCAAATGGGAGCAACAATTATTTTGTCTGAAAATTTGAAATCAAAATTGGATTCACTAGAGAAGAGTATATCTAAAACTGCTGGTTTTGAAAAGACTCTGAATGTGTGTTTAAATTGTCGTATCATTTTGAGAAGGAATTTAAATGTTGATAGAGGTCTGGTAAATGGAGCAATGGGTCATGTTGTTGATTTTGTGAATTACAAAAATAGAGATGGAATTGAAATTTTAAAAATTACATTTGATGGCTTTGACGAAACAGAACAAATTTGTCGTTGTTCAGCTAGATTTTTGCTTGTGAAAGACTTATATGTTCGCCGAAAACAGTTTCCTGTTTGTTTGGCATATGCGGTGACAATTCATAAATCTCAAGGTTTAAGTGTAGATAGTGCTTTGATGAACATTGGAAGTTCTGTGTTTAAAGAGGGTATGGCATATGTGGCATTATCACGAGTCAGAACTTTATCAGGATTGTACTTGATTGAGTGTAATGAAACAAAGATTTGTGCAGATCTAGATTGTGTTAAAGAATACAATAGGTTACGAGGAGAGTATGCTCCACATTTGCCTCAATATCCTCTGTTTGAAAAACGTGTGGTAGGCCGAAAAAGAAGAAATGAGAATAATTGCAGTGAGGTAGTAGCAAAAAGACAAAAAGTAGATGACACTGTAATTGTAAGCAGAAAGAAAAAGGATTCTGTTGAAGATGTTGTTGGATTTCAGTTTGAAAACAGTTCTGGTGTCACCTGCTATGCTAATGTAGTGGTTAATGTTGTTTTTTTTCTTCAAACTTTACAAGAACAGATTGTTGAAAATCGGGATCAAACATTCTGCTGTTTATTGAATTCTGTGTTTGAGAAATGTAGCAGTGATAGAGCAAAAATAGAAAGTGTTTCAGAAATTTGAAATCTTTTAGACATATGTTCTGGTCAAAAACAATTTTCACAGAATATTCAGCAAGATTGTCAGGAATTTTTAATGTATATGTTTGATGTTTTGGAAGATGAAGGTGTAGATATAAAAAATCTTTTTAGCCTTTCTTATCAATGGCAGCATGAATGCGACAACTGTAGTTTATCAAGTAGTACTACAATAGACACCGAAAGATTTATATATTTGACTTTACCAGACTGCAAATCAGTGCCTTTTAATAATCTAGTTAAAGCAGCTGATCACAATATGGTGTGTACCCAATGTAAGTCTGCAATGCTGTCCACATTATTTATACAAAATTATGGTCAGTATGTCATATTAATGTTCCAACGATGTAGACCTGATGGAACTAAATTGACAACTTCTATAAAAAATTTCGTGGCTTCTCAGTTATCAATTTCAGGAAGAACTTTTGCAACTGTAGCTATTATTTATCATGACGGTCCTTCAACAACATCAGGGCATTATACAATTTATTTAAAATGTCGAAGAGGTTGGACTAACTGTAATGATACTCATTTGACTTTCAAACAAGGTTTGCCTTTTGGCTTAAAAATTCATACCTAGTGTTTTTACAACCAAAATTTAAGTAAAGGTAATTGGCCTATGAAGACAGGAGCAGTTAATAAAAGTTAATCTGCTGTTTAAAATTATATTGTGAGTAAAAGTGATGAAGATAATATAAAAATTATAGTTCTCATATAGGTACGGTAAGTGGATCGCATAGTAAGTGATATCAGTATTATAGGAAATGTTCAATATGAGAGAGCCAGAGATGGAATTATGAATATTTAAATATTGTGAAAATGTTGTTTGAGCCTTTCTTTCAGAACGTCGGGAAAACGGTAATTTTAGAGTTTGTTTTAAGTAATTTGAAAATATACTGATACATCTGACACTATTTGGCCTTAAGGAAAGGTGAAGGAATGAGCAAAGAGTCATGACTGAACACAAGGAGTATATGAAAACATTGAAATATATTTCAGATGTTCTTGGAGCTTTTCTTCTAGAAAGTGAAATGGAATTTTTAGAGAACAGCAGAGTACCTTCCAACGAAAAGGACCTTCATGATGTACTATTTGGCCTAAAGGAAAAGTAAGTGAATCAAAGATTAGTGTACAAATGTGATTTGTAAGTTTATATGTTTTTTTTTAAACACAATCTTTTTGATTGTGTTTTTTTCCCCGCTGTCATATGATGAATAGTTTGAACTCACTGTTTTTAGTGAAATTCAATATGTTCTGAGAACAGCAAAAATAAACTATCTAACATGTTGTACAAATTATTCTATAGTTTGTATTGTGTAATTTATATTGTATTCCCATTGTCTCTCACTCACTTTCCTTTTTCCTCTCTCTTTCAGCTCTCTTTACTCACTCACACTGCCTTTCTCTCACTCTGTTTCACACCTATTCGTTTACTCCTCTTCTTTCACAACCTCTCATTTCCATTTCAACTGTCTGCATCCCCTCTCTCCCTTGCACCACTTTTCAGCTTTCAGTCCCTCTGCTTTACTTCCCTTTTCCGTCTTTTCCTCCTTTGCCCTTTTAGTAATTCCTCTTTACTCACTCACCAGTATTGTCGCACTCTGTCACTATAACTCACCCACTCTCCCTCGCTTATCTTTGTTTGCTCCTTTCTTTTGACCTCTTCTCTCTATTTTCCGTTCACTACCTCTATGTCCTCAGTCCCTCACTCTCCTTGTGTTATGTTCACTTGTGTTTATCTACCTTCTATCATTTCTCTTACAACAACTTCACTGCTCCTCTCTCAATGTTTTTCACCCCATTTCTTTTAGTCCGGTTCCATTACTACCCCTCATTTCCTATCTTTCAGTGTCCTTCTCTTTACTTTCATCACCGAATCACTTTCTCTCAGTACCACTGCTTTAGTCCTCTTCTCCTCTCTTTCCTTCTTTTGCTCCCTTACTCATTTTCCTTTCCTCACTCATTGTACTCCACTTCACTCAGTCCTTCCCTTAGTCTCTCTGTCTACTAACTTCCTCACTCCTTTTCCCTCAATCCTTCTATATTATCCTCTCTCCCTTCATCCCTTCACTCTATGACTCTCCTTCACTTGCTCTCAGTTATCTTCCATTCCTCATTCTTCTAAATGCATCCTCAATCAGACTCCTTTCCCTCTCAGTCATTCTCTTTTTACTTACTCCTGTTTCCTGATTTAGTTTTGCTAACTCACATTCTTTTAGTATCTTTCTTACCTTCAGTTCATTTCTCTCTTCTTCTCTTCCTCTCTGTCAGTGAAACTATATGCCTTACTCTTAGTAATTTGCTCTCCTTCTATTTCTTTTACCCTCTTTTTGTCCTTCTACATTACTTTATTTCCCTTTCTGTGTCTTTCACTCGTACTTTATTTCTTAATACAGTGTTATGATTTTTAACCTCTTCACTTGTATCTTTTATTTTAAAATATATATTTTACTAATTATAACTTATTTTTCTTCTCTCTTTCACAGATAGAAAGTGTAGTAAAAAAATGTAATTAAAGTTACATTAATTATATGGTAAGTGTGACTAAAAAATGTAGTTTGTCATCACCCTTTGCTTTAACCTCACTACTTTTTTCTCACCCTAACTCACTCCTGTTTCCTTACTCTGCTTCCCTCACTTATTCTTATCCTCCATGTTTACTCCTCTTTCCCTTACTCTCCTACCACATTCAACTTCTTTTAGTCCCCCTTGTTTTACTTCCCTTATGTTCTGTTCCCCTCCTTCGCTCCTTCACTTATTCCCTTACTCATTTACTTCACTCCTCTCACTCCTTCTCTCAGTCCGTCTGTCCTCACAGTTCCTCACTTCCGTTCCCTCACTCTGTCTCTCTTACCTTCACTGTCTCTGTCCCCTCACTCTGTCACTACTGTTTCGTCATGCTCACTCCCTACAACTGACCCACACTCCCTTACTTACCTTTGTTTGCTGCTTCACTCAGACCCTTTCAGTCACTCCTTCCTTTACTCTCTCTGTCCTTTCTCTCTGTCACTCCCTATGTCTTACCCTTATTCAATTTTATACACCCTCTTTCACCCCTCTTTATTTACACTCACTGCTCTTTACTCACCCTCTCTCACCGCTGTTCTTTTACTCAGGTTCCGTCACTACTCCTCATTCCCCATCCTTTACTGTCCTTCCTTTTACTTTCAACACCCACTCAAATTCTCCCAGTACCTCTGCTTTAGTCTTCTTCCTCTCTCTTCCCTTCTTTCGCTCCCTTATTCATTTTCCTTATCTCACTTACACCCTATTACACCTTCTCTCTGTCTTACTATCTAATAAACAGTCCCTCTGTGTTGCTCCCTCTACCTCTGTGTCTCCTAACATCACTCTCTCTGTGTCCTTCCCTCATGCTTACTCCTTTATTTTTTTTTATTTTTTTTTGGTACGCGTACCCTGGAGGAAAAAGAATGACAGAGGTTTTTAAAAATGTAGCATTTTTTTTTTATAAATTAGAGGTAGTTCTAAAAAGAACTGTTTTTTAATCTTTTTGTTGTTTTATATTTTTTATTGTTTTTTGGAACATTTTTTACTTTTTTTGGCTTTTATGAAGAATTTTATATTTTTTTGTATTTTTTATGGGGACAAACAAAAAGCAGGGAATTGTAATTGGCTCAACTGGAGCAAAAAAAAAACAGGAAAAAATGAAGGCTTCTTTGGGCACTTGTGGTTGTCACCAGCAAGGTTGATGAGATTAATACTTCGCTCACCATAAGTTATTGTTTTTCCACAATATATACAAACGATTTTGTATCCACCAAACTTGGGGGCCTATTATGATTGCGATTTTTCCGCATCCTCCGGGCCGGCAGAAGCCACCGCCGGCCCAGAGGATGCGGAAAAACCGCAGCGGACCCACCAAAGACCCACCGCCACATTAGGATGGCTGGTGGGTCCTGGTTTCCGTCCGCAGCTTTTCCGCCGTGGTTGGCTTACAACCGCGGCGGAAAAGCTCTAATATGGTGGCGGTGTCTCTCAGACACCGTCCACCATATTAGGTAGTGCTTGAAAAGATGCTTTTCCGCGGCGGATTTTCCACCGTGGAAAAGCATATCGAACTTCACTGCGGGGGCCCGTTGCGGGCCCCCTAGGTGAAGGGGGGGTGGGGGGTGCACATGGGGGGTACCTATGGTACCCCCCTGCATTTGTATGCAGAGATCGGCAGGCACCGCGCGGTGCCTGCCGCTTTCTGCATACAAATGCAATGTATGCATTTTTAACATTGCGGCGGGTGCAGCTTGAAGCTGCACCCGCCGCAATGTTAAGGATAGAGGATGTGACCTCCACCCCGGCGGTCACATCCTAGTCTTCACGGGGGGAACGCCGCTGCCCATGTGGACGATCCCCCCTACTCTATGGTGGCGGACGGACTCAGGTCCGTCCGCCATCATAATCGGCCCCTTGGTTTGTATGTTTGGGACCATCTCCCTTGCCTCTGGACCCGATGGAGTGGGTTCTTGGCTTGTTGAGGGTCTGGAAGACGATTGTGGAAGGTTTCTGCACAGTTCTTTCACCTCTGCTGCAGAATAGTTATTGGGGTGCAATCGTTGCATGTGGCGAATCATTGTGTGATTCCCAACTTAATATTTTTTGGCAGGGTTCCCCCTGAATAGTACAGCGCCACAGATGAGACAGGTCACCTTTGCAGCGTTTACCTTCTTTGCACCCCTTGGGAATAAAAAAACTCCCATATAAAGTGCTCCTTTGGTTTATATGGGGGATTGTCTTCAGGCAGGAACTGCCTTCTCTCATCCTCTTCCTCCTCCTCCTCCTCTTCTTGCTCACCACCAATGTGATGTTGCGGTGCTCCTTGTGCTGGTGGTGGTGGTGGTGCCGATGCTCCAGCTGCTGCTGCTACTGTAGCCATTTCTCTATCAATAGAAGCAGGTCTTCCTCACTCAAAGAACAAAGTGAGAATGAGGAAAAAAGGTGGGGGGTTTCATCAATTGGAAAACAAAACTGTTCTGAACCAATGAAAGTGTTATTTTCAGGTCACATGACCCGGGCTTTCATCATTTGGAAACCAAAACTGTTCTGAACCAATGAAAAGTGTTATTTTCAGGTCACTTGACCCGAAGCGCTTACGCTACGCGCCCCGGTGCGCGCCCGGTGGCGCTTACGTTGCGCGATCGTATGCGCTCGGGCGCTTCCGGGTGCGCTTACGCCGTGCGTCGTAAGACGCATCACGCGACTACGCATTACGTCACGATGATGTTTTCGTTTGCGGCAATGGCGCTAACGGGATGCTCACCGGTACGCGCCCCGGGGCGCGCCATAACACTGCGCTTACCGGTGCGTTCACCGGTACGCGCACCGGGAGCGCACCAAGGCAAAAAAAAGGGAAAAATATACATAAAAAAATAGTATTATATAAATATACAATATAGGATTTATTATAAAAGATATTATATTTCATAGCTAAAGAAATTAGCTATTAAAAAACCTATGGAAAAAACATAGGTTTGAGGCCCTATATATAGTTAGGAATTAGCATTTAAAAAACCTATGAAATTCACTCAAAAAAACATAGGTTTCACACCAGTCATAGTTAGGAATTAGCATTTAAAAAACCTATTAAATTCACTGAAAAAAACATAGGTTTCACACCAGTTATAGTTAGCTGGAAGTTTTACTCGCATAAAACCATTGAAATTCCGACGTTTTAGTTAGTTGGTCTCACTATAACTTGCGCGTGCAATGCACTGCTGATGACGTCACATATTACATCACTCATGACATGGTCAGTGACATCACTCATGACATCACTGATGACACCATCCTTGTGACAGAGTGACAGACCTCCTTTCACTGTAATGTAACCCTTGAAACACATATTCAATAATAGAAAGTAAAATTTTCAAAAAAATGGAGATACCCATACCAGTTACAACAACCAATTCAATAATTCCACCATCTATATACACATCCACTCATTCACCAACAGTTCTATATAGTCACTCATACATATACTCACTCATCATATGTAGTGATACACCTATACATCCTGTTACACACCAACAGTCATCCAAAAGATACTCTCACACATACTCACACATGCAAATAAACTATTGAACATCCATTTATTTGCATATACAGTTATACACACACTACCACCTTACTTCTAAGGAAACTTACACATACTTACTCTCTTAAACAATCACTTATAGAAACACATACTTATTTAAACAGGAACTCTTACAATCCCTCACTCTCACATATACTCACTTATGTACATTAATATTCACATATACTAGATTAAAACATATGTAGTTACTGATAAAGACACTAGTGAGACAGTCATTCACTCACTAACACACACATATACACACTCATCCACCCATACAGTCCTGCACATATGCTGTTTTCAAAACACATACAAACAGAGAGTCAGTCATTCATGCATCCATGTGCTAAGTAATACCCCCACCAAACCATACGAGTACTCATACAGATACTAAAACAAAAAAAACTTCTAACCCATATACATACACATGTAGCTACTCGGCAACCCATGCAGCCACTTATACACAAAGTGAAACACTAATACATATATTTAAATATTTAAACATTAGCCACTAATATATGTATTCACTAAGATACACTTAATACGCCAGTTAACCAATCAATTTTTTTTTTATTCCCTTTAGACACTTATTTAAACATTTATTCTTCCATCAACTTTTACATATACATATATAACACATATTTATTTTTAAAAAAGATACACATTCACTGGATGGTGTCATCAGTGATGTCATGAGTGATGTCACTGACCATGTCATGAGTGATGTAATATGTGACGTCATCAGCAGTGCATTGCACGCGCACGTTATAGTGAGTCCAACTAACTATAACGTGGGAATTTCAATGGTTTTATGCAAGTAAAACTTCCAGCTAGCTATAACTGGTGTGAAACCTATGGTTTTTTCAGTGAATAGTAGTTATAGTTAGGACCGAGTTTCCATAGGAAGAATATTTCTTGTTTTACTAATAACTTTGGCGTCGTTTGATGAATCTTTATGAATTTTTCAAAACTAATTCTTTGTTCATATCAGCTCCTAGCTCCTATTTTGAAAATTTGGTGGTGATTTGTCAAGGGGTGGCCAAGAAAAAAGGGGCGTCCCAAAGCACGTTTTCCCCATGTTAATTTCCATAGGAAACTTTACACAAGGCTACAGGTCGAACGGGTAAACAGAATTACTCCAAATTTGGCAGGGAGAAGGATCTTGGTCTAGAAAGTACGCTTTTATTTATTTGGTGTGAATCGGTTCAGTAGTTTTTGAGAAATATCAAAGTTTACAGATATCAATATTTGGGAATTCTGCCATCTGAATGGCTAAGGCGTTACGAGCACAAGCTTGTTGCTGATTGGCTGCGAGCCGTGCGAGCGGGTGCAACTAGGAAGTGTTGGCTGCCATTTTGTGATTCTGTTGAAGCAAGTAAGGGGAAAAAAGGGAGAAAAAAGTGGGAAAGAGGAGGGTAGGAGCGCTGTGAGCTCTGTAGGGTGGTTAGGGTGTGCAATAGAGGCAGTGTGAAGCAAAGTATTCACGCCTACCAGTGTGAAAGTGCTGTTTTGCTCACTGTGAGATGGTGCTGAGGTGAGGTGAGGTACACTCAGGGATGAAAGTGTGCGTGCAAACCGTGAGCTGAGTGCTGTAAACTGATGTACTCTGGGTGCTATAGCATAATGGTCGAAGCAAAGTATTTACCCCTACTGGTATGCAAGTGCTGTTTTGTCCACTGTGAGATGGTGAGGAGGTGAGGGGACGGTGAACTCGACGATGAAAACGTGTGCTTAAACTGTGAGCTGAGTGCTTTGTAGCATACTGGCAGAAGCGAAGTATTTACCCTTACCGGTGTGAAAGTGCTGTTTTGCCTAGAGTGAGATGGTGTTGAGCTGAGGTACTGGTAAAGTTGGGGATGAAAGCGTGTGCTTAAACTGTGAGCTGAGTGCTGTAAACTGATGTGCTGTGGGTGCTGTAGCATACTGGCTGCTGTAGCATATGTGTGGAGGTGGTGTTAGTATGCGTTTAGAGTATAGCGGTAGTGGGAAGCAAACTACTCACTGGTACCAGTCTGAAGACTTGGGGATAAAACTGTGAGTGTAAGTCGTGAGTTTATTGCTGTAAAGTGATGTGATGTGGCATACCTGTGTAAGTAGTGTTAGTGTGCGTTTTTCCTATACAGGGAGTGGGAAGCGAACTACTCACCCCTAGTTCCTAAACAGAGTCATCTTTTTTCCTTTCTATCGTCAGGTTGTGATCAGAGGCTGAGTTTGAGTAAATTTGTGTGAAAGGGCTTCATGAATAACTGGCAGGCAGAGAGACGTGTGCACAAATAATCAACATGGTTTCTAAATGGGAGTTGGGTTTAGGTTAATTTAGGAAGTAAATAGCGTTTTGCATAGGCCATACATCACCGATCCCTGGTTAGAGTGGTGATGTAAGGGGAAATAATGAAGTTCAAATGTCTGAGTATACTTAAAAAGTTATTATATCAAAGTAGTAAGTTTGAAGTGTATTATAAAAAATTGAAACGAAAAATTCAAAAAAGATGGAAAAAATCAATTTAAGAATAATGTGAGTTTCTTACAAGTCTTGGAGATTGCAGTCCAGGAGTTCTTCAGCGGCTTGAGATGCGTAATGTTCCAAGAGGCTATTGTTGTCATCGTCTGAGAAAAGCGAAGCAATCCAATTCATATCCTCGAAGGGACAGTAATGTTCCTCGAATGTTGGAGTGGCAATTTGAATAGGGAGGCAATCTGCGATGTTGTGAAACGTCGCACGTTGCAGGAGCTCTTTCACAGCTGTGCAGGAATCCCATTCCGCTACGATACCTTTTTGCATTGCATTCGCCATTTCTCCACTGCCAGAACAATCACGTTCATGGTTTTCAAGATAATGCATTACCTGCTGGATATCGGGAGCGATTGTTGGGATGTTGGCAAGGCATAGATCCATTCGCCAGTCAAATGGGCAAGTTTTGCAATCAAACGATGGTTGTACGCATATTGCATAAGTGTAGATAAATGTTATGTTGTAGCTGGCTCCTATAATAGATAGAGGGAGGTAGCCAAAAAGTTTTTCAGTTTTCTTACAGTATTGATGTAGCTTGGCGTAGAGGCATATTCTGACATAGTTGTTACCACAGAGAGTGTACCCATTTTTAGAAGTAGAATTAGTAGTAGGATGGCCGCAAAGAGAGTGAGAATTATAGGCACTGTTCCTGTTATTCCAGAGATGATCGAATGAATTTAGTCTGGTATTAAAAGAAGAACAGTTTGAAAGCGTGTTAGTAGGCAGTGGGAGACTGTATTAAAAAAGTGTGCCAGACCTTGAGTGTGACATGTGTTGAAAAGTGTGTAACAATTCGCAAAGTGTAATTGGCAGTTCGTATTTGAAGTTCATGGTATCTGCAGTCGGGACATTTCTTTTGCAGAAGTGAGGGAGACCTCTGTTCTGAACAAAAGCGCTTTTAGTTTGGTTTGTTTCATGAAATCTGTTTTCAAACTAGGAATTGAAGGCCAAGTTGAAGTTTGGGAGTTACTTTGTGTGGGTGTGAATAGACATTGCCACAAGAAGTTACTCTGTTTGAAACAGTAAGGACATGCAGTATGCCAGCTCACATTCCGTAGGAGTACATGTTATTGAGAAGGCTGTTATTGTTAGAAAGCTGTGTGCATTTTGGTCGGATTGTGGGAGTTGGTGTCCTTTTAAGAAAGGACGCAAGATTGGGGGCTGTAAGCTTAGAAGAGCAGTGTAGTTGGACATTCTTGGATAGTAATGAATGACTGCCTTTGTGATCGCACTATTCACCTGTGAGAAAAACTTCTGTATGCTCTTTAAGACAGCAAGATGTAAATGGGAGGAATGACTGCTCATGAAAAAATGCGCTACCTTGTTGTATTTCTATCTAGGACCCTAATTCGATATTCCTAATTTATGCCCTTGTATGGCTATAATAAATAATATCCTTATAAAGGCATAAGAATCATATCCATATTTTAGTCATAGCCCATGCAGTCCAAATTAAGCAAGGCTACTTCCCCAGACTCCTAGAAAGTACAACACGTTCTTTAAACAAAGCAAACCTCCAGCAACCTGGGAAATCCCCATGCTTCTGTTTTGATTTGTCCTAGAACTCCTGCGAGCACTGAAAGAACGGCCAGTTCTTAGTGACATCTTTATTGACGTCTTATGTCCAACCTTACGTCAAACCCGGCACCTTTCAGGTATAAATATACCAATGTTGCATTAAGCAAAGACACGGTGGTTTAGAGCAGAGCGGCTATCTACTTGCCCGAGAGCCCAGCAGATGCGAGAGCCCACGGATGCCGCCCCTCCCTTTTGACGCACTGAGAAAGACGCTGTCTTTTTCTCGAGCCGAGAAAATCCAGCTCCGGTGTTTCCAGCCGCCCTTGCGGGTTGCTGGGATATCGAGTCCTGAGAGAGAGATACCAGACCTCCTGCTTTCTATTACCCAGGTACGGAGCTGATTAAACCCTTAAGAGAATTCTTGATTCAGATCCTTGGCAAAACCCAACTTAACTTAAACTGCTCCTTACTTACTCGTTCCCTATTAGGCTTAGGTCAGGTACACCGGGGTAGGCGTAGATTAGAAGCACCAGTTGAGTACGTTAGTCAATGTTTTTATGTATGTATATATTATATCCATTTTAAAGTATCATATGGCTAAGATACCATATCAATGCTTTGACAGTATTATTACATAATACTACTTTTACTGTAGGCACTTTACTTTATAATAAGTATTGCAATTATGGCAATTAATTTCTCTTGCATGAGAAAGAAGACTGTTCAATAAATAACACCTTTTATTGAAAACTCCCGTCTCTCTATTTCTCTGCACTCTGGTTAAACTAAGTATGCACGATTGACTGAGTAAAATAGATGTCTATTGTTTTCACATGACTCTAGAGATACACTCTTATTCTGAGGGAGCAAAGTTGTCATGTTTTATGGTTGTCAGAAGCTAATCCCTTCTTGTCTATCCAGGGAAGTTAAACTCCTCCTTGTTTACTCGAGAAAGTTTCTAGTGACCTCTGAGCTAGCTGGCAAAACTAATTAAGTCTAATATAGTCAGTAAAGACCTAGTCGGCCTCAGTCCTACATCTGTGTTTATATTATTCCAATGCGCAGAGCCTATTGGGAATATAGGAACTACACTACAACCTTATATAATCACATACAACATGACAAACAACATGTACACCTATCAGACACAACAACACTACATACTGTGGGAAACGTGGCTAGCCATGTACACAAAGGAAACATGGCATGGCACCTCTGCCTCACAATGCAGAATGTGGGGAGAGATGGGAGCAAAGTATGTGCTAAGGTGGCAAGTAATTATCGATTATAAAAGTATATAATGCAAAGTCTTGAGGAGATGTGCCGGACAGAGTTGAGTATGCAGAGCACAGACATGTACATGTCAACATACAATGATGGTCTATTGAGTGAAGTGGACACTGGACGCATCCATGATAGTACAGTCAGTAGGGAAGATTACAGAATGGTAGCGTGTATGTGCCTCCCTCCACCAAATGTATAGGGTAGTGGGCTGGCTCGGCATACTCAAGGCTAGTGTAGGGGGTATGACGAAGAGGCACGTTTCTCTGGGTGTGGTTCACTTCCGGATTGGCGAACGTGTCTGCCAGGTCTGCGCAGCTTACAGCGCCACAAGGCTGACGCCGTGAGCGAAGGTGGCTGCGTGAATGATGCTTTCAGTGTGCTGGTATCTAGAAATCCTCATGGCCACTGTGACGCATATATGGCCCACAGTTCACCTTTCGACACCGCCGTATCGGAAAGGGGGCCACCACGTGCCGGTGGAAGCTCCTGGGCTGAGGTCTGCAAGCTTGGAAGGCTCCTGGAATTCACGCTGGCTACTGCGACACAGGCACACAGTGCCCAGCCTAAGGCCCAGCACAGTGGAGTGCTCTGTATACTACTAACACAGTAGTCTGACAGGTACCAACAGTGGAACGGTGTTTTGATACCATAGTGGGAGATTTTAGAACTGTATCTGAGAGTGGAGATAAAGGTACTCCCTTCGACCAGGTGCAACAAACTCTAGGTCCCAACAGTGGAACGGTGTCTTAATCCCACAATGGACGTTGTCCGATATTACCTGCTGCTTGTTTTTTTAACCCCTTCCATGCTCATGACGAGCTCAGCTCGTCATGCAGTACAGTGCTCCTGTGCTGACCTTGTCATGAACAATGGGATTTCTAAAATATGAGCACAGAGGGGGAATTGCCATAGCACTAATGTGGTTAAGAACTTTGTCTGTTGAGGTGCATCACACTGCTTCCATAGCTAACTGCTGCACATGATTATTGGGCTTAGTTGACACTAGTCAGTGGGGTACATCAAGGTAGAGCAGGTCCGAACAGTGAAATGGGGTCCTAATTATATGAATGAGGATATCAGAAGTTAATGTCTGTGATGATTTGTGTGTACCCCCTCCAATCAGGTGCAACCAGCTGTAGGTCCCAACAGTGGAACGGTGTCTTGATCCCACAATGGACGATGTTAGAACTGCATCCGAGAGTGGAGATGAAGGTACTTCCTTCGACCAGGTGCAACCAACTCTAGGTCCCAACAGTGGAAAGGTGTCTTGATCCCACAATGGACGATGTCCAATATTATCTACAGCTTAGTTTTGATAGGACTCCCTCCGTTGATGTGCATCACAGCCTGTGCTTCTGTAGCTAACTGCTGTATAGGATTATTGGGCTTTGTTAACTGTAGTTGCTGAACTACAGTGCAGTACAGCAGGTCTGAACAATGAAACGGGGTCTTGACTCTGTGATTGAGGATGTCAGAAGTTAAAGTCTGTGATGGTTTTCTTGTACCCCCTCCGATCAGGTGCAACCAACTCTAGGTCCCAACAATGGAACGGTGTCTTGATCCCATAGTGGACGATGTTAGAACTGTATCTGAAAGTGGGGATAGAGGTACTTCCTTCGACCAGCTTCAACCAACTCTGGGTCCCAACAGTGGAACGGTGTCTTGATCCCACAATGGAAGATGTCCAATATTAACTTCTGCTTGGTTTTCACAGAACTCCCTACATTGAGGTGCATTAGACTCTGTGCTTCCGTAGTTAACTGCTGCAAATGATTATTAGGTATGGTTTACTGCAGTCACTGCACTACACAGCAGTACAGCAGGTCCAAACAGTGAAACGAGGTCTTAATTCTATAATTGACGATGTCAGAAGTTAAAGTGTGTAATGATTTTTGTGTACCCCCTCTTATGAGGCGCAACCAACTCTAAGTACCAAAAGTGGAACGGTGTCTTGATCCCTTAATGGACGTTGTTAGAATAGGATCTGAGAGTGGAGATGAAGGTACTCCCTTCGACTAGGTTCAAGAAACTCTAGGTTCCAACAGTGGAACTGTGTCTTGATCCCACAATGGAAGATGTCCGATATTACCTTCTGCTTGGTTTTCACAATACTCCCTCCGTTGAGGTGCATTGGACTCTGTGCTTCTGTAGTTAACTGCTGCACACGATTATTAGGGATGGTTTACTGCAGTCACTGGACTACAAAGTGGTACACCACCTCCGAACAATGAAACAAGGTCAATTCTGTGATTGAGGATGTCAGAAGTTAAAGTGTGTGATGATTTTTGTGTACCCCCTCTGATGAGGTGCAAGCAACTCTAGGTCCCAACAGTGGAACGGTGTCTTGATCCCACAATGGACGATGTTAGAACTGTATCTGAGAGTGGAGATGGAGGTACTCCCTTTGACCAGGTGCAACCAACTCTAGGTGCCAACAGTGGAACGGTGTCTTGATCCCACAATAGATAATGTTAGAACTGCATCTGATGTCCGATGTTACCTGCTGTTTGGTTTTTTCAGAACTTTGTCTGTTGAGGTGCATCACACTCTGTGCTTCCATAGCTAATTGCTGCACATGATTATTGGGCTTAGTTGACACTAGTCGGTGGAGTACATCGCGGTACAGCAGGTCCGAACAGTGAAACAGTGTCTTGATTCTATGAATCAGGATGCCATAAGTTAAAGTCTGTGATGATTTCTGTGTACCCCCTCTGATCAGGTGCAACCAACTTCGTGCTTTTGAATCCAACGGTACATGGCTGTGAGGTGTTAATAACCACTGCCTCTAGCCTACACTCCATATGATAACGATAATGCATACCAAGAGCACTCTGCTAGTTCCTGCTAGCATTATAGCCACCACCATACAGTATGGATTATCGTCGCACGAATGATGGGGAAAGCATGGAGCACCTGACCACTGAGAAACTACGTTGCAGGCATGCATTTTGTATGTATGTGATTGTACTTTTATTTCCACAGGTTTTTATTTTTCCTTTCTCCAAACTTTGGACGCAAGGGTACCTGACTGTAAGTACGCAGTTAGGCCACAGGGGCCGAGGGTTGGATACACCTTAGCGTGTGTGTGTACCGCCCAGGTCTCCTTTCACTTGGTCCTGAAGAAAACCTGGTAATTTCCTTTAAAGGTTGAAACATGCAGACCTTATTACACCCATATAGATACTGTTGGTCAATCTAACCAACTCTAGTATCATAGTATTGTTTTTAACATTGTCCAGTAGCTTCTGAATAAAGTTGTTTTCATTGAAGTTATACTTGGCCAATTTTCAACTCAAATGTTTTTCACATCACACTCACAAAAATCTACCTGCTCCACTGTAATCAAGTGTCACAGCACATCCGGATGGCACTCGGCTATCCGGGTGGGACCCCGATGATGAAGCATATCACCAACCAGGTTGGTGAGTGAGGGGTCTTCTAACAAAAGAACAATCTTCTTTTGAACATCCCCTTTCCCCACACTCCATTCGGACCCGTCTGGTCCAGTGGTGTTACTCCTTCCTTTGTTTATACATATTTAGGTCTAGGGGACCAGGAGTACCCCCCTCCACACAGTTGAAAATTCCTTACTCTCTCTTTTTTTTATTACACACCTATTGCAATGATAACACAGTCCCAATACCTGCAGACGCCTGCCCCGCACTGACTTTGACTTCATCACCGAGGCCGCTGCTGACACCTGTACCAAGTGCACCACTTGTGGAGCACACAAAGCACCATCCTGATGCCTGTCAACACCAGCGCCTCCCTCGCACCATTGCTGAGTCGATACATGACGTGGGTGACTACCTGAACTCCTCGACACTGCACCATCAATCGGAACTGACAGCTCACTGACGAGGCCGCCTCGCCTCCCCTGCACAGGAGTCAACCTCTCAGATCCCTTGCTATAGTAAGGACTCAGCATCTCACCCCCCCCTGTGTCATTAAGAAACTGACACCACTTCGGCCCTTCAACGGCTCACCTCTGTGATACCATACAGCGTCTTTTGACTTCATCATTTTCCAATGTACTGTTTTGGGGGACTGTATGACTCAGTGTCCAGCCCGTGCACATCATGGTCAGCGCCATACTGTGGATTTGTACCTGTTGCTACATTCAGCTAGCCCCGGTTAGAGCTATTGTCTTCTAAGAACTATATTTTTTACTTTATATCCTAAATTATGTATGTTGGATTTTTTTCGTTTTGGTCTTGTTTGGTTTTGATAAAGACGGTTATTTTTCTAAACTGGTGTGGAGTCGTCTGTTACTGTGTGTGTTGTGTACAAATACTTCACACATTGCCTCCGAGATAAGCCTAACTGCTTGAGTGGAAGAGGTGTGGCGCAGCGGCCAGGGCGACTGATGCTGGATGCTAGGGATCATGGTTCGATCCCTGGCTCCGGCGGCAGGGGTCTGCCCAGCACTATGTGACTCTGGACAATAGCTCGCTTAATCTTCCCGACGGCCCCCAGTGCCTTGACACCTTCGGGTAATTGTTTGCGCTTTACAAATACTGGACATGTGCCAAGCTACAGAGGGGGTTAGCAGGGTTTATCTTGGGTGTGCAATCCCCTTACCCTGAGTAGAAGGAAGGGTCCCTACCTGGACAGGGTGCAAGCCATTGCCAACTAGAGACCGCCATTTTTAACAGTCTCACAAAACTGAATCCTGGTTGGTGCACAAAGGAATATTGACTTATGTATGTATAGCGCTTAGAGAGCCTAGTTTGTGACTGAAAGCACTGTGATAATGTAAGTCATTATTTCAAAATTGTCATACATATAGCATAAGATAGGCTGCCGCAAAATGTTAAAAAATATTCAGGGCCAGATGTAAAATCATTTGATGCAATGCAGCATGACATCTTGGTGCACTGAATCAAATGGAGAGAGGAGGAATGTGCCATATTTACTAACATATAGCACATTCCTGTTGTCTCTCTGCACTAGCGCACTGTGTGCTACCTAGCACCAATGCAGGTACCTTGCACCATGGTGTGAAGGTGCCCACGTTACAGACAGGATTGCGTTTTGTGCAAACATTCCTCAGAGGCTTTTTCCTCTTTCTACATGTGCTGCATAATGCAGCACACATAGAAAGAGGAAATAACGAGGTGAAATGAAAATATTTTCCCTTGTTACACCTCTTTTGGGATAGAGCCACATTTTGACACATTCCCAGGTTTGGTATCCTTAGTAAATCTAGGAATGTTCCAAAATCCATGGGTGGATGCATTAGAAAATCAATACTCCACCAATAGAATGTCTTCTCAATGCAGAGTAACAGAAGGTAGTGATTAAACACTGCCTTAAGTTGATCTGGATTTACCAAACCCTGCAGGACCACCAAGGTGGGTCGGTAAATCTGGGTAAAGCCCTTACGTTGCCTTGCATTGACTCCTGGAATGCAATAGCATAACATGGGCTTAGTAAATCTAGGCATCAGTGTTTAGGAAAAAAAAGTACACAATTAGACTGTACCAAATGCACATATTTTTGTATATGCCCATTCAAAAGGACACACCTCAGAACAAAGCTGGTATTACCCTTACATTACCTCTCAAAGGGCCATTCTATCAAGCCTTTTTCCCGTTTGCAAAGGGGCAGATTCTCAGAATCGGCCCATTTGCGAATTGGTAAAATCCTTTTGGGATGTATCATCCCAAAAGTTCATCGCAAAATAGAGAATTGCTAAATTTACGATTCTCTGTTTTGTGAATGCAATTACGGAATAGCAAATTGTGATTTCTTAAATCCAGTTCTGGAAGCACCAGAAATTTGCAATTTGGCCTTAAGGAATTGAAAATTATCACCAACTTCAAGTTGCTGGTAACTTTCGATTTTCTTGAAATAAGCCCTTTTTTGATTTTTTAAAAGTGCCTTATGTATGTCCGCAAATTGTGCACACATGCATATTTCTGGGGTGCAACAGGCTGTCCTTTTGACACCCTTGCAACCTTGAAATTGCATTCTCAATTTGTGATTCTCTAATTGGTAATCGCAAATTGAGAATGTCTTCCCATTCATTCCTATGGGCCTCCTAGCCCATAGGAATGAATGGGAAGGCATTCCTTATTTGCGAATCTCAATTTGCAATTCGCAAATAAGGAATATGTAGGATTCGCAAAATTTTTGGCAAATCCTACATACAATTAAGCATGGGCGCAAAATCCGTTCCCCTCGCGGATTTTTCGGATTTTCGGCAAATCCGCAATCCGCGAACTCTCGCGGATGTGGCGAAAATATGCAAATCCGTGCGAAGCGGATTTTTTGCTTGTGTTCGCACTGCTTGCGGTCCGCGGCGCGGGCAGCAACAATCTCGCACTCGCGAAAGTACAAAAATTACAATTGGGGAGGGGTGAAGGAAGTGGCCCAGTCTCCAACTTCCTGTTCCTGTCCAGCAAGCTCCTCCCATAGGGGTGGGGTGAAGGAAGTGCCCCAGTCTCCAACTTCCTGTTCCTGTCCAGCAAGCTCCTCCCATTGCTTAGTCCATTTCCTGGCCACTTTGATTTCGATCTTGACTGGGAAGGATTACTTTTTGTGGATGCTGCTGGATATTTGGATTTGAGGCCTTTTGGATTACTTTTGGATTCAAAATTTTATTTCACAAGGAAGTAAGTTGATGTTGTTTGTTTGTGGTGATTTTTGTGTGTGTTGCTTGTTTTTCGACTTTTTGGGGGGAAAATCTGCAAGTTCGCGAGCTGAGGATTTTTTTGCTTGTGTTCGCACTGCTCGCGTCCCGCGCAGCAACAATCTCGCACTCGCGAAATTGTAAAAATTACAATTCTACACATGAATTGAAAACCACCAGGCTTAGTTATGGGTGCATGCATGATACAACTGGTTTGTTGAAATTTATTTTTAACATGATTCTGGCCAGGGCATGGATGGCATTGGATTGTGGTGATTTTTGTGTGTTTTACGACTTTTTGGGGTGGTGTTGGGGGCTTGTTATGTGGGTGGGTGCCATTTTATTGCCTGGTCCCGTGAGGGTGGGGGGTCTATGGGCCATTTTTAAGCGAGTTTGTGTGCTTTGGGCCATAGGCCTGCACCCAGTGTGCTCTGATTTCATCCATTATGGCCAGGGGGCCCAGAATCGGTCTGTTCGTGGATTTTCTTGTTTTTTCGGCACGTTCGCGCCGTGAAGCAACAATCTCGCACTCGCTAAATTGTAAAAATTGCAATTTTGCACCAGAAAACCACCAGCAGGCAGCATAAGCCTTCTGAAACTTCATGGATGGCATTGGATTGTGGTGATTTGATTTGTGTTGTGTTTTTTGACTTTTTGGAGTAGGGGTTGGGGGCTGGCTATGTTGGTGGTGGCCATTTTGAGGCATGGTCCTGGCCATGTGGATGGGGGTCAAGCGGCCATTTTGAATGCAGGCAGTGAGCTTTGTGCCATAGGCCTGCACCCATTTTGCCTTGCTTTCACCCATTGTGCCCAGGGGGAGTCAGTGGTACATGAAACTATAACCCTCTCTGTGTGTGCTCTCTTGGATCAATGTTAAATTCCTGTTTACCAAAAATTTAGCAATTCTTAATTTTGAAATTTCCATATTGTGTGGTGTGCACGAGTGTATTCATAAATGCCTACTTGCAAACTATTTATTGAAGTGCTACATATGCAACATATATTTACTGATGTTCCTCTGTCTTCGTTTGCTTGTAGGTGCATAAAGTCAATAAATCCGCATCATCGTTGAGCATCAGTGCCAGGAAGAAGTCCTGCTGCGGCCTGTTGTTCCGACATCTGAAGAAGATGGCTCCAAAAAGAGGTGCCCGTAGGTCCTCTAGCAAGAAAGATGTCTCTACTAAGGAGAAGAAGAAGCAAGTGGCACCACTTACCAAGGAGACTGGTGCCACCACCACAAAATTTTTGTGGGGAAAACAAAGGCCCACCATGAGTGCTGGACAGGTAGCCTGTTTAGTGGTTACATCACCAACGACCAGTGATGTTGGCTCATCGCAAGAAAGTAGCAGCACACCATCAACACAGGTTGTAACTCATCTCACAAGTACTATTCAACAACCAAAGCCGCAACAACAACTGTATGGGTTACTAGTACAAGCACAAGTACATGCGCAAGGAGCTGTCCGAGAAGGAGCTGTCCGAGAAGGAGCTGTCCCAGAAGGAGCTGTCCGAGAAGGAGCTGTCCGAGAAGGAGCTGGCCGAGAAGGAGCTGGCCGAGAAGGAGAAGGCCGAGAAGGAGAAGGCCGAGAAGGAGAGGTCCATGGAGAGTTGCAAGTAGCGATCAGTGAAGAGGCCCATGTAGCGGCGCATGGAGCGGTGCAAGTGCCCACAATGGTTGTTCTTCCAGAAGTAGGGGCACAGGAGGAAATTGACTTTGGAGCCGGGGTATCATGTCAGGAAGACGAAGGCACTCCTCCTGATGATTCATTTTCTCCCAGCTCCCCACCAAAGAAAAGATCAAGGAGTGTGTGTAGAAGTTCCTCTTCAAGCCCCGCTCTATCAGATGATGATCTGGATCTAGATTGGCACCCATCTCCGACGTCTGAGAGGGAGGCACACCATGAGCTGCGAAAGGTATCAAATGTTAAAAGGAAGGGCCCCGGAAAGCTCATACTTATGGATCCGAACGTCGGACTTGATGAAGTGGTTCATTCTGATGTTGATGAACAGGATGACAGCAATGACCTAGTCATCACACACGTCATTCCAGCCACACCGGCCATGCAGCAGACAGACATTTATACCCTATCCCGACGTCAGGCTGAGCGTGACCCTGGCGACGTGCCACTGGTAGCACCACCAATGCAGTCAAGTAGTACAACAAGTTCAACAAAACCTACAGCTCCCATATTTTCTCCCCAGAGGGGGACTCCATCCAGCTCGACTCCCTCAAGTAGGGTTGCTGAAATAATTGCACAACCCAGTAGATGTCTGCAAGGCTCATCCACCACTGCTTCATCTGGCATTGGCAGTATCATCTCGTGCGCCAAAACCAGAGGTTTCAAGTCCCCAGTTTGGAACTTTTTTAGTGTCCATGCAAAGTATGATAACATAGCCGTTTGTTGCATTTGTAAGACTAGCGTTAGCCGTGGTAAGACTGGTACCAACTATAGAACCGGAGGCCAGATAGGTCATCTTGAAAGAAGGCACGCTGTCGAATGGTTTGCGCACCTAGCAAACATCAAGGGAAAGCAATCCCAAAGGGCAAGTGGCCAAAATATACCCATACTAGGTGTTTCATCTGAAGATGACGGGGAGGTAGAAGAAGCGTCAGACATGTGTCCGGTTGCACCCAGTACCCCTGGCAGCACCACACCCTCCGGAACACTTAGGAGGCACACTGAGAGTCTGGGAGACACACCAATGCGGAAAATGTCAACACTGATCAGAAGTGGGTCGAAGAAGGCATCAGCATCATCCCGTAAATTTGTCCAGCACACCATTTCAGCCATGTTCTCCTCAGATGTGCAATTTCAACGCAACCACCCAATTGTACGCCTGTATAACACTAAGCTGGCAAAAATGCTAGCGGTGGACCTTCTCCCTTTTTCGTTTGTCGAAGGTGTGGGTTTCCTTGAACTCGTGGCAACACTGGCCCCTAAATGGAAGGTTCCTAGCCGGTTCTATTTTGCCAGGGTTGCTGTTCCAGCACTATATAAAGAGGTGCTTGAGTTGGTTGGGGCTGCTTTGCAGAAGAGTGCTGTTCACACTATACACCTGACAACCGACATGTGGACCAGTTGCCAAGCCCTTGATTACATGTGCATCACTGCACACTGGGTCTCTTTTTCAGGGGTTACAAAACAGATAAATGCAGGTGGTGACTTGGTCGAGATTTCTAAGGGTGCTCGTAAACATGCAACATTAGCCATGTTTGGCATGGAGAAAAGTCATACTGCAGCCAACATTTTGGATGACTTTAACAAAAAGGTCTCGCAATGGCTGCCCCCAAGAAAATGCAAGGTTGGTTATGTTTCTACTGATAATGGCAGCAATGTAGTTAGGGCCATGGAGGACGGTTTCTATTTCAGAGTGCCGTGTTTGGCGCACTGTATGAACCTTGTCGTGCAAAAGTTCTTGAAAAAAGAACTTGCAGTCGACAAAATACTGACCATCAGCAGAAGAATATGCACACATTTTAACCATTCGTTTAAGGCCCGGAAGGAGCTGAGGCGCAAGCAAAATGAACGTAGTATGCCAGTGAAAGCACTTATCCAGGAGGTGGCAACACGTTGGAACTCAACCTTCTACATGCTTGAGCGTCTGCATGAGCTGTTTCCAGTACTCAATGAGTATTTCTACAACCTGGGTGGTGATACGACAGAAATGATGCTAGCGGTGAAGCAATGGCAGCTAGCTAAAAGCCTGACAGACATGCTTCGTCCTTTTGAGGTCTTCACGCGTGACGTCAGCAGGGAGGACTGTTCTTTGAGCAAAGCTATCCCATTGTTGCTGAAGCTCGAGCACCAAGTCAAGGTGGTGTCTTCACAATTAAAAGATGCTGGAAAGAATGAAGCATATGAGTTGGCGCAGAGATTATTACAACGTCTAGTTAGCAATAAACGGCTTGTAAATATCAAGAAACAACAGCACTACATTTGTGCTACTATTCTGGATCCACGTTACAAAAAGCCATTGTTTGGCAAAGTAATAATTCCTTTTGAAACATCAGATGTTACAGAGTACAAAGGTTGGCTAGCTCAGTCAGCCATTCGTTTTGAAAGAGAGCGGAAGGAAACTGTACGAGAAGACAGTACTACTAGTGAATCAGCAGGCCATCAGGCGTCCCAAAAAAGCACTTCTGCATCTGTGCCTCTGGCAGAAGTGAGTGACTTTTCCACTAAGCCGTTAACCACACCAGCAACCGTATCATCTGCACCAGGCCCAGGCGATATGTCTGAAGCGGATTGGCTAAGTGAGCTAGGGTTTCCTTGTCCCAGAAAGGACACAGAAGTGCAAAGTACAGGAATGCGGGAGGACATTCTTTCAATGGTGCAGGCCTATCTGGATGACTCCACAGCGGTCAATATTACTGAGGACCCATTGGCGTATTGGCATGGGAAAAAGAAAAATATGGCGAGAGCTCACCAACCTGGCTATCAATTACTTGTCTTGCCCACTCGCAAGCGTGTCTTCAGAACGTGTTTTTAGTTCTGCTGGTGGCATTGTGACTTGCAAAAGGTCCCGCCTCTTGCCCGCAAATGTGGAGCGGCTCACCGTGATAAAGATGAACCAGCACTTCATACCACCAGATTACAAAGTACGAGAATGCACGCAGGAAGAAGAGGACACCGACCTACCTGAGGAAAGTTCTCCTCAGTTACCAGAAGTACAACCGAGTGATGAATTAGCAGAGTATGAGGACGAGTTCTGCTTCCCTGACAGCGAGTTCTGAAAATAAGTCAATGACTCATTAACTGTAAATTTAGTCCTCCGTATTCACTTTTATTCCTGTGTGTCTGTCTTTCTTTGTTTAGCAAGTGCTTCATCACATTCACAACAAAACTGTAATCACCCCATCACAAGCAACAACAAGTCCATCAGCAGAACTGTCTTGATTTTGATGCCGCAGCATTCCTCATGTTGACAACAGTTAGTTGACAAGAACTCAGTCCTGGTCGTCTATCCTCCTCCTCCACTCATCCTATCCATTTCCCGTAATGCTGATGCCTGGATTCTGCACAATGAAGAAAATTACGTTGAGTCCCCTAAAGAGGGACTGGAAGTAGTGAGTCCTCATTTAAATACATTTTGCTAAGTGTGACTTTTTTTCCCCGATTTGCATTTTTGGCTGTTTGGGGGTGTCAAACTTGTTTGCGCTTGGGTTTACGGGTCTTGGCTGGGCCATTGCTGGCAAGGTCTATTAAGGGATGAAATTGGCCAGTTGTGGCCCTGCTGCAGAACGCTTTAGGACTCTGTGAATTCCAGGTGGAGCCAGCCCTCAAACACAAATTACAGGTAAGATAAGCGTTTGGATGGGAGGTAGTATAATGGAGTGTTCGGAGAGGCGAGAGAGTGACAGTGGTACTAGTAGTAAAGTCCTAGGGCTCTTGAATTAACAAACTCTGTGACAGGCATTTACTTTGGAAAACATATGGCCTATTGCACGTGAACGTTTAGGCGTTATTATTGCTCGCTTGCCTGTCTTAGGGGTGCTGTCTGTGGGGCTTCTAGGTTTTTGTGGTGTGTGAGCACCGCTGCCACATTTCTAATGTTGATTGCTTTTGTTTTGCAAAAAATCCACGCCGGGAAACTCCAGTTGTGGCTCTGCTGCAGAACGCTTTAGGACTCTGTGAATTCCAGGTGGAGCCAACCCTCAAACACAAATTACAGGTAAGATAAGCGTTTGGATGGGAGGTAGTATAATGGAGTGTTCGGAGAGGCGAGAGAGTGACAGTGGTACTAGTAGTAAAGTCCTAGGGCTCTTGAATTAACAAACTCTGTGACAGGCATTTACTTTGGAAAACATTTGGCCTATTGCACGTGAACGTTTAGGCGTTATTATTGCTCGCTTGCCTGTCTTAGGGGTGCTGTCTGTGGGGCTTCTAGGTTTTTGTGGTGTGTGAGCACCGCTGCCACATTTCTAATGTTGATTGCTTTTGTTTTGCAGAAAATCCACGCCGGGAAACTCCAGTTGTGGCCCTGCTGCAGAACGCTTTAGGACTCTGTGAATTCCAGGTGGAGCCAGCCCTCAAACACAAATTACAGGTAAGATAAGCGTTTGGATGGGAGGTAGTATAATGGAGTGTTCGGAGAGGCGAGAGAGTGACAGTGGTACTAGTAGTAAAGTCCTAGGGCTCTTGAATTAACAAACTCTGTGACAGGCATTTACTTTGGAAAACATTTGGCCTATTGCACGTGAACGTTTAGGCGTTATTATTGCTCGCTTGCCTGTCTTAGGGGTGCTGTCTGTGGGGCTTCTAGGTTTTTGTGGTGTGTGAGCACCGCTGCCACATTTCTAATGTTGATTGCTTTTGTTTTGCAGAAAATCCACGCCGGGAAACTCCAGTTGTGGCCCTGCTGCAGAACGCTTTAGGACTCTGTGAATTCCAGGTGGAGCCAGCCCTCAAACACAAATTACAGGTAAGATAAGCGTTTGGATGGGAGGTAGTATAATGGAGTGTTCGGAGAGGCGAGAGAGTGACAGTGGTACTAGTAGTAAAGTCCTAGGGCTCTTGAATTAGCAAACTCTGTGACAGGCATTTACTTTGGAAAACATTTGGCCTATTGCACGTGAACCAACACGATGACAGTGTTCAGTTAAATGAACTTACTGCAAAACCACCACCCACCAAGCTCAAAAGTAGTAAAAAAACAGGTATGCTCAGATAAAGTTTGAAAAAGTATATTTATATCCCTAACAAAATAATCTCCCGCAAGACCCTCCCTAACCCCAACAAATAAATAGTCCTTCAAAAGTCCCCAAAAAACCCAACTCCCAATTCCCACCCCCCAAAAGTCTCTAAAAAAGGGGCAAGGGACACTCTAGGGATGCAAGGTGTTGAGTTTGGCCTCCAGGGCATCATGCCTTAGGGCCAGGGCATCATACTTCTCCTGGAGGGTGGCGTGATCTAAGCGGAGGCCCTCCACCACATTCTGATACTCGTTCCATTTCTGGACCTCCGCCTCTAGGTCGGACACTCTGCGGAGTGCACGGCGCAAGCGAGCCTTAACAGTACTGTGAGGTGCAGCCTTTGCTGCTCGGCGGTGGCGTCTTCCAGCACGGCTCCGGTTCGCTGGAGCACTGCGCTTACCGGCAGAACATGGGGTCACGGAGGAGGATGCAGATGTTAGATTTGATGCACTGGAGTGCGTGTCGTCCCCCTCCAGTTCCACCAGCCGCCGATATTGGGCAACAGTTGCTTCCAGCCTCCGTTGCCGGGCCAGTACAGCCAGCATACTCCTCGTCGGTTTTGAGGTTTTAGTATTGCCAACTATATGAAGAAAGAAAGACATAATATGTAACCAATGCTCTTTAAGAATATGATTAACACAAAATAATTCAGCAGGAAGTTGTGTCACAGTACAACTAGCAACTAGCCAGCGCAGTACAAAACTATTCAGGCCAGTATCATGGGCGTCCGCAGGGAGGGGCAAGGGGGGGCGCTTGAATCACCATTTCCCTTCCCACAACTCACTTGTATCCTTGGTTTGATGCTCTTTCATATGAAAGAGATCTGGCAGAAGCCCAGGCGATATGTCTGTTTCCCTCTCTCTCTCTCTCTCTCTGTCTCCCTCTTTATGTCTCCCTGTGTCTCCCTCTACCTCGCTGTCTCTCTCTCTCTGTCTCCCTCCCTCACCCTCCCTCTGGCTCCCTCCCTCTCTCTCTCTCCTTCTGTCTTCCTCTCTCTCTGTCTCTGCCTCTATCTGTCTGTCGGTCCCCGCCTGCTGTAATTACCATATTGTAATTTGTCACTGGGCCACCACTGGATACACATCATATCCTATCTAAGAGTCAGATAGTACCATGATCCAGCTTACCTGTACTCGCCACCACCACTGTCTCCTTCCTCACAGTCTGTACTTCTTGGTCCGACTCCTCTAGCGCCGCCTCCTCCCCAGATTGATCCTCGGACTCAGAGTCAATGATCACCACCACATCCGAGCTGGCCCCGCCACCAGATGTTCCACCTACAAAGTAGATTTAAGAATGTTAGATTACACCACTCACTAGTATTTGGTCTATGAATGAAAAAATGTGAAAACAACAGAAAAATTAATTGACTGTCTACTCTAGTCTAAAGTAAAAATGTCCCTCCTTCCAGGGAAGGCTGTTGTCTTGCTTCACTTTTTTGTCACAATTGTTGAATGCTTGCTTCATTTTAACACACACCATTTTTCTCTGAACAGACAGAAACTGGACTTCTAAGGACAAGAGCAACATCAACTTCAAACCAGGTGAAAGCTCGGCTCGACCACAAGAAATGTGTTCCATTACTCATCAACTCAGCACCAAGCACTTTTCCATTTCCAACTAACTTTATTTTAATATATGTGTTTACTTAAACTTTTAATAAAGCTTTTAAACTTGAATAGACTCTGTGGTTTTTGGTCCTCCAGACTAGAGTGACTGAGCAAAAAGTTTTGCAATTTTTGCAAGGAGGAGTCCGTGCCGCTGACACTACCAGGTTTATACAGTGTGCCAAACACGCCACTCTGAAATATTATTACTCTGGTCTTTGGTGTCCATAGTTCGGTTTGTGGAGAATTGTCCCTGCAACAGTAGGATTATTGATTTTGCTCCTATCTAAACACTATTTCGAAACAATTAAATTAGGAACGCTTGGACAACAATAGGTCCTCTATATTTAAATGAAAACTTACTGGGGCCAGCAAAGGAGCACTCGCCGCCCTGGCCTGCATCCTCCTCCTTTGGAGCCACTGCATCTGATTTTTCTGTCCGCTTGCCCCTGGGCGGACCTGACGTACAACATGAAAGAATGAACAGAAAACATTGATGATTGCTGCTTGCCGATGTCCTTGTCAACCAAATCAAACATTTAGAAAGAACAAAAACCAACTATTTCATCCAAAATGAGGGCTACAAAGGAAGGACTGCACCTGAGCCTCTACTCTAGGGGCAGATTTACAAGCCCCTTGCAGCTCTTTTGCTCCATTCTTGCGTCAATTTTGTGACGCAGCGCCACAACAAGAGAGGCGCCATGGTGTGGCGTATATTAACAACGTTACGCATATGGGAGATGCATCCCATTCTAAAGCCCTGCGCCATTAGGGAGCGTTCCAGCGCAAGGGAGGGCGTTCCTGCGCAGGAACGCATGCTAAAAGTGGCTATGGGGAATATATAAAATTTCAATCAGTCATTTAGGACAATGATGCGTCACTGAAACCCTGCGCCTGCATGAAGCAGACTTACGGCTTGACGCAGCATTGCTGGAGCTGCGCCATCGTTGCAACGCAACTCCATCAATGAGCCGCCTTTACGGCACCGATGCGTAACGCTTCGGTGACGTTTTGGGACCATGGTGTGCCGCATTGTAAATACGGTGCACCATGGGTGGTGCTGGCGTGCCGCACACTTTGCAGGGATGCGCAGGTAATTGCTAATCTGACACTTAGGGGCATACTTACAAGTTCTGAGCTGGAAAACTCCAGATGTGCACCAGAACAAATGCGTAATGCAAAACTAACCTTGCGTCATGGCAGATGCGCCGCTATTACAATGCGGCAAACCCTGGCGCAAGGGTAGGCAGATGCGTGACGCATCTCGTGACGAAAGAGGGGCGCATCTCTAGAGTCGCGTCGCGGGCGCGATGCAACTATAGCAATGCTCAGGGCTGCCCAATACTCAACATACCGCATCAGTCCTTACGCCTGCTTCAAGCAAGCAGGCATAAAGAATTGACATAGCAGCGTCGCGGAAGTGCCTGCGTTAAATCTTGTAGATTTCACGCAGGCACTTTTGCGAGGTGCACAGCTGCCTGACCGCCACCCCCCCCCCCTTGCGTGGGAACGCACCCATTGTGGCGCAGGCCCAGGCCTTAACGTGGCGCATCTCCTTAGATGGATCACGTTGTACATGACTCGCAGGGATGCGCCACGTTTACGTCGCTGTGCGTCAGGTAAGGCAGCGTAAACGTGGAACAAGGGGCTTGTAAATCTGCCCCTTTGTGTCTAGCATTACGCAGTTCTGTAAAATACACTCATACATTACTCAGCCCAATTAAATGAACACAAAATAGAAAACAAATAAGCAGTGGCACCGCCACAGAGAAAGAGAACAGTGCACCTGAAATGCACAGAAGATTTTGAAATATTAATTTACCTCTCTTATCAATGTAATCAGCAGCATTATTGCTCTTTGTAAAAAAATTAAAGCAAACATTTGCAATATAACACAGTCACACAGAGCAGGAGAAAAAACAGAGTAGTGAGTGATGAAAAAATTGCTACTACTACTCACCAAGCCCGGGGACCTCCACTCCCAGCACGTCTAGCAGGTCACGCTCTCGGTCCAGGATATCGGTCCAGCGGTGGGTCACTTGATTGTAGGTGCGCTGGACCCCCGTGATCTTAAAAAGGGCCCGGCACACCTGCCCCCACCGCTTCCGTCGCTCCTGGCTGTTGGTATAACCAGCAGCGATCCTGCCGCCTGCCGCGATGGTCCTGGGGAGACGGCGCTGCACATAAAAAACAAGTGCGCCCACCTCCTCAGGGCTGAAGATCTCCCGGGGCACCACCATTTCCGCCCTCAAGCGGCCACACGGGAGCCGGGCACGGGATGCGGTGCCCGTCTTGGGCAGCTTGACAGCTGTCTTCACCATGTTCTGGGCAGGTGTTAGTAGTAAGGAGACAAAATGAAAAAGAATAAGAGTAGGGAAGAAGGAAATAAAAGTTTTAAAAAGTAGTTGAAAAGTAAACAAAAGTAGCCTAAAACACAAAAATATAGACCTAGAAAAATAGAGGGATAGAAAATAAGTTAAATAGATCAAAAAAATATTAAAACAAGCAAAGGATGGCAGAGATATACAGAGGATAGAAACACCATACCCAGACACATAGGAATGAATGAAAAACAAGATGGCGGCCCGATCACGTGCGCGTAAGTAAGTTCGCACGCGATTTCTCTCGCAAACTCGTGCGAACTTGCATTCGCAATGCGCTCATTGCGCGAGATTACACATAGCGGGCGGAAACGGAAATACGTCACGCAAACAAAATGGCGGCGCCCATACTCAACCTTGGGGTAACTCGCACGAGTTCGTGGCTTCCACGGTCGAGTTTGCACGACGCCGCGCCTCGCGAATAGGGCGAAATTACCGAAAAACGAGTTTTGCAAAAGCAAAACCAACGAGCAGGTGCAAAAGTTCGAGCTCATCATTTGTAACCATTTACCTGTAGTGCTTCCTGAAGGGGCCCTCCAGAATCCGGTTGCCTACTTGCAACTATTGTGTGACCCTGCTCTGACAGTCACAGAATAGTTACAAGTATGCCATTGCATCCTGTTATTGCAACAAAAAGGAAAGGGAGCAGACAAGCAGGTGCCAGCCTTCATTAATGTCAGTTGGGGCAGGGCAGGTGTTGTTGTTTGCAAAACTTAGTGCAGGTGTGCTTGGCTTTGCCACAATAATGTACACTCACTAGTCAATCAGAGGGTGCTGTGATGACACCGAGGGTGGCATGGGTGTGCCAGCCAGAGGGTGGCATGGGTGAACCAGAGTGCCAGTGTTGACAGAGGATGGCAGTGCTTTGCTTTGCCCCAATAATGTACACTGGTGAACCAGAGGGTGCTGTGATGACACAGAGGGTGACATGGGTGAGCCAGAGGGTGGCATGGGTGACCAAAGAGAGTGCCAGTGGTGACAGAGGGTGGCAGTGATGAAGAAAGCCTTGCAAACAGGCTGGGCACGTAGAAAAAACAAGTTCGCAAAACTGGCGACCCGACAAGTAAGTTCGCAATTTGCAAAATTGTACAAAACCCTCGCGAACTTGCAGAAACCCGTGCGAACACACACCCCCCAAAAAAATACGCAAATCCGCGAGAATTCGCGGACTTTGCGGATTTTCGCAATCCGCAAATATGCAAATCCGCAAATTCGCGGATTGCGAATCCGCAAAATCCGCCCATGCTTACATACAATGCATTTTACGATTCTCAAATTGCGATTCGCTAAAAATCGCAAATTGACAATAGAAAAACTCTTTTTTTATAAATATGGCCCATTAAGAAGAACTTTGTCACTATTATGCTTCAAGTGACACCATAAATTAAATCCTCTACTGGCTCCCAAGTAGCCTTTAGATCTGCTGCTTAACAGTTGCACACATTTAACTTCTTCAGGTAGCAGGAGCCCTGGTGAGAGGGCTTGTTTATTTCTTAAGCACTCTGTCACTCCTTCAGATTCAAAGGGGATCCTCCAGTCTTATCTTTTAGTCTGAGGCATCTTAAGGTCAGCATCAGCTTTTCAGGGAGAGACAATCAAAATGAAATGTGAGGATTGTTTTTGTAAAATTGAAAAGGCATGGTTACATTGTTCGCCATAAATACTCTCAATTCCTGTTTGTCTAATAGCTGCAATGAGCTTCACTCTTGGCAAAAAGTTTCAGGTCAGAGGCTCATTATGATCACTGGGTCACAATATCCCCATCTGTGTGCCTCACACGTTCTGCACAGGCACTCATATTATGTGTGTGGCCCACATCTTGCTACACAGTATCTCCCATATGGATTGAAGTCCTATTGTGCAATACGGTTTAGGGCTTCTAGGTTGTTTTCTATTGCTACGCAAACGAGGACATTGGGCATTATGTTCATTTTTGGTAAGGGGTCTGTGAAACATGGGTATGTTTGTAATATTTGGGTAGCACATACCTAGCAAAAAGTCTGCAAGGCACTGTACAGGATCAATGACAAGCATACAAGCAACAAGTGACAGGAGAGATAGCTGGGCTCTTGGCGCAGCATTGTACTATTATTGTACTGTGATGTAGGATTCTTTAAAGAGGTGCATCTTGAATGCTTGCCTAAATTGGAGCAACGTATGGGGTGCTATCCTCATAGATACAGGGATGATATGTTGTCCCTGAACCAGTGCATCAATGGAAAAGTTAGCCTTCCTGCTTTTGTCTTTTACACACATCTTAGTCACCAGTCTGATAGTGTGCTGGCTGTGGTTATGCTTAGAGTCACCAGAGATGGTGAGCTTGTCTCAGGATATGTATGGGTGGCGCTTGCAATGGCTTTGTAAATGATATACCTGGTTTTGAAGATGATGCAAGCAGGAAAGGGACCTGTGTTAAAAAGAACAAAAGGATTTTGCACAAAATGTTAGTGAAGCACCAGCTATGGGTTCTTTTGGGACCCCACACCATGCACAAATGGTTAGTATTTTTCTTTGAGAAAAGTGGCAATCCTAATTTGAACCCAAAAGTGTGTTCAAAATTTTAGTTGCATACATGTAATTTGGAAATCTTCCCACAAATTTTCATTGAATGCATGAAATGTATATACTCTGAATATTGGACTGAAAGGAATACACAGGCCATATGCATAGCAGGAGCAACTGCAAGATGACTACAGGCATGTTTATGTACTGAGATTCTACATTGCAACAAAGGTGTGCCACTTTTAATCGTTCTATATTCCTAGTAATTTCAATGCATTACTGATGATAAGTCAACATTGTACTATTATTCAGTTCTCTCTGTTGCAGTTTGTATTTTGAGAGTAGTAGGTAAGTGTGAATATGAAGAAAGACAAATTATGGGGCATATTATCATGAAACGGCGTTAAAATTATTGCCGCTTTAGCAGCTGCCAACTGCGGCTAAAGCTGCGATGATGTGCTTGATAATATGCCATTGTGAATTCCCATAGAAGTCCATGTTCTAGTGTGAACATGGGCTTCTACTGGAATTCTCAACGGTGTATAATCAAGCCCATTATCGCCACTTTAGCTGGAGTTTCCTGCTTCTAAAGTGGCAATAATTTTAACGCTGTTCTTGATAATATGCCCCCAAGTGTTATTAATTATTTAGCACTGTTTGAACACCTAACACATTTTATTATGAAAATATTCTCTCCATTTGCATGGTCTCTAGTTTGTAGTGCCCATGATCCACCAGGTACCCTTTTACAATTAAACTGTAAAGTGGATTGGATGATAGCAATATGGATGCAATACCTGGTGCAGTTATAATAAAGTTCAAGATCTGGATCCCCCATCCTAGCCCTGCCATATGGCAATTAGCACATAAAAATGATGCAGAAATGAAGTGCATTTTAAGGCTATCATCAGGAACTGTAATTTGAAATAATTAACCCAAAAAAGCTACCAGGAGCACAAAGGCGGAGGAGGAAAGTGAAGCACAAAAACAGAAAGCTGCAATAAGCCATGAGAAATGTTTATAACTTGGTGGACCATCTAACAACAAATGTTATAAAGGAGCAGGATCATGGTTTAAGTGTCGAGATTCTATGAATTTAGAATTCAAACCATATTTTGCTTCAACTGACAAAGAAGGTGAAGACAGTGTGGTAGTTGTGCTAAATGAACAAAATGCTAACATTCTGTCTGTTAAGGACAATACCTCCTCATCCTCCTCAGAGTGTCAGATTCTACACATTTTTAATTAGAGTCATATTTTGCTTCAGTTGAAAAGGAAATTGAAGACAATTCAGCTCCTGCTCTAAATGGTCAAACTAGTACACTGACAGCTGGGCGCAATGCCTCATAATCCTCCATATATAATACAGCTGATCCAGCACTGTGGCCAGCCAAAATAAATTCTACATTTGTGGATAATATTGTAACTTCTGGACCACCAGAAATTGAGGATATAACATTCCCTTTAGATAAAAATAAACATAATTTTTCTAAACTCTTTTGGGAAACTGGGCAATGGTGAAATAATAAAGCGCAGATGGCTTGTTTGTTGAAGGATAAAACCGATCATGATCTTGGAAAAATATACAGAAGGAAATAATCAATCTTTTAGCAAACCAAGTGCTTAATGATATTCCACTTCGAGCAAAGACAGCACAATATATTGCTGTTATATTAGACTGCACACCTGACATAAGCCATGCTGAAAAGTTATCAATGACCAGATGGTTTACTGATATCACAATAAAAACATATCTGGAAATGAGTATTTGTTTGGTTTTAAAGAGGTGAATGACTCCACAGGTCAAGGACTAACAGAAATGTTATTAGGAGTGCTGAAAGAGCATGATTTGAATTTACAAGATCTACGAGGACAAGGCTATGATAATGGTGCCAACAGGAAAGGTCAATATAAAGATATCCAGGCCAGAATACTTAGAATAAATTCAAGATCATTATTTCTTCCATGTGATTGTCATTACCTGAATGTAGTGATATCGGATGGAGCCGCAGCATCTATAGAAGCTGTTTCACTTTTTGGAGTACTGTAAAGAACTCTGTTTCTGCTTTTACTCAACGACGGAAGATTTTGCTAAATCATGTACCTATCCTAACTAGGAAACAGTTGGAACACCGCTGGCTTAACCTAAAGCACGCTTGCCTTAACCACACATATGCGTGGTTAAGGTTGTGCACAGTCTAGCTTCTGGCTGCTGGGGATTGAAGCAGGAAGACCTCACCAGGAAGAAATCCACGGTGAGGTATGTGGGGCTGGGCTGTAGTTACGTGGGCTGGGGATAGTTTTCTAGACTGAGGGGACGGGTCACTTTCTGGGTTGGGAGGGTGGATCGGGATTAGTTTTCTGGGCTGTGGGGGACGAGGTAGTTTTCTGGGCTGGGAGGGTCGAGGGTAGTTCTCTGGATTGCACGAGTAGTTTTGCTGGGTAGGGGTTGGGGTAGTTTTCAGGGCTGGGGGTTAGGCTAGTTGTTTTTCTAAGTTAAAGTTCATTAAAACATATTCAAGATCCACAATGACATATGAAAGGCTATCATATTTGGCAACCCCATCCATTTAAAATGATGTTGCACAACAGCTGGACTTATCCATATTAATCTTGGCATTTGCAAGAACAAAAGCCCATGAAGTTAAATTGAATTGAAATTTAAAATTGTATTTTACAAAATTAACACAGAAAATTTTACTAATCACATAGACAAAATATGTATATTGTTGTAGGCTATAAAATAAAATGTATATTTGACTGATGATGTCACAAAACCTGTTGCCCATTTAATCCTTACTTCATTTACATGATATTTGACCTTACATTTTATATACTCTTAATGTATCCTGTATATATTTAATGTGTGGCTGAGAAACCATACAACTCAACGTATTAAATATTATTTGTTGGGGGGACAGGCGCCAACAAAGATTGTTGCTTAGGATGTCACAACCTCTAAATCCGGCATTCATGGTTCTCCTGAAGGGGCAGAGGCCACAGCCACCCACCAAAATTTAAATGACCCATTAATTAGTCTTTGATTGCCCTATCGGCTGAATATTCTGACTTGTTACATATAGGGGCGTATTACAATGTCAGTCAGAGTTAACTCTACCGCACACCGTGGCAGAAACAGAACTGACTGACCTCCGGTTATCAGTCCTGACTGACTAATTACAATGCGACCGACCTGGGAGCCGCACCCACAACCACAGACCACACATGCAACTTGGGGTTTATTCTGAACTCATCGCTCTCAATAACTCAGCAAGTCAACACCGTCTCCTCCTCCTGCTTCAACATCCTCTGTATGCTCTACAAGATCTACAGATGCATCCCCACCGGTACCAGAAGGATGGTCACACATACCCTCATCAGCAGCAGACTGGACTACGGCAATGCCCTCTATGCAGGGACCATGATCAAACTCCAGAAGAGGCTCCAACGAATACAAAACGCCTCCGCACGCCTCAGCCTAGACCTTCCTCGCCACACCCACATCACTGCCCACCTGAAAGGCCGGCACTGGCTCCCAGTCAAGAAGAGGATCACCTTCTAGCTTCTCACCCACGCCCACAAAGCACTACACAACACCGGACCAGCATACCTCAACAAGCGTCTCACCTTCTATACCCCGAGCCGCCAGCTTCGCTCTGCCTACCTCGCCCTCACTACAATCCCACGCATCCACAGGACCTCCACCGGTGGCAGATCCTTTTCCTACGTTGCTGCCAAGACATGCAACACCCTCCCCACACAGCTGTGACAGACCCAGGACTTGCTGACCTTCAGGAGACTTCTCAAGACCTGGCTGTTCGAGCAGTAGTTGCACCCCCACCCCCGTTCAGCGCCTTCAGACCCTCATGCGTGATTAGTGCACAATACAAATACATGATTGATTGATTGATTGATTGACCGCACATGGTGTGGTTGCATTCCCACATTTCGCTAGAGGAGCTTGTGTTACTACCATAAACCTGAGGAATACAAGCTCCCATAGAGAAATGGGAGATTTTGTTAAGTCCTGCACCCCGTGGCAGGCACCACAATGTGCCTGCCGCAATGTGCAGGGATCAGCAAGGGGCCCAACCGGAGGCCTAAAACAGGCCATGTCAGAAAGCCCGGCATGGAAAACCTGCCGGTAACCATGCATCGTAATCCGTATGGGGTAAAACGCCATCCATTTGGATTACGGGCCAGTTCCAATACGCCAATGGGCTCCTTGGGATCCAGCTGGAATGTGCGGCCAGTTTCAATTGTGACCGGCTGTATTGTAATCAGCTGATCGGAATTGAAGCCAAGGATGCCGGTCAGTAAGCCTCCAACGGCAGATCAGAGGCTTGTCGACCAACATCGTAATTGGCCCCATAGTGTTGTACAAATGGCCTGATTAAGAGAAATGTGTTACTGCGTACTCCCCCATAAGGCACTGGCAGAGAAGTATCCAGTGGAAAGTATACACTCAGGGAAATTCTCTGCCATGCTACAGTATGGCAGTGAACCTTTCTCTGGTTGATAAAATACTCTTGAAAATTACACTTTTGATTAAAATTACATTGCCACAGCTTTCAAAGAATATGTTTCTTCTCTTATTTACACAAGACTCTGATGGGGTCTTTTATTATTGCGGGTTTATATAGCGCTAGGAATCGACTCCCGGAGGAGTATCTCCACGCTTCGACCGCTGGGGAACCCGTCCTGGCTCACCCTGAGAGATGGTCCCTGATGGGTATCTCTAAGGTGCGACCAAGCATCCCCGGCGGTCTGGGGGGGCCATTGTGAAGATGAGGCAAGCTGATGCCCAGAGTTGCAGAGTGTGGTTTCTGACTAGAGTAGGCACCGAGGCGAGAATTATCGAGTCCGCTGACCCTGGTCCACGACCCTGCCGCGTCGGGAATCGAACCCTGGTCCCGGGCCGTTCTCTGCTTATGGGTCTGCCGCCTCTAACCAGTGAGCCACACTTCTCCTGTCACACTTTAGACACTGATGAATAGCCAACCAGCTTGTTAATTTAGCAGGCACCCTGGCCTCCTATCCTCTGCTGGAGGAGCACCCTCAGTATTTAGAGATCCATGCTCTCCTGGTGAGGTTCACAGTGTTCAAAGTAATTCTGCCAGTGCAGCTGTTTGCACTGGTGTTTTCCTTTAGGAGGCCACTTTTAAATTGTTTACTCTGAATAACAGAAAGTCGGTGGCCTTCTTAATGTCCGTGTCATCCATGCCTCATTTGACCAACCC
This sequence comes from Lissotriton helveticus, assembly GCF_964261635.1. Lineage (NCBI taxonomy): Eukaryota > Metazoa > Chordata > Amphibia > Caudata > Salamandridae > Lissotriton > Lissotriton helveticus. Next base: position 292,606,365 of record NC_136070.1, read on the forward strand.
TGGCAAGGAAAATTGGCTATGGTTGCTCCTTCTTAAATAGAGTGAAGTAAACTCCACTGTGACATGATGGCCCAGTGGCAGACAGGCTGTTGGGTCGAGGTTTCCCTCTTGCTGAGCTAGCTGAGGCCAAGAGCTCAAGTTTGAGCCCTCTTTTAACGTGGCCTGTGATTCAGGATGTTTGTTTAGTTCACTCGGCAAGGAATGAATATTCATCATGACTCTTGCTTCCACAGAACAGAGTCAGTTAAGCCGTTGTGCTGTATTTGGAAGTGTAAATATGTGTATAGCTACTTTTTAATATGATTCCTGCTATCAGTGGTTTATAACAATAAAACAAACAAGTGCCGACTCAAAACAGATCTCCAAGGTTGTGATCAAAAGCTAGCACAATAAGCCAGTATATATTTCTCCAACATTGTTATGTCAGTATTAAGGTTTAGGGGATGAAATAGGTTGATGTATAAAGTTACATTTGGGCATTGTGAGACTTATGTGATTAGAGTTAGTGTTATTGTCAGGCATTTCATTATGTAAAGACTAGGGTGAAAGATAAGATTAAATATAGGAATGGTACGAAATAGTGGTTTAAGATAAGGGGTAAGACTGTGGAGCATATTCTCAAGGACACATCGCCAATTTACTGCCATGAAAGTGGCGATAGATTCATCGCCTTATTTACAAGCCTGCGCTAACAGCTGGCTTTGCCAGTTTACTTGCTATAGCTGCTGCCAAAAACATTGCCAAGGCAGACAGCGACAAATATTGCTAATCATATGGGTCCAAAAACTCACAATAACACCACTTCGCGATATTCTCAACGAGCAGCCAGATCGTCGATGTGGGCCAAAAACAGGCGATAAGGCACGTTAGCAGCAGGGACTTAAGACCTGCTTTTTCTGGTCTAAAGTAGGACAAAAACCTGCAGTAGAAAGGGAACTGTTACCAAATTTGGGACTCCCACCTCCAGTCTACATTGCTGCTTTCCGGTTGTTAGCGAGTTTCATCTTGGTTTTGCGAATCATATAATTCCAGCACTTCTTGGCACTTCACTCCGACTGCATTCACCTTGGCCAAGATGGACTGCCATATTGCTTTTTTAGTTGCCAAAGACACAGTGGAGGTGATGAACAGTTGTTGGTGGTGTGCTATCACCTCCGTAATCAGGAACTTGTTTTCCTGCGGACTGAATCGCAAGTTCCTCTTCTTCTCCTTGCCCTTCGCCTTCCCTGGCTGGTCTTCCAGGGGGCTTGTGGGGTTCTGTTTGGCCTCTGTAGTTGTTCCAGCTTCCTCCAGGGTGCTTCAGAGTAGGGTTTTTTTGCAACTTTTATGGTGATTTTTCCTGCCTGACATAGGAATAACAAGCCTGGCGCTGGTTATCGCTGATGTTTTTATTGCAACTTTTTTCACGTTTGGGTTACCTTTTTTATCGCCGTCCCGGTAATTTTAACGCGGCATTAGATGTGTTATCTGGGAACTATCGCCTGTTGCCGGCATGTTCCGAATACACTGTTAACACAGCATTAGTTTCCCACGATAGACGGCGTCTTGTAAAATTGCTTTAACCTAGGTTGGCGATGCTTATCACATGTTCTTGAGAATATCCCCCTACATCTATTACTAGGGATACGATTAGGGTGATGGCAGCAGTGGGGAAGAATATGAGAATAGAGTTTCTGATTAAGTTACATGTTAAAAGAAATGATCTAAGGTTTCAGTGGATACCGACTGTCTGAACCATTTAAGAAAAAAAAGAAAAACGTCTTAAATCAAAAATCCCAAAGAATATCTAGTGATTGTTGTAAAACCAATTATAAACACCCGACCCGTGATGTACTTTTTCTCTTGACATTCGACGAGAAAATCTAAAAAACTAACTTAAAACATAAGGGCAAATACTGGAACCACATTAAAAAACACAGAATAATTAACAATGCATATTCCAAAAGACTACACCCCGAGAAAACAAATAAAATAATGCAAAAGTTGTTGTCAAATATGTGGATCTCAAGGAAATAAATAATTTTAGGCCGCAGGTGAAAAATGAGGATTACTACCATAGACGCACTTCCGGTAACAACCCAAAAGAATAACTACAATTTTTTTGGCCAGGGAAGGGTGTTAAATATAATAAACTCATCTTTATAAGAACCTGTAGGTTACTATTGAGCTCTGCATTAAATGCTCACCTTGCTGAGCTAACTAGCAGTGTAATGTAGTAGAAAGACAGATTTCTCCCTTTGTAGAGGCATTAATTTCTCTGTGTGCAGCTAGTAATGTAATAAACAGACATGTTTTCTCCCTCTGTACTCAGACTAAGGAGTTTCCCTGGCTGATGCATGAATAGATGACAAATGTGCTTAATTTGGTACCATTATGAATCATGTTATTGAACATCATTGAGCCGAAGACAAAGATCACGACTGACAGGTTGCAGGCTTGGCATTTCCCACTAAAGTCTGGCATTTGATCCATAACTTGAAATCAAAATATGAGTCATTTGACAGCATTCCTCTACTTTTCTCTTATTGAGAGTTAATTTGAAAGAACTTTTTTCTGCCTCGGTGCTATGACAACCTTAGATGAACACGCTTTAATCGAAAAATCCTAAAAAAAAATATATATATATAAATGTGTATATAAATGTATATCATAGAACAGTTCTCGAGGAAAAATGCACATTTTCGGCTTTTTGTTAGTTATAAGCAGGGGCAGGGATGGGGCCTTGCCACAATTCTGCTGACCAGTCAGATGCGTCAATGAACTAGCAAATTAACTGGGCTTTTTGGCAAGTAACCAAATCAACCGACCCCTTATCTTTCTTGGCCACGGCAAATTTTCACTATGAGTGCGAAGCTTTTAAAATATGCATAAGTTGCTTTATGCAAATTTTCTGAAATGTTGTATGTGTGAGGTTTGATGTGATTTTCTCCAAAGGCACACTCGTTTAAGCAGGAGATGCTGTGCAGCAGCAGTAATATCACGGCTGTGAGACGTTATCTCCTTGAATCACCCTCCAGCGGTGTCTCATGTTACTTTTTTTTAACACTAGCTTTGTCATTGAATTCATTTTATGTAATTTTACACCATTTTCAAGATTTTGCCAGCCCCTTCTGCTGCCTTATTGTCTGCTGGTGACTTCATTGCATCTCATAATTCCATGGCGGCTAGAATATTATTTGACAACAAAAAATCCAACCTGCTGCTCCACAATGAGAACTAGCCAGTCATCGAGTTAGGCTAAAGAATGCTGCTATCAGTTATTTATATTGTGTACCTCAACTAGCAATCACTAAGAAATGACATTCCATGGCACTTAGCGGCAGGTGGGCGCCCCCCCCCCTTCTTCTTGTAAAAGTGTGCTGCTACAGCTGCTTTGGAAATATGTTTGCACACAGCAGAGCCTTCCACCAATGACATGCCAGTGGAGCCTCGTCTAATTGAGACTCCATAATTGAGGCTTTGATGCTTTGAATCATGAGATAATGGGATTGCTTTGAAGTAAATAAATAAGGAAATCTGAATTGTGGCAGCCACAGGTGTTTGGTAGAAGAAGCTCTCCCGCCTAGGGAGAGAACAACCCAACGCACTACTTTCAAAGGACCAAAGGTCTGATTCATTACTTCAACTGTGAGGATATTCGTACTCAAGATGAAAGAATGTTCAAATGTGTGATTTATTCATATCCATATCAGGATTTCAATATAGATGGTACATGTCAATAATCTGTATTCCACACGTATGTTCGGGTGTGTTATCACATCACACAACCCAATGCATTTCGGGCATGGCCCGTCGTCAGGGGAATTACTCTACAAACAAAAACATACAAGAACCAAATGTAATACGCATGTAACAATATCAGCAAAAACCAAACTAGAATCCAATCCCAGTAAACGTGTGTTTGAAAAATGAGAAGTGCTCGACTACGTGAACGTGACAGAGAAGCGAGAGTATGTGACCCTGTAAATGAAATTATAGCCTTAGAACCAAAAGTCACAACCGAACCATAAACCATAGTGAAACGCTATATATAGTGACTACTTCAATCAAACGGGTGCACAAGATAGAATATATCTTCAGTAATCCAGTAACCACCACCAATCATGCAATAAGAAAACGAGTCCCCGATCGTGGGTACTTACTCGTGTGAATGTAACAGCGGGACTCCGAAGAGTTCCACGAGGTGAACGCGCAGTGAGAAAGCAGGAAGTCAGAATATACACGACAGTGAACATAGAGATAGGACTAAACGTAATGAATAGAGTGTGGGCGCCATCTTGAAAGGTGCAAACCAGTAAGGCAAAAGTAAAGTAGACAGATCAGAGATAATTCAACAAAACGGGATGACAAAAAGAATCACAAATAACATAAAAATTCAATGCGATCATTGAGACCCAACGGGGCCATCGTGGAAAGGTACCGGATCCAAAAGTTCTCTCTCTTTAGTAGGTGGTTCTTATTGTTGCATGTGATAGGAACTTGTTCCAATATTTGGAATTTAAGCTGAGCCACTGTATGTCTGTGCTCAAGGAAGTGGGTGGCAACACTAGATTTTTGATTTTCAGTTCGAATGTTGCTCTTATGTTCCAAGATTCTCGTGCGAATCATTCTCTCAGTGTGGCCCACATAGCATTTGCCACATGGGCATTTAAGAACGTAGATCACATTCTTGCTGCTACACGTTGCGTTGACCTTCAACTTGATAGGGAAACCTTTCATCGGGTGGTTCATGGTATTGCCTTGGATGCTGTTATGACAGTTGCTGCAATTGTGGCATGGTTTAAAGCCACTGTATATCACTGCGGATTTGGGACTGCTGGTGTTGTTCAGAATCTCTTTCAGGTTTCTGCCCCTGGTGAAGGCAAAGATGGGGGGTTCTGAAAATAAACCATTAAAATCAGACTCATGTGTCAAGATAGACCAATGTTTACGAATGATCCTTTGAAATTGTGGAGAGGCTTTAGAAAACTTAGAGACTACCACCATACGTTCGGTGGGGGTCTTGCGTTTCGGTTGTAGCAAAGATGCTCTACTGAGTTTCTCACTTCGCTGGATAGCCAAATCCAAGATGGGATTAGGGTATCCCCTTGCGCGTAAACGATCAAGGACAGTTTTGATCTGAGTCTTGCTCTCATCAGGCCTGGAAACGATTCTTTTCACCCTGAGTATCTGAGCATATGGCAAGTTGTTTTTGAGTCCCATCCGGTGGAAGCTATGATAATGTAGGGTAGAGTTTCTGTCTGTGGGCTTGCGGAAGACTGTAGTGGACCAGTCTCCCACCTCTCTTAGTATTTTCACGTCCAAAAAATGGACGCAAGAAGTACTATGTTCCCAAGTGAATTGAATACGCTGTGTGACTTGATTCCAAGTGTTGAGAAAAGTAATGAGGGTCTCATTAGAGCCTGCCCAAAGTAAAAAAATGTCGTCGATATACCGCAGATATAATCGACCATTTTCTTGCCAAAGGTCTTGGGAGAGAATGTGATTCTCTTCGAAGATTCGCATGAAAATATTGGCGTAGCAAGGAGCAGCCGAATTTCCCATGGCCGTACCGTTAAGCTGTAAAAACCATTTGTCAGAGACGGTGAAATAGCTATGATATAGCGTAAACAAAGTCAGTTCCATCAGAAATATTTTCAGATCTTGGTCAATGTCAGAATGGGCCAAAGTGCTCTCAATCGCATCAATACCCCCGTCATGGGGGATTGACGTATAAAGGGAACTAACGTCCACGGTGCACATAATGAGATGATCATTTTTTAGGGTATTCATGACTGGTTCTAATTTCAAGATGAAATCTGTTGTATCTTTTACAAAAGAATCCGCTGAGATGACAAATGGTTGGAGGTATTTATCCAAGAATTTTCCTACGTTTTCGTGAATGCTGTTTCTAGTAGACACAATGGGTCTACATGGCGGATTTGACGGGTGTTTGTGTAGTTTTGGTAGTAAGTACAAGACAGGAGGTCTAGGATTGGTGGGTGTGAGATATCTTTTGGTTTTGTCGTTAATAGTGCCATTGTCAAACGCCTTGTTGATGATGATCATCAAATCATTAGTATATTCCTTGGTGGGATCTCCAGGGAGAATGTCATATGTGTCGGTATCTCCGACATGAGCTGTGATTTTGTCCATGTAGAAGTTGGTATCCATGACTACCAGAGCCCCTCCTTTGTCTGCATTTTGACAGATGATGTTGGGATTGTCAGCAATTTTCTGGAGTGTGTTTCTCTCTTTACGGGTGAGGTTTCCCCGTTTCGCTGTCTGTATGAATGGAAGTTTTAAAATGTCTTGTCTGACTAAGTTCTCAAACGTGTCGATGATTTTGTGGCTTGATGGTGCCAAGAACGTGCTGTGAGGTCGTAGGCCTCTGAGCATGTCTTCCGCCTACGGCCTGGACAAAATCACAGCTCATGTCGGAGATACCGACACATATGACATTCTCCCTGGAGATCCCACCAAGGAATATACTAATGATTTGATGATCATCATCAACAAGGCGTTTGACAATGGCACTATTAACGACAAAACCAAAAGATATCTCACACCCACCAATCCTAGACCTCCTGTCTTGTACTTACTACCAAAACTACACAAACACCCGTCAAATCCGCCATGTAGACCCATTGTGTCTACTAGAAACAGCATTCACGAAAACGTAGGAAAATTCTTGGATAAATACCTCCAACCATTTGTCATCTCAGCGGATTCTTTTGTAAAAGATACAACAGATTTCATCTTGAAATTAGAACCAGTCATGAATACCCTAAAAAATGATCATCTCATTATGTGCACCGTGGACGTTAGTTCCCTTTATACGTCAATCCCCCATGACGGGGGTATTGATGCGATTGAGAGCACTTTGGCCCATTCTGACATTGACCAAGATCTGAAAATATTTCTGATGGAACTGACTTTGTTTACGCTATATCATAGCTATTTCACCGTCTCTGACAAATGGTTTTTACAGCTTAACGGTACGGCCATGGGAAATTCGGCTGCTCCTTGCTACGCCAATATTTTCATGCGAATCTTCGAAGAGAATCACATTCTCTCCCAAGACCTTTGGCAAGAAAATGGTCGATTATATCTGCGGTATATCGACGACATTTTTTTACTTTGGGCAGGCTCTAATGAGACCCTCATTACTTTTCTCAACACTTGGAATCAAGTCACACAGCGTATTCAATTCACTTGGGAACACAGTACATCTTGCGTCCATTTTTTGGACGTGAAAATACTAAGAGAGGTGGGAGACTGGTCCACTACAGTCTTCCGCAAGCCCACAGACAGAAACTCTACCCTACATTATCATAGCTTCCACCGGATGGGACTCAAAAACAACTTGCCATATGCTCAGATACTCAGGGTGAAAAGAATCGTTTCCAGGCCTGATGAGAGCAAGACTCAGATCAAAACTGTCCTTGATCGTTTACGCGCAAGGGGATACCCTAATCCCATCTTGGATTTGGCTATCCAGCGAAGTGAGAAACTCAGTAGAGCATCTTTGCTACAACCGAAACGCAAGACCCCCACCGAACGTATGGTGGTAGTCTCTAAGTTTTCTAAAGCCTCTCCACAATTTCAAAGGATCATTCGTAAACATTGGTCTATCTTGACACATGAGTCTGATTTTAATGGTTTATTTTCAGAACCCCCCATCTTTGCCTTCACCAGGGGCAGAAACCTGAAAGAGATTCTGAACAACACCAGCAGTCCCAAATCCGCAGTGATATACAGTGGCTTTAAACCATGCCACAATTGCAGCAACTGTCATAACAGCATCCAAGGCAATACCATGAACCACCCGATGAAAGGTTTCCCTATCAAGTTGAAGGTCAACGCAACGTGTAGCAGCAAGAATGTGATCTACGTTCTTAAATGCCCATGTGGCAAATGCTATGTGGGCCACACTGAGAGAATGATTCGCACGAGAATCTTGGAACATAAGAGCAACATTCGAACTGAAAATCAAAAATCTAGTGTTGCCACCCACTTCCTTGAGCACAGACATACAGTGGCTCAGCTTAAATTCCAAATATTGGAACAAGTTCCTATCACATGCAACAATAAGAACCACCTACTAAAGAGAGAGAACTTTTGGATCCGGTACCTTTCCACGATGGCCCCGTTGGGTCTCAATGATCGCATTGAATTTTTATGTTATTTGTGATTCTTTTTGTCATCCCGTTTTGTTGAATTATCTCTGATCTGTCTACTTTACTTTTGCCTTACTGGTTTGCACCTTTCAAGATGGCGCCCACACTCTATTCATTACGTTTAGTCCTATCTCTATGTTCACTGTCGTGTATATTCTGACTTCCTGCTTTCTCACTGCGCGTTCACCTCGTGGAACTCTTCGGAGTCCCGCTGTTACATTCACACGAGTAAGTACCCACGATCGGGGACTCGTTTTCTTATTGCATGATTGGTGGTGGTTACTGGATTACTGAAGATATATTCTATCTTGTGCACCCGTTTGATTGAAGTAGTCACTATATATAGCGTTTCACTATGGTTTATGGTTCGGTTGTGACTTTTGGTTCTAAGGCTATAATTTCATTTACAGGGTCACATACTCTCGCTTCTCTGTCACGTTCACGTAGTCGAGCACTTCTCATTTTTCAAACACACGTTTACTGGGATTGGATTCTAGTTTGGTTTTTGCTGATATTGTTACATGCGTATTACATTTGGTTCTTGTATGTTTTTGTTTGTAGAGTAATTCCCCTGACGACGGGCCATGCCCGAAATGCATTGGGTTGTGTGATGTGATAACACACCCGAACATACGTGTGGAATACAGATTATTGACATGTACCATCTATATTGAAATCCTGATATGGATATGAATAAATCACACATTTGAACATTCTTTCATCTTGAGTACGAATATCCTCACAGTTGAAGTAATGAATCAGACCTTTGGTCCTTTGAAAGTAGTGCGTTGGGTTGTTCTCTCCCTAGGCGGGAGAGCTTCTTCTACTATGTCCATTGACACACTGCAAGGCTAGACAGTGTTTTCCACCCTCCTGCACACGAAAACTCTTTACAAGTCTTCATTTTCAAGGAATACCCTGCTGTGCGAGTACCACTTTCTTCAACATTTCTATTTTTAGCCACAGGTGTTTGGCAGACCGGGCTTGCAATCAACTATGAAAATGAATGTATTTTCCTCTCAAAGTAATTAGAAACAGAAATGAAGTTGAAATGCAAATGTTCAGCCTATTTCGGTGAAGATTTCTGGTCAGATTGCTTTTGCTTGCCTCTGGAGTTTTCATTGGACGGGAAAAATGAAAGGCGGTGTTTTTATTTTTCAACGTGTGTGGATGACCTGCGCCGCCTTCAGCCTTCCTGGCAGGTGTGTCTAAACACCCATGTGTTTTCATATCCGGAGGCAAACTGGGATGCCATTTGCTTCACGAGCACCACGATGAATGCTAATGTGCTGCTACGATCTTTTGCAGAAAATAAAGACTTACAGCCCCATTTACAAGAAAAGACATCCATGACAATATGATGCCTCCATTTACCAGAAAATACATAGGTGACAATATGACGCCTCTGTGCTTAGTGTCAGCAGTCACAGATTAAAAAAAACACAAAGAGGTGGTTACAATGCTTACATTGATCTCAACCTCTGGTAATCATTCAGGGCACATTCTAGTCCATCATTATTTGTCCACTATCTTAGACCGGGAAACAAACAGCCCCATGACTGTTTTTTGAATTTTTAGGCATCTTCGGTAAGATGCAACTTCAGTCCTATGGCACAGGGGGCGCAGCAACAACATCTGGGCATACCATTCCACAAAAAGTAATACAAATGTACTGATAATTATTTGCTTCAGCTAGGACCTACGGGTCTGCCTCATACACACCCTAGGGTCAACACCACAACTGTACTTAATGAAAGGAGGTCCTATCCATGAAGGAAGAGAGAATCCTGCATGCTTCTAGGAGAAGCTTTAAGCTACAATCTGCCTCACATTTTAAATAAGTGCAAACAGAGTATGTATAATGTATTGTTATTCTATGTTTTCATTCGTTGCCACTACTCTACGAAATAATTCTACAACCTACGGTGTAGCCCGCCACCTTGTTACAATATACAGCATTCTAATGGAAGATCTTTGTTTACAACTAAGTTGGTGTAATAATATAAAATGAAGGGCGCCAGGGATTTCGACAATCTACCAAGAAATGGTTACATTATGCAAGGGCCAGCACATTACCAGGAGTTGACAGTCCATCATCACCTGAATGACTACAATTTACAAAGATTTTCACAATTATGTGAAGGCCAGCATTTTGCCACAGGTTGACAATAGACACAGTTCATTGATCTGATCTGGGCGAGCCACTGAAAGCTTGAGCCAGTCTCAAGCGTGAAAACAAGCTTACCTAGAGGTTCTGTTGGAACCTTGAGCCCATTACGAGCTGAGCTTTCATCTGGCTTCTTCTTCCCTCCCTCTACCCAGGATGTGGTGTTATGGTAGAGGTACCGACTGTGGTACTCAGGAACCAGGTCTGAGTCGCGTCGTTGGCTCAACATCATCATGTGATGCTGGGAAAATCATCTAAATCTCCCCATGCCTATAAACAATGCAGGTGAAGATGTGTAATGTAAATGGTGCTCATGTAAAGTGGTCCATTACCTTCGGGTGGATTTTTTGCTATATTTTAAAAACTGCAGAAAAATGCAATAAGAGGTAAAACAAAGCATTCACATAAGGAAAGTCAACTCGATACCCATTAACTGGCTTATTTGTACAGAGTGAAATCAGAAACCTGGATAGATCATGGCTTTCCTGCCTAAATTGTGTGATCTTATTCAAATATTTAATTTCACCAGAACTCTATTTTCTTCATCATAGCGTAGGAAAGAACTTTTGAATATGTAAGTTCAGACTACCACTTGTATGAATCTATCACTTTTAATAAGAACTTCTCAGAACTGTGCTATATTGTGCTCTATTAATGTCAAACTTCCACGTTAAAGAAATACTCTTCTTTGAACTTTTGAGACATTCTTATATTTTACATGCATTTGTTGTATGATTTACATAATGCATATTTTCAGGTTCAGCTTGTGTACAGGATGTAAGATCCAAGCCAAACCCTTGGCTTGGCTCTGCCTCGATTCTCCCTGTTAATTTGTTGACTCACCCACCTCTATCATTGATGACTGCACTTTGCCAAGAATTGCCACTTTTGTGCTAGGGTCAGCATATTACAAGGGAGGGCAATAAGCATCATTCGATGGATGTTCACCAGTAGCCAAGAATTACCACAATTGTTCCAGGGTCGACATTTTAGTATTACCAGCTTGAACAAGGAGTGTTATCTCATGAATGCCCCCAAGTTGCCATTAAATGCCACCATTATGTAGGGTTGCCAAGGATCTAAGGTAACAATTTGTTGTAATAAACAGTGGTCCTTGTAAGGCGAACAAAGCAGTCACTCCTGAGCCAGCGTGCTCTGCCAATTAATGACCCAAAGAACGGCCGGATAACGGTATTCACCGATTCTCCTTGCTGATTCCTCTACCACGCGACACCAATTGAGTGTCCGCTGACCCTCCACCAATTGGCTTTTAGAAAAGACAATCTAAGCACCGGGTTATGTGCATTTTATTATCACAAAGCTGACAGCTGACCCTTATTTTTTTTCATTTTTCATTTTCATCAACTTTTATTCGATTATAGGCTTGTATAATCATAAAAAGTACATTTAAAACAGGGAAATATAACATAGTCAAAAGGAAAAAAGTCAATGTGCAAATGATCACAGAACTGGCATCGCTATACCAAACAAAAGATGTCAAAGCGGGTTACTGTTATAGAAGTGAATCAAGTTTAGAAGTTGACTTTGCGACGAGTTGATATTACAATTTTAAGAAAGGTCGCTATCATTTTTGCTTCATGCGGGGATTTCGGGGATTGTAAGTGAGAAAGTGCTGAATGTGATTGTCTAAGACCGCTTGAGCGAAGGAGGGGCAAAATCCATGTTTTCCTTGCTAGTCTGTAGTACTTGCAGAAAAGGACAACATGTATCGTTGATTGTTCAGAGACTCCGTCGCAGGGGCAACTCATCAATTTTCTGGACCAGTTCTTCATTTCTGGAAATGAGACCAGACGGAAAAAAAGATTGAACCGGAGTCTTGTGATTAAAAACTTTTCATAGTTTGAGAGGAAGTATGTCAGGTATGGCTGTATGAGTTTCCCTGTCTGCAATATGCGAGATTTTTCATTATGTTTTTTGGTAATCTCAGTTTGATTGCGGAGTTCCCTTAAGTGGCCCATACATAGTTCCTTCAAATGTTTCTTCGAGATATCTTCTATTGAAGGGGGTTCGAGGAAGTAGTGCTCGCAGTCAAGGTCTAGAAAGAATTTGTGAATGTAATTGAGCCAAGGTATTTTTTTCCAGTACGCTAGGCCGAGACATTCAGTGATGAGGGAACGGGTGATGTGACTTTCGGGGTTACACCATATACGCTGCCACAGTAGGATGGGCTGGCATCGTATGGTGTCGGTCATATATTCCATACCCAGTTCCCGATGTGAGGCTAGGATCGGGGAGCTTTGGGGGAGAGCTAGGATGTATTTGATAAAAGCGTTCTCAGTAACCTGGAGTTGGTCGATACATCCATGGCCCCAGATGCCTGCTCCGTACGTGGCCACACTGTGGCATTTCGCATAGTATATCGTTAATAGTTCCGCTGGAGCTGGTTTGCCTAGTTTCCTTGAAAACGCTCTTAATGCTGATACTGCGCGACGGAAACTGAGGTTTCTTGCTTCCACTGCCTTACTCCAGATCATTGTGTCTTCCACTAAAATGCCCAGGTATGGGTACACCGATGTTTTTTCTAGTCTACTGTTGTTAATGGATATGGGCTTGGAGACTCCTGGTCTTGGTCCGATGGTCATTGTGAAAGTTTTTTTAATATTAACTTTCAATCCCAGGGAGTCCATGAAAGTCACATATTTATTTAGCTGTCGCTGGAGTTGGTTGGATGTCCGTGCCAGGATGACAGAGTCGTCGGCATATAGGAGGATTGGTATCGGGCGATGGTCTATCTGCGGGAGGTCCAGGCTCCCTTCCAGCATGGCCTGTTCGAGCCCGTTTGTGTATAAATTGAACAGGAAGGGAGCCAGCACGCACCCCTGCCTTACTCCTCGTGATATTTTAAAGGGACGTGATAGTTCGCCGCCAATGCCAAAACGAACTCGACCTTCTGCGTTGGTATATAGCTCTCTCAGGAAGGCTAGTATGGGAGGGTCCACTCCGAGGTTTTCCAGGATCTGCCATAGCTTTGCATGCTGTACGCAATCAAAAGCCGCGCTTAGGTCTACATAGACCAGATAGATGTTACCTCCTTTAGCGCGTGTGTACTTTCCAGCCAAAAGGACGAGGTTTAGGGCCTGTTCCACCGTTCCGAGCCCCTTCTGGAAACCATATTGCAGGTCAGTGATGATGTTATTCTCCCGGGCCCATGATTGTAGTCGGTCCAGGAGTATTCGACCTGCAATCTTGCCCGTGGAGTCCAGAAGGGAGATCGGTCGGTAGCACCCGGGGTCATTGCGGTCCCCTTTCTTAAAGATGGGCAGTAATGTAGATGTGGACCATGATTGGAAGAGACCGGTTTCGGCAACTGCTGCCATTACCCGTGTGATTATTATTGACCAATAATCAACATTATGTAGGAACAAGTCCATGGGAACCCCGTCTGGGCCAGGGGCCTTGCCAGGTTTTGAGGCCTTGATTGCCTTTCTGACCTCGTTGAGGGTAAAACGTAGCCTAATGGGATAGATATTTCTCTTGGCTGTTTCAGAGTCTTGTGTTTGAATTGTTTGAGCAGCACCCTTATTTAATAATCCACCTAACAGTGTTTCTTCTTAAAAGCATACATTTTTTATTCATTTTTTTTGTTGTAGATATAGAGTCAATATTTTTTCTAATTATTTATTTCTCCAAAACAATGAAAAATTGTACATCTAGTTTTGTTTGAGCAATAAATTCATTCATTGTCATTCAACATGATAATCTTTGTACAATTTTACATGAAACCTTCTATTCAACACCCGAAATGAGATACTATATACAGAGCTAGCAATTAGACATGATTATATACAGAACCAAATATTTCCAAATCAACGCGTTTCGGCATTGCCTTCCTCAGGAAATTCTGTACAATTTCTGTTTGATAGCTATAAAAATAAGAAAAACGATTTATTTATACATATATATTTTTTATATAAGAGTCAACAATCCTAGCTTAAACATTTTATTGTGCTGTCATGAGCTTATTTCCTTCTATCCATCGGGACACCCTAACCAAAAGTGAGGAGTACAGCTGACATTACCACAAGAGAGCTATACATAGTTTGTTACCAATACAATCTTATAAAAATTCGGTGTATTTACAATATCTATATACATATGTGCAATTAATACAATAATTTATACATTCCTATGAGTACAATCCTATACATTTACATCTGAGTTCCTATGAGTATTGCATTTCCTATATGGCCTAGACTTCCCACTTAACTTAATAAGCTATTTATTCATATTATTAAACGAGGGAATTGCAGCTAATCTTGAGGGCTAAGTTATGGCCTGTTAACAAACTAAGACACTAATTAACTGACCTATCAATCCTGAAATTATGAGTTCATAGAATGAGGCTATATCCTATAGGTTGTGAAAAGAGCAGGGGGCCACACCATCCATTCCGTACTAACACCCGGGAGAAGGAACCTAATTACCACGTAGGATCACCATGATTATAATCCAACGGTTTTTATATTATCTTTAGTAGTATAATCTAATAGCTAGTACCTGTTCATATTTAGTAGAAGAGAGTCACATGAATAGCGTATTGATATTCAAATCTAGAATCAACGTTCTGGGTATCCATTTATATCCTCTAAAAAATGCCTAAAAATTAAATAATAAATGTGCTTCTGTTAGTCAAATTCAAGCTTTGCATAAAGACCTGTAAATTGATAACAATGATTGTGGTCTTACCTCTCTATAAGATTACACTTCCTATTTGATATTAATTCTCCGTGGGTGTAAAACATCTTATCGGTGACTTTTTAATACTATGAATCTAAATATGTTAAAAATAAAATACCATTACTGTCAGAACTCGTGCTAATCCCAAATTATCAAAAGCTAATGTTATGTGATAAAAACAGATTTTAATGTTTGTACCTTGTATTCTGGTGAAGCATATATGCGTCAAGTTGATATATAGGTCTTGCGAAGCGGTCCTTTTTAATAAGAACTCTGGTACTCTGGAATATAAATGGTGCAGTATGAGACACCAATAGATCGTAATACCCCGGTTGTTAATACATAGAAAATGTAATACGATGAAAGCGTTAGGCACTGCAAATTTGCGTGCAAGCGTGAGGGGACTTAAACTAACTGCACGAAATTGAAGGGGGCAACCCCTACTGCAAGATCAATATGTGGTAGGTGAAACACACTGAAACCGGGAGGTACTGTGTCGGGCAAAAACGGTATATGTAGCTGCTACTGACCGATGAAACGGGGTATAGTTCTACCCGACAACACCGGTGTAATTGTCACTTAAACTGCCTAAACTGATATAAGGTCGACAGGATGTATAATTTGCGGCCAATGAATGGTAAATAAACCACAATGTAAATGAAATATTACTACGTGGGGCAACACCTGTATATATGTCAACTAATAACCGTTAAGTCAGGGGTTTATTTCACTCGACCAAGCCGGTGTCATTATCGATTATAAGTCGGCGAGTATGTTAAAGATAAATACCAAAGCACAACGCATGACCGCACCGGTCTTTTCATAACAGGAGAGACAAACTTACTTGCTATGCATGAAGAACGATTCAAAGTTATCCTCCGAATTGCGGCGCCCATAAGATAAAAAGGCCCAGCTGGTCGGCTGTATTTAAAGGTCGATGCGGCCCGATATGAGAGGGAGAGTCTCACGATAATTGCATACTAATCTCAATGTTATTGAGACTTGCAAAAGGCGCTCCATCTTGGAAAGGGGTATTGCCGTAGAGATATGTAAGTCCTTCGTCGGCCCTAGATATATAATATGTAGTCTAAGGCTGCATTTAAAAGTGAATATGGCGCGATATAACAGAGGGAGTCTTACGATAATTGCATACTAATCTCAATGATATGGAGACTTGCAAAAGGCGCTCCATCATGGAAAAGGGTATTGCCGTAGAGGTGTGTACGTACTACATCGGTCCTAGAAATATAATGTGTGAGTGTAAAACAAACAAGGAATACATTATCCAGACTTCCAGTCCATGATCGGTAATACTTCTCTGGAATAGAGTCCTTCTAAAGCCACTAACGGATAGAAATAAATTAATGGCTAGGTTCCCTTGATATTGTTTCTGTACCAGAAGAACCTAGGGATAGTTTTAGAACTGTTTAAGGTGCGAGGCGAGTTCTCCTGCTCAAAATCACTTTCTCTTAGTGATATTGGCCACCAAGTTAAAACTGTGTAAAAACCACAATTTGTGGCCAGAATGCCAATGCTTGATCCCAATCTAAACATGACTTCTTTTTGGCCCCGTATCACTGCATCAACAGAAGTGTGGTGATGACCCATATAATCTTACAAACATTAAATTATGACAAAAAAATCAAATGAGCAATGGTAGTAATTACTAAAGTATTGAAGCTTATTATGTCTGAGTACCGTCTCACTCGTCATGTAATTGAGATATTTTATATCCTAATAAATCATATTGATCCAAAATATGCTACCAGGGACAAGGTATAAGGTATAAGGTATAATATTAACTACAAAGAATTGCGCCATATATAGTGGTAGTATCTGTTAACACAGTATGTCTGAATATGGCCTCTTCCACTCATTCATTTGATTGACTACACACTACTGTAGGGGACAAACCTATTCATATATTTAGGTTTCTAATAACTGAGATTGAGGGTCACTTTTACTACTAGTAAATTAGATAATGGCTTGTTCCCACGGTATTTCCATGTTCAGTCCCGTGATGGCTGTGCCCAATATAAAAATCCAATATACTTCACGTAATTTTCTAATTTTGTCTAGATCTAATCCTCTTTTTTGGTGTATCCTCTCCAGGATATACCATCTCGTCATCTGGTGCGTGATTTTGTTCTGCATAGTGGGTGACCATGGGTTCTGCCATTTTACAAGTTCTAATGGCCGAACTGTGTTCTGTTAGTCTAACATTCATGGCCCTCCCTGTTTGCCCTACATAACCTTTCTGGCAGGGGCAAATCACCAAGTATATGACATAATTGGCACCATGCGGCAACTACTTCAATAGGGTCACCGGCATCCCGCCCGGAGGCGCCGTTGTTCGCCTTATCAGTACCCATTTTACAGATCACCAAGTCCGTCTGCTTCACATTCTTAGTGTTATCTCAGGCACACAGTTATTTTTGTCCAGATGATGATCCCAGTTATCCCATGAAAGGGATCGAAACGTCGTCAACCATACAAAACAGCGTACACACGAATAATTCTATCTCAATGTGTTACATCTGTGGTTATTTATTAAGCTTTTCGCATTATGTATATTTATGAGCAAGATTTCCTCCTGTTTCGCCTAACTGTTTTGCATTTTGCTTTGTTCTCTTTTTTGTTTCATGTATTTAAATTGTTACCCTTTCCCCTTGTCACACTGTATATGTATTGCTGGATATTGCAACTGTCCTCGGACAGAAACCTTATTCATTTATATTAAACTGTCTATCCGGCTGGGTAGACTATATAGAATCAATTGTGTTCTATATTCATTTACTATTTTTTGTTTTTACAAGGACCAACATTATGTAGGGGCCAGCATTTTACCATGATGGGCATCATCCTATGAATGCGCGTACGCTGCCAATACTAGCCACAATTTTGTGAAGGCCAGCAATTCACTGCAATGGGCAGTAGGCACAACACACCTTAGCCACACATACACAAACACTGACAAACACACACTCACAGTCCCAAAGTAGAGTATCAAAATAGTTTTTTTTTAACTTAACTTCTGCTTGTAGTCCTCACACACACTGCTCCTGCCCCCGATCAGTTCTCCTAGGAATATGCAGAGGAAAAGAGAATGTGTTAGGTGGCCATCCTGAGAGGGTAATTGAGAGTGTCCGGGGTGGGGAAGAGGGAGCACCAATAGAGAATGGCCCTACTGAGTGGCAGAGTAGAAGGGGAAAAGGAAGCAAGCAGGTGTGCCTGGGATGGGGGGATTCATGAGGCAAGGGATGTGCATAGGTGGAAGAGCAGATGGTGCTTTTCAGTGAATGAGTGCCATTGTTCTGTTCAGGCGCCTCTGCTAAATACCAAGTCTGTGTAGTCTTGAATCCCACCTTACACCTGTTTTATCCTGTACCAGACACTCTTTGCCTCTCTATTTCACAATTGCAGGTTCCTGTATTCTCCCTTTGTGATGGTTTTCTATCATTCTCCCTCTCTCTCTCTCCCTCTTTTCTCTTTGTGTGTTTTTCCCTCTCTTACTCTTGGAAAACGTCTTATGAGGAAAAATGTGCTGGCCACTAAAAAGGAGTGCCAATGGGCCCCACCAGCAACCGCCAGCTCAGATTCAGCACTGGTGCTGTTGAGAGGTCCATAGGTACTCTCAGGAAGAGAAGAGCAGTTCTCATTCTTCAGAGAAGATCAGTTAGTTTCCCTCTCTTGTGAAGGTATTGTATTTTCTTTTGTTCTCCTTGCTAGAAAGGCTAGCTAAGGGAACTTCTTCTTCTCCTTTTTCTATGCAGATGGAGAGATTCTGCCACATACATAGCAACAAGGTTTAGTTTTTGCCTTGCAGGAGCCGTTTTGTATAAAAACTAATAATAGATTGACATAAAGGCACCTGCAAAGGCTTCCTAATGCTCATTTTACTTGGATTGCAGGCCAAGAAAAGGATACTATCTACCTGACATTCTGAAGCCCTCACAGAATTTACAAAACAATCGAATGGAATTGCCACCAATGCTATGCAAATAGCTTCTATATCTGTCTGACAAAACACAACAAAACCTGAACAATGTAGACGATGCAGGATTGCTCTGTATAGGGGCATTCAAAGAATCAGGAACGCCAGGTTTTCACATCTCCTTTTCTTCATTAGAGCGTTTAATTTCAGAACTTGAGGTCACAGGCGTCTTCACAATGGCAGATAATTAAACTGCACAGAATGAATTAATATAAGTGAGCTAGGAACCGAGCTGTGTCTCCAGGCCTTTGTTGAGCAGATCAGCGAAAGAGTGTTCGTGCTGTGGCTGTCGCTGCTCTGTCACTCTAAACGGGGCAATTTATTCTGCAGCAGAATCATTTAATGACCACTTGCCATGTCATGCTAGCCCAGAATCATTCCATTCACATATCCAACCGATGCCAAATTATAATTGCATGTAGAGGCAGAACAAATTATTATACATGGCAACTATGGGGTATGGACGTAATGCATTGAAAACAATTAAAAGGAACTCCTTTTGGATGAATAATTGTGTTTCCCAATTCAGGCCTTCCAGGTGAAGTTCAAATAAAAGTTAAATATTGCAAAAACTCTAATTTAGCTCAATGATGCATATTCATAAGGGAATTGCAAACTGTGGCGTTAAGCAAATAATGCTAATTCCACTCTCCACCATTCTGAAAACACAGGGATGCACTGTATTCACAAGAATGTAGCGCACCCCTGCGTTTCACCTATCACTGGTGCTAAATCTAGCTGCCTAGCACCAACACAGACACCCATTCACAATAGTGCAAGGGTGTCTGCGTTGAGGGGAATGATTGTTTATGTACAGGAAGATGTTCCTTCTTGCACATAAACAATCCATAAAGGGGAATCGTAACTTCTATGTGAGTTGCATTGGGCAGCACATAGAAGTTATGAATCTTAATTCTTTAAATGATTGTTTATGGGCAGGAAGGGACACATTCCTGCACATGAACAATCATTCATGGTGATTTGCTGTTGCTATGAGTGCTGCACAATGCATCACACATAGAATCAGCAAAAACAAGGAGAAATTAAGCATTTCTCCTCTTTTCAACATGTTAAGACCTGGTTTTCCCTGATGTTAGAAATTAGGTTTCTGGCTGATTAGGGTATACACCTAAACCAGGCAGAACCCAACAATGCTCAAGCCAGGGTAAGGGAGTTACACACACAAGATAACACCTGTTCACCACCTTGGTAACTTGGAAGAGCAGTCAGGCTTATCACAGAGGCAATATGCAAAGCGTTTGTGCAACACACAAACCAGTGACATACTAAGCACACCACAAAAAGAGACGCCACATAAGGTTATATAAAAATATCCTTTGTATTATACATAAAACACTTAAGACCATAATCACATAAATAACTTTGCCAACTAGGCAACTGTCATGCGATCACATAGATCATAAAATAATTTTGCCAATCAGGCAACTGTCATAACATCACAAGGTAGAGCAATCAAGTAAACACTTATAGGTTGCACATGTTATAAATCCACCATCACTGCACATATAACGTATACTCTGACATAAAGCTCATTATCCTGTCATTATAAGGCATAAAACAACCTATACCTGGGAACATGGAATGCAGCATGTAAGGGAACATGAACATGAACATGAATCACCACTACTTTTTGCAACATTACATCAGGGCATAACAAAAACAAAAAAGGAAAGCAGTTAGGTGCAGAATGTGAACGGGTCACCAAAACATCACCATATGCATATATAATTCTGCCAACCTCCTCATCACATAGGGTACATCTCTTCTGTGCTCCTATTTCAGGTTATACCGTCCTTCAGGCACCAGGTGCCGTGCATAGATGCACCTAGGTGCCTTTTAACAGAAGTACAGTAATCCTTGTCACCACACTGGGAGCCTCTGTCAAGGATTTACCCCGGTCAGCCAACAACGGCAGGAGTCCTTCCCCAAGGTATGTGCCACTCAGGCAGCTGCCTGTAATCGCATGGAGCAGCTGTTGAAAACAATGCAGTGTTTTTTAAAAAGATAAATACGTCCGGGCTTCCAACAACTAATGTTCTCAGTGTACTAGGGCACACTCAAATTCTACTCGGGAAGCACACAGGAGCTTCTCCAACAATTAGGCACAGGAAGGCCTTTCAGCAACAAAAGATGAAGTGCATCGTCTTGTGCTAGTGTTTGCGAGGACAAGGGGCATAACAACACTCCTTGGAGAGCACTTGGGGCATCAAAGCAGCAGTGCAGACAGTAGTCCAGCACACAGGGTTCTTTTGGGCAGGTCAGCACAATAAGTAAAGTTCCATGATGGTTTCCTCTTTACAGCATAACAGCTCCTCCTGGTAATGTGCTGTTTGTAGAGTCAGCAGCATCTGGTTAGAAGTCCATACAGTGTCTAAAATCATGGGGTCACAGCCACTGTACTTAAACTACTAAAGTCCTTGTTCTGCGGGCACTTCAAACAACCTTTAGAAGTGCACAACACCCCCATTCAATCTCCAGCCCTGTCTCCAGGCACACTGGGTGGAGACAGCATTGTGAAAGGCAGGCACAGCCCTATTCAGATGCAGGTGACAACTCCTCCCACTAATCTAAATGCAGACAAGGCCTATTCAGCACACTATGAGTCACACAGGAAAGGCAGGACACACCTCAACCCCTCTTGTGACTGTCTAAAGTGAATGCATATCCCCTGCTCCTGCCAGTCTAAACCAGATGTTGAATACACAACCAGGCAGGGCAGAAGGAGTTATAAGCACAAAGAAATGCCCACTTCTAAAAGTGGCATTTCTAAAACAGTAAAAATGAATCCGATTTCACCAATAAGAAGGCTTTATACTACTCTTTCAAACATACCAAATATGGTCAGGCTACCCCTTTCATATGAGAAATTACCACTGAAGCAAATATCAGGGAACTACCAATGCAAACCTATGAGAGGAGCATCCTCACAGTAGCGAGAAACCAAATAGGCTGTTTGTCACAACCAGGACATGCCGAACAACAAATGCACATGTCCTACCTTTTACCTACACAGCACCCTGCCCATAGGGCTATCTAGGGCCTACCTTAGGGGTGACCTATATGTAGTAAAAGGTGAGTTTTATACATGGCAAACACTTCTAGTGCCACATCACTGTGGTAGTAAACAGCGGCAGCTGCCTGAGACAGGTTTGAAAGGTTACTTCTCTGGGTGACGCAAGCAGTGCTGCAGATCCACTAGTAGCATTTAATTTACAGGCCCTGGGTATGTGAGATACCACCATACAAAGGACTTACAGGTAAATTAAACATGCCAAACAGGTGTAGACCAATCTTACCAAGTTTACAAGAGAGCACCTACACTTAGCACAGATCAGCAGTGGTAAAGTGCCCAGAGTCAGAAAACCATCAAAAAAAGGTCAGAAAAAGTACAGGAGGAAGGCAATAGGTCTAGAGATAACCCTACAAAAAGGGCCAGTTCCAACACCTCGTCTTAATTTTTGCACTGCCACCTATTTACCCACCCTTGTAAATAGGGGGCAGTGTCAACATCAATGTGTGTTGCGGCATAACGCCCACCCCAACACCCACTACACACCACTTTTCCCGCTAAGTATAGCTTGAAAGGGTACATTATTTTCAATGCGGCGTTGTTCTAGTTAGAGTTATCTACAATAACCATAACTCGTGCCCTAAGGTAACTATAATTCGAGCCGCCACTATGCACAGTTTTGTCATCAATCATTTCTCAGCAAATGTTGCAGTAACATTATCAATGACATGATAGAAGATGTTATGAGTTATGTAATATGTGGGGTAATTGGGAGTGCATGGCAAGGGCACTAGTGTCATTTGAAATGGTATCAATGTTGTCATGAGTGATGTCACTGACCAAGTCATGAATGATGTAATATGTGAGATTATAAGCAGTGTGCTGCGAAGGCATATGTTATTGTTGGGGCTGGTAAATATACCTGCTGAATTTCACTGGATTTGTATGAGTAAAATCTGAACCTAACTATAACATCCCTGTAATCTTTGTTTTTTTTTAAATAATTTCTACGTTTTTGAAATTTTTATTTCCTAACTATAATGTTCCTGTGACTTTTACTTTTTTTCAGTAAATTTCTAAGGTTTTCTCAATTCCATTTCCTAACTGTAACGTCCCTATAACTCTTTGGTTTTTTGGTGAATTGCAACAGTTTTTTTTATATTTTATTTCCTAAGTGTAGCCTACAACCTTTGAGAGTAGGTGTGTGAGTGGCTGTATAGGTCAGTGAGGTGTAAAAGTGTCTGAGTGGGTCTCTGAGTGGGTGTCTGTCACACTACGGGTCTGTGACTGGGTGCATAAGTGTCTGAGGGATCTGTGAGTGGGTGGGTTAGTGTCTGAGTGGGTCTGTGAGTGGATGCAGCAGTGTCTGAGTGGGTCTGTGAGGGATGCATGACTGTCTGAGTGGGACTGTGAGTGGGTGTGTGAGTGTCTCAATGGCTATGTGAGTGGGAGCATGACTTTCTGAGTGGGACCGTAAGTCTGTGCATCAGTGTCAGTGTGGGTCTGTGAGAGTTGCATGCGTGTCTTTGTGAGGCTGTGACTAGGTGCATCAGTGTCTGACTGGTTCTGTGAGTGGGTGCATCAGTGGCTCTCTCACTGAACCAAGTCACAGGAAAAATGATTTAAAAAAGAAAAGGGGGCATGGTAGAAACACCCTGACCCCTAGGCCTCTTGTGGTGTTTCCAAGGGACACCCCAAGTCACAGAAAACATTAAACAAAAATATTTTGTCCTGCATCATGTTGGATTCGCAACTACTGCTGAAAATGGAAAAAAACTAAGCGCGGGCTACAGTGCTTTGTTAATTATATATATAGTATTTCAAAAAACGTGGGGAGGCCCTACTGCTCCCCCTCTGCTCGAGGGACTGCCACCACCCGGGGCACTTTACATTATGATACGGGAACCTGTCCAGCCCCAGCAAATATAAGGAGAGGATGGACGGAATGCTGAAACTTTTCAGACACTCACCCCAAGTCACAGATCTGGATTGAATCCATCATCATTCATTAGCTCACTTTGCCACCTCAATTCAGACGCAGCTATATACAAATCAGTCTTGACCCTGTGCCTCATGGGAACAGTCCAGCCCGAACTGCCAAGACAGGTCTTCCCTGAACCGGAAAGAAGCATCCTGGGACCGGTTTCTGGGTAACACCCTTCATCAGCCAGGCTAGCTTGAATCCAGTGGCAAAGTGAGCAAGCGACCCACATCTGGGCATAACCTGCCAACTTAGGGCGAACAAAGCAAACACAAGAGAGGATGGACGGAGAGCTGAAACTTTTCAGACACTCACCCCCAGTCACAGATATGGGTTGAATCCATCATGATTCTTTAGTTCACTTTGCCACCACAGTTCAGCTATATGCAAATCAGTCTTGACCCTGTGCCTCATGGGAACAGTCCAGCCCAAAATTGCCAAGACAAGTCTTCCCTGAACTGGAAACAAGCATCCTGGGACCGTTTTCTGGGTAACACCCTTCATCAGCCAGGACAGCTTGAATCCAGTGGCAAAGTGAGCTAGGGACCCACGTCTGGGCATACCCTGCTAACTTAGGGCGAACAGAGCAAACACAAGGAGAGAATGGATGGAGTGCTGAGACTTTTCAGACACTCCCCCCCAGTCACAGATCTGGCTTGAATCCCACATCCTTCTTTAGCTCACTTCGCCACCTCAGTTCAGACCCAGCTATATGCAAATCAGTCTTGACCCTGTGCCTCATGGGAACAGTCCAGCCCGAACTGCCAAGACAGGTGTTCCCTGAACTGGAAACAAGCATCCTGGGACCGGTTTCTGGGTGACACCCTTCATCAGCCAGGATAGCTTGAATCCAGTTTCAAAGTGAGCAAGGGACCCACGTCTGGGCATACATACCCTGCCAACATAGGGCGCATAAAGCAAACACAAGGAGAGGATGTACGGAGTGCTGAAACTTTTCAGACACTCACCCCCAGTCACAGATCTGTGTCGAAATCATCATTGTTCTTTAGCTCACGTTGCCACCTCAGTTCAGAGCCAGCTATATGCAAATCAGCCTTGACCCTGCGCCTCGTGGGAACAGTCCAGCCTGAACTGCCAAGACAGGTCTTCCCTGAACCGGAAACAAGAATCCTGGGACCGGTTTCTGTGTAACACCCTTCATCAGCCAAGCTAGCTTGAATCCAGTTTCACAGTGAGCAAGGGACCCACATCTGGGCATACATACCCTGCCAACAAAGGGCGCACAAAGCAAACACAAGGAGAGGATGTACGGAGTGCTGAAACTTTTCAGACACTCACCCCCAGTCACAGATCTGGGTCGAAATCATCATCGTTCTTTAGCTCACTTTGCCACCTCAGTTCAGAGCCAGCTATATGCATATCAGCCATGACCCTGTGCCTCATGGGAACAGTCCACCCCGCACCCCACAGCCGTAGGAACTGCCACCACAGAGGGGCACGAGTAAACTATTGAAGGGGGTCTGTTGTGGACCGCCAGGGACCACTGCCTCCCCAGGGTTACTTTTCAAAGGAGGGGGGCCACATGAGCCTCCCTCCTGGAGCCCAACATAGGCCTAGGGACCGCCACCCCCCAGGGCCAGCTCCAGCAATGTCTCAGGGTTCTCACCCCCAGGACATTGCAGTTTTCTATGGCATGGTGGGAGCATCCATAGCAAACAAGGGGTCAACTTTAAACAAGCAAGAGCATTTTGCTCTTGCCTGCTCAAAGTGGAGTACTTTGCTTTTTACACACTGGGAGCTGCATGTAAGTAGCTCCATGTGTGTAAAAAAACAATGCTGGCTCCCACAAGAGGCAGGAAACTGTTTGGGACCTTGGGGGCCTTCAGGCTCCCCGGGGTCTCCAACCTGGAAGATGTGTGTGCCCTGGGCACCCACATTACAGGTCGAGCCCAGGGGGATGGTGCCCTCGGGGAAACATCAGCTCGGGAGGGGGGCCATCCTACAATAATTTTTTTTTTACTATAGGAACTGGTAGGCCCTGGAGAATGGGAGGCTACTAATATAAATGGTCTTTTTTGTCACGTGGTTGGAGTCAAGACCCCACCATGGTGCTTATCACGGCCCCGTATAACATCGCAGTGGATTCGCGGATCTACCAAAAGTAAATAAATAAAACAAATATTAATGTGCTCAATAATGTATTGAGTCATAGACTTATACAAACAGTTACCCATGTGCTCACATACTAATTCATGAATTTACGTACCCATTCACAGGGCTAATGAGACACTGATACACCCACATACACATCCAATCAGACAGTGATGCACCCACTTAGAGACCTACTGAGTCAGGGAGATGTTCCCTCACTAAACCACGCAGACAGTGACCCACCCATTCACCAATCCACTCAGACACTAAAACACATACTGATAAACTCACTCTCACTGATAGACCTACTCACAGATTCACAGAGACACTGGGACATCCTTTCACAGACCCACTGAGTTACTGATGTAGCCAGTCCGAGACTCTCTCAGATACTAATTCACCTGCTCACACACCCGCTTAGGCACTGACTCACCCACTTTGACTATGACGCACCCACTGACAAACCCACTTAAATATTTATTCAATGACTCACAAACCCACTCACACACTGATGCACCGACTCACAGACTCAGACAGACACTAATATACCCTTTCACAGACTCTCTTAGACACTAACATACTTGGTTACTGAGTGACACAGACAGATGCATTCACAGATTCACTTACATATTGACACACCCAGTCACAGACCCACACAGACATTGATGCAACCTCTAACATACCTACTGATACATTGAAATGGTAATTCACTGACATACACAGACACTGATGCATCCTGTTAGAGATTTAGTCAGACAGTACTGCACCAAGTCACTGAGTATGTGAGACACTGAATCATCTATTGAGAACCCCCATTTAGACAATGGTTGCCCCACTGAAAAAGCTAATTAGACAGTTGTGTACCCACACACATTCCCAATGACACACTGATGCACCCACTCACAAACCCATTCAGTTACTGACACAGTCAGTCACTGACTCAGTCAGGCACTGCTGCATCCATTTACAATTCCATTTAGACACTAACACACCTAGTCACAAACCCATTCAGAATCAGATGCATTCTGTCACAGACCCACTCAGACACTTGTGAAGTCTATGGTAGAGCTACGCAGAGTAAAGTACACCCTTAAATTGAAAGTTACAGAGTTAGAAAAGATTTTAATATGTATAGAGTTAAAATTATAGTTAAGAATGTAAACTGTGTTGTTGTTGTTCTTTGAATGTGTGCTTTTTTTTGCAGATTTGTGATGGGTTTGTATATGTGGAAAATATTTATTGGGACCTCCCACGACAGCCCAGAGGGACGCCCGGGGTACCGACGGACAGAGCGGTGCTCCGTTTTACCTGCGCTGCAGCCAGGTGAGGTGGGGCCTTTCTCTCCTGCCACGTAGTCAGGAGAAGGATGTTGTCACTTAAACTCAGGTGATATTTTACTTTTTTAATATTCTCACTAAAGCAGTAGCGTTAATGGTCCTGAGGAAGCAGCAAGATACCAGCTGGATCTAGTCAGTCTGCAGAAACATGTCGCCCTTCCATTCTTGATAGTGGTTATTTGTACAGGCCACTTCCCACTTTTTATTAAGTTGGGATTGAAGAGGAGTATATTAAATTTTCTTTCACCTTCTCTACCCAATTTTACCGTTATCCACATTTCACGTATTCACTCACTTTACTTCACATTTAGTGCACTGCTTTTCAGTTTCCTTCAGATACACCATTCTAATCCAAATCACTGGGTCCCACAAGTAGGTCTAGGCTTTTACATCTGCCAGTCCGCTATGGGTACACTATTCTACCTTCATGGTGTGAAGGATCCCAGATGATGAAGGGCGGATTCGAGTGGTGACTGATGGGAATCTTTTCACCAAGAAGGGATACCCTATGCGTGACTTTATCAGCACACATTATGAGTTAAGCTTCTCCTTCACCTCTACATAGTAATTAGCCCCCTTTTTTTGCTTATTGGTTGACTTCTTGCTACTCGTTGTTGGTTTAATAGTTACCAAAGTATCCTTTAATTTTGTGGTATCCCTGGTTGATTAAAAGATTACCAAAGGATAAATACAGGAGGCATACTTAGACATAATGACCTGTACAAATAATTATGCCTACAGGAGGCATACTTAGGTGTAATGACCCGTATGCGTCACAGTGCAAATAATTAGGCCAACATGTTTCTATCTCTAATCAAGCGTGGGTCTGAGGAATTCGTGAGGGCCATGTCTATGCCCCCTACACTGCAATTAGTAAGTGCTGGGTTGGCTTACATATAACCAGAGGACCTACCTCTCAACTGGTATCATAATTAGTGATAACCTAGAACTATTTAGCTAGGTGCTTCATGGTCGGTTTGGGGTGGGTCTCTCCTGTGGTCACACTTTCATCAAGGTCGAGAACCCACTTGTCACCTAACTTGCTGCATCGAACAGCCGTCTGGTGCCGATGTAAAGATGTGAATCATTTTATCAGAAAAAATATATATTTTGTTAACTGTGTCTTGTATTGGTGTAAATAGTGGTATATGTATTTTGTTTGATATGTGCAGAATAAAATACATAGTAATATATAAAGAGATGAATAGTTAAACATTTAATAGTACACACTTAGTAAATAGTTATTTCTATGGATAAGTAGGATTTTTAACATGATGGAGGAGTGATATAATAGAGAATACGATAGTATGAGTAAGGAGTTAAACTAGTATATATCTGTAAGACAGTAACAATACAGTCATACACAGGAGTCAGTTTCATTTTGCTTTAGGACAGGCAGTAGAAGACTCTCTGTTTTAATGAGCTGGGTAAGGGAATGTGACATTCAAAATGTATTTCCACACGCTTTAAACCCTAGACTAGTCAATATACCTTGACTAAAAAGTACTTTGTATGTACTTTTTGCAAAGATACACTGCAAGGAGTGTATAAATAGTGATGTGATGTGATGTTTAATATGTTTCACATAACTTTTAAGCACTATTGTAGTCCATATAAATTGGTTGAAAAGTACTCTGCAAGTACTCTCTGTAAAGGTATATTGCAAGTAGGGCGCACATTGTGATGAGTGTGCTTTAAACTGAAAAGCACTCTGTAAATGTTGAATTTTTGACTGCTACCATGTCTCAAATGTGTCTGTACTTCTATGTGTAGTCTGACACGTGTGGTGCAGCTGATGACCCTAACTTAAAAACTACACAGTTTATCATACCCCTGGACTAATATTGTCAGACCTGCTTTATTTTTCAGTCTCAGAAGCACACATCTTTTAGCTAAGCAGGCATCATTGGAGCACTTGAACACACTGCACTGTGTAACAAATAGAAAGTGATCTATGCAACTTCTTCTACACACATTTAGAGAGCATGTGGTGTGAAACAGAGGTAGTCTAGTACCTAAAGGCTTTTTTACATGTGTCATCTTACCCTTACAAGGCACAGGCGCACTCATAAAGGTCTGTAAAATGATGCTGAGACTCACAAGAGTGGCCTTTCATTTGGCTTAGTTCTGGCATTGTGAGCTCTGACTCAATAACGAAAAAGATAGAGAAAGTGAGGTTTAAAACATGTTGGCAGATGTATTAACCTCTATCCTGGTCCATATAGGTCTCTGCAAAAGTACACTTCAAGTAGGCTGTAGATAGTGAGGTATGTGCTTGAAACTGAAATCGTAGTCTGTCAAGTTTGAATGTGTGACTGCTACCATGTCTCAGGTATGTCTGTACTTCTACATGCCGTCTGACACATGTGGTGCAGCTGATGACCCTATCTTAAAAACTATACAATATATCATGCTCCTGCACCAATCCTGTCGTAGCGACTTCAGCATTCAGTCCCAGAATCACAAATCCCTTAGCTAGGCAGGAGTCACAGACAAACTTGAACACGCAGCTTCATAGCCGACTGCTCTATATAACGAATAGAAAGTGATCTATGCAGCTTCTTCTATGTGCATTTAGAGAGCACGTGGTGTGAAACAGAGGTAGTCTAGTACCTATAGACTTCTTTACATGTGTCATCTAACACCTAAAAGTCACAGACACACTCATTAAGGTCTGTAGAAAGATGCTGAGATTCAAGAGTGGCATGGCAGTAGTTGGCCTTTCATTTTGGCTTAGGCCTGGCATTGTGAGCTCTGACTCTCTAATGAAACTGGTAGAGCAAAGCACGGTTTAAAACATGTTGGCAGATGTGTAAACTTCTATCCTAGTGCACATACGTCTCTGCAAAGGTACACTTCAAGTAGGTCGTAGATAGTGATGTCTGTGCTTTAAACTGAAAGCATACTCTGTCAAGTTTGAATGTCTGACTGTTACCATGTCTCAGGTATGTCTGTACCTCTACTTGTAGTCTGACACGTGTGGCGCAGCTGATGACCTAAGTTAAAAAGGTTACAGTTTATCCTGCCCCTGCACAAATCATGTCAGACCTACTTCAGCATTCAGTCCCAGAAGCACAAATCCCTTAGCTAAGCAGGCAACATGGAAGCACTTGAACACACTGCTTCATAGCTGACTGCCCTGTATAATGAATAGAAAGCGATCTATGCAACTTCTTCTACACACATTTAGAGAACATGTAGTCTGAAATAGAGGTAGTCTAGTGTCTATAGGCTACTTTATATGTGTCATCTCACCCCTAAAGGGCACCAACACAGTCATTGAGATCTCTAGAGAGATCCTGATAGTAATAAGAGTGGCTTGACAGAAGTCAGCCTTTCATTTTGGGTTTGGCCTGGCACTGTCAGCTCTGTCTCGCTAATCAAACTCGTCTACAAATGTGAGGTTTAAAACATGTTCCAAGTGTATTAACCACCATCGTAGTCCATATAATTGTCGAAAAAGGTGCACTGCAAGTAGGTAGTAGATACTGATGTGTGCACTTTACACTGAAAGCATTTTGTGTCAAGTTTCAATATCAGACCTCTTCCATATCTCAGCCATGTCTGTACTTGGGCATGTAGTCTGACACGTGTGGGAAACAGCCCTTGCAACGAACAATTTACAATGCATGTCATTGCAACTCATGGCAACACAACAAAACTACCATCACATCGCAATGCCATTACAAGGCATGGCATTACAATGCATATACTTTTTCCACGCATGCTTTTACAATGAAATTCATTGTAAAGGCTTGAATGGTAAAGGCATATGTATTTTACATGTAAGTATAAAGTAAGTATAGTGATTAACAGCCTGATTCATCAAGCCGAAATCGGCTCGCAAAGGGACAGATTCTGAGAATCTGGCCCTTTGCGAGCACTATTTTTGCATTTGGGATTCATCATCCCAAATGCAAAAATCGGTAATAGCGATTTCGCTATTTTGCGAGGATTTACATTTAAGGAATCTCTATTTGAGATTCCTTAAATGCAATTCATCATCCATTAAAAAATTGCGAATTCGCAATTTCGGCCCGCTATTTACCGCGAGGTCAAACCTCATGGTAAATAGCGAAAACTTAGAAAAATGCTTTTAAAAGCATTTTTCTAAGTTGCATGTTGCACACACACATGTCCTTTGGACATGTGTGTGCGCAACACCTGTTTCAATTTGCATTTAAGGGGTGCTACAGGGTGTCCTTTGGACACCCCTGGCACCCTTTAAATCGCTATCTTATTTGCGATTAGCTAATTGCTAATCGCAAATAAGGAATACTCCCCAATCATTCCTATGGGCCTTTTTGCCCATAGGAATGTATGGGGAGTTATTCCTTCTTTGCGATTAGCAATTTGCTACTCGCAAATAAGGAATGTGTAGGAATCGCTATTTATTTAGCAATTCCTACATGAATCCCGTTTTGCAAGTCCTTAATAGCGATTCGTTATGAATCGCTATTAGGGGCTCGCAAAATGGGAGATTGATGAATCAGGCTGTAAGTGTGGGGTTGGGTTTTGGGGTGAAGGGATATAGGTTTTGGGGTACCAAAGTTACATTTAGGGTTCAGCGTGGATTTTGTTTTTGGGTTGTCAGGGGTAATTTTAGGTTTTAGGGAGGGTATGGGTTTTAGGGTAGTAAGGGTAATTTTAGGGTTCAGGGTTGGTTTGGGTTTTGGGGTGCCCTGGGTAATTTTAGGGTTCAGGGAGAATTTGGGGTTTGGGGTGCCCAGGGTAATCTTAAGTATTAGGGTGGGTATGGTTTTGGGATAGATAGTATTGCTATTTTAAGGGTCCAGTATGGGTTTCGGTGTTGGGGTGCTAAGGGTAATTTTAGGGTTCAGGATTGGTATGTGTTTTTGGTGCCTGGGGTAATTTTAGGGTTCAGGGTGGGTTTGGGTAATGGGATTCCAGGGGTATTTTTTGGGTTCAGGCTGGGTTGTGGTTTTGGGGTGCCAGGGGTAATTTTGGGGCCAGGGTGGATTAGGGTTTTTGGGGTGACCAATGGTAATTTTAGGGTTCAGAGTGGGTATGGGTTTTGGGGTGCCAGAGATACCTTTAGGGTTCAGGGTGGGTATGGGTTTTGTGGTGTCTAGGGTAATATTAGGATGCAGGGTTTGTTTGGCTTTCGGGGTACTACGGCAGTTTTAGGCTTCAGGGTTGTTTTGGGTTTTGGGGTACCCAGGTTAATTTTGGGGTTGAAGGTGGGTTTGGGTTTTAGGGTGTAGGGGTATTTTATGGTTCAGAGTGGGTTTGGGGTGCGTGGTGGATTTGGGTTTTGGGGTGGTAAGGGTAATTGTGGGGTTCAGGCTGGGTTTGGGTTTTGGGGTGCCATGGGTAATTTTAGGGTTAAGGGGGTATGGGCATTAGGATGGTAAGGGTAATTTTTGAATTTTGGGTGTGTGTGGTTTTCGAGGTACAAAGGGTATTTGTGGGGTTTTAGGAGGTATTTAAAAATATGTTATATATATGTGAATATATATACGTATGACTTTTTGACAAAGACCGTGCTGTCGAAACTCGTCAAGTCTGTAAATACTTTCCTGTAATTCTTGAAATCCTGTGTGCGACTTTCCTTGCGCCTCTGCAGCGCAAGACATTTGTGTGTGTGTATATATATATATATATATATATATATATATATCGAAAAAATTGCCACACTGCAAGCTGCCTCTGCTGGTTTATAAGAAATGATGAGGAGTAGACCCTTTAAATTGCTGGTGCAGAAGTGTTATTTATTTAATTCGTGCCAGCGCGTCCGCCATGACGCGTTTCGCCTCAGGTAGAGACTTGATCACATGACGTACTGCAAGCCAATAGGCAGACTTTTAAAGTGGCAGTGCATGATAACAAAGTGCAAACACTTGCGCCGCACATAACGTGTAATAGGGCAATTAGCCCCAAAATGCATATTTCACGAATTTAATTAAGAATGGTGAGAATAATAACGATGCTTAGAGCGCAATCGTAAGACACTGTTTAAATGTTTTTCTGCTTATAAAGACATAGGCACAGTTACAAATGTCATTGAATAAAGTTTTATTCAAATGAATGTATAAACTACATATCCCAGCATGCACTACCAATAACTAAATTGTATAAATATAGAAAGTGAAAAGGGACAATTGTAGGACACAGCCGTGAGAAGGAACGTTATGTTCGAAACGCGTTGGCCATCACAGTGTGTTTAATAAACTAAATTCGACTTACCAAGCGGAGTGCCAGAATATTTTCTTTGAGTGGAATATTTACGAGACCCTGTCCTGGTCTCGATCCTGGCACCAACTCTGGGTGCTCCCTCTGCGACAGGACAACTCGTATTGTGATATATATATATATATATATATATATAGAGAGAGAGAGAAAATTGCCACACCGCAAGCTGCCGCTGCTGGTTTATAAGAAATGATGAGGAGTAGACCCTTTAAATTGCTGGTGCAGAAGTGTTATTTATTTAATGCGTGCCAGCGCATCCGCCATGACGCGTTTAGCCTCAGGTAGAGGCTTTATCACATGACGTACTGCAAGCCAATAGGCAGACTTTTAAAGTGGCAGTGCATGATAACAAAGTGCAAACATAGAAGAAATACTGTGCAAATTGCTTAATTGGAACAATAAATAAATAAATAAATATTGTACCCATTTGTTAAAAACAGCCTGAATATATATAACAATAAACCTAAAAAATAATGACAATGTAATAGGTTATGTTAAAAAGTAAGGAAACTGTTATTTGTGCTGTGTTGATTTACATTACAATCAATTCAAGAAGACAGTGTGTATAAGCAATTCATTAAAGACATAGTGGCTACCATTAAAAATGGAAACTTTCAAGTTTACCCTTACGTTATTTTGTGTAGGTCTAAACTCACACGCCCTAGGTCCTCTATCTCTTAAAGAGAAACGGCTGCTTGCACAGTGTAAAAATTTCATATCCATCTCATCGTTATCAAAAGCATTTTTCACTTGATTTGTCTTCAAAAGAATAAAGCCCATGTGAGCCCTCCGCTAGGTATATGTCTGCCCCATTGGTTAAAGTGCTAGTAGTGATGTGCAAAGTGCAAAAACGTGCAAAAGTGCAAGACAAACAGATCATTGTAAAATCGAAATACCAGTATTACTTAATATCTTTCAGCCACATATCTGTTATTAAAAACTAACTAAAAACAATCAGTTAATATCAATATCCCGACAGGCTATGTACTGCTCAGGAATCCTAGATACAGGTGTAAAGATCCTCTCTATCATTCAATCCATTAGGATTCTTTGTGTTCAGATCCAGTATATATCTAGTTTCGAGGAGCCGGAGTTTGGCCTCTCATTCCCCTCCTCTCCTAGAGGCTACTACAGTGTCAAATTCAATGACATAGTACTGGAGCTGCCCAGGACTCCCTGATTGTTTTACTTCAAAATGCCTGGCAACCGGATAGGTTTGGTCGTGCCCCACAATAGCTTGTATGTGCTGGAGTATCCGCTTGTGGGCGGGTAGTCGGGTACTACCAACATATCTCAACCCACACGGAGACACTCCAGCACATATACGGCATAATCTGTCCTGCATGTTAACCTCTTGTTAATAGCAATGGGTTCCTGCCAAAAGGGACTGCTGTAATGTGTCCGAATGCTCCCATAGCGACAGGCCTTACACTGGGGGCATATTTTAAAACCCTTACTTAACGACAACCAGGTTGTAGACAATTGAGGCTCCAAGGTGTTCCTTACTAGCGCTTTTGCCATGGAGGGC
Source organism: Lissotriton helveticus (assembly GCF_964261635.1). NCBI lineage: Eukaryota > Metazoa > Chordata > Amphibia > Caudata > Salamandridae > Lissotriton > Lissotriton helveticus. The sequence goes on from NC_136070.1 coordinate 292,641,585, forward strand.
GATCTACGAAAAATAAGTAATGGCTTGCTTGTAACCTTCTGTCCAATAATTGGATCACTTTGGACAAGGTTCCAATTTTTGTAAAAGATCTTTCTCAATTCCCCGTGCTGGCGATTGTACGTCAATATAATGCGCGAGGGTATCTCAGGAACCTTGTCTTCAGCTAGACCTACCCTTACCTCAGTCCTTTCCTTCGGAATCATAGCCTCCTGTCTTGTAATGGACTGGGTACGTTGAATCACTTTGAGTAGGCTACTGTTTGAATAGCCCCTGGCTAATAAGCGCAGCCTACTTGCCTCTTGTGCAGCTGCGCATTCTACCTCAGTGCTGCAAATTCTTCTGATCCGAAGCATTTCCCCAAAGGGGATGCTCCGGATCAGATGTGTCGGATGGTGACTAGTGGCATGTAATACTGTGTTGCCAGCACTGGGTTTTCTATACAGCCTGGTTGCAAGGTTATCATTCTCAACATAAACCTCTACATCTAAGAAACACAGCGACTTGGAACTAATGTTAGAAGTAAAATTCAGATTAATGCTGTTCTTATTATTTTACCTCTACAAAAGCCATGGCACTCTCTGAGGTGCCCCTCCAAACAAGGACCAAATCATCAATATACCTCAGGTACAGTAAAATGTTGTTGGTAGCAATTTCCTGGTGTTGGCCAAAGAGGACCTGCTCCTCCCACAGCCTAACATGCAAGCACGCGTAGCTAGGGGAGAAGCAGGCCCCCATCGCCACACCTTTGACCTGCTGGTAGATGGCACAGTTGAAGATGAAAAAGTTTTGTTCCAGACACATCTGTGTCATATTCAGTAGCATCTTGTTATGAGCCACTAAATTGGAGGGGCGTTTGTTGAGATAGAATTCCATGGCTCTCAGTCCATCGCAGTATATTATGGAGGTATAGAGAGCAGAGACATCAAGAGTCATTAGCAGCATGTCTGGACCCCAGGAAAATCGTTCCACTTTGCGCAAGAAATCAAAAGAGTCCTTAACATATGAATCCAAAGACTTAACTGAATCTTAAAGGAAAAAATCAATGTATTTGGATACATTTTCCGTCGATCTGTCAATAGCAGAGATGATGGGCCGACCAGGTGGTATGTCGGCCCCCTTGAGAATCTTGGGAATTAAGTAGATGGATGGGATCACAGGATGGTCCTTTTTCAAATAGCGAAACTCAACCTCCGAAAGAAGACTCGCACTTCTCCATGCCTGTAGTTTCTGATATTGATCCTCCCATGCCAATTTTACATTTTGAATGTTACTTCTGTGATAGCATGTAGAATCCACCAGGTGGTCTTCTGCCTCTTTCAGATACATTTGGCAAAGCCACAGGACTACATTTCCGCCTTTATCTGCCTGCTTCACTATTATGTTGTGGTTCATTTCTAGTTTGCTGATAAGTTGTTTGTAGCATCTATTTTGTTTACTGATGCAGAATTTCTTTTTATTAGTGGCGGTATATAGTTTCTTTAAGTCCTGTACTACTATCTCCTGGTAGGTGTCCAGATTATCATGGACCATGAATGGCTGGAATGTTGATTTAGGCTTATAGGGTGTATTCTGTTGACTACTTGAGACATGGATCATACTACTTCCAGTTTGACCGGACATTTGTTCCTTTTGTAGTGCCCAAATTTCCTCAAAGGTGTTTTGATCTTCACTATCTGCCATCGTTGGACTATGTGTAACTTCAAGTAGATTTTTCTTTTTCGGTTGTGATTAGAAGAATTTGCTTAATTTCAATTTGCGGGTGAACCTGTAGATATCCATCCTTGTATCTGCATAGTTCATATTGCAGGGTGGACAATATGATAGCCCCAAATTAAGGACCGCCGTCTCTCCTGCAGTTAATTTAAGGTCTGTAAGATTGATTACTGATTTTGATTCGGTTTTTTCGCCATCTTTCTTTGAAACCGATTCCAATGACCTTGTTTCACCGGCTTTCCCCGTTTGTATTTGCGGGCGTGGCATTTCCTCCGCTCGCTCCATTTGAAGTTAGCCCTTTGTCTTTTACTCCGGTGGGTTTGTGAGACCTCAAAGTTTCTCGGCGATCCTGGCACAAGCAGTTGACTTCTTGCGCTAGGGATAGCTTTGTAAACCCCAGGTTCGAATCTCTGATTGGGTCCACTTCCGGATCACTTTCCGCAGCCCAGCTGAGGTCTGAAAATTAGGCTGATGGAACCACTATTTCACTGGTTGTACTCTGGGCAGTTTTATTACCTCGTGCCCTAGCTTTGACAGCCTCATAACGTCGGGCAAATGTGAAGACTTGTCCGTTCTGGTAATCCAAACGGTCTCCTTCAAATTTGAAAGCTTTTCTCTTTGTTATGACTTCCTCCTCTTTGTTAAGTCTGCTCATCATGTCGGACCTCATTTTGGAAATCGGATCAGGGATTTGTAATTTGGATAACTCTTGCTCCAGGATGTTGATTTCTTCTTGTAATTTAATGCAGTCCCGCTCCGCATATTTGACCAAAATATGGAGTAGTTTGCCTGAAAACTCCAGATTAGACTCCGCCCACTCTGATAACATGGTAGGGTCCGGGTTGTCATATCTCAGGGCTATCGTGATTCGTAATCCCCTTGGCACATGTCCAACTTCCAGGTAACGTGAGAGAGACCGGTGCTCCCACCACTTGGATTGTTCCGAGCGCATTAGTCGCGCCAACTTCCTGAACAAATCCCTCGTGGTGGGGCTACCGGTCTCGTGGCTTACTGGTGTGGTGTTCAATGATCCCCCAGCCGGCGAATCCAAAAACATGCAGTCTGCTGCCTCCGCTCGTCTCCGCAGTCCGTCGGCGGACATTTTTGTGATTTCAATGCATTTTTAAGAAACGGCTATCAAGGCTTTTAAAAAATGTCCAGCCTGATACCGCGCACTCTCCCCACTGTGAATTCCGTAAGTCCTACCTGGGACCAATTTCCAGGAATCACTTCCGGAGCCCCGGAACAAGAAACTCTGGCTTCCTCCTCAGGTAGTCGATGCACAGCTTCACAGGGGCTCGTTGCGGCTTCCTCCTCACCGGAGATAGTGTTTGCAATCCGGAACAAGTCCGAATCAGCTGCTTCCTGCCGCTTCGCCCAAAGAGGGGAGGGGTCTCACTCGTACCATGAAAGCCTTGGGTTCCACGATATTGAAAAAATCGCCACACTGCGAGCTGCCGCGGCTGGTTGATGAGAAATGATGAGAAGTAGACCCTTTTAATTGCTGGTGCAGAAGTGTTATTTATTTAATTCGTGCCAGCGCGTCCGCCATGACGCGTTTCGCGTCAGGTAGAGGCTTGATCACATGACGTACTGCAAGCCAATAGGCAGACTTTTAAAGTGGCAGTGCATGATAACAAAGTGCAAACATAGAAGAAATACTGTGCAAATTGCTTAATTGGAACAATAAATAAATAAATAAATATTGTACCCATTTGTTACAAACAGCCTGTATATATATAACAATAAACCTAAAAAATAATGACAATGTAATAGGTTATGTTAAAAAATAAGGAAACTGTTATTTGTGCTGTGTTGATTTCCATTACAATCAATTCAAGAAGACAGCGTGTATAAGCAATTCATTAAAGCCATAGTGGCTACCATTAAAAATGGAAACTTTCAAGTTTACCCTTACGTTATTTTGTGTAGGGCTAAACTCACACGCCATAGGTCCTCTATGTCTTAAAGGGAAACGGCTGCTTGCACAGTGTAAAAATGTCATATCCCTCTCATCGTTATCAAAAGCATTTTTCACTTGATTTGTCTCCAAAAGAATAAAGCCCATGTGGGCCCTCCACTAGGTATATGTATATATATATATATATTTATATATTCACAATACACAAACTCCTGCCACTTCCCACACGGCGAAGAAGGAGAGACGGACCTCTGCATGCAGGCAAGATGTTTTATTTAACCCAGTTTCTTCAGCATGCAAGGATGACGCTTTTCGTGCTCGAGAGCCCTTGTTCACATAAAGACTGTGTATATGCCAGTTATTTTTAAATGTTGCTACAAACCCGCCCCGATCACATGCTCCAGTCACCTGATAATAGAGCTAAACATCAGACTGCATGACAATTCATTCTGTGCATTGTTTCCAATTGGAGTACATGTTGAATGTAAGTTGTTTAGAATGATTGATAAAATTAGTCTTTCAGAAAATATCACTGATTAAATACATTATATGCAATAAAAGCTGGGAACGTTTGATTAAAAAATTATTACAATCAAACATCATTGGCTTTGTCGTATGATGACTCATAAATTGCATAGCCTCCCAAAAAATTACCCTATTTGACAAACTCCCACAATATAATGGCAAAGGAGTCATATAACAACAATATATATATATATAGATATATACATATCTATATATATATATATTCACTGAAAAAACCATAGGTTATAGACCATATATAGTTAGGAATTAGCATTTAGAAAACCTTCTTTTACTCACACAAAACCATTGAAATTCCATATATAGTTAGTTGCACTAACTATATATCGCGCACCCGCAATCCACTGCTGATGATGTCACATATTACATCATTCATGACATGGTCAGTGACATCACTGATGACATCTCAAATGACATCACTGATGACATCACTGATGACATCTCATTTGACATCAATGACCACATCACTGATGATATCATTCATGTGACAATACAATGCATCTCCTCACATTTTAATATAACCTCTGTTTCACCCAGTGTTAAATACAGAGTATAATTTTTGAAACCATTGACACACCAATACTAGTTACTACATACGCACTCACTGATTCCTATGTCTACACACACATTCACTCATTCACCCATACAATCATTCATACATACAATCACTCATCTTTACAACACTATCACATGCACTCATACACCTATACAGACACTCACAGTCTGCCACTCATCCATGGAGTTACTCACACACCTAGTCAGTCCTGTAAAGAATCAATGACACTTCCATTTTCTTGTCTATACAGTTAAACATAGAGCACCTTACATTTTCAAACATATACTAACACATACTTACCTTCTTATACAATCATTGATACAAGTACACATTGATCTGCACAGAGTCACACACCTCCCAGCCAGCCACACACACACTCAGTCTCCCATACAAATACTTGGACAATCAATCAGTAACCCATATAGTTAATCATATAGCTACTGATCAACACATGCAGCAGTTTACAGAACAGACATAATGATGCACAAATTAAGACAGTTTAGTCACTAACCCATGCACTCAGTGAGACACATTTAATCACTCACTCATACATTCAGTCATGCACCTACTAAATCCTTTGTCCAGACACTTATACTTCCACTCATTCTTCAATATGTAAGACACAGTTTAACTTTACAGAAACATACAGTCACTGGATGTTGTCATCAGTGATGTCATCAGTGATGTCATCAGTGATGTCATTTGAGATGTCATCAGTGATGTCATCAGTGATGTCACTGACCATGTCATGAATGATGTAATATGTGACATCATCAGCAGTGGATTGCGGGTGCGCGATATATAGTTAGTGCAACTAACTATATATGGAATTTCAATGGTTTTGTGTGAGTAAAAGAAGGTTTTCTAAATGCTAATTCCCAACTATATATGGTCTATAACCTATGGTTTTTTCAGTGAATTTTCAAGGTTTTGTAAATGCTAATTCCTAACTATATATGGTCTATAACCTATGGTTTTTTCAGTGAATTTCATTGGTTTTTTAACAGCTAATATCTGTAGCTGTAAAATGTATTCTTCTTTAAATCCCCAAAAATATTTTATATGTTTATGAATAATTTTTTTTTTAAATATTTTTTTTTCTTCGTTCCCGCTTCGCGAATCGGGAAGCTTCCCGTTAGCTGACCTTGATGCCGCGAACTAGACCGCGAGCCGGTAAACGTTTCTTTACCGCAACTGCCGCGTTAGAAAACAACATCGTGACGCCTCCCGTCCGCATGACGTTTCACGTTGTCGCGTGATACGTCATATGACGTGCTACGTTAGCGAACTGGTACGCGAAGCGAGTCGCAAAGCGCAGGTTTCTGGAAGCAAACCGGGAGGCCCTGCAAAGCGCTTAACGTAAACACAGCAGGTCATGTGACTTGGTAATAACACTTTTCATTGGTTCATTTCACTTTTGGTTTCCTAATGACGTAAGACTAGGTCATATAATCTAAAATGAACACTTTTCATTGGTTGAGAACTCTTGTTTTTCCCAAATGATGAAAATCCCTCCTTCTTTCCTCACTCTGACTTTCATCATTGTGAGAGAAAGACCCTTTGTTACCAGTGAGCAATGGCTTCTTTAGTAGCTTCAGCTGGTGCTTCCCCACCACCTCCACCACATCCAAGGAAGAGTGGACCACCTGCTCAAGTTATAATTCAACAAGAAGAGGAAGAAGAGGAACAGGACGACGAGCACGAAGAGAGGCAGTTTTTGCCTGAGGAGCCCAGGACGTCTCACCGGAAAGAAAACTTCATTTGGCAATTTTTTTAAATTCCCAAAGGTCAGAAAAAAGTAAATGCAAGATACGTAACTTGCCTTATATGTCAAGATAGACTGTCCAGAGGGACCGAGAAAAAATACAGTTTCGGAAACTACACAATGCATCGCCATATGACTAGGTGGCATCCTAACAACTACAGTGCTGCACAGTTTCGGAACGACCTAGATAATCTCCCTATTATGGCCAGAAGATCTGTTGTACCAGAAGTAACGGGACCAGAGGGCAGGGAGACGGTGCCAAATATACAAATGAGATTTGGTGAAGTAAAACACGTCTGCGTACATTGCAATGGATTCATTTGCTACGGAGAAAGAAGCATCACTCTGATCAACAGAGCTATTGACTATCATATGCAAGTTTGTACGAAACGCCCAAAATAATAAATACTTTTTTTTTGTTTTGTTGCTCCTGTTGAGCCCTTTACAATGAATCGTTTTCATTGCCCCCTCCAAGAAAAACCCCCAAAAATATAAAACTGCTCAGAAAAATTCAAAAAAAGTAAAAAAATGTTCGGAAAAATAATAAAAAAAATATAAAACAACAAAAACAATAAAAAAAAAAAGTTCTTTTCAGAACTACCTCCCCGTTATTAAAAAATTGGTACAATATTTGGAACTGTGCCAACCTCTATTTCTCGTAGTTCGCTTCCCAGTTCGCTCGCCGGTACGCGAACCGGAAGTGAACCAAAAATTTTTTTTTAAAAAAAGAACAGTAAGTATAAGGGAAGGAAACAGACACTTATGTTAAAAGAAAGACAGCTATAAGGGAGTAAACTAGAGATACTATTACCCGTAATCCACTGCTGATGATGTCACATATTACATCATTCATGACATGCTCAGTGACATCATCAGCAGAGGATTGCGGGTTTTTTGGCAACGTGCCTTATCCACGGTTTAATAACGCTGCCTTTTGCTTTATATAAGTTTTCAAATTGTATGAAATATATACCAATAGGTCGTTATGAACCTTTAGGTAGTGCTTTTCTTCATGAGGTCTGGTCGCTTCCATACACATACAGATGTTTCAAAGATGATCAAGAAGTTTATCTGAATGGAGAGGAATGCACTGAGACGCCACATCATTCACTAATGTGTAGGCACATACAGTTACACGGTTCATGCAACAAACACCGACCAAATATGGCTTGCGTGTTGCAAGGCACGCCAGTTCCTGCTATCATCCCCACGTTCAAGTTGTTGGAAAATGGTAGTTATTTGATGCTCAATAATGAAGATTGTTCTGGGTTAATTAAAAGTATTCCTTTTATCGTAACAGTAAGTGAACGGGTTATTTGCTGCAGAAATGTTCTATTTCCTCCCACACATGAACATAGGGAGTTTTCAATCTCGCCACAAATACCAACCTTGGGAGCAGATTTCAACGGCATGGCAAGAATAAGAGCTCTTTTGTCTCAGAGAGAGGTGGCCTTGAGTTCGGCCCGTGAAACTTTCGTGCTTCACATAGCGAACACCCGTACAGAGGTACAGACCCTTTTCAATACAGATTTGCCTTTCCATTTCAGCAAGATGGTTCGGACTATCTTTACCGCGTCCTCCACAAAGGACGCGGAGTTGTTACCAGTGGTCTCGTGACTTCATTTGAGAAAATCTTTGGAGTCATCCCTGCTTTCTTTCATTCTATTTTTTCCACTCTGCTTCGTGGATTCCCATTTTTACTTGCATTACCGGCGGACGCTCTTGTGCTTTTTTACATTTTTAAATATGGATGTCCCTCCTGTGCAAGCTCCCGCCCTGCAGCTGCTGACACTGTTCCGCAATCGCATGCTAGAATATTATGGCACAATGCCGTTGGCGATATTAAGCACGGCATATGGATTATCTTTTCGATTCTCCTACTTCACCTGTGTCCAGCCTGTATTTCACTGCCTGACCTGTGATTTCGATTGGGCCATTGATTTGTGTCTCTGCGGACCGGTTTCTCCTGACGTCGACTTTAATCAGCTGATGACTCCTATCATTACTCACGAGTTGGTTTGTCCTGGCGAAAGGATTATGGCTGTGGCATTGATGCATGGACTAATTGGTCCCTGGAATTTACTGGCGGCAACACAGTCTTTCTTGGAACAGAGCTTTCTTGAAAACCCACCGAGCTGTCCTCTGATGGTGATAGAGGATCCGGTGCTGGGAGAGCACGTATGTTCTTTTCCGCTTTTAAATTGGATGGCTGAACTCTTTTCGGATGAAGACGGTGACTTCCTATTGGAGGCTGTTGCAGCTTATTTTGCATACACAGTTATGTCATAGACCTTTTTCATGTTTGATATGCTGAGTACTAGCATTTCATTGACAATTCATTGACTTATTTGTCAAGTTTTTATTATTTAGCTTGCCTATTGGCTTAAGACTCGATAAAGTACTTGGCTGTTTTATTTTTCTTTAGCATTAAATTTTCCTAGTTTTTAATGCTTTACCTTGCGGACCGTCCACATATAAACTTGCAATCTGCTCTCATGAGATGGCACTTCTATTATCTTATTCAGTTCGTTTCCGGATCATGGGGAAGTGTCATCTAGGTCCTGGATATCTTTACACCGTGTTAAGTTAGCATGGGCTCATTACCAGTTTAAACGCCATTTTTCCTTTTTTGCAACTTCTGCACACGACACTTAGTTGTTGCTTTAGCTTTCAACCTAGTAGTTCATCGTGGTTTACATGAGAATAATATGTTATTGCTCTACTATCTGCTTTGCTTGTTAAACTATATCTGTACAGCGAGTGCTGAAGTTTCAAGAACAACACGATACAGAATTGTTATGAGGTCTGATCTCCACGACTTCATACTCATAACATAAGTGCAACTTCTGCCAATTCTGGGCATGAGGCGGGTTTTATATTGCTTTGCCTAACACACATACACAACAGTTGATGCGGTTCACATGAAGAGAGAGCTGGTGTATGCTGATGTGATTCCTTCAAATCTAAGACACTAAAGTATGGGCACGCCCTAAACCAACACAAAGAGACCTTCTTAGCAAATAATATAATATGTGTATTAGGGAGGGTGAGATATAAGCAGCCGCGGGCCGTGGAGGGAGTTACGGTGGGGCAGGGAGGCGGGGAGGGGGAGGGGTAGGGTGGAGCCCTCTCCACCCTCCCCCTCCCCCTCCCCGCCTCCCTGCCCCACCGTAACTCCCTCCACGGCCCGCGGCTGCTTATAAGTGTTGCTAACTCTTATTCATTTACAGCATGTTAACATACTGTCACCATTCGCTTTTTATGTACTAGTAACTATGCTGGTAATTTTGCTACTGATAATATGTGTACTTGTATTATCTAAGATACTACGCCTGAGAAGACGGCATTAGTAAATAAACATTTCAAATACACATGTGTTCTTCTTAACTCCATGTTCTGGTTTCTAAGAAATATATAACGACCGACTGTTCATGAGTTCCACGTATCCTGAGGTACTATAAGTTCATATTCTGGATTGTCTAAACATTGAGAGTTTGTTATATCCAATGTGACACTGTACCTAGCTTGCTAAAGGGTTTTTGATTACTAAGGTGAGTTTTGGGACACCCTAATTCGCCGAGGTTCCAATCCTCTGTCCACAGTTCTGTGTGAGAACAGAAACCCTGCGACAGGGGCACCCCCGACCCTTGCTGGAGCTTCATCACACTTGCGATACAACTCCAGCAATGCGCCACCTTTACGGCACAGATACATCACGCATCTGTGCTGTTTTTGCCCCATGATGCGCCGCATTGTAAATGCAGCACACCATAGGTGACGGAACAGCGGCACAGAATGACTAACACATCCCTGGTGATGATGCGCCAGTCATCATAAATCTATCCCTATGCTTCTTATCTTGTTAGAGATGAACCGCCATATGTATCATCAAAGTTTTTTGCATTTCCTAAATAGCGAACTTTAAGGAATAAATAGCGATTCTTTACCATTCCTAGTTTGCGATGAGCTATTTGCTAATTACAAATTACCCATTCATTTCCTTCATTTCCATAGGGCGGTTGGACTCACCTTTAGCTCGAACGGCTGAATGGATTTCCACGAAACTTGGCAAAATTGTAGGGACTGGTAGCCCGATGTGCCTTTGCTATGTCTCAAGATATATGCTCCAGTGGTTTTTACGAAAATTAACTTTGAAAAATATATATTGGGCTACATTGGCCTATATATATGTTGGAGCCCAAATGTAGCCCAATGAAGCCCAATGAAGCCCAATGTAGCCCAATGTAGCCCAAAGATGGCCGCCAGAGACAAAAAAAACAAATGTAGCCCAAATATCAGCCAGATGTAGCCCAACTATAGCCCAGTGACAGAATGACCAATCAGCTTCGCAAACCTCCGTTACGCGAAGCGGAGCGCTGTTACAGATATATATCTTTTTTTGAACGTTAATTTCTCAAAATCCACTGGAGCACATATATTGAGACCTAGCAAAGGCACATCGGGCTACCAGTCCCTAATATTTTACCAAGTTTCGTGCAAATCCATTCAGCCGTTCGATTATTATTATTATTTTTTTTTTTTGCCCCGCGGGGCCCTTTTAAAACCTCCACATCAAACCTAGGGGGTCAGCGAGGATCTACTATGCCCCCTTATGGTCATTTGCCCCTTCGCTTTGGCCTCCTCTTGTCTCTCGATCCTACCGAGAGACAAGATGGTGGCCGCTACGGACTGTTTGGAATGTTTACAGACGCCGGAGAACCAATCAGCTTCGCTTCACAAAGCTCCGTTGCGCGAAAAGTACGCGTACTGGAGCGCTGCCCGGTCCGCTGTTACAGATATATATCTTTTTTTAAACATTAATTTCTCAAAACCCACTGTAGCACATATATTGAGACCTACAAAAGGCACATCGGGCTACCAGTCCCTACAATTTTGCCAAGTTTCGTGCAAATCCATTCAGCCGTTCGGGCTAAAAGTGAGGCCAACCGCCCTATGGAAAACTCAATGTTAAAAACACGTTTTGGGACCCCCCTTTTTTCTCGGCCCCCCCTTGACGAACCCCCCCCAAATTTTTAAGGGCTGCTCGGAAACAAAATGTGCCATTTTCCTGAAAATTTCAGCCAATTCCGTCCACAAACGCCAAAGTTATTAGACATAGAATTTTCAAAAATCCCATAGAGAAAAAATCCTAACTATATATACCTACTGGCGACCGCCAGTAGGTAATATATATATATATATATATATATATATATATATATCTTCACACGCCGGTTCCTGGTTTCCCAACCTGCGAGCGCTCAGTGTGGGTGCGTACCCTACGGCGGAACCTCGCCGTTAATAATTTCTCACTCCTCCGTGATCACGAAAGTAATGGGCACACTCGCTCTGATAGCGCTCAGTGTGGGTGCGTACCCTACGGCGGAACCTCGCCGTTAATAATTTCTCACTCCTCCGTGATCACGAAAGTAATGGGCGCCCATTACTTTCGTGATCACGGAGGAGTGAGAAAATATATATATACATATATTACCTACTGGCGATAGCCAGTAGGTATATATAGTTAGGATTTTTTTCCTATGGGATTTTTGAAAATTCTATGTCGAATAACTTTGGCGTTTGAGGACAGAATTGGCTGAAATTTTCAGGAAAATGGAACATTTTGTTTCTGAGCAGCCCCTTAAAATTTGGGGGGGTTTCGTCAAGGGGGGGCCGAGAAAAAAGGGGGGTCCCAAAACGTGTTTTTCCCATGCAATTTTCCATAGGGCGGTTGGCCTCACTTTTAGCCTGAACGGCTGAATGGATTTACACCAAACTTGGCAAAATTGTAGGGACTGGTAGCCCGATGTGCCTTTGCTATGTCTCAAGATATAGGCTCCAGTGGTTTTTATGAAAATTAACTTTGAAAAATATATATTGGGCTACATTGGGCTATATATATGTTGGAGCCCAAATGTAGCCCAATGTAGCCCAATGTAGCCCAAAGATGGCCACCAGAGACAAAAAAAACAAATGTAGCCCAAATATCAGCCAGATGTAGCCCAACTATAGCCCAATGACAGAATGTCCCAGAGTGTTCTAAAGAACAACTAGAGTGCTAACAGTCCTACTTATTACAAAGGTATGGCACACCTGAAGCCATCTTGATTGGAATAAAGTGGTAACTCTTAAAACATTTAATTTAAAAATGAACAAAATGAGGGGGTTCATTTTGCCATAGAAAGTATGATTAGCGAATATATGACGAAATCCCGCATACCATCAGTCCGCAAAAAAAATCCCGCATGTACTATTAGGCCGCAAATTAAAATAACGAAAACTTTTAGAACGAATATGCCTTTAGCATACACTAAACAACTAAACTACCCTAAACCCTAAAACACTACCCCCAGCATGACCCTACACTACACAAACAGTACAACACTACCCTAAACCCTAAAACACTACCCCCAGCATGACCCTACACTACACAAACACTACAACACTACCCTAAACCCTAAAACACTACCCCCAGCATGACCCTACACTACGCAAACACTACAACACTACCCAAAACCCTAAAACACTACACCCCAGCATGACCCTACACTACGCAAACACTACAACACTACCCTAAACCCTAAAACACTACCCCCAGCATGACCCTACACTACGCAAACACTACAACACTACCCAAAACCCTAAAACACTACCCCCAGCATGACCCTACACTACACAAACACTACAACACTACCCAAAACCCTAAAACACTACCCCCCAGCATGACCCTACACTACGCAAACACTACAACACTACCCAAAACCCTAAAACACTACTCCCAGCATGACCCTACACTACACAAACACTACAACACTACCCAAAACCCTAAAACACTACCCCCAGCATGACCCTACACTACGCAAACACTACAACACTACCCAAAACCCTAAAACACTACACCCCAGCATGACCCTACACTACGCAAACACTACAACACTACCCAAAACCCTAAAACACTACACCCCAGCATGACCCTACACTACGCAAACACTACAACACTACCCAAAACCCTAAAACACTACCCCCAGCATGACCTTACACTACGCAAACACTACAACACTACCCTAAACCCTAAAATACTACACCCCAGCATGACCCTACACTACGCAAACACTACAACACTACCCAAAACCCTAAAACACTACCCCCAGCATGACCCTACACTACGCAAACACTACAACACTATCCTAAACCCTAAAACACTACACCCAGCATGACCCTACACTACGCAAACACTACAACACTACTCTAAACCCTAAAACACTAGCCCCAGCATGACCCTACACTACGCAAACACTACAACACAACCCTAAACCCTAAAACACTACCCCCAGCATGACCCTACACTACGCAAACACTACAACACTACCCTAAACCCTAAAACACTACCCCCAGCATGACCCTACACTACGCAAACACTACAACATTACCCTAAACCCTAAAACACTACCCCCAGCATGACCCTACGCTACGCAAACACTACAACACTACCCTAAACCCTAAAACACTACCCCCAGCATGACCCTACACTACGCAAACACTACAACACTACCCTAAACCCTAAAACACTACCCCCAGCATGACCCTACACTACGCAAACACTACAACACTACCCAAAACCCTAAAACACTACCCCCAGCATGACCCTACACTACGCAAACACTACAACACTACCCAAAACCCTAAAACACTACCCCCAGCATGACCCTACACTACGCAAACACTACAACACTACCCAAAACCCTAAAACACTACCCCCAGCATGACCCTACACTACGCAAACACTACAACACTACCCAAAACCCTAAAACACTACACCCCAGCATGACCCTACACTACGCAAACACTACAACACTACCCAAAACCCTAAAACACTACACCCCAGCATGACCCTACACTACGCAAACACTACAACACTACCCAAAACCCTAAAACACTACCCCCAGCATGACCCTACACTACGCAAACACTACAACACTGCCCTAAACCCTAAAATACTACCCCCCAGCATGACCCTACACTACGCAAACACTACAACACTACCCAAAACCCTAAAACACTTCCCCAGCATGACCCTACACTACGCAAACACTACAACACTACCCTAAACCCTAAAACACTAGCCCCAGCATGACCCTACACTACGCAAACACTACAACACAACCCTAAACCCTAAAACACTACCCCCAGCATGACCCTACACTACGCAAACACTACAACACAACCCTAAACCCTAAAACACTACCCCCAGTGGGTATATATAGTTAGGATTTTTACTCTATGGGATTTCTGAAAATTCTATGTCTAATAACTTTGGCGTTTGTGGACGGAATTGGCTGAAATTTTCAGGAAAATGGCACATTTTGTTTCTGAGCAGCCCCTGAAAATTTGGGGGGGTTTCGTCAAGGGGGGGGCCGAGAAAAAAGGGGGGTCCCAAAACGCGTTTTTCCCATTCATTTTTCCTTAGGGCGGTTGGACTCACTTTTAGCTCGAACGGCTGAATAGATTTACATGAAACTTGCCAAAATTGTAGATATGGTTTGCCCGACGTGCCTTTGCTATGTCTCAATATATGTGCTCCAGTGGATTTTGAGAAATTAACGTTTAAAAAAATATATATATCTGTGACAGCGCTCCGGTTAGCGCCCCGGTTCGCGTACCTGACGCGTAACGGAACTTCGCGAAGCGAAGCTGATTGGCTCTCCGGTGTCTGTCAACATTCTAAACAGTCCGGAGCGGCCGCCATCTTGTCTCTCGGTACGATCGAGAGACAAGATGTGGTGAAAAACGAAGGGGGAAATGAAGGAAAGGGGGCAAGGTAGACCACTCCTGACCCCCTAGGATTGATAAGGGGGATATTAAAGTGACCCGCGGGGCAAAAAATTAAAAAAAAAAAAAATTGCGATTTTACGCCGTAGAGGCGCGTCCCGGGCAGCTCACCGGGCAGCTCACCGGGCAGCTCACCGGGCAGCTAACCGGCAGCGTAGCTGTCAACATTGTAAACAGTCCGGAGCGGCCGCCATCTTGTCTCTCGGTAGGTTCGAGAGACAAGATGTGGTGAAAAAAGAAGGGGGAAATGAAGGAAAGGGGGCAAGGTAAACCCCTCCTGACCCCCTAGGATTGATGAGGGGGATATTAAAGTCCCCCGCGATTTTTCGCGGTAGAGGCGCTTCCCGGTACGCGAACCGGGCAGCTAACCGGCAGCGTAGCGGGAGTCCGCCATCTTGTGTTTTTGGAGCGTCCGGTTCGCGTACCGGGTAGCGTCCCGGTAAGCGTAACAAGGGGAAAACCAAGAGAAACAGTAAAAAAAAAAATAAGGGAATAGATTTCAAGCAAACTTGGCAAAATTGTAGGGACTGTTTGTTTGATGTGCCTTTGCAAGGCCTCAAGATATGTGCACGTGTGGATTTTGTCTAATTAAGGTTAAAAAAAATATATATATCTGTAAGCGTGCTCCGGCACGCTTACGTTACGGGTTTTGTTTGCGCTGCAGAGCCGATACGTCACGGTTATGCGACGCGTCATGAGGCGTCTCACGTGGCTACGTGATACGTCACGTAATAAAGAATATATTTTACAGCTATAGATATTAGCTTTTAAAAAAACAATGAAATTCACTGAAAAAACCATAGGTTATAGACCATATATAGTTAGGAATTTGCATTTACAAAACCTTGAAAATTCACTGAAAAAACCATAGGTTAGAGACCTTATATAGTTAGCTGGACATTTTATTGACATAAAACCAATGAAATTCCATATATAGTTAGTTGCACTAACTATATATCGCGCACCCGCAATCCACTGCTGATGATGTCACATATTACATCATTCATGACATGGTCAGTGACATCACTGATGACATCATGACACACCAATACCAGTTACTACATACGCACTCACTGATTCCTACGTCTACACACACATTCACTCATTCACCCATACAATCACTCATACATACAGTCACTCATTATTACAACACTATCATATGCACTCATACACCTATGCAGACACTCACACACTGCCACTCATCCATGGAGTTACTCACACACCTAGTCAGTCCTGTAAAGAATCAATCACACTTCCATTTCCTCATCTATACAGTTAAACACAGAACACCATACTTCAGTGACATCACTGATGACATCACTGATGACATCTCAAATGACATCACTGATGACATCTCAAATGACATCACTGATGACATCATGACACACCAATACCAGTTACTACATACGCACTCACTGATTCCTACGTCTACACACACATTCACTCATTCACCCATACAATCACTCATACATACAGTCACTCATTATTACAACACTATCATATGCACTCATACACCTAGTCAGTCCTGTGAAGAATCAATCACACTTCGATTTCCTCATCTATACAGTTAAACACAGAACACCATACTTTTCACACATATACTAACACATACTTACTCTCTTATACAATCACTGATACAAGTACACATTGATATGCACAGAGTCACACACCTCCCAGCCAGCCACACACACACTCAGTCTTCCATACATCCACTCATTCTTCAATATGTAAAACATATTTAAACTTTACAAAAACACACAGACACTAGATGATGTCATCAGTGATGTCATTTGAGATGTCATCAGTGATGTCATTTGAGA
The DNA here is from genome assembly GCF_964261635.1 of Lissotriton helveticus. Taxonomy (NCBI): domain Eukaryota; kingdom Metazoa; phylum Chordata; class Amphibia; order Caudata; family Salamandridae; genus Lissotriton; species Lissotriton helveticus. The sequence continues at coordinate 292,658,732 of NC_136070.1, forward strand.
TGTCATCTGAGATGTCATCAGTGATGTCATCAGTGATGTCACTGACCATGTCATGAATGATGTAATATGTGACATCATCAGCAGTGGATTGCGGGTGCGCGATATATAGTTAGTGCAACTAACTATATATGGAATTTCATTGGTTTTATGTCAATAAAATGTCCAGCTAACTATATATGGTCTCTAACCTATGGTTTTTTCAGTGAATATATATATATATATATATATATATATATATATATATATATATATATATATTACCTACTGGCGGTCGCCAGTAGGTATATATAGTTAGGATTTTTTCTCTATGGGTTTTTTGAAAATTCTATGTCTAATAACTTTGGCGTTTGTGGACGGAATTGGCTGAAATTTTCAGGAAAATGGCACATTTTGTTTCTGAGCAGCCCCTGAAAATTGGGGGGGGGTTCGTCCAGGGGGGGTCGAGAAAAAAGGGGGGTCCCAAAACGTGTTTTTAACATTGAGTTTTCCATAGGGCGGTTGGCCTCACTTTTAGCCCGAACGGCTGAATGGATTTGCACGAAACTTGGCAAAATTGTAGGGACTGGTAGCCCGATGTGCCTTTTGAAGGTCTAAATATATGTGCTACAGTGGATTTTGAGAAATTAACGTTTAAAAAAAGATATATATCTGTAACAGCGGACCGGGCAGCGCTCCAGGACGCGTACGCAACGGAGCTTTGTGAAGCGAAGCTGATTGGTTCTCCGGCGTCTGTCAACATTCCAAACAGTCCGTAGCGGCCGCCATCTTGTCTCTCGGTAGGATCGAGAGACAAGAGGAGGCCAAAGCGAAGGGGCAAATGACCATAAGGGGGAATAGTAGATCCTCGCTGACCCCCTAGGTTTGATGTGGAGGTTTTAAAAGGGCCCCGCGGGGCAAAAAAAATAAATAATAATAATAATCGAACGGCTGAATGGATTTGCACGAAACTTGGCAAAATTGTAGGGACTGGTAGCCCGATGTGCCTTTGCTAGGTCTCAATATATATGCTTCAGTGGATTTTGAGAAATTAACGTTCAAAAAAAGATATATATCTGTAACAGCGCACCGCTTCGCGTACTTTTCGCGTTACGGAGCTTTGCGAAGCGAAGCTGATTGGCTCTCCGGTGTCTGTAAACATTCCAAACAGTACGTAGCGGCCGCCATCTTGTCTCTCGGTAGGATCGAGAGACAAGAGGAGGCCAAAGCGAAGGGGCAAATGACCATAAGGGGGCATAGTAGATCCTCGCTGACCCCCTAGGTTTGATGTGGAGGTTTTAAAAGGGCCCCGCGGGGCAAAAAAAAAAAATAATATTAATAATCGAACGGCTGAATGGATTTGCACGAAACTTGGTAAAATATTAGGGACTGGTAGCCCGATGTGCCTTTGCTAGGTCTCAATATATGTGCTTCAGTGCATTTTGAGAAATTAACGTTCAAAAACAAGATATATATCTGTAACAGCGCTCCGCTTCGCGGAGATAAAATTATATCTGTATTACCTAGCTGTTGCTAACACCAGTTAGCGACGGCTAGTAGGAGATAGCGACCATCTTGGGCCCCACTTTGCATGTGAGTGATATTTATCACTAATGACATGCAAAGTGGGCATGCCAAGATGTTAGCGACTGGAAACAGTCGCTAACATCGCTATCTCCTATTATCAACTTTTGGAAATATTCGAGATAAGCGCGAATATCTCCAAAAAGTAACAGCTGCCCTGAGCAGTTCTTAGCCATGTTATCCAATGGGAGGTGGATAACATGGCTAAGAGCATTAGCTCGGTAATGCATGAATATCGCTGAGTTTTCAGCGATATTAATGCATTGCGGTCGTTTTTTATCGTATTTGCGATAAACCTTGATAATAGCAAGGTTTATCTGCGATAATTTCTGACGGTAAAAAAATCTTTGCAATGCATCGTTAGGGATAAATATCGCTTAACTTTGGTAATATGCCCCAACGTCTGTTAACGTTCGATTCGAAGGAAATCAGGAAGTGTTGAAAAACATTGTCTGCGCCATCTTGTCTTTTTTCAAATGCCACACTTTTGTCGTGCACGGCAGCCATTTTAGATGCCTTGACCAGACCCACTCTGTGCACGCTGTCGATCCTTAGCATGGCTCCCCACCCTCGCAAGCATCTCACCCAGGCAGTGGTCACCCCCGCTCTCTGTCTTATGCATGGGTAATAAACCTCCCCCCCATCTGCGCTGCTCTTCCCTGAGAATCACACCCTGTGCCCGCCCGACACCTCCCTTTCGCCCTATTCACTACCGCACCCTCTGACACTTCTTTTCCTCTGTGTCCGATTGTCCAGGCCGGTCCTAGGCTATCAGCTAGCCCTGCAGATGTAGTTTATGGCCACAGCTGTAAAGAATCACCCCTCCTCAAAGGAGTTATAGTAGATCAAGGCCCACACTCGATGAGATCCGTCACAGCAGAAGCGTTGCTATTATCTGAAAACCATCCTGTATTGTGATTGGGGAGGGGACCGAGCGTGAAGCGGAAGATTCCAGGGATGACTCTTTGTATATGAAAGTTTTTACAATTATGTGTCACATTAAAAATATATAGCACTCCGACAAAGTAGTAAGATTATAAAACTTTAATAATTTATAAATATACACAAGAAAACAAAAATAGTAATAACATATAAACATTTTTAGGGAAAAACAACGAAGTAGCGGTCGGCTGTGCGAATAGTCCCAACGCAGCACAACGTCCAGATTTCCGGCGTGGGGCGTCGCGGGGGGTGGGTCATCAGTAGCAAACTGTTGTGCGAATAGTTCCAAGGCAGCAGAACGCGCCGAAATCTAGATGACACGAAAGTGATGTCTAGTAAGTTGCCACCCAGCAAATAACGGCGTGGGGCGTCGCGGGGGGTGGGTCATCAGTAGCAAACTGTTGTGCGAATAGTTCCAAGGCAGCAGAACGATGGCACCAAGGTGATGTCCAGTAAGTTGCCGCACTGGTTTTGGTATCCTACAATGCTGCTCCGAATAACGGCGTGGGGCGCCCCGGGGGAGGCGGCGTGAACGGGCCTCTCCAGGTGGAGTGTCATCTGTTGTAGTGGGGCGCCCCTTTACCGTTTCAGTTGCCATTCTGTCCGTTTTTGGTCCACTGTGTCAAAAGCCGCAATTCAGCTGAGTTGCGCCCACTCTTGCGGTGCAGCGATAGGCGGCTGTCACAGGACTCTCAAAATGGCGGCAGGCTCTTTCCTTTTTGGGCCTGGTCCACTGAAATGGCCCTGGGACACCTTGGAAATCGGACGCTTGTCTGCTAGGTCTTGGACCCCATTCTCGAAAGCGTCCCCTCCGCCTTGAGAATTCATCAAAAGTTTTGGGGGCCCCGACTCCTGCAGGCTTCTGGTGGGGAGCGGCTGCCATGATTGCTCGCGGAATGACCACGACGGAGCTACGAGATGGTGGTGCTCTCATGCTGACGCCAGTTTAGTCTGAAACATCCAGAAACAAGGTGGGGCTTTCATCGTTTGGGAAAAAAAAAAAGTTTTCATCCAATGAAAAGTGTTGTTTTTAGGTCATATGATCAAGCCTTCCATCATTAGGAAACCAAAAGTAAAATGAACCAATGAAAAGTTTTATAAACAAGTCACATGACCTGTTATGCGGCATAGGGTATAAAATGCGTAGAAAATACATTGGCACGTGAGGCGGCGTCAGTAGCGGACCGATGTGCGAATAGGCCGAAGGCAATACAACGCGCCAAGATCCGGATGGCACCGAGGTGGTGTCTAGTAAGTTGCCGCACTGGTGTGGCCATCCAACAATGCTGAAAGTCGGCGTGGGGTGCCCCGTTGGCCTGTGAGATGGCGTCAGTAGCGGACCGATGTGCGAATAGGCCGAAGGCAGCACAACGCGCCAAGATCCGGATGGCACCGAGGTGGTGTCTAGTAAGTTGTCGCACTTCTGTGGCCATCCTACAATGTTGAAAGTCGGCGTGGGGCGCCCCGTTGGCCTGTGAGATGGCGTCAGTAGCGGACCGATGTGCGAATGGGGCCAAAGGCAGCGCAACAATATTTTCTGACTGACACCACAAGGCGCTGAGATGCCAAGATCCGGATGGCACCGAGGTGATGTCTAAGTTGCGGACTGATGTGCGAATGGGGCCAAAGGCAGCGTAACAATATTTTTTGTATGGAAGATACCACTAGGCGTTGAGATGCCAAGATTCGGATGGCACCGAGGTGATGTCTAGCAAGTTGCTGTACTGGTGTGGTCATCCTACAATGCTGAAACTCGGCGTGGGTTGCCCCATTAGCCTGTGAGATGGCGTCAGTAGCGGACCGATGTGCGAATAGGCCGAAGGCAGCACAACGCGCCAAGATCCGGATGTCACCGTGGTGGTTTCATAGTTGAGAGGCACTTCATCTGCAGTGGGGCGCCGAGATCCGGATGGCACCGAGGTGATGTCTAGCAAGTTGCTGTACTGGTGTGGTCATTCTACAATGCTGAAAGTCGGCGTGGGGTGCCCCATTAGCCTGTGAGATGGCGTCAGTAGCGGACTGATGTGCGAATGGGGCCAAAGGCAGCGCAACAATATTTTCTGAAGAGAAGACACCAAAAGGTGCTGACATTCCAAGATCCGGATGGCACCGAGGTGGTGTCTAGCAAGCTATGCAGTTGAGTTGTGTGCGCACTTGCGGCGAATAGGTCGAAGGCAGCATAACAATGTTTTTTGAATAGAAGACACCACAAGGCGTTGAGATTCGGTTACCACCGAGGTGATGTCTAGCAAGTTGCCGCACTGGTGTGGCCATCCTACAATACTGCTCCGAATAACGGCGTGGGGTGCCCGAAGGGGGGGGGAGCCGGCGTGAATGGGCCTTCCTAGGTGGAGGCTCGTCTGCTGTAGTGGGGCGCCCCTTTACCGTTTCAGTTGCCATTCAGCTGAGTTTCGGCTGCTCTTGATGCTACAGCGACAGGCGGCTGCAAGAGGACTCTCAAAATGGCGGCCTGTTCTTTGGATTTGGGCCTGGTCCACTAAAATGGCCCTGGGACACCTTAGAACTCGGACGCTCGATTTTTTTTTCCTTTCCTGTACATGCAAAAAAAGGTAAATGCCCGGTACGTTACACGCTTCATCTGCCACGATGAACTCTCCAGAGGAACCGAAAAAAAATATAGTTGTGGTAACTATACCATGCATCGTCATATGGAGAGGTGGCACCAATTAATTATAGTGCTGCATAAAAGAGAGATTTGGAGGAGAACCCCTGACCTGCTAGTACATTCATCAAAGAAGTGGCACTGAGAGCTTCAGAGGCAAGGGAAACGGTCCCACATATTTAGAAGAACTTTGGAAAGATTAAAATGACATGTTTAGATTGTGGCAAATTAATTTCATGTGGACAGATGAGTGTTACTCTAATAAATACAGCATATGAACATCATCATAGTCGATGGTTGGTAGAGACATTTTGACTATATCCTGGACCTGCCCGTCCTCGCCCAAAATGGCGCCGGAATAAATGGGACTCGTAACTCCTTGTTGTGTACTGGTTGCAGAACCTTGAAATCACGAGATACGTATGCAGTTTTGAAGCACATGGCGGGCGGGGACGAGAATTGATTGACTATTTCGACATCCCTATTGATATTAAGTTCTGATGTGTTATTGATTACTGTACTGTTGAAAGTTCGAATTAACGTCACCCATGGTACTTGCCCGCAAATGTATATCTAGATAATTTTATTGTAACTGGCCCTGTCGTATTTTAATTATAAAATGTACGTCCACCGATTCCGTAACTGTTAGACACCTTAGTTCTTGCAACCTAATGGCCCACCCGTTACGTTCCTCTACAGTGTAAATGTCTATTCATCATATACGATTACAGTTTGCTCTGTGGCAGGCCCACGTGGTTATAGGCTCGTATTTGTATAATGACATTTTCACAATAAAGGTTTTTAAAAGAAAACATGGTAGTAGTATATACATTGGTAAACTTTTTAATAATAGTGACTGTTTTAGAATCATTAAAAGGCAAGTGAAATAAAGCAGACCAATTACATGAAGGGTAAAAGGTATAATACGAAGGAACGCAGTAAAGATAAATGGTCAAGGGCTGTTGTATTTTCTATTCCTGCAACATAAAGTGATCGATAAGAATCTCATATTCAGGCGTATCGGCGACTAAGACAGCAGGTCGACCCTCTTTTGCTCAACGGCTCCGTCATGGGACGAAGAAACGCTCTTTTTCTCGAAAAAAGAATATATTTTACTTGCAGGACAGTTGTAAAATTTCCGGGAAAGTACATTAGCCTGGAACATTATAACATATATTTAAGAAAAAATAATGTTCGGAAGTAATGAAAAGCGTAATTTTTAGGTCATATGACCAAGCCTTTCATCATTACAATAAGAAAAGTAAAATGAACCAATGAAAAGTTTTATTAACAAGTCACATGACTTGTTATGCTTACGTTACGCGCTGCGCGCCCCGGATGACTTCCGGATGCGCTAACGCGGCGCGTCATATGACGCATTACGCGACAACGCAGGTACAGAATATAGTCAAAATGTCTCCACCAACCAGCGGTCGGAACACAACCCCTTTCAGCAGGCTAAATAGTTCTGTTAAATGGCAACAGAAGGGACAGGCAACAAGAACCATCAGTCAAAGAGGGGAGGGCTAGTTCTTCTCTACCGGGTTACATTGGGGCGCTACCGGAACTGATCGAATTGGTAGTCTACAGTGTTTCTGGATGTTTCAGACTGAAGCTGGGGTTAGCATGAGAGCAGCACCATTTCGTAGCTCCGTCGTGGTCATTCCGCAACCAATCATGGCAGCCGTTCTTTATCGTTATTTTGGGCGGGGTGGGTGGCGGAGCCGAGCTGTTTTGCAGCTATCATTGTGTGGAGTTCAGTTCATTTCACTAGTTTTGTATTTGTCATGAGGGGTTGTTCCTAATGTTTCTATTTTAGCGAGGTCAAAAAGAGATCCCATTAGTGGCCTACTGATTTTGCTCGATTCCTTTTCTTTTTTTTTACACGATTTTTCGTTATCTGCAAAGACTAAACAGAGTATTGCGACTCTGTGTTTGTTTGTAAATAGAGAATGAACCAAAGAGAACTAATTCTAAAACAGTAAATACTTGGATAACAATCAATCAAATGGAGAGAGAAGCAGGCACGACGGATTACAACGGGGGCAAACGCCTGCGTTAACTACCTTTCACTATCTGCAAAGAGAGAGTACTCCTAATAGAAATGAGGGGGGGGGGCACCATTCAAAGCAGATCAGTGTGCATAAACACGAAAATGTTTTCACTTACCACGTACTTAACATTCGACAGCTTATGATATTTGCTATTAAAAAACCATTGAAATTCACTGAAAAAACCATAGGTTATAGACCATATATAGTTAGGAATTAGCATTTACAAAACCTTGAAAATTCACTGAAAAAACCATAGGTTATAGACCATATATAGTTAGGAATTAGCATTTAAAAAACCTTATTTTACTCACACAAAACCATTGAAATTCCATATATAGTTAGTTGCACTAACTATATATCGCGCACCCGCAATCCACTGCTGATCATGTCACATATTACATCATTCATGACATGGTCAGTGACATCACTGATGACATCACTGATGACATCTCAAATGACATCACTGATGACATCACTGATGACATCTCATTTGACATCATTCTTGTGCTAATACGATAAACCTCTTCAGACTCTAATATAACCTTAGATACACTCAGTGTATACAGACACTCACACACTGCCACTCATCCATGGAGTTACTCACACACCCAGTCAGTCATGCAAAGAAACAATCTCACCTCCATTTCTTCAACTATACAGTTAAACACACCTTACTTATTGAAACATATACTAACACATATTTACTCTCTTATACAATCCCTGATACAAGTTCACAATGATCGATACAACCACTCACTCATTCAGTGGCTCTCATGCACAGTTATTTATATATGCCAACTCTCACATGTACTGTGTTTTACATATGTACTTACTATGACATGTAGCATTGAGATATCCATTCACTCATCAATACACTCATGCACACAGTCAACTGCCCATGTAGCTGTTTCCACATGCACTCTTGAACTCATACACCTAGTGAATAAACTGCTCACACATCTATGCATAGAGTCACACACCTTCCAGCCACCCCCACACAAACTCAATCTCCCATAGAAATACTTGGGCAACCAATTAATAACACATATAGCCTCTCGTATAGCTAATGATCAACACATGCAGCAGTTTACAGAACAACAGACATAATGATGCACAAATTAAGACAGTTTAGTCACTAACCCATGCATTCAGTGAGACACATTTAATCACTCACTCATACAGTCAGTCACGCACCTACTAAATCCTTCATCCAGACACTTATACATCCACTCATTCTTCAATATGTAAGACATATTTTAACTTTACAGAAACATACAGTCACTGGATGTTGTCATCAGTGATGTCATCAGTGATGTCATTTGAGATGTCATCAGTGATGTCATCAGTGATGTCACTGACCATGTCATGAATGATGTAATATGTGACATGATCAGCAGTGGATTGCAGGTGCGCGATATATAGTTAGTGCAACTAACTATATATGGACTTTCAATGGTTTTGTGTGAGTAAAATAAGGTTTTTTAAATGCTAATTCCTAACTATATATGGTCTATAACCTATGGTTTTTTCAGTGAATATATATATATATACACGCTACAAGTTGCCCACACAGTTTGAACAGCACACGAACACAGTTGAAAGGTGGCAAACCTTTTATTTTCAGGGTACAAGCAGGCTATGGTGGCAGTTTCAATCAGACAGTCACTGGTGCTAGAGCCTGACGCGTTTCGAAATTTTCTTCCTCAGAGGCAATTGCTGGGTGAATGCGTGCTCCTGGACTCTTTACACAGCGTTGTGATCCCGCCCCTCGATGGGCCTGTCCAATGACAGCACTGCACTATGGGAAATGTAGTCCAGGTATTCTAACCTTTGGATGGTAGCCCTAATTTCTGTCCCTATATATATATTTTTATATTCACTGAAAAAACCATAGGTTAGAGACCATATTTAGTTAGGAATTAGCATTTACAAAACCTTGAAAATTCACTGAAAAAACCATAGGTTATAGACCATATATAGTTAGGAATTAGCATTTAGAAAACCTTATTTTACTCACACAAAACCATTGAAATTCCATATATAGTTAGTTGCACTAACTATATATCGCGCACCCGCAATCCACTGCTGATGATGTCACATATTACATCATTCATGACATGGTCAGTGACATCACTGATGACATCACTGATGACATCATCTAGTGTCTGTGTGTTTTTGTAAAGTTTAAATACGTTTTACATATTGAAGAATGACTGGATGGATGGAAGACTGAGTGTGTGTGTGGCTGGCTGGGAGGTGTGTGACGCTGTGCATATCAATGTGTACTTGTATCAGTGATTGTATAAGAGAGTAAGTATGTGTTAGTATATGTGTGAAAAGTATGGTGTTCTGTGTTTAACTATAGATGAGGAAATCGAAGTGTGATTGATTCTTCACAGGACTGACTAGGTGTATGAGTGCATATGATAGTGTTCTAATAATAACTGACTGTATGTATGAGTAATTGTATGGGTGAATGAGTGAATGTGTGTGTAGACGTACGAATCAGTGAGTGCGTATGTAGTAACTGGTATTGGTGTGTCATGATGTCATCAGTGATGTCATTTGAGATGTCATCAGTGATGTCATTTCAGATGTCATTAGTGATGTCATCACTGATGTCACTGAAGTATGGTGTTCTGTGTTTAACTGTATAGATAAAGAAATGGAAGTGTGATTGATTCTTTACAGGACTGACTTGGTGTGTGAGTAACTCCATGGATGAGTGGCAGTGTGTGACTGTCTGCATAGGTGTATGAGTGCATATGATAGTGTTGTAATAATGAGTGACTGTATGTATGAGTGATTGTATGGGTGAATGAGTGAATGTGTGTGTAGACGTAGGAATCAGTGAGTGCGTATGTAGTAACTGGTATTGGTGTGTCATGATGTCATCAGTGATGTCATTTGAGATGTCATCAGTGATGTCATCAGTGATGTCATTTGAGATGTCATCAGTGATGTCATCAGTGATGTCACTGACCATGTCATGAATGATGTAATATGTGACATCATCAGCAGTGGATTGCGGGTGCGCGATATATAGTTAGTGCAACTAACTATATATGGAATTTCAATGGTTTTGTGTGAGTAAAATAAGGTTTTCTAAATGCTAATTCCCAACTATATATGGTCTATAACCTATGGTTTTTTCAGTGAATTTTCAAGGTTTTGTAAATGCTAATTCCTAACTATATATGGTCTATAACCTATGGTTTTTTCAGTGAATTTCATTGGTTTTTTAACAGCTAATATCTGTAGCTGTAAAATGTATTCTTCTTTAAATCCAAAAATATATTTTATATGTTTATTAATAATTTTTTTTTTTAATATTTTTTTTTCTTCGTTCCCGCTTCGCGAATCGGGAAGCTTCCCGTTAGCTGACCTTGATGCCGCGAAATAGACCGCGAGCCGGTAAACGTTTCTTTACCGCAACTGCCGCGTTAGAAAACAACATCGTGACGCCTCCCGTCCGCATGACGTTTCGCGTTGTCGCGTGATACGTCATATGACGTGCTACGTTAGCGAACTGGTACGCTTACCGAGTCGCAAAGCACAGGTTTCTGGAAGCAAACCGGGAGGCCCTGCAAAGCGCTTAACGTAAACACAGCAGGTCATGTGACTTGGTAATAACACTTTTCATTGGTTCATTTCACTTTTGGTTTCCTAATGATGTAAGACTAGGTCATATAATCTAAAATGAACACTTTTCATTGGTTGAGAACTATTGTTTTTCCCAAATGATGAAAATCCCTCCTTCTTTCCTCACTCTGACTTTCATCATTGTGAGAGAAAGACCCTTTGTTACCAGTGAGCAATGGCTTCTTTAGTAGCTTCAGCTGGTGCTTCCCCACCACCTCCACCACATCCAAGGAAGAGTGGACCACCTGCTCAAGTTATAATTCAGCAAGAAGAGGAACAGGACGACGAGCACGAAGAGAGGCACTTTTTGCCTGAGGAGCCCAGGACGTCTCACCGGAAAGAAAACTTCATTTGGCAATTTTTTAAAATTCCCAAAGGTCAGAAAAAAGTAAATGCAAGATACGTAACTTGCCTTATATGTCAAGATAGACTGTCCAGAGGGACCGACAAAAAATACAGTTTCGGAAACTACACAATGCATCGCCATATGACTAGGTGGCATCCTAACAACTACAGTGCTGCACAGTTTCGTAACGACCTAGATAATCTCCCTATTATGGCCAGAAGATCTGTTGTACCGGAAGTAACGGGACCAGAGGGCAGGGAGATGGTGCCAAATATTCAAACGAGATTTCATGAAGTAAAACACGTCTGCGTATATTGCAATGGATTCATTTGCTACGGAGAAAGAAGCATCACTCTGATCAACAGAGCTATTGACTATCATATGCAAGTTTGTACGAAACGCCCCAAATAATAAATATTTTTTTTTTGTTTTGTTGCTCCTGTTGAGCCCTTTACAATGAATCGTTTTCATTGCCCCCTGCAAGAAAAACCCAAAAAAATATAAAACTGTTCAGAAAAATTCAAAAAAAGTAAAAAAATGTTCAGAAAAATAATAAAAAAAATATAAAACAACAAAAACAATTAAAAAAAAAGTTCTTTTCAGAACTACCTCCCCGTTATTAAAAAATTGGTACAATATTTGGAACTGTGCCAACCTCTATTTCTCGTAGTTCGCTTCCCAGTTCGCTCGCCGGTACGTGAACCGGAAGTGAACCAAAAATTTTTTTTTTTAAAAAGAACAGTAAGTATAAGGGAAGGAAACAGACACTTATGTTAAAAGAAAGACAGCTATAGGGGAGTAAACTAGAGATACTATTACCCGTAATCCACTGCTGATGATGTCACATATTACATCATTCATGACATGCTCAGTGACATCATCAGCAGAGGATTGCGGGTTTTTTGGCAACGTGCCTTATCCACGGTTTAATAACGCTGCCTTTTGCTTTATATAAGTTTTCAAATTGTATGAAATATATACCAATAGGTCGTTATGAACCTTTAGGTAGTGCTTTTCTTCATGAGGTCTGGTCGCTTCCATACACATACAGATGTTTCAAAGATGATCAAGAAGTTTATCTGAATGGAGAGGAATGCACTGAGACGCCAGATCATTCACTAATGTGTAGGCACATACAGTTACACGGTTCATGCAACAAACACCGACCAAATATGGCTTGCGTGTTGCAAGGCACGCCAGTTCCTGCTATCATCCCCACGTTCAAGTTGTTGGAAAATGGTAGTTATTTGATGCTCAATAATGAAGATTGTTCTGGGTTAATTAAAAGTATTCCTTTTATCGTAACAGTAAGTGAACGGGTTATTTGCTGCAGAAATGTTCTATTTCCTCCCACACATGAACATAGGGAGTTTTCAATCTGGCCACAAATACCAACCTTGGGAGCAGATTTCAACGGCATGGCAAGAATAAGAGCTCTTTTGTCTCAGAGAGAGGTGGCCTTGAGTTCGGCCCGTGAAACTTTCGTGCTTCACATAGCGAACACCCGTACAGAGGTGCAGACCCTTTTCAATACTGATTCGCCTTTCCATTTCAGCAAGATGGTTCGAACTATCTTTAACGCGTCCTCCACAAAGGCCCTGGCGCACTTTTTTAAAGTTGTTACCAGTGGTCTCGTGACTTCATTTGAGAAAATCTTTGGAGTCATCCCTGCTTTCTTTCATTCTATTTTTTTCCACTGTGCTTCGTGGATTCCCATTTTTACTTGCATTACCAGCGGACGCTCTTGTGCTTTTTTACATTTTTAAATATGGATGTCCCTCCTGTGCAAGCTCCCGCCCTGCAGCTGCTGACACTGTTCCGCAATCGCATGCTCGAATATTATGGCACAATGCCGTTGGCGATATTAAGCACGGCATATGGATTATCTTTTCGATTCGCCTACTTCACCTGTGTCCAGGCTGTATTTCACTGCCTGACCTGTGATTTCGATTGGGCCATTGATTTGTGTCTCTGCGGACCGGTTTCTCCTGACGTCGACTTTAATCAGCTGATGACTCCTATCATTACTCACGAGTTGGTTTGTCCTGGCGAAAGGATTATGGCTGTGGCATTGATGCATGGACTAATTGGTCCCTGGAATTTACTGGCGGCAACACAGTCTTTCTTGGAACAGAGCTTTCTTGAAAAACCACCGAGCTGTCCTCTGATGGTGATAGAGGATCCGGTGCTGGGAGAGCACGTTTGTTCTTTTCCGCTTTTAAATTGGATGGCTGAACTCTTTTCGGATGAAGACGGTGACTTCCTATTGGAGGCTGTTGCAGCTTATTTTGCATACACAGTTATGTCATAGACCTTTTTCATGTTTGATATGCTGAGTACTAGCATTTCATTGACAATTCATTGACTTATTTGTCAAGTTTTTATTATTTAGCTTGCCTATTGGCTTAAGACTCGATAAAGTACTTGGCTGTTTTATTTTTCTTTAGCATTACATTTTCCTAGTTTTTAATGTTTTACCTTGCGGACCGTCCACATATAAAGTTGCAATCTGCTCTCATGAGATGGCACTTCTATTATCTTATTCAGTTCGTTTCCGGATCATGGGGAGGTGTCATCTAGGTCCTGGATATCTTTACACCGTGTTAAGTTAGCATGGGCTCATTACCGGTTTAAACGCCATTTTTCCTTTTTTGCAACTTCTGCACACGACACTTAGTTGTTGCTTTAGCTTTCAACCGAGTAGTTCATCGTGGTTTACATGAGAATAATATGTTATTGCTCTACTATCTGCTTTGCTTGTTAAACTATATCTGTACAGCGAGTGCTGAAGTTTCAAGAACAACACGATACAGAATTGTTATGAGGTCTGATCTCCACGACTTCATACTCATAACATAAGTGCAGCTTCTGCCAATTCTGGGCATGAGGCGGGTTTTATATTGCTTTGCCGAACACACATACACAACAGTTGATGCGGTTCACATGAAGAGAGAGCTGGTGTATGCTGATGTGATTCCTTCAAATCTAAGACAGTAAAGTATGGGCACGCCCTAAACCAACACAAACAGACCTTCTTAGCAAATAATATAATATGTGTATTAGGGAGGGTGAGATATAAGCAGCCGCGGGCCGTGGAGGGAGTTACGGTGGGGCAGGGAGGCGGGGAGGGGGAGGGGCAGGGTGGAGCCCTCTCCACCCTGCCCCTCCCCCTCCCCGCCTCCCTGCCCCACCGTAACTCCCTCCACGGCCCGTGGCTGCTTATAAGTGTTGCTAACTCTTATTCATTTACAGCATGTTAACATACTGTCACCATTCGCTTTTTATGTACTAGTAACTTTGCTGGTAATTTTGCTACTGATAATATGTGTACTTGTATTATCTAAGATACTACGCCTGAGAAGACGGCATTAGTAAATAAACATTTCAAATACACATGTGTTCTTCTTAACTCCATGTTCTGGTTTCTAAGAAATATATAACGACCGACTGTTCATGAGTTCCACGTATCCTGAGGTACTATAAGTTCATATTCTGGATTGTCTAAACATTGAGAGTTTGTTATATCCAATGTGACACTGTACCTAGCTTGCTAAGGGGTTTTTGATTACTAAGGTGAGTTTTGGGGCACCCTAATTCGCCGAGGTTCCAATCCTCTGTCCACAGTTCTGTGTGAGAACAGAAACCCTGCGACAGGGGCACCCCCGACCCTTGCTGGAGCTTCATCACACTTGCGATACAACTCCAGCAATGCGCCACCTTTACGGCACAGATACATCACGCATCTGTGCTGTTTTTGCCCCATGATGCGCCGCATTGTAAATGCAGCACACCATAGGTGACGGAACAGCGGCACAGAATGACTAACACATCCCTGGTGATGCGCCAGTCATCATAAATCTATCCCTATGCTTCTTATCTTGTTAGAGATGAACCGCCATATGTATCATCAAAGTTTTTTGCATTTCCTAAATAGCGAACTTTAAGGAATAAATAGCCATTCTTTACCATTCCTAGTTTGCGATGAGCTATTTGCTAATTACAAATTACCCATTCATTTCCTTCATTTCCATAGGGCGGTTGGACTCACTTTTAGCTCGAACGGCTGAATGGATTTCCACGAAACTTGGCAAAATTGTAGGGACTGGTAGCCCGATGTGCCTTTGCTATGTCTCAAGATATATGCTCCAGTGGTTTTTACGAAAATTTACTTTGAAAAATATATATTGGGCTACATTGGCCTATATATATGTTGGAGCCCAAATGTAGCCCAAATGTAGCCCAATGTAGCCCAATGAAGCCCAATGAAGCCCAATGTAGCCCAATGTAGCCCAAAGATGGCCGCCAGAGACAAAAAAAACAAATGTAGCCCAAATATCAGCCAGATGTAGCCCAACTATAGCCCAGTGACAGAATGACCAATCAGCTTCGCAAACCTCCGTTACGCGAAGCGGAGCGCTGTTACAGATATATATCTTTTTTTGAACGTTAATTTCTCAAAATCCACTGGAGCACATATATTGAGACCTAGCAAAGGCACATCGGGCTACCAGTCCCTAATATTTTACCAAGTTTCGTGCAAATCCATTCAGCCGTTCGATTATTATTATTATTATTTTTTTTTGCCCCGCGGGGCCCTTTTAAAACCTCCACATCAAACCTAGGGGGTCAGCGAGGATCTACTATGCCCCCTTATGGTCATTTGCCCCTTCGCTTTGGCCTCCTCTTGTCTCTCGATCCTACCGAGAGACAAGATGGTGGCCGCTACGGACTGTTTGGAATGTTTACAGACGCCGGAGAACCAATCAGCTTCGCTTCACAAAGCTCCGTTGCGCGAAAAGTACGCGTACTGGAGCGCTGCCCGGTCCGCTGTTACAGATATATATCTTTTTTTAAACATTAATTTCTCAAAATCCACTGTAGCACATATATTGAGACCTACAAAAGGCACATCGGGCTACCAGTCCCTACAATTTTGCCAAGTTTCGTGCAAATCCATTCAGCCGTTCGGGCTAAAAGTGAGGCCAACCGCCCTATGGAAAACTCAATGTTAAAAACACGTTTTGGGACCCCCCTTTTTTCTCGAACCCCCCCCAATTTTCAGGGGCTGCTCAGAATCAAAATGTGCCATTTTCCTGAAAATTTCAGCCAATTCCGTCCACAAACGCCAAAGTTATTTGACATAGAATTTTCAAAAATCCCATAGAGAAAAAATCCTAACTATATATACCTACTGGCGACCGCCAGTAGGTAATATATGTATATTAGCTACTGGCGGTTGCAAGTAGGCCGGTATAGAACCTAGTTTCCATAGGAAACCCCTCCTGCCTGCCTATGTACCTCTCTTGCCTCTTTGTGCACCCCCCTCCTTTTTCTGCACACCTCTTGCCTCTTTTTGCACCTCTGTTGGTTCTTTTTGCGCTGCTGCTGCTTCTTTTTGCACCTTACATCCCTCTTTCTGCACTTCTTTTGCTTCTTTCTACTCCTCTGTTGCTTCTTTCAGAAATTCTCTTGCCTCTTTTTGCACCTCTCTTCCGTCCTTCTGTACCCTTCCTGTTTCTTTCTGTACCTCTTTTGCCTATTTGTGCACCTCTCCTACCTCTTGCTGCACTCCTCTTGTGTCTTTTTGCACCTCTGTTGGTTCCTTCTGCACTACTCTTGCTTCTTTCTGCATCTCACTTGCTTGTTTCTGCACCTCTCTTGGTTCTTTCTGCACCACTCTTGCTTCTTTCGGCACATCTGTTGCTTCTTTCTGCACCCCTCCTTCCTATTTATATACCCCTCTTCCCTATTTGTTCAATTCTCTTGCCTCTTTCTATACCTCTCTTCCCCCTTTCTGTACCACTCTAGCCTCTTTCAGCACCTCTGTTGCTTCTTTCTATACTTCTCTTCTTTCTTTCTGCACATCTTGTACCTCCTTCTGCACCTCTGTTGCTTCTTTCTGCACTTCTCTTGGTTCTTTCCGCACTTCACTTGCTTCTTTATACACCTCTCTTGCCTCTTTCTACACATCTGTTGCTTCTTTCTGTACCCCTCCTGCCTCTTTCTGCACCCCTCTTCCCTCCTCAAATGTACATATTGCATGTATATGCAAAAACTGTTTTGTTTAGTTTTCACCTTTTCATAAATTTCAGTTTTGCACTGTTTTGTACATATTTAAAGATTGGCAGGGTGATCTTTATGCAGGCAATTTTTTATGACGGACATTGATTGAAGAAGGCCCACTGGGGCACTATTGTGTATTACATCAAGCAGCATATAAAGTTGTGCATTTGATAGCTTTTTAAACCTATGCAGATCATGGAACAAGCAATTGACTGGCACATACACAGTATGAGTAGGCATTTTTAGCTATGTGCAGATATATTAGGATCATTGCGGAAGATTTTAGATGCCATGTGTCATTTTTTAGGCTTAACATATTTGCACTGTTGTCTTTTGTTTAAAGGACGATTTTGCAATTCCATGATAGGCTATAGATTGCCAAAATCTGCTTTCTTTATATCTAGCATTTTAAAAAATCTTTTAGGATTTGTCAGCATATTTATTTATATATTTTTATACTAGCTGTACCCAGCCACGCTTTGCTGTGGCTCAGTCTGGTTAAATGGAAGTGAAAGAAACTAGTAAGTGCACCTTTCTAATATGTTTAATTTCACAATGCTTGTGGGTATACAATATGTTTTTGTCCAACTCCTCCCCCTTCCATCCACCCACTTCCCGGTCTGAGGCTCTAATGTTGCAAAGTGAACCAACTCTTCCCCCCCTCCCTCCACCCACTTCCCGGTCTGCCATCCTGACACCAACTGTCCATCCTAATATATGTAGACTATTGTCTATATGCGTCCCTTTTATTTGTTGCTTAGCAACCAAATCGATAGGGTCTGTTCGGGTTGCAAAGTGAACCAACTCCTCCCCCCTCCCTCCACCCACTTCCCGGTCTGCCATCCTGACACCAAGTGTCCATCCTAATATATGTAGAGTATTGTCTATATGCGTCCTTTGTATTTGTTGCGCAGCAACCAAATCAATAGGGTCTTTTCGGCCTTTCGATTAAAAACACGCGCGTATTGGACACGCGAGTATTCAAATCCAACGTTGTGTATATATAAACACACGCTAATGTTGCACCCTCCCTCTACCCACTTTCCGTTCTGCCATCCTGACACCAACTGTCCATCCTAATATATGTAGACAATTGTCTCTATCTGTCCTTTCTTAATGTTGCCAAGTGGACCAACTCCTCCCCCCTTCCTCCACCCACTTCCCGGTCTGCCATCCTGACACCAACTGTCCATCCTAATATATGTAGACTATTGTCTCTATGTGTCCATTGTAGTTGTTGTGCAGCAACCCAATTGATAGGGTCTGTTCGTCCTTTAGATTCAAAACACGTGCGTATTTGACAAACGAGTATTCTAATCCAACGTTGTGTATATATAAACACGCGCTTATTCGAATTCAACGTTGTGTCAAAATTTCAAATCAACCATTGAAGAACTTTCTTTGATTTAAGATTTTTATCAAACGCACATTGAAATTTTTATGTCTCAGTTTGTGCTTTAGATTAAAAACACGCACGTATACGACACCCAAGTATTCAAAGCCAACGTTGTGTATATAAAAACATGAGTGTATTCGAATGCAACTTTGTGTCAAAATTTCAAAGCGATCGGTGAAGAACTTTCGGAGATTTGAGATTCTGAACAAACGAACAGTTACATTTTTATATATATAGATTTATTGGCCTATGCGTTTTAGAAAATGCTTATAAAGTTTTTGCACAGAAAGTTGAATATGATATGCTCCTAATAGTAACTCTTCAGTTACCATGCACTTGCACTTTGATTCTATGTCGTCATTTCCTGTATGATTACTTTAAATGTCTTTTTCTATTATGCAACGCGTCATGTGATCAAGACCCGAGTGGGGGTCAAAACGTGTAATGGCGGAGTTGCTGGGCACTACAATAAATATCACTTGATTGGCACCAAGATTCTGGGGTCTGCTCTTCGTCATTTTTGTCTGAGTGAGGCTACTTTTGTTGGCGAATTGCGTATATATATATATATATATATATATATATATCTATATATATATATATATATATATATATATATGTATATACACACACACACACATAGATATATATATTACCTACTGGCGGTCGCCAGTAGGTATATATAGTTAGGATTTTTTCTCTATGGGATTTTTGAAAATTCTATGTCTAATAACTTTGGCGTTTGTGGACGGAATTGGCTGAAATTTTCAGGAAAATGGAACATTTTGTTTCTGAGCAGCAACTGAAAATTTGGGGGGGGTTTGTCAAGGGGGGGCTGAGAAAAAAGGGGGGTCCCAAAACGTGTTTTTCCCATGTTAATTTCCATAGGGCGGTTGGCCTCACTTTTAGCCCGAACGGCTGAATGGATTTCCACGAAACTTGGCAAAATTGTAGATATTGTTTGCCCGATGTGCCTTTGCTAGGTCTCAAGATATATGCTCCTGTGAATTTTGAGTAAATTAGGTTTAAAAAAAGATATATATCTAGAGCCGCGCCCCGGTGCGTGTACCGGGGAGCGCTCCGGGCGCGCCACGCGACTTGCGCACGGCAAGCTGATTGGTTCTCGGGTGTCTGTAAACATTCGAAACAGTCCGCAGCGGCCGCCATCTTGTGTCTCGGTAGGATTGAGACACAAGAGGTGGCAAAAAACAAAGGGGGAAATGAGCAAAAGGGGGCAGGGTACACCCCCCTGACCCCCTAGTTTTGATGTGGGGGCCATAAAAGGGTCCCGCGGGTAAAAAAAAAATTTTTTTAAAAATTCGATTTTCGCAGGGGGAGCGCCAGGTACGCGCACCGGGGAGCGTACGGGGGAGCGTACCATGGAGATAAAAAATGACACTTTTTTTAAAAAAAAAAATAGCATTTTTTTATAAATTGGAGGTAGTTCTGAAAATAACTTTTTTTTGTTTTTGTTGTTTTATATTTTTTTAGACTTTTTAAAACGATTTTATATTTTTTTGGGATTTTTGTCAGGGGAAAAACAAAAACAGGGATTCCAAAACTGCTCAACAGGAGCAAAAAATTTGAAAATTTAGGGACTGGCAGGGCAGCGGTGTTGCTGTTTCTTTATGGCAATGAGTTCAACACTCTGCTCCCCATAGCAGAGCAGTTCGTCACACTCCGTGCACAGAAATTTGATGCCTGCAAACACCGGCTGAATGTTAGGGACCATTCTTCCACGGGGTGGTCCCGAAGGTGTTGCTCCACCAGTGGAGGTGCTGCCGCCATCTGTGGGTAAATTCCGTGCCAGCTCTCTGACACTCTCCCTGGCAAAGTTGTTAGGGTGTCTTCTTTTCACATGCCTGATTAAATTAGCATTTCCAAAACTATATTTTTTCAGAGGATTGCCTCTGGATAAACTACTACCACATATTTTGCAGGTTACTTTTGGAGCGTTGACTTTTTTTTGTCCTTCAGGGATGTCATAAAATTTCCAGATGAAATGGGTTTTTTTCTTCTGCTGAGGAGGGTCCTCATCTAAAAATCCGTCTGAATCACTGCTGGATGACTCTCTTGCAGCCATTGCTGTAGATCAGAAAAGTAGGAGATGAACAAAGTACACAGATCAGCTCTTGCTCTCTCCAAGTACAAAGCAATAGTGAGAGAAATGGGTGGGGTTCACACAATTTGGAAAAAAAAAAGTTCTGAACCAATGAAAAGTGTTATTTTAAAGTCACATGGTTTGACGCGCTTACGCTACGCGCGCCGGGGCGCGTCCCGTGGCATGTTTCGTAAGCGCATCAGGGCGTTTACGTTGCGCGATCGTATGCGCTTCTGGGTGCGCTTACGCGGTGCGTCGTAAGACGAATCTCGCGGCTACGCGATACGTGTCTTATGACGCAAGACGTGGCGGCTACGCAATACGTAACGATGTTGTTTTCGTTCGCGACAATAGCGCTATCGGGACGCTCATCAGTACGCGCCCCGGGGCGCGCCGCAAGATTGCGCTTACCCGTGCGTTCACCGGTCCGCGCCCCGGGAGCGCACCAAAAAGAATAAAAAAAAAAAATGACATAATTATACAATATAAAATTCGATTTAAAATGTATTATTTTTTTAAAACTATAAAGATTTGCTATTAAAAAACCTATGAAATTCTCTGAAAAAACCATAGGTTATAGACCATATATAGTTAGGAATTAGCATTTACAAAACCTTGAAAATTCACTGAAAAAACCATAGGTTATAGACCATATATAGTTAGGAATTAGCATTTACAAAACCTTATTTTACTCACACAAAACCATTGAGTTCCATATATAGTTAGTTGCACTAACTATATATCGCGCACCCGCAATCCACTGCTGATGATGTCACATATTACATCATTCATGACATGGTCAGTGACATCACTGATGACATCACTGATGACATCTCAAATGGAATTTCAATGGTTTTGTGTGAGTAAAATAAGGTTTTGTAAATGCTAATTCCTAACTATATATGGTCTATAACCTATGTTTTTTTCAGTGAATATATATATATATATATATATATATATATATTACCTACTGGCGGTCGCCAGTAGGTATATATAGTTAGGATTTTTTCTCTATGGGATTATTGCAAATTCTATGTCTAATAACTTTGGCGTTTGTGGACGGAATTGGCTGAAATTTTCCGGAAAATGGAACATTTTGTTCCTGAGCAGCCCCTGAAAATTTGGGGGGGTTTCGTCAAGGGGGGGCCGAGAAAAAAGGGGGGTCCCAAAACGTGTTTTTAACATTGAGTTTTCCATAGGGCGGTTGGCCTCACTTTTAGCCCGAACGGCTGAATGGATTTGCACGAAACTTGGCAAAATTGTAGGGACTGGTAGCCCGATGTGCCTTTGCTAGGTCTCAATATATGTGCTCCAGTGGATTTTGAGAAATTAACGTTCAAAAAAAGATATATATCTGTAACAGCGGACCGGGCAGCGCTCCAGTTCGCGTACTTTTCGCGTTACGGAGCTTTGTGAAGCGAAGCTGATTGGTTCTCCGGCGTCTGTAAACATTCCAAACAGTCCGTAGCGGCCGCCATCTTGTCTCTCGGTAGGATCGAGAGACAAGAGGAGGCCAAAGCGAAGGGGAAAATGACCATAAGGGGGCATAGTAGATCCTCCCTGACCCCCTAGGTTTGATGTGGAGGTTTTAAAAGGGCCCCGCGGGGCAAAAAAAATAATAATAATAATAATCGAACGGCTGAATGGATTTGCACGAAACTTGGCAAAATTGTAGGGACTGGTAGCCCGATGTGCCTTTGCTAGGTCTCAATATATGTGCTCCAGTGGATTTTGAGAAATTAACGTTCAAAAAAAGATATATATCTGTAACAGCGCTCCGGGCAGCGCTCCACTTCGCGTACTTTTCGCGTTACGGAGCTTTGTGAAGCGAAGCTGATTGGTTCTCCGGCGTCTGTAAACATTCCAAACAGTCCGTAGCGGCCGCCATCTTGTCTCTCGGTAGGATCGAGAGACAAGAGGAGGCCAAAGCGAAGGGGCAAATGACCATAAGGGGGCATAGTAGATCCTCCCTGACCCCATAGGTTTGATGTGAAGGCTTTAAAAGGGCTCCGCGGGGCAAAAAAAAAAAAAAAACGTTTTTTGGGTGGGGTGCGCCCGGTTAGCGTAACGGGAAGCGGACTGGGGAGCGTACTACAAGGAATGAAGAATGATTGACTTTTAACTTATTGTATGTTTATAGACTTTTTTTTTACTTTTTTTTCTGCTGAGTGACGTCTCGGCCTATCTTCACGGGATGCAGTCCCTACCATCTCGGCGTTTAAGCCCAGGGGGACCGGTAGTGTGGGAGAGATATCAAGGGGGTTTATCTCCGCTTTTTTGGCTTTAAAAGCCAAGAAAGCGGAGATAAAATTATCTCCGTATTACCTAGCTGTCGCCAGTTACACCAGTTAGCGACCGCTAGTAGGAGATAGCGACCATCTTGGGCCCCACTTTGCATGTCAGTGATATTTATCACTAATGACATGCAAAGTGGGCATGCCAAGATGTTAGCGACTGGAAACAGTCGCTAACATCGCTATCTCCTATTACCAACTTTTGGAGATATTCGCGCTAAGCGCGAATATCTCCAAAAAGTAACACCTGCCCTGAGCAGTTTTTAGCCATGTTATCCAATGGGAGGTGGATAACATGGCTAAGAGCATTAGCTCGGTAATGCATGAATATCGCGGACTTTTCAGCGATATTAATGCATTGCGGCCGTTTTTTATCGCATTTGCGATAAACCTTGATAATAGCAAGGTTTATCTGCGATAATTTCTGACGATGCTTAGCGGTAAAAAATTCGTTGCTAAGCATCGTTAGGGATAAATATCGCTTAACTTTGGTAATATGCCCCAACGTCTGTTAACGTTCGATTCGAAGGAAATCAGGAAGTGTTGAAAAACATTGTCTGCGCCATCTTGCCTTTTTTCAAATGCCACACTTTTGTCGTGCACGGCAGCCATTTTAGATGACTTGACCAGACCCACTCTCTGCACGCTGTCGATCCTTAGCATGGCTCCCCACCCTCGCAAGCATCTCCCCCAGGCACTGGTCACCCCCGCTCTCTGTCTTATGCATGGGCAATAAACCTCCCCCATCTGCGCTGCTCTTCCCTGAGAATCACACCCTGTGCCCGCCCGACACCTCCCTTTCGCCCTATTCACTACCGCACCCTCTGACACTCCTCTTCCTCTGTGTCCGATTGTCCAGGCCGGTCCCAGGCTATCAGCTAGCCTTGCAGATGTAGTTTATGGCCCCAGCTGTAAAGAATCACCCCTCTTCAAAGGAGTTATAGTAGATCAAGGCCCACACCCGATGAGATCCGTCACACCACACGCGTTCCTACTATCTGAAAACCATCCTGTATTGTGATTGGGGAGGGGACCGAGCCTGAAGCGGAAGATTCCAGGGATGACTCTTTGTACATCAAAGTTTTTACAATTATGTGTCACATTAAAAATATATAGCACTCCAACAAAGTAGTAGGATTATAAAACTTTAATAACTTATAAATATATACAACAAAACAAAAACAGTAAAAACATTTAAACATTTTTAGGGAAAAAGAAGGAACAATGGTCAGTAGCGGTCGGTTGTGCGAATAGTCCCAAGGCAGCACAACGTCCAGATTTCTGGACGGCACCCAGGTGATGTTGCCTGGGTGCCGCACTGATTTGGGTATCCGGCGTGGGGCGTCCCGGGGGGTGGGTCGTCAGTAGCGGTCTGTTGTGCGAATAGTTCCAAGGCAGCAGAACGCGCTGAAATGTGGATGGCACCAAGGTGATGTCCAGTAAGTTGCCGCCCTCCGAATAACGGCGTGGGGCGCCCCGGGGGGGGGGGCGGCGTGAACGGGCCTCCCCAGGTGGAGCCTCGTCTGCTGTAGTGGGGCGCCCCTTTACCGTTTCAGTTGCCATTCCGTCCGCTTTTGGTCCACTGTGTCAAAATCCGCAATTCAGCTGAGTTGCGCCCACTCTTGCGGTGCAGCGATAGGCGGCTGTCACAGGACTCTCAAAATGGCGTCAGGCTCTTTCCTTTTTGGGCCTGGTCCACTGAAATGGCCCTGGGACACCTTGGAAATCGGACGCTTGTCTGCTAGGTCTTGGACCCCATTCTCGAAAGCGTCCCCTCCGCCTTGAGGATTCTACAAAAGTCTTGGGGGCCCCCGACTCCTGCAGGCTTCCGGTGGGGAGCGGCTGCCATGATTGCTCGCGGAATGACCACGACGGAGCCACGAGATGGTGGTGCTTTCATGCTGACGCCAGCTTCAGTCTGAAACATCCAGAATCAAGGTGGGGCTTTCATCGTTTGGGAAAAAAAAAAAGTTTTCATCCAATGAAAAGTGTTATTTTTAGGTCATATGATCAAGCCTTCCATCATTAGGAAACCAAAAGTAAAATGAACCAATGAAAAGTTTTATAAACAAGTCACATGACCTGTTATGCGGCATAGGGTATAAAAAGCGTAGAAAATCCGTTGGCACGTGAGGCGGCGTCAGTAGCGGACCGATGTGCGAATAGGCCGAAGGCAGCACAACGCGCCAAGATCCGGATGGCACCGAGGTGGTGTCCAGCAAGTTGTCGCACTGGTGTGGCCATCCTACAATGCTGAAAGTCGGCGTGGGGCGCCCCGTTGGCCTGTGAGATGGCGGCAGTAGCGGACCGATGTGCGAATGGGGCCAAAGGCAGCGCAACAATATTTTCTGAATAGAAGACACCACAAGGCGCTGAGATGCCAAGATCCGGATGGCACCGAGGTGGTGTCTAGCAAGTTGTCGCACTGGTGTGGCCATCCTACAATGCTGAAAGTCGGCGTGGGGCGCCCCGTTGGCCTGTGAGATGGCGGCAGTAGCGGACCGATGTGCGAATGGGGCCAAAGGCAGCGCAACAATATTTTCTGAATAGAAGACACCACAAGGCGCTGAGATGCCAAGATCCGGATGGCACCGAGGTGGTGTCTAGCAAGTTGCCGCACTGGTGTGGCCATCCGACAATGCTGAAAGTCGGCGTGGGGCGCCCCGTTGGCCTGTGAGATGGCGTCAGTAGCGGACCGATGTGCGAATGGGGCCAAAGGCAGCACAACAATATTTTCGGAATAGAAGACACCACAAGGCGCTGAGATTCGGTTAGCACCGAGGTGGTGTCTAGCAAGCTATGCAGCTGAGTTGCGTGCGCACTTGCGGCGAATAGGTCGAAGGCAGCACAACAATGTTTTCTGAATAGAAGACACCACAAGGCGCTGAGATTCGGTAGGCACCGAGGTGGTGTCTAGCAAGTTGCCGTACTGGTGTGGCCATCCTACAATCCTGCTCCGAATAACGGCGTGGGGTGCCCGAAGGGGGGGGGGGGAGGCGGCGTGAACGGGCCTTCCTAGGTGGAGGCTCGTCTGCTGTAGTGGGGCGCCCCTTTACCATTTCAGTTGCCATTCAGCTGAGTTTCGGCCGCTCTTGATGCTACAGCGACAGGCGGCTGCTACAGGACTCTCAAAATGGCGGCCTGTTCTTTGGATTTGGGCCTGGTCCACTAAAATGGCCCTGGGACACCTTAGAACTCGGACGCTCGATTTTTTTTTCCTTTCCTCTACATGCAAAAAAAGGTAAATGCCCGGTACGTTACACGCTTCATCTGCCACGATGTACTCTCCAGAGGAACCGAAAAAAAATATAGTTATGGTAACTATACCATGCATCGTCATATGGAGAGGTGGCACCGATTAATTATAGTGCTGCATAAAAGAGAGATTTGGAGGAGAACCCCCGACCTGCCAGTACATTCATCAAAGAAGTGGCACTGACAGCATCAGAGGCAAGGGAAACGGTCCCAAATATTTAGAAGAACTTTGGAAAGATTAAAATGACATGTTTAGATTGTGGCAAATTAATTTCATGTGGACAGATGAGTGTTACTCTAATAAATACAGCATATGAACATCATCATAGTCGATGGTTGGTAGAGACATTTTGACTATATCCTGGACCTGCCCGTCCTCGCCCAAAATGGCGCCGGAATAAATGGGACTCGTAACTCCTTGTTGTGTACTGGTTGCACAACCTTGATATCACGAGATACGTATGCAGTTTTGAAGCACATGGCGGGCGGGGACGAGAATAGATTGAATATTTCGATATCCCTATTGATATTAAGTTCTGATGTGTTATTGATTACTGTACTATTGAAAGTTCGAATTAACGTCACCCATGGTACTTGCCCGCAAATGTATATCTAGATAATTTTATTGTAACTGGCCCTGTCGTATTTTAATTATAAAATGTACGTCCACCGATTCCGCAACTGTTAGACACTTTAGTTCTTGCAACCTAATGGCCCGCCCGTTACGTTCCTCTACAGTGTAAATGTCTACTCATCATATACGATTACAGTTTGCTCCGTGGCCGGCCCACGTGGTTATAGGCCCGTATTTGTATAATGACATTTTCACAATAAAGGTTTTTAAAAGAAAACATGGTAGTAGTATATACATTGGTAAAGTTTTTAATAATAGTCACTGTTTTAGAATCAGTAAAAGGCAAGTGAAATAAAGCAGACCAATTACATGAAGGGTAAAAGGTATAATACGCAGGAACGCAGTAAAGATAAATGGTCAAGGGCTGTTGTGTTTTCTACTCCTGCAACATAAAGTGATCGATAAGAATCTCATATTCAGGCGTATCGGCGACTAAGACAGCAGGCCGACCCTCTTTTGCTCAACGGCTCCGTCATGGGACGAAGAAACGCCCTTTTTCTCGAAAAAGGAATATATTTTACTTGCAGGACAGTTGTAAATTTTCCGGGAAAGTACATTAGCCTGGAACATTATAACATATATTTAAGAAAAAATAATGTTCGAAAGTAATAAAAAGCGTAATTTTTAGGTCATATGACCAAGCCTTTCATCATTAGAATAAGAAAAGTAAAATGAACCAATGAAAAGTTTTATTAACAAGTCACATGACCTGTTATGCTTACGTTACGTGCTGCGCGTCGCGCCCCGGATCACTTCCGGATGCGCTAACGCGGCGCGTCATATGACGCATTACGCGACAACGCAGGTCCAGAATATAGTCAAAATGTCTCCACCAACCAGCGGTCGGAACACAACCCCTTTCAGCAGGCTAAATAGTTCTGTTAAATGACAACAGAAGGGACAGGCAACAAGAACCATCAGTCAAAGAGGGGAGGGCTAGTTCTTCTCTACCTGGTCACGTTGGGGCGCTACCGGAACTGATCGAATTGGTAGTCTACAGTGTTTCTGGATGTTTCAGACTGAAGCTGGCGTTAGCATGAGAGCACCACCATTTCGTAGCTCCGTCGTGGCCATTCCACGAGCAATAATGCTAGCCGCTCCCCACCAGAAGCCTGCGGGAGTCAGGGGCCCCCAAGACTTTTGTAGAATCTTCAAGGCTGAGGGGACGCTTTCGAGAATGGAGCCCAATCTCTAGCAGACAAGCGTCCGAGTTCCAAGGTGTCGCAGGTCAATTTTAGTGGACCACGCCCAAATCTGAAGAGCCGGCCGCCATTTTGAGAGTACTGTGGCAGCCGGCTATCGCTGCACCGCAAGAGCGGGAGCAACTCAACTACATGGTGAGCGAGACGCTGTAGTCGAAAGAGCGGGCGGTAAACAGCTGAATAGCGGAAGAGGCACAGTGTAGCAAAAGCGGGCGGAATGGCAACTGAAATGGTAAAGGGGCGCCCCACTACAGCGTGTCTTTAGGTGAAACGGATTGTGGGACAAGGTCAAGAATGGAAGAGTTACCAAAAGGCAAAAAGTTCCGCTTGATCCCGGGAGCCGGCCACCTATGTCGGGGGCGATCTCAGGCTACACCAGGAGAACACGACTTGGGGAGGGAGCCGGAGCCAAGCGCCCCCTCCGAGTCCGCGCCATCACACCATCCCTCGGGGGCCTCCGTCAAGCGGTTCAGGGTGGCACCGCATTACATTGTTCACAAATGCAGTCACGTCCTCAAACAGCCCCCACTTTACTTTGAGAATAGTGAAGCTGAAGCAAGTGCAAATAGGCTTCAGACAGTGTTACAAGCACTCCTCAAAACTTTGAACCATCAGAGTGCATGAGTTTCATGCTCGATCGATTGAGCTAGCCGGATCGGGCAACAAAAAGTATAAAATAGTTATGTAAATAGTTGTTTAATAAAATGTTTTACCCTGTTACTTTGCTGGTGTGTTGTATATATTTGTAATATTTGCATAGAGTTTATCGTTATTTTGGGCGGGGTGGGTGGCGGAGCCGAGCTGTATTGCAGCCATCATGGTGTGGAGTTCAGTTCATCTCAATAGTTTCGTGTTTGTCATGAGGGGTTGTTCCTAATGTTTCTATTTTAGCGAGGTCAAAAAGAGATCCCATTAGTGGCCTACTGATTTTGCTCGATTCCTTTTGTTTTTTTACACGATTTTTCGCTATCTGCAAAGACTAAACAGAGTATTGCGACTCTGTGCTTGTTTGTAAATAGAGAATGAACCAAAGAGAACCAATTCTAAAACAGTAAATGCTTGGATAACAATCAATCAAATGGAGAGAGAAGCAGGCACGACGGATTACAACGGGGGCAAAGGCCTGCGTTAACTACCCTTCACTATCTGCAAAGAGAGAGTACTCCTAATAGAAATGAGGGGGAGGGGGGGCAGCATTCAAAGCAGATCAGTGTGCATAAACACGAAAATGTTTTTACTTACCACGTACTTGACATTCGACAGCTTATGATTTTTGCTATTAAAAAACCATTGAAATTCCCTGAAAAAACCATAGGTTAGAGACCATATATAGTTAGGAATTAGCATTTAAAAAACCTTGAAAATTCACTGAAAAAACCATAGGTTATAGACCATATATAGTTAGGGATTAGCATTTAAAAAACCTTATTTTACTCACACAAAACCATTGAAATTCCATATATAGTTAGTTGCACTAACTATATATCGCGCACCCGCAATCCACTGCTGATGATGTCACATATTACATCATTCATGACATGGTCAGTGACATCACTGATGACATCACTGATGACATCTCAAATGACATCACTGATGACATCACTGATGACATCTCAAATGACATCACTGATAACATCTCAAATAACATCTCAAATGACATCTCAAATGACATCACTGATGACATCACTGATGACATCTCATTTGACATCAATGACCACATCACTGATGATATCATTCATGTGACAATACAATGCATCTCCTCACACTTTAATATAACCTCTGTTACACCCAGTGTTAAATACAGAGTATAATTTTTGAAACCATTGACACACCAATACTAGTTACTACATACGCACTCAGTGATTCCTATGTTTACACACACATTCACTCATTTACCCATACAATCATTCATACATACAATCACTCATCTTTACAACACTATCATATGCACTCATACACCTATACAGACTCTCACACTCTGTCACTCATCCATGGAGTTACTCACACACCTAGTCAGTCCTGTAAATAATCATTCACACTTCCATTTTCTAATCTATACAGTTAAACATAGAGCACCTTACATTTTGAAACATATACTAACACATACTTACTCTCTTATACAATCATTGATACAAGTACACATTGATCTGCACAGAGTCACACACCTCCCAGCCAGCCACACACACACTGTCTCCCATACAAATACTTGGGCAATCAATCAATAACCCATATAGTTACTCATATAGCTACTGACCAACACATGCAGCAGTTTACAGAACAACAGACATAATGATGCACAAATTAAGACAGTTTAGTCACTAACCCATGCACTCAGTGAGACACATTTAATCACTCACTCATACAGTCAGTCACACACCTACTAAATCCTTCATCCAGACACTTCTACATCTACTCATTCTTCAATATGTAAAACATATTTAAACTTTACAGAAACACACAGTCACTGGATGATGTCATCAGTGATGTCATTTGAGATGTCATCAGTGATGTCATCAGTGATGTCACTGACCATGTCATGAATGATGTAATATGTGACATCATCAGCAGTGGATTGCGGGTGCGCGATATATAGTTAGTGCAACTAACTATATATGGAATTTCAATGGTTTTGTGTAAGTAAAATAAGGTTTTTTAAATGCTAATCCCTAACTATATATGGTCTATAACCTATGGTTTTTTCAGTGAATTTTCAAGGTTTTTTAAATGCTAATTCCTAACTATATATGGTCTCTAACCTATGGTTTTTTCAGTGAATATATATATATATATATATAATATACCATGACTTACCTTAATCCCTTTTACAAAGTAAATGCCTTTACCATGCATGCCTTTACGTTGTAATGGCATGCATGGTAAAGGCATATACAATGTAAAAGTATGTGTTGTAATGGTAACGTGGTGTAAAAGCACTTGCGTTGTTGCAACCGCAGTGTAAAGGCATGCATTGTTTTGCCATGCTATGTAATGTCATATATTTGTGTGGTGCAGCTGATGATTCTAAATTGAAAACTCAATGGTTTTACCCGTTTGTTGATTCGAACGTTCTGCACCAGTGCTGAATGTTCGAAGAAACGGGTGCGGCCGCGTCGGCCAACGGACGTGCGCAGCACTAGCAAGGTAGTGCTCGGGACGACCGTTGGTCGATGGCAGCACTAAAGGGGTTAACATACCCCTGGGCAATTATTGACAGAGCTACTTCACTTTACAGTCCCAGAACCACACATCTCTTTTCTGAGCAGGTCTTTTGAAAACACTAAAACACAAAGCTTCACACTCCACTGCCCTGAATAAAAAGCAGAAAGTCATCCATGCAGGTTCTTCCACATGTTTACAGAGTTTGCAGTCTGAAACAGAGGTACTCTAGTGCCTATAGGCTACATAACATGTGTCATCTCACCTCTGAAAGGCACTGGCACACTTATTGAGATCTCTGGAGAGATGCTGACTCTCATAAGACTGACATAAGAGGAGACGGTATTTCATTTTGGATCAGGCCTGGCACAAGGAGCTCTGTCTCTCTAATCAAACTGATAGAGAAATATAAGGTTGAAACCATGTTCTTAACATTATTACCACTATCCTAGTATATATAAGTCTCTGCAAAGATAGACTGCAAGTAAGCCAAAGATAGCAATGTTTGTGATAGAAATTGGAAACATATTCTGTCAAGTGTCAATGTCTGACTACTTCCATGAGTCAGGTGTGATTGAACTTCTACATGTAATGTAGGACATGTGGTGCAGCTACTACCTATCCACTCATCCAGTCACCCAGGCACTAGTCATTCAGTTATAGAATTAGCTATGCACCACTCACATACTCTAGCAATCACCCTGCCACTACATATGCAGTCATTGAACGACCCATACAAAATGCATGCACTCATCCAATCACCAATGCAGTACTAATTTATTTATTTATTTATTTATTTCTGTATTTTGTAAAGCGCGCAGCTACCCCAACGGGGTGTCCCGGCGCTAATAGATCAGAGAGCGAAAAGTCCTAGGTGGAAATTAAGAGCCAAAAAGAAAAGTCTTGAGGGATTTACGAAATTCGAGCTCAGACCTACTTAAACGAAGTGAGAGCAGAAGATTATTCCAACACTGTGTAGCGCACACCTCAAATGTTTTACCTCCAGATCGAGATCTTCTAAATCTGGGGGGGTGACTAACAACAGTTGCGAATTGGAACGGAGAGTTCTAGAATTGCAATAGGGGCGCAGACTTGACATAAGATGAGCAGGTCCTTTGCACTTGGTGGTACGGTAGGCCAGCATCAAGGCTTTGAACTCTATTCTTTTCGGGATAGGGAGCAAGTGTAGTTTACAGAGGTAAGGGGATATGTGTTGCCTAGGTAGAATGCCCTCCACCAAACGTGCCGCAGCGTTTTGCACTGTCTGAAGTCTATGACACAGACCTGCTGTCAGACCCAGATAAAGACCGTTGGCATAGTCAAGATGCGAGGTAATAAGGGCATGGACTATGGTTTTACGGTTATCACAGGGCAGGTAATTTACAATCTTTTTTATAATTTTAATTTTGGAGAAGCAGGCAGCTGCTACTGTTTGAACCTGGGAACCAAAAGATAGACGATTGTCCCAATGAACCCCCAGATTTCTAACCGATTCCTTAGGGTCAGGAGCCTGGCTTAGATCTTCCGGCCAGCATAGGTCAGAGTCTAAAGGAGATGGTTGGTTAAAGAACAGAACTTCCGTCTTTCCTGCATTAAGTCTAAGAGAGTTTGCAGCCATCCATTTTGCGATGTTCCTAAGGCATGACTTCAGGGGATCAAATGAAATAGAAGTAGGCTCATCGAAAGAGAAAAGGAGCTGAATGTCGTCGGCATATGATGTGGTTTTAATGCCTGACTGTGCAATCATTTCAGCCAGGGGGGGGTAAAATACACATTAAAGAGGAGCGGGCTCAACGAGGAGCCCTTAGGAACTCCCCATTTAAGTGGCCTGCCTGAAGAGAAGTAAGGTGGAGTATGGACCTGTTGTGTACGGTTCGATAAGAATGACGCAATCCATTTCAGCACCGTGCCCTAAATGCCGATGGAACTCAGCCGTATCAGCAGGATCGTATGAGAGACGGTGTCAAATGCTGCTGAAAGATCCAGCCGCACTAACACCGCCCTCGACCCATGATTCAGCGCCCACCGCACTGAGTCCGCCATTTCAATCAGGGCCGACTCCGTGCTGTGGCCTGAACGAAATCCATGCTGGGAGTTATGCAGAAGCCCATGGGACTCTACAAAGCTGGCAAGTTGTTGATGAGCCAGCTTTTCCAAGATCTTAGCCGGGGCTGGAAGAAGGGAAATCGGCCTATAATTTCCCGGAGTATCCGGGTCCGCATTGGGTTTCTTCAAAATAGGGACAAGGAGCGCGTGTTTCCAGACTTCCGGAAACTTGCCCTCTCTCATGGAAGAATTCCATATGGTGTTAAGATGGGGATTAAGAAAAGAGGCTAGCGCCTTGTATTGTTTTGCTGGCCAAGGGTCTTTAGGAGACCCAGACTTACATTTAAATAATTCCTCGAGAGAAGTATCTACAGAAATTTTGGCAAATTCCGCTGAAATGGGGGCCGAAGTATTAAAAACAGTCAATTCCTCCTCGAGAACAAAGCTCTCCTTAGTAGGAAAAGAGGCATGAATCAGTGCAATCTTCTCCTCAAAAAACTCCGAGAGTTGATTGCAGAGAGATTGAGAGGCGGGCATATGTCGCTTCAGAGCCTGAGGATCGGTAAAAGATCTAACAATATTAAAGATCTCTCTGGGGCATTACTGGCTTTATCAATCCTATCTGATAAGTAGCTTCTCTTATATTTAATAATCAGTTTACGGTATTCTTTAAGGGCTGCCCGGTACTCAGTTTTGCATTCGAGGGAATAATTCTGTCTCCAGCTATGTTCCAGTACCTTGCACAAAGCTTTTTTCTGTCGTAGTTCATCCGTGTACCAGGGGGCTGCTGGTATCGACCTAAAGGTTTTAATAGGTCTAAGGGGGGCCAGTGAATCAATTGCCTCGCCCATCCATTGGTCCAGATTGGCAATGCATAAGTCCAGGTCGGGATCTAAAGATGGCCGAGAATCCTTTAAGTGCTCTTGAAGGGATTCAAGGGTAATTTTGCTCCAGTTTCTACCGAATTCCTTCGGGATAGAGGGTGGTCTATCTGAATGAGTCATGCAAATAGAAAAAGGGATAAGATAGTGATCCGACCAAATCACTGGCAAGGGCTTCTCAGCCCTAATACCGGAAAGATTAGAACAAATTAGATCTAATGTGTGGCCTGCTCTATGGGTAGATAACTCCACATGTTGAATAAGATTGCAGGCTGTCAGAGTGGAAATAAAATTCTGGCTGATTGGTCAAGTGGCGTCATCCACATGTAAATTAAAATCCCCTAAAGCCGTGAAATTGGCATATCGTGTGCAAGCTTGAATAATATAGTCTGCCAGGGCTGGAAGATGGTGAGGACTGGACTGAGGGGGACGATATATTAAAATGCCTGAGCATGAGATTAAGGCAAAGAGTCTAATACAGAAGGAAAGGCCTTCAATACAGTCGATTTGATCATAGTGCATAGTGGTCACAGTCCATATGGATTTATAAATAACTGCCACAACCCCTCCTTGCTTGCCGTTATGTCGGTTGGCACAAATAATACTATAGCCTTCCGGAATAGCCAGATTCAGGGCAGGGTTTGTCACTTCACTTAACCACGTTTCTGTCAGAAAAAGGAGGTCCCAATCATTATCCAAAAGAGTATGCAAGATGTCGAAAGCATGTTTTACCAAAGATCTACAGTTTATAAGTGCAGCTTTGAGGGTTATTTTCGCATTGGGCTCCTGGTAGACGGCAGGGCTAATCAAGTGTGAGGCTCTATCCCGTGTGTTGTGAGCGTTCAACGAGAAACTACAACATTTACAGGAATGATCTAAACTTTGGGTATCAGATGAGTGGAGCAGAGAGTGGGGGCGCCGAGTGGGCCTGAGGGCAAGTATCTCCGTATGGCTATATATCGTCCTATCTATGAAATTTAAACGGGCAGGGGGACCAGCCCCGGCCGCGTCATAGTCAAGGACGGGCGCAGATGGGCTCGCCTTTGGCGCACCTTCGGCGCGCTGCAGGCACGCCCGCTGCGTGGCAGAGTGAGGGCGGCCATATCTAGCAGGTGAGGGCGGGAGGGGCCCGGCGACTGGACCGCCGCCCTAAAATTCCCCCAAGATGGCGGCTAAACTTCACTGGACCTCCGCGGTTGCACCTAATCGGCATGCGGTGTCTGGTGAAGTGAAGAAGTGAAAAGCACAGCCGGAGTGACTGCAAGTATAGCAAGTTAAAAATAGCAATTCCAAATTAAACATAAGCAAAGTTTAAAATTCGTCCCTAGCTTCCCGGCTTTCCGTCTCAGGAAGATCAGCTGTCTGTCTAATGCGCGCGATGCCAGAAGCGCGTCTTATGAGCAGGTGAGGGCGGGAGGGGCCCGGCGACTGGACCGCCACCCTAAACTTTCCCCAAGATGGCGGCTACCCTTCACTGGACCTCCGTGGTTGCACCTAATCGGCAGCGCGGTGTCTGGTGAAGTGAAGAAGTGATAAGCACAGCCGGAATGACTGCAATTATAGCAAGTTAAAAATAGCAATTCCAAATTAAACATAAGAAAAGTTTCAAATTCGTCCCTAGCTTCCCGGCTTTTCGCCTCAGGAAGATCAGCTGTCTGTCTAATGCACTCTTTCACTACCTGTCCACTAATGCAATCACCCAGACTGTACCTGTGCACTCATATAACCAAACAGGCACTACCCAAGCTCTCTTACTATCCCTCAGACACTATCTATAAAGTTAAACAGTCACCCAGGCAGCACTTAAACTCTCTTGCAATCACCCAAATACTACTCCTGCACTAATTCAACCTCACACATACTACACATTCACTTATCCCATCTCCCAAACACTCCCATTGCAGTCATACAATCAACATGATACTACACATTCACTAATCCAAAAAAACAGACACTAGCCAGCCAGTACCCATGTATTTATAAATCACTTAGGCGGTACCCATACACTCATCCAATCACCCAGACACAACCTATACATTAATCTAATCACCTAGATACTACTCATGCACTTGTGCAACCACCCAGGCACTACCCTTCCACTCATCCAATCATCCAGCCAGTACTCTTACACTTATCCAATCTCTCAGACATTGCTCATGCCCTCTTACAGTCACCTATGCACTATTTATCCACTCATCCAGTCATCCAGGCAGTACTCATGCACTCATAAATCAACCAGGCAGTGATCCTGCATTCATTCAATCACCTATGCACTACTCGTGCACACAAACAACCTCCCAGGCACTTCACATGCACTCTTACAATCACTTATGCACTACTCATACACTCATCCAATCACTGAAGCACAGCTCATACAAATACAAATCAGCCAAGTAGTACTCGTGCATTCACCTGATCACCCAGGCACTACTCATGCACTCCTATGATCACTCACAAAATACTTATACGCTCATTCAATCTCACTGACAGTACTTATGTACTCATACGATCAGTAATGCACTATTGATCAACTCGACTAATCTTTCGTACACTAACCATGCACTCATCACATATAGATACACTATTTTACAAATCACTCTCCCAGCCACACATTTATCCTTCCAATCAGTTTCACAACATATAAGTTTTTTATTTTTAACCAGAATAGGTGGTTCGGTAAGTTACATTTTTTTTTAATTATTTTGCGCTTTTTTTGTATTTTCAAATTATTTTTATGTGTTTGACCTTTTTAGGTAAAAAACATAAAGTTCAATCTGTAAAACCTAGTGCTTCCAAAAAAAGTGAAACAGGAGGCTGAAAATCCAACAAAAAAATGTACATTTGTGTCCTTTTAGAAGAGTAATAATAGCAAAGATCGACTGCTTGCCAACACATAAAATGGTTCGGCGCTTTCTACAGTGCACACCAGCATCTGCCAACTCAGGGAAGTTCTGTGGGTGTGGTGCTGTGAGCAAGGCGAGTTGGGTGCATTGTATGCAGGTGTTTCGTCATGAACAATTTCCACACAGGAATATTTCTTCACCAACCCGATTGACAAGACCTTCCCACATAGGTAGCAGGTGACTTTCATCACATTCAGCTTTTTCTCACCTTCAGGGATATTGAAGAAGTTCAAACACTGCTTCCTTCCTTTTCTTCACTGGTTCTTCAACCTCTTCAACCTCTTCCAACTCTTCTCCTTCTTCCAGAAGTGAAGATGCCATTTCCTTTTTTGAAAAACAATTGTCCAAAACACTAAAAAAGATACAAAATGGGTGCTGGCAATACAAAAATGTGTCAACAAATACAGACACACCCAAAAGAAGAATGAAACAGGTGTTTGGATCCTCCTTCTAACAGAATGAAAAGTTTTTTAGCCAATCAAAAGCTTTCTTTCCATGTGACATGACGTTGCGATGGGGTCGCTTCACCATCACATATATGTTGCGCACCAGTAAAATATGGTCAACTTCTTTTGAAAGTATACATTTCTATTAGTAAATCTGTTTTTAAGTGTTTGAGTGAAAAGCCTTTAACTAAAACAGATATTGAAATTATACACAAGCATATTTCCAACTTTTACAATTCACGCAAAAGTCATGACCCCTACACGATCCCGAAAATACGTGCCGACACAGTGCGCACACAGTTGAGGTTCTGTAATAAACCCAAAAATCATTTTAAATTAACTTCAAAATATTTTCAATTTGATTTCCCCCATTCTAGTTATAATTCAGTACAATTTAAATCTATAAAAACATCATAACTGTATTCAACGTAGTTAAAAATACATGAGGTCACAAGCATGATGCGTCCGGTGCTTGACGGCACCCTGTCCAAAAGCATCTGTTCTAAATCTCTTAAAAATATTTTACAAGTATACTAATACAATTTGTTTTACTTCAGTAATAAGTCTCTCATTTAAAAATATATATTATTTCTTTGGAAATATGTATTTACACTTGTATTCTTATAACAGATTTGCGCACCAAATGCATAGTTCCACGACAGGTGTGCAACACCAAAAAAAGTATTTATAGAAACAAAATATTTTTGATAATGACAGAACAGTACATCATTTGCACTGTTAACAGTAACCATACAATAACTAATTTTGAAGAAAACAGTAAATAAAATATTCCCAAAAAACTGAACTGAAATGTTCTGTTTCTAAGCTTAACTTTACCTTAAAATAACAGAATCTGCAAAATTATAAATAATACATCTAAAATTTCTAAAAATTCTAAACTTTTAAATAATTAACAGTACCAATATGTAATCGGCTGACCTTACATATACTTTCAAATAGTGATTAGAAAAAAATCTTTTTTTACTTTTTAAAAATACATAGAAAATATTTCATTTTCTGTACAGAATGATTAGAGGTATTTTTTAATAATTAAAAACAGTTTTTAAAAAACATAAAAATTCACAGAAAAAACCAAAGGTCACAGAGACGTTATAGTTAGGAAATGAAATAAAATAAACGTTAGAAATTTACAAAAAAAAACTAAAGGTTACAGAAACGTTATAGCTAGGTTCAGGTTTCACCTGTACAAAACCAGAGAAATTCAGCAGGTATAGTTGGCTGAGGTAACTCTAACTCGACTCCTTACAATGCACTGCTTATAACCTCACATATTACAACATTCATGACATGGTCAGTGACATCACTGATTACATCCTCCACAGAATCTCTGATGCACCCACTCACACGCCATAGAACCTTTCATACACCCACTCTCATACAACCATTCACACACTCATTCATGTATACAGTAACGCAGCCAGATGTACACTTATGCCTTCTCAAACACATCCAGCCAGACACAGATGCACATGCTGACTCATACTGAAGGATACCCTGATATAACCAGAAGAACACTGATGTATAGGCTAACACACCCAGACATACTGAAGCATACACTGATCCAGGTGGAGAATAATATAGTTACAAACACAGACAGATGAATAATAATTTAGCTACTTAGAGTATTGGGTATACACTGAGACACACAGTATATACCAACTCAAACACTAATGCAGGCATTGCCACACCCACACACACACTAATACATACACTGACCCACTCAGCCTATCAATAAAACCTATTAGTAAGAGAGGTAGTTCCATAGACAGTTAGATGACCCTACTGTAAGAAACAGAGCAATTAAGCAATGCAAATAATCAGTTGTGTAACTATTTACAACCCAGTTACTCAGTGAATTAGTTATATAATTGCTTAATATATTTTATATAGAACTGTCGCACCTAGCGTGCTTTCTATATACTAACTAAGAAATGCATGTATATATCTATACCGAGAGACTAATACAACCTTTTAGATACTGAAGTGCCCAATTATGTACTTAGTTATTTGCTTATGGTACCACATTTAATACTCTGTTCTGAAGAGGTAAATTTATTTATTGTTTATTTTGTTTCCCGATATCCAATTGTATTTAAAGAAGAATTACCATGCCTGACAAGAGACAAAGAAGAAAGAAAGAGAGGAAACAGTACTACGTGCTTAAAACTACTCTCTGTAAGTAAGCAGTGAGAACTTAAATTAAAAAACATATAATAGTATTTACTTAAAATATGTGCATACATTCATTCTTCTTGTGGAGGAATCCTTGCTCTATTTTCTCTTTTACTTCTCTGTATATTTCTTTCTGCTCATCGGTCTGTTGTCCAACT
The DNA here is from genome assembly GCF_964261635.1 of Lissotriton helveticus. Lineage (NCBI taxonomy): Eukaryota > Metazoa > Chordata > Amphibia > Caudata > Salamandridae > Lissotriton > Lissotriton helveticus. The sequence continues at coordinate 292,698,627 of NC_136070.1, forward strand.
AACTGCTCCAAATCAAAATGTTCTTGTCTCATTTGTTGCAGTGCAGTTTACACCTCATCCATTGGTATGGCACATTCAATTTCAATTATTGGTAGTCCAAAAGGATGTGAACTGTCCTTAGCTAACTCAGCAGCACTTGTTTCCTCCTGTTCAATCTCATCATTTAACATTTTCATGTAGTTGGGAAAGACAGTACACTCAATGGTATCTTTCACCGATTTGAAACAATCTTCGTAGCTGTCAAAGTGTCTGAGCAACCTTGATTCAGATCGCCAAGGTGTAAACTGTTACAGAAGTGTCAAATAGAAAAACTCTATTTTATCAGGAGGTTGCCATATTTACAAGCCCCTATCGCCACAGGAACGTCATTTTTAGTGACATTCCTGTGGGGATATAGGCTTCCCCTTAGTTACAAGGCAGCATTAAGCCACTTAACATTGCTTAACGCTGCCTTGCAAAGAAGGCACCCTTTCACTCTATACTTAGCATGAAAGGGACAGGCATTAATCAGCACATATAGAAGTTTCAAAATGCCATTTCAGATTGTTTATGTACAGGAAGGGACACCTTCCTTGACATAAACAATCATTCCCATCAATGCAGGCACCCTTGCACTATGGTGCACGGGTGTCTGTGTTGGAACTAGGCAGCTAAATTAGTGTGGGGGAAACGCAAGGCTGCACTGTATTCTTGTAAATACAGTGCAGCCCTGCCTTTCAGAAATGGCAGAGCACGGCGTTAGGCCAAGGAGGCTAACGCCACTCTCTGCCACTTCCTTGTAAATATGCCCCTACGTTTTCTGTGATTTATTAATCTTCCATTTGTTTGTGGAACTAAACATCGGTTGCAAGTACAACATATTTATCCTCATCTGTGCTTTCTGTTTCATTATTTTTATGCACTCCTTCTGGGACAGTAAGTATCCAATATATTTGTTTTCACAATGACTGTTCTTTCTGAGTAAAAATCTGCTAGGTACTGAATTTCCGGGAAAGACTTCAAGACTCTGTTTGTTTGCTTGCAAAGCCTAGACTTACCCAAACAATGCCCCTTGATTTTGATTATAAACAGACTGAGCTCACAGGATCACAGTATTCTCAGGATCCTATCTCTCTATGGGAAAGCATTTCAAGCTGAATCTGTGTAATTTGTTGGTTAGAATCTATTCTACAGAAATCTTCTCCCACATCTCCTACATCTCGGTCTTCTCTAATTTTGTGATGTAAAAAGTCACATTATGAGCAATGGAGTTGTCTGCAAAAAATGGTATATCCATATTTTTGTTCCACATCTTGAGAATCACAGGATTTTATTTATTAATATACTTGAGGGCCTCAGTTCTTCTGAGGTTGTATATGTTTTCTGTGATTTTTGCGTCAGTGTATCTCTGACTGCTAATAAAAAGATATTGACTCTTCCTTTGGAAATGACAGGACTTGGAAAACCAAAAGGACACCTTGTAGAAAATTGTCCTTTAGTCCTGTATTTTAAGCAACAGTACTTGCCGCATCTATGTGTTTAAAAGCACAGAACTTGTTGCAGGTGTTTTTCATCATTGTCTTTCAGGATGGCACAAATCACATACCTTTTAATGAAAGACAGTACCAAGTCATCACTGTCTGTTGCAAATTTCGGTTTATCTTTTATCTATATATGTGGAGCACCTTGTGCTTGGTACTCTACACCAAAATAAATGAGTTACTTTCCCAAGAGGAGAATTTCTTTTGTGACAGATTAAAGACAGCATGACTTGTAACCTGTGGTTAAAATATCTAACAACAGTAGCAGGATCCAAAGAGCAAAGTTCTCCTCCTGTCTTCACATTAATGTTCTTAATGTTTGAGTTTGCTTGTCTCAAAAACTCATGTAAATCATTCCCTGCAGACTCTGCACAACTGAGTGTCAGCAACCAGGTATGTGCACCTAGGTTTCTCAACATACATTTCAGTTCTCCATGACGACAAGATCATGGTGGCAGGTCATCAAATGAATCAAATTGTATTCCAGCTTTTCATCCTTTCCATGAACTTTGTCAATGAATTCCTTTGCAGAGAGATTTTGTAGATTAACTCCTGTTTTTAGTATGTGGTTTACAACATTTGATAGTCCAGACAAGGTATTGTAAATCAATAGATGGAATACGTTTGAAAAAAACTGGTGAAATCTATGTTCTCTGAATATAGTCTAGTTGACCTGTGCTCAGCCACTGGTATTCTATGAGACGGTCATCATACCAGCCACCTACTCCAGGGGGAAAAAGATGTGTGGAAAACAGCGAGACTCTAAACTTTTTTCCAACACACTCCTCAATGGATCTCCTTTTGCTTGTTTCATTTGAAAGAGATCAATAGCATTTCCAATAACTTCTTCTGTTATGGATCTATCTGCCTTTTCAATTTGTCCACTTGATGGCAATGTTTCTTCATCCATGGATTTGACATCTCCAACAACATAATGTAGCTTTTTCATTTACTTTTTAACATCTAACTCTTACCAGAACTGTTTTTCATTTTTGGGTGGTACACCATATACAAGAATACATGGTTCATCAATATCTTTCTCTACCCCATACAGTTTCAATATTCCATTTAAACTCTAAAGGTAAGTAGACAACTTTTCCTTTAAGGCCTTTCTGTAGGTCTGTTGGTGGTAATTTTCATGTCTTTTGTTCCATAGGAACTATTGCTTAAAAAGGGTACATACATTGTATGAGACTTGATTCATAAACATTTAAATTTTAAAGTTCTTCTGGATTCTAACTTGCTATATATAGCGCCGCCTGGCATTTTGTTAGCCTTTAACTTATCATAGCAATAGTTGAATATCATTTACCATGTTTACAAATTAAAGTGTTTCTCTACAAATAAATATACACGTGGGGGCATATCATCAACAACCGGCGATAATTATCGCTAAGCGCACTTAGCGCTAGGATAATTATCGTCGGCTACCGTTGGTTTTTATCGCGGAGATAGCGTGCTATCTGCAACGCTTATCTCCAATGCGATAGAGATCCAAGCGTTAGCCACAAAACTGTGCAATTATAGCTGGAAATCCAGCAATAATCGCACAGGGAACGGCGATACCTTGATGATAGGGCATGCCATACTTAGCCATAATATCCACCTTCCATTGGATATTATGGCTAAGTCAACCTGAGAGCAGGCGTAGGGAAAGTAGCGATAACCAAGGTAAGCGCTACTTTTCTTATCCCTATGCTCTTTAGAGTGCAGCTTGTAAATAGGAGAAATGTCGCTTAGCGACATTTCCCATGGTATTTTGGGACGAAACGCCCACTTTGCATCTCATTAGAGATGCAATGCTGGGCGTTCAGGGACAGGGCGTTAAGGCAAGGATTCACTCGATAGCGTGACCTTGCTTATAGGGCGATTTCGGCATTCGGGCAGTCCGGCAGTCCGGCTTTCCGGCCGAAAACGGCCACTAAAGCGGCGATCATTGTCTTGATGATATGCCCCCAAATTCTTGCCACTTATCTCTGTTCTCCTGTTCAGTTTCTGAGAATACAACTACTTTGTGAGTATGGCTTTTGCAGTGAGTGCGTCGACAAAAACTACAAACACAGTTTGGCTTCTCTGATGATACTGTGTTAAACTTTTCTATCTTGTGTGCAAAGTCATCAGTACTAATGTCTGTGTCCTGTTCCCCTACCCCTCCAGTAACCAACTCCTCATTTTCTCTAGACTCCACTTTTGGACCAAAGAAACAAAACTGAACATCTTCATAAACATATTCTACCTCAGCTAGTGTACCATGCAATAGAGATCTATTCATCTTTCCTAAACATAAGGGAGGCTTTTTAACAGAGTAGATTCTCTTATACCAAATTTCACATTTTAGAGTGATGAACAGCTAACATTCTGAAGTGATGAAAGGTGCTTCTACACACTTTCTTTGAAAGACATGCCAGTGAATGTCCCTGTCAATTAGTATACTTCATCACTTTGCATGAATCCAATCCTTGCAAATTTTCAGTTTTCTGCTTTACACTTTTCTATGGAATTTCACATAGGAAACTTCTCAATAGATCAGTTGATTCCTGACAAACACTGCAAATACTACTACAGTTCCATTTGTACACAGGGGCCTCTCTAAATCTTCCTTGTACATCTTCAACTATCACTTCCTCTACATTTCTAGGAACCATCTCCTCTTTTGCATTAGGAGTCCCATCGTTTACCATATAAGAATGACCAGTTGCATCAACTGCATGCACTAATGTGTTCTCTTGTAAGTAGCTTCCTTCATTAAAAAAGTCTCTGTACTAGGGATGTTTTCCATTCATCTTTAAAAATCTTGCAAAAGTTAGTTTTATTGATAAACCGTTAAATTTAGGGTTTTTTCTTCATACACAATACTGTTTTGTCTAGTGTCCTCACTCTGTTCAATATCAAGATAAATAGTTTGCTTCTCACAGCCGATGCTTTGTTAACTATTCTTTCAATATGATGCTTTTGCTTTAGTGCAGCACTTCTCCTTTTAGACTTCTTCATCCTTTGTAGCAAATTTTGTATTTCTGTCTCCATGTCAACTTGCCTTTTTTCTTATGACATTCCTTACTTTCAAAAGCATGTACTCTTTGCTGTCTGTGAGTTGATTTCAAACTTCAGTTACTACTTACCACTTTTCCTTCATTCTGAATGTTACAACATATTTATTTCAGAAACTCCTTAGTACTCTTACCGGCTTCTCTATTTTTCCTCTACACGTTCCCCACCTTATCTTATTTTCTACTCTCAGTTTACAGCATGTAGTACTGTGTCTTCTGTTTCTTTCTTCTTTGTCTCTTGTCAGGCATTGTAATTCTTCTCTAAATGTAAATGGATATCTGGAAAGCAAATAAACTGAGTAGCTGACTGGGTCTGAGATGCTGTCTGAGAGGCTGTTTTGTTGAATGAGTGGGTGTGTCAGTGGCTGTATGGGCGAGTGAGTGGTGGTGTATGTGGTTCTATGGGTGGGTAAGTAGGTATGTAGTGATTGTATGGGTGAGTGAGTGGGTACCTGAATGGTTGTATGGGCGAGTAACTCAGTATGTAAGTGGCTGTATTGTTGACTGATTGGCTGCTTGCATGGGTATTTGGTTAAGTAAGTTGGTGTGTGAGTGGCTGTATTCAAATGTGTCTGTGTGAATGGCTGTATGGGTGAATGAGCAGATATGTGAGTGCCTGTATGGATGTGTGACTGGGTTTAATTGGTTATATGGGAGTAGGAGTAAATGTGTTAGTATTTGTGTGGGTGAGTGAGTGGCCTTATTGAGGGGTTGTATGGGGAGTGAGTGGGTGTGTGAGTGACTATGTAGGGTAAATAAGTGTGTGTGTAGCTGAATGGATGTGTGTGCAGCTATCTGAGTGGCTGTACAGGTGAGTGACTGGTTGTATGAACAGCTGTACTGGTGAGTGAATGGTTGTGTCAGCGGCTGTACAAGTGAGTGAGTGGATGAGTTAGTGGCTCCATGGAGGAATGAGTGGGTGTATGAGTACTGGTATGGGTATTTGAATGGGTATGTAAGTGGTTGTGTGGGTATGTGAGTGGGAGTTTGTGAGTTTGTAAGGGGGTGTGAGTGGGTATGTAAGTGAATCTGTGGATGATGGCATCAGTGATATCATCAATGATGTCATTTGAAATGTGTAATCAGTAATGTCATCAGTGATGTCACTGACCATGTCATCAGTGATGTACTAAGTGAGGTCATAAGCAGTGCATTGCAAGGACATAAGTTATAGATAGCTCAGGTAACTATAACTGCTGAAATTCACTGGTTTTGTACGAGAAATGTGAGCCAAACTATAACCTCCCTGTAATCTTTGGATTTTTTCAGTGAATTTCTAAGGTTTTTCAAATTTTATTTCCTAGCTATAAAATCCATGTAACCCTAATTATTTTAAGTGAATTTCTGTGTTTTTTAAACTAGTAGTCATGTTTTCAGAGTGGTGGAGAAAAAGGGTGGGCTGTGGACCAGCTCTCAGGAAGCAGAGGGAGCTGCTGAACATGCAGCTGCCTCTGTCCAAAAGCAATTCTACTCCACTTTCAGCAGGCGAGAACATTGTTTTAATGCTCTTGCTTGCTGAAAGCAAAGCAGAATTTTCTATGGATTAGCGGGAGCAACAATGCTCCAGGAAAGCCATAGCCAACAGCTTTGTACCTGGGGTGGACACCCCAGGACATAGCAGGAGATGGCCCTGGGGGGTGGCCCTCCCGAGGGCATGTATGGCTCCAGGAGGGGGGCTGTATGGCCCCTTTCCATTGTTTGATTTAGCCCCGGCAAGGTGGTGGTCCCAGGTGCTGCACTGCCCCACATTTAAATTTACAAAAGCCCCAGAGAGGTGGTGGACCCCAGGGGTGTCAGTGTGGCCCCCTCGTGTTATTTAAAATGTAAGCCATGGGGAGGTGGCAGACCCTGGGGATGCGGGGGTCTGCGCTGCCCCCTCAGATTAGCTAAACACAAAGCCACGGGTAGGTGGCAGTCTCCGGGTCAGTGGGGTAGGCTGTACGGGCCTCCACCACATTTTCTTTTGAAAAAGAGCCGTGGGGCGGTGATGCTCCCAGGGGCACTAGAAAGCCCCAAGATGAGGTGCCCAAGCAGAAATGAAGTGCATGAGCGCCAGTTTCATTTATTTAAACAAATAATTGGTGGGAGTCAAGGATCCAACATGACTCCCGCAGAATTCTCTTTTTACAAAAACGCGTGAGGGTTCCCTGTGGCCCCCACCCCCCAAGAGGCCTAGGGGGTTAGGGGGTTTCTATAATGCCCCCTTTTCTTTTTTACACTTTTTCTCCTGTGACTTGGTTCAACTGAGTCACAAGATGGCTGCCAACATTTCCTGGTTTGACGTCTTAGCATCCAATCATAGCTCAGCACTCTATCTCGGGAGGGGTCGCGGATCCTCCGCAAACATAGTTGTATATCTGAAAAACCTTTAAATAACTCTGCAACTACTAAACAGATTTAAAATCAAAATACAAAAGGCACTTTTCTGAACCAATAGCTACCTTTCTGCCAAAGTTGGTGTAATTCAGTCCAGAAGTTCTGGCTGCAGCCTTGTCTAAAGTTTCCTATCGAAATTAACGTGGGGAAAACACATCCCCCCTTTTTCTCAGCCCCCACTTGATGGATCATCCTGAAACTTTCAAGGCAGCTGCTGATGTGAGCATCAAACTAGTCTTGAACATTTGACAAGGATTTGTCAAACAACACCTAAGTTATTGGCAAAAGAAAAAATTTCAATGATGTAGGCTTCAGTGAACTATCCATTGGTGTAGAGGCATTGCTGAAAACTAGGGGTGTGCGGTGAACTCTGGTTCACCGGTAGAGTTCTCTGAGTTTTGCCCACTCTGTGCTGCACTTGGAGCACAGAGTTCAGCAAGAAAAACTTCGTCAATGCTTCTTGGCAGAGTTTACCGGTGCCCACCCCTACCTAAGGTGCCCTGTATTTCAAATGCACACAATACGTACCACTAGACAGGGTTACAGTCGGCCGGGTCGTGGAGCCCCTTTTCTTTCAACATCCTCCCCCTTTTATCCACAAGAAGACAAAGAAACCTGCTGCCACTTCATCCCTTGCACTTATCTGCCATTAACCGAATACTACCAGGACAAACCAGAGGAATTCAAGTGCTAGTCGACCATAAGAGAGAGCACAATAGAAGAAGAGGTGATGAAAAAGTATACAGCATAGAGCAATGCTTGTCAGCAGAGAGGGCACGGGAGAAAAGAAATGAAAGAAATAGATACAGGCTCTCAGTAATAATAAAATAATAACAGGCTCACATGAAAGGAGGAGAAAGTAAGAGGGTGACCCTAATATTAAAAAAAAAAAAAACAGCCCAAGAAAAAAGGAAGACACGTATGTTTAGTGAAGCCAGAACACAACTTTTGTAGTCTTGCTCTGGCAGATAAGTCACTTGGAATAGACAGAGAGGGTGGACAAGACCAACCTCCTCCAAAAGCCTGTGTGTTAATGTTCGTTGTCGGAATTAGCCCGTGGAAATAGGGGTTCATCACAGTAAAAATGAGTGACTGAAAGAAAACCAAAACTTTATGAAAGCCCCTCTAAACAAAAACACATCTTCTAAAGCGTTCCATTGTGTATAGGTATAGCCTATTTTGCTTTGGTTCATGATGATGTTTCATCACTAACTCAGAGCTGTTTATTTTAATGACTTTAATAAAAAATATATACTATGCTAGTTTTTAAATTGTGTGCCGTTCTTCCCGATGCCCAGGAAGTGGGCTCTCGTAGCCTGATGTTAGTTAGCGAGTTCTGAGGTGGCGACCGTTCTACCATGATTCTGGTTGAGGCTCCTCCCTGGATACTGCCCCCCCCAGGGGATGGTGACACTGTTGCTACTGTTCTGAGATCTGGAGGTTCCAGTTTGCAGGGAGCCAAGAGGGTCCCAGTAGAGGGTCCCAGCATGGCCTCCTTCAACCCCTTCATACACCTCTGAGGTACTCTACAGAGAGCACAGGTAAGAGGGTGATTGCAAGGAGGGCAGCGTGAAAGAGTGAATGATGGTGCTGGTACAGGAGGAACACAATACAGTACAAAAGCTACTAGCATGGAGCGAATGAAGACGGAAGGGAGCAGAGATGAGAGAGATGATCAAGATGAGTAGGGAGTGGGTGAAGGATAGTGAATATGTAAAGGAACAGGCAATGCAAATATAAATAAGTAAATAAGCTTGGTAGATGGGTGCAGGGATTTAATGAGAAATGGGGCAAAAGCAATATGGAGCACTAGGGAAGATGGTTAGCCATTTTCCACCATCTCATGTAACAACTCTGAATGAAACTCCGCGAGTTCCACCCACCCCTAGAGAGTATTTTCATTTGCATTCTTATTTTCTAAGCTCTATTCATATGGAATACTCCCTACTAAGGCACTCTTTACCATGAGGTTAAGATGCTATGCACATTAGCATTATGAAGCATCATATCTTTTCCCTTCCTTTTTGTTTTTTTGACATTGGTAAAGTGACTGGCCTCATGGACCAGACAGAATCTGCTGAACACATAGATAGGAGGGTGCGGGCAGGGAAGGCCTTTAGCATGAAAGAGCTGGGCCCACGCTCAGGACGTCAACCTTTAGAGGGAGATACATAGTAATTCACTATCCAGCTCAGTGCTATTATTCAGCTTAGAGAAGTACTATAATATCGCAGAAAAACAAAAGACCGCACACTTTTATGGTGTTCAGTACTGAGGTGCAGATTTACTAGTTTCTCACACAGCACAATGCAACAGCCACAAATGCTGAACTGCTTGAGAAGGAGACAGCAGGAGAGCCATTAAACCACAAAGATCCACACTCAGATAGTTTCAAAAGCCATGTCCTCCCAGGTTGAGTATGCTTCCTACAATGGTGGGAAAAACACACAGTGGTCCAGCAGAGCCACGGGAGGCCAGACATGGCGGGGCAGTGTCCCAGGAGCATTTGCAACTATAGTCACCCCTCCCACCCGTTACGGGCTCATGGGGCATTTTTACATTTGAAAACAAATAACGATACCTATTTAGGTATTGTATATCTTCATTGAGAATCCACATGCACCGTATATTTATTTTCATAAACACATTTTCATGAAGAGGATTAGTTTAATGAACACACCACATATAAAGTGAGTGTAGAAGGGATCTGCTAGGTTCTGATAAAGAAGCCAGGGGGCCTTCGAAACATGTTGACTGACTTTGGAGGCATAGCTCATTGAGGCAAATACACCTCCGTCCCCACATTTTTAACAATACCAGCTCAAGGGTATATTAAAATTGCTCTAACCGACGAGCCAGATATTTTTTAACCTCACCTTTCCATTCACCCCAGACCCTTCCACTCACACTCCTACACGGCACATATTCTTCTCACAGCAGTGCTCCCGCATAAACGTAGGTTGTAGCACGCCCCGTCCCGTAGAGGGGCGGGAAGACCCCTATGATGAAGCATGACACCAAGGGCCCTTTTGGTGTGTGAGGGGTATTTAAAAACACTGTGTGTTTTCCCCACCATTGTAGGAAGCATACTCAACCTGGGAGGACATGGCTTTTGAAACTATCTGAGGGTGGATCTTTGTGGTCTAATGACTATAGACTGAAGGAGGACGTATCCACCTCTACTGCTTGTGACAAGAAGTACCTCTCTGCCCCCCCTTTGTTTTTTCGGAAAGCAGGAGAGCATCATATTCCCAGAAATATGGCACTCTCCTCCACTCTTCCTAGCGCTGGCGCAGAAATATGCTGCTGTGCACCATGGACACATCTTTGCACATTAGTGCAAGGGTGTCTACATGAGTTTAGCATAGGGTTTGTACTGCAAGGATGCCCTTCCAGTGCAAAATACCATGCTTAGACTAACTTCAAACATTTTCCCACTTGTATGTGTACTGTACAGTCCAGCGCATATACAAAGTCAGAAAAGAAAGGTGAAATCAAAACATTTCTCCTTCATAGTGCCTATTTTAAATGGGTGCTATTTTCTCACACTAAACCCTGTCTGCTTTTTTAAGTGGAAAGGGTTTAGCATCAACAACCTATGGTGATTTCTTGGGACCTGACATGCACCACCCATGGTATGCCACCTTGGTGCTAAGTAAGGCAAAGTAGTGCTACTCCACTGTTTTGCGCTAAAGTAAATTGGTAAAAAAAATTTTTATGATGTTTAGTGACCCAACCACAGTGTTAAGTCTTAGTAAATCCCAGGGTTCAGTATTCTTGACTAAGGCTCCCACTAGTTCCCTCACTATCTTTAGTGTTCGCTTCCCTGTTTCAGTGGTGCTCCCTCCCCCAGTTATGTAATATCTCAAAAGGACAGCAAGATATAGGCAAAAACAGCATATGTGTGAGTTCATTTAGCGATCACCATGTGGTATCAGGTCGATTCGTTTGTGTGATTTTGAGCTGAAGGAGTTAGCGGTGTAACTCATGGTGCTTCTGGAGGCACACTGTGAGTGTTTTTTAATAGTTCAAGATACAGTCTTGGGCTCATTTTTCAGGTTGCTTGTTACCTGTTTGCCGGGGACATTACTGTAACAGGTCCCCGACTTCACGAGTGACATAAGACTTATCACATTGCAACCTCAAACTTCGATCAGCACATTCGATGCCCTTCTTTACCTTCTCTCTCTCGTACGCTATAGCCTTTTGCTTGAGTGTCTGTGTCTGCCCTCTTCTAGCCTCTTTCTCCGCTCTGATCCTCCTTTGCTTACTTTCTTTCTGCCAAATCTGGAGATTATACAAACATTGACTGTAGACTTCTTTTCACAAACAATTTGTCCTGCAGGAAGTTCCGTTTTTGTTCATCAAAAGTGCCCATCAAGGGTCACTGCAGCTCTGCATTGTCCCTCATATACTTGTGCCACAATGTACTAAACATAATAGGGCCAAGGCCGTGCTTAACATACATGTAAAAATTAGCAGTGCCTTCTGGAGGTGCAGCCTGTCTCTCCTCGAGACGAGCATCAGCAGAACAACACCGGCACCTAGCACAACAGAATTTACAACGGTACGGCATTTTCCTTTTGCAAGCAGACACAACGAGACAAGTTCTCTTTCCCTATTCAACAAGTCACCTACTCCCCCACCCAATGGGAAAAGGAACAAAGAACAACCGGTCCACAGACCGCCCCAATTCTTCAAATCAGACTCGGTGCCACAAGGCCCAAACCCCTACCAAACCCCAAGCTTTTTCAAAGAACAACAAATCAAATTACCAAGTTACCTGGCAGGGTGCTGGCAGACATCCCGTATTAGCCAAAATAGTCCGCAGACGCACCAATTCACAAACAGACTAAGAATGGCCTCCTGACCATATTCAAATTACTCCCGACACGCCATATTTCCCAAGGACCAAGACAAACGCACCTTGTGCACACAGGTCTAACAAAGCTAATCTCCACTGCCGACTCTCCGGACGAAACGGTCCCCTCCTAGAGTTTCGCCTTTCAAGACTCCAGTCAGGGTGACCACTGGACGGGGGACCTAGCGATCAGACAGGCGGGGCAGCTGCGAGAACTAGGCTCGATCATGTGGGGATCCCCGATCTGCCTATCTGACCCAACGCACCCCCCGCCCTCCACACCCGATTACGGGTGAAGATGGGAAACCCGAATGATGGAGTACCTGTTCGGGCACCAAATGAAGGAAAATGTCCCGAAAAACAGGTCATTCGGGTCACTAAGGACCCCCTCTATGCCTTCCCAATAATGAAGAGTAGATCAGACAGAGGAGAATACAAACTACTCATTTATTGGTAATTGAGTTGCAATGGAGCCCAGTCTGACCTGTCTCCTGGGAGTACCGCTAAGGGACTGACTGTCTCCAACTCGGGGGTAGCAATTATACCAAACTTGCACCTTCAAGTGTCGGCAAGGCAGGAAAATTCCAGTCCAGGCCAGGATGAACAAAGGATGAGTCTTGTTACAAAGCCGGGTACAGGCTATCTCGACCCCAAGGCCGTTCGGCTGGGGCCTGCCATTCTAAGATATGGGAACAAACATGTTCACCGGCAAAGGTATGTAAAACAGACAATACATTCAGTAGGGCAGCAAGATTTCAGCCTTGGGAACAGAGGGGGAAAGTTCGATCTTCAGTCATAGTACAGTTTGGCACAAAAAAAATTACGCCATCAATGCTAACATAAGAAAGTACACAGATGATAAGTGTTAAATATCAGATTGCGATGTGAACATTACCAGCGCCATCTTGTCCCACTTAGGCCTTTGCGAGCGCGTAAGCGGCAGCCATTTTAGACACTGTGACTAGTTCGTAACATTGCTGATCGCCTGCACGTCTCCCCGACCTCGCAATCATTCCCCATGCGCTGGCAGCCCCCAAGCACACATGCTAAGGTCATAAAGTATCCTCAGCGCGACCCTGCCCCGGAGCCACTTCCCGTGCTGAGCCCACATACCCTTTTATCCCCTGCGCACGAACAGGCCCTTTGATAATCTCCTCCCCTGCACCTGGCTGTTCGATCCGATCCCAGGCCATAACCAACCCCTGCGGATACAGTTTATTGCCCCCGTACAGTAGAATTCCGCCTCCCATCAAAGGAGCCGGAATTAATCAATGCCACAACCCCATTAGATCCGACCGATTGCGCGTATTTCAGCTCCTGCCAGAATGCCCAGCTGCACGATAGCAATCACCTACTGAGACTGGGGTGGGGTACAGTACTATTAATATGTGTGGGAACGGGCCTGAAGCGGGGATTCCAAAGATGGTTTATAATGCACCAATGTAATGTCAGGAATGTGTTACACTGCAATAAAGAGATAAAACTGTGTATAAAAGGCAAGGCCACAGAGATGCAGTTAGAGCACCTCGAAACGACGTCCTGTTCGTCAGTCCCGACGTGTTTTCCTTAGAAGAATAAATCCGTTTCCTGCTTTCCAATTTCCAGCGCCCGCCTCTTTATTTGATAACTATGATTGAACTAGAGGTGACTAATGCCAAGCAGTGCTTGAGGATATCTGGGGAAAACTGCTTCGTTCATCAATAAGTACAAGGGGGGAGCATTTCATGCCTAAACAACACAGAAATTAAATTTCAATTCTAACAGGGCCTTTCAGGCCTCTGGGCCCTGTGCCACTGTATCTGCTGCACCAAAGAAAGCTAAGCCCTTGGACAGCAATTGTCACTTCAGAAAGATTGCAAAATTGCCAGACAGGACACTTGGTCTTGAGTCCTGTGGTGCAGGTTTTCTGACTTTAGTTCACTAGATGACTCAAGTAAAGAGAAAAGATGAAGCTTCACGTCCTGGTCGGTGCCTGTCCGTTCTTCTGAGTATATGCCACACACCAGGAGTAGGGCTGTGCGTCTTCTCCTCGCCATAATCTCCTCTTAAAGGACCACACACTAAACCTAGGCAAATAGGTATAATTTCTTTTGTAAAATGCCCAAAGAAAACAAGTAATTAAAAAAGGGTGTTTGCGTGAATTACTGCAGCATTACCTTATCATTGTAAATGTGAACAGTGACAGAGGGAGAATGCACTAGTAGTGCAAGACATTTCTGTAGTCTGAGAATTCACAGATTACGTCTAAATCAGTGCACTGTTTTACATGTTTTTGACGTTTAAAAAAGTGGAAGTTGTGCTACGAAAATGTGGTTGTTAAAGTCATACATCTGTTAATGCTGATTGTTCCCTATGGGCCAGCAACTGTCACTAAAAGGGTGAGTAAAATTGATGTTAACTTCATTTGAAATTCCTCGTATTACTTGTTTATGTTCGTGTGCAACATGACTATACAAGGGAGATAGTCCTATGAAAGTATGGCAGGTTATGTGTACAGTTATTTCGTATTTATTATTTTGAAATAGATTTAAGGAATACTCACATCCAGACTTCTGCATATGGTCCAAATTTGTTCTCCAAGCAAAAGTGCCTGTGATCAAAAATCAGTGTGTGTATTGGAGGCACAATGAGAGTTACAATGTATCCGCAGATTCACCAGGGGATTTTTGTGGTGTGATGCAGCACTTACTCAGGCTACTTAACGTCACCCAGATGTGAGAAGCTGTAGACTCTCTCGAGCTGACCTCACAGTGTCATACATGTCAAATGTGAGAAAGGGGTAAAACACTATAATGGTGTTGGTATTTTTTTCTGAGGAAACTGCACCACACACTAACCTGAGTAAATACCTACTGGCAGTATTGTTGTTGCTGTTCTATTATTATTATTATGACGTTTACTACTACTACTACTACTACTAATATTCTGACACCTATAAGCTGTGTATGAATCTTCATTTGTGATTTGAGTGCATGCGGTGGGTTCCACACCCTGATAACTTGATAACCGGCTGGAGGCATGGCTATATAAGGTCATGATATTTTTGGGCACATTTATGTTTGACTTTATACACATTTGGGTAACCTGAACATGTCTTTCCATCTACGTAGTGAAGTAGGAAGTCTCACAGCTCCGCTAGAGGTTGGTGAGCATTCATCTACAGGTCTAGAAGAGCATTCATTCACCATTTCTAGATGTCCATGAAGTAGACATGTATTCTTGACAAAAGCAGGGTTGTGACTAGATATGTACTTTGCCAACTCAACCATCATTATTGATAGGAAGAGGATACTTTCTATCTGTGGAATTTGTGTCAGCAATATAAACATTTTGTCAGCATCCGCCTCCTCCTGAAGAAGGTTTTAGTGATAGCGCTCAACAGAGCTAAACGAAAGTACACACTCCTGTGCGGTTGCCTACCACTGGGAGCCACCTAGTCACACCCCTGGCCACTAATCATGCTACCTCTACAGACAGATAACACGAAGCTCTCTTTTCCAATCCTCAAGACAACCCCAACCCTGCTCCCCTTACAGACACATAATTTCCTCAAACTTTGTAACGGAATACCATTAGAAAAATGGTGTCTAAAAAATGATCATGCCCTAAATATCAATCAACAAGTTATCACATACGATGTAGATTTTCCATGGTCAGCTCCAATGAGGCAATATTTTTATAGGAAATAGTTAGGGCTTATTGTTTCTCTCAGACAATATTTGGGTTATGATATTAGGGTACCACTTCCCATCACCCCACTCTTCCAACTCCCCATTGCTCAATCAAGATATCTCCAGCCCCTCCTCACCTTGGTAAGCTTCACAAACCCAAACACCTGTGTTTCAATCTCCACTCACCCCAAACTATCATGATGCTGGAACACATGAAACAATACTAAACACCGGTTACATGTCAACATTGCCCTGCTGCCAAAGCATGCCTGCTTGATTCTATTGTCAGGGTGTGTATCAGTGGTTGGAGGAGGAAGGGAGCCTCAAACCCTCAAGCAGGATGTGGGTACTTCACAAATTTGCAATTCTCTCCTGGTAGAGCCTCTACTTGAATTTCTACTTCCTGAGGTCACCCTCAGGTAAATCTAGCATCTCACATTCTCTTAAGCTACGCCGGTGGAAATGTCTTACCCAGGCCTTATATTTAGCTTCAGAAAACTGTTTACAAATCATTTCACACTTCGTCAATAACTAGCAAAGGCATGAAGTAATTAAAGTCAGAGTTCACCTTGCCAGGATTTGAGTCTGCAAATTTTAAGTTTTCAAATCTCTCATCGGTTCAGGCCTTAGGCAAAAGGACTGCATCTCTGTTGAATCAGCTTCTGTGTTTACTACAGATGCTCTGATTGGAATCTGGCCATCCAATTTTAATGAACTAATCACAAAACTGTCTATTAAGCAAATCCCAACCTCCGGAGTGCAGGCGCTGGACCAGATACGAGTTTTTAGAGGAGAGCAAGAGAAATCAGAAAGGAAGGTAAAACAAGGGGAATAAACACTCGAATATTAAGTATGTGGCGTAATAGTGACCCAGAACTTACATAAGGAAAAGGGCTATACACACAGCCAGGAGATGATACATGGTTGAAGAAAGGTTTGAAAGAAGTCTTTCAGGGAAAAAACAGACCTGGACAATCAGCAGCCTAGAGCATAGTACAAGAAGAGAAATAAAGTGTTGAAAACTAAAACTGCTAAGCAGAAGAGAGAGGCAGCAGCTAGAACCTCACGTGGGCTGACTCATCAAGGTGAGAGAATACACCCAAGGCTTCAATATAATTAGTTTTTACCTTAATATGTTCGTAATTTAGGAGTGTGCACGGTGTAATGAGTGTGATGAATTATAAAGTGCTTCTGAATATTTGAATGTGTGTGTCTGTGGAAGTGCCTGTGTGTGCGCACAGGCTCACATGTGCACCTGTGTGTGTCCATGTATGTGTGTATTTACTTTACTGACTAAGCCCCATGCATATGCAGGGTGAAGTAAATCAGATAATATTGTTTTCCCCAACTCTTGCCTTCTTCTTCTACCCTGAGATCAAATGTGCACTTTCTGCACAACATCTATGTTGACTATTGAGGTGTAAATGATGATTGTGGAGAATACATTGTAAAATGTTTATGAATGCCCAAAAGTTATTGTGTTGATGTTCTCTTATATGCATTGCATGACGTAAGCTTACCAATTGCAGAATTCGGTAGTGGTGAAACGGGTACACTGTGTATTGTTTTTTCTTGTATAAAACTTTACACAGTGAGGCAGTATAATGCCGCTAGAGACAGTACATCAGCAACTCCCAAAACAATGACAATGACAATGATACGAATCTGAAATAAACATACAGCGAATTCTCCTCTGTCCCTTCTATCATAGTTGGTGCCAAGACGCCTCCAAGCAATCGTTAGTGCTTACAAAAATGTATTCAAATCAAATAAAAATGAAATAACATGATACATATTAAGCTGAGAACCCTATCTCTGGGGCTGAAGACTGAGCCATGAGAAAAGCAGATAACCTGGATAACAAAATAAATCCTGCCCTGCTTCTTTTTTATGTAAACCAGTAGATGTTTCAAAATTTCGGACCGCAAAGCATCTATCATGAACTTTAAAGGAGATATGCTTGTACTATAAACAGCTGTATGCAATTTTCATATCGTAAGCATTACTCAGCCATCCATTCTTCGCAATGGAGAAATGTGTTCCATTGCAGTACATTTGGGGATTATTAAACCAATTCTGCTTTGAGAAAAATCTAAGAAAATTAAATCATATAAATAAATTAAATAAATTAATTGATTGATTTTGAGGTGCTTTTTTAAACTATGCAGTGAACGTGAATGAATCCCTGTGCACATGGCTTCTACATTGGTGTTGCTATTGCTTGGACATTGAGCGTGACAAATATATGTGTGTGCCACATGTACTACATTTCACACAATGCATTTGAGCAAACAGGGTGCTGGGAATCCAGGCAGTGTGCTTCCTACCCCTTTCTTTGATTGGGCTCCTTTGAGCTGGTGATCTAGTGAGCTGATAAACTCTGGTTGACGCACCTGTGCTCAGTGAGTGGTACAGAGACCTGAGAAGACTGTGGAACCCTTAAATTAAGGGCTATTCTCTACTGAAGAGGGACAATTGACTTGAAACATATTTAGATATACACAGCACCAGCTGCATTATCCATGGTGCAAACAAAGAGCTTTAATTCAGGTTATGATGGACTGCATTTACCATAATGCAGCTGGGCAAGCTGGTTGCTAGGATGTCAGGCACTATGATCCCAATCCCTGTTGTTCTGTATTACTTAGGCAGGTCACAATTTGTAACCCGGGCGGATGGTTGCAAATGGTTGTGTATGTTGGGATGGTGGCCTGCTAGCAGGCCACCATCCTTGAAATTTCTTTCCCAAAGTCAATATTTTATCAACCAGCCTTTATCCATTGCATTATTTTAAAAATAGAGGGTTCTCATTTGGAAATACATGGGGGGGGGTGTCAGCAGACAAGGGTCTCACGGACCACCCACAATCCTGCCTACATAATTTCCAAAAGGGAATCTCTCCATAGGGATTGTTTCCCCTTTGTGATTTGGAAATTACCTTCTTGAACGTGTTGGTATAATTATCTGTTCAATGGTTTGCCGCCGCAATACATGGATACATTCCAAATATGTAGCAGACATATTTCTATTTCCTATTTAAGTTTCATAATGGTTGCACAGCCCAGTGTTGGCAACTTCCAAATTGTTTTGTATATCAGGTCTTATGTGAGAATTCGCTGATGTTTAATAAAAACAGCCCACATCTTGTTCACGTACAGCCAGCTCCAAATGTGGACTCCACTGAGTTTCTGTACTTTGTATTTCGCAGGCACTAGATGATTAAGCTGCTGAAAAATAAAAAATACAACCCTAATTTGTCTGCCTCATGTGCACACACTGCATCATACGCTTTGGAGCTGAAACACGTCCAAATGCGGCCAACATCAAAATAAACACTGCACATTACAGCTTTCTTCCTTGTGTAGCGCCTCTGATGCTGTTGGCCCAAAAACATAACCTGCACAGATTGGAACAAAGTGAGCATTTGTGCACTGCGACAATAATTGGCAGAGGCATGATCATCGCCTTAGATTATCTTCCTGTGGCAAACTTTGAAATGTTCCACACCATAATTAGTCGTCTGCTCGGCGCGTGGATGTGAGGAATGGGAGCCGCTAGCCTTTCGAGCTGGATCTGCTCATTAGGTACCCATTGGAGAGCTGTTTTTCTGCCTCGCGCGCCTCCTAACAACGCACAGCACCGCCCTTCTGCATTTGCGGGAAAAGTTATCGGAAATCACAAGTCCGTTTTGATGTATTTCTATACCTAACGTGTCTCTTATTTCTTACAAATTGTATCTTCCTCTGACATAATGTTTTTTACTTCTGGTAGGGAGCGATGAGTTAAAATTCTTGCAATTTTTGTAATTTGTTTTGTGGGAAAAGCTGTTGTTTATAGCTGGAGTTGTTTTCCAAATAGTGTGATGCTATGGAAACCTTTCTTGCCTCAGTTTCTTGCATGCCAACTTTTTCCAATACGCAAAAACAACTTGTCTCCTAGGGTTTAGAACAATTCATAAACTTTGGCCCAAATGTATCGAGGTTTTGCACTGCCTTTGAGCCACAAAAGTGACGCAAAACCTAGAATGAGAATTACAAATCCTCGTAAGGACACCGAGTGGCTCTGTGTGGGTTGGTAAAGCTGGAGTAACATAGGGCAGCGCACATGGTCTGTGACTGCCGGCCACCCCCCACCTTAACATGCAGACTACAGTTACACATTTAACAGACCAACAACAGAATTCTTTGGAAGGCAGGGGGTCTCGAGCCCGAGACCCCCGGCCGTATTTATTAAAATATGAAATAAAATAAAAAATTTAATAAAATAACATTATTTACATAATTATTAAATGCAACATTCAGACATTAGATTTACATCCAGTTTAGACAGGTATGGTGGGCTAACCTTAACAAATGTCTAATACAGCGTGGTTCCTAACCGAATCTAACATCCTGATATCAATTTGCATTTTAATAATTTCTGGTCCTACGGCAAGGTCGCTAACCGGTGTCAGATCCTTTTACCCAGCTACGCTCTCACGTCCGAGATGCGCATGCGCGACAAGGGCCCGTTTACCCTAGTGCGCTTTGTGAACTCCATTTAACCATAACAGGAGGGCCCTTACACTTGCGCCCTTAGCGGCATAGTGTATGTGTGGGGTGGCCACCAGCCTGAGGAAAGCGTTGACTCCCCTCCCCCGCACCCAAGCAAGCGGATATCCTGACCCTGAAGTTCTGGGAGAGACCAGTGGCCCCTCCCCCTGGGCGACCCCTTTCGTGAATGGGGCCGCCCCCACCTAAGGACCTTAAATTGCTGCTCACCGATTATGACCTTACCGCCAGACCCACATAATAAATACGACATTACTAAACTAAGAGGGAAAAAAGGCCTAAGGAAAAAGAGTTAATGCAACCGCAATACACACCCAGAAACATACACATATGAACCTTGCCTGTAAACGTGGAAAAAAGGCCTAAGGAGGAAAAACATTATTCCTACGATATTGCATAGCATCACAACGTATACCTACCAGTGTCCTTACCAGAATTCTGCTACCAGGAGATGGAGGGTGGGGAAAATTAAACGGCCCCACGGCGGGGCGAGGAGCGAGCCTGGGAAGCGCGGGCACAAAGAGGCCGCTTCCCGCGCTCCCCGCGCTCCCCAGGCTCTTAACCCCTCCTATGCCGCGGTCCCGCCCCTTGACCTGGAAGCGCAAAACTGCTTCCGGGGCAAGGGCGGGACGCGCGAACCAACCAGGATCGGCCAATAGGGGGGCCGGGCCCAGCCATGTGTGCGTGGGGGCCGATTGGCCCCCCTTTTCTCATGGTCTGTGACTGCCGGCCACCCCCCGCCTTAACATGCAGACTACAGTTACACATTTAACAGACCAACAACAGAATTCTTTGGAAGGCAGGGGGTCTCGAGCCCGAGACCCCCCGGCTGTATTTATTAAAATATGAAATAAAATTAAAAATTTAATAAAATAACATTATTTACATAATTATTAAATGCAAAATTCAGACATTAAATTTACATCCAGTTTAGACAGGTATGGTGGGCTAACCTTAACAAATGTCTAATACAGCGTGGTTCCTAACCGAATCTAACATCCTGATATCAATTTGCATTTTAATAATTTCTGGTCCTACGGCAAGGTCGCTAACCGGTGTCAGATCCTTTTACCCAGCTACGCTCTCACGTCCGAGATGCGCATGCGCGACAAGGGCCCGTTTACCCGAGTGCGCTCCGTGAACTCCATTTAACCATAACAGGAGGGCCCTTACACTCGCGCCCTTAGCGGCATAGTGTATGTGTGGGGTGGCTACCAGCCTGAGGAAAGCGTTGACTCCCCTCCCCCGCACCCAAGCAAGCGGATATCCTGCCCCTGAAGTTCTGGGAGAGACCAGTGGCCCCTCCCCATGGGCGACCCCTTTCGTGAATGGGGCCGCCCCCACCTAAGGACCTTAAATTGCTGCTCACCGATTATGACCTTACCGCCACAGGCCAGCATAGTTGACCGACTATCTGGCCCCCCCCCCAACCGCCTACACTGAAAGGTCATATCCTCCTAATCAAAACCCTCTACCCCTGCTAGATTGTTCCCTATCAACAGGGCATTCCCTGACTCCGTCAAATGTACCCCTAACCTGCAAGTAGAGACAACCCCTCCAACCATTGCCAACCATTTATTGTCAGCAGCTCTCTGCTGGTTCCCTGCAAGTGACCCCCCCGCAAAATTAAATCGTCCCTCTCTGATGGACCCCTGTGGAATATACTGCAATGAGGTGTTTTAAATAATTTCCCAATCCAAGTGTTGATCCTCTTTACCGAGTGATTCTTCACCGAGTGATTCTGAGCACTAAACAGAGTCCACCCCCCCTTTTTCTGCAGCCTGGGAAACAACTGAGACCCCCTATGGTGCAGTCTGGGTTTTATATTTTGCTAGCCTGCTTGCTACTGCGATTATCCCTTCCACCAGGACCCCCATGCCCAATAAATCCCAATCGTTGCTACCCGCATGTCAGATAATGACGGAGGGCGGTGGCGTGTGCCTATCGAGTACCTCTCCTTCCCCACTCTGGACGGACAGACCCCATCTTTGAGATCCTTGTAGTTGCTGTGACCGGGGATATCCTGGCCCTAGACGTGTACACCCGACCTACCTCAGTATCCTGTTCAAGTTGCAGGGTCTTAAGCTGGGCCAGGTACTTAACACCCCTTGTCTGTGCCGTTACCTGGCCTCCAGCTTCCGCATCATGGTGCCCCGGACTTTACACTTCCCATGTCAGTGCTAATTGCTTGATGATGCCACACTGTCATTGTTAGGCTCAGCCCTGCGCCAGCCTACCTTTCTTACCATGGAGCCTCCTAACCCCACGCAGTGTTATTTATGAAAAAGGCGCCTGCGAGCCCAGGCGTCCCCCTAGCCGTATCCATTTCCCAACGAGGGTGATGTTACACCCCCTCTGTGATTTGTGTTCCTGGTCAAACTGCAACGGCATACCGACATGCATTGCCCTGCCCCTGGCAACCCAAATGGGTGACCACCACACACTACAATTATGATACATGGGGAAACGCTAAACTTACCTGGACAACGCCGCATCACGCCACAGCTTGACAGGCTTCCCAGCCCACACCGCCACCGCCGAGAGTCATCTTTCCTGCACTTGGGACGCGCCGCCGCTCCGGGACTACGAATCCCTACAGCCTACGCGGCGGCGCGCGCTGTGACACCGCGAGGGCGCCAGGGGAGGCGCACAAAAGCGGGCAGGACCGGCGGAGCACTTGGGAAACGCTAAACTTACCTGGACAACGCCGCATCACGCCACAGCTTGACAGGCTTCCCAGCCCATGCCGCCACCGCCGAGAGTCATCTTTCCTGCACTTGGGACGCGCCGCCGCTCCGGGACTACGAATCCCGGCAGCCTACGCGGCGGCGCGCGCTGTGACACCGCGAGGGCGCCAGGGGAGGCGCACAAAAGCGGGCAGGACCGGCGGAGCACTTGGGAAACGCTAAACTTACCTGGACAACGCCGCATCACGCCACAGCTTGACAGGCTTCCCAGCCCACGCCGCCACCGCCGAGAGTCATCTTTCCTGCACTTGGGACGCGCCGCCGCTCCGGGACTACGAATCCCGGCAGCCTACGCGGCGGCGCGCGCTGTGACACCGCGAGGGCGCCAGGGGAGGCGCACAAAAGCGGGCAGGACCGGCGGAGCACTTGGGAAACGCTAAACTTACCTGGACAACGCCGCATCACGCCACAGCTTGACAGGCTTCCCAGCCCACGCCGCCACCGCCGAGAGTCATCTTTCCTGCACTTGGGACGCGCCGCCGCTCCGGGACTACGAATCCCGGCAGCCTACGCGGCGGCGCGCGCTGTGACACCGCGAGGGCGCCAGGGGAGGCGCACAAAAGCGGGCAGGACCAGCTTCGCGGGACGCCCGGGGCTAAGCCCGGGCAAAGGGCGGGCCCTCTACGGCCCTCATCGGCACGAGGAGGCAGGGCAGGGCCAGAAACTCTACAGGACTGATATGCAAGTAAGCAATCTTGTTGATTTTTACATATTTTAAGTACCTATAATTTTCTAACAACATTGGCTGTGAGTACTTTGTAAAGTAAGCCTGCGAAAACGAAGGAAGCCCCACAGAATACCCTTGATAATTATCTCGTCCAGACAGTTAGGAAAATCAATACGCAAAGGAGAGACTCTCTTGGTTTAAGTCAATCTCCAGACCTTCGCTGTTTGTCACCTACTGCTTCCACGATGATTGATGACACTATTTTGCAGGAAACCTGCCAGGAGAATGCAATTGGCGGCCCCATTCTCCTAGATTTAAGCAGTGCACCGGATAATGCAGTTATGGCCATTGAGACTTTTAACATACAGGCTGAGGAAGGAACTGATATTGAAATTGACTCTGATCAAGAGAGACATGCACAAGCTGCACCCGAGAAGAGGACACCAAAAGGGCCTGCAACAAGGCCAAGACGTCTATGTGCTAAGAATCCTCCAAAGCTGAGTGGCCCGCGTATAGGGGCAAGAAAGAAAAGGGTCACCACCCCAAAGATTAAACAAGTAAACGTCGTAGAGGATAACCAGAGTCATATCTCCGAGGATGCTTTTTTCGAAAGGATCTCGGACTTTCTTGAACAAAAAATCAATGCCATTGTAAAACCCTTAATATCCAAATTGGACAAATTGCATGCAGAGGTTTAGAGGTTGGGTGGCTTAAGTACCAAGGTTGCAGATGGGGTGGAAAATATCACCAAGATAGTCACTAATCTGCCCAATCATATAGGGGGAGACGTGATTAATGAAGTCTTTTGTGACAATGAAGGGATCCAGTTACCTGTTGATAATTTATTGCCCCAGCCATTGATACCTTTGTCCACCACCACTGAGGGCCCTCTTTTAGTTACCATCCCAACAGATGATCTCCCTTCTGCTAGACCACCCCCAGCAACTACCCATACTACGGCCCCCCTCCAATTTTTAGTTGAGGCCACTCCAGTGGTCCTGGTGCTTGCAAACGTACCTCCATTGGAAGGGGGAATAGTCGAAAGCCCTACCTCTCTTACAAGCAAGGCTCTGCATTGGCTAACCAACAATATGCGGTTAGCCCCAGGGGGGAAACATCATCTGGCAAATGTCTTTAAGTCTGCGACCAGGGTCCCTTGGTTGGGAAACCGCCCAAAAAAGTTTAAGGGGGACTGTGTGGCAGTGACCCTCTTGAATCAAGATGTTCTTCCTAACATACTGGCCAATCTTTTTCCCCCCCAGCGCAGGCAAGGCACTGTTGTTCCTCTAACTTTGAAGTTTTTTTATGGGGAACAACAAAACGTTACGTATCCAAGAACTCCAGCGTTGGGGTGGGACAGACCCTGGGATTTTAATCCCAGACGGGGGCAGGATATAAGGCACAACTCTGTAGCCCAATATCCCCTTTTAC
The DNA here is from genome assembly GCF_964261635.1 of Lissotriton helveticus. NCBI lineage: Eukaryota > Metazoa > Chordata > Amphibia > Caudata > Salamandridae > Lissotriton > Lissotriton helveticus. The sequence goes on from NC_136070.1 coordinate 292,723,497, forward strand.
CACAACATAACTCCTTTGTTGAACCTCTTCAGTTATTTAATCGCTATGCCCCACTGTCCTTCATGGATCAGAATGACTGACTCGCTCCTACAGAAGATACTAACAGTGAGGGTTTTTTACCTGTTTCTTTCTCTGTCCCTGTACTTTCAGACTTAAAAATTAAAAGTAACAGGGTTTGTAGTATCTTGAGTTGGAATGTAGCTGGTATTAGCTCTAAAATTAGTAATAAGAACTGGCTGGAAATGGTTAGATCATATGACATCCTTGTATTCCAGGAGACCTGGGAGACGTCCGACGGATTTGCTCTAGACGGCTTTTCCCAGTTCTCTGTACCTGCTGTTTCTAGCACATTTGGAAGGGCAAAGGGAGGCTTGGCCATATATATTTCCTTGAACATTCAGGGAAAGCCAAGACAAATTAAATCTAATTCAACAAACATATTAGCGGTTGAATTAACTACATTTAACTCACAGCCTATTTTACTAGTTAATTTTTATAATTCTCCTGTCAGTCAATTGTTTAACGACCATTTGGTAACCTTAGAGGATTTCTTGTCTACCCACAGCGAGAATAGTGTCCACGGCTTTGATGTGATTCTTATGGGAGATTATAATATCCACCCATGTAATATGGACTGCCGTGAGGAATATGAAGATGTTCCCCCTTACCTTTGTATTCCACACTTTGAACATTCATCGCGAGGGGAGGCATTGGAATCTCTCTTAGCAACTTTTAACCTTTACGAATTTTCTAGCAGCAACACAGACTTGAGGTTACCGACATTTGTGGGTAACAACTCTGGCACAATAGTAGATTATATCTTTTTGTCGCCTAGTATTCTGTCTGAGGTTTCAACCTATAAGGTAGTAACCTCAGTCTTTAGTGATCACAACCCAGTAATTTTAGAGATTTTATCCCAGGGAGTTTTTGGAAAAAGAGAGGCTGCATTCTTATGTGCAACCAATTTAGTCTTGGGAGATCAGAACCGTAGGCTGAAGTGGGATCAATTTACCCCGATCACTTTCATACAGGACACTTTGTCCAAAGTTGAGGGTGAGGTTGCAATCTGCCTGGATAATAATAATCCGTCTTCTATCTTGATAGAGGCCTTTAACATTATCTGTATTCAGGTTGACCTAGATCTGACTGTAAGGAATAAGGCCCGGACATGCAGGGGCAAAAAATGGTTTAACACAGACTGTTCAAAGGCCCACTCAACTCTTCTAAAGGCTTTAAAAATTGAGCCAAGAGATAAAATACAGATAGCGTTGCTAAGGAAAAACTATAATGACGCTATCAGAAAGAGAAAATCAGAGATTAAACTTGAGGCCTGGAACGACTTGCTGTCGCCCGACACACAGAGAGATAGCTCAAAATTTTGGGCGATAATAAACCATCCCTTTTTTGTCGATCTAGATAAGCAGAGAGCAGATTGCACCATACCGGACGATCAGTGGGTCACACACTTCAGCAATATCTACAGTTGTTCTGATAATATCTGCAGCCCCTCCCATCTCCCCTTTTAGTATAGAAGAGGTAAAAAAAGCTATCAGCGACACACATTCCAAAAAGGCTCCGGGCCCCGACGGGGTTCCCGCTGACTTTTTTAAAAGTGCCCCTGAATTAAGCGCCAAAATTCTTACCAACATTTTTAATGCCACAAGAGATTTAGTTTTTCCTATTAGCTGGTCGAAGTCTACCATCATACCTATTTTTAAAAAGGGACAAAGATCAGACCCATCCTGTTATAGGCCAATCTCCCTAATCGATTCAAGTGTCAAGATTTTGGGAAGAGTCCTTTTAGGAAGACTGACTCAGCTTCTAGAAGGAAAGGGCATTTTATCGAATGCACAATACGGATTTAGAGCTAAAAGGGGAACTTTAGATCAGTGTTTAAATTTAGAACTGATCATAAGTAAATATGTGGCTGCCAAGGGGGGCTCTCTGTACATGGCCTTTATGGACCTCTCCTCAGCTTTTGACCTGGTCGATAGGGCTAAGCTGTGGGGGGTCCTTCTGGCCATGGGCTTTGATGCCCCACTGGTGGGATACTTGGCAGAGTTACATAGAGACCTCAAGACGTCGGTGAGAGTGACCAGGGAAGGTAGATGTACCTGCCACTTCGAATCAGGGAGAGGGGTTAGGCAGGGATGTATCCTTGCACCCCTTCTCTTCACACTTTATATAAATGGTCTTGAGGCAGTTCTGGCTGCGTCCCACACCGATACTCCGCGTGCAGGAGAAATAAAGATACCTGTCCTCCTGTATGCGGACGACGCCGTCCTTTTAGCTCGTTCTGGAGTGGCATTGAATAAACTACTCTCAGCTTTTGGGGATTTCATGTCCTCATTGGACATGAAAACTAATGTAGAAAAATCCCACGTAATGATAGCAGGAGCCGCAGGCAGGAAAAGAAAGACTAAAACTTTCTTTTGTTCAGGGAAGGAGGTCAGGAGGGTTCCATCTTTTCCCTACTTAGGCGTGATCTTTGATGAAAAAGGCAAGTGGGGTCCCCAGCTTTTGGCCAAAAGCAACGCAGTAGCAAGAGCGGCTGCTGGGCTGCTTGGCTTTGCGAAAAAGCTTGGTGCTCGCCCCATGGAAAGCATTATAAAGGTCTATAAATCTAAATGCTTATCGGTTGCCCAATACGGCTCTGTTATCTGGGGGTACACTAATCATGAGTATGATAAAATTCAGAAAGTAGAAAATAAATTTTTGAGAACCCTGCTTTCTGTCCCCCAGTCAACTTCTACATACATAATACATACAGAGCTCGGCTTGGGCTACATTACCGATATCTTGAAGGCAGCCCCAGTCATTGGTTGGTTGAAAGTGTGGCTCAATCAGGAGCTCACTCTAAACCATCATATTTTTAATGATTGTTTAACCCTGGATAATGTTCACAACATCCCTTGGTTAAAATATGTCAAGACGCAGTTAACTCTAGTTGGCCGACCTGAACTCTTTTCCTCTCCACATTTGATAAATTTAGAAGACGTAAAGACAGTCAAAAATCTTTTGATCGAGCGTTATGTCTTGGAGAGGGAAGCCACAGAGTTGAACAAACACACGGTTAGGAAACATTGTACGATAACAACTGTTCCAGGCATGGAGCCATATCTTTTTTCGGTACACAAACCATACCATCGTTTCCTCCTAACAAGATTTCGTCTTGATTTAATTCCTTTTATTTTGGGTAATTTTAAAAAGTGGTCTAGACCTGAAAATGCTGATCCCTGTGATTGTGACCATTTTTCTATTCAAGACACGACGCATTTTATCCTGTTCTGTGGTCATTACAAAGAGAGTAGGAAAAAATTCTTGCTGCCTATACTGTGCAATATGGGTTTTATACAGGTAAAACCAGCTATGCTATTTCTGCAACTTTTACCCAATTTAAAAGTGGCACTCCATGTTGCTAGTTTTTTGGTTGCTGGTGCTCGTATAAATAAGTATCGTTTTAGCACTAGGCACTTTGTCCCTGATTAATGATTAATGATTACCTTCTATATCCTATTGACTTTTACACTTTTTAAGATTATGTGCATAATTTTATCCTTGTATAATGTGTTTTTAGGGTTTTTTATAAATTTTTCGATATGTATTACTATGTGTCATAATGAAATGTTACCGTGTATTGCTCGTTCTTCTTTTATGATTTTAATTAATCGAATAAAGAAATTTTGACTGACTGATACATGGGTAGCACCTTTACCAGCCGGCACCGCTTTAACCGTTGAAATGGCCGCTCATCACACTTGATGCTTTTCTTTGACACTCCCGATCCAGGTGTAACGATCCTCTTGGCTATCCACCTCCTGCCTTTGTGGTGTGGAGCCCTTCCCAGGTATCCACCATGGGTCCGGTCAGACATAAAATGAAAAACAAATACAGATGATTAGTGCTTCTGGCTTCCGGACGAAAGATACAGTACACATGCCCGTACTATGTTGTCGTCACATGCTAAGCCTTAGCTAAGGTCCGCCCCCGGATGCATGTCCATCCAACCTGTAACCGCCAGTGTGTTGCATAGCATCAGTCTTGTGCAACTTGCGGACATTTACATTAGGGCTACCTAAGGGTGCCTGGTAGTATGACCTTCATGAAAGCTTAGACCTGTAGTCCACAGTGAATGCAATAGCCCATCCATGGTTACTTCAGGACAATACACATTGTGAAATGTCGTGCAATAGTGCTGTATGGTTAGGTAAGGTTTCTGGCTTCCTAACGAAAGCTGCCCCACACGTGTCTGCATTCAATGTCCTCAGATGCTAGGCTTTGGCTGAGATGAACCCCAGATGCATTTCCCTCATTACTCGCCGTTGTGAGTGGTCAGCATAGCATCAGTTTGTGACACATGTAGCGCATTTAACTCAATGCTACCGTGGGGTGCCTATTAGTATAACCTTGCCCAAGAATAAGCCTGTAGGCTACAGTGAATGCCATAGCCCCTCCATGATTACCTACTGTCAATACCAAGCACACTACCAGCACATGGAGCCTAGGGCTATAGACACCCCCCACTGCCTATGTGATGCCACAACTGGGCTCTTGGACACCTTTGAAGGTGTGACAACAGGGGCCAGGGTGTGTAGGATTATCAGGACCCCAAGAAAGCGGTCATTAGCGTGGAGAAGTTCCACGCTTGTTGAAACTATCAGATCGGTTGATGCCATTGATAGTAGTTCTAAAATGAGAAGAACTTGTGAGATAAAAGCTTTTCCTTCGCGTGGGTCCCCATGTGTCACTACCATGGGTGATTCCTGGTGGCCCCCGCAGTTCTAAAGGCTCTAGGCCTTGTCTGTATGCCAGTTGTGGTTCTTATACCACTTTCTTGATATATGGTTCGGTACGCCCCTAGGGCTCAACGTATATTGTGCTAAGTTACTGTGTGTTAAATAGGTATACTGACTGTAATTTTTTGCCTCTAGCCTCATAAAGGGACTAGAGGGATGTGTTTTAAAACAAATACATATATTTATATACACCTGGTGTGGTTCTACTTTCATTTCCCCACTCATGAGATTATAGACTGGTAAAACAAGCTGCTTTACCTTCCTCCAAGACTTAGCCTGAAGGCTGCTCTCCACAGCTACCACTAGGATAGCTTTCTAATAAGGTTGTCTTTAACCTACCATCAATATGGGTCGTTGGACTGGTGCAATGTGCCCACTAGAATAGTGGACAGCATATGCCAGGCAACCTTCTCAAACTATGGTGACATAATTTCCCCCAAGAACATATGACACCATTTCCCCAAGCCCTTCAATGGCTGCATGATCTGGCTAGCTGATCAATGTTAAAGGCATTCTGCCCCGTCTACAGGCATCTCGAGGAAAAGGAGTACCACTACCCACAAAATGTAAGCAATGCAGACAAAACAGGGCTCTTCGCTCAGGGGTAGCACCTCAGACTCTCAAATCCGGTTTCAATGAGAAAACCACTGGAGGATTGACTTTCTTGGTCCAAGTGGCCGAGCACTGGAAGTTCTTGCCACCTAAAATTCGTTGCATTCAGTAATGCATAAAGTTCAGAAGAGAAGAGAAAGTTGGATGTTCATGAGATAACCATGTGACGAACCCACCATAGGAATGAGCAATAATTCAAATATCAATACACGAGCCATCCTGAGCTCTGGGCCCGTCCCAGCTAGTAGATGAAGAAAGAAAACAAACGCAGGGACTTGCTGCCTGTACGTGTGCTCTTACTGCTCACTTCTCACCAGTGGAGAAGTTATGGCATGACGTCATGCCCCGGTGAGCGTTGTAGGGGAAAGGAACTCCCGTAAAGAGAGTAATTTTTTCTATGGATTTCCCTTCTCTTTTTGAAATCGTCGTGGTGTCACCAGGGATTTAAGTGGAAGCTTTTCAATATTGTATATGAGTCCTAGTTGCTGGTTATTTATCTTATACAACCAACAACCGTTAAAAACCTTGTAGGTATGATGTTACTTGTTGGTTGTATCATATATCTGGATGCAATGGCAGAAACAGCAAAACACAATTAGGGCAGCACACTATGCTAAGCCCGGATGCTTAGCTTACGTAATGTTAAACACGTACATCGAAGTGCCTGCTGTCCCTACAGTCTGGAAAAACAGGGCACCTGTGCCCAGGCTCAAAATAGAGCCCGATAAAGACCCGTTTAGACTGCCGGTGCTCAGACCCAGCCCGGCGCCTGCGACAATGATTCTCGGTGTGTCTTGCGCTCACCTCACTCAATAAGTGCTTATAAGCGATATTTTCCATCTTCACAAATAGCCTGAATATCAATGGCGATTTATCAAACCAACCGCTTAGAGTCATGACAACACAACCATTAGCGCAGATTCTGGCATCCCCATGTGAAGAAAACCCCCCTTAATCATGCTTGCATGAAATCACTGCACACATTATTTTCACTCTGATCTCCGTGTGAGTGTCACCCTCTGTTGTCCCTTTCTGGCGATACTGATAGACAGAAATATGAAAGATCAGACTTAGTGAAATGGACGTATGCACTTATATCAGACTTCAACAAGAGGAACGTAAAACGGACTTAATTGAGCTCTGCCATATAACTAGCTTCTTTCTCAACAATTGAGAAAGTGCTTTAAGCCTTACAATTTGGGTAGGAAGCACTATATACAGAGCAATATAAAGCAATACACTAAAGAAACCCATTGTGTCAGTCTCTGTAGCATTCGTAGGTGATGAAAAATAAAAATTTGCTAAAACAATATGTTTGGGACACATCTATTTGCATGATTTGGGAGTTTTTTGGGAAAGGTCACGAGTTTAGCATTTCCCAGAAAGCCCCAACGGTTTTTTGCTTCTGAAGGATGTCTCTAACAAGTTGAGGTGATTGTTTACTTTCTCTCAGAGGGTGACAGGATGATGAGGTCACCAGCACATCACAGGCCTTTTATCTGCGAGTCATTGCACAGCAGTCCCGAGGCTTGCGACCTCTCAACCAGAGTCAGTGGGTGATGCTTGAATATGTGGGAGTTGCTCACTGTGCTAGCCTTGTTTCGTGGCATCTGTTCCCATGTTATGTTCACTGTGATTAACAGGTTTAACCTCCGCATCGGGGTGATAAAATGAATGTAGAACTACAGCACCAGGGTGATAAAGGGAAAACTGCTTACCACAGCGCCAGGGTAATAACATGGAACACATCAAATAAGAAGACCAGGGTGAACACAAAAGGCATGTTTAGCCAGTGCATCAGGGCGATAAAGGAATGTGTTTCACGCCAGCACCCGGGTGATAGAAGGAAACTTGTAACCACAGCGCCAGAGTTACAACACGGTACACAATGAATGACAGCGCCATGCTGTATATAACACGTTTAACCACTGCAGAAAGGTGGTAACACGGAGCAAACTAAAGCACCCATGTGATAAAACGGAACATGATTACCCACAGGACCAGGGTCATAGAATTGCACAAGTTTAACAATAGAACCGGAGCACTAGGGTGATAAGACTACACACGGTGTTAACACAATTTACTTCTTTACGTGCCTCGGCCTTCTACTGCAGAATGGCTGTCTCTCACAGTGCATACACGTAAATACGCAGGTTAATGAGGGGCAAGAGGCTAGTGTAGGGGTTGGAGGTGGGTGATTCTTACTTACAACACGAATTACTAAAGAGACACCAAAGCAAGGGAATGAAATGCTGGTAACAAGGCGTCTTAAACAGTGGGATGTCAGCAGAACAATCAATCAATCAATCATGCCATTTGTATAGCGCACTACTCACCCGGGAGGGTCTCAAGGCGCTTGGGGGGAGGGGTATGCTACTGCTCGAACAGCCAGGTCTTTAGTTGTTTCCTGAAGGCAAGATGGTCCTGGGTCAGCCGAAGGTGGATGGGGAGGGAGTTCCAAGTCTTGGCAGCCAGGTAAGAGAAGGATCTTCCTCCGGCGGTGGCTCTTCGGATGCGTGGTACGGCTGCGAGGGCGAGGCTGGTGGACCGTAGCTGGCGGGTGGGCGTGTAGAAGGTCAGGCGGTCGTTGAGGTACTTGGGGCCCAGGTCGTGGAGAGACTTGTGTGCGTGGGTGAGGAGCCGGAACGTGATCCTCTTGTCGACGGGGAGCCAGTGCAGGTTCCTCAGGTGGCTGGAGATGTGGCTGAGTCGGGGGACATCCAGGATGAGTCGGGCGGAGGCGTTCTGGATGCGCTGGAGTCTTTTCTGTAGCTTGGCTGTGGTTCCGGCGTAGAGGGCGTTTCCGTAGTCCAGTCGGCTGGTGACGAGTGCCTGGGTGACAGTCTTCCTGGTCTCGGTCGGGATCCAGTGGAAGATCTTGCGAAGCATACGCAGGGTGTTGAAGCACGATGAGGAGATGGCATTGACTTGTCTGGTCATCGAGAGGGAGGGGTCCAGGATGAAGCCCAGGTTGCGTGCGTGGTCGGTTGGCTTGGGTGCGGTGCCCAGGGCTGGGGGCCACCAGGAGTCGTCCCAGGCGGAGGGCGAAGATCCCAGGATGAGGACTTCCGTCTTGTCCGAGTTCAGTTTCAGGCGGCTGTCCTTCATCCACTCGGCGACGTCTTTCATCCCTTCGTGTAGGCAGGTTCTGGCGGTGTCGGGGTCTCTGGTGAGGGAGAGGATCAGCTGGGTGTCGTCGGCGTAAGAGATGATGTTGAGGTTGTGCTGGTGTGCGATGGCTGCGAGAGGTTTCATGTAGATGTTGAAGAGGGTGGGGCTGAGTGAAGATCCTTGCGGGACGCCGCAGATGACTTCGGTGGCCTCGGAGCAAAACGGGGGGAGGCGGACTCTTTGTGTTCTTCCGGCGAGGAACGAGATGATCCACTCCAGTGCCTTCTCTTGGATACCGATGTTGCTGAGGCGCTGGACTAGGGTGGGATGGCAGACCGTGTCGAACGCAGCGGAGAGGTCCAGGAGGATGAGGGCCACTGTTTCCCCCTTGTCGAGCAGGGTCCGGATGTCGTCGGTGGCTGCGATGAGGGCGGTCTCGGTGCTGTGGTTGGCTCTGAAGCCGGACTGCGAGGGGTCGAGGGATCCGTTCGTCTCGAGGAAGGCGGTCAGCTGTCTGTTGACGATCTTCTCGGTGACTTTAGCAGGAAAAGGGAGGAGCGAGATGGGGCGGAAGTTTTTGAGATCGGTGGGGTCCGCTGTAGGTTTCTTCAGGAGGGCGCTGATCTCGGCGTGCTTCCAGCTCTCCGGGAAGGTGGCGGTGTTGAATGAGGCGTTGATGATGTTCCGGAGTTGGGGTGCGATGGTGGAGTCGGCCTTGTTGAAGACGTGGTGTGGGCAGGGGTCGGTCGGTGATCCGGAGTGGATGCTGTTCATCGTGCGGGCTGTGTCTTCGGTGGTCACCGTGGTCCAGGTGCGAAGGGTGGCGGTGGGGGGCATTGGTTCGACGGTTGGGTGCGTGGGTGGGGCGCCGAAGCTGTTGTGGATGTCGGCGATCTTGCGGTGGAAGAACGAGGCGAGGGAGTCGCAGAGGTCTTGTGACGGAGTGATGTCGTTGATGCCGGTGCTGGGGTTGGAGAACTCCTTGACGATAGTGAAGAGCTCTTTGCTGTCGTGGGCGTTGTTGTCCAGTTGTTCCTTCAGGGATTTCTTCTTGGTGGTGCGGATGAGCTGATGGTGCTTGCGGGTAGCGTGTTTGAGGGCGGTCATGTTGTCGGTGGTCCGGTCGAGGAGCCAGGCTTTCTCGAGGGTGCGGCAGGTCTTCTTGGAGTCCTTGAGGTCGTCGGTGAACCAGGATGCCTTCTTGCTTCTGGGTCTGCTGGGAGGGTTCTTTAGTGGCGCGAGGTCGTCGGCGCAGGCGGTCAGCCACTGTGTGAAGTTGCGGGCTGCTTCGTTGGGGTCCGTTGTGTTGGCGGGTGGGCTCTGGCTGAGGGAGGTGGTGAGCTGGTCTGCGGTGATCTTGCTCCAATTCCTGTGAGGTACCTGTTGCGGGTGGTGGTGGGTCGTGGATCTTTTGAAGCTGAAGTGGACGCAGCTGTGGTCGGTCCAGTGGAGTCCGGTGGCGTGGCTGAAGGTGATGTACTTGCTGGAAGAGAAGACGGGATCAAGCGTGTGGCCGGCGTAGTGGGTGGGGGTGTTGACCAGTTGCTTGAGTCCGAGGTTGGCGAGGTTTTCCAGCAGGGCGGTGGTGTTGCGGTCCTTGTTGTTCTCCAGGTGGAAGTTGAGGTCCCCGAGGAGGATGTAGTCAGTGGAGGGGAGGGCGTGCGGGCTGATGAAGTCTGTGATGTCTTCGCTGAATTGTGTGCGTGGTCCCGGGGGTCTGTAGACGAGGGTGCCTCTGAGGGTCGTCTTAGGGTCGGTGTGAATCTGGAAGTGGAGATGTTCGGCTGCGGCGAAGGAGTCGTTGGCGTCGGTCGTGATGCGGATGGTGTTCCTGTGGACGATGGCGATGCCACCTCCGGTCTGGTTGATGCGGTCCCTCCTGATGATCTTGTACCCATCCGGGATGGCGATGGCGATGTCGGGTGCAGAGGAGGCGTTCATCCAGGTTTCCGTGAGGAAGGCGACGTCCGGTGATGTAGCGTCGAGGAGGTTCCAGAGTTCCACGGCGTGTCTGTGGACGGAGCGGGTGTTGATCAGGATGCACTTGAGGTGGTTGCTGCTGGTGTTTGTCTTGGTGGGTGCGGGGCAGGTTCGGAGGCAGGTGAACTTGCAGGTGCAGCAGGTGAAGGGTCCGTGGGTGCGTCTCGGGGTGGCTCGGCAGCAGGCGTGGGTCCGGCCGGCATTGAGTGCGTTGAGAGTGGCGGCGTCGTAGGTCAGTCGGGTCGTCTTGCCTCGGCGGGGAGGGCCAGGGGTCCTGGCGCTGGGCGCGGGCCAGGCGCGTACGGGCGCAGACGGGCTTACCTTTGGCGCACCTTTGGCGCTGAATCGGCGCTCCCTCTGCGCGCGTCCGCTGCGCGGTCGCTCTGGGGGCGTCATAAGTAAGGAGCCGGGAGGGAGGAGCAGCTGGGTGGCGGGAGCGGGGCGGCGAATGGAATCACAGGGGGGCGGGGCCGTAGGGAGGCAGCGTCGGGAAATTCCAAGAAGCAGCGGGCAGCGGGAAATTCCCAGGAGCAGCGGGAAATTCCCAGGAGCAGCGGGCAGCGAGCGAAGGAATCTGCAGGCAGGAGGCGGCAAAGGCAGGCAGGAGCGGCAGCAGTGAGTGGGGCGACCAAGCCCTGTGGAGGGCTGAGCGGTCACACTCTGTGGTCCCCTACGGTCCCCTTAAGTAAGGAGCCGGGAGGGAGGAGCAGCTGGGTGGCGGGAGTGGGGCGGCGAATGGAATCACAGGGGGGCGGGGCCGCAGGGAGGCAGCGGCGGGAAATTCCAAGAAGCAGCGGGCAGTGGGAAATTCCCAGGAGCAGCGGGAAATTCCCAGGAGCAGCGGGCAGCGAGCGAAGGAATCTGCAGGCAGGAGGCGGCAAAGGCAGGCAGGAGCGGCAGCAGTGAGTGGGGAACACATTCCATTCATGCGTTATTAGCTCATCGGTCGATAACACGGAACACTTTTTTGCCATAGCGCAAGTGTTACTAGACACACTGAGCATGTGTAATCACGGCACAACTGTAATAATCTCGAACATGGTCAATGTGATAACAGGAAGCACAACCAGAGCGCCACAGTACGGCGTGTTTACGGAGGGGGCTTACTTTCAGCGTGTAGTTCTCCATGGTGTGGTCCAGGTGCTGCAGCTTTTGGGCGGCGCCACCGCCGCCAGGACAGCCACGCACAGCCGCTGTGATGGATGGCTTCCTCCCCTAAAGTCCAACAGGCATGTCCCCGTCATCACACATGCATGCCCAAGCCTCCGCGAAACCGGCTGGCACCCGTCCTCCGACGAAAAGGAGACATCGTCTGCTGCTCTCCTGGGCTCCGCAGCTCCACACCGATTGCGATGCTCTCCATGCGGACCTATAAAAAAGAAAAGAGAAAATTAAACGGCCCCACGGCGGGGCGAGGAGCGAGCCTGGGAAGCGCGGGCACAAAGAGGCCGCTTCCCGCGCTCCCCAGGCTCTTAACCCCTCCTATGCCGCGGTCCCGCCCCTTGACCCGGAAGCGCAAAACTGCTTCTGGGGCAAGGGCGGGACGCGCGGACCAACCAGGATCGGCCAATAGGGGGGGGCCGGGCCCAGCCATGTGTGCTTGGGGGCCGATTGGTCCCCCTTTTCTTTCACTGCCTTGCATTACTCTGCGCAAGGAAGGCATATTCATGGGTGGAGTGTGAGTATTTCCACGCATCCACTCATGGATTTTTGCACAATCCCAGCTTTACGAAGACAGGTAAACCTGGGAATGCATCAAAAGTAGGGGTGGGCGGCAAATTCCGTTCCGCTCGTGGAACTTGCGAAAATTCGGCATTTTCGCGTTCCTCGTGGACCGCGAAAATGTCAAAAACTTCCGCGATTCGTGGCGGAACGGAATTGTATTGCACAAAATGGTGGCTTCTTCGTGGATAAATATGCAGGGCAGGATTCATTCTAGCTAGCTCAGCCTCCGGTCACATTAAAAGAGTTCAATCTCCATTTTGTACCCTCGATATGCTGCCCTATCACACCAGGGTTTGGTTGTTCCAGGTGCATCAATTCCCCAGGATGGAGGCGGCCAATTGTTTGCCTATCAACAAACTGTTTGTGAAGAACGGACCAAATGCCAAATCCTCGTAAGGACACCCTGAGTGGCTCTGTGTGGGTTGGTAAGGCTGGAGTAACATAGGGCAGCGCATTCACTGCCTTGCATTACTCTGCGTAAGGAAGGCATATTCATAGGTGGAGTGTGAGTATTTCCACGCATCCACTCATGGATTTTTGCACAATCCCAGCTTTACGAAGACAGGTAAACCTGGGAATGCATCAAAAGTAGGGGTGGGCGGCAAATTCCGTTCCGCTCGCGGAACTTGCGAAATTTCGGCATTTTCGGGTTCCTTGTGGACCGCGAAAATGTCAAACTTCCGCGATTCGTGGCGGAACAGAATTGTGTTGCACAAAACGGTGGCTTCTTCGTGGATAAATATGCAGGGCAGGATTCATTCTAGCTAGCTCAGCCTCCGGTCACATTAAAAGAGTTCAATCCCCATTTTGTACCCTCGATATGCTGCCCAATCACACCAGGGTTTGGTTGTTCCAGGTGCATCAATTCCCCAGGATGGAGGCAGCCAATTGTTTGCCTATCAACAAACTGTTTTTGAAGAATGGACCAAATGCCAAGATGGCCGCCTGAAAGCCAGTTGCTGCATACCAAACACCCAATGATAAAAAAAACCTCTCCGGCTGCTGCCGCAAGGAAACAAATGCAGCCCTATCACCACCTGGACAGCAGGGAAGGGAGTCTTTACTCAGGACTTGGGCGGCAGATGCGAAATGGATTCTATTCTCTCCGTGGCTGTCAAAAATGACAAATTACAGGTTTTGTGGGGCAGAAGGTGCTTCAGTAAATATCATGTGTCTGTCCAACACCTTTGCACATTCGCTCCGCCTCGCGCCCCCTTCAGGCGTTTCCTCAGAAGAATTATGGGGAAATGACAACAGGCAGCGAGTGATGTGCGTTCAGCAACAGCCATCTTTCCACGCGCCAGACAGGAGGCATGTGAAGAGAGTATTAGAGATTTCGGATGATGCGCTCGGGGACACCCACCATCACAGACCGTACATTGCTTAAATGCCACACCAAAACTCCCCTAGTTATGAAAGCAATGGCCTAGGGGGCACTCACCTTTACATAGTGAGAGGCAGAGCAGGAGACTTCACTCCTCGGCAGGATAGCAGTTACGGCACCCAAGAAGAGAAAGAGAGTTGATGGATGGGGAGCCCATCTTAAAATGTCTCCTCAGATAAGAAACAGAACGAGGACAATCATCAGCTTTATCAGCCAGAGAGCAGCAGCATGTTTTCCTGGCATGGATGCAGCCTGTCGCACTAAATCAAAACCGGTCAAGAAAAGAGAGATGTCACTTGCCAGAGAAATGCCTCAAAGGGAACATTTTGGTGCCCCAGAGTCTGTGATGTGATGTTGAGGAAGGGGGGGGCATTACTAGTCAATAGTGTAAAGCAATATGGTGTGCCCCCCGCTGCAGAATGTGAATAGGATCCTCTCAGTTCGCCATATCTCTCAGATATTCATTGGCCATGAGGTCGAAGTGGGCCCCCAGAAGGATTTGCGGGCCTCCCCCCTCCTCCCCCGTGCCGCATGGGCTGCAGGGTTTTGCTTTACTCTCCTAGATGTGGTGGGGCAGAGAGAGGAGGTGAGGGTTAAAGACAGAACCCGATAACGCTACGCTTATTTTGTTGCTTAAAAGCAGTGTCTTCTTTCCGACTGAAATGTGAGACATAGCAGGACGTGCAGTAGCATTTACTAATTTGTGCACATACCACCGCTCGCTGGCAGCAGATAAGGCTGGCGCAGAATATTTTCTCTGCATTGTGGGAGCCTGGAACGTGCAGTACATGCCTCAGGAGGCTGCTTTCTCCTCATCTGCTGCTCGGATCGGTCTCTGACCCTATCAAGAGTCTTGATAGGGTCAGAGGCCAATCAGAGCAGCAGATGAGGGGAAAGCAGCCTCCTGGTCACAGGAACTACATGGTGATTACTGCAAGAGGCATGTGAACTCGCAAAGAAGCCCCGCCCCCAAAATCTCTGCGAGCACGTGAAATTCCACGTTAGCGGAGATTTTTTGCAGTTTCGTATAATTTTGCGAAAGGCAATTTCGCAAATTCCACCCACCCCTAATCAAAAGGCTATGCCTTCCCAAGGGAGACAAACCAAAGAAAAATGTGTTTATTTCTCCCCGTTGTTTCCACTTTCTAAGTGTGCTGCATGTGTGATGTTGGACTTTTTCCTTTCTGCAGGGTCGCTCCCAATTGTTTTGCCTTCCCACACCTATTTTCCGAACCTGTTTTTGTTAGCCTTTAGGGCACAGCACATTTTACCAGTGCTAACCAATGCTAAAGTGCTAGTGCTCTCTCATCTAAACATGTTGAAATTCACTTACACCCAATTCTTCTATATAATTTACTTTTAAGTCCCTTGAAAAGTGGAACAACATGCCCAGGACCTGTAAATTAAATGCTACTGGTGGGCCTGCAGCGCTTGTAATGCCAGCTGTCTCAGGTCTGTCATAGCATCCTGTATGAGCCGTTTTTAAACGGACATATTGAAATGGCAAAATAAACGTTTTGCCAGTCCAAAACCTTCCTTTTTTATATATTCGAGTCACCTCTAAGGTAGACCCTAAACAGCCCACATGGCAGGGTACAATGAAAAAGTAGGTCAGGTACTTTTAAGTATAGAATGTGCTGGTAGTGAAAAAACTCTTACATTTGTTTTTCACTATTGCAAGCCCAACCTCTGCTATCAGATAACTTTGCAGTTACGTTGTTGCATTCAATAAGCTGTAACTTCCAATTTGGAGTAGGTAGACAGGCCAAGTTTAGTGTCTAAAGTGTTGTAATTGCATAGCCTCTTTAATGGTAAAGTCAGATTTCTAATCACTATTCTGAAAATGCAACTTTTAGAGAGTTGGCATATTCTAGTCCTAACTAATTGGTGCCTGCCACATGCTCCTGGGTTAATAGACAGTGAGACAGAGGAAAGATAGATGTTGGCTGGAGGGACCACTCTGAGGTAATAAGGGAGAGGAGCTGTCACTTTTTGTGAACCCAGGCAAGCTGGGACCCGGATAGGGATGCTGGAAATTCCAAACACCTTTTGGAGGTGAAAGCTTCTGGAACTTGTCCTACTTCAAAGTGGGTACCAGACATAAATATTGGACCTTAAACTCCAACTCTTCAGTACATTTCTGGACCTGTGGAAGACTTTGCCAGGAAGAAGGAGTGCTGTGCTACTGAAAGGAGTGCCTCTGCTGGAGGACTGCTGCCCTGAGGGACTTCTACCCTGCTGTGCTGACTTGCTACCCTCTTGCCTGGTTGAGAAGGACTACACCTGCAAGTAGTATTCAGGATCATCAGAGTGCGTGCAAGGGATAGTCTCTTTGTCACCAGCTCCTGGACTCTGCAACTGTGAGTCCTACCCTGCCAGGTGGTGCCCCTCAGTCCTGAACCCTTGGAAATGGGCCTGAAGGTGCTCTGCCAGGCCATCTGTGGGACCAGCAGAACTGATGCATCTTCTCTGCAGAGTGATGCAACCCGAGCAGAAACCTGCATCGCTTCTAGTGTATAGATTTTCCCAGTGCCAGGGCTTCACACCACACTCACAGCCCAGAGCCTCTTTGGAACCGCCACTCTTTGACTCATTCTTGATGCAGGCCCTTGCATCACAAGCTCCTCATCTAAGGCAGTCTTGAAGAATCACGCAGGACTCCGCATTGCTTGCAGGCCCAACAACTACTTAATAATCAGCCGGTGTGTGACACTCAATGCTAGACTTTGTATCGAAACCCCCTCATTGATGGCCTCCTAAAAGACAATGTAGGACCTCGCATTGCAGTCCTGTAGCTTCCCAGAAATTAATATGCACTATGATGCATCTCTGACCCAGACCTTGCATCGCCTCGGCTGCGTGAAGCATACAAGATGTGGAACCTCGTAGTGCTGCGCAACCAGGATTTAAGGTACTCTTGTTCAGTGAGGAAATTGGTGCACTGCAGCCAGCCTGTGGTCCATTGCAGTTTTCCTGAACTTGTGACTTTGGCATGGTCTGGCGCAGCCAGATAACCGCAGTTGACTTTTTTGCAGTATATTCACGGACATCTTTAAAAATACATATCCCTGGTTCTACTGATTGGGTTTTTATCATTGTGGTCATGTTTTAGTTATTAAAACAAATGTATTTTTCTAATGTGGTGTGGGATTCTTCTTTTGGTGTGTTTTCACTTTACTATACTTTAAAATGCTGCATAAATACTTTACACATTGCCTACCAGAAAGTTTGGCACAAGTTCATTTGGGGTTGCTTGTGACTTCACCATGACAAGGATTGTGGTTGCTGCTTGAGAATGATTTTGCTCCCATCAATCAGTAGCCTAATGCCTTACACTTGAGAATTAATACGTGATACATTTGTGATTCAGTTTCCAGAGTCACACTTTGCATGTGTTTCTTATGTAACAGTGTGGAAACGCTCAGTCCCAAATCACAGTGAGATCTAAGGCAAGATGCCATAACTTGATTTCAGATTCTGCCATGGAGTAGCACATTTCAAGTTATCACTCTCTTTGCCTGCTATTATTACAGTCTTACATAGAGCTCTATCTCTTTTGGACTTGATCTGCCTTTTATTTACAGAGCAGCAGCCTAGGTAGCAACTGTCTCTTTACAAAAAATAATTCCAATTGCTAATATTTTTCTGGTAAGTTACTTATGCCTTGTCTTGTTATACACTATTTAATAATTTATCTGTACTGTGTTTAAAAAGCAATAGTAGCTTGCATCTGCAAACATGCCGCTCCTGCTCACTCGAAAATTCAAGTGATTATCTTTCACTTTTACCAAAGTTTCAAGGATACAAACCTAGGTGGATCTCTAAGAAATCAAATGTGTGACTTCCCAGTCATGCGCAAATATTCTGAGGAAGCACGCTAACCCAAAAGCTATCTGGCTGTTGTATAATCAAACATATATAGTACTAGGACACAACTCGAACGCCAACCAGCATGAAACAATACATTGTGCTTCGTCTCTTGGTGTCCATATTAAACCTTGTATGATTTAAATTGGTGAAAATCGAAATTTCTGGCATATTTGTTGTAGCATGGCTTTACTATTTTTATCTAACTATGCATGCCCAGCATTGTTAGACAATTTACTGCTCAGGATATCCGAAGGCAGGACTTTACGGAACAGGAAATGGTGGTGGTTAGACATTCAGCTTCTTGATTCTACAGCCTGAATAGTGGGATGGTGAGAGAAAATGATGCTGCTTTGTTTCACCAGGTGAATTCTCTGGATGAGAAGCTTAAGGCCTGCTGAAACAATGTGGATCATGTAATTCTAATGGGGGTGATAACTCCTCTCACCAGCCCAATTATTATATACAGGGCCATCATAAAGAGGCTGCTTATGGTTCATACAATGTCAGTAAGACTGTGCATTGGCCTTAGTCCTGGCTAACTCACAGTGCACCATCTGGAGTTTTAACCTTATAAGGTATTAGATGGTATGTGCAAACTCGGAACATGACAACACTGACTCCTCAAGGAAATCATAGAAACAGAGCTCACCCTTTCGCTAATAACTCATGCATGCCCAAAGGTAAAAAGAAGAAATACTCAAATTGGCAAGTCAAATATTTATTGAAGCAATAAGGTTCTTGAGTAAAATATGTGCAATGCTATGATAAATAGAAGGAAACAGAACAGAGTAATCAGTACTGTGGGAATGGTAAAAAAGATAAACAATTCAACCATTGTGCTGTTATATTTATTATATGCATACATATATAATAATCTATACTCCTACATAGCGCTTCCTACCCTTGTGCATTTAGGGGATGTGAATCTGCCAGAATATCTCAGGGGCTCTTACTTACCAGTTAACTATGGGTATGTTTCATCTGGGAGCTGGTTCTTGTCCAGAGGAGGCCATTGTCCTTCTCAGGAAGGTAAACAGGATTTAGCTGAGCTGGAATTCTGACATGGGGCGGCCTCAACAGTGACAGTGAAATACTCCTCTGTCTAACCAAAGGTTTGGTGTCATTTATGTAATAAATTTCACCCATGTTAACACGTCAGAGCTCTACTCAGGCTGTCATTTTTTATTCATTCTACCCTTGCAGGGCTGATGCTGAAAGGACAATAACAAACATCAATATTTTGCGCAGTGATCTTAAGCCTAGTACAGAATGTTCAATGCCATCATGATGTGCTATGAAGAAGTGTAAATGTAAGCAAATCCATTTCACAAAATATTGTCTGATATGGGCATGCAAGCGCAATGACTGTCAAGAGTCAACATTTAAGAAGGATGTCATCCTAACATGTCGACATGTAAAATGATGTTGTTCCCTTTCTGAGGCCTATGTAACCACATGAGGAAACAAAATGTGAGATTATATATATATATATATATACACATCTACGGCCAAACAGCAATGTCACAGAGGAGATTTGCAAGGATGGACATATGCTAAATTCTGCTTCAGAAGTCTCAACAGCCCCCTGCCTCCCCCAGTCTGAGCCTCTGTGGAAGGGAATCAAGCACGGCTGAATTAATAAAGAGTGAATTTACAGAACGAAGGTAAAGACGTCAGATATAAATTCATCTTCTCTGTAAATCAATAATGGCAAAATAGTCCCAGAATTAGTTTCAAATCATGTGAAACTGTTTATTGGGCTGAAAACAAATTATTAGAAATCACTGTGTATCAGATAGATCAAAGTGGAGTGTATCACGACATAAGTACAATTATGGTTAACGGTGAGTACACCATGGCAATATCAGGGGTGTCTAATAAATTCATTCAAAACTCACCAAAACTCTGCTAAAATGACAAGAACATATATTTGCCTGTTTGTGTGCTGCAGTGAAGGTATCAGTGGGTGGGAGGGGGTGGCAGCATATGAACACAAAGTGTTATCTAAAAATAACAGCATTTATCTGCTACTGCCAAACAGCCATCTATGTGAATTAATCTTTCATTTCATCTCCAGATTTACAGCAGCTCCGCGCCCACTGGGAACATTGTTCTGATTGAATTTAGATTCTTGTTAAGTTCATCCCTCACACTATTACAGAATAAACATGTGCATCTTGGTTCCCTTGGTGAATCTGTTATAAAAATCACAGAATATGATGTGCATTTTGAAAGGCTGAAAATTAGCAGTAGAAGAATGTCTTTTAGAAGTGTGAGCTCTTGAAAATATCTTACAAAACATGCTAATGAATACATTAGACACTGTGATGTCTACTTCAGGCCTGACTTTGTGAAATAGAATATAATCTTGCTTCTCTACTGGTTAAGCTATGTATTTATGTATTTTTCTGCATGTATGTATTTATTTATGGACTTACTTCGGTTTTCTTTCGTACCAAAAGCCCAATATTTTGGCCTTCTGAGACTGTTATGCAATATGATTGAATGTAGTGGCAACAGGGGAGCAGCTTACATTGATGCTGCAGGTGCTGTGGCACTGGGGCCTAGAATCCTGAGGGACCCATTGAACTCTGATTATTGCTATATTTCATGGTTCAAACATGGCCAGGGGGCTCATTTCCTTCCCTGCACTAGGACTCATGACATATTGGCTACGCCGCTGCTACTCAATACTGGGCAGATTTAGAAAATGCTGGCGCAAGGCGGCTCAGCAACCAAAGTTGCTGCACTATGTTGTCAATGAGAAAGACAAAAACATCAGCACATTTACAAAGATATGTCGCTCTTTATGTGCTAGAAGCAGACCCTTCCAGTACAAAACTAAAGAAAAAAGTCCCACTTTATATGTGTGCTGTGCAATGCAGCACATATACAAACTTAGAACGTTTTGAGAAAAGAAAACGTTTTTCAAACCTTCTGCCTGGTTCAAAGAGGCATACGTTTTTGGCACCAATCCTTGTCTACCATTGTTATTAGAGAGAGATTTGCCTTAAAACCCATCGGTGGTTGCACGGGTACATCCATGTATCTACCATGAAACTCCCCCTTAAAGCAACATAGGGTAAAGTAAAACAGAGCACTACTTTGTTTGGTTACTTTAGCCACCTTTCCAATACAATACAAATACAATATTTTGCTTTAGGTTTGCATCACTATTGTGACACAAATCTGCCATAAAGTGGTGATACATTTTAGCCCATGTATTATTTTATCTTTAGGTCGATCTTACCAGACGACTCAACTGTCTGGTTGCACAATAACTATAGTGAGCCTAGCAAGAACTTACAGGGGCTTAGAGTCTGCCTATTGCTTTCTATTGTTTGGCTTTATTGTCACTCTCATTGCTTTGCTCCTATTACAGTGGTTTCCTTTGCACATCCTCTTCCATCTCATTTTATTCCCTCTTCTGGAGAATAGTCTCTTTATCATTCTCCTAACAGGCTGACTTGTGTCCTTCCATTGGTATCTTTTGGGAAACTTCTTTTTTTCTTTCTGTTTAAGCACCGTCCACTCCTCCATTGCCTCTTAATCCCCACAGATTTTTTTTAATAAAACACACACATGCACGTGCACACACACATATACACACAGACACACTGCACAGACACACACAGATACACAGACACACATATATATTTGTTTGGGAGGACCAGTCAGCAAACGGCTGCTGGCCTTTACAAAAGCATTTTAACATGCTTAAAATGTATATTTTATTCATTACTGACTGATGTAAGTGGAACTCTCCACTTTATATCAGTCAATAAAACGTAAAACAAATTGGTGCGTCTGTAATTCTGTAGGCATATATATGCTTGGTAACAAAAGATGAAATCTCTAATAGTGGAAGCATCATTGTGTCTTTTGTGTTTTTGGTTGTTTTTGGACAATGCTAAACAGCATCAGCAAAGCATTTTGATTTTAATCACCCTGCTTAGGATCACTAAAATACATTGGGAAGGCCAGTAGATCCCAAAGGAGATACAAACTGGCTTTGTCAATGCTTGTTTCTTTTTGGGATTTTGTTACGCCATGCATGTTATTTTTCATTAACTTCAGAGCACTAGGAACAGGTCTACAGTCAGATATCGGTGCCAGTGAAGTCCTATCCAGACTAAATATATTTGTTTCACACACCCTGGACTGTGAAGAGTTCAATTAGAAACTGAGTCTAAATATAACGTTTTCAGAAGTTCCCGAAAACAGTTAGGTTCAAAACGCAAGATAGATTTGAAGGCCTTGTAATCCCAAGGTTATGCCTCGATGTTTCATCTTCCTGAGTAGTTGTTAATGGATCAAGGGAGGAGATGAAGACTGGAGGTTTTTGGTTCATATGTAGTGAGGAACAGGTTTGTGTCAATTACCTGGGCCAGTGCACCAGTATGCTATTTGGACAGTGCAGAGAACCGTGAATTTGATTCTGGCTTCCATATAGCAGGGAACCTATTGAAAAACTATGTTTCGGCATTAGTATGTTCAGAGTTGTGAAGATGATCTGGAGGGCGACTGTTCTCCTACAATGCCCCAAAGCTGTGGAACTCCCTTCCACTCTCCATCCGAAGAGAACACAACCTACTTGCCTTTCGTAGGCAACTAAAAACATGGCTCTTCCCATATTACACTCTTCCCCCTCCGGAACCATAGGCTGACTGACAGCGCTGGGACGCCCTAGGGTAGCTACGCGCTTTATAAATCCGTATCCAAATCCAAATCCAAATAATGCTCAGCATTGTTTCTGCCAACCAGAACTTATAAAAAAGTTTTCGAGGGATTATAGCAATCTTCTTGATGAAAGGGAGTCAGTTGTGAGGGTAATATTTGGAACACCTGGTTTGATGAAGACACAGCTTGACTCATTGGCTAGATCCAACCCGCATACACAGTTGTGATGCCTAGGGTATACGGACAGTGCAATTGTCTGCATGTTAAGGATTTTGCATTGTTGCATAAATTATGTCTGTGCATTATCTTATTAGATTGTTTTGGTTAGAGTGTAGTCAGTGATTAATTGTTCAATTTAAACCGTAAGATGATACATTTTCTGTTTTAGGGAATCACTTTTGCCTTTTGATCGCATCACCCGGCTTTCACCACAACTCATGTTGCATCCTTCAACACGTGAGGAATTTGGCTCGAGACACATCGTCTGATATCCTTCAAGAGTCTCAGAGCACAGAAAATATGATAGTGCCTGTATCTGCTGCAGCTTTTCCTGAAGAAGGCATTTTTATGCCGAAACGTGCGTAGGAAACCATCCGGAAGTGGCACCCACTCTATGACACAGATACATACCTATGAACTAAAAGCCTGTATACATGGCTCATCCATAGAAAATGTTTAAACTAATACCATGATGGCAATATAAAACCTCTGACTGTACATAATGTTTTGACTTAGTGTTTATCATACCTGTGATGTATACATTTTGACTTCTGAGTATGAATGATGAGACAGATGTGATGTGTGTATAGTTTGTTTTAGTTTTAATGCTTGAAGATTGAATATATTATTAATATATAAAAAAAACTGTCTTTATACTTTGCAATATATATCATTTTGTCCTTGTCTCTCCTTATATTAGAACTGTTATAATTTATTGTGATATTTACTTTGAAGTTGCCCTTGGAATTTACGCTGTGTATCGCTTTTGCCTTAGTTAATTCCTGGGAAATTGGAACATTTTAAACAAAGCAGTAACGGCACAATATATTAAGAACTACCAACACTTAAAAAAAATATTTAAAATATCCTAAACAGTAAGTTGTAGGCCTGATTCACAAAGAATTTCATTGATGCATGATGGGTTAGCTATAGTTTAGCAGGGCCATCTCGGCATTCAGTGCAGAATAATTACACCGTCGGCAACAGGTTTTCTTTCACCTACAAGCAGTACAATACAATGCTACCTTACTCCCCACAGGAATCAATCATATAGCATTCGGGTTCATGAATATTTAATACGTTTAGAGAGCTCACATGAAGTGGTAATTGGCCAGATTTCAGTTCTGTCAGCCAGTTTCTTTTGGCATACTTTAAAGGTTACTTTTGACTAAGTTGTGTTCTTTTGGGAGTAGGTGTCAGAAGTCAAATGCAGCACAACTGTGCCCTGACACACTTGGTTTCCAGGGTCGACAGCCCATCAGTGAATACAAAAATACTCCATGTACTGTCATCAGCGACTGACCCTGCTTGTAAGCCTGGTGAGGTAGGGTGGAAGGGGGGGAAGTCGATGGAATTGGGCAAATTAATAAATAAATAAATAAATCCTGTTCCGTCCTCTGTCGACATCCCCACACCCCCGCCCCCCCGCCCCACCCTACCACGCTTACCTGCACGGACCGCTGCTGACTCTCATTTTCGCAGCTGACTGGTCACTATATGTAAGTAGTTTACTTACTCAATCTGATTAAACAAGGACTAAAAATATCCCAACTAAAAGTGCAGTACTGATAGGTGTGATGATACTAGAAGTGAGGGAGAGAAAGATGCAATTGAAGCATGATATTTTATTTTCTATCTTCAAGATATGCAAAGCAAATAAAATGGCTATTTTACCCAGATGTTTTTGTAATGTCTTATTTATGTGCATGTCCATATGTGTTATGCTGATAATGTCCTTTTATAGTTCAGCAACTACAAATTAAATTAAAATTGGCATTTAATAATAGCTGGTCATTTCTATTCAATTAGCGCCAGTCATTTTATCAGTCGAGTAAAAATAACAAATTGAGGTAAAACCTGCAGATATTCAAACGTATGATTGTGCATTGTACCCTGTAAGTTACATCAGGCACGGCCCGTGCAGGGCGTTATACGGGGGCGGTGACGTCAGGCGGGGAGGGTCAGGGTGGGGGGTTGTAAAATGCGGGATATGGACCATTACAGGTAAGTACCGGAAAAAAAAACCTAATTTTGTTGCCCGCGCTGCATCACATTTGGCGATGCAGCGCAGTTAACGAAATTAGTTTTATTTATTTTTCTTGGTACTTACCTGTAATGGTCCATATCCCGCATTTTACAACGCCCCACCCTGACCCTCCCCCACCTGACGCCACCACCCCGGTATAACGCCCTGCACGGGCCGTGCCTGAGTTACATACGTGTCTCTGGAACAAATGCAGAACCTTATAAGGACACAAAGCTATGGCCCGCAAGAGCACTAAGTGCTCTGTAGCAGACACATTAACTATGAATGTTTCTATATGATGAGTCAAATCTGTGTCAAGCAGATTTTTTACCACAGCAATTTTTCCTGAATTAATCCGACAGGCTTCCTAGATACACAGTTCACTCCAAAAGGTGCCTTAGCACCCCAAACTACCTCAAAATATGATATGCTTGAAAAAAGAGAAAATCAGCCAGAACAGCTTTATTATTGCATTCTCGTTGTTGCTAAACTATTTGGTATCAAACTAGAAAAAGAGGTTGCATATGTACATGCTAGCAGTTACTTAGGGGATCATTTAGAGTGTGGCATTTGCTGAAAATCAGTGGAAACCACACTCGACCACACTCACAATTCCCCCCTACCCCTTTATTAAGAAACCTCTTGGTTTCCGAATGTAAAGCCTCAGTTGGCTCTGCTGTTGGAAACCTCTTGATGGTAGGTCAACCACTGCAGGATGGCTTCATCAACAGCGTTGGAAGGCCCACCAATTTTCCTCTTCCCAAATGCAATGAAAATAATGCTGATTGCAAATAAGAACAAGCATCGGCAATGCTAATAGGTCTGGCTTTGGCTGTCAGTCTTCTGGCAATTCTTGCTTTGCTTTATCATTGTTTTTGCAAAACTTTATTGTTTGAGAATATGCTGGGCACACGTTACTATAGTACTCCCTGGCAGAGTAAGGAACTACTTAAAATCAATCAGTCTGACATTGGATGAAAGCCACTTGAATTTGAAAACGGAAGAAAGAAACAAAGAAACAAACAAACAAACAGCAAACAAAAAATTAAGAGATGAGGAAAGAGAGAAAGAACGAAAGAATGAAAGAAACATGATAGAACAAAGAAAAAAAGAAAGAAAGAGAGAGAATGAGAGAATGAAATAAGGAATCAGAAGAAAAGAGAAGAAAAGAAAGAAGGAAAGAAAGAAAGAGAAAAAGAAAAAAGATGGAAGGAATCAAGGAAAGAAGGAAGGAAGAAAATAAATTATGAAAGAAGGAAAGAAAGAAGTAAAAAAAAGATAACATTACATAACAGTTTTAAATGGACAAAATCTGGTTTGCTATAAAATAGCAGCATTATTTTACATAGAATAGTAACTCAAATGTGTGTATGAACCTGGGCAATGAATTCAACCTAACTTAAATGGTTTCACAAAGAACCCATTCAGATCAAAATCATGGATAGAGAACAGCAAGATTACTGCAAGTGACAAAATTCGTACAAAGGAATAAAAAGAGTAGGGTTCAGAAAGTTACGTAGTATAAAGCCAATTTATTCATATCATTAACCTTTTCTCATCACTGGTGTTTAAACAGCATTAGTGGAAAGTGATGCCCATGTGCAAAAACCACATCCAAAAACGCGAGTACATAGTAAAAACATTCAAAGGTATGTTGGAGGACAAACAACTTCATATCAATGAATCCATTAGAGCAGGCCCACCATTGCCTGAATAGATGCAGGTAATGGAATGTCGAAAGAGTTTGTTTGTGACGTGTCAATGACATTTCGATAATAATTAGAATCTAAGGATCTCATTAGGAGTAGGTAATACCTGGGGGTCCTGTCAGTGATCAGAGAAAATTAGGCAACCTTGGAGCAGGCGGTGAATTACAGCATGCCGACCACAAATAAATCACTACTATATGAGTAAACAAAGTTACTTACGGGTGTGAGTACCCAGTAAGTAAGAGAAAGATCTAGTAGCTTCCGCTGTCAATGGTAGACCCATGGGGATCAAGGGTCAAATCCATCATGTACAGCTCCAGAATGGAACAGGAAAGGCAGTCGCAATGTGCCATCACTGTCAGTACACAAATGCATGTGTCATTCTATGACCTCAATATCCATGATTTATTTTATATGAATGAGTTCTGGTTGAACTACTGTAGTCAACAGGAGCCGTCTGAAAAGCAAAACATTCTATGAGAAATTTACAACAGCATTAGCAGGAGATAGGATCTGATAAAAAGGGAATGTGCATTAGAAGCGTTCTGCTATCACATGAGGCTCCAAATACAAAGACATCACTAAAGTAAACAAAGTCATAACAAAAACACTGGCTCTAAAGAGAACTAGCTTGTGTTCAGTTGTGCTGCTTGTGAGAGAGCAAAATTCGGTCACTCAAAGTGAAGTTAACCAGTGGCTTAAATACCCACTGACCCATGCTATATGCTGTCGTGGTGGAAGCAAGATATGAATAAACAGACCAATGCATAAAGAGGGGTGGCTGAAAGCCACTATATTTAAGTATATTTTTCAAATGTTACTAAAATCAAAAGGTCATTGCTAACACCAGCCTTAAAAAGACACATTGGCCCACAGAAACAGATAGAAAATTCCCAGCAAGTCAAAAACATTGCAGATGTGCTTTCATTGGAGATTTCCTACTGTAAAAATAATGCACAGAAGGTCACCATAATATAGTGGAATGATTCTTGGCACAAATTCTGTGTCACCGCAACATAGTCTTATGTTTAAATGACTTCTCATGACTTCACCATTCCAAACTCCAACTCCTTCCTGGCGCTCTCATCCATACATTTTGAGTTTCCAAAGAATGTATTTCCTTTTCTAGTAGAGTGTGTATATGTTTTTGCAACCACTAGCTCTACTGGGTAACGTTTGCTTTTCCATTTGGCTAATCAGTTAGACTAAAGGTTCCGTAATAGCTCCATAATGGCCATAAGAAAGGAAAACGCACTGCTACTGATTGTACAAGAGGAGAGTTATGTGGAATCCCTGTTATTATCTGTTTTCAAGCCTATCCCTCCCCCGAGACAGAACATTTCCCGACACATAGTTGGACCAACTACTGTCTTATTTTCAGCTAATCAATTAAATTGATTAATCATGTTTGCCATTGCAGTTCAATCTTGTAATTTGATTTGACAATACCCACGAATATTTGCTCCCAAATATGTTCCATGATCCACACTGACTCCTTTCATAGCTGTGGCGTCCAACATAGTTGCGGGAAGGTAAAACCCATGCCAAATTTTCAGTAGTACCATGAACAATGTAAATGAGTTCCATTTATGAATATATATTTATTTTATGTGATGATTCCTCAAAAGATGATATGGATCTGGCCATTCCAGGTCCATACCATGGACACTGTAGGTTTCCAGATAACCCCCCCTTCCCGCCCACCATGTAGAACTTCTGCTTGCTTGTATTAATGAAGGAATTGGCAAGCAAGGAACTTGTCTGCACAGATGTTGAGGAAAACATTGCTATGTGTTTAAGTTTAAAACCCGTCAATAGCGTATGTTCTCCTTTTTCTTCAAAGCACTTTTATCCTGCCTTCTTGTTCCTGTGCTAATAGGAATTATTCCAGCACCATCCACTACCTTCATTGCTTTGTCTTTGGTATTCAATTTCTTAGCATACTCTAACATTTTCTCGATTCATTTGACTAACAAAATGGCCTTGTGCAAGGAGGGTTATCTTACGCCTCAGAGTTCAAGTTTCAGATTGTTGGTTCTGCACACTAACTAATCTTTTATAATTTCCTCATGCAAGTCCCTGATCTTACATGATGCAACTAATGTTCTCAGACCTTAAAGCTAGGGTCTAAAATTTCTCCTGACATGTTAGCCTTCCAACCCCCAAATTGGCCTTTCAACACCCACATTAACTTTGGATTTGCAATTCTTTCCAATTTACCCTGTGAGATTCACCATCGTCATGCCCTTCACATCCACATCATCATATTCATTCACCACACACCACGGTATTTGGAGTTGGTTCAACTCTTTGCTGCCCTTTTCTCTAAGCAGTATTAACCCCTTGGCCGCGGTGGTAATTCCACCGCGGTGCTGGGGGGGGAGCGCAGCGCCGCCATACTTGTGACGGAACCACGCCGTCATGCGCCATGGGCGAGCTGTGCTCATGACGGTGTGGTTCCGGCATGACTCCGCCCACTCACTAATTTGCCAGCACAGGCACAGTGCCGCGTGGGCGGAGAGGCCGCAGCATGACGGAACCACGCCGTCAGGACCACACGCCGCCCGTGGCTCTTGACGGTGTGGTTCCGTCATAAGCAGGGAAGGGGTTAATTTCAAATCTGTCCTTAGATTCCTCTCAGCAGGTATGGCTCCCCTGGTTTCAAAAGAAAAGCAGGAGGTGGTACCACAGACTGCATACCAGCAGCACTAATTCAATTTGGTGCATTTTTTTAACATAATCAATTGACGCACATAAAATGGGCAACAATGCCTGTTGCCAACCAATCATAGCAAGACTTGCATAGTTCACACATGCAACACAGGTTCTGCTTAGTATCTAATGGACAGTACACATTATTATTATATTATTTTAAGACTTATAAAGCGCGACTGTCACCGTTGCAGGCATCCTGGCGCTAATGTGCACCACCCACCCCAATGGCATTCCAGAAGCATCAGTAGAAGTAATACTTATTGGAAATATCAAAATGTGTCTTTCCTTGTTTTTCCTCACAGTGCCACCAATGAAGCAGAAGGCATTTCGGTTTGTCGCGTTCCGTTTAAAGATCCACGAACGACTTGTGTGAAAGTGCATCACTCCTTTCAGAGGACACTGCAGAAGATACCTGGAGCTCCCCCACAGCACACTGTGGCAGTATAGCAATGCATTCTTGTCAAGGTGCAGCTGACATTTGATGACTCGGGTGGCCCCAGACTGCAGCTTGTCAATACACGGATGTAACTACATTGATTAGCTTGACAGAGGAGAGCCTTGTGTCATGGGCTTCAAAGCTTTGACGTCACTTTGTGGTTGAGGTGACGAAAGGGCACTGACACTCCATGCTTCACACTAGGCAAACATATCTCCAACATTTGCACGTAGTCCGGCTTGCTGACCAAAGGACTTTCTGGCAGAGCTAGGCAAGCTCATCTCACCAGCACCGGGATTTTTTGGCAGGCCTCTCACTGTCTGCTTCTATATGGCGGGGACTTTGAGACTCAATGACAATGCCTAGATTTCTTAACATGACTGCACACCAAATAACTTTTATGGCAGCAGTCATGATGCCCTGTGATGGCCTAGGATAGCAGGGTTGTCAGGGGTTTTCTCACCCACATGCAACCTTGAATATTTATTTAAACGCAAAATAGTAAAAAACACTTAGTGATGTGCAAAAATACTGATCAGAACGCTAAAAGTGTCAACAAAAGGCAAGAGGGTGACACAAGTAAGGATGATGAATTAATGGTGGAAAGTGAAACACCATCGACCATCAGCAACTGACTCCTCTGTACAAATACAAATTCCCTCCCAAGTCTACATTTCATTCTCATATTTGTTTTCTAGAACACCTTCATGTGGCTAAGTTTAACAGTTTACTTCGGTGCTTACTATTTTCTTTTATAGACCAACATTTTTGTTAGAAAAAACACAGATATTCTTGGCCACTCTGGCCATATATATGTATACGGTAGATAAGCTATTTGCAGTGATGAACTAAGAATGAATCCGTCTGCAGTAAATGGAAAGTTTTGTATTAATGCAGCAAAAAGAGCCCAACATGGATGTCATTGTTATGTAAGATTCTAACCAGGGAGAGTAAGATCTGGCAAGGAAAAAGGGCATGGTGACATAAATAATTGACAGGAAACACGAAGTCCCTGTTACATTGGACATAACTGTTATAAATGGGGTTTCTGGTTGGCTAGGATGTGCAACTAAGCCAGGTAGAACTCACTACTCTAGTCAGGGCAAGTCAGATACACGCCAAGATAATCTCGGGTCACCCTCTGGTAGCTTGGCATTGGACAGGCAGGCTTATCATCAGAGACAATGTATAAACCGTTTGCGCAACACATACACACACACACACACACACACACACACAGCGACACAATGAATACACCACAAAAAGAGACTCCAAACAGGATTATATAAAAAATATATTTTCTATATTGTATATATCACAAGAGCAAAATGACATGAGTTACTCAAGTAGTGCAATTAATGCAGGATTAATATGTCCCAGTCGATGCAGAAAATAACAATGCACAAATAATACTTTATGTGCGAGTAACATAAAGGCACTTTCCCCAGTACACAGTATCTTTTAGGAATAGTCACCTATATTACAGGAAAAGCGTGGGCACAGGGGCATCTGACCTCCTATTAACAGTTATATGGTAATTTCTGGGTTGTCATCCACACAAGACAAAGATAATACAAATATCACACAAGTACTGTTCTAGTTATCACAATAAATACCTAAAGGGCACACAGTGTTTAAATATGCATCCACTTCATTGAGAGACATTAAGACCACATGGAATGCAACAAATAAACAACAAGCTCCGAAGGACCTTTGCTCTAATAGGCACTTTACAGTAATTCGTCAGTGTAACTCCCCTGCAGGATCAGAGAAAATATCTTACAGTGCAATGAATTCAGACGGTTATGGTAATCATACAAATTATAATGGGATCATAGGACACAGTGTCCCTGCACTCCTATTTCACTGTATCACGTAATTTCCTATTAGCTCTATCGGAATTACTGCAAGAAGACAGACAGCATAGAGTGCAGAATAACCCTGTGCGCTTACTCCTCCTTCTATGGTAAAGGGAGCGGCCAAGTCATCCCCGCAAAGGAATGCTGGGCAGCTCGCTCACATTCACCTTGTGAGACGTAGAGGAGGAAAATGACCTCTCTTCAGCATCAAGGAGGCAGCAAGGAAGGTACTGAGACTCCTTGGGTCTCTGGGGACCAGGACAGATGCCGCCTATGAGCATGCTGGTTTGCACTGATGGGGGCTTCACATCAATGCGCCGGGAACTCACCACCTTTAGGAAAACCAGACACAGCGTTAATCCAAATCAAGCGCTGACCACATACTGGGGTGCAGTACCTTTACAAAAGTGCCTGCTCTTCAAAGTCGCCCAAAATTAAGTGCTAAACATGTGGTGGAAGGTAAACAAGAAGCGCTCAGGACACGCTGGCCAGGTGAATTGGCTGATCACAGCTCTTCGTGGAAACGTACTGCTGCCGGACAGAGGCCCACAGCAATGGTGTGCATTTTCAATCTTTTATGGCCCTGAGATTTCCAAACTGGGGGCAAGCCAACATGCCCTTGGAGAACACTTGGGGCACAAAGAGGGTTGCAGGTAGGCAAGCCGGCACACAAGTCCAATTGTAGAGTGGCATTCTCTCCAGCAGGCAGGTCAGCGCAAAAAAGCAAGTTGCCCCAATGGCGGTTTCTCCTGGCAGGACAGAAGTCCTCTGGCAATGTGCAGTTTGTAGAGCCAGAGACGTCTGACTACAAGTCCTAGCAGGGTCTGAAAACATGGCGACAGAGACCCAGTACTTCCACTCATACTCAAAAATGTAATTGATGAAGGGGTGACTTCAAAGAGACCCTTAGAAGTGTGCATAAATCCATTTTAACCAGCCCTGGCTCTAGATGATCAGTAGGGGGTAAATCGGCCTTTTTTGTGAGGGCAGGACACAACCTTTACTAATGTAAAGTATGAACCACCTCTCCTTTTTCCAGACCAGGAAGACTATCAGTAAGCAGATGAATGCAAATGTATCCTCTGTCGCACCCAGCCCTTCCTGTGTGGTGGCTGTCTGGAAAGTATGCACCAAGTGTAGCTGTCACCTAGCTCAGACATTTATTGGAGTCTGACCGCAAAGTAAAAAGGGGCACATTTACATGAAAAGTGACAGAGCCTGGCGTTAGCCTTCTTGGCTTAACGGCGCACTTCGCCACTTTTGAAATGCAGGGCTGCACCCTATTTACAACAATACAGTGCAGCCCTGTGTTTCTCCATGTGCGGGTGCTAATTACAGCTGCCTAGCACCATAGTGCAAGGGTGCCTGTGTTGTAGAAATGATTGTTTATGTGCAGGAAGGTGCCTCTTCCTGCACATAAATAATCGTAAATGTCGATTTGTAACTTCTTTGTGTGTTGTTTTATGCAGCACACATAGTAGTTGCAACTCGTCATTTTTAAAATGATTGTTTATGTGAAGGAAGGGACACATTTCTGCACATCAAAAATCATGCATGACGTTTTGCTGTACAATGCACCACACAAAGAAACGGCAAAAACTAGGAGAAATAAAGCATTTCACCTCATTGTGCCATAATAAGACCAGGTTTTTTTTGCCTTCGTTTTGGCTGTGCCCCATATTTATGCCACCCTTATAAATGGGGGGCAGCATCAAAACCGATGGGTGTTGCAGTTTAACACCAACCCAACACCCATTGCCTACCCCTTTCATGCTAAATATAGCGTGAAAGGGTGCTTTATTTACAAGAAAGTGTTAAGCCATGTTAAGTGGCTTAATACTGCCTTGTAAATAAGGCAAAGCCCGTGTTGCCACAGGGACGTCAAAAAAAGAGACATTCCTTTGGCGATAGGGGCTTGAAAGTATGCCCTAAATAGTCATAAGCACAAAGGAATGCCCACCGTCGAAAAGTAAAAGACACACGATTGTTAAGCTAGCCTGGCTGATGAGGGCTGAAAGCCCGAAACTGGTCCTAGGATACTTGTTTCATGTCCAGGGAGGACCTGGCCTGGCAGTTTGGGCAGGACTGTTCCCATTGGGCGCAGGGTCAGGACTGATTTGCATATGGCTGTGTTCAAACTGAAATGGCATGGTGAGCAAAAAAAATTGATTTAGGCCCAGATCTGTTTACTTGGGTGAATGTGTGTCATTGTTATGCATTCTGTCCATCAATTGTTCTTTTTGCATTTGTCACCCCGAATGGGACGGGTATGCCTAGACATGGGTCCTGTGCTCTCCATGCCACTAGAGTCGAGCTATCCTGGCTGATGAGGGCTGAAAGCCCGTAACCAATCCTATGATTCTTGTTTCCAGTCCAGGGAGGAGCTGGACTTGCAGTTCAGCTGGACTGTTCCCATTGGGCTGATTTGCATATGGCTGGGTTCAAACTGGAATGGCAAGCTGAGCAAAAAAATGATGGATTTAGGCCAAGATCTCTGTACTGGGGTGAATATATGATTCAGAAAAGGGGGTGGTGATGAACAGAGTGCCTGAATTAAGCAGACCACTCTTACCCAGTCCAAAGATCAGGGCTTGATCCATCACCGTTTTTTAGCTCACTGCACCATCCCAGCTCAGAACTTGGCTATATGCAAATTAGTCTGTTCCTGTCCCAGTGCATGATGGGAACAGGGCAAACCAAACTACCAAGCCAATTCTTATACTGGGAAGGAAACAAGCTTCCGGGGACAGGTTTCTGCCATTTCAGGCGTCGTCGGCCCGGCTTGCTTGAATCCTGATGGTGCAATGAGCAAGGGACTCACATCTGAGTATACCCTTCCACGCCTATGGTGGACAAAATGATTCAGAAAAGGGGGTGGTGATGAACAGAGTTCCTGAATTAAGCAGACCACTCTTACCCAGTCCAAAGATCAGAGCTTGATCCATCACTGTTTTTTAGCTCACTGCACCATCCCAGCTCAGAACTTGGCTATATGCAAATTAGTCTGTTCCTGTCCCAGTGCATGATGGGAACAGGGCAAACCAAACTACCAAGCCAATTCTTATACTGGGAAGGAAACAAGCTTCCGGGGACCGGTTTCTGCCATTTCAGGCGTCGACGGCCCGGCTTGCTTGAATACTGATGGTGCAATGAGCAAGGGACTCACATCTGAGTATACCCTTCCACGCTTATGGTGGACAAAATGATTCAGAAAAGGGGGTGGTGATGAACAGAGTGCCTGAATTAAGCAGACCACTCTTACCCAGTCCAAAGATCAGGGCTTGATCCATCACCGTTTTTTAGCTCACTGCACCATCCCAGCTCAGAACTTGGCTATATGCAAATTAGTCTGTTCCTGTCCCAGTGCATGAAGGGAACAGGGCAAACCAAACTACCAAGCCAATTCTTATACTGGGAAGGAAACAAGCTTCCGGGGACCGGTTTCTGCCATTTCAGGCGTCGTCGGCCCGGCTTGCTTGAATCCTGATGGTGCAATGAGCAAGGGACTCACATCTGAGTATACCCTTCCACGCTTATGGTGGACAAAATGATTCAGAAAAGGGGGTGGTGATGAACAGAGTGCCTGAATTAAGCAGACCACTCTTACCCAGTCCAAAGATCAGGGCTTGATCCATCATCGTTTTTTAGCTCACTGCACCATCCCAGCTCAGAACTTGGCTATATGCAAATTAGTCTGTTCCTGTCCCAGTGCATGATGGGAACAGGGCAAACCAAACTACCAAGCCAATTCTTATACTGGGAAGGAAACAAGCTTCCGGGGACCGGTTTCTGCCATTTCAGGCGTCGTCGGCCCGGCTTGCTTGAATCCTGATGGTGCAATGAGCAAGGGACTCACATCTGGGTATACCCTTCCACGCTTATGGTGGACAAAATTATTCAGAAAAGGGGGTGGTGATGAACAGAGTGCCTGAATTAAGCAGACCACTCTTACCCAGTCCAAAGATCAGGGCTTGATCCATCACTGTTTTTTAGCTCACTGCACCATCCCAGCTCAGAACTTGGCTATATGCAAATTAGTCTGTTCCTGTCCCAGTGCATGATGGGAACAGGGCAAACCAAACTACCAAGCCAATTCTTATACTGGGAAGGAAACAAGCTTGCGGGGACCGGTTTCTGCCATTTCAGGCGTCGTCGGCCCGGCTTGCTTGAATCCTGATGGTGCAATGAGCAAGGGACTCACATCTGAGTATACCCTTCCACGCTTATGGTGGACAAAATGATTCAGAAAAGGGGGTGGTGATGAACAGAGTGCCTGAATTAAGCAGACCACTCTTACCCAGTCCAAAGATCAGGGCTTGATCCATCACCGTTTTTTAGCTCACTGCACCATCCCAGCTCAGAACTTGGAAATATGCAAATTAGTCTGTTCCTGTCCCAGTGCATGATGGGAACAGG
The DNA here is from genome assembly GCF_964261635.1 of Lissotriton helveticus. Lineage (NCBI taxonomy): Eukaryota > Metazoa > Chordata > Amphibia > Caudata > Salamandridae > Lissotriton > Lissotriton helveticus. The sequence goes on from NC_136070.1 coordinate 292,759,035, forward strand.
GCAAACCAAACTACCAAGCCAATTCTTATACTGGGAAGGAAACAAGCTTCCGGGGACCGGTTTCAGCCATTTCAGGCGTCGTCGGCCCGGCTTGCTTGAATCCTGATGGTGCAATGAGCAAGGGACTCACATCTGAGTATACCCTTCCACGCTTATGGTGGACAAAATGATTCAGAAAAGGGGGTGGTGATGAACAGAGTGCCTGAATTAAGCAGACCACTCTTACCCAGTCCAAAGATCAGGGCTTGATCCATCACCGTTTTTTAGCTCACTGCACCATTCCAGCTCAGAACTTGGCTATATGCAAATTAGTCTGTTCCTGTCCCAGTGCATGATGGGAACAGGGCAAACCAAACTACCAAGCCAATTCTTATACTGGGAAGGAAACAAGCTTCCGGGGACCAGTTTCTGCCATTTCAGGCGTCGTCGGCCCGGCTTGCTTGAATCCTGATGGTGCAATGAGCAAGGGACTCACATCTGAGTATACCCTTCCACGCTTATGGTGGACAAAATGATTCAGAAAAGGGGGTGGTGATGAACAGAGTGCCTGAATTAAGCAGACCACTCTTACCCAGTCCAAAGATCAGGGCTTGATCCATCACCGTTTTTTAGCTCACTGCACCATCCCAGCTCAGAACTTGGCTATATGCAAATTAGTCTGTTCCTGTCCCAGTGCATGATGGGAACAGGGCAAACCAAACTACCAAGCCAATTCTTATACTGGGAAGGAAACAAGCTTCCGGGGACCGGTTTCTGCCATTTCAGGTGTCGTCGGCCCGGCTTGCTTGAATCCTGATGGTGCAATGAGCATGGGACTCACATCTGAGTATACCCTTCCACGCTTATGGTGGACAAAATGATTCAGAAAAGGGGGTGGTGATGAACAGAGTGCCTGAATAAAGCAGACCACTCTTACCCAGTCCAAAGATCAGGGCTTGATCCATCACCGTTTTTTAGCTCACTGCACCATCCCAGCTCAGAACTTGGCTATATGCAAATTAGTCTGTTCCTTTCCCAGTGCATGATGGGAACAGGGCAAACCAAACTACAAAGCCAATTCTTATACTGGGAAGGAAACAAGCTTCCGGGGACCGGTTTCTGCCATTTCAGGCGTCGTCGGCCCGGCTTGCTTGAATCCTGATGGTGCAATGTGCAAGGGACTCACATCTGAGTATACCCTTCCACGCTTATGGTGGACAAAATGATTCAGAAAAGGGGGTGGTGATGAACAGAATGCCTGAATTAAGCAGACCACTCTTATCCAGTCCAAAGATCAGGGCTTGATCCATCACCGTTTTTTAGCTCACTGCACCATTCCAGCTCAGAACTTGGCTATATGCAAATTAGTCTGTTCCTGTCCCAGTGCATGATGGGAACAGGGCAAACCAAACTACCAAGCCAATTCTTATACTGGGAAGGAAACAAGCTTCCGGGGACCAGTTTCTGCCATTTCAAGCGTCGTCGGCCCGGCTTTCTTGAATCCTGATGGTGCAATGAGCAAGGGACTCACATCTGAGTATACCCTTCCACGCTTATGGTGGACAAAATGATTCAGAAAAGGGGGTGGTGATGAACAGAGTGCCTGAATTAAGCAGACCACTCTTACCCAGTCCAAAGATCAGAGCTTGATCCATCACCGTTTTTTAGCTCACTGCACCATCCCAGCTCAGAACTTGGCTATATGCAAATTAGTCTGTTCCTGTCCCAGTGCATGATGGGAACAGGGCAAACCAAACTACCAAGCCAATTCTTATACTGGGAAGGAAACAAGCTTCCGGGGACCGGTTTCTGCCATTTCAGGCGTCGTCGGCCCGGCTTGCTTGAATCCTGATGGTGCAATGAGCATGGGACTCACATCTGAGTATACCCTTCCACGCTTATGGTGGACAAAATGATTCAGAAAAGGGGGGTGGTGATGAACAGAGTGCCTGAATTAAGCAGACCACTCTTACCCAGTCCAAAGATCAGGGCTTGATCCATCACCTTTTTTTAGCTCACTGCACCATCCCAGCTCCGAACTTGGCTATATGCAAATTAGTCTGTTCCTGTCCCAGTGCATGATGGGAACAGGGCAAACCAAACTACCAAGCCAATTCTTATACTGGGAAGGAAACAAGCTTCCGGGGACCGGTTTCTGCCATTTCAGGCGTCGTCGGCCCGGCTTGCTTGAATCCTGATGGTGCAATGAGCAAGGGACTCACATCTGAGTATACCCTTCCACGCTTATGGTGGACAAAATGATTCAGAAAAGGGGGTGGTGATGAACAGAGTGCCTGAATTAAGCAGACCACTCTTACCCAGTCCAAAGATCAGGGCTTGATCCATCACCGTTTTTTAGCTCACTGCACCATCCCAGCTCAGAACTTGGCTATATGCAAATTAGTCTGTTCCTTTCCCAGTGCATGATGGGAACAGGGCAAACCAAACTACAAAGCCAATTCTTATACTGGGAAGGAAACAAGCTTCCGGGGACCGGTTTCTGCCATTTCAGGCGTCGTCGGCCCGGCTTGCTTGAATCCTGATGGTGCAATGAGCAAGGGACTCACATCTGAGTATACCCTTCCACGCTTATGGTGGACAAAATGATTCAGAAAAGGGGGTGGTGATGAACAGAATGCCTGAATTAAGCAGACCACTCTTACCCAGTCCAAAGATCAGGGCTTGATCCATCACCGTTTTTTAGCTCACTGCACCATTCCAGCTCAGAACTTGGCTATATGCAAATTAGTCTGTTCCTGTCCCAGTGCATGATGGGAACAGGGCAAACCAAACTACCAAGCCAATTCTTATACTGGGAAGGAAACAAGCTTCCGGGGACCGGTTTCGGCCATTTCAGGCGTCGTCGGCCCGGCTTGCTTGAATCCTGATGGTGCAATGAGCAAGGGACTCACATCTGAGTTTACCCTTCCACGCTTATGGTGGACAAAATGATTCAGAAAAGGGGGTGGTGATGAACAAGTGCCTGAATTAAGCAGACCACTCTTACCCAGTCCAAAGATCAGGGCTTGATCCATCACCGTTTTTTAGCTCACTGCACCATCCCAGCTCCGAACTTGGCTATATGCAAATTAGTCTGTTCCTGTCCCAGTGCATGATGGGAACAGGGCAAACCAAACTACCAAGCCAATTCTTATACTGGGAAGGAAACAAGCTTCCGGGGACCGGTTTCTGCCATTTCAGGCGTCGTCGGCCCGGCTTGCTTGAATCCTGATGGTGCAATGAGCAAGGGACTCACATCTGAGTATACCCTTCCACGCTTATGGTGGACAAAATGATTCAGAAAAGGGGGTGGTGATGAACAGAGTGCCTGAATTAAGCAGACCACTCTTACCCAGTCCAAAGATCAGGGCTTGATCCATCACCGTTTTTTAGCTCACTGCACCATCCCAGCTCAGAACTTGGCTATATGCAAATTAGTCTGTTCCTTTCCCAGTGCATGATGGGAACAGGGCAAACCAAACTACAAAGCCAATTCTTATACTGGGAAGGAAACAAGCTTCCGGGGACCGGTTTCTGCCATTTCAGGCGTCGTCGGCCCGGCTTGCTTGAATCCTGATGGTGCAATGAGCAAGGGACTCACATCTGAGTATACCCTTCCACGCTTATGGTGGACAAAATGATTCAGAAAAGGGGGTGGTGATGAACAGAATGCCTGAATTAAGCAGACCACTCTTACCCAGTCCAAAGATCAGGGCTTGATCCATCACCGTTTTTTAGCTCACTGCACCATTCCAGCTCAGAACTTGGCTATATGCAAATTAGTCTGTTCCTGTCCCAGTGCATGATGGGAACAGGGCAAACCAAACTACCAAGCCAATTCTTATACTGGGAAGGAAACAAGCTTCCGGGGACCGGTTTCGGCCATTTCAGGCGTCGTCGGCCCGGCTTGCTTGAATCCTGATGGTGCAATGAGCAAGGGACTCACATCTGAGTTTACCCTTCCACGCTTATGGTGGACAAAATGATTCAGAAAAGGGGGTGGTGATGAACAAGTGCCTGAATTAAGCAGACCACTCTTACCCAGTCCAAAGATCAGGGCTTGATCCATCACCGTTTTTTAGCTCACTGCACCATCCCAGCTCAGAACTTGGCTATATGCAAATTAGTCTGTTCCTGTCCCAGTGCATGATGGGAACAGGGCAAACCAAACTACCAAGCCAATTCTTATACTGGGAAGGAAACAAGCTTCCGGGGACCGGTTTCTGCCATTTCAGGCGTCGTCGGACTGGGTTAGAGCGGTCTGCTTAATTCAGACACTCTGTTCATCACCACCCCCTTTTCTGAATCGTTTTTGGCCACTATAGGTGTGGCAGGGTATACTCAGACATGAGTCCCTTGCTCACTGCTCCATCAGGATTCAATCAAGCCGGGCCGACGAGGCTGAAATGCCAGAAACCGGTCCCCGGTAGCTTGTCTCCTTTCTGGTGAAGAATTGGCTTGGTAGTTTGGTCTGCCCTGTTCCCATGATGCACTGGGCCAGGGACAGACTAATTTGCATATAGCCAGGTTCTGAGCTGGGATGGGGCAGTGAGCTAAATAACGGTGATGGATCAAGCCCTGATCTTTGGACTGGGTAAGAGTGGTCTGCTTAATTCAGACACTCTGTTCATCACCACCCCCTTTTCTGAATCGTTTTTGGCCACTATAGGTGTGGCAGGGTATACTCAGACATGAGTCCCTTGCTCACTGCTCCATAAGGATTCAAGCAAGCCGGGCCGACGAGGCTGAAATGCCAGAAACCGGTCCCCGGTAGCTTGTCTCCTTTCTGGTGAAGAATTGGCTTGGTAGTTTGGTCTGCCCTGTTCCCATGATGCACTGGGCCAGGGACAGACTAATTTGCATATAGCCAGGTTCTGAGCTGGGATGGGGCAGTGAGCTAAATAACCGTGATGGATCAAGCCCTGATCTTTGGACTGGGTAAGAGTGGTCTGCTTAATTCAGACACTCTGTTCATCACCACCCCCTTTTCTGAATCGTTTTTGGCCACTATAGGTGTGGCAGGGTATACTCAGACATGAGTCCCTTGCTCACTGCTCCATCAGGATTCAAGCAAGCCGGGCCGGCGAGGCTGAAATGCCAGAAACCGGTCCCCGGTAGCTTGTCTCCTTTCTGGTGAAGAATTGGCTTGGTAGTTTGGTCTGCCCTGTTCCCATGATGCACTGGGCCAGGGACAGACTAATTTGCATATAGCCAGGTTCTGAGCTGGGATGAGGCAGTGAGCTAAATAACGGTGATGGATCAAGCCCTGATCTTTTGACTGGGTAAGAGTGGTCTGCTTAATTCAGACACTCTGTTCATCACCACCCCCTTTTCTATATCGGGGTGAATATATGACATTGTTCTGTATTCTGTACATCAATTGTTCTTTTCGCATTTGTCACCCCGAGTGGGACAGGTATGCCTAGACATGGGTCCCTTGCTCTACATGCCACTAGAGTCAAGCTATCCTGGCTGATGAGGGCTGAAAGAAAAACAAAAGGCAATGATGGACGGAGTGTTGAACAATGGAAGCACTCACCCCCAGTCAAATCAAAAGCTGTCCTAGGATGCTTGTTTCCAGTTCAGGGAGGACCTGGCTTGGCAGTTCGGACTGGACTGTTCCCATGAGGCACAGGGTCAAGACTGATTTGCATATGGCTGGGTTCAAACTGGAATGGCATGGTGAGCAAAAAAGCAATTCATTTAGGCCCAGATCTCTGTACTGGGGTGAATGTATGACATTGTTCTGCATTCTGTCCATCCATTGTTCTTTTTACCTTCTAAAAGTAGCATTTCTAACATAGTAATGTAAAATCCACCAAAACTAGTAAGCAGGATTCATCACCACTATTCCAAATACACCAAACCTGGCAATACCACTCCTTTCGGATATGGAATTACCACTTAAAAATACATAAGGGAATTCCCAATGCTAGCCTATGAAATGAGTAGTCCTCAGAGCAGTGAAAAATGAAATAGGCTGTTTTTCACTACCAGGACATGCCACACATAAAGGCACGTCCTCTCTTTTACTTGCACAACACCGTCCATAGGGCTACTTAGGGGTGACCTAGGTGTAATAAAAGGGGAGTTTAAGGTTTGGCAATGCCAAATCAAAGTGGCAGTAAACTGTGCACACATGCCCTGCGGTAGCAGGCCTGAGACAGGTTTGAAAGACTACTTCTGTGGGTGGCCCAAGTAGTGCTGCAGGTCCACTAGTAGCATTTAACTTACAGGCCCTCAGTATATGAGATACCACTGCACAAGGGACTTACAGGTAAATCAAAAAAATGCCAATCAGGTGTAGACCAATCATACCTTGTTTAGAGGAGAGAACACATGCACTTTATCAATGATTAGCAGTGGTAAAGTGTCAGACAAATTGGCAAAGGGAGGCAAAACGTTTGGGGATAACCACACAAAAATGGCCAGGTCCAACAATAATAATGATTTGTCAAGGGGGGGAGGAAAGACTGGAGAGTGAGTTATGTGTATATGATGAAGTAAGAGTGGCAGGACGACTGTGTATTTTCATGACTGAAAGGAAGCTAGGAGCTCTGTAACCTCGTTAGCTGAACAAGGAGCAGCAACACCGTCTTTGGAAAGAGAGACCCTGCTCAACCTGACAGACAAATTTCCCTGTGGGTAAGAACCTATCATGTACAGAAAGCAACCCCTTTAGATTTGTCTTTAAATAGGATTATTTAGACTATTGGCCCTTGTGAGCATCTGGATTTCTAAACACCCATTTAGTAACACAGAGACATTTTAGGACGCAGAATATTTAGGAGCAACAGCTGCCACTACATATGGGAAAATTTCAAGTGCATGAAAGGAGAGCTAAATATAACACCAGTTTTTCCAGGATCATGGAAGGGGGTCTCCCACAGTTAAGAAGTGAAGCTATTGTGTGAACATTTTCAACCATTTCCTAGAATGAGATGATAGAGGTCCATGAGCTTGGGCATTGGCTCCAATTTAGGGTGCAGTGAATACCAACACTCAATTACGGAGGAATAGAGGGCCATATTATCAAGCAGGGTGTTAAAATTATCACAATTTTAGCAGCAGAAAACTGCCGCTAAAGCGGCGATAATGGGCTTGATAATATGCCCTGGAGAATTCCAATAGACGCCCATGTTCACACCAGTAAATGGGTTTCAATTGGAATTCACAAGGCCATATTATCAAGCCCATTATCGCAGTTTTAGCGGCAGAACGGCGATAATTTTTAACGCCCTGCTTGATAATATGCCCCAGAGTGTTCAGGTCTGGGCACCCCCTTGCTCACTCAGGAAGAATGAGGGCCTTCTGTGTGGTATGAGTATTGAAGTACAGACGGATGGGTATTACTGCAGTGACATACAGTAATTTTGCTCCCGTAACAGGATGCCTTCTAAGGTAATGTCGGTATATCCAGAGAGTACAACAATGCAGTGATGTTGTCATATATGTTGGGTAATGTTTTGTGTTGCACTTATGTGCTTATGCTTGTCTATTGTCTCCAGTGCCTCCTCTGATACTCACAGGTGTAAGTTTAAATAACTCAGGAGGTTCTTACATCCCTTAGTGAAGTCTCCAGAATGTTGCTAACATCTAGGTAGAGATACCAAGTGATAGCATTGTGTCATCTGTACACTGCCTGAACGCAGTTTAAGCAGCAATTTATTTCTCCATTGTTAGGTAGGGAAGGGCAAGTAAACTGGTTTCTTACATAGGCAAAACTCCCAGGTAGTCCACAGTGAGCCACACTGTAGTTTTCAGGAGGAAAATGAGTTATAGCTTTGTCTCGAATACAGTCTAAATATAGTTTCTTAATCGAGTAAGGAACTGAGGCTCACATTTACTTTCCTTCACACAAAGCTGTGCAGCCTAAAATATTAGTGCTCTGTGTTGGTGAAGCAGAGAACATAGCATAGCATTACATTTACTAAAACTGACCTGCCAATGCCATCATTGGCAGTGCTAGTGCTAAATCTGACTGTCGTGTGTGACTTGCCCTCGCACTGTTATGTATAGGCATTCAAGCACTATAGTTTGTTCTCAAGTTATGCCCTCTAATGCGAATTCCTAAGGATAGACAACAGGACAGAGGTGAGTTGTGTGAGATGTGTGCTCTATGGTAAAGCACACATCATAGGTAGGTATTTCAGGGCTTATGATGCTAGACCTCTTGTTTGCGCCTGCTTTTACTTGCCATTAGGATTTGGGGCAAAGATACATCATGCTACCTTAGTAGATCTGACTTTGCAGAAAAAACTAAGGGTTTAGGTTTTATACCACCCCAGGCAGGCTCCCCCTTTGCATACATTACGTGATGGTGGCAAAAAAGAGGATTTGGTGCTGCTTGAAGTTCAGTCGTCTGTTCTTTGATGCACAGTGCCTTACTTTGCATTGTGAAATAACTAGCCCAAGCCTTTAGTAAATCTGGGCTTGTGCGTTAGGTTTGGAGAGATGCACATCACTTTGTAGACAACTATATATTACAGGGAGAGATTAAATCCCAATTCGAAAATCCAGACGTAAGCTATTGCTGTATCCATGTTCAATTTATGACCTTTTATTTAATACAGGACACCTTAGTGACACATGTCCTATTATAATGTGCTTGGAACAGAAAACATGCTTCACTCATTGAAGATTGGAGCGATTTTGTTCAAAGGAAACAGATGCGGCTAGTTAGTGGCTACACGCCTCTATTTTGGGGGGAGAATAGAAAAAGGAAAATACCTTTATGGATTGTTTTATGAAGGAAGGAACTCCTTCCTGCACAATACCAATCCTGCTAATAACGCAAACATCCTTGCAGCAAGGCACATTTCTGTTGGCTCAGTTTCACGCAACACAATACAACAACGTTTCTTGCTGTACTGCATTATGTGAAGTCTTACAAAATCTGCCTCTTTATTTAATCGCTAATTAGCAAAGAACCAACAAAAGCCATCCTTCACCATGGGCAGGACAATGATAAGATCAACTCAAAATGTGATCCCAACCTTTAGGGTTATCATAGGATGCCAGGTAATGATTCCAAATTTGGCGGAAAGTAGACATTGAATCATTCAAAATGTATTTAAAAAGTTCAAAGGTGGATATTCAGATAAGTTCTGTCAGTCATTTCCATCTGAAAGTACCATCTTAGATAGCCAATTTATAAGAATAATGGGGCATATTTACTTACATTTAACGCAATGCAGAACAGCAAGCAAAGGTGCTGCGCTGCATGAAAGGGAAACAGCAGAACTTCACTATATCAACTAAGAGATGGTGTATTTCTGCTATTTACTAGCTCTATCGCACTGTGTGCTGCCTAATGCCATCACACTCACTCTTGCACTATGTTGCAAGGGTGCCTGATTACAAGCAGGATTGTTTTTGTGCAGGAAAATATACCTTCTCACACAAAACCAATCCTTAACCCGTTGCGTGCTGCCGTCGGCCGTTGGCCGTCGCGAGCACTACCTTCTAGTGCTGCGCACGTCCTACGGCCGACGCGGCCCCACCCACGCACGGAAACGCCTGCACCACGGCGGAATTACCGCCGCGGGTACCGGGTTAAAGTGAATTCCTCATTCTGTGTGTCCTGCAGAATGCAGCATACGTAGAAATTGGAAATAATGAGGAGAAATACAAATATTTCTCCTTGGTATGCCTTGTCAAGGCAGGCTGCATATTTTGATGCATTCCGAGATTTACTACCTTTAGCAAATCTGGCAATGTGACAAAATCCATTGGTGAATGCATGAGAACATCCATGCTCCACACATGGAACGCTTCCCTGATGCAAAGTAACGCAAGGCAGCACTATGCGCTGCCTTGCGTTACTTTTTAGGAAAAGTCTCATCAAAGCCATGAAAATCATGCGTGGCTTTGTACATCACAAATAATGTTCATTCTTGCTGCTCCAAAAATGTGGTGCATCCACGATGCAAAATGTTAGTAAATATACCTGTAAAGCTTTGCCATTTACAGGGATGTAACCAAAGAGTCCCTACCACATCCAGCAAGAGAACTGCTGTGCCGTACGAAGAAACCACTGAATAAGCATGGGCGTTATAAATGCACATGCTCAACAAGCCGTGCAAATACTTAGGTGCATACTTATAAAGGGTCTTGTGTCATGCTTGCACCATGCAATGTGGTGCAAGTACAAGCAAACCCAAAACTAGATTTATGAAGGAATGCAAGGCCACCTTAAATGCCCCTGAGTGGCTCCATAAATCTCAAATAATGCAATGCAGTGCAAATCACTGCTTTGCATGACTCTGCGCCAGGGAGGCGTTTCCATGGGTGTTGCATGGGTATTCCCACACACATCCACAGATTTTGACACATTTCCAGATTTACTAGAAGTGGTAGACCTGGGGATCCATGAACAACCATTGCCTCCCCAGGTGAGGTGTAACAAGGTGAAATATGTTTAGTTCTCCTTGTTACATCTTTTCCTCTTTCTATGTGTGCTGTATTCTGTAGCACACTTAGAGGAAAAAGCCTCAGTGGATTGTTTTTGTGCAGGGATGTGCCCCTCCCTGCACAAAAACAATCCTCCTTACAACGCAGGTCTGGCACCATGGTACTAGGGTACCTGTGTTCGTGCTAGGCAGCCAAAGGAGCGCCAGCGCAGAGGAAAAGGCAGAAATGTGCTGTATTTAATTAAATGCAGGACATTCTCACCCTTTTCCTGTATGCAGTGCAGCGCAGCAAGGTGACTTGCTGCGCTGCTTGACTTGGCCATAAATATAGCCCCATATCTGTTATATACTGCCTACGTTCTCTTCCAGTTCACCCCCACCCTTCGATGTTGCTGCTGTGGCGCTTGTTTCAAAGAGTTAAAAAAAGAACTAAACTTCTATACAGGGCACAAGTCCTATAAAAAGAAGTGGGGGACTGACAATATGCAAATTACCTCATGACGTCACGTGCTGAACGTGGCTCGGTGTCTGAAAATTACACCAGGAAACGTTCAGCATATTTCTGTGGGGCCCAGCTTCTTAGCAGAGGTGACGGCGTCCACCCTGTGAAAAGAGTGGGGGGAAGCCGTGTACACCGGCGTAGCTAGGGGGGGTGAGGGGGGCGGTCTGCCCCAGGCGGCGCTAATTTGAGGGCGGCGGCCGAGAGGCATTGGCTGGCCTGTTGCGGCGGCCTTTATAATTTATTTGGGGACATTGACTTCTGTCAGTCAGTGTCCTCAAATAAATTATAAAGGCCGCCGCAACGGGCAGCCTGTGCCACGCGGCCGCCGTTTTGCAAGCGCTGCTCCAGCATTCTGTTCTCGGAGCTCGGCTCTGCGCAGGCGCAGCAGCACCGCACCTCACGTCAGAGCCGGAGCCCTCGACCTCTCCTGACCCAAACGTGAGAACGTTCGTTAGTTATCTACGGAAGCTCCCGAGTTCTTTAGCTTCTGTGTGCCTCCAGTCCCTGTGCTGCTCAAACGTGTTCGAGCCTGCAAGGTGAGGGCTTCCTGGACCTTATGGCAGCGCTGCCCAGAGTGTTGGCAAAAAAGCAGAAAGTCCTGCCCTGGCCTGTACGCAACTTGAAATCTTGGCACCACAGCTCGCTCAGCCTTCCCTCGTTCACAGTAAGTTTAAATTGAGCACCACCGGGCACTGGAGGCTGCTGTACACAAAGGTGTCCTGTTAAGCACATTTGTACCAAACATGTCTTTTCTGTTTTACTGTCTAAGAAGCTCTGACCCCCTGAGTTTCCTAAGGCAAAATGTTAGAGATTGCGTTCCTTCCGAATTATGCCTGCCAGCTAAAGACAAATGTTGCCCGAAACGCTCCAATAATAGTCATAGTCATAGTCAAGAATCTTTATTCGGTGATTAAAAACCACCATAAAAGCACACATACATATACATAGATAAAAAGACATTAAATATTAGTCAAGATCCTTGTACATAAATAATACAGTAAAAATACCAACATACAGGGCCATAAATTTAAAACAAAGAGTCCCAAGTCTTTCAATCCTCTCCCCTCGTCATCCTTAGTCGAACCGCCACCTTGATAAAATTCATAACACAACATAAGGTTAGCGGGTCAGAGGCTTTTTGCAAATAGACTAAAGCATCCCTGGCGTGTTTCAATTGGGCTTTTTTTAAGATGTTTACTAGGAATCTACGCCTGGGCATAGAAAAATAGGGGCAAAGCAAAATAAAATGAAGGGAATCCTGCGGAGACCGGTTGTCGCAGCCGCAGGGTCCCTTCTGCTCAATTGACGTGGTGAAACCTGCTGGAGAAGCCAACATAGAAGGAAGTAAGTTCAGTCTAAAACGACACATAAGAAATCTGTCCTGTGTGTTATACACAAGATACAGATAGGGCTCCATACCCTCCACACTCTTCACCAAGTTATAAGCCCTCACAGACTTTTTCTCTCCTTCAACCTCAGCACGGCATAGGGTTTTCCGCTCTAGAAAAATTTCCCCTACTTGTTTCTTGTGCTGTGCTGAGATGGTTGTGGGGTTCCTGAAGAGGTTTCCGAACCCTAGATCTTCAAGAGTGTTTCTCACATATTTAAGCCAGGGGATGCGCATGCAGTGAGTCCTACCCAAGCAGTCCAATAAAATTTCTCTGCTTAAGTGCGCATCTGGGTTTGCCCAAATTTTTAGCCACGCCACAATTGGCCTAAGTTTTAACAAGTCAACCAGGTATGGCCTCCCTAGCTCCCTATGAGCTATGTGTCCAGCAGTACTGGGTGGTACTCTCAGGATAGATTTCAGGTGTCTATTTTCTTCCTGTTCAATTCTAGCAGTGTTCACAAAGCCCCAAACTTCTGCCCCGTAGCTTACTTTAGAGCATGTTATGGAGCCGTACAGGTTCATCACCTGTTCCGGGCTCCATCTGCCCAGCCTCCTGCCATAACCGGCTATTGCCCCATTAGAGGCAATCATTTTATTACAGCGTTCTACCACCAAGGAGTTGAATTGGAGAGCACCATCAAAGGTTACTCCGAGATAGGAGAACGTTTTAACCTCCTCTAAACAATGGGTACCTATTGTATAAGAGAATTTAGAAGAAGGTTTTTTGCCTGCCAGGAGCACGTATGACTTGCCTAAGTTGACAGATAGGTCCAGGTCACTCATAAACTTGACGAACCCATCTATCAGAATTTGTAGGCTTCGGGGTGTACGCGCAAGCAAGACCGCGTCGTCTGCATAAAGCAGGACAGGGATATGCCGCGTCCCAACCCTTGGGGAATCTGCTTTTAAGCCCAAAAGAGACTGCTCCAGATTATTAATGTATAGGGAGAACAAAAACGGGGCAAGAATACAACCTTGTCTGACTCCACTTTTACATGAGAAGGAGTCAGACAGTCCACCCTCCCTATTAAATCTTACTTTAGCCGTAGTATCGCTATGCAGCTCTCTTAATATGGTGATTAAACCACTCTCGATCCCCAAGCCTGCCATCATGTCCCACAACTTCCCTCTATTGACGTGGTCGAATGCTGCTGCCAGGTCCATGAATCCCATATAAATGGGTTCATCACTGGCCAGAGTGTATTTGGCAGTCAGCATATATAGGTTCAGGCATTGATCGCTAGTGGACCTCCCTGACCTGAACCCATATTGAGTGTCCGAGAAGATGTTATTCTCTTCGGTCCACTCGGACAATCTGTTCAGAATTGCCCTTCCCAAAAGTTTAGCCGAAACGTCAATCAGGGAAATAGGCCGGTAACACCTAGGGTCGTCCTTGTTGCCCTTTTTAAAAATTGGCACAATGATCGCTTTAGACCATGATGGAGGGAGACCACAGGAGATAGCGGTGTTTAAAACCCTAGTCATCAGGGGGGCCCATAGGTCTATATTGCTAAGAAAAAGGTCAGGTGGAATTCCATCCGGACCCGGGGCCTTGTTCTTAGTTAGACTCTCCATCCCTGCCACAATCTCCTTAAGAGTAAATACTACCGGGGGAGCCTGACTTGGGTTTGCTGATGGCTCTACAAAAGTGCCCGATTCATGGTTGTACAAACTCCTAAAGTGGGTAACCCACTGCTCCGGTATGATATTGGCCCCTATTTCCGGAGAATCATTTTCTAGAAAGGTCGGTTTATTAATGATTCTCCAGAACCCCGCTAGGTCCCTTCTTTCCCCTGCCTCTCTCAGATCTGCCCAGGCTTCAGCCTGCAGGGTGAGTTTCCTCCTTTTGGTCTCTTTTTTATATTTCTCTCTGCTTGCCCTAATTTTTTGTGGATCCCGTGGTTTTGACTTAAGAGAGCATTTCAGTTCCCTCAGTGCCTTAGAACAATTCTGATCAAACCACCGGGGATTGACCAGGTTACGTGTGGGCACATTGGACCTTAGTAGTCCGTCTATCAGATTTGCAATATGGTCGAACGTTTCTAGTAATCTTGGGCCCTGTACTTCCAGATCCAAACAGTCGTTTATGGCCCGCAAACCCTTATTGCTCAAGTTTTTATAAAACTTTTCCCCATCTATTCTAGACCATTTCAGTCTCCTGCCTTGATCGGTGACCCTCTCCCCAATTAAACGGTGGACATTGGATCCAGAACCCGCCCTATATACGAGCATTAAGACAAGCGGGTTATGGTCACTGAAGCTGTTCCAGTCTATCCCTACACTAGTTACTTTGTTAACCAGGGATCTCGAAACCAGAATATAATCTATAATAGATGAACACCCCCTGCCCTTAAAAGTTGGTGGGAGTGTGCCGTCCGACTGTGGGTCTATCATGTTGATGGTGTGCTCTAGGTCGTACTTAAGCCGAAGCAACCTAAGAGCCGACCCAGTAGGCGAGTGAGAAAAATGAGGCCCCTTCTCAATTGGGCATTGCGCCCAATCAGTGTTTACTTGAATCAGTGCTGGGCAGAGGTGACAATTAAAGTCCCCCACCACAAGCAGCCCGTGTGATGGGCCCTTGTTCTGAGATATAATTTCTTGTCCTAACCTTTGGTCGAGTTCAGTCAATACCGGGGTATGGTTATTTGCTATCTCGGTGTTATACAAGTTAAAAACAGAGAATCGTAACCCCTTTCCATAGAACCGAACTGCCTGGATCCCATATGAGGACCAGTCTGGGAAGGACCAGGTGCCTGGGAGGTCTAAATCTACATAGAGGGACAAACCACCCATTGCTCTCCCAGATCTGGATTTTCGGGCGGGAACAAAAAAACACTTGTACCCCTGCAGATGGTAATTATTCTCCACAGCCCATGTCTCCTGTACACATATGATATTAAATTTTCTAATGTAGTCAACCCATTCCTTATTGTAAAATGTGCCCGCTATGCCAGCTATGTTCCATTAGATACATCTCACACCCTCTCCACTCCATTCTACGCCCCCCTGGTCCCTTGATCTTATTTCCAACATTGGCCTTTGCATTGCCTGCTCATGTCCCCCTCCTATACTGTTTTTAGCTAGTGCCTCAAGTTCAACACACATTAGCTCCCCCACACCAATCGCCGAGGTTTGCTGAGCCTTGAAGCTTTGCTCCACCAATGTTTCTACCAGAGCACCCTTTTCTATGCAACCCTGGGGGGTATTATCTGTTTGTCAATCGACCCCCTCTAGGCCATTCAGGCAATTGAACCGGTTGTAGGTATAAAAGGGTTGTTCTGGTCGGCCAGCTATCGGTCTGGGGTATAAGGCCTGGTGTCTCCCCCTCCTCCCAACCCTCTCCCAACTATCATGAGTTTGGGGTTGCTGAAATGGGACTGGGGTAATGGGAAAGAAGAACGACACATGGAGGGTTTGGATGGTGGATTCCCTAGATCTATTTTTCCCCTGACATATATAGGACACCGTACCTATATCCCTAAAACTCACCAGTATACAATCCCCTTTAATGGATTTTTGTGTTCTCCCCACCCATGGTACCCTTCTTACCATTATAATTTCATTATTGAGATATGTCGGGAGGGGTCTGTTTATGTTTAACCACTTAATTACCCTACTTTTCAGGGCACAAAAGTCCTCCATTTCACCTTCCTCGAGTGGGGGGACACCCGCCATGACTACAGTAAAGGCGTTAGTCTCTGGGGGTAAATTAGGTCTACGTGGTCTCAGGGTGAGCTTCATTAAAGGGGTCGGGATGATGTTATCTACCGGCTGTTCCGGAGGTACAGGTCCTGGCGGATGGTTGGGCATATTGGCATTAAGGGGTTTAGATGTTGCAGGCTTCGGCCTTAAGGGTTGTTGTGAGGGTGCCACATTCGCGGCTTGTAAAAGGACTGGATTGACAACACTATTTGCCGTCGGTTGAGGGACTACGGTAGGGAGAGTGGGTTCTGGTTGCATTCCCTGTCGACCAGCTGGAGTTTTCAGACTACCTAATGTGGCCTCCAGAATAGTTAGTCTGATCTCAATCTTTTTAATACTCTCGCTGATCGGCAATAACAGAGACCTTAGCAAAAATTCTAAGTTTCCAAGCGGGACAACAGACAAGGGGATATTGGCAATAACAGCTCCTGTATCTTTTATCGCAACAGGAGCTGAATCCGTATGAGCAATGGGTTTAGGATGTAAATTCTCCGGTGGTTTTTCTACTGACATGGGGGTTTTTAGGGACTTGCCAAAGTCCGAATGAGGAACCTTGGGTTTACTCTTTCCTTGAACTCCCTTAGATTTCCTCCTGCGTTTATTGGGAGGGGGTCCAAAAGCTACTTGAGTGTTAGTTAGCTTGGATTTAGCTTTCCTAATTTTGGGGGCTGGGGGGGGTTGGGACACTAAATCAATGGTCACCCTAGTTGGGCTAGGACTAATGGCTGGAGCTATACTCATGACTGCACCTGATGAAATATTAGTGCAATCCCTCAGCAATAGTGGGACATCGTCAATTCGAGACAACTCCTCCCTGGGTGTAATAAGTTGGTCTCCGAGGGGGGTATTTTTCATGTTGTCTATTGAGCGTCTCCGTTCTGCCCTTAGCCTGGACAGGTTACACTCTTTATCACCCTCCCCTACTGCCCGGGAGAAATAATTTTCAAGAGTCCTATTTTTAACTCCGCCCGGTTTTAATGGGGTACTCTCTCTTGCCGGGGACGGCATGGTGTTCGTAATGGGTTATACTCCGCAGGGGGTTCTCAACCAGTTGTTGAGATCAGCGGTCGAATGCACAATCCAAGAGGGTAGGCCCAGCCCGGCCTCCTTCGGCCCCGGACGGCCACAGACGGTCCCGCCCTTGTCCCGGGCTTCTCCCGGCGCGCTCCCGCTCGCTCCCGCTGAGCGGGAACAGTGATCAGCCTTATGCCCTGTTACTGTTAGTGATTGGTTGGTGGACAGGGGGGTGTGGCCAGCGGGGAGAGCAGCCCAGGTGTGACTAGTTGGGCGCGCAGGGACTCCTGGACGCTGGAGTCCCTGCCTCAATGCTCGCAGCCCCGCTAGCTCGCTCACCTGCCCCGCGCTCCTCTGAACTCCCACAAACAGCTCCCGGAGTCAATATCACAAGCGCTGCGGGACCCGCGAAGCGGGTCCGGCGAGGCGCTAACGGTGTCCTTAGGTGCAGGAGTGCACGGTCTTCCCTCCGAGTGTCAGGATCCACAAAAGGGCTTCAACTAATCCGTAGAGGGTCCAATAATAAAATTTGCATAGCTTGCAGATGTGAGGTGACAATGTGAGAAGATGAAAATATATTCACATTTATAGGTGCGTTTGTGCGCATTGAAAGGCTCTGTGTCTCTATTCAAATTGTTTTTTGGGGAATGTGCTTTGCAGGGCATCTGACAAGCAGCCTGTCTTTTCGTCCTTATTCACTTTTTTTAATTGAAAACCTTACGTATGTGGGTATAATGTTTACAAAAATATGTTTAGCTACATACACAAGGTTTGCAATTCAAAAATGTAAATAGGAATTGAGTTTGTCTGCCCTAATGTTGTGACCATGCCAGAGGATTCACCATCAGTGCTTCATACTCATGACAAGGCCACTAAGCACTCTGATGTGAATATGGGGGCACTGGAGACTTTGTCTGCTTCCCTTGCAAGAGGGCCGCCTCCTTAAAAGAGCGTGAGGATGGAAGAAGGTTGGGATTTAGATTCTGGAGAGAGGAGAAGGGGAGGAGAGTACTGAAAGTCGAGGTGTCTGGGGAATAGAAGAGCCCACTGAATGTAGACGTCTGTGTGAGGAGTTTGTAGGATGAGTCTGTGGAGTGGAAGAGACTGGGGACTGGGAGAGTCTGAGGAGTGGAACATGGAAGAGGGTGGGGGGAGTGTTTAGGAACTGGAAGAGGCTGCAAGTGAAGATTCTGGGTAGGGAGAGTCTGGGAAGTGGAAGAGGCCGAAGACTGGGATAGGCTGCAGAGTGGAAAAATGCAATAGGTCTTGCTTTTCATTATGATAAAGCCATTTGATTTTATTATACAATACCATTAGCCAAGCAAAGGGCTTTTTAACTTAATCAAAGGCGAGACCTGTTGCATTTTCAATGCTTGTTTTTTTAGTGCATCTGCCACAACATACCACAGAATCCACCCTTGTTTTCCATTGAATGGAGGTGCCAGTTACCTAAAGAATGTAACTGAAAAATACAAAACCCATAGGATTATATTATGGATTCGGAGTACTGTCCCAGTCTGTGCCGCAGCACACACTCCAGTCTGTGCACAAAACTGGGACAGTGTGCTGTATTACGAATATTTGATCCCCTGCAGGCCTGCATGAACGAGGTTACTATTAGCGGTGATACTACGTGTCTTTCTAACCTCTTTCAAGTGCTCGTCGTCCTTTTTCCCCAGCCCCCCCGCCAGGGGGGCGGCAATCTGAAGGGTAGCACCGGGCACCACAAGCTCTAGCTACGCCGTTGGCCGTGTACCTGCGTGTACCCAGGACTCGAGCCCTGCTTCTATAGCATACATGCCAATAGACCCAATTCAGGCGGGAGACTACCGATTTTTCAAGCCAAAAATGGCTTTATTTTAGCTGTCTCCGGCCTCAAATTTCATTCTCTACAATAGAAGTCAATGGGGAATTTTCTGATTTTTTATTTTAAATCTCCCACTTCCCTGTCCTAGCAGAGGCCGGCCCCTGAAGGGGGCCTCAAGGGCCGGCGCCTTAACGGCCGCTGAGGCCCACAAGGAACGAAACCGGTTGGGGCAGGTTAGCGCCACCAGGAATGGCCGAGCGGCGAAGAGTGCCCAAGGCCCTCCCCAAGAACAAAGGGAAGGGGGATATAAGGCGCGCTCCCCCTGGGCAGCTCACCTTTTTCATCAGGGAGCTGGGGGAGCGGCACCAACAAATTTTGAGTCCCACCCACCCACACCTACAACAGCAGCATCACAGTGCTGACAGGGATGAAAAGAACTAAGGGTGCAACAGTGGCGTTGGAGAAACACCGAGCAGAGTGTGGAAGGAAGGCCACTCACTTTTGGATGCCTCACGGCTGAGTGAAGCGGTCTAACAAGAAGGGGTAGGAAATGGAGATGGCACTCGCAGCCCAGTCTCCGCCGGACGGCAGGGCACAAAAGAGTCCAATATGGTAGCGAGCTGAGGCCTAACTCCAGGAAGAGACTACCCGCAAGCAAGGAGACCCCAAAGAGAGCAGAAATCCAACCAAAAGGGGCGGAAACAAAAGGTTATTGGTTTGGTTATGGAGACACACCGACAGGTCGGTGTGGAGAAGGAGGGCCGCTCACTCTTGGATGCCTCACAGCTGGGTGAGTACGCCTGACGAAAAATCGGGGTAGCAAACGGAGACGGCACTCGCAGCCCAGTGCCGGCAGACGGCAGGGCGCAGGAGAGACTAGCAAGGTAGCGAGTTGGGCCTGGCTCCGGGAAAAGGCTACCCCCCACACGCAAAGGGGCATGGAAAACAACAAAGAACAATCTAGAAGCTGTCAGGGTGATTTACGACCCTAGGATATGCCAATGGGCAAATGACAAATCAGTGATATATGGTCAGCCGATGATTTTTGGCTGATGATTTATGATGCCCATGCAGAATGATTTGTGATAACAAAATGATGACAGATTTGTGACCAAATGATTTATGATAGCCCGATGATTTATGACCATGATTTATGGCGACAGATTTACGACGAGCAGGCAGAGTGATTTTTGACAGCAAGATGATGACCGATTTGTGACAGAATGATTTATGATACCCGATGATTTATGACCCACGATTTATGACATCCGAACCAATTATGATAATGTACGATAATGATTTATGACCCCGGCCTGAGAAGGTTACCCAGGGGAGTTGTACAAATATGGCGTATGTCATGAGTAATAAAACTGCGGCCAACAACCACCACAAAAACAATGTCTGTTGGCTGTGTAGTTATACATGTACACAGGTATAGTACAGTTCCTGGAATGGTGCAGAGCAGCCGTTATAAAATGTTGGCATGTATGCTCTAGATGTTACTTGCAGTCATCATTTATGCACTTTGGACCCAATTCACGAGGATTTTTCTGTAGGTGGGTATGACTTACTCCTAACGTGCCCCTAAATTTCCCTGAATAATTCACAGATAGCCACAAAAAAAAGCTTCATTCGAGACATTTGCTCCCTTAAATCAATATATAATGCTGCATTTTCCAGTTATGATAAAGAATCCTTTGAAAATCTGAAGTTTGTGGCTTGTTGTTATTCTCTCCTGCGTTCAGTGGACAACATCATCATAATATACTGCTCATTTCAAACTATTTTTCTTCTAATATCATTTAAGAACATGTAAACGTTCCTGCTGGTTACAATGACTTATGACAACGAAGATTTGACAATCGTATGTATATTCCAGGGGATATTTTTGTGATTTTAGCATTTCGATTTACCTTTAATATGTTTTCTACAAAATGTATCACAAAGAAACTTGAACTCAAAAATCTCCGTGCTATCAAAGTCTTTGAATCCTTGCACACTGCTGTTGCAAGATGTTGCTGATATTCTGATAACAAACAGCAAATGTACATTGTGTAAAAATCAAAGGCAAGAGATTATTCAACGAAGACAAATCACAGGGTTCATTGCAATGCAGAAGACGGCTGCCTTCCTGGTGGCGGTGTCTCTTTAATATGGACGCTCTGTCTTCTCGGGCTCCAGAGCATTGTGCAGCATCTCTGCCATTAATTACTGTGCTAATGCACTTAAAACGTTTGTTGGATTTCAGGGAGGGTGCTGGGCGCTGCTCTGAAAACCGGATGTGCTTGAACAAAAGACAAAGCTCTCCCACCCGCCCCTTCGCTGAGTTTGCAAGCGATGGCCACTGCGGGGATTTATGGTGCATTTAATTCTCCCGCAAAGGAGATCAATACCCAGGACATGGGCCAGCTCACCGTCTGATAACCACAAGCCCCCGATAGATCATTCGACAGCCTACAAATCACTTTGCATTTGCAGGTACTTTAAGGCCTCCCTCGTTGGCCGCAGCGTCTTGAAATGCTGTTGATCTTCTTGTTTCGGATCATTCAGGTTCTCCCGGGAGAAGCTCCGACTGGAGAAGAATAACTATCGCCTCATTTACGTACTGGAGTGATGGCGGCCGGTGCAAACACGAAGCTCACAGGGATCAGTTCAACTAACATTATTGTATAATTAGCAGCAGGTTTCAGGCTGTAAGAAGCAGGCCTGCAGGTCAAATTAATTGTACAGGTATAAAGTAGGAAATGTGCCATATTTTACCCAAAACTAAAAGTAGGAACTAATGAATCAATAACTGCTTGTAATTAAATTATATGTACTTTTATGCATTTTTAAGGCAAATAACATTTTGAAGATATGATTTGAAGTTGGAAATTATTTCCAGGAGTCAAAAAGAGTCACACTCTTAAGAGTAGTGTTTTCCCATGGTACCTCTCAGTCCACAACTACTTCTATGGAATGTCATGGCTTGAGTCAATGAGTCATCATCAGTACATTACACTTACTTCAGCAGGGCTGTTAGTTATTGTGCACCTTAAAAGAAAAAAAGGCAACGGTGAAGGGATTATTATTCTGAGATCTTTTATGTATAAGCG
This sequence comes from Lissotriton helveticus, assembly GCF_964261635.1. Classification (NCBI taxonomy): domain Eukaryota; kingdom Metazoa; phylum Chordata; class Amphibia; order Caudata; family Salamandridae; genus Lissotriton; species Lissotriton helveticus. Next base: position 292,780,936 of record NC_136070.1, read on the forward strand.
TCTTTAATTGGGCACATGAGGTACTGGCCTAATGAAATCCCCGGAAGAAGGGTAGCAAATAAACAAACTCTGCAGCCACGCCTCTCCGAATTCTGAATGGCAGACAATTCCTGAATTCTCAATGGCAGACAATTTGCCCAAACCATAGTCAGTGACCATTGGGCATCATAGCCTATTCATGTTCTGGATAAATTCAATCTAGCAGATGGCAGACGCTTTTTACCCAAATTGCCTTCAGTTTCCTTCAGTTGTTTTCCAGCATCAGCATCTTGGGTCTTGCATAAGATAATGTCTGAGAAGTGCTGAACATGGTTTACGATAACTAGTAACCTACATTTTTTTTTTGTTCAAATATTTCAAATTATTAATTATGGCAAGTGCTCTTTGAAGTGGGTTTGGACTCAAAATGTCTGCACTTACTGACATTGCTACATATTAACATTCGGCTTAGGGTTATGTTAGGTCAGAATGGGGAGGTTTCAAATGAATTTTGCATTGGTCACGGAGTCCGCCAATGTTGCGTACTCTCACCACTGCTATTCATTCTTTACATTAACAAGTTGATCCCTGAACTGAGTTCAAGTACTCCTGATGTTCCCAAAATTAAAGGTGCATGCTACCCGTTTTGTTATATGCGGATGGCGCTGTACTTATTGCCCATACCCCTAGAGTGTTACATTAATTTGTTTCTTTTATGGCAAATCTTGATTTAAGAATACATTTTGCTAAGTTTTTTATTATGACCCGCGGCCCTAAGCATACCAAACTATTTAGTATACATAAAGGTAACCACTGTTTAACAAGAACTGACACTTTTTCCTATCTGGCATATCTTTTAGTTCATCAGGCTCCTGGGCCACACATATGTCAAACGGTAAATTAATATTAACTAGGGTTTTGATTCTCTTCTTAGCCGCTCCTGTTCACAAATAAGGAAAGCACTTGCCCCAATGATACAGATTTATGCCGCCCAATGTATCCCTATAGTGAAATAACGGGATTAGATTTGGGATTTAAAAGAGGATGAACCCTTCAGAGGGAAGACCGTGTTTGCATACATCCCTGTTAATTGTGGCTATCTATATGGAAGAACTAGCAGCCCGTCCCGACGTTGTCCGGGTATGAATTGCTGCCGGCCAGTAGTATATTGTTTTGTAGGATTTCGTTTTGATAGCATTTCTTATCTGTGACAGGCCTGTGAAACGCTCCGATTCACAGTGCACTGCTGATGCACTTAAGAGTGCGTGTTCATCAGTAGTGTGTGAACTCGAGTTTCCCTACATTATTTTTCCTTGCAATATTATATCGCGAGAACTCGACAACATGGCATGAGCGCAATTTACATTACAGAAGAACACATTCATTTGTGGTAGGCCCGGGGAGAAAAAGCGATTTGCCTGGAATCACAGGATGTTGAGCTGATGCCGAGATTCGAACGTAGCTCCCCAGCTCTAAAGATCGCAATTCTAGAACATGTGGCGGGAGGTGTGTCTAAAAGTGTATGTCGGTGCTGGCCATCAATGAGAGAGACCTGTGCATTTTTCAATCGGTGGTGAAAAAATATGAGTATGTTGCTGGAGATGTGGGCCGCCGTGCCACCAATATACTTACAGGGAGAGGGTAAACACCCATTATTCCGCAACTTTCTTTCCGCATACCATCACTCCGCATACTTTCATTACGAAAGTACCATGACTCCGCAATGCCATTATAACGTATGGCATTACATTTTATATGCTTTTACCACGCATACATTTACAACGAAATTCGTTGTAAATGCATGAATGGTAAAAGCATGTTTTTTTTAATGTTTGGATAAGGTAAGTATGGGTATAGAGGTATATGTTTTGGGGTACTGAGGTATATTTTTGGGGTGTTTGGGTATTTTAAGGGTTCAGATATAGTTTTGGGTTATGGGGTACAGGGGTAGTTTTAGGGTTTAGGGATAGGTATGGGTTTTGGGGTACAGGGGTATTTTTAGGGTTCAGGGGTTGGTTTAGGGTTTGGGGGTATAGGGGTATTTTTAGGGTTCAGGGGTATTTGAAGGGTTCAGGGCTAGGTTTGGGTTTTGAGGTACAGGGATATTTTTAGGGTTCAGGGCTAGGTTTGGGTTTGGGTTACAGGGGTATTTTTAGGGATCAGGGGCAGGTTTGGGTTTTGGGGCACAGGGTTATTTTCATGGTTCAGGGCTAGGTTTGGGTTTTGGGGTACAGGGGTATTTTTAGGGTTCAGGGGTAGGTTTGGGTTTTGGGGTACAGTGGTATTTGAGGGTTCAGGGGTAGGTTTGGGTTTTGGGGTACAGGGGTATTTTTAGGGTTCAGGGCTAGGTTTGGGTTTAGGGGTACAGGGATATTTTTAGGGTTTAGGGATAGGTTTGGGTTTTGGGGTACAGGGTATATTTATAGGGTTAAGATGGGTTAGTGTTTAAGGGTGTTGGGGTATTTTAAGGAGTAAGGGTGGGTTATGATTATGGGGTGCAGGGGTATTTAAAGGGAGCAGGGTGGACACCCAGAGCTGGAATGTACAGAACCTGGGAAGAAAAACCAATGAAATATTGGGCACAACGCTCGTTTTTTTTCTGTAATCCCTCGCCCTGCACACGCCCACGCCCCCAGCACACGCCCACAGCACACGATATGAGACATGGCATGAAGGGCGGAACGTACCACACGCCCCCAGCGTTTGTCACGCCTCCAGCACACGCCCACAGTACAACGCAGACATGCCCACAAGGGACTACTGTGCTGGCACGGTTCTTTTACCTTTTAAATGTATATGGTGGACGTCTGGGCTCTCTCTTTATTATATTAGTATGGATGAAGAGGTGGGTCTCACTAGGGATATAATCGGAGACTGTCTAATATGTGACAGGAGTGAAATGCTTTTATGGTTGGCGCATGTTAAAAACTTATTAGCTGAGAATTGTCTTTTTAAGATTTTTACTGATACAACATTTTGTACTGGACTCAACAGAAAGCAGTTGCATACATTATTGTCTGCCTATTTTTAGGAGGTTGGGGATGATGAAGAATAGAGGAAAGTATCCATTGTAAAATATTTGGAACTTAATCCGGAACACCCCTGACTACGTATTTGGGGAATATTAAGGGCCATTGACCCAGTTCACTGATTTAGAGCAATTATGAGCAAATACCTACTATGCTTTCAGTTTGGATACCAACAAAACTTGGCAAGCAAGGTTTGTCCCTGTAACAATCTTTCTGGCCAATCGATGCTTCATTTTATTTTATTTTGTGCGCTTCTTTTAGGATGTACACCAGCGGGCGTATTAAGCATTGTGATTATTTGCACCTGGCGCACCTTTTAAAAGGTGCACCAGGTGCAAACAATCACAATGTGCCCTATTATGTAACAGCAGCGCAATCATGTGAAAACATGGAGCAGCCGCTCCGTGTTTTCACTTTGCAGGTGGCACCCGCCTGCACTTACAAAGGGGATTAGAGATCCCCTTGCAGGCACCGGCCTGCAAGGGGATTTATAGGGGGTCCATGCAACCCCCCTTTAACCCCTGCAGAGGGCTGCTCTCCGGAGGCACACTGACAGTGTGCTACCTTTTAAATGGTGCACTGTCAGTGCGCCTCCTGAGGGCTGCTTCGACTCTGCGCCCGCATCTGTAATTTGGCATGGGCACAGAGTCAAAGGAATTCACTCATTTGCATAGGGCATGCCCATATGCAAATGAGGTAACACCCACTGAAGGTAGCGCTGGCACTTTCAGCGCACCAGCGCTATCTGTATTATAAAAGGGGACGCACACAGGGCAGGACTGGCCATAGCGGGCACCGGGCAATCCCCCGGTGCACCGCACGGGTGAGGGCCGTTTTTGGGCCGCTGGGGGCCGTTTTTGTTACAGGGCCATTTTTGCAGTATAGCTGCAAAATCGGCCCTGTACCAAAATCGGCCGAAAACTGGCCCCGGCAAAGAGCTCAGCGGCACCTCCAACAACCCCCCCCCCCCCCGGTGTGGGGAGGGGAGGCCGAGCACTTTGCCAGGGCAGGTTGTGGTTCCCAGTCCGGCCCTGGACGCACAATCGTCTGTGCCCCCTTCTATAATACCAAAGTGCCTGGGGGCGTGCAAAGCGGGCGCAAACACCTGTTGCGCACCCAGGGCACTTATTGTAATATGGCCCCAGTAGGTATTTAATTACTTTTTTGAAATGTAGGAATTTTAGTGGAAACACGCTTATTATTACCTTCAGCCACTCTTAGATGACGAATCCTGTCTCTGTAAATCTATTTTTGCGCACAGCTATGCGATCATGTATTACAATGCACCTTGAGTAAGTGAGTTCTCATATATATTTTTACTAGTTGATCATAGTTTTTATCTTGTGTCGATGGATCGCACCGTGTTAATATACCTTTTATTTGTATTGTATTTATGTAACTTTTTGAATGTGTATGCTTTTATGGTTCATTTTATGAATCGAATAAAGTTTAGTATTATTAAGTAGTACCTAACATCACCGTCAGAAGGAGATAACTGAAAATGAATTAGAAAAAATTAAACCATTCATTTAGTGTTATTGGACTTTAAGGAATATTATTTCCTTACAGACAGGTGGCATTAAAGGGCACGGAGAGCTTTGGGAGAGTCAGTCACAATGTGGACTAGCATAGAGGGCAGTTGATTAAAATGTTAAAATCATCCCCAACACACCAATATGGAACTTTTTCTGACACAGCCCACTTTCATACTGTAGCATCACGGTGAAAGGTGGAATGAATTTGACATTTTACAACAGTACGAGGTGCATTTGAATTTAATCTGCCTGATGAGTTACAAAAGAATATCGAACAATTTAAAAATGTTTATAAATGTTAAATATTGGTACTTCACTCTGCTTGTGCATTTACTGAAATGTGCAGAGCTATGAAATATACCTCTGTTTTGGTATTCTGCAACCTCATGCAAGTAGTATTTCTAGATGACCCACTATGGGCAGTTATAAAGGTGACTGAGATGTGATGTCAAATAGCAGAGGGGCCTCACTTTTCCACAATCATGTAGGTTGACCACTTAAGTTATTTGCTTATGTGACAGGGATACTAATTACCTTGGAAAACTATTTAAAGTGCCATTTGGTGCCCTGTAAAATATAAACTAGCTTATCACAAATTGTTTCGCCTATTCATAGAGGTGAAGATTATAACTGAAAATACATTTCTCTCAGTAGTGTTACTCCTTCAAATTCAGAGCCTTTAGCTGACTTCCTACTTTTCACGTTAGACTAACAGAGTCACAGTCTATTTGATTTAAGCTGATTTTTATAATGGAAAATGTAAATCCCAACTAATTAATAGGGTAATCACAAAGAAGCATGTGTATGAAATTCTAGTTTGCGTTTACCTTAGTCTAGTTAAATTTTAGAACTATTCAACTCTCTGGGCACATTCAGCCGCCCCTGTTTTTGAATCATCCTGTCATTCTGCTAGTCATCTATCAGCACTGTAATACTGATTTATCAGTTTCACTATAATGGGTCTTGATAAATCATCTACTATCCTGTCATTACAGTTAGTTTCTCAACAGGCACTCCACTGATAAAGAGTGGCAGGGAGGGGGGTTAATCTCGCTTGGGGCATGAGACTGTGAGCCAAGGACCACACTTTGCCTAACATAAGAACGCCCCCTTGTAATCCATTGAACTTGTTGTACCCAGGGATCTTTGATGCCAGAAGGTAAATTCCATCCATCACTTTTTTGGATACTACGGTGTACTGCACTACGTAGGACGGGTATGTTCAGATGTGGGTCTCGTGCAGCCTATGCCAAGGGAACTAAGCTGTATCTAAGATAAGCCCTCATGGGGGAAAGCCAGTTTTGGGTGGCTTGTGTTCTGATTCAGGAAACATTGACCTGGCAGTTTGGGCTTGACTGTTCCCATTGGAGCAGGGTCAAGACTGATCTGCATATGGCTGGGTGAAATTGAATGGCATGGTATGAAAAATAACAATGGACTGTGAAGTGGCCATGGGTACCAGTGGCTGAAAATATTTCAAACATTCCATTCATCACTTATTTGTGTACCTCAGAAGGTAGCTTCCTGCATCCTGCAAGTGAGACACACATGTATTTCCTGATGTTTTCCTCTCCTGCTTGAATGTGGGACTCACTCGAAATCCAGTCACTCTACACTTAAGTCTATTCTGAAACCACGTGCGTTGACTGGCCAAGCTGATTTTACATGGCAAGTGCTGACCAACCCCTCACTAACTTCTGCCGCTTACTTTCACTCAAGATCAAGCACTTCCAAAAGAAAACACAGTTTCAGAAAAATACATGAAACACTAAGACTGACCCAAAACTAAATACCAAATAATGTAAAGACTGTAGCTAGAAATCATATATCAACACTTAAGACTTTTCCTAAATCCGGAACTCGCATAAATATATATGCAGAGAAAAAGAGAAGTAAAGACATTTGTCACGACAGTGAGCAGGGAAGGAGAGAGTCAAGAAAATGGGAGAGAACAAGCGGTATGATGAGAGAGGTGAAACAGATTTTTGAGGTGATATTAAGTGATGTTAAAGAGAGCAAGAATCTAAGGGGTATATTCACAAAGACGGGCGATAACTATCGCCATCGTCAGTCATCGCAAGAAAAGGTAACGCTCCCTAACCATGATTAATATCGCCGTGTTAGCGGGCTATTTTCAAGCCCGCAGTACATGGCAATATTAACAGGGAAGGGGTGTCAAAACCCACGTAATAAGCATCGCAATGGCGAATTAAAATCCTGCATTAGCCGGCGATACGCTGTGAATGGCTAGTTATCGGCTGAGAAGTCCCCGCATCACTACTTTTAGCTCCCAGCCCAACAATGCCCCCGCTGGAAGCCAGGTGTCACTGTGAGACTGGCAGCATGGTGACCGCGGCAATCAGCTTCCTCGAAGTCTGACCATTAAAAATAATTTTTTTTTTTTAGTTCTAATATCTTTATTAATTTAAAAAGGACATATAAATAGTTAAGATATGATAAAAAGCAATACACTGACAACAGAACAATACATATTCATTGTAAATACTATCAAATATAGCTCATATATAACAATGCGATTGTATGTTGCAAAAAATAAAATCAAAACGGAACCATACTAAAGAGTCAGGTGAATCAATTTGATAAAAATCAAACATAGGAGAAAAGACAAGGAAGAAGGCAAAAGAGAAAGAGAGGAAAAAGAAAAGAAGAAAGAGAAAGAGAAGAGAGAGAAAGAGAAAGAGAAGAGAGCGAAGAGAGCGAGTCTCCTGCTACAAAAAGGCGGGAAAAGGAAATTAAGGAGACGACACAAAGGGACATTGCTCTACCATACCTTTTGAAGCTAAGTCCACATATCCATCTAAAGAATTCCATACCCCACTAGAAATAGAAGGAGAAAGGTGGTTCTCCTCCACAGAGGTATGAGCCCCACGGAGGAAAGAGAACCAAGACCACCATGTATGATAGGATATGGATCCAAATGATTTCCACTCCGTAAGGATAATCTTCACCACAATTGTCAGCAACAAGTCTAATAACTGCATATCTAAAGAATCCAACAGCAATGGCAATACTGTAGCCCATGGACCCAACAAAATTACGGGTAACGAAAGCTGAAATTGAATGTTAAAAATTAGGACGAGATGTTTACGGACCAGTTCCCAAAAAGGTTGAAGTAAAGAACATTAAAAAAACATGTGTTAATGTGTACCAGCGGCTAGATTACAACTCCAACAGAGATCATTATCCTTAAGATTGAGGGAGTGTAGGCGTACCGGGGTCCAATGCAGCAGATTGAGAGAAAAAAATGTAGACTGAATTAGAGAGGGAGCAATTTTATTACGTAAAGAAAGTTCCCCCATAGTTTGCCAAGTTTCTGGGGAAATATGCTTAATAAGATCATGGTCAAAATGGTGAAGCCATTTCTGTTGTGTAACCGTAGACAACAAAGGCAGAGTGGAAGATAAAAATGTATAAATTTTAGAGGCCACATGAACTGTTTTGAACCACATAGATAGAAGAGAAACAGTATGAGAAACTGGATCAAAAGGAACCTTAGCAACGGCAACTTTAATTAAAAAAAAGTATAAAAATCTAAATTAGTGAGTGAAAACTGCCGAGCTAAGGAAGAAAAAGGCAATGGATCATGATTTGGGCCATAAAGATGTTGAACTAACATTATACCCTTGTTTGCCCAATAGGCCACTAATGTCGAATCAATAACAATTTTAAGGTTGTGCCACAAAGAAGACCATCTAGATTTATGGGTTGGCTTAGCTACTTTTTTATCAATAGCTTTCACGGCAACAATGGTATCTAAAATAGCACGAGAAAAAGGAATAGACAATGTTGACACAGTTAAAAAAGAAGAGGTAGGTAAAGGAGAAGATAATTCTTGTTCAATAAACACCCACGGTGTAGTATGTCGAGGATCTGTAGAGAACCAAAGAGCTCCTTGAGAGGCTAAAAAAGCCACTTGGTATCGATCCCAGTCAGGAAAATTACAACCTGCCATATCCTAGGGTTTCCTTGAAGGTTTATAGGCTATTCTGGCACTCTTATCATGTACAAAGGAATTTTGAAGTGAGGGAATCAATTTCTTGGAAAAAAGATGAAGACAACTTAACAGGAAGCATCGAGGACACAAAATCAATAATGGGCGTGATCATCATTTTTAAAGATTAAAGACGTCCCCACAACAAAATGTATTTAGGTGACCAAGTATCCAGTAGTTGACAAACCTTAATTAAAATTTGAGCTTCATTATACGAAACTGTGTCTGTTAAAGTGTGGCAAAACCAAATCCCCAAATATTTAATACGTTTTGATTGCCTTTTAAAGCCAGCATTTCCCATGTGTGCAGGAAAACAAGATGCGTTAAGAGGAAACATCTCCGTTTTATCTTTATTGAGAGTATAACCAGAAACACCCGAAAAAACATTAATAGTCTCAGAAATAGCAGGAATTGCAGTAATTATGTCATCAGATAAAACGAGCACATCATCTGCATAGGCAGCTGTTTTTAAACAAGTTGAACCAAATTGAAATCCTTTAATATCTTGGTTAAGATTAAGTAAACGAAGAAGAGGATCAATAGATAACAAAAACAAAAGAGGCGATAACGGAAACCCTTGTCTAGTACCTTGACACAGATTAAAAAAGGAAGATGTAGCTCCGTTAACTCTAATATTTGCCCTAGGACGTGCGTACAAAGACATCACTATGTTGACAAAGGAATCACCAAGATTGCGAGATCGAAGCACTGCATGTAGAAAAGGCCAGGAAACCTTGTCAAAAGCCTTCTCTGCATCGAGGGCCAGGGCCGCAGCAGGAAGGCTAGAAAGCTTTGCTTTCCCTAGGATATGACAAAATGTTTGGATATTATTCCAAGCCAACCTACCTTTAACAAAGCCAGTCTGTGAAGAGTGAATAAGCGAGGGAATATATGGTTCCAGACTTTTAGCTAGGATTTTGGCGAACATTTTTCACTTCCATATTTAGCAGAGATATAGGGGCATATGTAGGTAGCCGTTTGCGAATCGCAAACTGCGTTTTGCTATGTAGGTGCATATTAGCAAAATAAGGAATCGCAAAAATTGTGATTCCTTATTTTGCTCAAGCATTTAAGGAATCACAATTTTGCGATTCCTTAAATGCTATGTAGGAGTAAATAAAAAAATGCGATTCAGGCTTAAGGAATCGCAAAATACCACCTACTCCAAGTAGATGGTATTTTGCGATTTCGTTTAAAAGTGCAAAAAAAATTCAAAAAAAATTCAAAGTACCACAGGGCATGTCTGTGCGCCACATGTACTTACAAGCACATTCCAGGGGTGCAACAGGTGTCCTTTGGACAACCTGGCAGCCTTGGAATTGCGAGAATGCATCCCCCTCCATTCCTATGGGCCTCTTGGCCCATAGGAATAAATGGGACACTCATTCCTTAATTGCGAATCGCAATTTGCTAATCGCAATTAAGGAATATTTGGTAATCGCAAAAAAATTGCGAATTATTACCTACATTCCATTTTGCGATTCTCAAATAGCGATTCCTTAAAAATCGCTATTTCAGATTCGCAAAATGGAGATTACCTACATATGCCCCATAGGGCGAAAACTTTTAGGATCCAAGTGATCTTTTCCCTCTTTAGGAATTACTACAATAGTGGCCTCAGCTGCAGAACCAGAGATGGAGCCAGACAAAACAAAGTCATCAAAAACATCCTTGAGGCGAGATACGAAAGATGGGAGAAAGGTCTTATAAAAAAGAATGGGAAACCCATCTGGACCCGGAGCCTTCCCTGAGCGAGTGGACTTAATAGCATGAATATTTTCCTTGGAATGAATCGGACACCCCAACTTTACCCCATCAGCCTCAGAAACAGACTGAGTAGGAATTGAATGTAAAAATTGTTGGTATTGATCTAGAGAGGAATTATTAAGAGGGGTGTATAATTTACTGTAATACTCACGAAAGACCTCAAGAATCTCCTTAGTTTGAAATTTCCTAGCTCCAGAGCTATCATTTATACAAGATATCTGCGCTGATCTAATATTAGAATCCTGGAACTTTAACGTAGCTGCCAATACCTTCCCTGCACGATTCTTTAGGAGCAGACTTCTGCGCCTGGACACCAATGTGAGCTCTCTTATTTTAAATTCTTGATATGCTGTAAAAGCGCCTTATCTTTAGAATTCGTATATAGGGATTCTTTCCACGTAATAGTATCCGCTAAAGCAGAAAGTTCCTTCTTAATATCTGAATTCTTTTTTGCCATTTTATTAATTATCTGGCCCCTGATTGTACCCTTGAAGGCATCCCATAAAACCACAGGAGAGCTAACTGAGGACTCATTCTTCAAGAAAAACTGTGCAATATCCTCATTAAGTAAATCAACTTGAACTTGATCATACAAGATCTCTGTATTCAGCCGCCAAGTGCGAGGTTCCTTAATGTCTGAAAAATTGAGAAGCATAAAGGAAACCGCTGCATGATCAGAGACAAGGACAGGATGAATGACAGGAATCGAAGAGTGTTTTAGAAGAACTGAGTGAACTAGAAGATAATCAATACGAAAAAAGCTAAATTGAAGAGAAGAAAAAAAGGTGAAATTGCTACCAGTGGGCTTATGCAATCTCCACACATCAGTAAGATTAGAGGAAGAGCACATGTTAGTCATCTGTTTGTGAGCCCTAGGGGGACGAAACTTAAAAGCAGAGCGTCTGTCCAAGATGATGTCCATATTGAGATTAAAGTCCCCTGCAACAATCAAATTACCATTATGAGGAACTTCTGAAAGTTTTTTAGAAATTATATGCCAAAAAGAGGGATCATCACTATTAGGTGCATACATATTCATGACATAAATATCGAGAGAACCATTGGATAGACGAGTCAGCAACCACCTACCCTCAGAGTCATGCTCCGTATTAACAATAGTCAATCCAGAATTTTTGGAAATCATAGTCACTACTCCATTCTTCTTACCAGAAGCCTCAGAACAAACAACATCAAGAACCCACTCCTTCCGCAACAATAAAGCTTCTTTATACGATATTTTGGTTTCTTGTAGCAATACTAAATCACTGGAAAGGCTTTTACAATAGTCCAAAATTTTTGCCCTCTTCACAGATGATTCAACCCACGTACATTAAGTGATAAAACGTTCAAGCCTGGCATAATAGTGAAGAATCAAAATGCCAAATACTACGTAGTGTAAGAGAAGAAAAACACATAGCATCAGCATCTTCACAACAAAGACAAAACAGAACCAATGAAAACACAAACAATGGATACCAGCAGGCGACTCTAGAAATGAAGGAATAAGTAAGGATTGGAAAGAAAGAGAAAGTGAAGAGAAAAAAGAAAGCAAGATTCCAGATGAAAGAGAAAAAGAACCCACCAGGGAAGTCTATAATAGACAAAATGCATACAAGGGAAAAACATGAAGGAGCAACCAAGGCGGCCAGCAAGAAACCCCAACCACCCACATAAGCAGAAAATAATAAAGAATAAGAAAACAGAAGCAGCAAAAGAGGTAAATCAAAATAAACATATAAATGCATTCTATAAATTGATGAGAACAATAGATGTAACAAGGAGCTATCAAGCAATATGAACAGCCCTTAGGCAAAGAAAAACGTATGTAATATTCATCATATATAAAACATGGCAGAGCACACTATATATATTACTATAGAACAATATATGATAAAAGTAACATATATAAATAGATATAGAATCACAAAAACAAAATAGAATTAATATATAAAAATTCATATATCTCATTAGAGAAATGCAACTAGCAGAGAATAAACAGTTCATAATACCAATAGGCTATCTAATAACAGGGAAAGGGAGTATTGGAATATGTAACAAAGTATAAGAATACTGAAACAACAAGTTTAGAAATAAAATATGAACTATGCTCTTAAATGATCTGTGAATGAATTAGAAAATCACTGCATATTATACTCACAGAAAAACAAACATGGAAAAGACATAACAGACCATAAATACACAGAAACACCATCAGACATGAACAAGAGAACGAAAATTGATATAACCAACAAAAAGATTTTAGTACAGCACATAAATATTTATTGAGCTATCCAATAAAAAAAGCAAGAAAGGAGAGGAACCAATATAATACATGAAACTAAGCAATATCAAGGGACTAGACTCTGGACAAAAAAATGTCAATAATGCCCCAGAAACCCCCAACAACCAAGAACTGAGAGATACTACTCCAAGAGAGAATAGGCAGGGAGAGTAGAAAAGTAGATCAAAGAAAACAATAGGAAAGAACACCATTACTGGAGCCATAAAACAGAAATAAGGAAAATAAAGGGATGAAAATAACGGCATCTTGTATCATGGGAGCAGAACCTGCAAAGAAAGGGTTATAACCAACGTAACACTGCAACCATCATCAAACAAATCTTCTAAAATAGAAACAGATATCCTAGCATTATCGCATTGATACTAAAAACAGGTGAGAGAAAAATTACAGAAACCTCACAAGCAAATTAGTTTTAGTGCTCTGCGCAATATCATGAACAGCATTTAGGCGAGAGAGAATAGCATATAGTGTAGTACCAGAGTCTTTCGGTACAAGTTCCGGAGTAGGAGAAGTTTGTTTAGATCTTTTAAGATTGCCTTTAGTGCCCTTGGTTTTGGGAGAAAGACCCATGGTGTCTGCCATGAGAAAAGGCAATAGAGACAATAAAGTAAGTATGGGCGAATTTTGCTGATCTGCGGTCCGCGAATTCACGCGAAATCACAAAAAAGTCCATGAATTTACGGATTTTCCCACATACTCACGGATTTTTATGCGATTTCCATCTTCTCAACTGGAGTACTTTCTACTGGCTAATCAGTAAGTGCTACCTCGTTGGGTAAATGTATAGTGCTTTTCCTACACTGCAGCTGTGTAAAGGGCCAGAAGATTTGTCTCCACTGACGATGTGTGCCTGAAACTTTGCCACCGCGCCAAAAGGCGCCTAGGTCCCTTGAGTGAGCTGTCCATCATAGTTGGGAAAGGGCGGGAAGACGTCTGATACCGCTAGTGTGTGGTGCGGGGCTTCTATGTGTGTCAACATGCCTCTTGTGTATAAAGGGTCAGAGAGCGAGCAGGGTAGCAGGTGAGGAGAAAGCAGCCTCCTGGTCACAGGAACTACACGGGGATTGCGCTCGAGAAACTAATGGATTCAAAGACCTCCCTCGAGTATTACAGCTAATTTTTGACGGCAGATATGGGGTTAAAGAACACTTGCCCAGTCTTGACCGTGCATACTAATGTTTTGGGCTGATTAAAATGTTACTGAATTTAAGCTTCAACTCGGGCACTTGCTTTATTTATATCTGTAAGTGCTTCCTGTTGAGGTTTAATTTTTGTGACAGGAGCCTCGTGCCAGAATGAATCCTGCCCTGCATAGTTATCCATTAAGATGCAACCGTTTTGTGCAATACCTCTACTCAACTGGAGTACTTTCTACTTGCTAATCAATAAGTGCTACCTCGTTGGGTAAATGTATAGTGCTTTTCCTACACTGCAGCTGCGTAAAGGGCCAGAAGATTTGTCTCCACTGACCATGTGTGCCTGTAACTTGCCACTGTGCCAAAATGCGCAGAGGTCCCTTGAGTGAGCTGTCCATCATAGTTGGGATTGGGAAAGGGCGGCAAGATGTTTGATACCGCTAGTGTGTGGTGCGGGGCTTCTATGCGTGTTCACATGCCTCTTGTGTATAAAGGGTCAGAGAGCGAGCATGGCAGCAGGTGAGGAGAAAGCAGCCTCCTGGTCACAGGAACTACACGGGGGTTGCGCTCGAGAAACTCAGGGATTCCAAGACCTCCCTCGAGTATTAATGCTAGCTTTCGACGGCAGATATGGGGTTAAAGCACACTTGCCCAGCCTCGACTGTGCTCACTAATGTTTTGGGCTGATTAAAACGTTACTGAATTTGAACTTTAACCCGGGCACCTTCTTTATTTATATCTGTAAGTACTTCCTGTTGAGGTTTAATTTTTGGCCCACAGGAAGCACTTACAGAGTTAAGGCAGGTGCCCGAGTTAAAGAAAGCTAACTTTGTAACCATTTTAGAATGGCGCCGGCAAGCTGCCAGAGTTGCTTACTTGCAAGTTGCAACTCTGGCAGCCTGCCGGCGCCATTCTAAAATGGTTACAAAGTTAGCTTTCTTTAACTCGAGCACCTGCCTTAACTGAAATCTGCCCACGAGCGGATTTGTTTATTTTTCGGCAATTTCGCGAGATTCGCAGATCGCGAAATTGCTGAAAATCCGCAAATTCCGCGAGCGGAACGGATTTTCCACCCATAATTACAATAAAGAAGCCCTCAGCGTGTATTTGCCTCCACTGATGTAGCACGAGACACTACACTGTTAGAAGGCAGCCTCCTGGGAAACAATAGTATGCACAAATCTAGGCATAAAAAATAAAGTTCTTATTGCCCTTCGACAATAAATTCAAAACAGCGGACACACCTACACCCACAAAATAGTATCCTATAAGGGCAGCAAAAAGAAAGAGCTGAACCCTTATGACAGAACACAATATAAAATAATGGCGTGTTTCCAGAGCTTAAAAATGTGCTAAGGTAAAGCTAGAGAAGACATAAGCATGACCAAACCTCAAGCACAATGGGAAATGCATGACAAACAAGTATCCACAGCAGAAGAAAGATGCAGCTGAAGCATTTAGAAATTGAAGAGAGCATCAAACAGAAGAAGGAGCGCCTGAATATTCTGCTACAATAGCTATATGTCAAGGCGCAAAAGCAGAAATATATAGAAAATGCTGACTGAAAAAGTACATTGTAAAGTCCGTAGCAGATTACAGGCAGTACTTATCCCACAAACGTTGACGATTCAGTCATGCTTCACGTGCCGCCATTTTGAGGAACGTTCCTGAGGGGACAGTCATCACCACGAAAAGGGAGTGAAAAACACACCACAGCCTCTCTAAAACCGCTCACAATATCCTCAGCACATTCTGCTTTCCGAATTCGATAATCTTGTAGGCAGAAACGGGTCAGTCACGAAATAAAAGACGCGACCTTGTCGCAGGGTTTCTGTTCTCACACAGAACTGTGCACAGAGGAGTGGAACCTCGGCAAATTAGGGTGTCCCAAAACTTACCTTAGCAACCAACTCACCCCTTACCGAGCTAGCTACAGTGTCTCATTGGACATATCAAACTCCCAATGTTTAGACAAACCAGAACATGAACTTACAGTACCTCAGGGTACGTGGAACTCATGAACACTCTTTTGTTATATTATCATTACAAACCCGAACATGGAGTAAAGAAGACACATGTGCATTTGAAATGTTTATTTACTAATGCCGTCTTCTCAGGCGCAGTATCTTAGATAATACAAGTATACTTATTATCAGTATCAAAATTATCAGCATAGTTACTAAGACATAAAAAGCGAATGGTGACAGCATGTTAACATGCTGTAATGAATAAGAGTCAACAACACTTATATCTCACCCTCCCTAACACATATATTATATTATTAGCTAAGAAGGTCTCTTTGGGTTGTTTTAGGGCGGGCCCATACCTTAGTGTCCTAGCATGAAGGAATCACATCAGCATACACCAGCTCTCTCTGCATGTGCACCGCATCAAGTGTGTTAACAATTCTCGTGCAAAGCAATATCAATCCCGCCTCAAGCCCAAGTTGGCAAAGGCTGCACTTGTGTTATGACTATGAAGGCGTGGAGATCAGACCTCATAACAATTCCATATCGTGTTGCTCCTGAAACTTCAGCACTCTCCGTGCAGACATGGTTTATTAAACAAAACTGATATCAGAGCAATAACATATTATTCTCACATACACCACGGCAAACCACTAGGTTGAAAGCTAAGTCAACAATTAAGGGTCGTGTGCAGAAGTTGCAAGAAAGGAAAAATGGCGTTTAAATCTCAAATGTACCTATGCTAACTTAACACGATATAAGGATATATAGGAGCTATATAACACCCCCCCATGATCCGAGAACGGACTAAATAAGATAACAGAAGTGCCATCACATGAGAGCAGAATCCAACAATAAACGAGCATGAATAAAAATTCAATTATAAAAACTAATGCTAAAAAATAGCCCACAAGTATAATGTGGCTCAAGCCAATAGGCAAGCAAAAATAAAATGTCTTGACCAAAAGTCAATAAAATCAAGGAAATGCTATTAATCAGCATGTCAATTCGAGGCAGTGTTTATGATAAGACTGTATATGAAAAGTAAGCTGCAACAGCCTCCAGGAGGAAGTCACTGTCCTCATCCGAAAACAGTTCAGCCATCCAATTTAAAAGATGAAAGGAACATACGTGATCTCCCAGCACCGGATCCTCTATAACCATCAGAGGACAGCTCGGTGGGTTTTCAAGAAAACTTCGTTCCAAGAAATTTTGCGCTGCCGACAATACATCCCAGGGACCCATTAGTCCATGTGCCACCGCCAAGGCCATAATCCTTTCGTCAGAACAAACCAACTCGTGAGCAATGATAGGACTCATCAGTTGATCAAAATCGACGTCAGAAGAAATCGGTCCGCAGAGACACAAATCAATGGCCCAAAGGAAATCACAGGTCAGGCAGCGAAATACAGGCTGGACACAGGTGAAATAGGAGAACCGAAAAGATAATCCAAACGCCGTGCTTAGAGTCGCCAACGGCAGTGTGCCATAATAATCAAGCATGCGGTTGCGAAACCGCGTCAGTAGCAGTTGAGCGTGGTCTTGCACAGGAAGGGCATCCATATTTAAAAAGGCAGAAAACCACCAAAGCGCCAGCCGCTAATGCAAGAAAAAACGGGAACCCTCCAAATAAGGATGAAAAAATAGAATGGAAGAAGGCAGGGATGACTCCAAAAATCTTCTCAAAGGAAGTCACGAGACCACTGCTAACAACTTTAAAAAAATGTGCTAGGCCCGTTGTGGAGGATGCGTTAAAGATAGAACGAACCATGGCTCCGAAATGCAAAGGCAAATCAGTATTTAAAAGAGCCTGAACCTCCGTACGGGTGTTAGCAATGTGAAGCACGAAAGTTTCACGGGCCGAGCTCAAGGCCACCTCTTTCTGGGACAAAAGAGCTCTTATTCTAGCCATGCCGCTGAATTCTGCTCCCAAGGTCGGTATCTGTGGCCAAATGGAAGACTCCCTATGTTCACGCGTGGGAGGATAAAGAACATTTCTGCAGCAAATAACTCGCTCACTTACTGTTACTATGAAAGCTATACCTTTAATTAACCCACAACAGTTTTCATTATTGAGCATCAAATAACTACCATTTTCTAACAATTTAAACATGGGGATGATAGCCGGAACTGGCGTGCCCTGTAAAACGCAAGCCATATTCGGTCGGTCCATGTTACATGAACCGTGTAACTGTATGTGTCTGCACATTAAAGAATGATCTGGCGTCTCAGTACACTCCTCCCCTGTTAGATAAACCTCCTGTTCATCCTTGAAACATCTGTATGTGTATGGGAGCGACCAGACCTCATGAAGAAAACCGCTACCCAAGGGTTCAAAACGTCCTATTGGCACATATTTCATACAATTTGAAAACTTATATAAAGCAAAAGGCAGTGTTATTAAACCGTGGATAAGCCACGTAGCAGCAGTGGCTTCTGCCACAGAAAAAGGTAAAGATTCCAACCTTTCAATATGTAACATAGAAAAGGAAGCATCACGCATTGAAAGCAAGCGTTGTTTGTCAGTCAAATTAAATGGTGCAAATAAAGAGGAAACGTTCATGTATCCCCAGGGAACTTTACCCATTTTCAGAGTCTGAAGTGTCCATGCAAACTGCATGATTGACCGTAATTGATTTTGACCATGGTATAATACTGACACTTCATCATGCACAATATCAACAACAGACGACACAATATTATCCAATGTGTAAATTCTAGAGGAAAGCACGTTAATGCTATTGTCAACAACTGCAAGCACTTTCTCAAGATTTGCCTGATCAATAGCCCTAAGGCGTGTAGCAGCCTCAATCTGTGACAGTTTCCAAATTTCATTGTAAACCCCATATAACCACCTTTTCGACCTGCCACTAGCTGGGCCTCTAATGAAATCATTCAAATCCACGTCTGCATCCAGTTTGGAAAGGTGATACTTAACCGCAGGTAAAGTTGAATGTTTCAGCCAAGCTTGACACAACTTGCCCACAGAGTAAGAGGTGACAGTATGACTCAAATCAAACCGGGGATCAGATCTAACAGTCTTAAAACCGTCAGTTATATTCAAAAATCTTTTTTGGCAAGAATCAGCACTACGGTGCCAAAGCAGCCAACCCTTAGGATTCATACTGGAAATATTAAAGGAGGAATTAAGAAGCAGAGCCTGTATATCTTTAATGGACAATTGAGTAAAATTACTCCAATCCTCATATTCCTCCAACTCTGGGAAAGACGGGGTGTTTAACCTTTTAGATGTAGCCAATCCAAAGCATGTGGTCTGGGAAATGGTTTCATTTAAAAACAACATATGATTCGGGATGAGACATGCACGGTGCAAAGCCTCAGTGCCTCGTACCTGCCAGGCCCTTGAACCCCAAACCGATTTAAGGTCTATGGTTTCCTTCCATAACTCATACCCCCCAGTTACTAATTGATCTAGGAAGGGCTTCGAATACAACAATTTTGTATTTGTAAGTCTAACCTTGGACAGTGGCTGTTTGTGAAATCTAAAATAAAAGGACTCGGGATTGGACTGATTAAAGTCAGTGAAATAAGTATACTTTTTAAGAAACGTTTCTGAACTCCCTTGTGTAGGTGCTGGGCAATGTTCCCACTGAGTAAAATTAACAGCATCCCTTCGGGAAGATGTCTTGTGTAAGAAGTGATTGCCATAATGTTGGTAACAGAACAATTCACCATAATTAGCAGATTCTAAATATAAATCCTCAGCATCAAAAGCAGCATAGTATTTCAAATCAGAAAACAAACTTTCCACAGCATTAACATCCCAATCATCAGAACGAATGTTTGGTTTCACCACATCCCCCATATTCACTCTAAGTACATTAGGAACATTAACGACTTCCGTTGGGCCATGAATTTGAAACCGAACTGCATCCCACGCGATTCCATCCAGAACAGGCCATGCTGTGATGTTAACCAAAGTCAAGTCTCTTTTTAATCTGTGTGTAGAATGGGAAGAGGAAAGTGGGGCCAAAGTTCCATTTAAATGAGTAATGCAAGTTCTCTCCTCGACATAGTGTCCATTCATAATTCGAAAAAAATAAAACACAAAACCAATTGACATAAAAAGGTAAACCGAAAAAAGGACCAGCCAAATGTATGTCCAAGGAGGTATCAAAAAATGTTTTTTAAACAGGCTAGCATAAACTGCAATTTGAGAGGGTTATTTCGAGGCAAGGGAAGCAGAGTCAAATGAAAATCTGGATTCCGTGGCTAAACGAGCTTGCAGGTCAGGCATGGACAAATCAGTGGGGTATGTATAGTCCAACTCATCAACGTTAGTTCCGGGTAAATTATTTAATAATGGACTGGAAACAGCAGGTAATTCGATGGCCACTTCAGGTTCAATATTAGAAGCAGTGGGCATAACTGAATTTCTCACAATGGAAGGACAGGAAACAGCCGGTGTCATGCTAAGAAGAATCGGCCACTCTGTGTATCTTGACATTGTCAATTGAAATAAACCTGTTTTCCTTACGACCAGGAAGTGGTGGTAAAATGACTGTTCTTGTGCCCTTCACTCCAAGGACGGGAACCGGAGCTCGATAGGAAGGACCAAATTCTTTCTTGTTATCGATCTTCTCTCGAACCAGTTCGCCAACTTGAGGTAACCAGCCAGCTACCGGGATCTGCAACGCATCATCCGACGTGGAGGGCAAATGTTCCTTTGCAAGACTGTCTCTGGTCTTTTGTAGATTCTGTAAAACATTGCAATGTTCATCTGCGTCAAAGCAAGTGGCGCGAACCACCAAGTCTAGACCGTCAAGGTCAGGGACGTACATCTTGATGCCAAAGAGCATCTCGTATGGGGTCCGCCCACCCAGAGACCTTCTAGGGAGATTATTAAGAGCACGCTGCACGCCATAGAGGTGAGCCAGCCAGTTTCTGCCAGTGCCTATAACTCGGGCTGTCAAAGATTGCTTTAAATCACGGTTCATTCGCTCAACTACACTATTACCCTCAGGTCTGTAGGGAGACGAAAACTTGACTTGGACCCCCAACGAAGTCATGGCATCCTTATACGCCTTAGAGGCGAAAGCCGGACCCTGATCCGAATGGAAGGTACCACAGGCAAAAATCCCTATAAAGATACGCAAATCTCTAATGACAGTCCGTGAATCAGCGCTGCGATGTGGCCATACCCGCACAAAGCGTGTGCATGAGTCAACTGCTACTAAGATGTACTTATATGCAGTATCAGATGAAAAAGGACCGCAGTGATCTAAATAAACACAGCCCAGCGGTTTATTAGAAATGTACAACTGAGTCTGTGGCGGACGCGTAGCAGTTGAAGGTTTAATCTGCTGGCATATGTCACAAAGAAGGACATAATCACGCGTCTGTTTGTACAGTCCCCGCCACCAGAAACGTAGTTGTAATTGCGTTACAGTGGCCGAGACGCCCGCATGCGCAGACGCCACACCTTCATGAGCCGCTGTAATCAAGTCTGCTCTGCGATCCGAGTTGGGAATCAGCCGTTCCCCAACATCAGGAATTGTCACAAAAGGAACCTTTTCGGGACTTAAGTGGTATTTATACTTCGAAGGGAATCCCGCAGGATGTTTACTTCCATTCTCAGAGGCAGCAATCGCTGCCAAGATGTCGCTATCAATCTTGGTTTTAGACCTAGTAACTGCTGCAACTAAGTATGTAGATACTGCTGATTTCGCTGCTTCATCAGCAAGCGAGTTGCCAACAGCGTGAACTCCTACGCGCTGATGACCGAGAGTATGAATAACAAAAACGAGTGGCAACTTAGCCTTAAGCTCTGCCACTCGAACCCAGATCATTTTATGTTTTATTGTGCTACCCTTGGAATCATGAAAATCATTTTGAATCCAAAAGAACAAGTTTTCATTGTAAGACTGGACACAGTAGTAAGAATCACTTACAATCAGAGTTGTAACACTTGTATCCGCGTACTCTAACGCTAGTAATAGAGCACGAAGCTCTGCCAATTGTGCGGTGCAATCGCCCAGGGGCATCGTGTGCACCTCCCTGGAAATGAACTCATCATTCAACATAGCACCGACCACAATGGCGCATGCGGAAACGTAGGCATGTTTAGAGCCATGCGCAACCTGCGCCGACCCATCAGTGTAAATGATGCAATGGAAGTCCTCCAAAGGTCGCATAGCCAGAGGAGCAGGATGAACGAATTCATACTGCAAGTACTCTTGCGACCGTAAGGAGGCGTCAAAAAAAAAATAAAAAAAAATAAACATGACATCCGTGGATGACAATGACGCAGCCCACTGAATCCACCGAGGGTGCAAAGCTTTTGAATTTGGTACACTGGCTTTCGTGACTGCCTCCAAATGAGGACAGGGTGTTACCACTAGCATGCGTTTCCCCTGAGACAGTGCTCGTTCCTTAAGAATTGCCATCTGTACAGCAGTTAAAACCTTTTCCACTGTGGGAAACCGCAACTCAGCCGAAGTGTACAAGTGCGACTTGTAAGCAATAGGTACTGTGTCACCTTCATTAAAAGTGAGGTATGTGAAACCCACCGTCCCAGGAATTATTCTTATTACTAGGCTGGTGTGGTTATCACGAGTCAGTAAATATTTAGAAGCGAGCAGATCAGCCTGCAAGGATTGCAAAATGGCTGAATGCTCAGGCAGCCAGCATGATTTTGAGAAAGTTGGTTGTATCAAAGCATACAACGGCTTGATACGCTGGGCATATTCCGGAATGTAAGTTCTGCCGAAATTCAAAAAGCCCAGCAAAGACTGTAATTTTT
Source organism: Lissotriton helveticus (assembly GCF_964261635.1). NCBI lineage: Eukaryota > Metazoa > Chordata > Amphibia > Caudata > Salamandridae > Lissotriton > Lissotriton helveticus. The sequence continues at coordinate 292,803,426 of NC_136070.1, forward strand.
TCAGTGTTGTAGGAGCGCGCAATTGTGCGCATTTCTCCAAGAAGTGAGGAGCCAAACCTCTACCTTCATTGTTCAGCTCATAGCCGAGGAACAACACTGTGTGTTCTGCAATGTGCGGTTTTGCAAAATTAAATTTGTAACCCATATCAGCAAAGGTACAAATTATGGAATTCACTCGACACAGATGCATCCAAATCTCGTCGTCTGTGAGATAAATGTCATCCACATAAGAACATGCATCGGGATCGATACCCTCCAATAGAGTGACTATTCTGGAGGTGAACACTCCAGGACTATTTTTGTAGCCCATAGGGAGTCGCCGGAAACATTTTTGCACACCAGCGGACGTAAAACTTGTCCATTGGGAGCTAAAGCCATCCAGTCTGTGGGCATAAAAACCATTGGAAATGTCAAGCGTTGTCTTGAAACGCTTACGCACTAGACTATCCACTAACGCAGAGCCGTGAGTATTCTGTACTGCACAGTTACGGCAATGCGAGTTCAAATGCCGGTAATCCAATACCAAACGATATGATCCGTCAGGTTTGGTCACAGTAAAAAGGGGATTATTCATTTGTGACACACACGTTTCAATAACTCCCTGATATTCCAATTGTTCAAGGATTTCCGCGACGGCTGCTTTAGCTTCACGTCGTATGGGATATTGAGGCTGAGGCTGCGGCTCAGACCGCAAAGGAATTTCGTGGCAAGGGGACAATTTGTCCCAACCACATTGGTTGCGGTAGAGAGCCGGTGCAAGAGCCCGAGCCCACTCTTCTGCAAAATGCTGCGCATGCTCAGTGGAGACAGTGTGCGCGAAACTGGGAAGGATTACCTCCTCCCCTCGCGGCGCTGCGAGCACAAAAGGTGGGGGCCAGTCAGCCTCAGAAAGCAAAATGTCGTACGTAGACGACATGTTCTCCCAAAATACCCCTCTGACCGTACGCTGTATGTCACCTTCAATTAACAGGACAATTTCAAAAAGTCTTTCAGGGGGAGCTAATCTCGTATCGGCTGTTTCTATGACAACAAACACATCAGTCGCTGTCACCTTCAGTAGTGGACGGAGCGCCTCTCTGACTATGGTAATCTCCGCCGCGCTGTCCAGCAAGGTCAGAGCCCACGTCAGATTCCGAAGCCGCGTTCTCACTATCTGTGGCATATCTATGCGCTGTTAAGGCTGCGACTTTCTTTTTCGCAAACTGCGGACGCTTAGGCGTAGAATCTTCCTGCTTCACTGCGCCGTCCGTCTGGCGGGACTGACCACGTCCTTGTTGGCCACCACGTCCACGTCCACCCCCTCCTCCTCCACCGGTCTTCGGGGCCGATGTTTCCTGAAAGGAACGAGGAGAGCGTTGATCAGAACCCTGAAATCGATCAGGTGATTTAATCATCGCGCGATCGCGCAAATCATAAACTTTTTCTGTCGGCGCAGGTGCTTGTACTGCAGGAAAAGAATCCTGAGTCTGTGTATTCTTCTTCCCCTGTGTCTGTTTCTTAGGCCAATTTTGTTTTTTGGACTTGGGCTGGACATCTGTCACTGCAGATTGTCCCTGAGGTTGTTTTCTCTCCTTTACTGGAAAATATTTCAGACCTCTACTTGTGCGGCCAATTGTCTTATAAGCGGCCACCACAATCTTTGCTAACTGGCGGGGTTTGTCGGCATCGGGCAGAGCAGCCAAAGCATTCGACACCTGAAAGTTAACTGCATCTCCTTTAACATTGGAGAGAATGAGATCACATACAATCTCAAAAGAACCACACAGGCGCATACCCAATTCAACCGCTGCCTCTGGACCGTGATCATTCTGAACACGCCTAATTATGTCAGGCAGGGCAGTCATAGACGGGGTGCCGAAGCACCTTGTATAAACTGCCGCAAATGTTTTTCCCCAGCTTTCACAGTCAACAAGTTCAGGAGTTATATCCTTCGGTAGAGTAATCGTTAACATTCTATGTTTATCAGCAGGAGTAGAATTCGGAAAAACCGCCTCCAGTTGATCAAACTTCTCTGCTAGCCAGAATGGGAAGTCATCGTTGTCAACTGGACGCGCACCAAAAACCGAATTAACCATCACTGGATTGAGACGCATTCCGCCTCGATCCACGGGAGCGGCCGCACCCCCCTGGGGACCACCAGGAAGATGTCGACCGATGTATTGCACTAAAGCACGAATCACGGAAATGGAAACAACATGTAGCCTGCGAATTTCTGCTAGGGTACAAGCCCCGTGATTCGGGTGCGGGGTAAAGCCACCCAACGCAGGCCAATTTGTACCTGGAATTGAGAGTGGACCTAACCTCGCAGCAGACAAAGAGTGGGGGAGGGCGCCATCAAACCAAACTCGATGCTGCCAATGATCAATAGGTATTTCCAATGCCCTGTACGGTGTATACTCAGCTGGGACAGCCGAGGCGGTGTAGGAGTGGAACAAACCAGAATTGGCGTCCACAGCCGGAAACGTAACCCAAGAGTAAAACAACTCATAAGGGAACGCCGGATCTGCACACACCACGAAAATCACAGCCATCCCATCCACCGGTACTTGGTACGTCTGAAGATGGTTGCGCACCGCCACGCGACTATGCTGCGCAATGGCCACTGCCGCCATGACAACACTGGAAACTAGAAAACACAAAGAATACTTTGTAGCACAACTGGGTAGTAATTCAAAGAAACCGTTTAAGAAAGAATCAAGCTTGAATAACACCTATTTCAAAAAATAGGTAGGTTTCACCGACACCCCGCTTTCCGGAAACGGAGGTGAAGGGGTTAAGGTATGAACGATAAACTACTCGAGTGTCATGAGATAAGACCACCGAAACCGTTGGGCGCCATGTCGCAGGGTTTCTGTTCTCACACAGAACTGTGCACAGAGGAGTGGAACCTCGGCAAATTAGGGTGTCCCAAAACTTACCTTAGCAACCAACTCACCCCTTACCGAGCTAGCTACAGTGTCTCATTGGACATATCAAACTCCCAATGTTTAGACAAACCAGAACATGAACTTACAGTACCTCAGGGTACGTGGAACTCATGAACACTCTTTTGTTATATTATCATTACAAACCCGAACATGGAGTAAAGAAGACACATGTGCATTTGAAATGTTTATTTACTAATGCCGTCTTCTCAGGCGCAGTATCTTAGATAATACAAGTATACTTATTATCAGTATCAAAATTATCAGCATAGTTACTAAGACATAAAAAGCGAATGGTGACAGCATGTTAACATGCTGTAATGAATAAGAGTCAACAACACTTATATCTCACCCTCCCTAACACATATATTATATTATTAGCTAAGAAGGTCTCTTTGGGTTGTTTTAGGGCGGGCCCATACCTTAGTGTCCTAGCATGAAGGAATCACATCAGCATACACCAGCTCTCTCTGCATGTGCACCGCATCAAGTGTGTTAACAATTCTCGTGCAAAGCAATATCAATCCCGCCTCAAGCCCAAGTTGGCAAAGGCTGCACTTGTGTTATGACTATGAAGGCGTGGAGATCAGACCTCATAACAATTCCATATCGTGTTGCTCCTGAAACTTCAGCACTCTCCGTGCAGACATGGTTTATTAAACAAAACTGATATCAGAGCAATAACATATTATTCTCACATACACCACGGCAAACCACTAGGTTGAAAGCTAAGTCAACAATTAAGGGTCGTGTGCAGAAGTTGCAAGAAAGGAAAAATGGCGTTTAAATCTCAAATGTACCTATGCTAACTTAACACGATATAAGGATATATAGGAGCTATATAACAACCTCCGGGCGATGCGACGGAGCTTACAGAGAAGCGGCTAGCTTGGCTGCTCGCTAGCCACGCCCCCCCAAGTCTGACAATTTGTTTTAACCAAAAAATACTGTAATTTTTGTGGTGCTAACTTAGGCAGACACCTTCCATCTGGAATACCTGCATCTTAAAAGGCTCCTGGCTGTGTTCCCTTCCATGCTGCAGGTAGTCATCCTGATTAACACCAGCAAAAGGCAGGTGTAAAATTCCTGGTGCTACCACGGGTTATCCCCTGTTTTTGCTTCGCTTCGCAGATCTGGCAGTTCGTTGTGAATGTGGTGTTGTGGTTTTCTCGTGTGTTTTTGCACAGGAATACCTACTCTGCATCTCATTAGTGTTAGTTGGAGGTGTCCACCATGGAGATAAATTCGGGGGCAGTTATTACTGGAATACTGGTGTTGTTTACAGTTTGAACCAGCTTGTGAATGGGGTGCTTAATTCTACCACCACTTTTGATGTGTTAAAGTGGGGATAGTTCGGAGATAAATCCTTGTGAATGTGCCCCTCTAGGATTTGACCGATGGAAAAGGAAAATGATATAGAAAGGAGGTTTCATTATCTGAATATTACTCCCAAAACCAAGAGTCTTACGTGGATCATTGTGCCTCTCCCCTACCTTTTCTTATTGTTGATAAATAGCATGCTAATCCATATGGCTTGTACCATATTCCCAAAGGCATTTATATAGAACCACTTCAAGACATTAAGCTGTGCAATGGAGTGACAATAAATCTTATCAAACAGAACATCTGAGTATGTACTTTTATGAATATTTATATACTTCGAAGAAAGGTTTATGATGATGATAATCTGACTATGTGTTCATTTCTTTTAGTATGTGAAGTGATTTATGACGTGGAATCTGTAAAACAGTAAGCAGTGATTTCTCACGTTATTTATGCACAACACAGATGATAAAGTTGCCCTTCTTCTAGCAAGGATAAAAAGAAAAATATTAAGTCAGAGTGTAAGAGAACAGACATTTTGAGAGCAGGTTGCAGGTGTTACTTGTCTATAGATGCGTTACTATTTAGGTAGCAAAAACCAAATACCTAATAGAATGAGCATAGCACTGACAGAGAAGAAGGACCCGTTGCCAGGGGGTCAGTCTATGGAACTGTCCTCTAAAGAAGACTGGTCAAAAATACGCAATTAGATATTTTGTCAAAACAAGAAGTAATAATGGGAAGAAAAGTATATACAACACGGAAATGGAAAGAAAGCAGAACTCCACACTGCAGCTAATGGTAAGCATAAAGAGGATTCCAGTTTCAAGCATGGGCTGCCTGAGAAGTTGTAACAACACAGTTTTGGGGGGTAAATTAGGATGGGTTTTTTAACCAGCACCACCATCTGTTGCTGTAACATGTCAGTTGTATGTTCATTCTCCATTTCAACTGTGCAGGTGGGTCAGGTTCGGTAAGAGCCGCACTTTGAACCTGGAAAGCGATCTGCAGCATGGACAAATCCTGTTATTCACAGGAGGGTTTTATTCGTTTATTAAATGGAGAGGATTTGATCTCGCGGCTAGACTGCCGACTTGGTAGGTGAGAAACCAAGGGGTCGGCTCAACATCCTGTGATTCTGGGCATATCACTTGGGGGTAGATGTATCAAGCCTTTTGCGATTCGCAAAGGCCGAGATTTTCGACCTTTGCGAATCGCAAGAGGCTTTTTTGCATTTTTTTAAATGTATCAAAAAATCGCAAAATAAGGATTTTAGAAATTGCGAACTTGGGTTAAGAAATCGCAAATTACCACCAACTTGTAGTTGGTGGTAATTTGCAATTTCATTTAAAAATGCCCTATTTGGCATTTGTGAAGGGCATAGGGCATGTATGTGCGCCATATCCACACACATGTACATTTCAGGGGTGCAGCAGGGTGTCTTTGAGACACCCCTGCACCCTTGACATTATTCTCAATTTGCGAATTCGCAAATTGCGATTCGCAAATTAAGAAATATTTCACAATCATTCCTATGGGCCTCCTGGCCCATAGAAATGCATGGGAAAATATTCCTTAATTGCGAATTCACAAATTGCGAATTCGCAAATAAGGAAGACTAAGAAATCGCAAAAAAATAGCGATTTTCTACATACATTCCATTTTGCGATTTCTAAATAGCGATTCCTTAAAAATCGCTATTTAGAAATCGCAAAATGGAATCTTGATACATCTACCCCTTGATCTCCCTGTGCCTACCAAAAATGAATGTGTCCTTGTGTAACAGAACTGGTGCTATTGTAAAGCGCTCCAATACCTTCGGGTCGAGTTTGCTCTATATAAATCTGCAACAAAAAAGGGCATGTTTAACTAATAATACATAATCATGCAACAAAGCAATGCTCTTGCGTCGTTTTTAAGTTCATGTAGTCATTGTGTTCAGTGTTTGGCATCTCGCTTTAAATGGCCTAGGATTGCCAAGTAATTGAACTGTTTCAGGAGGTAATTAACTGTGTGGGCTCAGCTGGCGCAAAAATGTGTGTTATTACATTTGTTAAAACGCTCGAGTTTCATTGGAACATATTTTATTGTACTAGCCTAAATGTCTAGATATGCTACAAAAGCTTCAGTGTCCTCTCTATTATGGCTGAGAGGGTTAGATCACAGATAGTTGAAATGTGGATTACTAATTACTTTGGCACCATTTGACAACCCTACATAATATTTTCCAGACCCGTTGTGCTTCGAACAGAGCCTGTGTTTCACATTGTGTGCATAATGGCATAATGTAGTTCAACAATTTGATAAAGCTCAGCAGAGGACCAGCATTGCGTCCTCTCCAGACTCTATGTAAACTTGATCTGCAGCTTGCAATCTAATAGGATATCACAGCGTGGTCAGCTAAAGCTTGACATGAGACCAACATTGCATTCTGGCTACAAACATGTGTATAAGTTACCTCTCACCCCATACAGAGACAGCTTTTAATTTCCTGTGCTGTTGGTCACAACCTAGAAACCAAATTACAGTGACCTTCACTATTCGATGTAGGCTCTGATTTTGAGTAGGAAGGTAAAACCAGCAAGTCTATTCTGCAGAAGCTTCAGAATTTATCAGGTGCAGAAAATGCAGCAAATTCTGAGTTTTTAGTCGCAAAACGGGGAAACTGAATTTACACCAAAATGTGATCAGGGTCTTAATTTTATTAACAAAGTAATTAGGAATTTGTGATAACCAAGGGTGTAAGCGTCTCATAAACAAATTCTTCTGAAGTAGCAACTGCATGACACATTATCCCAACGTAAACACAGGAAGTAAACCTGAAAATATGTGCATAAGTAGAAAAAGAGGCCAAGAACTATTAAGTGAACTTGACAGAAATAGAAAGGGAAAACAGAGAGAAAGAGGAAGAAAAAATCAATATAGAAAGTTAAGTTTCACAAAAATAAAATCCAGAGTGTGAACATCAGCAAAGAAAAAGGAACCAACACTTTTCCTTGTCAGCTCTTTTTTTGGGAGCGATGTAGTAATCAGTTTGAAAATGATTGTGCCCTTGTCTTGCAAATCACACGAGAGCGGTTCTGCTTCCTGGCAATTTTGTCCCATTCAGTTGGTTGAGGCAGGAAAGAGCCCGAGTGGATCTGGCACTTAAAAATAGGATACAGCTGAACAGAGCTATTTTCTGCTGCTAATTTAAATTAACAGCTTCCATTTCATGTGTGTTATGAGATACCTGAGCTCGCAGATGGGACCCCTGGCACGCACGAAGCAAGCCCACCTTGGAACCATCACCTCAGCATCCCTGGGACGCTCCATCAGACGAGGCCAAAGCAGGTGCAGCACACTTTAATTATCATTAGCGCTTCTCCTGCAGAGTGATTTGTTTGGGGTTTGAGTGGCACCCTGGAGGTCTAGTGCAGGTTACAGAGAGCCCCAGAGGAGTGCTCACCCATATGGAAGGGGCCCTTCAAGCCGTATTTGCATAGAAATGATCCTTGAAAATCAAATAAAACGATTTCCAGCCGGAAAAAGTCTTGTGCCCCCCACAGGAGTTTAATAAAGCAGATGACAGCACAAAACGCGTAAGAAACAGCACTGTAATATGTGCAAAGACGTATTTTTAGAGCAGAACATCATTAGCAGTTTATAAAGCTTTTCCTACAGTAATAACGCAGCTCAATGTATTTATCTTTTTCAGATTGCGCGGGGACTTTCTGTGCCAGCGACGATCGACAACGTAGATAGTTACTATGATTTTCTATTTCTAAAATTGACTCTGCATCCATCAATGTTCAAATAATTTAGGTTGTCTATTTTATATCACAATATTCACTGCCGACCATGGACGTCAATTATGGGAAGTGAGGACTAGCAGCTTCGGTTCCTTTCTTGCACTTTGTTACCACAGGTGTTGGAGAAGAAAAATAAAGTAAGCCGAGCTCTCGGGACAACGTTTCCACCTGCAGGTACCACTCCTCCAGAGCCCGCCCATCCTTTCTGCGGCAAATAGGCTGTCGATGGTAAAAGCGGTAAAAAGTGGTAAAGAAATATGAACGAGAGTATGGTGTCAGAGAGAGGATGATGAAGGATCACAAAGAGTGAAAGGTTACGAAAAGGCATAGCAAGAAGTTGTGCTATAGAAACTTGTGAATGGAGGATGAAAAAAGAGTGTGGTTTGTGGAAAGTGAGGAGTGAGTGAAAGGAAAGTGGGCAGGAGAGGGAGCACGGTGCTGAAGTATGGAGAGACATGGGGAGTGACTGTTAAAGAAGATAGTGTGAGAAAGTATGCTCAGAGAAAAGGGCATTTACGTTGGAGGAAGAGGGCGTGGAGTTATTACATTGGAGCGTGTGTGGGTCATGTGTGTGAGACAGTGGTCGAAGTGGCGAAAAAAAAGTAGGGGAACTGTGGGCGGAGAATCAGAGGGTGGGAATAACCCGACGATTGGATCAGTAGGCGGAGTTAGAGGTGTGGCCAGGATGTGCAAAACATCCCAATCTTTGGTATTTGTGTGGCATTTCACTGACCAGTTACAGCTTATTATGTTATGTAATTCAACCAATGGATACACATGATTATTTAACGATTAATATGAGCTATTGACATTAGAAACATATTCCACTTTGTGAATTTATTTTAATCACAGAATGTCCCAAAAATGCTTAAAAGTGGAAGCACGAGCCATTTGTTTCTGAGCCATGGAGTTCCTGTCGTCAGCAATATACACAGAGACAATCAATTTTACGTGTGTAAATGACTGTATAGAAAATATTACATAAGCCAAAGGACTACAAGGTGTAGGAGTCACATGATAACCATACTAGTAGACAGTATAGTTTAATAGTGATTGGCCTGGAGAAACACAAACTCAGAATTTAAAACTTAATACCATGATTGGGGGTTCTCTTTAAAAATCATTATTGATTTGTATCACAAATAACACTTTTTGCAACATTAGGATAATCAAAGGCTTAGGGAAAAAACCATAATGCTCTAGTTTATACCTTGCAGTTTTTATGCAGCTCTTATATGAAAGTTAATAGCTCACTATTCTTTGTTAGGATTTTAACTTATAAACTGCAGGTAGCAAAAGGATCTCACTGACAAACGCCGTAACCCACTGACCTATTTACAATATGTGCACTTTGTGATGGGCCTGGTACATTTTCTTTGCAGCAGGCACATTAACCCTCTGCGTTATCTTTCCATGAGTCAAAACTTCCACTAGACAAATCTCCGATCTCGCTCTAGGAAGAATTTATTCATCAGAGTTATCATGACATTTATATTATTGCCGAAAATAGCTGGCAGCCAGGAAGGAGGCAGCAAGTGCTTTTAAAACAATAATAAAGGATGCCCCCACTCAAAGTCAGCGCCTGTTGTGGTCACACCAGTCTCACCGCCCGAGAGCCAGCTCTTCTCAGGGGTCCTGTGACCTCAGTGACAGAGTAAATGTTGCTCTAGGGTCTGCTACTTCGCAGGCCTGCCCGTAAGACTGGAGGTGAACTTCAGTATGGATTGTGGTGGGCAAGCCTTCAAGGTGAACCCACAATTGCCACTGCTAGGGTCCACCTGCTGGTGCTAACACACCAGGGCTTTTCTGGTGCCTTCTAAGGTCTGGCATGGGAATGTGCTCCCTCAGGAGAGTGGTCTGGGGGAGTGTTGATGAAGGCTGAACCTAGTTCCCCAGTTCTAAATTTAGCAGCTCTGCCCCCAGTGTTACATCTGCTCTCTCACTGAACACCATACTGCCCCACTGAGACAAACTCATACTGCCTTCAGCTACAATCCAATGTGACCTGCTATAAATAACTGGATGCAACTGAATTCAAATTACACACTAGGCAAGAGCAATATGCTGCCTAAAAGAAAAGGTAACAACATCCTGGAAAAAGCAAACACTCATAAGGAATGAAAGATTTAATAAAGCATGTAAAATGTAAGCAGGAACATGGTGAACTTAACGCTTTTACAGTCATTATTCAGAAATCAACAAGTATTTTTGCCTGAAAAGTTCAGGACATAACTAGAGGGCCCAGAAAGGACCCATTTCAATGTCCACTGCTTATATGCTTACAAAACGTAAGCAGTATGGTTTCAAAAGACCACATTTGTGAACACAAAGCCGCCGTACACATTTCGTTTTCCAATCCACCCATCAACCAGGTATTGCAGTACCTCCAGGCAGGGCCGGTCCTAGGATTTTCGGGGCCCTGGGCAAAATGGAATGTGGGAGGCCCCTGTAATCTACATAAGTGACACCTTCTGATCTCGGGGAAGCTGCTTTGTGCAGACTCCACTTGGGCCGCAGCTCCTCTTCTCAGCCACCCCAAGCAACTCTTGTACAGCCCATTTCGAACTGAAGGTGTGAGAATTGCTTGGGGGCTGAGTTAAACCTGTGTGAGCTAAAGTGCTGACAATGGGCGCCCTGCCGAGTCTCTGAACTGGCTGCCTGAGAGGTGTACCCTCCCCTAGGCCTTCCCACACCATCCCTTAGAGGCCCCAGGAGGGGGGGCGGGGGTCCCCTCCCATGAGCCCGTTTGTGAAGCATTTCTTTCACTCTGATCGGCAGACATACACGAGGACTAGTGGGGTGTTAATTGCCATTGTGGGGGGAAACTGTAAACCATCTTTCCTTCAGGAAAACCCTGAAAACACACTTGTATGCTACACTCTGCTGATCTGCCTTGAGCCCTCGCTAATTAAGTTCCTGTCATAAGCGCTACGAGGCCTCCGGGTAGTTAGCGCTATACAAGTGCTGTTTCATTCATTCATTCATTCACTCTGCCCTTGCCTAGCGCCGGCCCTGCTTCCAGGTAGGAGGTACTGGAGGAAAACGATGCTGTTCAAAGAAAGACAAGAAAACAAAAGTAGCGCTTTACTGGCAAACTCTGTAAAGTGGTGCTAATGTGTTGGGGTTTGAAAAAAATTATCTGGCCACTTTAAGAACACTCCATCTTGCTTTATTTAATTATTTTTCAGAGTTTGAACATTTTATTTCCCACTTTGGAATAGAAAAATGTCAAAACGGCATTTCCAGCAAAAGTAGTTTTCTTTTTTGCATCCATTTCACAGGGGTACAAATGGACGACAGGAAGAGACGGCGAGAACCATTTCTTGATTCATGATTTTCGGAAAAGTGAGAAGGAGAAGTTTAGGAACAAGTTTAGCGCTGGAAAGTAAATTAGGAAAAAAAGATTTTGCGCCATTTTGCGTCACTTTTGTGGCGCAAGCACATCGCAAAAACTTAGCGAATCTCCCCCACAGTTTGAAGGGGTAGTGCAGAAAATTCTTATTCTCTTAGGTTTTCGAAATAACCCATAATTTGGACCCATTAAGTTTGAGAGGGAGTACGCTGCTAAGGTGCTTCCAGCCGAACAGACTCTGGTCCTCATTTAGAGGGACAAAGTTTCACCTTGGAATTCTGCTATTAGCAATTACAAGCAGGGCTTTAAGTCGGCTGGGTCTCACCAGGTCTGAGCACCGGCAGTTTCTCAAAGGGGGGCTTGAAAGGGGTCTTTATCGGGCTCTGTTTTGTGCCCTGGCACAGGCAGTCCGTTTTTTTCTGGACTGCAGTGATAGCAGGCACATCGATGTGCGTGTGCTCCCTCTGCTCACTTCTCACTTCTCACTAGTGGCGAAGTTAGGGCATGACGTCATGCCAGGTGAGCATTGTAGTGGAAGGAAAATCCTTTAGAGAGAGTCATTTTCTCTCTCGACTTCCCTTCACGTTTTGAAACTCAGGAGCAGCAACATTGTTGTGGTGCCACCAGGGCTTTAAGTCGAAGCTTTTCAATATTATATTCAAGCCATAGTTGCTGCTTATTTATCTTATGCAACTAATGGCCATTGGCAAAGCCAATGGTCCTGACTTGTTTTAGGTATGGTGTTACTCGTTGTATCATATATCTGGATGCAATGACCGAAACAGCAAAATACATGTTGGGCGGCACACTATGCTAAGCACAGATTTTTAGCTTAAGTTTGTAAGTCATGCCCCTAATTACATTAACAATGCCCCTTTGAGAAACTCCACCAGTTTTTTAATCCCACTTAAAACCCTGATTACAAGTGTCTCCGAATTAGAGAATTCTGAACTTAGAGACACTGTACACTTTTACAAATGACTGCAAAAAGGTTGTGTGCCACAGAAGAGACGTCCTTCCCCTCCTGACCCCTGTAGCTGTATTGGGGGGGAGCAGGCATTGCTCTCCCCTGTCTGGCAGAAGCATGCCATGACTCCCTGTGTTTCACCCTGCTTCCATCTTCCACCAGCCCTCTTGATGACTAATTCCAACTGCTCTGAGCAGGCAGAAAATGTCTCACTGAACTGGTAAGACACGGTTTGCAGGTATTCCCTATTCTGGGGAGAAAATATGTAATTTCCAAAATACCAATAGCTTGGTTGACCCTGCTCTCATCAGCATTTCTTTAAGTGTCACTTCCTTATACACTTTGTTGGATGCCATTCTATCTTCAGCCCCCCCCCCCAAATACGCCACTCAAACTCTCCCATGCTATGACTTATTCAGCGGGATGAACCTCCTCTCACCAAATGGCCAGATGCTTTCTCACGCGGCCTTCAGAGCTTGCTCCTTCTGCTATCAAACTTCAGTATGAGCCAGCCGATGTTGTTCAGCAATATGTGGTCTAAACTTGGGGCAGTAGGTCACCCCGTCAGTTTAAGAGACGCACAAAAATTGCAGTGACTCCCTCTCCACAGGAAGGAACACATTTATGGGCTTTGCTAAACTACTGAGATTTATACCTGTAATTGTATTGTTTTGGTGGATAGATACATTTGGCGCAATGGTCGGTTAGATAAATGCACAGATATCTCTGTCCTCAGAGAAAAGACCATGCAACATGTTGTCCAGAACTAGAGTTAAAGACAAAAATCGAGGAAAAGCACAAAAAAGTGCTAACACCTGATTTGGCAAAAGGACTACAACATGCACTAAATGTTTCTATGTGTTCCTTTCTACTTGATTTTGACCTTTAGTATTGGTTTAATCTACTTCCACTTCCACCCTATTGCTTTCCTTATGATAATGTGATGTGTTTATTATCTTTACTGTTCCTATTAAGAGAACATGCACATTGGACCATCCAATTCTAATTTCTTTGTCATTCCCTTCCCCATTGCCCCTTTGGAATGTCTCTCAAGCACTGAATTTAATTTAGAATGTTGATTTGAGTGGATTTTGTCCGAGCGGGGACGATTGCAAGACAAAACATTAGAGGGCAGACTTTCAAAAAAAGAAGTTTACCTTCTTGTAATTCTTCTGTACTACTTAAGTTGTTGGTGTCTTCTCTTTAATTTGTACGCCGCCTGTGCCAGGGAACCACCATTCCCTTGTGCAGACATGGCTGAGGCCCAATGTAGCATGCTGAGCAGGACTGGGGCAGTGCCGCTGAGCATATTATGGTTTCCCTCCACCGCCGGCCTTTTCATGGTGGGATCCCTGCGATGAAAAGGCTGGCAGGAGAGGAACTATCGGAGCCCTATGCCCCCTATTTCATGGGGATGCATTCAGGGGGGCCCAATATGTGCCCTCCTTTCTGCTTTCAACCCCAGTTCTAGCACGGCTGGAACATTTATGCCATTCCCATTACGATGCCTGTTCTGGCACCGCCATAGGAAAGGCAAAAGGACCGCCTGCCTGCGCGAGTGGAACTCATAATCAGGTTGGCAGTCCTTGCACGACTATGGCTCATCTGTGCCGGTGGAAAGCCAGTGCAACTGCGTCATAGTCATTATCAGGCCCTAAGATATAAGGGTGCAGGGTAGTTGTACCCTAACCTCTGAGGAAGCTGAAAATTTGTATGCAAATTTCACCACATAATAATATAGACAAGTCCTGAATATTAAACCTTAAAACGTTAGAAAATGTTTATTTATTTAAACTGCAAATATGGAAAATGTTTATTTTCTGCAGAAAGTTTACGTTTCTACCAATCTCTGCTTTCTAGGCAGCACTATTCCTTTATTCTGCTCTATTTCTTTAAGAAAATAAATGCATTTCATAAAATAGTGCATTTACGTTATAATCAAACTTTAGTGCTTAACTTCTTGTGAAATGTGCTGAGTCCTGGAAAAAATGTATCCTTTCTGTCCTCACACCACATGACTGACTTGACAGTAGTTAGATTGTTTTCTATGCCACATATGCATAATGAACACATGTATTAATGAAAAGAAAATGCTTGTTGTTGCTTACATTTCGTGATGTAACCAGGACATGCCAGAATTTGGATGTTTAATTTCATAGAACAGCTTATTGTTGTACGATGACAACCTAGACAGCTAACAGACTAGGCTTGCAAACGTTTCTTATCAAACCTTCAAAGATGTAACTTTTTGCAATACGTTGAACCAATTTCTATCTGACTTAATGCATCATCCAATGCTCTCACAATTGGATGATGATGATACCGTTCACCTGTTTTTGCAACATGTTTAGCTGCTTTCTGTATAGGGGGCGATTACGACATTGGTCGGAAAGGCTCCAAATTGGATTTGGGTCTGCCGAATCCAATTCGGAAACCATCTTTCCGACCAATTCAGAAAAGCTTTTTGCTCAACCGATTACAATAGTTGGAAAACATTCAGACTTTCCGAGCCGGGCCCAACTTGGTTCTGAATGGCATTCGGAGGAATGAAGTTGGTCGGAGCCGACTCTTAAAAGTCTACGGACCACGTTTCCAACTGAGCGATTATGATGTCGGATTCTGACAGCCTTTCTGAATTGGTTGGTGATACAAATCGGCTGTCAGAATCTGACTTTGGGGGCCTTCTGAATGTGGTAGTGGGGTACCCAAGGGACCTCCCCATTTCCAACCATGCACAGTGTGGCAGACACCAAGGGGTGTCCGCCACAGAGTGCGCGATTTTCCCCAGGTACCCCGTTCTTCAATTGGAGCCTCTAAATTCGTTCAGGACAAAGGCTCCCATTAAAGTCAATGGGAGTCCGACCGAATCGTATTCGGAAGGATCATAATCTGTCGGTTGGTCTTCCCGAATCTGATTAAGTTGGAAACCATTCCGAGACCAATTCGGTCAGATTGCTTTCTGATCGAGATCCTAATCGGCCCCTAAATTGATTTAAAATTATAGCTGTAATCCTTAATTAAAATACGTACAGGAGGGCAGTTATAAATGCATGTAATTGTGTTCATTCTAAAAAGAGAGTTGCTTTATAAGGAATAGATTCAAAGGAACAGAATCCAGTATATTCTGAAATAGAAGATTTCAGATAAAAAGGCAACCCCGAAAGAAATTTACAATATCCTTAGCATGGGAAAGGAACTCATAAAGCTGGAATGTACCTGAGCCGGTTGAAAGCATCCTGCTATTACATCAGGCACTAAACACAAAGGAAACACTAAAGTAATAAGAACTAACAAAAACCCTGCACTTCTTGTAAAAGTAAAAGAGAAAACCGCAGTCACTCAAAACAAAGGTACCCAGTGACTTAAGTTGGCTGACTCATTGCCCCATGTTGTATGTTGTAGTGGGTGTAAGGAAAATGTGAATGACACTACTAGAAACCAATGGACTCTAGAGATGGAAGTAAGGCCATTTATTAAGTATATTATACATATATGTTTCGTAAAATCACATGGTCTTAGCAAACACCAGACCTTGAAGACACGCTCCTGTGGCCACAAGATATGATGAGCCCACTCCCTCTATACCCCTAAGCCCCTTTAGTTTCCAAGCCCCTACTACACAGACTATTTGCCCTGGACCAAACCCTTTGTGGATAGTCAACTTCCTGTGAACAATCATTCAGATGCAAGTGGCTAAGCCCCCACATATAACTAAAGACTTATCTTTTATTATTATATATAGACTGCTACAGCAGACAGATATATGATGCACTAACATAAACAGACACACACAACAAACAACATTACATTTTTTGCTTTAAATCAAATAAAGGGGTTCTCAAAAGAACCATACAAAAGAGAGCAGTTGAATTTGTTGAAGTGTCCTATATATGTATATATAATTTATTTACTTTTGGCTCTTGCTCTGGACATTGCAAAATAAGAACTGATAATTGAGGTATTGTATCAATGTTGTTTGTGTATTGTAGCATTCACATGTATTTATTTGATTTAATTATTTTTTGTTTGTATGCACTGTACTAATTGATGTTGGTGCGGGTAAGTACATTTATGATTTAATTTTGTATTTGGTGTTCTGTGTGTGCCAAAAAATCAAAACAATGTGCATAAAGTTTCTAAAAAGAATAAGTAGTGACCGCGTTTATTGAATATAGCAACCACAGATGAGTGTGAGTTAAAAAGGTCTAGTGAGCTTTGTCATTGGTGTGTTTGTGTGACTTTTAGAAAGTTGGCATTTTCCTGTCATAGCTAGTTTGTGCCTGCAGGCTGTTTCTGGGTCACATGACTGGGTGTAGGTAGCAGTTGGACTTTTTCTATTTATCGCAGACAGATGCACATTAGAGAGATTAGGTATGCCATCGCTGGCTGGATGGGGGGCCTGTCTTGGGCACATCCCCAATTGGAAATCAAAAAGATGTGTCCTGGCTTCACACAAAGGACTTCACACCACTTTATTTTTCAGGCGTCCAGGCTGGAGCTAGGGCAGGGAAGGCAAAAAACACCGAGCACTTCAAAGAGAATTTTCTAGAAACTTCTCCTATTTCAAAGAAGACACCAGGTATATAAATAAGACCCTCAGATCCACTCTTTAGTTCACCTTCTGGACCTGCGGAAGGACTCTTAGAGGACTGACTGCTGCAGTGGCCTGCTGTGACTGCTGAAGGCTGCCTTGCTGCACCTGGAAGTTCTGCGTTACTGCCTAGAGCCTGCCTTGAAGACTTAGGGGGCTGTCCTGCTGCTTGAGCTCTGTTCGACTGCATGAACCCAAGGCTACCAAAGTGACTCCAAGGACTAGTTGGCTGGACTCCAGTCCTCTTGAAACTGCACCTTCACCCAGCCTTGGTAAGTACCAACCCTCCAAAGGATGCCCCTTCATTCCCAGGCCCTTGGAAGTAGTGTTAAAGGTGCGCAGATATTCAAAATACAAAACTTGTGAGATAGAATATTTTGGGCTAAAAACTGCTCTGAGAACCGAGAGGAGACCAGGACCAACCTGCTCGTCTATCCACCCTAGGTGCATCGCTGGTTGACCTGACTTTGCAGCAGCTCCCACTACCTACTTCTCTGCAAGAGCAACTCCTGTTCCGCAGTCCTTCTCAGAAAGGTAATCTGGCCTTGTGGAGCCCTCATTGGCTACAGCCTCCAGACTTGTCCAGATGGAGATTTTTGACTTCTAAAAAAGAGACTAAATGGCTGAATGCGACTTTGGTGCAGTTACGCCGGCTCTACGCAGGTATGGCTGTGCAAAAGCCATACAAGAGCCGCCGACCTAATTACAAGTTCAACTCTTTCAAGCAGACAGTCCTTTTTCATTTCCCACAGTGGCACCAGAAAAATTGGCACTGCAATGGGATCGGCAAAATATTTCCAGCACGCATGGATGGTGATGTACATGCCGTGCTGGAATTGGGTATGCAAGCATACAGGGGGCACATGTTGTGCTCCCCTGAATGCATCACTATGGTGGGGGCAGATGGGGCCGAATAGGGCTCAATTTGTTCCTCCTCGCCCAGCCTTTTCATGGCGGGAAGCCTGCCATGTAATGGCTGGCAGTGAAGGAACTCGCAATATGCTCAGCGGGACTGCGCCAGTCCCACTCACCATATTAAATTGGGCATCTGCCTTGCCACCGCCAGGGAACAATGGTTCCCTGATGCAGGCAACGTTCCACCACCGGTACGACTTTGAAAGTCATAATCCGGCAGTTGATGGATTGCCACTGCTGTGTCACGGTGAACAGACTACTATTGCACTTGTAATGAGCCCCTAAGTGTAAATGTGGAAATCTTCATCACAACTTTATCCAGTAGCATGATGATGCCTGCTCCTCTGACACCTCTTGCAACCTTGCCCTGCTGAACTCCTACCTTCTCAGAACATTTGTGTTCAGATTTCTTCTAAGTCTGAAGGTAAGAGCTGACCAGGCCTAATCCACTTCTTGTCTCCAACTCCCACTGTGTCAAAGTCGGCCATATTTTTCAACTTAGATGTTCATTGCTGACGCTTCGATCTTTTAGATGCTACTTTGTACCTTAAACGTAAAAAAATCATAACTCTAGTTCTATTAATGTAGCTGTGTTGTCCCCCCCTGGAAACAGAAGCGGAGTGGGCTGGTCCAAAGTACGTCACTCCAGCGTAGCAGTATGAATAAATAGGCCAGGCCCTGGGCGTGGATCACTTGTGGGAAAACCAACGACTCTGCCAGAGCGACGGCCCTCACCCTGCCACGTGGCTGCCACCATGACCGCGGCCTCCTCGACACAGGCCCCCTGCGAACCCAGCGGCACAGCTCCACAGACTTATGTCTGTACCGACTACTGCCTTCGATCCACACTGTGGACAGCAGGGCTCACAAATGAGATGCAGTGGCGATTGCAGATGACGCAGTCCAGTACGCAAGACACGTTGCTCTGGGTGCAGCCTGCACAGACCACGCATGATTGCAGGCTGCACACTAACTGCACCATAAGTCATCGCCAAATGGCCTTATCAAGGCAGAATTCATTTGACAAAAGACATTGCTCCCAGTGCGGCCCGCCGGGACCACGTATCATCGCAGGGTGCGCACACACTGAGTGCTCCAGGTGCCACTAACTGCGCAGCTCAACTCAACGCCACGTGGCTGTGTGCCCATCCTAACCACTGCCCCGGCCTACACTGGGGTTACCACGGTTCACAATTCAAGATTAGTAGCAACACAAATTGTATAAGAGAGTATAATGGGTTAAGAATACCAAATGCTCCCAATCTGTGCAGCTCACGTCAACATCACATGCCTGTGGGCCTTTGCTGACCGCTGCCTCCGGCCTACACTGTGGAAGACCGGCAACACATGGTACCACTAACCGTCTTCCACACAAGCCAATCCTACATGTGTAACTGTGTCCTGAGTCCTGAATGGCAGTAACCCCAACTCCATGAGACAACCACAGCAGCAGACTCCCTTCGATGAGTGAGGCATATTTCCATATGCAACGGAGGCGACACGTGGTGCCACTTGCCCACTTTAATACAAGCCAATCCCACATGTGGAACTGTGTCCTGAGTCCTGAATAGCAGTGACCCCAAGTCCGTGGCAGCGACCACAGCACCAGACTCTCTTCGATCAGTGAGACATATTTCCATATGCAAGGCTGGCGACACGTGGTGCCACTAACTCTGTTCAACTCAATCCAATCCCACATGTGTAACTGTGTCCTGAGTTTGAATGGCAGTGTCCCCAAGTCCGTGGCACTGACCACAGCACCACACTCCCTTTGATTTGTGAGGCATATTTCGATATGCAAGGCCAGCGACACGTACTCCCACTAACCCTCTTTAACAAAAGCCGATCCCACATGTGTAACTTTGTCCTGAGTCCTGAATGGCTTTGACCCCAAGTCTGTGGCACCGATCACAGCACCACACTCCCATCGATCAGTGAGGCATATTTCGATATGCAAGGCTGGCGGCACCTACTCCCACTAACCCTCTTAAACACAAGCCGATTTCACATGTGTCCCTGTGTCCTGAGTCCTGAATGGCAGTAACCCCAAGTCCGTGGCACCGACCACAGCACCAGACTCCCTTCGATCAGTGAGGCATGTTTCGATATGCAAGGCTGGCGACACATACTCCCACCAACCCTCTCTAACACAAGCCGGTCCCACATGTGTAACTGTGTCCAGAGTCCTGAATGGCAGTGACCCTAAGTCTGTGGCACTGACCACAACACCACACTCCCTTCAATCAGTGAGGCATATTTTGATATGCAAGGCCGGCGACACGTACTCCCACTAACCCTCTTTAACATAAGCCGATCCCACATGTGTAACTGTGTCCTGAGTCCTGAATGGCAGTGACCCCAAGTCCGTGTCACTGACCAAAGCACCACACTCCAATTGATCAGTGAGGCATATGTCGATAAGCAAGCCGGAGACACATAGCCCCGCTAACCCTCATTAACACAAGCCAATCCCACATGTGTAACTGTGTCCTGAGTCCTGAATGTCAGTAACCCTCAACTCTGTGAGACAACCACTGCACCAGACTCCCTTCAATCAGTGAGGCATATTTTGATATGCAAGGCCGGTGACATGTACTCCCACTAATCCTCTTTAACCCAAGCCGATCCCACATGTGCAGCTGTGTCCTGAGTCCTGAATGGCAGTGACCTTAACTTCGTGACAGCGACCACAACACCACACTTCCTTCGATTAGTGAGGGGTACTTGCATATGGAAGGCCGGCGACACGTGGTGCCACTGAACCTGCACTACGCAGGCCAGTGGGGCCACCAAGGTATGCACGTAGCTATAGGCCCTTCCTCACTGCTACCTCTGGCCTACACTACGGTCAGCACGCTTCAAAATTCAGATAGAGTCCTGATTCCACATGACGCAGTCCAGTAGGCAAGACACATTGCTCCCAGTGAGGCCGTCCACAACAAGCACCATCACAGGCTCATACAGTCTCAATGCTTCTGGTACCACTAACCCTATTTAATACAAGCAGATCACACATGTGTAACTGTGTCCTGAATAAGCATGGGCGGATTTTGCGGATTCGCAATCCGCGAATTTGCGGATTTGCGTATTTGCAGATTGCGACAATACGCAAAATCCGCGAATTCTCGCAGATTTGCGGATTTTTTGGGGGGGTGTGTGTTCGCACGGGTTTCTGCAAGTTCGCGAGGGTTTTGTACAATTTCGCAAATTGCGAACTTACTTGTCGGGTCGCCAGTTTTGCGAACTTGTTGTTTCTACGTGCCCAGCCTGTTTGCAAGGCTTTCTTCATCACTGCCACCCTCTGTCACCACTGGCACTCTCTTTGGTCACCCATGCCACCCTCTGGCTCACCCATGTCACCCTCTGTGTCATCACAGCACCCTCTGGTTCACCAATGTACATTATTGGGGCAAAGCAAAGCACTGCCATCCTCTGTCAACACTGGCACTCTGGTTCACCCATGCCACCCTCTGGTTGGCACACCCATGCCACCCTCGGTGTCATCACAGCACCCTCTGATTGACCAGTGAGTGTACATTATTGTGGCAAAGCCAAGCACACCTGCTAAGTGCTTTAAGTTTTGCAAACAACAACACCTGCCCTGCCCCAACTGACATTAATGAAGGCTGGCACCTGCTTGTCTGCTCCCTTTCCTTTTTGTTGCAATGTAATTTTTTTTTAACAGGATGCAATGGCATACTTGTAACTATTCTGTGACTGTCAGAGCAGGGTCACACAATAGTTGCAAGTAGGCAACCGGATTCTGGAGGGCCCCTTCAGGAAGCACTACAGGTAAATGGTTACAAATGATGAGCTCGAACTTTTGCACCTGCTCGTTGGTTTTGCTTTTGCAAAACTCGTTTTTCGGTAATTTCGCCCTATTCGCGAGGCGCGGCGTCGTGCGAAATCGACCGTGGAAGCCGCGAACTCGTGCGAGTTACCCCAAGGTTGAGTATGGGCGCCGCCATTTTGTTTGCGTGACGTATTTCCGTTTCCGCCCGCTATGTGTAATCTCGCGCAATGAGCGCCTTGCGAATGCAAGTTCGCACGAGTTCGCGAGAGAAATCGTACTTACACGCACGTGTTCGGGCCGCCATCTTGTTTTTCATTCATTCCTATGTGTCTGGGCATGGTGTTTCTATCCTCTGTATATCTCTGCCATCCTTTGCTTGTTTTAATATTTTTTTGATCTATTTAACTTTTTTTCTATCCCTCTAGTTTTCTAGGTCTATATTTTTGTGTTTTAGGCTACTTTTGTTTACTTTTCAACTACTTTTTTAAACTTTTATTTCCTTCTTCCCTACTCTTATTCTTTTTCATTTTCCCTCCTTACTGCTAACACCTGCCCAGAACATGGTGAAGACAGCTGTCAAGCTGCCCAAGACGGGACCGCAGCCCGTGCCCGGCTTCCGTGTGGCCGTTTGAGGGCGGAAATGGTGGTGCCCAGGGAGATCTTCAGCCCTGAGGAGGTGGGCTCACTCGTTTTTTATGTGCAGCGCCGTCTCCCCAGGACCATCGCGGCAGGCAGCAGGATCGCTGCTGGTTATACCAACAGCCAGGAGCGACGGAAGCGGTGGGGGCAGGTGTGCCGGGCCCTTTTTGACATCACAGGGGTCCAGCGCACCTACAATCAAGTGACCCACCGCTGGACCGATATCCTGGACCGGGAGCGCGACCTACTAGACCTGCTGGGAGTGGAGGTCCCCGGGCTTGGTGAGTAGTAGTAGCAATTTTTTCATCACTCACTACTCTGTTTTTTCTCCTGCTCTGTGTGACTGTGTTATATTGCAAATGTTTGCTTTAACTTTTTTACAAAGAGCAATAATGCTGCTGATTACATTGATAGGAGAGGTAAATTAATATTTCAAAATCTTCTGTGCATTTCAGGTGCACTGTTCTCCTTCTCTGTGGCGGTGCCACTGCTTATTTGTTTTCTATTTTGTGCTCATTTAATTGGGCTGAGTAATGTATGAGTGTACTTTACAGAACTGCGTAATGCTAGACACAAAGGGGCAGATTTACAAGCCCCTTGCGCCACGTTTACGATGCCTTACCTGACGCACAGCGACGTAAAGGTGGCAAATCCATGCGAGTCATGTACAACGAGATGCATCTAGGGAGATGCGCCACGTTAAGGCCTGGGCCTGCGCCACAATGGGTGCGTTCCCACGCAGGGGGGGGGGTGGCGGTCAGGTATGTTGAGTATTGGGCAGCCCTGAGCATTGCTATAGTTGCATCGCGCCTGCGACGCGACTCTAGAGATGCGCCCCTCTTTCGTCACGAGATGCGTCACGCATCTGCCTACCCTTGCGCCAGGGTTTGCCGCATTGTAATTGCGGCGCATCTGCCGTGACGCAAGGTTAGTTTTGCGTTACGCATTTGTTCTGGTGCACATCTGGAGGTGTCCAGCTCAGAACTCGTAAGTATGCCCCTAAGTGTCAGATTAGCAATTACCTGTGCATCCCTGCAAAGTGTGCGGCACGCCAGCACCACCCATGGTGCGCCGTATTTACAATGCGGCACACCATGGTCCCAAAACGTCACCGAAGCGTTACGCATCGGTGCCGTAAAGGCGGCTCATTGATGGAGTTGCGTTGCAACGATGGCGCAGCTCCAGCAATGCTGCGTCAAGCCGTACATCTGCTTCATGCAGGCGCAGGGTTTCAGTGACGCATCATTGTCCTAAATGACTGATTGAAATTTTATATATTCCCCATAGCCACTTTTAGCATGCGTTCCTGCGCAGGAACGCCCTCCCTTGCGCTGGAACGCTCCCTTATGGCGCAGGGCTTTAGAATGGGATGCATCTCCCATATGCGTCACGTTGTTAATATACACCACACCATGGCGCCTCTCTTGTTGTGGCGCTGCGTCACAAAAGTGACGCAAGAACGGAGCAAAAGAGCTGCAAGGGGCTTGTAAATCTGCCCCTAGAGTAGAGGCTCAGGTGCAGTCCTTCCTTTGTAGCCCTCTTTTTGGCTGAAATAGTTGGTTCTTGTTCTTTCTAAATGTTTGATTTGGTTGACAAGGACATCGACAAGCAGCAATCATCAATGTTTTCTGTTCATTCTTTCATGTTGTGCATCAGGTCCGCCCAGGGGCAAGCGGACAGAAAAAGCGGATGCAGTGGCTCCAAAGGAGGAGGATGCAGGCCAGGGCGGCGAGTGCTCCTTTGCTGGCCCCAGTAAGTTTTCATTTAAATATAGAGGACCTATTGTTGTCCAAGCGTTCCTAATTTAATTTTTTTGAATTAGTGTTTAGATAGGAGCAAAATCCATAATACTACTGTTGCAGGGACAATTCTCCACAAACCTAACTATGGACACCAAAGACCAGAGTAATAATATTTCAGAGTGACGTGTTTGGCACACTGTATAAACCTGGTAGTGTCAGCGGCACGGACTCCTCCTTGCAAAAATTACAAAACCTTTGGCTCAGTCACTCTAGTCTGGAGGACCAAAAACCACAGAGTCTATTCAAGTTTAAAAGCTTTATTAAAAGTTAAAGTAAACACATATATTAAAATAAAGTTAGCTGGAAATGGAAAAGTGCTTGGTGCTGAGTTGATGAGTAATGGAACACATTTCTTGTGGTCGAGCCGAGCTTTCACCTGGTTTGAAGTTGATGTTGCTCTTGTCCTTAGAAGTCCAGTTTCTGTCTGTTCAGAGAAAAATGATGTGTGTTAAAATTAATCAAGCATTCATCAATTATGACAAAAAAATGCAGCAAGACAACAGCCTTCCCTGGAAGGAGGGACATTTTTACTTTAGACTGGAGTAGACAGTCAATTAATTTTTCTGTTGTTTTCACATTTCTTCATTCATAGACCAAATACTAGTGAGTGGTGTAATCTAACATTCTTAAATCTACTTTGTAGGTGGAACATCTGGTGGCGGGGCCAGCTCGGATGTGGTGGTGATCATTGACTCTGAGTCCGAGGACAGCTCTGGGGAGAATGAGGGGCAAGTGGCCAACGAACAGACTGTGTGGAAGCAGACAGTGGCGGTGGCGAGTACAGGTAAGCTGGATCATGGTACTATCTGACTCTTAGATAGGATATGATGTGTATCCAGTGCTGGCCCAGTGACAAATTACAATATGGTAATTACAGCAGGCTGGGACCGACAGACAGATAGAGGCAGAGACAGAGAGAGAGGAAGACAGAAGGAGAGAGAGAGAGGGAGGGAGCCAGAGGGAGGGTGAGGGAGGGAGACAGAGAGAGAGAGACAGTGAGGTAGAGGGAGACACAGGGAGACAGAAAGAGGGAGACAGAGAGAGAGAGAGAGAGGGAAACAGACATATCGCCTGGGCCTGGTGCAAATGATACGGTTGCTGGTGTGGTTAACGGCTCAGAGGAAAAGTCACTCACTTCTGCCAGATCTCTTTTATATGAAAGAGCATCAAACCAAGGATAAAAGTGAGTTGTGGGAAGGGAAATGGTGATTCAAGCGCCCCCCCTTGCCCCTCCCTGCGGACGCCCATGATACTGGCCTGAATAGTTTTGTACTGCGCTGGCTAGTTGTTAGTTGTACTGTGACACAACTTCCTGCTGAAACATTTTGTGTTAATCATATTCTTAAAGAGCATTGGTTACAGATTATGTCTTTCTTTCTTCATATAGTTGGTAATACTAAAACCTCAAAACCGACGAGGAGTATGCTGGCTGTACTGGCCCGGCAACGGAGGCTGGATGCTACTGTTGCCCAATATCGGCGGCTGGTGGAACTGGAGGGGGGCGACACGCAGTCCAGTGCATCAAATGTAACATCTGCATCCTCCTCCGTGACCCCCGTTCTGCCGGTAAGCGCAGTGCTCCGGCAAAACGGAGCCGTGCTGGCAGACGCCACCGCCAAGCAGCAAAGGCTGCACCTCACAGTACTATAAAGGCTCGCTTGCGCCGTGCACTCCGCAGAGTGTCTGACCTAGAGGCGGAGGTCCAGAGATGGAAAGACTATCAGAATGTGGTGGAGGGCCTCCGCTTAGATCACGCCACCCTCCAGGAGAAGTACGATGCCCTGGCCCTAAGGCATGATGCCCTGGAGGCCAAACTCAACACCGTGCATCCCTAGAGTGTCCCTTGCCCCTTTTTTATAGACTTTTGGGGGGTGGGAATTGGGAGTTGGGTTTTTTGGGGACTTTTGAAGGACTATTTATTTGTTGGGGTTAGGGAGGGTCTTGCGGGAGATTAT
Source organism: Lissotriton helveticus (assembly GCF_964261635.1). Classification (NCBI taxonomy): domain Eukaryota; kingdom Metazoa; phylum Chordata; class Amphibia; order Caudata; family Salamandridae; genus Lissotriton; species Lissotriton helveticus. The sequence goes on from NC_136070.1 coordinate 292,829,478, forward strand.
TTTGTTAGGGATATAAAAATATACTTTTTCAAACTTTATCTGAGCATACCTGTTTTTTTACTACTTTTGAGCTTGGTGGGTGGTGGTTTTGCAGTAAGTTCATTTAACTGAACACTGTCATCGTGTTGGTTGACGTGTAGTAGGCCAAATGTTTTCCAAAGTAAATGCCTGTCACAGAGTTTGTTAATTCAAGAGCCCTAGGACTTTACTACTAGTACCACTGTCACTCTCTCGCCTCTCCGAGTACTCCATTATACTACCTCCCATCCAAACGCTTATTTTACCTGTAATTTGTGTTTGAGGGCTGGCTCCACCTGGAATTCACAGTGTCCTAAGGCGTTCTGCAGCAGGGCCCCAACTGGAGTTTCCCGGCGTGGATTTTCTGCAAAACAAAAGCAATCAACATTAGAAATATGGCAGCGGTGCTTACAGACCCCAAAATCCTAGAAGCCTCATAGACAGCACCCCTAAGACAGGCAAGTGAGCAATAATAACGCCTAAACGTTCAAGTGTAATAGGCCAAATGTTTTCCAAAGTGAATGCCTGTCACAGAGTTTGTTAATTCAAGAGCCCTAGGACTTTACTACTAGTACCACTGTCACTCTCTCGCCTCTCCGAATACTCCATTATACTACCTCCCATCCAAACGCTTATTTTACCTGTAATTTGTGTTTGAGGGCTGGCTCCACCTGGAATTCACAGTGTCCTAAGGCGTTCTGCAGCATGGCCCCAACTGGAGTTTCCCGGCGTGGATTTTCTGCAAAACAAAAGCAATCAACATTAGAAATATGGCAGCGGTGCTCACAGACCCCAAAATCCTAGAAGCCCCACAGACAGCACCCCTAAGACAGGCAAGCGAGCAATAATAACGCCTAAACGTTCACGTGTAATAGGCCAAATGTTTTCCAAAGTAAATGCTTAACCAATTTCATCCATTAATAGACCTTGCCAGCAATGGCCCAGCCAAGACTCCTAAACCCAAACGCAAAAAAGTCACACTTAGCAAATTGTATTTAAATGAGGACTCACTACTTCCAGACAGTCCCTCTTTAGGGGACTCGTCAACGTAAGTTTCTTCATTGTGCAGAATCCAGGCATCAGCATTACGGGAAATGGATAGGGTGAGTCAGGAGGAGGAGGATAGACGACCAGGACTGAGTTCTTGTCAACTAACTGTTGTGAACCTGAGGAATGCTGCGGCATGAAAATCAAGACAGTTCTGTTGATGGGCTTGTTGTTTGATGGGGTGATTACAGTTTTGTTGTGAATGTGATGAAGCACTTGCTAAAAAAAGAAAGACAGACACACAGGAATAAAAGTGAATAAGGACTAATGTTAAGGTTAATGAATCATTGACTCGTTTTCAGAACTCGCTGTCAGGGAAGCAGAGCTCGTCCTCAAACTCTGCAAATTGAGTCGGTAGTACTTCTGGTAACTGAGGAGAACTTTCCTCAGGTAGGTCGGTGTCCTCGTCTTCTTTCTGCGTGCATTCTCGTACTTTGTAATCTGGTGGTATGAAGTGCTGGTTCATCTTTATCATGGTGAGCCGCTCCACATTTGCGGGCAAGAGGCGGGACCTTTTGCAAGTCACAATGCCACCAGCAGAACTAAAAACACGTTCTGAAGACACGCTTGCGAGTGGGCAAGACAAGTAATTGATAGCCAGGTTGGTGAGCTCTCGCCATATGTTTCTTTTCCCATGCTAATACGCCAATGGGTCCTCAGTAATATTGACCGCTGTTGAGTCATCCAGATAGGCCTGCACCATTGAAAGAATGTCCTCCCGGATTCCTGTACTTTGCACTTCTGTGTCCTTTCTGGGACAAGGAAACCCTAGCTCACTTAGCCAATCCGCTTCAGACATATCGCCTGGGCCTGGTGCAGATGATACGGTTGCTGGTGTGGTTAACGGCTCAGAGGAAAAGTCACTCACTTCTGCCACAGGCACAGATGCAGAAGTGTTTTTTTGGGACGCCTGATGGCCTGCTGATTCACTAGTAGTACTGTCTTCTCCTACAGTTTCCTTCCGCTCTCTTTCAAAACGAATGGCTGACTGAGCTAGCCAACCTTTGTACTCTGTAACATCTGATGTTTCAAAAGGAATTATTACTTTGCCAAACAATGGCTTTTTGTAACGTGGATCCAGAATAGTAGCACAAATGTAGTGCTGTTGTTTCTTGATATTTACAAGCCGTTCATTGCTAACTAGGCGTTGTAATAATCTCTGTTCCAACTCATATGCTTCATTCTTTCCAGCATCCTTTAATTCTGAAGACACCACCTTGACTTGGTGCTCGAGCTTCAGCAAAAATGGGATAGCTTTGCTCAAAGAACAGTCCTCCCTGCTGACGTCACGCGTGAAGACCTCAAAAGGACGAAGCATGTCTGTCAGGCTTTTAACTAGCTGCCTTTGCTCCACCGCTAGCATCATTTCTGTCGTATCACCACCCAGGTTGTAGAAATACTCATTGACTACTGGAAACAGCTCATGCAGACGCTCAAGCATGTAGAAGGTTGAGTTCCAACGTGTTGCCACCTCCTGGATAAGTGCTTTCACTGGCATTCTACGTACATTTTGCTGGCGCCTCAGCTCCTTCCGGGCCTTAAAAGAATGGTTGAAATGTGTGCATATTCTTCTGCAGATGGTCAGTATTTTGTCGACTGCAAGTTCTTTTTTCAAGAACTTTTGCACGACAAGGTTCATACAGTGCGCCAAACACGGCACTCTGAAATAGTAACCGTCCTCCATGGCCCTAACTACATTGCTGCCATTATCAGTAGAAACATAACCAACCTTGCAATTTCTTGGGGGCAGCCATTGCGAGACCTTTTTGTTAAAGTCATCCAAAATGTTGGCTGCAGTATGACTTTTCTCCATGCCAAACATGGCTAATGTTGCATGTTTACGAGCACCCTTAAAAATCTCGACCAAGTCACCACCTGCATTTATCTGTTTTGTAACCCCTGAAAAAGAGACCCAGTGTGCAGTGATGCACATGTAATCAAGGGCTTGGCAACTGGTCCACATGTCTGTTGTCAGGTGTATAGTGTGAACAGCACTCTTCTGCAAAGCTGCCCCAACCAACTCAAGCACCTCTTTATGTAGTGCTGGAACAGCAACCCTGGCAAAATAGAACCGGCTAGGAACCTTCCATTTAGGGGCCAGTGTTGCCACGAGTTCAAGAAAATCCACACCTTCGACAAACGAAAAAGGGAGAAGGTCCACCGCTAACATTTTAGCCAGCTTAGTGTTATACAGGCGTACAGTTGGGTGGTTGCGTTGAAATTGCGCATCTGAGGAGAACATGGCTGAAATGGTGCGCTGGACAAATTTCCTGGATGATGCTGATGCCTTCTTCGACCCACTTCTGCTCAGTGTTGACATTTTCCGCATTGGTGTGTCTCCCAGACTCTCAGTGTGCCTCCTATGTGTTCCGGAGGGTGTGGTGCTGCCAGGGGTACTGGGTGCAACCGGACAAATGTCTGACGCTTCTTCTACCTCCCCGTCATCTTCAGATGAAACACCTAGTATGGGTATATTTTGGCCACTTGCCCTTTGGGATTGCTTTCCCTTGATGTTTGCTAGGTGCGCAAACCATTTGACAGTGTGCCTTCTTTGAAGATGACCTATCTGGCCTCCGGTTCCATAGTTGGTACCAGTCTTACCACGGCTAACTCTAGTCTTACAAATGCAACAAACGGCTATGTTATCATACTTTGCATGGACACTAAAAAAGTTCCAAACTGGGGACTGGAAACTTCTGGTTTTGCCGCACGAGATGATACTGCCAATGCCAGATGAAGCAGTGGTGGATGAGCCTTGCAGACATCTACTGGGTTGTGCAATTATTGCAGCAACCCTACTTGAGGGAGTCGAGCTGGATGGAGTCCCCCTCTGGGGTGAAAATATGGGAGCTGTAGGTTTTGTTGAACTTGTTGTACTACTTGACTGCGTTGGTGGTGCTACCAGTGCCACGTCGCCAGGGTCACGCTCAGCATGACGTCGGGATAGGGTATAAATGTCTGTCTGCTGCATGGCCGGTGTGGCTGGAATGACGTGTGTGATGACTAGGTCATTGCTGTCATCCTGTTCATCAACATCAGAATGCACCACTTCATCAAGTCCAGCGTTCGGATCCATAAGTATGAGCTTTCCGGGGCCCTTCCTTTTAACTTTTTATACCTTTCGCAGCGAATGGTGTGCCTCCCTCTCAGACGTCGGAGATGGTTGCCAATCTAGATCCAGATCATCTGATGGAGCGGGGCTTGAAGAGGAACTTCTACACACACTCCTTGATCTTTTCCTTGCTGGGGAGCTGGGAGAAAATGAATCATCAGGAGGAATGCCTTTGTCTTCCTGACATGATACCCCGGCTCCAAAGTCAATTTCCTCCTGTGCCCCTACTTCTAGAAGAACAACCATTGTGGGCACTTGCACCGCTCCATGCGCCGCTACATGGGCCTCTTCACTGACCTCTACTTGCAACTCTCCATGGACCTCTCCTTCTCGGCCTTCTCTTTCTCGGCCTTCTCCTTCTCGGCCTTCTCCTTCTCGGCCTTCTCCTTCTCGGCCTTCTCCTTCTCGGCCTTCTCCTTCTTGGCCAGCTCCTTCTCGGCCAGCTCCTTCTCGGCCAGCTCCTTCTCGGCCAGCTCCTTCTCGGACAGCTCCTTCTCGGCCAGCTCCTTGCGCATATACTTGTGCTTGTACTAGTAGCCCATGCAGTTGTTGTTGCTGCTTTGGTTGTTGAATAGTACTTGTGAGATGAGTTACAACCTGTGTTGATGGTGTGCTGCTACTTTCTTGCGATGAGCCAACATCACTGGTCGTTGGTGATTGAACCACTAAACAGGCTACCTGTGCAGCACTCATGGTGGGCCTTTCTTTTTTCCACAAAAATTTAGTGGTGGTGCCACCAGTCTCCTTGGTAAGTGGTGCCACTTGCTTCTTCTTCTCCTTAGTAGAGACATCTTTCTTGCAAGAGGACCTACGGGCACCTCTTTTTGGAGCCATCTTCTTCAGATGTCGGAACAACAGGCCGCAGCAGGACTTCTTCCTGGCACTGATGCTCAACGATGATGCGGAGTTATTGACTTTGTGCACCTAAAAGCAAACAAAGACAGAGGAACATCAGTAAATATATGTTGCATATGTAGCGCTTCAATAAATAGTTTGCAAGTAGGCATTTATGAATACACACGTGCACACCACACAATATGGAAATTTCAAAATTAGGAATTGCTAAATTTTTGGGAAACAGGAATTTAACATTGATCCAAGAGAGCACACACAGAGAGGGTTATAGTTTCATGTACCACTGACTCCCCCTGGGCACAATGGGTGAAAGCAAGGCAAAATGGGTGCAGGCCTGTGGCACAAAGCTCACTGCCTGCCTTCAAAATGGCTGCTTGACCCCCATCCACATGGCCAGGACCATGCCTCAAAATAGCCCCCACCAACATAGCCAGCCCCCAACCCCTACTCCAAAAAGTCAAAAAACACAACACCAATCAAATCACCACAATCCAATGACATCCATCAAGTTTCAGAAGATTTATGGTGCCTGCTGGTGGTTTTCTGGTGCAGAATTGCAATTTTTGCAATTTCCCGAGTGCGAGGTTGTTGCTTCACGACGCGAACGTGGCGAAAAACCAGCTAAATCCGCGAACAGACCGATTCTGGGCCCCCTGGGCATGATAAAATCACAGCACACTGGGTGCAGGCCTATGGCCTAAAGCACACAAACTGCCTTAAAAATGGCCCCTAGACCCCCACCCACACGGGACCAGGCAATAAAACGGCCCCCACCCACATAGCAAGCCCCCAACACCACCCCAAATGTCTTAAAACATACAAATATCACCACAATCCAATGCCATCCATGCCCTGGCCAGAATAATGTTAAAATTCAACAAAACAGTTGTATCATGCATGCACCCATAACTAAGCCTGGTAGTTTTCAACTGATGTGCAGAATTGTAATTTTTACAATTTCGCGAGTGCGAGATTGTTGCTGCGCGGGACGCGAGCAGTGCGAACACAGGCACATTTTTTTTAAAAATCCGATTTTCGCCTGGGCATAATGAAAAAAATCAGAGCAGACTGGGTAGCCCCCCTAGGGCACAAAGCACACTGCCTGACTTCAAAATGGCCGCTTGACCCCATCCACATGGCCAGGACCTGCAGGATCATGCCTCAAAATGGCCTCCCACCAACATAGCCAGCCCCCAACCCCACCCCAGAAAGTCGAAAAACACACACAAAAATCACCACAAACAAACACCATCAACTTATCAACTTACTTGTGAAAACAAATTTCGAATCCAAAAGTAATCCAAAAAGCCTCAAAGCCAAATCTCCAGCAGCATCCACAAAAAGTAATCCTTCCCAGTCAAGATCGAATTCAAAGTGGCCAGGAAATGGACTAAGCAATGGGAGGAGCTTGCTGGACAGGAACAGGAAGTTGGAGACTGGGTCACTTCCTTCACCCCTCCCCAATTGTAATTTTTGTAATTTCGCGAGTGCGAGATTGTTGCTGCCCGCGCCGCGGCCCGCGAGCAGTGCGAACACAAGCAAAAAATCCACTGCGCGCGGATTTGCGTATGTTCGCCACATCCGCGAGAGTTCGCGGATTGCGGATTTACCGAAAATCCGAAAAATCCGCGAGCGGAACGGATTTTGCGCCCATGCTTAGTCCTGAATGGCAGTGACCCCAAGTCTATGGCACCGACTGCAGCACCACACTCCCTTCGATCAGTGAGGCATGTTTCAATATGCAAAGCCGGCGACACGTAGTACCACTAACCCTCTTTAACACAAGCCAACCCCACATGTGTAACTGTCTCCTGAGTCCTGAATGGCACTGACCCAAACTTTGTGACAGTGACCACAGCACCACACTCCCTTCAATTAGTGAGGGGTATTTGCATATGGAAGGCCGGCAACAGGTGGTGCCACTGAACCTGCACTACGCAGGCCAGGGGGGCCACCAACATATGCCCGTGGCTGTGGGTCCTTCCTCATCACTACCTCTAGCCTACACTACAGTCAGCAGGCCTCACAATTCAGATAGAGTCCCGATTCCACATGATGCAGTCCAGTAGGCAACACACATTACTTCCAGTGAGGGCGTTCACACCAAGCACCATCACAGGCTCATGGAGTCTAAAATTTTGCTTCTGGTGCCACTAACCCTATTTAACAGAAACCAATTCCACATGTGTAACTGTGTCCTGAGTCCTCAATGGCAGTGACCACAACTTCGTGGCAGCGACCACAGCACCAGACTCCCTTCAGTCTTATTTGTTGCTCTTTTCTTTGAATAATTTTTTTTTAATGCAAATCTATACATGACTAAGATTCTTCTTTGTCCAACCGCACAGGGACACTTCCGGGCCCAAGAAGGTTGTTGGGAGTATGTTAGTAATGTGGGAAGAGGGTGTGTTACCTGCTAATATGGGGAGAGGGAGCGTCAAAGGGGTATCTCTCACAGAAAGAACTCGGATATGTTTTCACAAATGCCTCGGACAGATGCCAGCTGACTAACTGAATCACAAAATGATTCTTCAATACTTATGTAGTGTGAGATATGAACTGTTCACACCCAGGCTTGCTAAGGGACAGCTGTGGCCCGTCCGCTCGGCTCACAGACGCAGTACAACGAGCTGTCTGCGTCATTGTGGCTATACCTGCTCTGTTCTGTCGTACGCCATGCCACGCCACTCCGATTATGTTCTGATGTTGGCCCCACATAGCTACCTGTCGCAGGCGTACTTGCTGCTGGTGTGCAGGTCAGTGGTCTAGTTCTCAGCATCTCACGGCCACTCCCTAAGGACAGGTTTGCACACACACCGCACCCATCCGGCACATGTGTCACAGGCCATCTGACCACGCGCATATAATACATCGACAGCGTCACATCCTTTATTGCCGGTGCTGACTGGATGGCGGACGGTCCACAGGTCTTAACCATAAAGAGTCCATGAAAAGTTGCATAGAAGGTTAGTCGCACCCTCAGCTGTATGGCCGTCATGGGCCTACCAGCCCCTTGGTTTATCGTTTATATATATATATATATATATATATATATATATATATATATATATATATATATATATATATATATATATATATATATATATTTACACACTCTCTCCTGGCAGGAAAGAAACAGCCGCACACTCAACGATGAGGATCACAGATCATTTATTCCATCACAGCAAGGGCAATCCGACGCGTTTCGGTCATCAGGACCTTCTTCCAAGGTAAGCCCAGGCATTTATGAGGAAAAGCTCCCTTTCGTAACATGCTCAATTTAAAAGTACTTGCCCTCCAGTGGATGCCCTCATTGGGACTGTTCTCAAAGCATGATGGAACTTGTAGGATGCTTTTCCCCTCGATTCTTTTCCTCCAGTGGGTAATGCCTTTTGATGTTTTACTTTTTGGCTGTACTCAACGTTGCTCCGTTATAACCATTTTTAGGATGCAAAGAGTATATATATATATATATGTTAATATATATGTTAATAAAAAATAAAGTTTGAAAATAGTTTCTCGTTTATATATGTTTATAAAAAATAAAGTTTGACAAAAAAATGAATAACGTTCTTGGTTGTTTTCTTAACTGCTGTGTGACTCTTTCTTGCTCTTATTACTGTTATTTGGTGGCATCCACCATGGTGTTAAATTTTGGGGCACTTATCGCGGGAATATTGGTGATGTCTGCAGTTTGCACCAAATTCTGAATACTGTGTTAGATTTATCTCAACTTTAGTTGCATTAAAGTGCTGATAATGAAATGCAGAGTAGCCATTCCCATGCAAAAAGACACTAGGTGCACCTTTGCGATTTATACTAAAATCCATTATTGAATTGCACTGAGGCAGTGGCTGCACATACAGTGTACACATAAAATCAATGAAGAAATCTCATTGTATTTGTAATGATTGGGAATAGTGTGTCAGGTGCTGGATCTAGACGGGATACACTGCCCAGTTTGTATATTGTTCTGCACACGAAAAAATTACATCACAACTTTTACAACAACTGCAATGCGAAACAAATTCCGGCAATAACCCATGTTAGCACCAAGGATTTTACAACTGCTTTCTGTTGGTGTTAAGCAGGACAGCTTCCTGCAGCATGAAAGGAAACACAGCCAAGAGCCACACCAAAACACCCACAGGTGCCATACAGTCAATAAGCATGATACAGGGATACCCGTGAGGGCCACAAGACTCATCGCTACAATCCAGACCGCCAACGCCCCAAAAACCCGCATTTGAGCAAGTGTGTCCCTGTGTTAGCATGATAGGCACGGGCCCTGCAACATCACCGTCTGCTGTCTTAAACAGACGTTACGATGTCAACTCAGCGTTGGCAGTGACCCTGGACATTTAGCTACACACGCATCCTCCTGCATGCACAACTGGCATGTGCTGGTCCGGCGTACACAGGTCAGCGAAGGGGTGTGCCTATCCGGCAAGGGGAACGGGGTGTCTCAGACATGTCCGTGTGCAGGAAGTGTAGTAAGTGTGTCTCTGTGTTCTGGTGTGGCCTGCCACAAGGGCCACAGCAGGCAAAGTTGTAAAGTGACATGCACCACCACCAAACGCTACTCTCATGGTGTAGATGGAATGCCGCAGGACTTGCCCGAAGAGGCATTACAATGCTATGCTGTACGAGTGCACGGGATACAACAGCACACCATACAAATGTGTGGGGGCTCGTGGGAGGGAGGAGCAGCTGTTTGGCAACGTAACACAAAGTTAACCCACCCATGTGCCACGTGCTGGACATCTCATCCATGATGACCATGGTCGCAGACATCTCACAACACCCACGACCGGCCTTTGTACACATCCTGTATGAATGCAGCATGGTTTTCACTTCTATGCTCGTTCAGTTGTGTGATGTTGGTGGGTTGTGTGACTTGTGCTCCTTGTTGGTGTATTTCCTTTTGGCCATTGTTTGTCTATGCTTGTGCCGTACTTAATTGTGCATGTGTGCCATTGTGCCCATCTCCCCCCGTCCCCCCACTCCCTGCTTCTTCCTCTTCCTGGTGCTGTTGTTTCTATAATTTTGTTCCTCCACACATAAATACATATAAAAAACAAATTAGAATACTTCCTTGATTCATTTAGGTTTCAAAACTTCCCTCTATTTGTTTCTTTTTAATTTTCCATTTAAACAGTTTTTTTGTATTCAATGACACATAAAAGTCAGAAGTGCAATGTATTCTATCAACACACTTTCGGGAACATTCTACAACATGTGCAGGTTAAATTTAATCAATTTTTTTAAACCTAATGATATTTTTTGCAACATTTTCTCGAACATTTAACAATTTAACGGCACATGCAGGTTAAAAGTTCACGATTTTTAAAGTTCGAACAGTGCCTTCCAAATGCAAGTAACAGGTGTGGTTGAGTTGAGAAAATGTTATCCTGATATGATATGTACTCCATGTTGAAACTGCTTTTTCTTAACCAATCACAAAGATGCTTTTCCACAAAACGAATGTGCACCCTACTTTTAAAAAACAATGCTTTTCATCTCCCAATCAGGTATCGTTTTGTATGGCACAAAAAAAAGTAGTTCCCGATCTTTAAACATATCTCTTATTCTACGAAGGATCTGCATGAGCTACAGACATCTTTCCAGACCTTCCAGCCATACCTTCAAAATGCTAGTGTGGAACGTAGGACATAGCTATATTTTCTGATTCAAGAGGTATGCAGAACATAGACTTATTGACTTAGACCTAGGTTTACAAAATGTGGACATTATATGGTTTGCACAGAGAGGATTGAAGTGGCCCCAACTGTTGCATTTGGTTAAAACCTCTTTGTATCTTCCACACCCTAACCTCATGATTGTGCATTGTGGTGGAAAATATCTAGGCACATTGACTGGAGTAGGTATGGAAATGCTTATGAAGGACACCTTTGGACAATTGATGTTACTTTTGCCTCAAACTGTCTTTGAATATTCCGATATATGCCAAAGACAGAAGTGGAAATGGTCAAAACAATTTTGTCCTCAGATTCAAAAATCTAGGAAGAAAGTCAACAAAGCTGTCTCTGCATACCTCAGAGACCATAGAATGGGGTCCATCTACAACAACAACATAATTTCTGATATGGCTGATATCTACAGAAGTGATGGAGTACACTTCACAGATCAGGGAAATCTGGTTTTTCTGAATAACTTGAAGCTGTGCATCCACACTTATATGTAGCTCCAACTAATGAACACAAGGGCTCTTTTTAGAGCCACCCTATAACTAACAACTTAGGCCCGCTATTTTAGGGCCAGGTAACGGCAACCCCCTGACCCTCGCTTAAATTTATTCTCCACACAGCTGAGGCGCTGCGTCCAGACCATGTGACTTTGCAGCACAGAGCTCTCACTTTATTCCCTAGCTCTAGCGACAGCTCAGGATAGCACCATGTGACTCTACGCAATAGCTCACTTAATTTTCATGCCGGCCGCCAGCGCCTGCAGACCCATAGGAGTGAGTACTTTGCACTTTACAAATACAGTATTGATTCGAAACGGCACAATTGACCTTCACACTCTCTCTGTAGCACCCCCCAATCGCCTTACAGACATCACAGTGTTTGAAACAAAAGTTCCTCGTAGTACGTATGCACACATGCTGACACTACTTGGACAGGTATGCCGCAGCGGGCAGAAAACAGGAGTTCAGAGCACACAGCTCACAATTTAATCCCCTCTCCGGCAGCACCTCAGCTCAGCACCATGTGACTCTGGGCAATAGTTCACTTGAAAGCTCACATAATTTCCACGCTGACTTTGACGGCCTTCATACCCATACGGGTGAGTTGCTTGCGCTTTAAAATAACCGTATTGATTTACCTTCGCACTCCCTGTATAACACCACCTAAGCACCATATACAAGTTGAACCGGTGTGGCACAGCGCCCAGAGCACATGACTTCACAGCATAGGACACACAGTTTGAGCTCACGGTCTCATCCCCAAGTCCAGCAGCTGCTCAATTTAGCAGCATGACACTGTAGGCAATACCTCACTTAATTTCCGTACCCAGCACTTTCAGACCAGTAGAGGTCAGTAGTTCAGCGGCTTTATCCCCAAGTCCGACAGCAGGTCAGCTTACGCCCCCAGCGCCATCAGACCCGTGTGTTTTCCCAATGTTGATTTCCATAGGACCTTTAGACAAAGCTACAGACTGAACTGTGAACGGAACAACAAATTTGGGAACTATGTAGGTCTTGGTTCAGAAAGATCATTTTTTTTAAATGGTGTAAATCTGTTCAGTAGTTGCTGAGCAATTTAAAAAATAAAAATATCAATATCTGAGCACTGAGGAGGAGTTGCGACTCCTCCCGGGCACAAGCTTCACTCTGATTGGCTGCCAACACTTCAAAACAGGAAGTGTTGGCAGCCATCTTGTGACTTGGTAACCGAGTCACAAGAAAAGAGTAACAAAAAAGGGGAAAAGCAAGCAAAGGGGGCAAGGTAGAAACACCCTGACCCCTAGGCCTGCTCAGGGGCTCCCACAAGTACCCCCAGGGCCCAAAAAAGCATTTAATAAAAATGATTTTGTCCGAATTCACGCTGGGCGCGCAAATCCGGACTAAATTATTACAAAAAAAATGAAGCACGGTCTCCCGCGCTTCGTTTGTTAAAAATAACCCTGGTGGGCCGGGTCCCGGGAGAAAACTGTTTATGGTGAGGGGGCCCCCACAGCCCCAGGGACTGCCACCTCCCCGGGGCTTTCATTAAATTAGGGTAGGGTGGGGTGGCCCAGGGACCGCCACCTTCCCAGGGCTATAATTAATAATTAGTGTGGTGGAGCTCAATGTCAGCTGACTCAGGAGGTGGGGAGCTGGCGGGACGGTGGGGGCATTGGGTCTCTCCCCACGGTCCCCCAACGGAGAGGCCAGTCCCCGGGGGATGGGTCCCCGAGGCCAGAAGTGGTCCAGGAGGGGGGCCACGCGACCCCCTATATTTAAACAGTTTTAAAAAAACATGGAAAGGATGGCCCTGAGGGATCATAATAGGCCTGAGGAGGGGGGCCCGTGGCGCCCCTTCCAAAAAATGAAAAGGCCGGCCAGGCCCCCGTGGAATAGGGTCCCCGGGGCCATAATTGGCCATGTCGTTTGAGTTGTCATCAGTGATATCACCAGTGATGTCACTGACCATGTCATGAATGATGTAATATGTGACATCATCAGCAGTGCACTGCAGGGGCGTGAGTTATAGTTAGCTCACCTAACTATAACGGCCGAATTTCTCTGGTTTTGTACAAGTGAAATGTCCAACTTACTTTACCATCCCTGAAACCTATGGTTTTTTAAGTGAATTTCTATGGTTTTTTTAAATGTTAATTTTGAACTATAACGTCCCTAAAACCTACGGTTTTTTCAGTGAATATATATATATATATATATAAATATATATATATATATATATATATATATATATATATATAGAGAGAGAGAGAGAGAGAGAGAGAGGGGGGGAGATAGACAGATGTATAGATAGATCTCTAACAAAACAAAGGATAAAGTGAGGTTATAGTTAGGTGGAAATATCAGTTAAAAATACCATTTTAAACTCCAAATACCACAAAAGATAGCTAAAACTTGCGCCCCAACCATGCATTGCTTATGACCCCACTTATTATACAGGCAGTTATATAGATAGAGAGATAGATAGATAGATAGATAGAGAGATAGACAGATCGATAGATAGATAGATAGATAGATAGATAGATAGATAGATAGATAGATAGATAGATAGATAGATAGATAGATAGATAGATAGATAGATAGATAGATAGATAGATAGATAGATAGATAGATAGATAGATAGAAAGATAGATAGATATTTCCATGTCTATTTCTCTCTTTTTTTAATGTCTCTATTTTCCTTCAATTCATGTCACACAAGCAGCAGCAGATGTTTCTACACTGTAATATAAAATTTTTTAAAGGCAGTGAATAAGTCCTGTGCTAACAGAAATAAATCCCAGTGTTCAGGAGAAGAGTCAGCCTTGAGCACTTCATTTAAAGACCAGGTTGTTTACTTTATGTGGACGCAGTCGATTTAGAAGTGTACTTGGAGTCTTTTGCAGTGGACATCCATTGAATACAAATTTATGATTAGAGCAGGCCTAACTTCAGTGAAATGGTATCTTTGACTTTTCGTTTATAAGGTAATGGATTTTAAGGCTTGCCAAAGTAGTAGGATTGACCTGTGAATGGAACAAGCAAATAGACCAGTCAGTCATAGCAATGAGGTATGTAATGGACAATGATATATTTTTGCAATGCATCTGTCTGTCTCTGAATTACTTGCAAGCTGTTTTCATCACTTTACGACCTGTCCCCAAGGGGGTGAATTGCAGTTTGAATGCTGTTTCATTCGGGTTGATGAGCTTTTTGGTGGGTAGCAAGGAGACCTTACTATTTACCTTGCAGTTTGCTATATAACTGACAAGGGGTCCTATTTTAATAGCACTTATTCCTTATTTCTTGTTGCACGTACATAGTAGGATGTAAACAGAAAAATCTGAAAATCTGTTGCATTTTTTTGTTATTCTCCACATTTCTTCAGGGAAAGGTAAACTATACATAATATGGTCTCTAGAGTGTTTGCATGTTTTGTATTGTGAACACCTAAAGACTGCTGCTTGTCTAGCCATGTCGCATCATTAGATCTATCCATAGCCTTTCACCAATATGTCCTTCAAGGATGGAGATTTTCTGTATATAACAGTGACCTTCTAATTTGATATGTACAAAATTCACGTAATTTGCTAGTGTGTAATTACATGAAATTTTAGTTAAATAACATGAGATGACGCATAATTACACAAAATGCAAATCCTTCAATTACAGCTATATTTTAACCTAGAATGCTTCATAACATAAAAATACATCACGAAAAACACAATTGAAGTGAACAACAGATGCTCACATTGTTCCTGGCTTCCGCACTATAATTTTGCCAAAGGCAGCGGTGTAACTACATGATGTGACATAATGGTGTCAATTAGAATTTTGCATAACAAGCATGAAGTGAAATTACGCAACGTTCATTAGCATTATTTTAATTTTGCTGCACCTACTTCCAATGTCTCTTATGGATATGGTTCAAGTATTTAGGGGCGATTAGGATTGCGGTTTTCCCGCATCCTTCGGGCCGGCGGAAGTGTCCGCCGGCCCGGATGATTCGGAAAAATTGCTGCGAAGCCTTAAAAGACCCCCCGCCAGATTAGGATGGCTGGGGGGGTCAGGTAGACCGTCCGCCGCTTTTCCGCCGCGGTCGCCTTCCGACCGCGGCAGAAAAGCTCTAACATGTCTGGCTGTGTCTATCAGACACCGCCAGGCATATTAGGATGTCTGCAGGTCTGTGCCTTTCCACGGCGGCATTTCCGCCGTGGAAAGGCATACAGACATTTGTTTGGGGGCCCGTTGCGGGCCCCCAGGGGTGAAGGGGGGGTGGTGGTTGCACATGGGGGGTACCTATGGTACCCTCCCACCTTTGCATGCACGAAGCGGCAGGCACCACGCGGTGCCTGCCGCTTCGTGCATGCAAAGGTAAACATTGCAAAAAACACAGTTGATGGACAGAATGTAGAACAATGTCATACATTCACCCCAGTACAAGGATCTGGGCCTAAATTCATCGTTTTTTTGCACTCCACACCACCCTGGGTTAGACATGGCTATATGCAAATCAGCTCTGACCCTGTGCCTCATGGGAACAGTCCAGTCCGAACTACCAAGCCATGTCTTTCCCAGACCGGAATCAAGCATCCAAGGACCGGTTTCTGGCTATCAGCCTTCATCAGCCTGGATAGCTTGACTCCAGTGGTGTGGAGAGCCTGGGACTCACGTCTGAGCATCCCCAGCCCACTCGGGGTGAAATTGCAAAAAACACAGTTGATGGACAGAATGTAGAACAATGTCATACATTCACCCCAGTACAAGGATCTGGGCCTAAATCCATCGTTTTTTTGCACTCCACACCACCCTGGGTTAGACACTGGCTATATGCAAATCAGCTCTGACCCTGTGCCTCATGGGAAGAGTCCAGTCCGAACTACCAAGCCATGTCTTTTCCAGACCGGAATCAAGCATCCAAGGACCGGTTTCTGGCTATCAGCCTTCATCAGCCTGGATAGCTTGACTCCAGTGGTGTGGAGAGCCTGGGACTCACGTCTGAGCATCCCCAACCCACTCGGGGTGAAATTGCAAAAAACACAGTTGATGGACAGAATGTAGAACAATGTCATACATTCACCCCAGTACAAGGATCTGGGCCTAAATCCATCGTTTTTTTGCACTCCACACCACCCTGGGTTAGACACTGGCTATATGCAAATCAGCTCTGTCCCTGTGCCTCATCGGAACAGTCCAGTTCGAACTACCAAGCCATGTCTTTCCCAGACCGGAATCAAGCATCCAAGGACCGGTTTCTGGCTATCAGCCTTCATCAGCCTGGATAGCTTGACTCCAGTGGTGTGGAGAGCCTGGGACTCACGTCTGAGCATCCCCAGCTCACTCGGGGTGAAATTGCAAAAAACACAGTTGATGGACAGAATGTAGAACAATGTCATACATTCACCCAGTACAAGGATCTGGGCCTATATCCATCGTTTGTTTGCACTCCACACCACCCTGGGTTAGACACTGGCTATATGCCAATCAGCTCTGACCCTGTGCCTCATGGGAACAGTCCAGTCCGAACTACCAAGCCATGTCTTTCCCAGAGCGGAATCAAGCATGCAAGGACCGATTTCTGGCTATCAGCCTTCATCAGCCTGGATAGCTTGACTCCAGTGGTGTGGAGAGCCTGGGACTCACGTCTGAGCATCCCCAGCCCACTCGGGGTGAAATTGCAAAAAACACAGTTGATGGACAGAATGTAGAACAATGTCATACATTCACCCCAGTATAAGGATCTGGGCCTAAATCCATCGTTTGTCTGCACTCCACACCACCCTGGGTTAGACACTGGCTATATGCAAATCAGCTCTGACCCTGTGCCTCATGGGAACAGTCCAGTCCGAACTACCAAGCCATGTCTTTCCCAGACCGGAATCAAGCATCCAAGGACCGGTTTCTGGCTATCAGCCTTCATCAGCCTGGATAGCTTGACTCCAGTGGTGTGGAGAGCCTGGGACTCACGTCTGAGCATCCCCAGCCCACTCGGGGTGAAATTGCAAAAAACACAGTTGATGGACAGAATGTAGAACAATGTCATACATTCACCCCAGTACAAGGATCTGGGCCTAAATCTATCGTTTTTTTGCACTCCACACCACCCTGGGTTAGACACTGGCTATATGCAAATCAGCTCTGACCCTGTGCCTCATCGGAACAGTCCAGTTCGAACTACCAAGCCATGTCTTTCCCAGACCGGAATCAAGCATCCAAGGACCGGTTTCTGGCTATCAGCCTTCATCAGCCTGGATAGCTTTACTCCAGTGGTGTGGAGAGCCTGGGACTCACGTCTGAGCATCCCCAGCCCACTCGGGGTGAAATTGCAAAAAACACAGTTGATGGACAGAATGTAGAACAATGTCATACATTCACCCCAGTACAAGGATCTGGGCCTAAATCCATCGTTTTTTTGCACTCCACACCACCCTGGGTTAGACACTGGCTATATGCAAATCAGCTCTGACCCTGTGCCTCATGGGAACAGTCCAGTCCGAACTACCAAGCCATGTCTTTCCCAGACCAGAATCAAGCATGCAAGGACCAATTTCTGGCTATCAGCCTTCATCAGCCTGGATAGCTTGACTCCAGTGGTGTGGAGAGCCTGGGACTCACGTCTGAGCATCCCCAGCCCACTCGGGGTGAAATTGCAAAAAACACAGTTGATGGACAGAATGTAGAACAATGTCATACATTCACCCCAGTATAAGGATCTGGGCCTAAATCCATCGTTTTTCTGCACTCCACACCACCCTGGGTTAGACACTGGCTATATGCAAATCAGCTCTGACCCTGTGCCTCATGGGAACAGTCCAGTCCGAACTACCAAGCCATGTCTTTCCCAGACCGGAATCAAGCATCCAAGGACCGGTTTAAGGCTATCAGCCTTCATCAGCCTGGATAGCTTGACGCCAGTGGTGTGGAGAGCCTGGGACTCACGTATGAGCATCCCCAGCCCACTCGGGGGGAAATTGCAAAAAACACAGTTGATGGACAGAATGTAGAACAATGTCATACATTCACCCCAGTACAAGGATCTGGGCCTAAATCCATCGTTTTTTTGCACTCCACACCACCCTGGGTTAGACACTGGCTATATGCAAATCAGCTCTGACCCTGTGCCTCATGGGAACAGTCCAGTCCGAACTACCAAGCCATGTCTTTCCCAGACCGGAATCAAGCATCCAAGGACCGGTTTCTGGCTATCAGCCTTCATCAGCCTGGATAGCTTGACTCCAGTGGTGTGGAGAGCCTGGGACTCACGTCTGAGCATCCCCAGCCCACTCGGGGTGAAATTGCAAAAAACACAGTTGATGGACAGAATGTAGAACAATGTCATACATTCACCCCAGTACAAGGATCTGGGCCTAAATCCATCGTTTTTTTGCACTCCACACCACCCTGGGTTAGACACTGGCTATATGCAAATCAGCTCTGACCCTGTGCCTCATGGGAACAGTCCAGTCCGACCTACCAAGCCATTGTCATGAATCTGCATACCCCTTCATGTTTACACATGCCCCTGGAGAATCACGCTACACATGACCATTAAGACACATGTAATACACATGCCCTCAGGACGCATGCAGCATTCTCCTCATTAAAACCCACCCCTGTCCCGTGCGCCCCGCACGCTTCAATGTCAGTGTGGTTAGGTGTTTAATACTTTTGTGCTCGTGCATTGTAACATTTTGTATTTATGATTAATCATGCCTGTAACAGTTCTTGGATTTGAGCCTTACGCTGGTTTTGTGGCCAGATCTTATTGTGTTTCAGAGTATTGGACTTTGCGCTAGATAATTCTGAGACCTTGTGCCTTGAAGGTCTTGTCATTCTCTCCTCGCATCCCTCGCACGCACATTTTGGTGCGCATCCAAGAAAGATTGAAGACTCCGTCCTCACGCACGTTCTTGTGCGTAACAGGGAGCGGCTGGGTGCGGTCCAGTATTTAAACCGCACCCAGCCTTCTAGAAGGCGCTTTGCCTTCGGATTTCCTCCAGTAAAGGTCGCGTCTTGTGGCAGCTCTGACTGGGAACTTACCTGATGGCATTTTGGTTCCGGCTGGACTCCAAATCTGTTAATCTTCAAGGCGGTTCTTCTTTTACACCGGAACAAGAATCCTGCAAGACAAAGAATAAGAAAGCTAAGTACTTTAAATATTTAAAGGCGCCCTTCGCAAGAAAGGTCAACAATAATTTTTGGAACTCTAAACTAGCAGAAAAAGAATTCAAATAAGAGACTTTGGATATTTCTGATTTAAGTTGGTTATTACGTTTCCGATTTTGAAGAACATTTGTTCATATTATTCAGGTATGCATATTTGGTGAAATAATCTAGATTTCTAGGCTAAGAGTGAATGTTAGTTTTTTGAGCCTAAAAGAAGGTGATGAGGAGAAAGACATTTAGGATATCGTGTTTTTTGGTTAGTGCTTATCTTTTATAATTCAAAAGGAAAATACAAGAACCCCAAGACAAAGAAGCAAGAAGTAAATTTCAAGTAAGTGATGGGAATTAGTTAGATTAGTTTGGCGAAGAGACATTTAAAGAATTTAAAGTAATCCTTCCTTTCATTTTTTAGCTAACATCAACCTGACTATACAAACTAACCAACTATCCTAGAGGACGTCTGACGACATCATCATCACCACTTCAAAAGAAATACTGGACGAATGCCAACACTTACTGATCGCAGGTAGGGGAATATCTGGACACCCAGACCGACTTTGGTTTCAACTAAAGTTAGTTAGATTAGCTAAAAAAGGCCACAGAATAGTTAGGAGAATTTCTCTTTGATTTGATAATTAAAGTCTTTTGTGCTTGTTGCTTCGCAGGTCGACAGCAAGAACAAAATTCTACACTTCAACGTCCAGTACCGGCCCTCCTCCCTAATTCCTAGTTTAAACCTTGCTGTTAACAATTAGAATCAGTAAGATTTAGTTAGTGATTTGGGAAGTTGGTCCCTTGCGTCTCTGCGAAATCATCTGCGTCATCCGAGAGGGCTTCAACCAAGGATAAGGTAAGGGACGACGTGGATTGGTTTGACAGAAGGCAAAGCCCACGTTGATAATTTCGCCCAGACGCAATGGATCAAATTACCCTACAGGACTTAGCCACAGTTTTAGACGCAATTAGACAGGATAATGCTGCTTTACGCAGAGATCTGTCCACTCTTCAAGACTCTGTTCAACAGAAGTCAGTTTTGAAACCTGCCACTTTTCAGGGTACATCCTCCAGTTTAGGTTCTCAAACACAAATCCAAGTTGTAACTCCGGTTCCAACCCCTTTAGCCCCACCTGAGAGATTTTATGGGGATTGTAACAAATTCTCAGTATTCCTACAACAATGTCATTTACACTTTATAGCCAAAACTTCAGCCTTTCCTGATGATTCCTCCAGAGTAGCGTTTATGTTATCATACATGGGAGGAGACGCAGCTCTTTGGTCAGTCCCCTTAGTGGAAAATAATGATCAGATTTTGTACAACTTTAAAAACTTTGAGAGGGCTTTAAAAAAGATGTTTGCAAAACATCTTTTTGTTCAGTCAGCAGACAATGAGCTTTTAGGATTAAAGCAAGGATCATCAGATTTATTACATTATATTTCAACCTTTAACTGGTTGGTTTTAGAAGCAGGATGGCCTTACGACAAAAGAGTCTCAATCTTCTACAGAGGATTAAGGGACGAATTAAAAGATATGATAACTCAAATTTTAGAGCCTCCTGAAGACATAAGTGAATTCATCGACTTAGTGGTTAAGTTGAATCATCGTATTTCTGAGAGAAAGGGAGAAAAAGGGAAGTCTGAGCATAAGTTAGTTTTCCTCAAAGAAAGATCAGTACCTAACCGAGAAATGAGCTCTAAATCTGATACTGTAGAGCCTATGCAAATAGGTTCTATCCGTGGTCCTTTATCAAAGGAGGAAAAAGAAAGGAGACGACGACTAAATCAGTGCCTCTATTGTGGAAAGACTGGACACTTTGTAAAGGAATGCCCCACTCGACCAAATAAATTCAAGACTAAATCATCTGATTTAGCCATCACCCAAGAAAAGACGGAAAACTAGAAAACTCGGTAAAGGGAGAGGTCAGTTTATCGGGTTTATTCTCTAGTTTGGCCTCAACTCTTCCTCCCATTGGTTGTAGACACTTTTCTATTCTAGTAGAACTTCGAGGTCTACTTCCTGAGTCTCGCACTAGAATGGTAGAAGCCATTATAGACTCAGGAGCTACTGGAAATGTTATTGACTCTCATTTCTTCCTCCAGTTAGGTTTTAAGTCTCTGTTTAAGGACCATCCAGAAACCGTTAGAGCCGTTGATGGCAAGGAATTGACTTCGGGTCCTGTAAATAGACAGACTGAATTATTGGAAATGGATTGTTCTCCTATACATAGAGAAAAGATAAAATTTGACATTATTGATGCTCCTCAATTTAAAATCATACTAGGAATCCCTTGGTTGGTAAAACATAACCCACTCATAGATTGGTTAACCAAGTCAATTACTTTTAAATCTTCTACTTGTACAGATCATTGCTTCCTTATTGAAAGATCTAAGGATGTGATTCAAGGTTTTGACTTTGGAATAGGATCACCTAATATTCTGATTTTGGATGGGGTTCCATCGGTGTATAATGACTTGACTGACGTATTTGACAAAAAGAAAGCTAACACCCTTCCACCTCATAGAGATTTTGACTGTAGGATAGATTTAATGCCTGGAGCAACCTTACTCTGCAGCAGAATATATGCTCTTACAGAGGCTGAAAATGTCCATCTGAGAGAATACTTGGATGAGTACCTTGCTAACGGATTCATTAGACACTCTAAATTCCCTGTTTCATCAGCTCTTTTTTTTATTCCTAAAAAGGGAGGGGAATTGCGCACGTGCATAGATTATAGAGCCTTAAACAATGTTACCATTAAGAATAGGTACCCCCTACCTTTGATTCCAACACTTTTGGACCAAATAAAGAAGGCTAAAATTGATACCAAACTGGACTTACGAGGAGCTTATCATTTAGTCAGGGTAAGAAAAGGAGACGAATGGAAGACAGCATTCCGCACAAAATTTGGTCTCTTCGAATACCAAGTTATGCCATTTGGTCTTTGTAACGCTCCTGCCTCCTTCCAGTTTTTTATAAATGAGGTTTTACATGAGTTCATAGACATCTGTTGTGTAGTTTACATAGATGATATTCTCATCTATTCAGATTCTGAAGAAGAGCATGTACAACAGGTTCGCGCCATTCTTCAAAAACTACTTTCGAACTCACTCTTTGTGAAATTGGAAAAAAGTCTGTTTCATGTCTCTAAGGTGGACTTTCTGGGCTATATTATTAGTCCAGATGGAATAGAAATGGACCCAAAAAAGGTAGAAGCTGTAACAACTTGGACAAGCCCCACTTCTGTGAAACAAATTCAAAGTTTCCTTGGATTTGCAAATTTCGACCGCAGATTTATTCAGGACTTTTCTCAAATTATAAGACCCATTACCAAGTTATTGAGAAAAGGAGTAACATTTTTATGGTTTCCAGCTGCTGAAGAAGCCTTCCAGAAATTAAAGAAAAGGTTTACAATGGCTCCAATTTTATGCCATCCAGACCCTAGTCAACCCTTTATTGTAGAAGCAGATGCATCCCAATTTGCCTTGGGTGGAATTCTTTCACAACGAAGTTCTGATTCCGGCCAAATGCATCCTATAGCTTACTATTCAAGAAAGTTGTCTGAAGCAGAACAAAATTATGCGATTGCTGATAAGGAGTTATTGGCAATAAAAGCAGTGTTTGAAGAATGGCGTCATTATTTGCTAGGGGCTCGTCATCCAGTAACTATCTATACAGACCACAGAAATCTTCAAGCTTTAAGATCGGTAAAAGCTCTATCTGCTAGACAATTGCGTTGGTCTATGTTCTTCAATGATTACAATTTTGTAATTACATATCGTCCTGGAAAAGAGAACCTAAAAGCGGATGCTTTATCTAGAATAGGAGATAAGGGCCCAGATCAACCTGAAATTATTCATCCTGTAATCCCTACTTCTTGTTTTCAGGGTAGTATATCTGTTTGTGACATTATTGATGACATCAAGGAAGCTTTGAGAGAAAAGGATTCTGAGCAATGGAGAAAAGATCATCCTTTTCTACTTGAGAAAGATAGTTTGATGATGGTTCATGATTTAATTTTTGTTCCTAATGAAAAGATTCGAAAATCCATTATTCATCTTCATCATGATACTATGTTGTCAGCTCACCCAAGCATGTTAAAAACTATGGAACTTATTAAAAGGAACTTTTGGTGGCCTTCTATGTCCAAAGACATTCAACAATTTGTAGAAACTTGCAGCATTTGTATTCAGCACAAAACTTCTCATCAAGCTCCTAGTGGGTTGTTAATGCCACTGCCAATTCCACCTCAACCCTGGCATACTATATCGTTGGATTTCATTGTCGAACTACCTGAAACCAAGAAGGGATTCAATACTATTTTAACAGTTGTTGATCAGTTCACCCGAATGGCTCATTTTATCCCTTTAAAAAAACTTCCTACAGCATTGGAACTTGCTCATTTAATCATGATCCATGTGATAAGGCTTCATGGAATTCCTTCGGTAGTGATTTCAGATAGGGGTTCCCAATTTATTTCTAAAGTTTGGCAAAATCTGAGCTCTTTGTTACATATGGAAGTTTGTTTATCTTCTAGTTATCATCCCCAAACAGATGGTTTAACTGAATGAAATAATCAAACTATTGAACAATATCTTCGTTGTATGTTGCCTAATGTTTCCGAAGAATGGTCCGATCTTTTAAGTCCTTTAGAATTCGCCTACAATAATTCCGAACATTCTTCCATTAAAATGTCCCCATTCTTTTGTAATTTCGGATTTCATCCAAAAAGTATTCCCAAAAGTTCTGACATCGATGAGTCTGTACCTGCAGTTTCAGACTATGTATCCAAGGTATTCTCCATTCAGGAAGAAGCTAAATTCAACTTGGCCAAAGCAAAAGAATCACAAAAAGAAGCCACGGATAAACATCGAACCGAGCAACCTCACTATGAAGCTGGGGATAAGGTATGGTTGAGTACAAAAAATTTGAAGTTAAAAGGAAACAAGAAATTTAATCCAAAGTTTATTGGTCCCTTTCCTATTGAAAAAGTCATTAACCCAGTTTGTGTAAGATTGATTCTTCCTTGCAAGTATTTGATACACCCTGTTTTCCATGTCTCTCTGATTAAACCTTTCCATCCCAAAACTCGTATTCCTAAATCTCCACCTTCCATCATAATTGAAGGCCACCCTGAGTTTGAAGTTAAATCAATTCTTGATTCGAAAAGAGTTAGGGGAAGGCTTTTTTACCTAATTGATTGGAAAGGTTATGGCCCTGAGGAAAGATCGTGGGAACCTTTGGAACATCTTAAAAATGCTCCTAGATTGGTCCGATTTTTTCATCTAAGACATCCTGATAAACCAAAACCCATTTCCACAGTTCTTGGGGGGATCTTGAGGAGGGAGTACTGTCATGAATCTGCATACCCCTTCATGTTTACACATGCCCCTGGAGAATCACGCTACACATGACCATTAAGACACATGTAATACACATGCCCTCAGGACACATGCAGCATTCTCCTCATTAAAACCCGCCCCTGTCCCGTGCGCCCCGCACGCTTCAATGTCAGTGTGGTTAGGTGTTTAATACTTTTGATTAATCATGCCTGTAACAGTTCTTGGATTTGAGCCTTACGCTGGTTTTGTGGCCAGATCTTATTGTGTTTCAGAGTATTGGACTTTGCGCTAGATAATTCTGAGAGCTTGTGCCTTGAAGGTCTTGTCATTCTCTCCTCGCATCCCTCGCACGCACATTTTGGTGCGCATCCAAGAAAGATTGAAGACTCCGTCCTCACGCACGTTCTTGTGCGTAACAGGGAGCGGCTGGGTGCGGTCCAGTATTTGAACCGCACCCAGCCTTCTAGAAGGCGCTTTGCCTTCGGATTTCCTCCAGTAAAGGTCGCGTCTTGTGGCAGCTCTGACTGGGAACTTACCTGATGGCATTTCGGTTCCGGCTGGACTCCAAATCTGCTAATCTTCAAGGCGGTTCTTCTTTTACACCGGAACAAGAATCCTGCAAGACAAAGAATAAGAAAGCTAAGTACTTTAAATATTTAAAGGCGCCCTTCGCAAGAAAGGTCAACAATAATTTTTGGAACTCTAAACTAGCAGAAAAAGAATTCAAAGAAGAGACTTTGGATATTTCTGATTTAAGTTGGTTATTACGTTTCCTATTTTGAAGAACATTTGTTTATATTATTCAGGTATGCATATTTGGTGAAATAATCTAGATTTCTAGGCTAAGAGTGAATGTTAGTTTTTTGAGCCTAAAAGAAGGTGATGAGGAGAAAGACATTTAGGATATCGTGTTTTTTGGTTAGTACTTATCTTTTATAATTCAAAAGGAAAATACAAGAACCCCAAGACAAAGAAGCAAAAAGTAAATTTCAAGTAAGTGATGGGAATTAGTTAGATTAGTTTGGCGAAGAGACATTTAAAGAATTTAAAGTAATCCTTCCTTTTATTTTTTAGCTAACATCAACCTGACTATACAAACTAACCAACTATCCTAGAGGACGTCTGACGACATCATCATCACCACTTCAAAAGAAATACTGGACGAATGCCAACACTTACTGATTGCAGGTAGGGGAATATCTGGACACCCAGACCGACTTTGGTTTCAACTAAAGTTAGTTAGATTAGCTAAAAAAGGCCACAGAATAGTTAGGAGAATTCCTCTTTGATTTGATAATTAAAGTCTTTTGTGCTTGTTGCTTCGCAGGTCGACAGCAAGAACAAAATTCTACACTTCAACGTCCAGTACCGGCCCTCCTCCCTAATTCCTAGTTTAAACCTTGCTGTTAACAATTAGAATCAGTAAGATTTAGTTAGTGATTTGGGAAGTTGGTCCCTTGCGTCTCTGCGAAATCATCTGCGTCATCCGAGAGGGCTTCAACCAAGGATAAGGTAAGGGACGACGTGGATTGGTTTGACAGCCATGTCTTTCCCAGACCGGAATCAAGCATCCAAGGACGGGTTTCTGGCTATCAGTCTTCATCAGCCTGGATAGCTTGACTCCAGTGGTGTGGAGAGCCTGGGACTCACGTCTGAGCATCCCCAGCCCACTCGGGGTGAAATTGCAAAAAACACAGTTGATGGACAGAATGTAGAACAATGTCATACATTCACCCCAGTACAAGGATCTGGGCCTAAATCCATCGTTTTTTTGCACTCCACACCACCCTGGGTTAGATACTGGCTATATGCAAATCAGCTCTGACCCTGTGCCTCATGGGAACAGTCCAGTCCGAACTACCAAGCCATGTCTTTCCCAGACCGGAATCAAGCAACCAAGGACCGGTTTCTGGCTATCAGCCTTCATCAGCCTGGATAGCTTGACTCCAGTGGTGTGGAGAGCCTGGGACTCACGTCTGAGCATCCCCAGCCCACTCGGGGTGAAATTGCAAAAAACACAGTTGATGGACAGAATGTAGAACAATGTCATACATTCACCCCAGTACAAGGATCTGGGCCTAAATCCATCGTTTTTTTGCACTCCACACCACCCTGGGTTAGACACTGGCTATATGCAAATCAGCTCTGACCCTGTGCCTCATGGGAACAGTCCAGTCCGAACTACCAAGCCATGTCTTTCCCAGACCGGAATCAAGCATCCAAGGACCGGTTTCTGGCTATCAGCCTTCATCAGCCTGGATAACTTGACTCCAGTGGTGTGGAGAGCCTGGGACTCACGTCTGAGCATCCCCAGCCCACTCGGGGTGAAATTGCAAAAAACACAGTTGATGGACAGAATGTAGAACAATGTCATACATTCACCCCAGTACAAGGATCTGGGCCTAAATCCATCGTTTTTTTGCACTCCACACCCCCCTGGTTAGACACTGGCTATATGCAAAAAAGCTCTGACCCTGTGCCTCATGGGAACAGTCCAGTCCGAACTACCAAGCCATGTCTTTCCCAGACCGGAATCAAGCATCCAAGGACCGGTTTCTGGCTATCAGCCTTCATCAGCCTGGATAGCTTGATTCCAGTGGTGTGGAGAGCCTGGGACTCACGTCTGAGCATCCCCAGCCCACTCGGGGTGAAATTGCAAAAAACACAGTCCATCTACTGTGTTGTTTTGCAATATTCACCCCGAGTGGGCTGGGTATGCTCAGACGTGAGTCCCAGGCTCTCCACACCACTGGAGTCAAGCTATCCAGGCTGATGAAGGCTGATAGCCAGAAACCTGTCCTTGGATGCTTGATTCCGGTCTGGGAAAGACATGGCTTGGTAGTTCGGACTGGACTGTTCCCATGAGGCACAGGGTCAGAGCTGATTTGCATATAGCCAGTGTCTAACCCAGGGTGGTGTGGAGTGCAAAAAAACGATGGATTTAGGCCCAGATCCTTGTACTGGGGTGAATGTATGACATTGTTCTACATTCTGTCCATCTACTGTGTTGTTTTGCAATTTTCACCCCGAGCGGGCTGGGTATGCTCAGACGTGAGTCCCAGGCTCCCCACACCACTGGAGTCAAGCTATCCAGGCTGATGAAGGCTGATAGCCAGAAACCGGTCCTTGGATGCTTGATTCCGGTCTGGGAAAGACATGGCTTTGTAGTTCAGACTTGACTGTTCCCATGAGGCACAGGGTCAGAGCTGATTTGCATATAGCCAGTGTCTAACGCAGGGTGGTGTGGAGTGCAAAAAAACGATGGATTTAGGCCCAGATCCTTGTACTGGGGTGAATGTATGACATTGTTCTACATTCTGTCCATCTACTGTGTTGTTTTGCAATTTTCACCCCGAGTGGGCTGGGTATGCTCAGACGTGAGTCCCAGGCTCTCCACACCACTGGAGTCAAGCTATCCAGGCTGATGAAGGCTGATAGCCAGAAACCGGTCCTTGGATGCTTGATTCCGGTCTGGGAAAGACATGGCTTGGTAGTTCGGACTGGACTGTTCCCATGAGGCACAGGGTCAGAGCTGATTTGCATATAGCCAGTGTCTAACCCAGGGTGGTGTGGAGTGCAAAAAAACGATGGATTTAGGCCCAGATCCTTGTACTGGGGTGAATGTATGACATTGTTCTACATTCTGTCCATCTACTGTGTTGTTTTGCAATTTTCACCCCGAGTGGGCTGGGTATGCTCAGACGTGAGTCCCAGGCTCTCCACACCACTGGAGTCAAGCTATCCAGGCTGATGAAGGCTGATAGCCAGAAACCGGTCCTTGGATGCTTGATTCCGGTCTGGGAAAGACATGGCTTGGTAGTTCGGACTGGACTGTTCCCATGAGGCACAGGGTCAGAGCTGATTTGCATATAGCCAGTGTCTAACCCAGGGTGGTGTGGAGTGCAAAAAAACGATGGATTTAGGCCCAGATCCTTGTACTGGGGTGAATGTATGACATTGTTCTACATTCTGTCCATCTACTGTGTTGTTTTGCAATTTTCACCCCGAGTGGGCTGGGTATGCTCAGACGTGAGTCCCAGGCTCTCCACACCACTGGAGTCAAGCTATCCAGGCTGATGAAGGCTGATAGCCAGAAACCAGTCCTTGGATGCTTAATTCCGGTCTGGGAAAGACATGGCTTGGTAGTTCGTACTCGACTGTTCCCATGAGGCACAGGGTCAGAGCTGATTTGCATATAGCCAGTGTCTAACCCAGGGTGGTGTGGAGTGCAAAAAAAGATGGATTTAGGCCCAGATCCTTGTACTGGGGTGAATGTATGACATTGTTCTACATTCTGTCCATCTACTGTGTTGTTTTGCAATTTTCACCCCGAGTGGGCTGGGTATGCTCAGACGTGAGTCCCAGGCTCTCCACACCACTGGAGTCAAGCTATCCAGGCTGATGAAGGCTGATAGCCAGAAACCGGTCCTTGGATGCTTGATTCCGGTCTGGGAAAGACATGGCTTGGTAGTTCGGACTGGACTGTTCCCATGAGGCACAGGGTCAGAGCTGATTTGCATATAGCCAGTGTCTAACCCAGGGTGGTGTGGAGTGCAAAAAAAATGATGGATTTAGGCCCCGATCCTTGTGCTGGGGTGAATGTATGACATTGTTCTACATTCTGTCCATCTACTGTGTTGTTTTGCAAAGGTAAACATGCATTTTTTTAACCTTGCGGCGGGTGCTGCTTCAAGCAGCACCCGCTGCAATGTTAAAAATACAGGATGTGACCGCCAGGGTGGCGGTCACATCCTAATTTGCACGGAGGGACCGCCGCTGCCCCTGCGGACGGTCCCTCCACCTCTGGGGTGGCGGACGGACGCAGGTCCGGCCGCCATCCTAATAGGGACCTTAGTTTAGTCATTATAAGTCGTATTAATATTCACTGCTGGTTCTTCCTTCTTAGCATTTTGTTTTGGGTCAAAACGGAGATACTCTCATTGAATGTATTATGTGTTCTTTACTGCTGTTTCCAAACTTTTTCCTGGTATCCTTCCTTTCTTTCTAAATATTCGGATCATTGTTGTTATCTCTATAAAATGGCTTATTTGAACACAGCGTTCTGGAGCTATCCATATGGGATACACCCTTCAGGTGGCCTGGGTGACTACTTCTAGCATGTAAAACTGCTACTCACTGTAGTTGCATTCCTGTACAATGAAGTTACCAGTTTCATTTTTGTTATTGTTATTGTTATTTCCAAGCCACTTATTTCATGTGTAATTTTTACATTTACTACATTCTGATTTATTTAAGTGATAAATCTTGTTACTAGTTCTCTTATTTACTTTAATTTATTATAGCCATGTCTGTGTGTGTGTGTGTAAGTGCTGAAAGCGAGCCGTGTTGTCTGGTGTTTGCCACAGGCACTTATTTGTCCACGCTGGCTCTTGTGGCTGTCTGCCACAAGGTTGTGATGTCTGGCTAATATAAAGATGACCACAACTGTTAAATATTAATTTAATATATATTTTTTTAAAAGCCCACTCTCACAGTTTTGGGACCCTGGAATAGTCCAAATTGTCACATCTGTAGGAGTGTGATGGTTAGTAGTTGTGCTGTTACTATTATTGGCAGAATGGCAGAGGCTATTTGTGGTGTAAGCTGCAGTGGCCTCCTGACAAGAGCCCTGGCACTTATGTTTTTATTTTGTTTTTTTGTTTTACAAATTAAGCACTGGCATGTGTATGTGGCTGTTTGAGTGTGTGTGTGTAACAGATAAATATCAAAATAACAAGGGCTTTTATTATTCTACAAAATATTAAATTTTTCCGACATACTTTGCATATGTGTTATTTTTATTTCACTTAAAATGAAGGAATTAAATGAGGTTCCTTTTAGACTGTGTCAATGTGGAGTCTGGCTTGTTTTGTGTGCTGAAAGACTAGTGAGTCATGTCAGGGAGGGTGTCTGAAATGGTCTTCAATTCACTCCTCTCCTTGGAATTGTCCATGACTCCTCTGTCACTGCAAGTCTCTATATCAGTGAGGGGACACGTTTGTGTCTGGTCAGAGAGATTTAGTGTGACAATAGAGAACATATATGATGGTTGGGGGGGCAATTTCATTTGTGGTTATCAATTATTTGTAGAACAGTGAAATTTAGGGAGCTAGGACCGAGCTGCCACAGCCACAACACCTAAAGGCATTTCTGGTGTTCCTAGCCATCTTTTCCTACTTTTGTTTAAATAACACTGATTAATGTAATCTTTTTATCATACAGCATGGCCTTCATTATTTTCATTATTTTATATTCTTTTAACTTTTTCCTAACTTGTTTGATTATTTAATTTTCAAAATGCAGAAGTAAACCTTTCATAGTGAATCATTGGCCAAAATTAATTTCAAGTTGTTTAGGTGTTTGTTTCTTACTTGTGCAAATACCTCAGTTTGTAGTGATATTACCAAATAAGTTATTTTTCAAAGCTTGCCCAGGAGACCATTGAGGAGGATGACCAGAATCGAGGGTAGGAGCAAGTAGCTACTAAGGTCGGTGGTAAGTTAATTTTGTTTCTCATTGTCAGCTGCTGTATTTGTTAAGGTATTCCGTCCTTGCCCTGAAGCCCTGAAGCCAACATTTTAAGATATAGACCTTTCTATGTTTCTGTCTCTGCCTCTCAGCTATCAAATTTAATGGGTATACGCAGTTATGTGCCCTGTGTCCACACACACCTCCAATTATCAAGTTCCACCCTGTCCTGGAATATGCCTAATGTCGCCCATGCCTTCTTCTTATGCCATCCCTAACCTTGGCCCACACCTTGGCATAAAGGCAACATTATCTAACAAAGTAACACTTAGACGATTACGAAGGACATGACTGAGAATATATGACCATGTGCTTTTACTGGATTAAATTCAAGTTTTTTGTCTTCTTTCTTCAGACTGTCTTGCTGCTGGAAACAAGAAAATGGACCAGCAGGAAGTAGCCAGTCAGCTACCCTACGCCACAACTGAGGACCCTATGGTGGACTTCCACTAAATGGGGGACATGAAGTAGGAGAAGGCAGTAGGATAGTCATACTCCTCCCAGCAACTGGGGAAAAACCCAAGCTGCCATGAGCAAACAAGTTGTATATCCTCTGCTGTCCGCCAAGCGGTCAGTCACTTCTTCATCCACCCGCTTCGCACAGATCCTCTACCACAAGGTCTATGAGAGACTAGAAAATCAGAGGAGGAGACAAGGGAAGACTAGGCAGGGACAGAAGAACACACCAAATATTGTCCAATACAGAGGGGCTTTTGTTTTGTCATTGGGTGGGTCTGTTATTGTAGCAAGTTGAGGAACAGATTTTTAGGTAGGGGGTGAGTCTGTTGCGGGTGGAGTGGATGGTCTAACTCATAATCATGACCATAACAAAGAACAAAGAAGTTACAATTTCATCTCTCAAGTACTCTGTATATAAGCTGCCTTACCAGCAACCCTCAAATAGGCTTTATCCTTATGCAATCAGTGTTGGAAATATGACCATGCCCAAGCATGCCCCTCTTATATGATGTGTTATTTGATCCGTCTCTGCTGGTAATAGTTGTGTACTACTCTCCCCTCCACAATCAACACTAAGGAATACAACACTTCGAATAGATGGCACATAGGTTTGCCATCCCCGAACCAAAACCATTCCCTCTTCCTTCCCTATTTAGGAATGTCCACCACCTTCCCCAATACCAGCGAGTAGCAGTTTATGCATGGGCTTTTGCCAAGACAGATTAACTGCTGGCAGCCATAACAGATCCGAATAGGGAAGATGTAGCTGGGTACAAGGTTTCTGATTCTGACTGGAGCAGGTGAACCAGTAAAAAGATTCTCCTTATGGAACATGAAATGAAAGGACAGAGTGAGTGGCAAATACAAGGCAGAGGCAGCATCAATCAAAACAGTGTACCAACACATTTACACTTAATTGTTATTGATTATAAATATGATCTTGTGTACAAGTCTGGTGGAGGAGGGCACTTTGCATTAAAAGTCTCTGTTAGGTGCAGAATATGGAAAATAGATACACACTACCTAACCTTAGCCTAATGTTACATATTCTAATTTAATTTCTCACCTTGATGTTACATGTTCATGGTAGGGGAGGTGGTGTGGGCAACTTTGTAATTTTGTTACCCTTCTCATGTAACGGTTTAGCGTTGTTCACACCACATCTGCCTTGTTAATTTTGGATGTATTATTGGTGGAAATACATTACAAATCAATGGAGGGCAGGGAAAATTTAGGAAACATGAGAGAGAAACACAAACAGTATTCAGCAAACTTGATGAGGAAGGCACAACTGCCATGAAAGAATGTTGACATTTAAATTAACCTGTTCTTGCAGTCTAGCAGTCCACAGACTCCTAAGTTCATTTTCTTGGCTGGAATTCATGTTTAGAAATGGCTATACTAAATAGATTGGAGTCTAATAACTTGAATTATTAATGGGGGGTGGCTCAACACCTCAAGGAATAATCACAGTCTTTGTATGTGTGAACCCTCAAAGTCTAATAATTAACCTGAGCCCAACCACCTGGTAGCCATGGCACTGAGTAGACAGGCTTAACTTATGGCAAAGTGTAAAACATGTGTGCAGTTCCAAAACAGTAATAACGTTGAAATGCCAAACAATTAAAATCTCAATACAAATTAGAACCGATAGAGTAAATTGCAAAATACCCAAACAACACCAAAATGACAAAAATCCAATCCGGGAAACCAGAGATAGGAATTTTTATAATTTTATGTAGGAACAGTGCCAAGAAGCATGAAGAGCCAAGATAGTCAATGGTTGTATTAGACCGGGACCTATGTATAATTTGATGCTGACCGTGATGAAGCGTGGGTCAGATCCACCAACCAGGTTTGTCCTGGCAAAATAATTTACCTTCTATCATAGTCCTTTGAGCCCCAATCCATCCCAAGGGTACTCTTTCAAAGTTCCCCAGTGACACAGCGGAGGTATTTAGAGGGGTCAGGCAGAAATGAACAGCAGGGTCCAGCCATGTTCCATCCAATGGTCAGCTGGGCAATTGCAGAAAAGGCCTCTTGTAGCTTGCTGTATCTGAGTTAGTTTTTCAGGGCACCTCTCAGTTCACAGACAGCAGGTCCAGTCCTCTTGTGTTCTTCCTCTTGTCCAGGTTCTGAGATAGGTGGCTGAAGATGCCACATTGATGCCTGTCAGGAACTAGTGAGTGGGATTAAAATACTGGCATGCCTTAATCAATGACGTAATGGTTCTAGGGGGCCAACCCTATTGAATTGGTGGTGTGCCTGTGGAGATTGTAGCATGGTAATACTAACACTAAAATCTAGCTTGAGGCAGACACTTTGCCCTCAATAAACCAAAAGATAGAAGTCTTGTAGAACAATTGTAGGGTTGTTCAGCAAACAGCAAGTGGATACACAAGAATTGCCTTGGCATCATATTTTCCATCCTTTCAAGTGCAGCCTATAGTTATATGTAAAACCAAGAGACCCATATCTGGTAGGACAAGACAGGGTTGATAAGAAACCAGACAGTGAACGCACAAGTATTGTCTTGTCATCCTGTCCTCTGCCTTTCAACTGGGCCCAAAGTGTTAGGTGTAAAACCAGCAGACCTGTCAAGCAGGATTGTACACTGTAATATCAAAAAGGAAGCTCACCCCCCCCCCCCATTCCATCTTGCACATTGGGTGAGGTTTAGAAGAGTCATCTCTGCCCATTCAGGTTAGCTTATTGTTTTCTCCTGGGAAGCATTTCACACTTCAAATATTTTCAAGTGCTCATCCCTGGCTCGGAGAAGTTTGATAGCAAATGCAAATTAGCTTCCAGGAACGTAAGACAAAAAAGGAAATCTTAAGACAATATTAAAATCAGACTTCTCAATTGACCTATTAAACACAGCTGTTTAACTACTTTTCAAACCAGTCCATTTCCCTAGATAGAGTATTAGGATTTGAATCTGTACTCTGGTTTTCTACATAGGACAGCTAGGGGTGCCGCAGCGTAAATAGCTTGTGAATGCTAGTCACTGTAAGCACATGTGTTACAAATGGAGTTTCTGGTTCACTAAGGTATGTACCCAAGCCAGGCAGAACCCACCATTCTAGTCAGAGTAAGCCAGTGACACCGCAAACATAATATGTGCTCACTCTGTGGTAACTTGGCTCAGAGCAGGCATGCTTATCAACAAAGGCAATGTGTAAAGTATTTGTGCAATACACATACAGTAACACAATGAAAACACCACAAAAGGACTGCACTCAGTTTTTGAGATAAGGCCAAAAAGACAAAATTCAATTAGTAGATCATGAGATATCAATTTTAATTGAATAAATGCAAAAGAAATGTTTTAAAAGTCATTAATCACTTGGTTGGGTTATCTTTGCTTCCCTAGCAGTTAAACCATTTTGTTGCTGTCTTGCGTGCAAAGCTGGTCATTAGACCGAGTTAGCTAGGAAAATATAAGCCTGGGCGGAGTTCAAGGAGTTCCGCCACACGGAACTGCGCGAAGTGCCAAATAAACACAGCTGCACTACACGGAGCTCCACGAGCGGCGGAGTTTCTTTAGATAAATGTAGTTCACAGTTATTTTCAGTGCCAAGTGCATGTCCAGACTGTGCAATCATAGCGAATGGCATCATACACAGCGCAAGCGGGCACTGCCTCCTTTCTGCCACCCGAGTAGATTTTTACTTGAGCTGCAGCTTTCTCAACGCTAACGGCGGTTTCTCATTTGAAAGCAGGAACATGATGCCTCACTCAGCACGGGGGCTCAATTGGCTGGTTTCTGCCTATCCCTTTCGGGAGGGGCCACATTCAGGGATTTTCCCATGGCGTAACGGCAATGGCGAGCACTAACCAGTCCCAAGTTCCGGGCTCTTGCAGGGACGCTGGATCTTTGGACAACGGGCATCTGCGGTGGTAAAAGCACAGCAGCAAAGTGGATACTTGACCAAAATAATCACAGAGTGCTGAGCAGATCAAAGTAATCTGCCTTCAATAGCACCAGCTGGCAATCAGCCACACTCTCGCAAAGCGGAGTGCTTTTTTTGCAGAACAGCTTCTGCAGTAGTGAAGCAGACCGAAAAGCAGATAATGAGGTCTATGATGTTCCACAGACCTTGGGCAGAACCGGGGCAAGCAAGCCCCTGGAGTCACCCTGAGTTTAGTCCTTGGTAATTTGGTAGGGCAGAGATCAGCAGGCAGCAGGGCAGAGATCAGCAGGCAGCAGGGCAGCTCAGCAAAGCAGGGAAGCTGTTCCGCAGAACAGTCTGGCACAGCAGAGTGGTAATTCTTCAGCACAGCAGCCTTTACTCCAGCAGAGTTTTTTCCAGGTCCAGTAATGTATTGATTTGATAAGACCAGAGCCCTGGTACTTATACCAAAAAGTGCCTTCGATCTAGGGAGTGACTTCAAAAGAGTGCACAGGGATAACTTTCAACCCATCCCTGGCTCCAGACTACCAGTAGGAGGTAAACAGGCCTTTGTGTGAGGGCAGTACACAACCTATTAAAATGTAAGTATGAACCACCTCTCCCTCTCCCTGCCCAGGAAGACTATCAGTATGCAGATGAATGCAGATGTATCCCTTGTCAAACCCAGCACTTCAAGTATTGTGGCTGTCTATGAATATTCAAAATGTATCACCAACCAAGAGGGAGGCTGCAGTCACACAGAGAAAAGTTAAGAGCAGAGAAATATCCACTTTCTAAAAGTGGCATTTCTAAAATGGCAATGCCAAGTACAACTTTACCAGTAAAGAGGGTTTATTACCACCATTCCAAAGATAGTAAACTTGAAATAGCTTCACCTTTCCAAGTCAAGAATGACAGCTTAAAAGGTATTTTAAGGACTCTCCAATGTTAGCCTTTGAAAGGAGTAGGCCCTGCAGCAGTGGAAAATGAATTTAGCTGTTTGCCACTGCCAGGACATGTAAAACTTTAAAGTACATGTCCTGCTTTTTAGTTACACAGCACCTTGCCCATAGGGTCACTAAGACCTACCTTATGGGTGACTTAGGTGTAATAAAAGGGGAGTTCGATGTTTGGCAAGTGGTTTTAAATGTCAAGTCAAAGTGGCAGTAAACTGCAAGCACAGGGCATGCAATGGCAGGCCTGATACAGGTTTGAAAGTCTACTTGTGTGGGTGGCACAACCAGTGCTGCATGCCCACTAGTGCAAAATTAACCATTGATGGACAGGATACAGAACAATTCACCCCAGTACAGAGATATGGGCCTAAATCCATCGTGTTTCTGCTCACCATGCCATTCCTGTTTGAACTTAGCCATATGCAAATTAGTCTTGCCCCTGTGCCCAATGGAAACAGTCCAGCCCTAACTGCCAGGCCAGGTCCTCCCTGGACTGGAAACAAGCATCCTAGGTCCGTTTTTAGGGTTTCACCCCTCTTCAGCCAGGATAGCTTGACTCTAGTGTCATGGGGATCACGGGACTCACGTATGGGCATACCCGTCCCACTCGGGGTGACAATTGCAAAAACAACAATTGATGGACAGAATGCAGAACAATGTTATACATTCACCCCAGTACAGAGATCTGGGCCTAAATCCATTGTTTTTTTTGCTCACCATGCCATTCCAGTTGGAACCCAGCAATATGCATAGTAGCATTTAGTTTACAATCCCTGGGTATATGGTATACCATTTTACAAGGGACATATAGGTAACCTAAATATTTCAATTAGGCATTTATCAATTTCAACATGTTTAGGGGAGAAGCACATGCACTTTAAGACTGGTTAGCAGTGATAAAGTGCTCAGAGTCCTAAGGCCAACAAAAAGATACAGCAAAAATGGGAGGCAAAGGGCAAAACGTTGGGGGAAAGACCACCCTAAGGATAACAATTCTAACACAATTTTAACATTATATTTCTACATGTCCTACTTTTAAATACCAAGTACCCTGCCGTTTTGGCTACAATGCCTACATAGGGATAACCTATTAATATTGAGAGGGTTTTGACCTGTCAAAATAGTTTATTTTAACAGCTCAATTTGCAATTTTCACACTGCTACATTCAGACTTAATAGTTGGTCGGAAGACATATTTTACACTGACAATATAGTGGAAGGTGCAATAGATGCTACTGTTTACTGGCTACATTTAACTTATAGGCCCTGGGTAAATTTTGTACCATATACTAGGGCGTTATAGGTAAGTTAAATATACCAATTAGGAATATTTCAATTCATTTAAAAGAGGAGCACATCCAATTTATCATGGTTAGCAGGATTTAAGTGCATAGACTTCGAAAGCCAGCACAAATATAGGGTCCAGTTAAAGGCGAAAAATATGGGGTGACGACTCTGAGTTATTATTCAGAAAATTTGGATTTATTACAAGAATTAATCTATATATACAAAAACGAATGTATGTCTGTGTGTCTGTCTGTTTGTCCTTTATGCATTACTACACCATTCCTCCGATCGCCATGAAACTTTGGGAAGTTGTTGAGTACACTCCCGCGAAGATTTATGGCATACCATATTTTTAAATATCGGCCCCCCAGGGCCCTCATAATCTTTTGAATACTGATGTACGCACCAGACTGAAAAACAACAAATCGTGTACCCACAAGCACTTGAATAAATAAATAGAATTAAAACACCATTCATCTGATCGCCATGAAACTTTGGGAAGTTGTTGAGTACACTCCTGCGAAGGTTTCTGCCATAAAATTACATTAAATATCGGCCCCCCAGGGCCCTCATAATCTTTTGAATACTGATTTACGCCCCAGACGGAAAAACAACAAATCGTGTATCCACAAGCACTCCAATAAATAAATAGAATTAAAACACCATTCATCCGATCGCCGTGAAACTTTGGGAAGTTGTTGAGTACACTGCCACAAAGGTTTCTGCCATGAACCTTTTAGAAATATCGGCCCCCCAGGGCCCTCATAATCTTTCGAATACTGATGTACGCACCAGACGGAAAAACAACAAATCGTGTATCCACAAGCACTCGAATAAATAAATAGAATTAAAACACCATTTATCCGATCGCCATGAAACTTTGGGAAGTTGTTGAGTACACTCCCGCGAAGGTTTCTGCCATAAATGTTTTTTAAATATCGGCCCCCCAGGGCCCTCATAATCTTTCGAATACTGATGTACTCACCAGACGGAAAAACAACCAATCATGTATACACAAGCACTCGAATAAATAAATAGAATTAAAACGACACTTTGAAATGTTTTCCATATTAAAATGAATAAGTTTCAATAAAAATGACGCAATGTAAATTGAATATTATCATGACGAGTTTCCTTTAATTTCCTTTCTTTGGAGATCCCAGCAACGCGGGACGGGTAAGCTAGCATTGTATAAAAATGGTGCAAGTGCATTTCAGCATTGACGGTTTTGTGAACAGGGTTGAACCACAGAGCAGGAGCTTTTATGGAGGTTCCTTGCTGAAGATAAGAACACTAGAATGTGAAAAGAAAATTGTCATATTTGCAAGTTGAGATTAATATGGAACGAGAGGAGTCACAGTGAGGAGGATAGACTTGCATATTATTATATTAAGGCAAATCTAGTAGCAATGCCAGGCAACCCAACAACTAGATGAATGTACATTCAATGCCTAATCTCACAAACAATAAAAATGTTTAGCTAAAGCCATCATGCCCACAACATTAATCAGTTAGGGTTCACCACTAAAGTCACTTGTCTGCATTATCCTGAGTAAATCACCTCTTTTCAGTCCAGAAGGGTAGGCCACAGAGTGATTGTTCCCCATGGAAGTATTTAGGGATGGGTCCTTCTTGTGAAGGTTGTTGAGAGGACTTGCAGATTTTATTTCTTTCAAAAGACATCAAACTGTAAACAAGAAAACAAAAAGAAATTGTGTCTTAATGTAAACTGAGTGGTCTCAAGATCCAGAAGGTGGTGATGTGCAGTTAACGAAAGGTTAATCAAGTAACAGCACTTGGAAGGGAAACAGGAGGGGCCGAGGGATGCTTTACACGCGTGGGTTCGCATCCCATTCTCGTCGCCAAAATATGTAGTGATGAAGGTCCACTCAGGAAGGTAGTATTTAAAGATTCTTTATTCCATGAAGATAACATGTGGTAAGGCACAGGGCATCATGTGGTAGATCAGAGTGCCACCAGGAGCTGCCTGTCAGCTGCTCAGCCCATGACCAACTGCCGCTCTGCCTCTCTCAGTCCCAACATTCCGAGGCATCATCAGACTCCAACATTCTAATGAGTCAGAGCAAAGGCACTGGCTGAGCAGGGGAGATAAAACACCTTACAGTATAATATGCAGGATACTACATATTTCTTTCTTCACATGCAAGTCAGCTGGGGCATTGGAAGCGAAATTGTCCTAACACAATTTCCAGTGTGACAGAACTTTTGTTTCAACACTGTTCAGAATTCGTATCCTGAATTTTAAGACAGCCCAATAGGTCTCAACAGTAAAATGAATACTTTATTTCCTGTAAGGATCCTTATATGGACTGTGTCATTAATAGTAAACACATCACTTGCCTTGGCCCTTAAAATCCCTGAATTCCCTTCTTTACCTCTCTCAGGTTTGTCCAGAGATGCAGTTGCTATTTCCCATCTATGTGTTACCCACACATTACAGGCCTGTGTTCATTTCTGTAGAACCTAGCATTGATACATATTCCTTCTTGTGTAGTCCCACTTATGAGACTAACCTGCTGGACAGAAACATTCTCTGCAAGGTGAACTGCATTGTGTTCTGTTCCATTGAAAGAGTGTTTTAGAATATACCTCAGAGAAAAGAGTATAGGAAACTTGCTTGATTATGCGAAAGTATAAATTGCTTAAAGGAAGCATGTCCCATTGCCATGTATACTTATTTAACAGAATTTCTTTAGCATGGACAGTTCTCACTGTGATCCTTAGGGGCATGTTATGTGGGGCTCATCATCATGATGGAAACTAAAGATGAAGCTTGACCAACAGAAGAAGTAACACAGAATACCTCAGTACGTGTGGAAGAGGTGTGGCGCAGCGGCAAGGGTGACTGATACCGGATGCTGGGGATCATGGTTTAATCCCCGACACCGGCGGCAGGGGTCTGCCCAGCACCATGTGACTCTGGGCAATAGCTTGCTTAATCTTCCCGACGGCCCCCAGCGCTGGGAAACCTACTACGGGTAGCTGTGCGCTTTACAAATACAGGATTATTTATTTATTTATTACTCACTGCAACCTAAGGCAGATAAAGAAGGGGTGGGTGGAACGAAATTTGCAGAATTTTTATCACTCTGCATTACTCTTTAAAGCGGAGTTCCAGCCAAATTCCACCAATCTCCACGAAGCGGGATTTTTCTCCCACAAGGGTCCAGAAAAAGTAAGCTAGAAAGTGCAAGTGATATTTAATGTCCCTTAGAACGATTTTTTAAATGCGGGCGGTCACGGGTGGTTGTGGGTGGCAGCAAGTGGTCACAGTCAGAGGGCTGCTGCTCAAGTTCATTTGCTGCTGCTCAAGTAGTTTTTCCACTCAAACGGCAGCAAAATCAACTCAAATTGGGGTGCTCTCCTGCGCAATCCATGGTGCAATTCACACTGATTTTTCAGTGCTGCTCACTCTACCGGCACTAGATTGTGGTGTGAATAGTGTGAGCGGCATATTTTCCACCTGTTGGTAGAACTCCGTAGAATCTTGCAGAGTATTTATGTAACTCTACAGCAGGGGTACTCAAAGTACGGCCCGCGGGCCAGTAGCGGCCCGGCAAGCCTTCAGCGGCGGCCCGTGGAACTTGGGACACATCGCACCTGTGTGTTTTTTTTTTTTAACTTCAGCAAACACCTCGGGGAGCAGCAGTGCGTAATCAGAGAGCCTGCTCTGTGGGCCCCCCGCGATTCCAGCCACAGTCAAGAGTGGAGCTGCAGGGGCGCTAAGAGGTGAACAAAGCCTCATTCACAAACAAATGGGGTCGTTTAAAGACCTGTTAAGTACTGGGGTGCCCTGGAGGCTGTGTAAGCCAGGCTGACGCACAGGGGAGAGGGGGTGGGAGGGGGAGGACAGCAGGAACTGAGAGCCGGGTGAGGTGGGAGGGCAGAGCAGGGAGTGAGAGCCTGGGTGAGGGAGGTGAAGGGCAGCAGGGAGTGAGAGCACGGGTGAGGGAGGTGGAGGGCAGAGCAGGGAGTGAGAGCCCGGGTGAGGGAGGTGGAGGGCAGAGCAGGGAGTGAGAGCCTGGGTGGGGGAGGTGGAGGGCAGCAGGGAGTGAGCGCCCGGGTGAGGGAGGTGGAGGGCAGAGCAGGGAGTGAGAGCCCGGGTCAGGGAGCTGGGAGGGCAGAGCAGGGAGTGAGAGCCCAGGTGAGGGAGGTGGAGGGCAGCAGGGAGTGAGAGCCCGGATGAGGGAGGTGGAGGGCAAAGCAGGGAGTGAGAGCCTGGGTGAGGGAGGTGGAGGGCAGAGCAGGAAGTGAGAGCCCGGGTGAGGGAGGTGGAGGGTAGAGCAGGGAGTGAGAGCCTGGGTGAGGGAGGTGGAGGGCAGCAGGGAGTGAGAGCCCGGGTGAGGGAGGTGGAGGGCAGAGCAGGGAGTGAGAGCCTGGGTGAGGGAGGTGGAGGACAGAGCAGGGAGTAAGAGCCCTGTGAGGTGGAGGGCAGAGCAGGGAGTGAGAGCCCGGATGAGGGAGGTGGAGGGCAGACCAGGGAGTGAGAACCTGGGTGAGGGAGGTGGAGGGCAGAGCAGGGGGTGAGAGCCCGGGTGAGGGAGGTGGAGGGCAGAGCAGGGAGTGAGAGCCCGGGAAAGGGAGGTGGAGGGAAGAGCAGGGAGTGAGAGCCCGAGTGAGGGAGGTGGAGGGCAGCAGGGAGTGAGAGCCGGGTGCGGTGACAGAGGGCAGCAGGGAGTTAGAGCCGGGTGAGGTGGGAGGGCAGCAGGGAATGAGAGCCGGGTGAGGTGACAGAGGGCAGCAGGGAGGTGAGGTGAGACAGATAGAGGCAGAGACAGATAGAGACAGGGACTGACGGAGCTAGATAGGGTCAGAGACAAGGACAGACGGAGCTAGATAGGATCAGAGACAGGGTCAGACGGAGCTAGATAGGGTCAGAGACAGGGACAGACCGAGACAGACAGCGGTAGAGACAGTCAGCGGTAGAGACAGTCAGCGATAGAGACAAACAGCGATAGAGACAGACAGCGATAGAGACAGACAGCGATAGAGACAGACAGCGATAGAGACAGACAGCGATAGAGACAGACAGCGATAGAGACAGACAGGGAGAGAGGGAGACAGGGAGAGAGGGAGACAGGGAGAGAGGGAGACAGGGAGAGAGGGAGAGAGGGAGACAGGGAGACAGACATAGGAAGGGATGGAGACAGACTGAGGGAGACAGACTGAGGGAGAGAGGGAGACAGACTCAGGGAGAGAGGGAGACAGACTGATGGAGAGAGGGAGACA
The DNA here is from genome assembly GCF_964261635.1 of Lissotriton helveticus. Taxonomy (NCBI): domain Eukaryota; kingdom Metazoa; phylum Chordata; class Amphibia; order Caudata; family Salamandridae; genus Lissotriton; species Lissotriton helveticus. The sequence continues at coordinate 292,872,570 of NC_136070.1, forward strand.
GACTGAGGGAGAGAGGGAGACAGACAGAGGGAGACAGACAGAGGGAGAGAGGGAGACAGACAGAGGGAGGGATGGAGACAGACAGAGGGAGGGATGGAGACAGACAGAGGGAGGGAGACCGACAGAGGGAGGGAGACAGACAGAGGGAGATAGACAGAGGGAGGGATGGAGACAGAGGGAGACAGACAGAGGGAGGAGACAGAGGGAGACAGACAGACAGAGAGAGGGAGACAGACAGACAGAGGGAGGGAGGGAGGGAGACAGACAGAGGGAGGGAGGGAGGGAGACAGAGGGAGGGAGGGAGGGAGACCGAGGAAGGGAGGGAGACAGACAGAGGGAGAGAGGGAGACAGACAGAGGGAGAGTGGGAGACAGACAGAGGGAGGAAGGCAGAGGGATAGAGGGAGACAGGCGGAGGGAGATAGACAGAGGGAGACAGACAGAGGGAGAGAGGGAGACAGCCAGAAGGAGACAGACACACAGAGACAGACAGGCAGAGGGAGGGAGACAGACAGAGGGAGATAGACAGAGGGAGGGAGACAGAGGGAGAGAAGGAGACAGACAGAGGGAGACAGAGACAGACAGACAGACAGACAGACAGAGGGAGGGAGACAGACAGAGGGAAGGAGACAGACAGACAGAGGGATGAAGACAGACAGACAGAGGGAGGGAGACAGACAGACAGAGGGAGACAGACAGACAGGGGGAGACAGACAGACAGAGAGAGGGAGACAGACAGAGGGAGGGAGGGAGAAAGACAGAGGGAGGAAGGGAGACAGAGGGTGGGAGGAAGGGAGACAGAGGGAGGGAGGGAAACAGAGGGAGGGAGGGAGGTAGGGAGATAGAGTGAGGGAGGGAGACAGAGTGAGGAAGGGAGACAGAGTGAGGGATGGAGACAGACAGAGGGAGGGAGGGAGACAGACAGAGGGCAGACGGAGGGAGGGAGACAGAGGGAGATGGACAGTGGGACACAGATAGAGGGAGACAGATGGAGGGAGACGGAGAGAGGGAAGGAAACAGAGGGAGGGAGACAGAGAGAGAAAGAGAGGTAAGACAGAGAGAGACGGAGGGAGAGAGACAGAGGGAGACAGAAAGAGAGGGGAGGAGGGAGCGAGAGAGATAGATAGAAGGAGAGAGACAGAGAGAGGAAGGGAGAGATAGGGAGAGAGAGATAGAGAGAAAGACAGATGTGTGTGTATGCTGGTCTGTTGGCTCAGTGGATGAACGCGTCAGCTGCAGGGGCCTGTGTTCAACTTCATGGTCACAGTTTTTTTTCTTTCTAGCCCCTTCCCCCTCCCCCACTGACTCCGCTTTCACTGGTGCGGCCCTCGGCCACAAACCACACTGTAAATTTGGCCCCCGAGAGAAAGTTTGTGAGTACCCATGCTCTACAGCATTCCCACCATAAGATGATCATTCTGCAGAGCTGTCCTATAATGACAGATTTCCTGTAATGGAAGATTTAATTAATAAAGGGATTACACTACCTATTGCTGGTAGTTGTAATACCCAGATTTACTTGATATACAAGGCAGGGAAAGCCAATGCATACAGGATCATGCAGAACCTTGGTGCTATGTATAATGTGCTTACAGCACACTTCCTGGTGAGCCCCAACCCTGCTACCAGTCTTTCCTCCATCCCCACCTGTGCCTAATGGTTCACTGTGGTTTATCTCAATCCTGCTTTCTTCTCTATCCCTATACAAGAGGGGAGTCAGTATTTTTTCTCACATTCCAAGGGACTTCCCAACTTTGGTAGATCCAACTCCTTCAAGGATTTACGAAATGTCCATCAATCTTTTTGCAATCATTAAAGAAGGATTTGGACACATTTATTTTCCTCTAGGGATCTATTCGTATTCTTTAAGTTGATCATTTACTGTTGGTATATGTAGCTCTACTTCAGTGCATGATTCAGTCTATCAATTGACTAAGAAAAGTCATAAGGCTTCAAAGGACATTTGTAATTTGCACTCCCAGATTGAGATATCTAGGATATGAGATTCTGTTGTAAGCATCATATGTCTTCTGAAAGAGCTGATGCAATTCATAATTTTGCTCGTCTTGTACATGTTTGAAAGGTAAACACCTTTTAGGAGTGTTGAGGTATTGTAGACAATAGATTTTGGATTATGCTGAAATGGCGAAGCTTTAACTTACTAGAAAAGGCTCTACATAACCCTTGCAGTGTTCTTTAGAAACCAGAAATGTGTTTGAAAAACTACAGCAAGTGTAGACTTCTATTGCCATTGTTAGAAATTGGGGTCTCTAGTTGGCAGAGGTAGGTACCTTTGTCCAAATAGAGCACCCTTACTTCTAGTCACGTTAAGGGGATACACTTCTAAAATAATCCCTGCTTACCCCCATAGTAGCTTGGCATGAGCAGACAGGCTTATCTCAGGGGCTGTGTGTAAAGCATTTGTGAACACATACAGTAATACAGTGAAAACACTACAAATGGACACCACACCAGTTTAGAAAAATACGTAACCTTCTATCTATACCAAAACAAGCCCAAAAAACAAAAATCCACACTACAGTAATACAAATATGACTTTCAGATGGTAGAAACAGTTCAGTTCAAAGCAAAGTGCAGATGCAACACTATTCACACAAAGTACCTCTGATGCGTTATGCACACAAATAAAAAGGGCCGCAGGGAAGGTGATGCATCGGTTACTTGCTACAGGGGAGGTGATGTGCCGGTTTCTTATGACAGACTTGGCGCCTTGATGCTATGCGACGATCTGGGATGATGCGTGAATTCTTTCAGCTGCACAGCAGGGCTTGTGTCGGAATCAGTGTGGTGATCTCAGGCTTTGGATATCATTGCACTCGAAGCGGGGTGCAGCGATTTCTCGAGACGCGGTTGGCGCTGCGACGGTTTCTTCAGTGATGCATCGGAATCAGGTACGGATGCATGACGCTTCTCTGTGTTGCGTTGATTTTCCAGCTCCCAGTGGAAAACAGTCTCTAGAGGTCCAAAACAACAACAGGCACCACTTTGCAGGTCAGTACTCCCAGCAAGGAAGTTCAGGGGAGCTGGTGTTGATGACCTTGTATCCCTGAGACTTCAGAACAGGAGGCAAGCTCAATTTCAAGACTTTGATGATCTCCCTCGAGCAAGGGACACAGCAAACAGCAAAGTAATTTTTACTTTCCTTGGCAGCAAGTAGCCACTGCAGGCCTACCCTAGACAGCAAACAGCACAGGGGCAGTATTCCTCCTCAGTTTCTCTGGTTCTTCTCATTGCCAAGGGTTTCCTCTTGATTTCCAAGAAGTGATCTAATGTTCTGGAGTCTGGGCCCCAATATTTATACTACAAAATCCTTTCTTCTCTGGTGGCAGAGAAGCCCTGTGCACAGTTAAAACCAGTCCTGTCCTCTCTGTTGCAGCTACCTGGCAGGAGGTGGAGACAGCATTGTGGAAGGCAGACTAGGCCCACTCAGGTGAAGGGAAATCTCCGCCCCCTACTCTAGATGCAGCCTGGGTATATTCAGCACAGCCCTGACTCATCAGGCTCTCTGTAGCCACTGCTCCTCCATAGTCTCTGTCATCCAAAAGCTAGACATGCAATACACAAACCTAGCAGAGGCACAGTGGATGGCTAAGCAAGAAAATTCCCACTTTCTAAAAGTGGTATTTTCAAACCCAGAATGTAAAAACCACCCTCACTAAAAGATCCATTTAAACATTCGGAATTCAGGCATACTAAACCTTAATTTCCTAACTTGTTCCCAGGGGTAGTTATGTTTATAAGATTTTATAATCAAACTCCCCATTCTATCCTATGGGAAAAGGTAGCCTTGCAATAGCGAAAAATGGAATTGGCAGTAATTTACTATCAGGACATGCCAAACACACCAGGGCATGTCCTACCTTTCACATACACTGCACTCATAAGGTCACCTTGGGCCTACTTTAGGGATGACTAACGTAAGAAAAGGGAAGGTAGGGCCTGGCAAGTGGAAATACCAATGCATAACAACAATTAACCAAGGGAGCACTTGCACTTTTGCAATGAACATCAGTAGCAAAGTGCCCAAAACATCTAGACCAGCAAAACGGAGTCCAACACACAGCAAAAACACAGGAGGCAAGGTGAAAAATACAGGGGCCACCCACTTCAATGAGGCCAGGTCTAACACCCGTCTTAAGGCTATCTGGCTACGCTAAACCATTTACTGTGCATTGTTATGAAAAAAATGGATTTGTACTTAAGGGTGCTAGTACAAAATCATAGGGATTAGAAAATACCAATCGCCTATACCTCCTCAATGTTGGACCCAGCCGGGATCCCACCATGTTTATGGTCTGTGGCCACTAAAAGATCCATTTAAACTTTCTGAATTCAGGCTTTTTAAACCGTATTTTTCTACCTTGTTCCTAGGGGTAGTTATGTTTATAAGATGTTATATTCAAACTCCCCATTCTATCCTATTGTATCAGGTAGCCTTGCAATAGCGAAAAACCTGATTGGCAGTAATTTACTATCAGGACATGGCAAACACACCAGGGCATGTCCTACCTTTCACATACACTGCACTCTGCTCATAAGGTTACCTTGGGCCTACCTTAGGGATGACTAACGTAAGAAAAGGGAAAATAGGGCCTGACAAGTGGGTACACTTGCCAAATCGACATAGCAATACTAGACTGCCCGCAGATATTGCAGTGGCAGCTATGAATCACATTTACAGGCTGCTTATGTAGGTGGCACAATCAGTGCTGCAGCCCTCTAGCAGCATTTGATTTACAGGCCCTGTGCACACACAGTGCACTGTACTAGGGACTGACTAGTAAATCAAATCAGTCAATCATGGAAACACAAATGCATAACAAAAATTAACCAAGGGAGCACTTGCACCTTTGCAATGAACATCAGTAGCAAACTGCCCAAAGCATCTAGACCAGCAAAACGGAGTCCAACACACAGCAAAAACACAGGAGGCAAGGCAAAAAATACAGGGGACACCCACTTTAATGAGGCCCGGTCTAACACCCATCATAAGGCTACCTGGCTACGCTAAACCATTTACTGTGTATTGTTATGAAAAAGATGGATTTGCAATTAAGGGTGCTAGTACGAAGTCACAGGGATCAGAAAATACCAATAGCCTATACCTCCTCAATGTTGGACCCAGCCGGGATCCCACCATGTTTAAGGTCTGTGGCCAATGCCACCATTCTTATTGAAATCTCAGACTCAGTTCCACTAATTGTTGCCATACCCCATCTTACTACAAAACTCTAAATCTACTGTTGTCTCATATTATTTTGGTTCATTGTCTTGCTTTGAAACCTACTTCTTCGATACCTAGTAGTGAAGATGAAGAACTACATGATTATATTCTAACCATCACACAGGTTATGGAGCCACATACTGATTTAACTAATTTGCCGCTCAGTGAAAGTGAACTAATTTATTTTGTGGGTGGTTGCTGCTTCAGAATTGAAGAAGGTACTCTAGTGGTTGGATACGCTATTTGCACTGTTTGTCATGTGATGTAACGCTACAGTCTGCCCACAGTGAATCAGCTCAGATTGTGGCACTTATTGCGCTCACCTGGGTTCGCAACCTAATCAGCAAAAAGACTGTTACTGTATACATGAACTTTAAGAGTGTATTTAGCATAATGCATGACTTTGGACTCTGTTGGAAGCAAATAAGTTTCTTGATCTCAGCAGGTACTCCAAGAAAGAATGGGAAGTATGTTTTATTTGTTTAAACGCCTTGCAAATACAAAATGAGGTAAAATATTGCACACCAATACCCTCATGATGTTTTCACAAGAGGCAATCCCTAGACGATTCTTCTGCCAAGAAGGCTCCTTTGTCTAAAACTGCTAATGTCGCCATGCATTTTGTGAATACTGATCTCTTTTTTGTACCTGTGTTAAAGGAGTTGTCTACTTTTCCGGAACAAGCCTCTGAAATGAAAAACAAATCTATATCGAGCAACAATGTAACATATAGCCTATGGGGTGTGGAGAGACTGCATAGGCTGTGCGGTTGACTGAAATTTGTTCTCCCCAACCTCACTAGATTTTATAATGGAACTATCCATGCTGTTGGGGATGGCATGATATATGCCTCTAACTTCCCATTGGTATGCACCCTTTTCTTCTTTAGCCCAATTGTATTCAATGCTTAACAAGCATTTACAATGCAACGGTCTCGCCTTTGCCAAAGTTAGAGCTATTGGCATTGTAAATGACAACATTTTTATTCATGTGTTGGTTTTGAAACCAGATAAATAAATGGCATTGTCATTTACAATGTCAATAGCTTAATCTCTCGCAAATGCGAGACCTATTGCATTTGCACCCACCCACACACCGACAGAGAGCCCCACACACCCACACACAGAGCCCCACACACACATACACACACACACAGAGAGAGCCCCCCACAACACACACACAGCCCCCCACACACACACAGAGCCCCCCCACATACACACAGAGCCCCACACACAGAGCCCCAGACACACACACACACACACACACAACACCCCCCCCACACACACACACACAGAGCCACACACACACACACAATGCCCGCCCACACACACACACAACGAGGAACAGGGGGGAGTAGAAAAGCGAGCACAACGAGGCAACAGGGGGGTGGGGGGGTCAGAAAAGCGAGCACAACGAGGGAACAGGGGGTTGGGGCCAGAAGAGCAAGCACAACGAGGAACACGGGGGTGGGGGGCAGAAAAGCGAGCACAACGTGGAACGGGGGTGAGGGGCAGAAAAGCGAGCACAACGAGGAACAGGGGGGTGGGGGCAGAAAAGCAAGCGCAACGAGGAACAGGGGGGTGGGGGGCAGAAAAGCGAGCACAACGAGGAACAGGGGGGTGGGGGGGCAGAAAAGCGAGCACAATGAGGAACGGGGGTGGGGGGCAGAAAAGCGAGCACAACGAGAAACAGGGGGGTGGGGGGCAGAAAAGCAAGCGCAACGAGGAACAGGGGGGTGGGGGGCAGAAAAGCGAGCACAACGAGGATCAGGGGGGGTGGGGGGCAGAAAAGCGAGCACAACGAGGGAACTGGGGGTGGGGGGGCATAAAAGCGAGCACAATGAGGATCAGGGGGGTGGGGGCAGAAAAGCGAGCACAACGAGGCACCAGGGGGGTGGGGGGCAGAAAAGCGAGCACAACGAGGCAACAGGGGGGTGGAGGGCAGAGAAGCGAGCACAACGAGGCAACAGGTTGGGGTGGGGTGGCCGAAAAGCAAGCACAACAAGGAACAGGGGGGAGGCCCGGTGCCACCACTAGTGATGTACAGTTGATAGCTAAACCCCTGTTTGACACATTCGAATCTATGGAAGTGTGTTTGCCGTGTGTGTGTTTGTGTGGACACAAGTGAGCTTGCAGAGAGCGAATCTGAGAAGAGAGAGAGAGTGAGTGTGTAGAAGCCCAGCTACAAGGGACATTCTCAGAAGTAGCTGTGTTGAAGCTTGGCCAAAATGTTACGTTTTTACAAGTCGCGAGAGACAAATAAAATCCTCAGCCAAGGGGAGCCCTGAGTGCAGCGAGAGGTACGGATGGAGGCAACAGACGAACACGGGGGAACCAGGTGCAAGGGGGCACAGTATGTGGGGCAACAATGGGGGCATGGAACATTCACATAGGGGCACAGAGCATTGGGATACCTCAGAGAAAGGGTTCAGGTTGTAGGCATGGTAGGTGGAGCAATAAGGAGGAAGGGAGCTGTCATACAGAGGCGCAGTACTTTGGAGGTCCCAGAGGAAGAAAGGACGCCAGAGTGACGTGGTACACCTGGGCCACGGAGGAGTGGCGTTCAGGGGCTTCGAAGCATAGGGGCAGCATGGAGCAGGGTAGGGAGAGCATCGGGGGAGTGGCGTATAAGCATGGGCGCAAAATCCGTTCCGCTCGCGGATTTTTCGGATTTTCGGTAAATCCGCAATCCGCGAACTCTCGCGGATGTGGCAAACATACGCAAATCCGCGCGCAGTGGATTTTTTGCTTGTGTTCGCACTGCTCGCGGGCCGCGGCGCGGGCAGCAACAATCTCGCACTCGCGAAATTACAAAAATTACAATTGGGGAGGGGTGAAGGAAGTGGCCCAGTCTCCAACTTCCTCTTCCTGTCCAGCAAGCTCCTCCCATTGCTTAGTCCATTTCCTGGCCACTTTGAATTCGATCTTGACAGGGAAGGATTACTTTTTGTGGATGCTGCTGGAGATTTGGCTTTGAGGCCTTTTGGATTACTTTTGGATTCGAAAATTGATTTCACAAGTAAGTTGATAAGTTGATGTTGTTTGTTTGTGGTGATTTTTGTGTGTGTTTTTCGACTTTTTGGGGTGGGGTTGGGGGCTGGCTATGTTGGTGGGAGGCCATTTTGAGGCATGGTCCTGCAGGTCCTGGCCATGTGGATGGGGTCAAGCGGCCATTTTGAAATCAGACAGTGTGCTTTGTGCCCTAGGCCCACCCAGTCTGCTCTGATTTCTTTCATTATGCCCAGGGGGCCTAGAACTCCCGCGGATTACCCGAAAATCGAATTTTTTAAAATAAATTTTGCCTGTGTTCGCACTGCTCGCGTCCCGCGCAGCAACAATCTCGCACTCGCGAAATTGTAAAAATTACAATTCTGCACATGAATTGAAAACTACCAGGCTTAGTTATGGGTGCATGCATGATACAACTGTTTTGTTGAATTTTAACATGATTCTGGCCAGGGCATGGATGGCATTGGATTGTGGTGATTTTTGTGTGTTTTACGACTTTTTGGGGTGGTGTTGGGGGCTTGCTATGTGGGTGGGAGGCCATTTTATTGCCTGGTCCCGCGTTAGTGGGGGTCTAGGGGCCATTTTTAAGCCAGTGTGTGTGCTTTGTGCCATAGGCCTGTACCCAGTGTGCTGTGATTTTATCATGCCCAGGGGGCCCAGAATCGGTCTGTTCGCGGATTTTGCTGGTTTTTCGCCACGTTCGCGTCGTGAAGCAACAATCTCGCACTCGCGAAATTGCAAAAATTGCAATTCTGCACCAGAAAACCACCAGCAGGCAGCATAAACCTTCTGAAACTTGATGGATGGCATTGGATTGTGGTGATTTGATTGGTGTTGTGTTTTTTGACTTTTTGGAGTAGGGGTTGGGGGCTGGCTATGTTGGTGGGGGCCATTTTGAGGCATGGTCCTGGCCATGTGATCTTCGGGTGAGTGAGGGTTCTTATCCTTAAGGGATGTCTCCCCAAGTTAGGTGTATGACATCACAGGGGTGTTGAGAGAGGATAACTTACTCATTTACCATATACACATGACCTTGACCACAGTTGTGCATTTTGTGTGTTATGTTAATTGGGGAACGCACATTCAGTGGTCTTTAATAATTTTTCCCCCATAGACCCTCAATCTACGGTAGTTTTTCATGTGGATGGGGGTCAAGCGCCCATTTTGAAGGCCGACAGTGAGCTTTGTGCCATAGGCCTGCACCCATTTTGCCTTGCTTTCACCCATTGTGCCCAGGGGGAGTCAGTGGTACATGAAACTATAACCCTCTCTGTGTGTGCTCTCTTGGATCAATGTTAAATTCCTGTTTCCCAAAAATTTAGCAATTCATAATTTTGAAATTTCCATATTGTGTGGTGTGCACGTGTGTATTCATAAATGCCTACTTGCAAACTATTTATTGAAGCGCTACATATGCAACATATATTTACTGATGTTCCTCTGTCTTCGTTTGCTTTTAGGTGCACAAAGTCAATAACTCCGCATCATCGTTGAGCATCAGTGCCAGGAAGAAGTCCTGCTGCGGCCTGCTGTTCCGACATCTGCAGAAGATGGCTCCAAAAAGAGGTCCCCGTAGCTCCTCTTGCAAGAAAGATGTCTCTACTAAGGAGAAGAAGAAGCAAGTGGCACCACTTACCAAGAAGACTGGTGGCTCGACCACTAAATTTTTGTGGAAAAAACAAAGGTCCACCATGAGTGCTGCACAGGTAGCCTGTTTAGTGGTTCAATCACCAACGACCAGTGATGTTGGCTCATCGCAAGAAAGTAGCAGCACACCATCAACACAGGTTGTAACTCATCTCACAAGTACTATTCAACAACCAAAGCCGCAACAACAACTGCATGGGCTACTAGTACAAGCGCAAGGAGCTGGCCGAGAAGGAGCTGTCCGAGAAGGAGCTGTCCGAGAAGGAGCTGTCCGAGAAGGAGCTGTCCAAGAAGGAGCTGGCCGAGAAGGAGAAGGCCGAGAAGGAGAAGGCCGAGAAGGAGAAGGCCGAGAAGGAGAAGGCCGAGAAGGAGAGGTCCATGGAGAGTTGCAAGTAGAGGTCAGTGAAGAGGCCCATGTAGCGGCACATGGGGCGGTGCAAGTGCCCACAATGGTTGTTCTTCCAGAAGTAGGGGCACAGGAGGAAATTGACTTTGGAGCCGGGGTATCATGTCAGGAAGACGAAGGCACCCCTCCTGATGATTCATTTTCTCCCAGCTCCCCAGCTCCCCAGCAAGGAAAAGATCAAGGAGTGTGTGTAGAAGTTCCTCTTCAAGCCCCGCTCAATCAGATGATCTGGATCTAGATTGGCAACCATCTCCGACGTCTGAGAGGGAGGCACACCATGAGCTGCGAAAGGTATCAAATGTTAAAAGGAAGGGCCCCGGAAAGCTCATACTTATGGATCCGAACGTCGGACTTGATGAAGTGGTGCATTCTGATGTTGTTGAACAGGATGACGCATACCATTACAACGCATAGCGCTTTGGGGTGCTGGATAGTGAATAGTTTATATTACTATTCCAACTCCAACTCCAGTCCCCGTGGACACTAGGGAAGGTTATTGGATAGTAAATTAACCTATTCCCTATCCTAGAGCGCCCCCCAGCGCAATGCGTTGTAATGGTATGCGTGGTAAAAACCGCGTTGTAATGGTAGTGCGTGGTAAAAAATGCGTGGTAAAGGTTGTATACCCACACTGAGAGTCTGGGAGACACACCAATGCGGAAAATGTCAACACTGAGCAGAAGTGGGTCGAAGAAGGCATCAGCATCATCCAGTAAATTTGCCCAGCGCACCATTACAAACATGTTCTCCTCAGATGCGCAATTTCAACGCAACCACCCAATTGTACGCCTGTATAACACTAAGCTGGCTAAAATGCTAGCGGTGGACCTTCTCCCTTTTTCGTTTGTCGAAGGTGTGGGTTTTCTTGAACTCGTGGCAACACTGGCCCCTAAATGGAAGGTTCCTAGCCGGTTCTATTTTGCCAGGGTTGCTGTTCCAGCACTACATAAAGAGGTGCTTGAGTTGGTTGGGGCAGCTTTGCAGAAGAGTGCTGTTCACACTATACACCTGACAACAGACATGTGGACCAGTTGCCAAGCCCTTGATTACATGTGCATCACTGCACACTGGGTCTCTTTTTCAGGGGTTGCAAAACAGATAAATGCAGGTGGTGACTTGGTCGAGATTATTAAGGGTGCTCGTAAACATGCAACATTAGCCATGTTTGGCATGGAGAAAACTCATACTGCAGCCAACATTTTGGATGACTTTAACAAAAAGGTCTCGCAATGGCTGCCCCCAAGAAATTGCAAGGTTGGTTATGTTTCTACTGATAATGGCAGCAATGTAGTTAAGGCCATGGAGAACGGTTACTATTTCAGAGTGCCGTGTTTGGCGCACTGTATGAACCTTGTGGTGCAAAAGTTCTTGAAAAAAGAACTTGCAGTCGACAAAATACTGACCATCTGCAGAAGAATATGCACACATTTCAACCATTCTTTTAAGGCCCGGAAGGAGCTGAGGCGCCAGCAAAATGTACGTAGAATGCCAGTGAAAGCACTTATTCAGGAGGTGGCAACACGTTGGAACTCAACCTTCTACATGCTTGAGCGTCTGCATGAGCTGTTTCCAGTAGTCAATGAGTATTTCTACAACCTTGGTGGTGATACGACAGAAATGATGCTAGCGGTGGAGCAATGGCAGCTAGTTAAAAGCCTGACAGACATGCTTTGTCCTTTTGAGGTCTTCACGCGTGACGTCAGCTGGGAGGACTGTTCTTTGAGCAAAGCTATCCCATTGTTGCTGAAGCTCGAGCACCAAGTCAAGGTGGTGTCTTCAGAATTAAAAGATGCTGGAAAGAATGAAGCATATGAGTTGGCGCAGAGATTATTACAACGCCTAGTTAGCTACAAACGGCTTGTAAATATCAAGAAACAACAGCACTACATTTGTGCTACTATTCTGGATCCACGTTACAAAAACAGCCATTGTTTGGCAAAGTAATAATTCCTTTTGAAACATCAGATGTTACAGAGTACAAAGGTTGGCTAGCTCAGTCAGCCATTCGTTTTGAAAGAGAGCGGAAGGAAACTGTAGGAGAAGACAGTACTATTAGTGAATCAGCAGGCCATCAGGCGTCCCAAAAAAACACTTCTGCATCTGTGCCTGTGGCAGAAGTGAGTGACTTTTCCTCTGAGCCGTTAACCACACCAGCAACCGTATCATCTGCACCAGGCCCAGGCGATATGTCTGAAGCGGATTGGCTAAGTGAGCTAGGGTTTCCTTGTCCCAGAAAGGACACAGAAGTGCAAAGTACAGGAATCCGGGAGAACATTGTTTCAATGGTGCAGGCCTATCTGGATGACTCCACAGCGGTCAATATTACTGAGGACCCATTGGCGTATTGGCATGGGAAAAGAAACATATGGCGAGAGCTCACCAACCTGGCTATCAATTACTTGTCTTGCCCACTCGCAAGCGTGTCTTCAGAACGTGTTTTTAGTTCTGCTGGTGGCATTGTGACTTGCAAAAGGTCCCGCCTCTTGCCCGCAAATGTGGAGCGGCTCACCATGATAAAGATGAACCAGCACTTCATACCACCAGATTACAAAGTACGAGAATGCACGCAGGAAGAAGAGGACACCGACCTACCTGAGGAAAGTTCTCCTCAGTTACCAGAAGTACTACCGACTCAATTTGCAGAGTTTGAGGACGAGCTCTGCTTCCCTGACAGCGAGTTCTGAAAATGAGTCAATGATTCATTAACTTTATTTTTCGTCCTTATTCACTTTTATTCCTGTGTGTCTGTCTTTCTTTGTTTAGCAAGTGCTTCATCACATTCACAACAAAACTGTAATCACCCAATCAAACAACAAGCCCATCAGCAGAACTGTCTTGATTTTGATGCCGCAGCATTCCTCAGGTTCACAACAGTTAGTTGACAAGAACTCAGTCCTGGTCGTCTATCCTCCTCCTCCAGACTCACCCTATCCATTTCCTGTAATGCTGATGCCTGGATTCTGCACAATGAAGAAACTTACGTTGACGAGTCCCCTGAAGAGGGACTGGAAGTAGTGAGTCCTCATTTAAATACATTTTGCTAAGTGTGACTTTTTTTCCCCGATTTGCTTTTTGGTTGTTTGGGGGGTGTCAAACTTGTTAGCGCTTGGGTTTACGGGTCTTGGCTGGGCCATTGCTGGCAAGGTCTATTAAGGGATGAAATTGGTTAGGCATTTACTTTGGAAAACATTTGGCCAATTACACGTGAACGTTTAGGCGTTATTATTGCTCGCTTGCCTGTCTTAGGGGTGCTGTCTGTGGGGCTTCTAGGTTTTTGGGGTCTGTGAGCACCGCTGCCACATTTCTAATGTTGATTGCTTTTGTTTTGCAGAAAATCCACGCCGGGAAACTCCAGTTGGGGCCCTGCTGCAGAACGCTTTAGGACACTGTGAATTCCAGGTGGAGCCAGCCCTCAAACACAAATTACAGGTAAGATAAGCGTTTGGATGGGAGGTAGTATAATGGAGTATTAGGAGAGGCGAGAGAGTGACAGTGGTACTAGTAGTAAAGTCCTAGGACTCTTGAATTAACAAACTCTGTGACAGGCATTTACTTTGGAAAACATTTGGCCAATTACACGTGAACCAACACGATGACAGTGTTCAGTAAAACGAACTTACTGCAAAACCACCACCCACCGGGCTCAAAAGTAGTAAAAAACAGGTATGCTCAGATAAAGTTTGAAAAAGTATATTTTTATATCCCTAACAAAATAAACTCCCGCAAGACCCTCCCTAACCCCAACAAATAAATAGTCCTTCAAAAGTCCCCAAAAACCCCAACTCCCAATTCCCACCCCCCAAAAGTCTCTAAAAAAGGGGCAAGGGACACTCTAGGGATGCATGGTGTTGACCTTGGCCTCCAGGGCATCATGCCTTAGGGCCAGGGCATCGTACTGCTCCCGGAGGGTGGCATGATCTAAGCGGAGGCCCTCCAACAAATTTTGATATTCTTTCAATTTCCGGACCTCCGCCTCCAGGTCGGACACTCTGTGGATTGCACGGCGCAAGCGAGCCTTTAGAGTACTGTGAGGGGCAGCCTTTGCTGCTCGGCGGTGGCGTCTGCCAGCACGGCTCCGTTTCGCCGGAGCACTGCGCTGACCGGCAGAACGTGGGATCACGGAGGAGGATGCAGATGTCCCATTCGATGTACTGGACTGCGTGTCCTCCCCCTCCAGTTCCACCAGCCGCCGATATTGGGCAACAGTAGCATCCAGCCTCCCTTGCCGGGCCAGTAGAGCCTGCATACTCCTTGTTGGTTTTGATGTTTTAGTATGACCAACTATATGAAGAAAGAAAGACATAATCTGTAACCAATGCTCTTTAAGAATATGATTAACACAAAATGATTCAGCAGGAAGTTGTGTCACAGTACAACTAGCAACTAGCCAGCGCAGTACAAAACTATTCAGGCCAGTATCATGGGCGTCCGCAGGGAGGGGCAAGGGGGGGCGCTTGCCCCCCCCTGGATCGCAGGTCCATCCAGTGCTGGCCCAGTGACAAATTACAATATGGTAATTACAGCAGGCTGGGACCGACAGACAGATAGAGGCAGAGACAGGGACAGAGGAAGACAGAAGGAGAGAGAGAGAGGGAGGGAGCCAGAGGGTGACAGAGGGAGGGTGAGGGAGGGAGACAGAGAGAGAGAGACAGCGAGGTAGAGGGAGACACAGGGAGACAGAAAGAGGGAGACAGAGAGAGAGAGAGAGAGGGAAACAGAGAGAGGGAGGGAGACAGAGAGAGAGGGAGGGAGACAGAGAGAGAGGGAGGGAGAGAGACAGAGAGAGACAGAGAGAGAGAGAAAGAAAGATGTGTGTAATGTGTATGCCAGGTCTGGTGGTTCAGTGGACGAAGGCATCCGCTGCAGGGGCATGAGTTCAACCTCATGGTCATAGTTTTTTTTGTTGCTCTAGATCCACCCCCCTCCCCCACTGACCCTGCCCCCTTCGGTGCGGCCCTTGGCCACAAACCACACTGTCAATTTGGCCCCGAGAGAAAGTTTGTGAGGACCCATGCTCTATAACCACATCCTCCTGATTTAGATTGAATTGGTTTTTTCTGGCATTTTTTGTTTTTCCCTCTGTTTTAATGTAGTTGCCAGGTCGTCTGCTGTGGTGCCGCACAAGATTTTTCTCTTCCCCCATGGGGTTCTTTGTTTATTTAAGCTCTATATCATGTTAGATTTAAAAAAAAATTATTTAATACTTGTGCTCAATCATGTCAGGAGTAGGACTCAGGAGATGGTGATGATGTTGCACCCCCCCCCCTGGAAACATTTCATAGTATTTTCGTAGTTCATCCAGTGACCGTCTACTCTCTGTAGATACACATCATATGCTATCTAAGAGTCAGATAGTACCATGATCCAGCTTACCTGTACCCGCCACCACCACTGTCTGCTTCCTCACAGTCTGTTCTTGGGCCACTTGCGTCGCCTCCTCCCCAGAGGTGTCCTCGGAGTCGATCACCACCACCACATCCAAGCTGGCCCCGCCACCAGATGTTCCACCTACAAAGTAGATTTAAGAATGTTAGATTACACCACTCACTAGTATTTGGTCTAGGAATGAAGAAATGTGAAAACAACAGAAAAATTAATTGACTGTCTACTCCAGTCTAAAGTAAAAATGTCCCTCCTTCCAGGGAAGGCTGTTGTCTTGCTGCACTTTTTTGTCACAATTGATGAATGCTTGCTTAATTTTAACACACACCATTTTTCTCTGAACAGACAGAAGCTGGACTTCTAAGGACAAGAGCAACATCAACTTCAAACCAGGTGAAAACTCGGCTCGACCACAAGAAATGTGTTCCATTACTCATCAACTCAGCACCAAGCACTTTTCCATTTCAAGCTAACTTTATTTTAATATATGTGTTTACTTTTACTTTTAATAAAGCTTTTAAACTTGAATAGACTCTGTGGTTTTTGGTCCTCCAGACTAGATTGACTGAGCGAAAGGTTTTGCAATTTTTGCAAGGAGGAGTCTGTGCCGCTGACACTACCAGGTTTATACAGTGTGCCAAACACGCCACTCTGAAATATTATTACTCTGGTCTTTGGTGTCCATAGTTCGGTTTGTGGAGAATTGTCCCTGCAACAGTAGTATTATGGATTTTGCTCCTATCTAAACACTATTTCGAAAAAATTAAATTAGGAACGCTTGGACAACAATAGGTCCTCTATATTTAAATGAAAACTTACTGGGGCCAGCAAAGGAGCACTCGCCGCCCTGGCCTGCATCCTCCTCATTTGGAGCCACAGCATCCTCCTTTTCCGTCCGCTTGCCCCTGGGCGGACCTGACGTACAACATGAAAGAAAGAACAGAAAACATTGATGATTGCTGCTTGTCGATGTCCTTGTCAATCAAATCAAACATTTAGAAAGAACAAGAACCAACTATTTCAGCCAAAAAGAGGGCTACAAAGGAAGGACAGCACCTGAGCCTCTACTCTAGGGGCAGATTTACAAGCCCCGTGCAGCTCTTTTGCTCCGTTCTTGCGTCACTTTTGTGACGCAGCGCCACAACAAGAGAGGCGCCATGGTGTGGCGTATATTAACAACGTGACGCATATGGGAGATGCATCCCATTCTAAAGCCCTGCGCCATAAGGGAGCGTTCCAGCGCAAGGGAGGGCGTTCCTGCGCAGGAACGCATGCTAAAAGTGGCTATGGGGAATATATAAAATTTCAAGCAGTCATTTAGGACAATGATGCGTCACTGAAACCCTGCGCTTGCATGAAGCAGACGTACGGCTTGACGCAGCATTGCTGGAGCTGCGCCATCGTTGCAACGCAACTCCATCAATGAGCCGCCTTTACGGCACCGATGCGTAACGCTTCGGTGACGTTTTGGGAACATGGTGTGCCGCATTGTAAATACGGCGCACCATGGGTGGTGCTGGCGTGCCGCACACTTTTCAGGGATGCGCAGGTAATTGCTAATCTGACACTTAGGGGCATACTTACGAGTTCTGGGCTGCACACCTCCAGAGGTGCACCAGAACAAATGCGTAACGCAAAACTAACCTTGCGTCACGGCAGATGCGCCGCAATTACAATGCGGCAAACCCTGGCGCAAGGGTAGGCAGATGCGTGACGCATCTCGTGACGAAAGAGGGGCGCATCTCTAGAGTCGCGTCGCAGGCGCGATGCAACTCTAGCAATGCTCAGGGCTGCCCAATACTCAACATACCGCATCAGTCCTTACGCCTGCTTCAAGCAAATAGGCATAAAGAATTGACGTAGCAGCGTCGCGGAAGTGCCTGCGTTAAATCTTGTAGATTTCACGCAGGCACTTTTGCGAGGCGCACAGCTGCCTGACCGCCACCCCCCCCCCTGCGTGGGAACGCACCCATTGTGGCGCAGGCCCAGGCCTTAACGTGGCGCATCTCCCTAGATGCATCACGTTGTACATGACTCGCAGGGATGCGCCAGGTTTATGTCGCTGTGCGTCAGGTAAGGCAGTGTAAACGTGGCGCAAGGGGCTTGTAAATCTGCCCCTTTGTGTCTAGCATTACGCAGTTCTGTAAAGTACACTCATACATTACTCAGCCCAATTAAATTAATGAACACAAAATAGAAAACAAATAAGCAGTGGCACCGCCACAGAGAAGGAGAGCAGTGCACCTGAAATGCACAGAAGATTTTGAAATATTAATTTACCTCTCTTATCAATGTAATCGGCAGCATTATTGCTCTTTGTAAAAAAGTTAAAACAAACATTTGCAATATAACACACAGAGCAGGAGAAAAAACTGAGTAGTGAGTGATGAAAAAATTGCTACTAATACTCACCAAGCCCGGGGACCTCCACTCCCAGCAGGTCGAGCAGGTCGCGCTCCCGGTCCAGGATATCGGTCCAGCGGTGGGTCACCTGGTTGTAGGTGCGCTGGACCCCCGAGATGTCAAACAGGGCCCGGCACACCTGCTGCCACCGCTTCCGTCGCTCCTGGCGGTTGGTGTAGCCACCAGCGATCCTGCCGCCTGCCGCGATGGTCCTGGGGAGGCGGCGCTGTACATAGAAAACGAGTGCGCCCACCTCCTCAGGGCTGAAGATCTCCCTGGGCACCACCATTTCCGCCCTCAAACGGCCACACGGGAGCCGGGCACGGGCTGCGGGGCCCGTCTTGGGCAGCTTCACAGCTGGCTTCACCATGGTCTGGGCAGGTGTTAGCAACAAGGAGACAAAATGAAAAAGAATAAGACTAGGGAAGAAGAAAATAAAAGTTTAAAAAAGTAGTTGAAAAGTAAACAAAAGTAGCCTAAAAGAAAACACAAAAATATAGACCTAGAAAACTAGAGGGATAGAAAAAAAGTTAAATAGATCAAAAAAATATTAAAACAAGCAAAGGATGGCAGAGATATAGAGAGGATAGAAACACCATGCCCAGACACATAGGAATGAATGAAAAACAAGATGGCGGCCCGATCACGTGCGCGTAAGTAAGTTCGCACGCGATTTCTCTCGCGAACTCGTGCGAACTTGCATTCGCAATGCGCCTATTCCGCGAGATTACACATAGCGGGCGGAAACGGAAATTCGTCATGCAAACAAAATGGAGGTGCCCATACTCAACCTTGGGGTAACTCGCACTAGTTCGCGGCTTCCACGGTCGATTTCGCACGACGCCGCGCCTCGCGAATAGCGCGAAATCACCGAAATACGAGTTTTGCAAAAGCAAAACCAACGAGCAGGTGCAAAAGTTCGAGCTCATCATTTGTAACCATTTCCCTGTAGTGCTTCCTGAAGGGGCCCTCCAGAATCCGGTTGCCTACTTGCAACTATTGTGTGACCCTGCTCTGACAGTCACAGAATAGTTAGAAGTATGCCATTGCATCCTGTTAAAAAAAAGTTACATTGCAACAAAAAGGAAAGGGAGCAGACAAGCAGGTGCCAGCCTTCATTAATGTCAGTTGGGGCAGGGCAGGTGTTGTTGTTTGCAAAACTTAAAGCACTTAGCAGGTGTGTTTTGCTTTGCCACAATAATGTACACTCACTGGTCAACCAGAGGGTGCTGTGATGACACCGAGGGTGGCATGGGTGTGCCAGCCAGAGGGTGACATGGGTGAACCAGAGTGCCAGTGTTGACAGAGGATGGCAGTGCTTTGCTTTGCCCCAATAATGTACACTGGTGAACCAGAGGGTGCTGTGATGACACAGAGGGTGACATGGGTGAGCCAGAGGGTGGCATGGGTCAACAAAGAGAGTGCCAGTGGTGACAGAGGGTGGCAGTGATGAAGAAAGCCTTGCAAACAGGCTGGGCACGTAGAAACAACAAGTTCGCAAAACTAGCGACCCGACAAGTAAGTTCGCAATTTGCGAAATTGTACAAAACCCTCGCGAACTTGCAGAAACCCATGCAAACACACATCCCAAAAAAATCAGCAAAATCCGCGAGAATTCGCGGATTTTGCGGATTTTCGCAATCCGCAAATTCGCAAATCCGCAAATTCGCGGATTGCGAATCCGCAAAACCCGCCCATGCTTAGTGGCGTAGTAATTTGTCCAAATGCAAGCAAGGAGAATGGCTGAGTATCAAAATACAGCAATAACCGGTGTACGGCGAGCCCTCAGGACTGTAGGCACCGGTGCCTCTGCGCCTGCTGCACCATTTATAGCTATGCCACTCTGCCAAGGGGGGAGAAACCAGAGGAGAGCATTGGGGGTCACCGGAGTGAGGCTGGCTGATTGAGTGATCTTCGGGGACACTGAGGAGAGGGTACAGACAGTCAGAGCACACAGAGACACCAAACTGACACACCGTACAGGGTGGTTGCGAATACCAGAGAGAAAGAGTATTAGATGGTTTCCGGTGCACAGGGGCACCAACTCAGACCCGGAGGGCACAGAGTACAGAACCCCACTTCTTACCCCTTCATATTTCAGAGGTCGATAACGTCAGTTGAGTTAGGTAAAAAATAAATATCCATTTACGTTGATAGTGCCTTGAGACCACTCTGAACGTGCTTTTCATCCAGCCTGTTATATTAACCTTGGTGTGTGCACCAGAGTGTGGGCACTAGTGAAATGATGCGCTAGAAATGATGGCGCCAGATGTGGGGGGCACTCACCCATCAGGCTGCGCTGCCCATCGCCGTCCATTGTCTGGTCCTAGGGTCGAGGCCACTGACACCCATGCGTCCGGCTGAGAGTGTCAGGGCGTCACCGCAGAGGGCTGCAGACGTCTCGGGCCAACATCCTGGCACTCCGGGCAAGCAGACAGACAGACTCGACAGAGGGGCACACACGCAGGTCTCTCTTGCGCAGGGCTGTTTCTCTTCCACAAGAGGTCTCTTCCCCTCTCTCGCGCGCAGCGCTGTCTCTCTCGCAGTGTTTCCTGTTCCACGTTCTGCTGGGTTTACTCTTGGGCAGCGCTCCCGTCTCTCGCTGGAAGAGCTGTTTCTCTCATATAGTGCTGAGAAGCCTCTTCTGCAGTAGCGCCTCTCGCCTGCACCGCGCTCTCGTGCAGTGCTCGGGAGGCCAAGCCCCCCAGGGAGCGCTGTTTCTCTAACAGTGCAGTCTTGTTGTGCAGCGCTTTGCTCTCTCACTTTTTTTTTGCAGCGCTGTTTATTCTTCCCCCAGCACTCTCACCCTCTGCGGGGCTGTTTGCATTGCTGAGATGCTTCCCGTGCTCTCCCTCTGCGATGTCACCTTTACTTTCCCCAGGGCACTCTCACTGCCTGTCCCATGCAATGCTTGGATCTCTCATTCAGGAGTGAATATGTCACTCACTCGGTGCTGGATGACTTTTTTTTCACGAACAGTCCTGGGGTCTCTTAAAATGTGATACTGTCTCCGATACAGGGCTGTTTCTTTCAGTGTTGTGAACTCTCTCAAGTAGTGTTGGAGTCTCTCATGAAATTCGGAGGTCAGCCCCCTTTCTACTGCAGTGTAGAATTTATCTCCCACAGGTGCTGCGGTCTCTCCGCCGAGGTGAGTAACAGGGGGGTGGGGGGGCAGAAAAGCAAGCACAACGAGGAACAGGGGGGTGGGGGGCAGAAAAGTGATCAGAGCGAGGGAACAGGGGGTGGGGGGCAAAAAAACGAGCACAACGAGAAACAGGGGGTGGGGGTCAGAAAAGCGAGCAAAAAGAGGAACAGGGGGAGCAGAAAAGCAAGCACTCACCAGCTAGGGCGGAGGACTCGGCAGCTTCTCCACTTCTTCCGGAGGCGGTCGGGCAGAAATGGCTTCAGCAAAGTGCCGACATTTTCGGATTCAGGGGCGTGTTTTTCATTCTCTCCTCTTCCCATTGGCTGGAAGGTAAAATTCCAGCCAATGGGAAGAGGAGAGAAAGAAAACAGAAAGAAAGTTAAAAACACACCCCCGAATCCCAAAAAAGATGGGGCTTGAACTGAGTGACGCCGCTCTCCTCCAATGGCTGGCCTCCGTTTAGGAAGCCAGCCAATGGAGAAGAGGGGCGGGTTCATGCCCCCAAACTGTAAACATAAGATCTCTCCCTGCGACTGCGCAAGCGCAGCCTACGCAGGTCTCGATCTAAAAAGGGGTAAGGCCTCCCCCACTGCTCTCTTTCCCCCTTGGGGCCCCTTTGTTCACATCCAGGTTGACATTATTCAGTTACTTAAATGTGCAAAATAATTCTATGTTCTTGACAAGGAATGCATGTTTTCAGGATGGGTGGCGGTGTTCCACTGAACCAGTGAAGATTCTGTCATTGTTGCTAACCAATTGCTTTGAGATTTTGTCCATAGGTTTGTAAATTAGTAGTGATTAAGGAACGCATTTCATGTCAGCAGTAGTGCATGAAGTTTGTAAGGCACTAGAAAATGGCCATTACTTCTATTTTGTCTATCACTCTGAGTCAGCGGTTAAGTGGAAAGGAATAAAGGGACAATGAAGAATAAGATATGTAAGAAGACGCAATTAAAATCAGAGCAAGAAATTTTAAATGCTATGACTCACCTTCCAAATGATAAAACTCCGGGCCTGATGGATTCTCTGTACGCTTGTTTTAAACATTTTAAACCACTGCTGATTTAGAAGCTACTGCTTCTTATTACCCATTTTTTAACTATGGGAAAAACATTAGGTTTTTTTACTCAAGCCAGCAGGACACACCCTCGACCCCCTCTTCACAACAGGAAA
Source organism: Lissotriton helveticus (assembly GCF_964261635.1). Classification (NCBI taxonomy): domain Eukaryota; kingdom Metazoa; phylum Chordata; class Amphibia; order Caudata; family Salamandridae; genus Lissotriton; species Lissotriton helveticus. The sequence continues at coordinate 292,894,978 of NC_136070.1, forward strand.
CTCCATCACCTTCAGCCATACCACCGAACTCCCATGGACTAACAATTGATGTGTCCACTTCACCTCCAGAACACCCACCATCCACAGACACCAGCACCTGCTCCTACGAAAAAACTGGACCAGAATCACCGAAGACCAGCTAACCTCATCACTCAGTAACTCCACCCCAACCATTGCAGAAAAAAGATTACCCCAACACCGCAGCCCATACCCTGCACAGATGACTCTCCAACAGCGCCAACACCATCACCCCCTCAAGAAAAAGAACAACACCCATGCCAAGAAAGCTAGATGGTTTACCACCGAACTTCGAGAGTCCATACGCAGTAGCCGCTGCCTAGAAAAGGACTAGAGAAACACCAAATCCACAGAAGCCCACAACAACTTCAGAGCCGCCACCAACGCCCACCACCAACTCATCAGAGAAACGAGAAAAAAGTGATTGAAGACACAATCTCCACTCATGCACACAACAGCAAAGAACTCTTCAACATCATCAAGGAGTTTGCCCAACCCATCAGCGAGCCCACCAACATCCCTCCCTCACAAGACCTCTGTGAAAAACTCAGCACCTTTTTCCACCAAAAAATCAAGAGCATCAATGACAACTTTGACAAAGGCAACCAACACACTGAACCCTTACCAATCACCTCCGACACCCAGAAGCCAACGATTGACAACTGGACAGCCCTCACCACCAAAAACACTCTGAAGGCGATGAAGTCAATCTACTGCGGGGCCCCCATGGACCCCTACCCCACCACATTTTTTCAACAGAGCCACTGACACCATCACACCCATGCTCTGCCACACCATCAACCGTTCCATGGCAACCGCCTCGTTCCCCAATGACTGGAAACACGCAGAGATCAACCTCCTCCTGAAGAAACTCTTGGCAGACCCCACTGGCCTCAAAAACTACAGACCCATCTACCTGCTCCCATTCCCAGCGAAAGTCATCAAGAAAGGCATCAACAGCCAACTCGCCACATTCATCAAAGAGCACAACATCCTCGACTCCTCCCAATATGGCATCAGAAAAAAACACAGTGTGGAAACCACCCTCCTCGCCGCAACAGACGACATCCACACCCTACTGGGCAAAGGAGACACAGCGGCCCTCATCCTCCTTGGCCTCTCTGTGGCATTCGGCACAGTCTCTCACAGCACCCTAATACGCAGACTCCACGATGCACGGATCCAAGACAAGGCCCTCGATTGGATCCTCTCTTTCCTCTCTGGCAGAACGCAGCGGGTCAGACTCCCCTCTTTCCTCTGGGACCCTACACCTACCACCTGCGGAGTCCCCCAGGGGTCCTCTCTCAGCCCTCCGCTCTTCAACATCTACATGGCTCCGCTCGCCCCTATCGTCAGAACCTACAGACTCAACATTGTGTCATACGCACACAACACCCAACTCATCCTCTCCCTCTCCAACGAACCCAACACTGCCAGACACAACTTTCGAGAAGGGATGGAAGCCATCGCCGAATGGATGAAAAACAGCTGCCTACAACTAAACACTAACAAAATGGAAGTACTCATCATGGGCCCAAACCCCGATGCCTGGAACGACAACTAGTGGCCCCCGCCCTCGGCAGCCCGCCCACCCCCATGGACCAAGCATGCAACTTGGGAATAATCCTGGACTCAGAGTTCAAAATGGCCACCAGATCAACTCTGGCTCGTCCTCCTGCTTCCACACCCTCTGCCTCCCACATAAGACCTTCAAATGGATCCCCCCTTGAACACAGAAAGAACGTCACTCATGCCCTGGTCACCAGCACACTCGACTATGGCATCACACTCTACACCGGAATAAACAAAAACCTCATCCGCAAGCTACAAAACATCCAAAACACCGCCGCAAGACTGGTCCACAACCTGCCAAGACACTGCCACGTCTCCCAACACCTGCGCACACTCCACTGTCTCCATCATCGAAGCTAGTCACCTTCAAGATGCTAACCCAAGGTCACAGGGCCCTCCACGACACTGGACCAGCATACCTGAACAGCCAACAAAAATTCCACGCACCCCAAAGGACCCTGTGATCTGCTCAGCTCTCCTATACAATGGTCCCCCGTGCCAGAAAGACCAGATCGGGAGGCCGCTCCTTCTCCTTCCTTGTGGCCAGAGCCTGGAACGACCTTCCGTTCCACCTCAGACAGACAACATCGCTCCCCATCTTCGCAAGAAACCTCAAAACCTGGCTGTTCGACAGACCCCTCCTTGATGGGCTGGAATCTGCGACAGCCCCAGCCTCTTCAGACCCTTACGGGTGAGTAGTCACGCTTACTAAACACCTGATTGATTGATTGATTGATTGATCGATTGATTGATTGATTGAAGCCATGCGTTATTTGATCCCTAAGAAAGGAAAAGATCCCTCCCAGTGCAGTAATTACAGACCTAGCTCATAGATCAAGATGGACTGTAAGATTTTTGCTAAACTATTGGCACTCTGTATTAACCAATTTGTCTCTGACTTAGTTCATATACATCAATTGGGGTTTGTAAAAGGTCACTCCATCATGGACAACTCTAGAACCTTCCTTACCATAATTCACCTAGCTTCCAAGCTGAACTCCATTGTGGTAGCCATAACATTAGATGCAGAAAAAGCATTTGATTGTGTGAACTGGGAGTTTATTTTCTGAGCATTGAAATGGTATGGTTTTAGTCCTCATATCCTTCAATATATTAAGTTATTATACTCAGATCCCATGACCTATATTTGGGTCAATGGTCAGCAGTCCAATTATTTCCCGCTCCATAGGGGGACGAGGCAAGGCTGTCCTTTATCCCCATTATTGTTTATCTTTCTCTAGAACCTTTTGACATTCTTCACAATTCACTAGTTTTCAATTTAAAGATATAGACATTAAGTTTACTGCTTATGCAGATGATATTTTGTATATCTCACTAACCCAAACACATCCACTCAGGAATTTTTCTCATTATTACAGGAATACTCCATAGTTTCTGGATATAAACTTAATATAGATAAATCAGAAGTTCTCCCCTAAATAAATACTGCCTTCCAGATATGTTTAATGACACAGGGTTTACATTGAACTCCAAAAATATAAAATGCTTAGGTATCTTATAAACAAACAACATTAAAGAAACTATTAAACTTAATTTGAATGAAATTATTATAAGAATATCAGCTTTAATAGAGGGCTGGTCCCGTTATTTTTGTCCTGATGGGGTAGATTGGCAACTACTAAAATGTTGTTACTTCCGATAGTACATTTTTACCTCTCCATGTTGACTGTATCCCTTCCACTTTCTTTTTTTAACAATGTTAATCGTTCCCTCATTAAATGTTTATGGAAAAATCGCAAGCCTAGAATCTCATTAGTATGTTTGAAACAGTCAAAGGAAAATGGAGGGGTCAACTTTCCACATCTCAGACGATGCCATTCTGTCTTTACGTTAAAACAAATGTGGTCTTCAAAACACACCTTTTTCTTTGAATAAAGCAGTTCTTCTCTCCCAAACCCCTAAATCCTTTTTTCATCAATACTTACCCACTCCATAGCTGTTGCTAAACCTCTAATTGTTTACTCTAACTCCCGCATGGATTCCATTCTGCAAACTCCCATTTGGTACAATAAACCCTTAAAACTGAATAACAGAGTCCACTTTTGGTGAGAGTGGATTAACAAAAGTATTATTACAATTGGCCACATTCTCAATGACGGCTCTCTTATGGATTTTTTTGGGAGTCAGGAAAAGTATGGCATATCTTCTTTTCATGCTACACATTACCATAATCTTAAATTGCTTCTTCTCCCTCTTCTCTCTCAGGCTTCTCTCCCTGTTCCAGTATGTCAACCACCTCCTCTTAATCTAGACTTTTTCTCTCACATGAAAGCCTCTGGTTTGTACAGGATCTTGCCTAGCCCCCCCGACTTGAGAACTAAATCTAAGGTCGAGCTCTTATGGGAAGCAGACCTTAACGAAGAGTTATCTCTCCAGACATGGGAATCCACACTTCATCTCGCTCAGAAAGCACAACACAAACAGTATATTATTTTTACAATAGGCTTTTCCTCCCCCCTGCAGATCTTCACAGATTAAAGTTGATTGATACTGCAAATTGTTGGTCTTGCTGACACAACAAGAGTGATCTCTTACATATGTTTTTCCGTTGCCCTCCTGTGATGCAGGTTTGGATGATCATATGGAAGAAGTTGAATGATATTTAGTCCACAACATATCCATTTGACATTTCACACATATACTTAGGAGGTTCCTCCTTTATATGGCTTTCCCAGGGTACAAATGGAAAATTTTTAGACGTGTTCATAGCATTAGCCCTACAGATTATCACAACGAATTGGAAAGATTTCACAAAAAGTTCTGTCATTGGTTGGTGGAATTTATTACGGCATCATCTATTCCTTTATTAATTAGAAAGGATCTACTTTGGTCACCACTTACGTCTTTCTTATCCAGACAATCTGCTCAATCCATATCTATCTCTACCAATTATGAACCACCATAAATGTTATAAACTTTAGCAAGTTACTCCTGTTGTTTTTTAATGAATGTTGCCGTTGCTTATCATATGCTCTTCTTTCTTTCTTTCTCTTCCTGACTTTCTTTTACGCTTTTTCCCCTTCTCCCTTTATCTTTCTGTTTCTTCCTATAAAATTTCAAATGCCTGAACTAAAATGTAGGCAACCGGAGAGGCGTCAGTACCTCACGGTAGATAAGTCTAACTTAAAACACGCGCTAAGGGAATATAAAAACAAGTTAAGGAAAGTGAGAGCTAACTACTATTACGAGTAGATCACTGTAGCTCCTAACAAAGTGAGGAAAATATTTGAAATTTTTAAAGAATTTACTGATCCATCTCTCTTTAAACGAGAGATCGAACCTTCACAGACATTATGTGACAATCTGTTAGAATACTTCGACAGCAAAATCAAAATAATTTGGAAAGGGATTGACAAACCTACCACAGTCAGTCAAACACCCTATCGCACACTCCCTCAGCCACGCTCAACCTAGATTGCCTCTCTTTTCAGATCTCTCCCATCAGACCCATCCCCTGCAACACTTACTAGGTAGGATCCCAGCTCTCGCAAGGTCTTCAAAACACAGTACAGGGCTATAAAATTAGGGTCGCCTGTGGACCCTATGCCACCAAAGCAATGGCTAATACAGAAAGACGAGCTTGCAGCCCCCCTCCGACAACTTTGCAATCACTCCCTTGAAACTAAGAAGGTACCTGATTGCTGGAAGAAAGCCATAGTTAAGCAATTGCTAAAAAAGCCCTATCTGACACCTCTGACCTAGCAAATTTTAGACCGATTTCCCTTTTCCCTTTTCCAGTAAAATTTCTAGAACACCATATAAGTGCATTACTGTAACAATATCTAAAGGATGCCGCATGTCTTGACGAAGAGCAATTTGGTTTCCATCCCAGCCATGGAACGGAGACTGCCCTGATATGTGCCACCAATGAATTGAGGAGGACTATGGTACTTGTTCTTTTTCAGTGGCATTTGATACGGTGGACCACCACACCCTTCTGTCCAGACTTATGGCAGTGGGAGTGTGGGGGGGGGGTGATGTTAACATGCTAGAATCCTATCTGTCAGGAATCTGCCAGGCCGTATCTCACCCTCCCTTTCTGTCCAAATTCAGAAAGACAACGAACAGTGTTCCTCAGAGCTTCTCTCTGAGCCCAATTTGTTTAACTTCTATATCAAAGCCCTCATCTCACTTACAAAGACTCACAACATCAAGCTAATTAACTACGCCGATGGCACTCATTTATTTCTGTCATCGAATAATAATCAGGAGGATACCACTGGTAACTTCCAAACGTGCAATCTTAACATTTTTAATTGGATGAATGCAAAGTCACTTAAAATAAATGTGAAAATAAAACTGAACTCCTCTGTTGCCCATTGGGCAACTCTGCAGCTGTACGAAATCTAGGTGTGATAATTGACCACGGTCTGTCCCTGGACAAGCAAGTGAATGGACTCACCAGAACCTGTTTTGCACTAATCCGGGCCCTCAGGAAGCTATATCCACTGCCGGACCTACCAGCTTGTAACCCCCTGAGTACCCCGGGGTTGAGTGGTGTGCAGCCTTCTGGCCTTGTTTTTCGTACAAACTTACAAAGACGTAGAATACGGAGATTAAGCAGGGTTTAATCAAACAAGTGAGTACATGAAATACCGCAAAGCTGTTGGTACAGAGCGGGCGGGGGAGAAGCTGATAATATGGGCGTCCAACCGTCCTCTGCACGACTGCCGGTCCCGACAGCCACCCAACAGAGGACACCGTGCTAAGCAGTGGCCGGCAATGCCACTCGAACAGGGTTTGTGATGGTAAGGACAGATTAATCCCTAGTTCGTCCTCTGCAGCGATGCCGGTCCCGACATCATCCAACAGAGGGCAAATGGAAAGGTTTCCAGGAAATCAAAGAGGTTTAGCCAACGCGTTCGATAACCCTCGAACGGGGTTTGTTGTTCTTAATACTCTTGGGACGAGTTCATAGTCACTCGATACCCTCGAGCGGGGACTGCGGTTTGCTTGGCGGTTTCGCTCTTTCTGTCCGCTCGAACCCTCGAGCGGGGACAGGGAGCCACCGCGCTTCAATGCGCTGGTTCTGTTGCTCGATACCCTCGAGCGGGGACGGGGGGGGGCTGAGGAGCTTAAATGCGCGAAGTCCATGCTCGAACCCTCGAGCGGGGACAGGGGGCTGAGGCGCTTCAATGCGCGAAGTCAGTGCTCGAACCCTCGAGCGGGGACAGGGGGCTGAGGCGCTTCAATGCGCGAAGTTAGTGCTCGAACCCTCGAGCGGGGACAGGGGGCTGTGGCGCTTCAATGCGCGAAGTCAGTGCTCGAACCCTCGAGCGGGGACAGGGGGCTGAGGCGCTTCAATGCGCGAAGTCAGTGCTCGAACCCTCGAGCGGGGACAGGGGGCTGAGGCGCTTCAATGCGCAAGGAACAAGAGTCGAGTGAACGTCTCTCCAGAGGTACGGCTCACCTGGTAGTGGCACAGATTCCGACTGTGGTCCCGAAAATATCCGACGGCTGTCTCTGCATCCCGGTCCATTTTATGCCGGCACTTCCTCGTGCATGCCTCGCGCATGCGCCGCGCACAGCATGATGGGTAACGTAGTTCCCGCCGGGGTTTGTATGGGGGTTGTAGTCTGGAGATCGAAGAGGCAGCTTTGTCTGTCCGTTTGCCACAGCGTTGTGTCCTAACAGTACATCCCCCTTCCACCAACCGCCCCTAAACCGGGCCGGGTTTGTCCGGATGTTTACGATGGAATGCGGACACCAAACGTGGTGCGCATAAACCTGACACCGGCTCCCACGATTGATCCTCAGGCCCATATCCTTTCCACGCCACCAGGTACCAGAGTTTGCCCCTGCTCCATTTGGAATCCCTGATGCCCTCGACCTCATACTCCATGTCAGCACCCACCACGTCCGGAGATGGAACAGGCCGCCTGGCCGCGTTGGCAGGCTTGAAAAGAGACACGTGAAACACCGGATGGATCCGCATATTGACCGGTAGTTCCACCCGCATTGTTACAGGGCTGATGCATTTCTTGATTCTGTAAGGTCCAATGAATCGTAGATGGAACACGCTGTGCTTGCGGAATCTCAGGTTTCTTGAGGAGACCCATACATAATCACCCTGTCTGTATAGCGGACCCGGCCGCCGTCTCCTGTCGGCATACGCCTTGTATGTCTCCTTGGCTTCCAACAAACAACGTCTGGTCCTCCGAATCGTTTCCTTGATATGAGCCACCCTCTTGTTGGTTTCAGGCACACCGGAGTTGGCCACAGGATGGGACAACGGGAGGAACCTGGGATGATGACCATAGGAGCAGTAGAAAGTTGACACCTTTGTGGAGCTGTGAGTGGCATTATTGTATGCGATTTCAGCAAGCCATAGTAGATCCACCCGCTCCTCCTTGCCCTGGTCGACAAAACATCTGAGATACTGCTTCAGAGTTTGGTTGAGGCGTTCTGTTTGGCCGTCTGTCTGGGGGTGATAGCTGGTGGATAAGGCCGTTGTCACGTGAAGAGCCGAACACCAGGACTTCCAGAACCGGGCAGTGAACTGGGATCCACGGTCCGACACGATCACACTGGGTAGGCCGTGGACGCGCACCACCTCCTTCAGGAGGATGACTGCCAGTTGACCCGCTGTAGGTACCCCTTTGCAGGCGACGAAACGACCCATCTTGGTGAGGTAATCCACCACGACTAGGATGGCTGTACACCCTTGGTCCTTTGGCATGCCTACTATGAAGTCCAAGGAAATGCGTTCCCATGGCTGTACCGGGGTTGGTAGAGGTCTCAAGAGTCCCTGGGGTTGCCGGTGATCCGATTTCATGGTTGTGCACACTGAGCAAGTTGTGACCCATCCACGAACATCAGCTCTAACCGAGGGCCACCAAAACTGACGCAACACGTAGTCCAGCGTCTTTTCCAGCCCGAAATGTCCAGCGCTAGGTGACTCGTGACACCAGACGAAGACTTGTTTCCTCAGACTTGATGTGGAAATCAGGATGCAACCGCCCTTTACTGGTATCCCGTTCTTAACCCTCCATTCCTCATGTCTCTGGAGCCATGACTTCCACTCGAAGGTGGAGATCCCTCTTTGGATACCACTGAGGAAAGCCCCCGGCTGGATCGCTCCTACCACTACTTCTGGAGAGATGATAGGCCTGATGGTTGTCGAGGGTCGCTCCATACCGCTGGACTGTCTAGATAAAGCATCAGCTTTCTTGTTGTCTACCCCCGGCCTGTACTTGATGGTGAAGTGGAAATCAGAAAAGAACTGCATCCACCTCAGCTGGCGCGGCGACAGTTGTCTGGCCGCGGTCATGAACTGGAGGTTCCGGTGGTCTGTGAACACCATGACCACGTGTCTGACCCCCATCAGCAGGTGCCTCCATTCCGTGAAGGCCTCCTTGATGGTCAACAGTTCCTTCTCGGCTACATGGTAATTCATCTCGGCGGAGTTAAGCTTCCTGGACATGAAAGCCACCGGATGTAGCACTCCTGTCCCGTTCCTCTGCGAGAGGATGGCCCCTACCACCAGATCAGAGGCGTCCGCTTCTACGATGTACTGTAGTTCAGGGTCAGGATGGGCCAACACCGGAGCAGAGATGAAGGCTTCTTTCAATGCCTCAAACGCTCCCTGTGCGCCTGCGTCCCACAGAAAGGTAGTCGATTTCCTCAGTAACTGAGTGATGGGAGTCACCATACCAGAAAACCCCTCGATGAAACTCCTGTAAAAGTTGGCAAAGCCAAGGAAGCTCTGCACCTCTTTAACATTCCTAGGGGACGGCCAGGCTACAACAGCCTTCACTTTCCTTTCGGCCATCGTCTGGCCATTGGGGCTTAACATCACCCCCAAGAACTCCACTGTGGTGACGTGGAAATCGCATTTGCTGAGCTTACAGTATAGGGAGTTTTCCGTGAGTATCTGCAGGACTGTTGACACGTGTTTCACATGTTCTTCCATGTTCTCTGAATACACCAGAATGTCGTCTATGTAGACGACAACGTAGACGTCCAGTATGTCTCTTAGCACGTCGTTCAGGAAGAACTGAAACGCCGCAGGGGCATTACAAAGCCCAAAGGGCATCACTTTGTATTTAAAGAGACCGTATCTCGTCTTGAAAGCAGCCTTCCATTCGTCGCCTCCACGCATACGAACGAGGTGGTAAGCCCCTTTCAAATCCAACTTGGTGTATACTTTTGCGCCCTTGACTTGCTCCAGGAGGACGTTAATGAGTGGCAGGGGGTAGCTGTTCTTCACTGTAATGGCGTTCAAAGCCCTAAAATCCACGCAAGCGCGCAATTCTCCGTTGGCTTTTGGGATAAAGAAAAGAGGGGAGGCCGCGGGGGACTTGGAAGGCCTTATGAACCCCAACCTAAGCATGTTATCCAAATAGGAGCGGAGGTGGATGTTCTCGGGCTCTGATAGCGCATACAATCTCCCGCTAGGGATGTTAGCCCCAGGAACTAAATCGATTTGACAGTCATAGTCCCTGTGCGGAGGAAGCGTCTCCGCTTGCATATCATCAAAAACGTCCTGGTATGTCAGATATGCTCTGGGGAGTGTTGTTTCTTTTTCGGCTGCCGTGGCCACCTCGTACCCCTGTGCTTTCTCCGGTACTGGGCACCCTGATGGCCTGCAGAACCGGGAACAGAACGGGGAATCCATCCGTATGTTGAGTGTTTCCCAGTCGATGGAAGGGTTGTGTTTCCTCAGCCATGGTAACCCTAAGATGACTCCATACTGCGGGGCTCGAATGATATTGAAGTCCATGTCTTCCAGGTGTTGCGGTCCATAGCATGTCTCCAGATTCCCCGTGTGGTGACTGATGGGCCCAGAAACCAACCGGCGCCCGTCCACCGCATAAACATCCTCGGGTATCGAACAGGGTAGAAGCGGGACCCCTATTCTTTTGGCCTCCTTCTCATCCATGAACAACCCCGTGGCCCCAGAATCCACAATTGCTGAGACAGAGACCCACTCCTCCTGCACCTTGACACGCAGCGAAATGAATAAGTGTCTGGAACTAGTTAAGTCGCGCCGCTGTATGGAAGGGATGTATCCATGACTCCAGGAATCCCCTTCTTTGTTCCGGGAGCCCGTTAGTTTTCCGCCTTCTTTTCCACCGTCGCGGTGGACAGTTGGTTGGGGCGTGCTTGTCCTGTTCTTGGTTTCACTGGACACTCACGGACGTAGTGCCCCTTCTTTCCACAGTACAAACAAAGGCCCTGTTTCCTGCGAGATTCTTTCTTGGTCGCAGTTAGGCTGGCTCTGACCGCCCCGATATCCATGGGTTCATTCCGTGGAGCAGGAAGCGAGTCGGTGGAACCAGGGTGGCCCGAAGCGGAGGGGGGCTTGTCCTTCCTTGTCCCAACACCACGGCGTTCGCTTAGTCGATGTTCAAGGCGCAGTGCAAGACTGATCAGGTCTTCGCCATGTGCGGGTTGGGGGTCAATCTGCGCGATCACGTCCTTCAGCTCCTCGCTCAGACCCTGGTGGAATAGTGCTGTTTGTTTGGCCGGTGGCCATTTGGTTTCCGCTATAAGACGCCTAAACGCGTTCAGATATTGGACGAGGCCCATGGACCCCCGTTTCAGCTGTAGTAATTCACGGTCCGCTGTATAGGAATCAGCTCGTCTGTCGAATACTTTGACAAACTCCTCCTGAAATGCTTCCCAATCGTACAGCAGTGGGTCGTCCCTGCTCACCAAAGGCACAGCCCATTGAGCCGCGTTTCCTGCTAAGTATGAAATCATGAAAGCAACCCGTGCCTGATTAGTCGGAAAGGACTTGGGTTTACATGAAAAATGCAGCGCCACCTGCGTTATGAACACCTGAACCGTAGACGGGTCACCGCTGTATCTTTCTGGTGTGGCCAATGGTATAGCGACCGGCATTTCCAACACTACCGCAGCTTGTGGACCTGCGCCATGAGTCCCTGCATTGAACGGATTTCGCTGTACATGGTCCATTCTTGCCTTTAGGTCAGCGGTTTCCTGACGGGTTGCGGCTAGCTCTGTCTGTACGTCGAGTAGGGCGTCCAACACGTCATCCATGGCTGCCATGAGTCCTTCCTCAACCAGGAGGTGGATTAAGGTAATATAGGTCGGATATTATGTAACCCCCTGAGTACCCCGGGGTTGAGTGGTGTGCAGCCTTCTGGCCTTGCTTTTCGTACAAACTTACAAAGACGTAGAATGCGGAGATTAACCAGAGTTTAATCAAACAAGTGAGTACATGAAATACCGCAAAGCTGTTGGTACAGTGCGGGCGGGGAGAAGCTGATAATATGGGCGTCCAACCGTCCTCTGCACGACTGCCGGTCCCGACAGCCACCCAACAGAGGACACCATGCTAAGAAGTGGCCGGCAATGCCACTCGAACAGGGTTTGTGATGGTAAGGACAGATTAATCCCTAGTTCGTCCTCTGCAGCGATGCCGGTCCCGACATCATCCAACAGAGGGCAAATGGAAAGGTTTCCAGGAAATCAAAGGGGTTTAGCCCACGCGTTCGATAACCCTCGAACGGGGATTTGTTGTTCTTAATACTCTTGGGACGAGTTCATAGTCACTCGATACCCTCGAGCGGGGACTGCGGTTTGCTTGGCGGTTTCGCTCTTTCTGTCCGCTCGAACCCTCGAGCGGGGACAGGGAGCCGCCGCGCTTTAATGTGCTGGTTTCTGTTGCTCGATACCCTCGAGCGGAGACGGGGGGGGGCTGAGGCGCTTCAATGCGCGAAGTCAGTGCTCGAACCCTCGAGCGGGGACAGGGGGCTGTGGCGCTTCAATGCGCGAAGTCAGTGCCCGAACCCTCGAGCGGGGACAGGGGGCTGTGGCGCTTCAATGCGCGAAGTCAGTGCTCGAACCCTCGAGCGGGGACAGGGGGCTGAGGCGCTTCTCAGCGCAAGGAACAAGAGTCGAGTGAACGTCTCTCCAGAGGTACGGCTCACCTGGTAGTGGCACAGATTCCGACTGTGGTCCCGAAAATATCCGACGGCTGTCTCTGCATCCCGGTCCGTTTTATGCCGGCACTTCCTCGTGCATGCCTCGCGCATGCGCCGCGCACAGCATGATGGGTAACGTAGTTCCCGCCGGGGTTTGTATGGGGGTTGTAGTCTGGAGATCGAAGAGGCAGCTTTGTCTGTCCGTTTGCCACAGCGTTGTGTCCTAACAGAGCTAGATCACTGATTTCCAGAGGGGTAATATTAAGTAGGTTGGACTATTGCAATGCCCTCCTGCTAGGAGCCCCTAACTACCTGTTAAAAAAGCTAGAACGCATTCCAGACAATCACAGCCAAGTTAACACTGAAAAAGCCTCGGTAGTCATCTGCTACAGAGGCTTTGAAGAAGCTCTACTGGTTGCAAGCAGAGAATAATCTTTAAATCTCTCTGCACTGTCCATAAGGCACTACAAAAAAAAAAACCAATACCCCACCAAAATAAATAAAAAAATACACCCCAGGTAGAAACCTACGATCCATTACAGGCAAATATGTCCAAGAATTGAGATTGAAAAAAGTCAGACAAGAAGGACGTACCTTTACTGTCAACGCAGCTCGCATTTGGAACAAACTACCATCTTCTTTACAATCTCATTCTGATTTACGTAAATTCAGGAAAGCACTGAAAACGTGGTTACTTCTGCATTAGCGACTCGTTACTCAGGCTTTCGATTTTCTGTCTCCTTACATAGTGGTTCTTGAGCCAGGATACCATTTTACTCACAGTGCCCTTTATAAATAATGTTTACATTACATCTTTACATTACATTTGCTTTGATAAATGTTTATATATTTCAATTCAGGCTATATACTTTTAATGCATCAGTTTATGCAAAGTTATCCCTTGCTGATTTTTTTTTTAGATAATGCTCACTTTTGGCTATTAGCATTATTGACTGTTTTTATTTCATTTGTTCATTTAGTTTGCATTTAGTTTGCTTGAATTGAAGTTCTTGTTTACTTTGTCATATTGTTGTACCTACACAATTTTAATAAAGCATTCTAAACTACAAAAAAAAGGCTGAATGCTTTGCCACCCAGCCTATTATCTTTGAACACGATCACTTTCCGGAAGAGTAAACTAAGCCTGTATGAGATAGTCATTGGCTGACCCACTATGCTCTCCTCCATCCCCCTTGTGTCTTTTCCAGAGCTACAACTGCAGTTAAATGATGATGCTGTATTACAATATTGCAGAAAGCTCATAAAATGCCTCTATAGTTTCCTTTCACAAGTGCAAGATACTTTACCTGAGTGTTTAACTGAGACCTGCCATTCCCTCTAACCAGCAACTAGGTATATGTCCGCATATCTCGGGGGAAGACATCTCTACAGCCCTGCTGGTGTTGACCATATTAGAGCGTGCTCATCACGAACATTGCTGGTAAATGTAGAGGCATGGTGACTTGGATCCACTATTTCTATTGCGAACAAGTCAGTCCTCCTAAAAACAACATTAGTCCTACTGCTGCTCTGAGGCATGGGACAGTCACTAGAGTATCCATTCATACTTGTTCTACAGAAGCCCTTTTACCTGCTGTAGCTTGAAGTCTTTATGCACACCTCCTCCGCCTACTCCTCATCACATAATGACATCTCGAGTGCTTCTCGTTGATACTGCCTTCAACCATGGTAGGTAGCCTCCTCATTCTGGACACTGGATCCCTCTGTGAGTCTGGCCCGCAATCTTTCTCACTGGCTTAAGCATCTGGCTGGAGGTGAGGCACATCCTTTCGGCAGACATGGGAGCTTTTCCACAATTGAACTGTTCTGAAACTTCCCTGATGTGAAATGAAACTGTCTCTGCATCTACAAGGGTAGCACCTACGTTATAATGCTTGACATGTACAAACAGACCATAATATCTTCCTCCTGTTAGGCTTGCACACACATGCCTGTCTATGTGGAAATTAATATTCCTTTGATAAGAGTGCCAAGCAGTTTCAATGACACTAAACTACAGCTTGTTGATCTCAGACATAAACTGCCAGTATGTGCTGGCATCTTACCTTCTTCTTTCAGAGGTCTTGAAACGTTCAACAATCCCTTCAAATGGAACATGTCAGACCCGATTCATCTTGCAATGGCTGAGCAAGGATTTATTTGCAAGCACTGGGAAACAAACTACGGATTATAAGGAACAGTGTCAAGTGAAACCTTCTTCACTTAACTCTCAGGATAGTATGGTCCAAACAGACCAGGGCTCTGTTGGGGGGGGGACTGCAGATTAGCTTACAAATCAAAATGTGAGCAGCACCAGCCAAATACCCTTTTTTATTAAAACAGATACCACTAACCAACACAAAGGAAAAGCACGACATTCACAAACAACTGCAAATTTCACCTTACCAACTTGAGATTCAAATGAATTCACTGTAATGTTACATATCAGGTATATCACGCAGCATGCTACTTACGTGGAATGGCGCATATATGTCTCCGTTGCTTGGCTGAGGGAGTGGACTTTCTTCACATGCTATGGCGTTGCCCCAAGCTGAATATGTACTGGCAGACCATAGTTAACAGGCTGAATGCAGACCCAGAGTGGGGGGGGGGGGGTTCCCAGAGATCCTAGACAATGCCTGCTGTGGCAGATACCAACACAAAATAAAAAGGACCTCAGTAGGCAGTTCCCGTTTTTGGGGATGGTCCTACCTAAGCAGGCAGTGGCTATCCATTGGCTGCTTCCCACCCTCTTGTTAGTGTGTGAATGGGAGAGATATATATGACTGAATGGGTGGTGGTCGCAGGAATCCGGATGCATAAATGTTGGAGAGACAATAAACTAGAAGATGACCTACAGGCTTGGGCAGCAATGCTTGCAGACCTACTTGAGCCACTCGATAAGACCAGGCCTCCCTGGGCTTGTATGCCACCCTTTCATGGGGTGAATGTGTCATGTGCTATACAACATTAAGCGGGTGAAGGTGTAACAGTTCTTTGATATAAATGTACTCCCTGGGAGATAACTCAAGAGTGATATTTGAGATAGACTGGCCGGGCAGGAAATGTGTGCTTGGATGCTCACTTCTTTGTTATATCAAATTCTGCTCCATAAGTCGTTTGAAGTAACTGCTGCAGTAGAGCAGGGGGGGGTGAATTCAGGTTTGTTAAGATTGTACCAATTTTAGTCTGTATTATTTTGCTCTAAAATACCAATAAAAATGTATACCCAAAAAATCTACACAATCCCCCTTGAGATTGGGGCTCTAGAGTTTCTATAGATATTTCCTGTTCCACTCCCTCCTCACGTTAGTCATAGTGGTTATTCCCAATCTATTATTGGTAACGCACAGGGGATGCCCCACTAGCCGTCCGAGTCGCAAGAGTCCACTTTGATTCTCCGTTAACATCAACAGTGTTATAGTGCCACTGCGCTACTGGCAGCAAGTTCCTCTGGGGCCAATAGGCCTAAAAATAGTCTTACATTGCACAGGCAGGTGTGAAGCATTCATATTTCTGATTGCGTCCCATCCGCGGGAGCTCACAGTGACTGCAGGCAAGTTTAGGTAAGTCAGCCCAAGCGGCTGCATTCAGAAGGTACAGTCTCTCACTTACACTGGCACTCCTGAAATGAACAGAGGGTTCCTTCAGCTCCACCTGCGGGGTATGTGGTCATTCGACTCCTGATGGGTTTGCCGATGATAATCTTTTCTTGTGTCCCTCTCCTGGGTGATCGTGGACAAGTACTCCCATCACATCATCACTTCCCCAGTGAGCAGAAGAGGTTGCACTCTTTGACCCCCTCTTGCATACATGGTGACCTCAACTTACAGCCCACTGGCCCTGGCCCGATCAGCAGGGTGATACTCTCCACAGCGACCCCTCCTGGCTTACGATGTCACTGATTCACTACTGCACAGGGCTGCAGCCCTTTTCTTCAGGGCAGTCTTTCTCCAGTTGACCCTTCAGGGAATACAGGATCACTATTTCACTGCCACACTAGGCTACGTCCCCTTTCCAAACCACAGACTTTCTCTAGTGGCCCCTCTTGGCATTCATGCTCAACACCTCACTACCACATACTGGCTCCAGCTCAACTGGTACAACAAGACACATGGCCTAATTTGCTGCTGCCTTCTCCTGACATATGGGGGTTGTGGACTGTGTCCTGCACATGAGTCGATTGGTGCAACAGTCGTTTCCTCTCTTGAACAGGCATACCACTCAACAGGGCTCCACACTGGACCTCATTCACTCAAACGCTCTTCTCTTCCTGAAAGGGCACATTGGTCTTGGAAAGCAGGCAAGCACTGGTGCTCCAGGCTCCAGGATTGTGGTTGTGGTTTCCCAGGGTGATGTACCTTCACCCAGCAGGCCTTGCCCCCAGTCCTGATCAGTGGAAAGAGTCCTGCAGATCTTCCCCTCCTCAAACAGCCTGTTGGGTTGCTTGGCAAATGACAATTTTTGTGGTCTCAACCTCCTTTTCTTATTGTCCATTTTCAAACACTAAATGGGATTTAGGGTCTCAGTCTTTAAGGTTTTATGTTGGGGTTCTGCTTCTTTTGAAGTACCTACTCCTCTGCTCTCTCTTCCTTTTGAAAAGAAGTCTGCCACAGCAGGAGTGACAGCGGATAGTCCCACAACACAGGCCATGGGAGTGACTAGAGTTCACCTGGATGCCTGCCATAGTGATATGTGCTTCAAAAAGTTAGCCCACTGACCCCAGTTCCACTCTTTATGATTCTCATATCAATTACATTTCCTTCCTGAGATGTGCACAGGCAACTTCCTTGTGAACTCTCACTGAATGATTGAGCACTCTTTGAAGTGCACAGGTGAGGGTTAGTCCTCACTCCCCAATGTGTGCCCTACTAAGCTTACAGGAATGCAGCAATACATACATTTCTCTGGGGGATTTACATTTACATTTCTATTGACTCTCCATGCTTCACCGTGCAGGCCTGGTTCTCCCAAAATGGAACCCAGGGCCCACCACGTATTGTACCATCCAAAGGAACATATACACCCACTGCATGTATACAGCCTACACAAACTGCACAGTACTGTATCCTCCATGTAATGTACCACTCTCAGCAAATATTCATCCAACATGCACAAACTGCCCAATACTGTATCCTTTATGTATTGTGTCACTCAGAGGAACACATACATCCAGCATGTGCCTTTAGTAACGCACATACTGTATGCTTCATGCATTGTACCACTCACAGGTACATGTACACTAAGCAAATGCATTAGTCCTGCATGCACCGCATAGTACTACATCCTTCAGGTAATGTACCACTCATTGGCACAGGTAGATCCAGCTCATGCATACACCATACGTGCACTGCTCAGTACTTCACTATCCCCGCATTGCACCCTTCCCAGGCACACATACACCAAGAGCAGATACATCAATTCTGTGCTGTGCAGTACTTAACACCAATCTGTTGTAGACCAAGAATGAGTTAAACACACAGCAGCAGAACTTGAAAATTGAGTGAGCCTATCGACCACACTCCCGTGACACAGATTACAAATGACCTTTTTACTCCTACTGATCACTACACAGTATGCTGCAACTACTGTGATTATGCTACTTAACTCCTGGTGAAGGCAGTATCCTTCCACCACTATGAGGGAAGTGATTTGAGCATACCTTTAGGTCCAACAAGACCACAATCTGTGACACAGGCCTTATTTTATAGTGCACACACATGACTGGTATTTGCTTATGACACCAAAAGTCAGAATGGGGGTCCAATCATCAGTAAAATTGGGTACGTACCTCAGGGCAGGGGTGCTCATTTCTCACTATGTAGAGACCTTTCTTATCCCAACACCAGGGTATATTGTTCCTGACCTAAGTCAATGTGGTATTCATTAATTAGAAGAAATGGGGAGTAGGTGGGCTATTTCAACTATCTCTAGGTTCATATCTGCTTTAATTCCCATGTATGGAATGACTACGGCCCTAGATGCGATAAGGAGGAATGCAGAAATTCTGGAAGAAACAGCAAATTCCACCACAGTAGCTTTAAGATTAGTAACGGGGTGTCATTACAAAATGCTGATTAAAAATTGAATGGTTCTAGATTATCTACCTGTATACAAAGGGGGTGTCTGTGTGATCGCAGAGACTAAGTGCTGCACTCACTTTCATGACACTTAACTTAGAAACATGAGCATGTAGATAACATTAAGGAGAGTGTCAATAAACTACACAAGATATAAAGCTACCTGACCAGAATCCAAACGGCATATGTGTGATTGAGGTAGGTTTACAGTGTTTGAGGTATAAGTATTTGAGTCCATTGTTGCCATTTTTTAATTTTGGTTGTCGTTTAAGTTGCATTAGATTGTGCTTGTTTATTAGCCAGAGCTCTTGAGAAAATAAAGGCACAGTCAACACTTTTATAGTTGCTTATTAGGTTGAGAATAATACAGAGATCGAGAGATTGTTTTTTATTGAATTGTTATAAACTGAGGGTTTTCCTATCAGTAAAAAGGGACTGTGAAAACATATTTAAAATGTGTTTATATTTTGTTTATATAATTGTATGAAGTGCAATGTTAACTGTATATGTAATCATGGATGTATCCAGTGTTAATCAAATATGCCATTGAACGCCCTCCTAGGGAAGAATAATGCAAGTCAGATTTACCAAGCAATGCAGGGACACGCAAGGTGGCCTTGTGTTGCTTGGTAAATCTGGCTTAGTGATTGTGTGGCCCTTGTGACACCCCGTCTGATGCTAGGCGAACACAATCCATCCATAAATCTGGCCCTTAATCTTTATAACACCCACATGAATAATTCAGAACAAATACATTATATATGAACGTGTAACGTGTTTCAATTTGCACAGCTATTTTTAAAACCTTTGAACCTCCTAATCTGCGCCTTTGTTGTATATACTTGTAATTTGTCACACTTTGCACTTTATTCCAAATCGTTCTTTAATTTGTATTTGCTGCACCACTCACCTCGTGTTTTTGGCATCCCCGGTACCCCCGGCAGGCAGGCACCTTCCGCCCCACTCCCCCGTCAACCACGGGTCTTTCCGATTGTGTGGAGGGAGCTGGTGGCATCTCAGGTTCCTCACTTCCGGTCCTTAGGCAGGGGGCAGAGCTTAATGATCAGCAGTCTAGTTACTGTTGCCTACTTAAGTCCAATGCCATTCTCAATGCGCAGCTGACGCGCGCAGCGGGACGCGCAACTGGCCCGCTGAAGGCGTGTCCAATGCAAGCCCTTCTGCGCCCATCCACGCACCGGCCACTTACAGCTTCAGCCATGCTGCTGGTTTGGGGTCAGATTCCACAGAGAGCAGTCTTCACAAAGACACAAGGGAACAGTTCCTAATGTTAGGTGAGCAAGGGGTTGATGCTCCTGATCACACTATCCCATTGCAGCTGAAAAAACACTAGAGATAGTAAAAGTGGCCAGCCTCATATGTGGACTAATCAATGTCAGATCCCTAGTGAAACATCACCAGGAGATATATATCCTGTTAGAGTCCCTCAACCCGAATGCTTCGTTTCTAACAGAATCATGGACACGTCCCGATGCAGATGTCGAACTGGGTCTGATATGTCATCCAGGCTATAAGGTGCTACACAAGCCACGACCCAATGGGAGAGCAGGGGGAGTGGGACTACTCTTTAAAGATATTTGGAACTTCACCCAGACCACCATTGATGAAGCAGAGGGCATCTAGCTCCTGGGGTTCTCCCTTAAGGACTCTTAGCGCCACCTGTTAACAGGTATAGTATGCTACAGACCCCCTGGCCCAGCCAGCCCTCAACAACAGACATTTATGGACATTCTTTATAATATGTTACTCATTCATTCTAGAATGGTATTGTGGAGGATTTTAATCTATGGGCTAATTGGAATTTAGGCCCAGTGCTAAAAGATCTTCTTTAATCCTGCGAGAATTTAAATTTGCAGCAGTTGGTGAAGAAACACACACACAAGGTGTCCACATTCTAGATCCGATTTTTTATGAGGAAAACATGGTCAAAGTGGAAGAAATTCTACCTTTGTGCTGGACTGACCACTTCTCATCATATTTACAGTGTCCAACCTTAGAAAGAGCAATGACTCTCCTGTCAAGGGAAACAGTCGTCAAGGCAGGGAGTGGAATAAGCTACTAAAGATAACAAAACAAACCCCACCATTTACTGACAAAGTTGACTTCGATGGAAGTAAATCGGTGGAGGATAGCTACTCGAAATTTTGTAATCAGATTACTAACATTCTCGATCAAACCATTCCGATGAAAAAATTAAAGTATAAGCAGAAGCTGTCAGCCCCTGGGAAGGAAGGGTTGCAAACAAGCAGAAAGAAAATTGAGAAAATGTTATGAGGAATTTGACAAAATAGCCCTTAAAGCAGTGCTTAATTTGTAAAATATAAAGTACACGTGCTCAAATTATTTTTAGGAGGCCACACCCACTTCCCTAGGCTCCACCCATTTCCACCAGTGGCTCCACCCACTTCCTCTAGTTGCACCACCCACATCCTCAATTGGCACTGCTGCCTACTTGGGAGGTCATTTTCTTTTCTGGATTATTGTCTGGGAGGCCCAGGCAACTCACTGCACCTTTACTCTCCATCTCCTCTTCACCCTTTTTTTTGCAGATTATTATAAAGGTTCACATGAGCACCAGTTACGTTACACTAGGACACATTCAATTGCTTGATAGGCATGGGCGGGTTATGTGATTTGCCCAGAATCACGGGATGTTGAGTCGACCCAGATACTCGAAGCTGGTCCTGGTTCCCACATTCCAAAGTGGGCAGATGTGACCATTATGCCACATCCTCTTCCCTAGACATGGAATCAGCAATGCTCCTTTCTGTCCCCCAGCACTACCAGATTGAACATTCCACTGCATTCTCCGTTTTGGTCTCACGCTCTTTCCAGCTTCTGACTGGACGTCCCAGAGCCCTTCTCAGGTGTACTCGTCTCTCTCCATCATGTAAGAAGCGACTTAAATCCCCAGGCAGTACTATTCTGCAAATACCACACTGGATAGTGTTGTTAGGCCATAATGACGGCACACGCCCTAAACAACAAATACTATAAAATGTATCAGAACTGCACAACAAAAACAGAAGCAGATGAAAAATGCCTCTCGGCCACTATTTGACATAGATGGGACACTGGCCCTTTCTAGCATCCAGTTAATTAGAGATGCACTTGTGCAAATACCATGTCACAAACAAAACATTCCTTACAACTTGCCAGGCTTCATTTTGTACGTTTTTTGTGTGTTTCCTATCATCATAACATTAATTGCTTTTTTTGAGTGCAAAGTTTATGCCAGTCATGCATTGCAATCCTAAGGTCAATCAATGCGAAACCGCAAAGCCAACTTTTTAGTGTCATTAAAGATATTTTTGCTGCATGAGCTTCTGCAGATAAAGCTTTTACAGATTTCTGCTGACAGGATTAACTTCGAAAAAGATTCTGTACCACCTTGCCTTGTCTGAAAAGTTGAAGTGGTTTCTCAAGGCAGACTCTTAAATTTAGATGGCACATGCAATATTTTAAGAATACCTGTTTTAAAGTCAGCTAGCAGTGTCAAAGGGCGGCAGTGGAACAAAGGGCTCTGTTACCTGTTCAGTTCTAATGTTTAGACTGTGTTAATCAATTAAGTAAATAAAAAATACACAAGCAGCCTTGGTGAGGACACAGAGAGGAAAATTCAGCTAGGAAGCCAGACGTGCTCTGCAATAAGTATCGCCCAGGAGTTACCAGCCCATTCCAACACCACACAGATCTTGCATACATTCTGACATTTTCCTATGCTACCCAAGATATTCTGTGTTAGTCTCATACCAAACCAATCTGTTGTTTTGAATCCCCACTACTCCCTGGCCATCTACTCTATGAACTTGTTCAGCATCTGTGCAGCATGTCTGTCTGTCACCACAGTTTAAACACCTAAAGATGAAAAACTCTGTGCTATTGCCCAGTGCCCACTGCACACACTAATTAGGTAATATCAGCTCAAACCACAGGAGACGTGGAGCGGGAAAGTATCAAGCATGCTGCCATGGTAAGGGACAAACCCGCAGTCAGCTGAGTCAAGGGGTGTAACGTTGCCTTCTTTAGGAGAAGAGTTTTAAAAGAAGGATGCCTTCGACTCTCCTCGGCCTATGTGCACTGCCTTTTACAGCATACATAGGGTGAACAGCTATTGTCACATTCCGGCATTGCCTTTCTTACTCATCTGTGTTCCATCCTTTAAGAGTTCAGATGCAGACCATTGGTAACATACTGATGCTGACTAGGTTTAAATCACCTACAGAATCATCCTTAAATGCTAGAGATTGCAGGAGTCTAAACCCTTTGCAGCTGCTATGCCGTTGAAGTGCATTGTTCGCCTTAAGAAAGTGGTATATTACTAGGATGTTTGGGCAACAGTACTCAAACATATTCTGAAATGCGAGATACCGGCTTTAGTTATATTTGAGAAAATTGGATTAGTACACGTTATCTATGGGTTAGATAGCAGCATCTTGGCATGCAAGTTAATTCACAAGTTTATGCCATTGTTTTGGGATTATTATTATTTTTTTTAAGAATAGCTTCAGGTAAAATAGTCAATTCTTTATAAGAAACAGAGTGACTGGAAACTGATTTTCTACCTGCAGAAGAGACAGAAAGATGAACTGAATGAACAACTGAGACCTAATATCCTTAAAGTGTTGAACGTGACACCTTGCGTTCACCAATCATCTTGATTTGAACTATCTGAGTCTGTGCTAACGTACAGCAATTAAAACAAAACATAAAATGTGAGATCAACAAAAGGCTAGACATCAACAACATCAATAGTTCTTCAGTCTTCTCGATGCTCCATAACTAAAAGTTATATGGTCAACTGCAGCTGCTTCAACATAATCCGTAATTACTTACATTAATGACACATGGGGTATTTTTGTTATAAGCAATTAAGCAGAGGGAGCGTATGCCGAAATAACTGAAGAGACGATTCAATGTGTATTTCGTCTTATTATTAAAGAGTTCACTGATGAAAAACAGTTTTTTGCAACACGTGCGAAGAACATGATGAAAACCTCTGAAAAGCATGAAAGGACTACAAGAAATCAGCCTCACATGGAAAGACCATGCACCAAGAGCCGTCAAACCCAGGATCAAAGAACAGAAGACTTAGGAGGTCAGTTGTTAAAGGACATTTCTTTAAATTGGCCGCCAAATTGTGAGCTACATTAAGGTGGATACGCAGGTTATGAAGAACGGTAGCCTACAGGGACCAGTGGTGATCTCAGCTGCACACTATGTGGGCACAGCTTATCCTCAGGAGGTTAACTCATGTGCTGGTAAGAGTTTAACAAACAAGGACATGCTTAGCACTGGAATACCACAGTTTACCTCTATTAGCAAATGTTCTTAGATTCAGGCTCATGAGAGACGTACAAGCATTTTTCAATATTTGTGGGAACCCAAAAGGAAAACTCATGACCAGACCTAAACAGTAAATGCTAATTTTAAAGCAGTATAATGTTGTCATTATACACCAACTTAGAAGTGAACCACATCTAGCTAGCTACATATTACAGGCATGCTTCATTAGGCTGCTCTGGCCGTGGTGTCAACTGAAGACATTATGGAAGATGTGGGTCTCACATTCAGAGAACATGAAAGAGAAGAGGCTTGGAGAATGTTATCCCTGTCAGTGTAAAAGATGTGACTCCAATCTAGACCCACTGCAGATGTTAGTAACCAAGAGGTCCATTGGAAATAACTACAATCACTTCTTTGCACCTTGGGCATTAAAGACAAATATCAAGCATCACAGCAAAAATACCGACCAGAGCAGTGAAATATTCCCATACTATATGCCATTATCTTAGCACAAGGAATTCTAAGCACTATGCAATTTAACAATTGTCTTTCAGGGGTCACAAATCTGATTACTTTTACATGGCATAGAAATCAGCAGAAAAGGATACCTCCATGATGGCCTCAAGCCAATAGGACGGCAGAACGCTTCGTGCTCAGACTCAAAAAAGTTATATTATCGGCTCATGCGCAGCAGCCCTCAGTTCCACAGGTACTATGGCAAGCTCAATAGGCATACATGAATATATCCGATGCCCATACAGCAAAGTGCTCAATCATAGTAATGTTGGGACAGCTAGTCCACCCATGTCATCCCCAGTGGTATGCTGCCAGAGAGAATACAGAACTCAAGAGAAGAAGACCGCCACAGAAGGAAAGGATGCTGGCGCAATGAAGAGGATGGGTTCCATGAAAGATGTCAACGTTTCACACAGTTTAAGGGAAACAGTTGGAAGCTATGAAAATGTAGAAGCTCCCCCGGACACTGGACACCAGTTCCGGTCTCCTGGAAACACAGGTTATGAACATTGGAGAGATGGTTGTCTCAAATAACTTAGTGTATGGTCAGCATGCTGGGGAATGGGCTCCATCAGAAGCAGAATCAGAGAAAGAGAGAGTCTTTAAAAAATATCATTAAATTAACACACCTGGAATTGTGCCTTAATTTACCTACCTCACAGCTTTAGCGTTTAGAAAAAATCATCTATGTAGTTCTTTTATACCCTGGACAAGTCCAGCTATTACTTCTCTCCTTTAAAGTCAGAGACTAAACCTGAAGCGGTAAACATCACAATTGAAGTACGAAGTGACAGCTCCAATTCGGAAGCCATGAACTTACACTTTTCAGAACAACAAGATTAGAATAATGTTTTTCAAAACCACCCAGAGAGCAGATCTAATGTCCAATGAAGTAGAACAGTGTTCTGGAAGGTAGCAGTATGACAAATATGATGAAAAATATGTTTGAATGTTGGACATAAATCATACCATTTATAGGAGACTTTGCTATTTTGGTATTGTACAGTCTGCTTGAAAATTGGTTAAACATCTTGGTCATACGGATAAGTTAAGAAAATCTATGTAGAATCAGTTTGACTAACTGATCGCTCCTACTTCATAGTGCAGACATGCTCTGCTTCCTAACACCTCGCCGTGCCCCCCCTGCCCAGACACCTCAGCACTCATCATCGGTAGCAGCTCTCAATGGCCTCCAGCGTGAAGCTGATTCTTGTACCACAGGCTGGAGGGTAAGGAAGCAGCACCTGGCTTGGGGATGTTCAGCTCTGAGGCCCACCAGTGCCAGGAGGAGCAGTGGGAGCAATCAGTAACAGAGGATGCCAGTGATGAGCGATGTGGAGTGCTGCGTGGCGGGGCCATGCTGATCTCAGTGACGAGACACACAGAGCCCAGGGGCCCCTCAGCCACCACGAGAAACAGCCAAGCCAACTGCTCTGCCTCACCCCTTTGCTTATTACGGTGGTTGCTCCAGGGGCTTGTAAAGGCAGTCCTATGGCACCCTGGCAAGAGCAGGCCGGAGCCACTGTACTTTTAATATTTTCAAATGTTTCCTCCATAAAAGAAAATACAGGCCGTTTGCCGCTATTGATGTGACGTCAGAACAATGGCAGGGGCAGGAAGTGGAAGCAGAGAGGTGGGCGGAATTTAGAGAGTGGGGGGAGGTGCTGTTTCGAGAAGGCTGATCTTCCCGGGAGGCGGCGCAGCTTCTTTCAGGCAGGAGGGACAGGACGTGATTACAGGCGGAGAAAACAATGTATATTGCCTTAGGCAGGAGCATGGGCTGGCACTGCTCCCCTGTGTGCTTTCGGGCAGTCCCTCCCCAGAGAAGAACAATGTGCCTCTTAATAAAGCATGGGTCCATACGGCATCCAATTTGAAATATTTTACGGCCTTCACAGGGAAGACCCGTGTGAACCTAAGTGTGTCAATATTGAGTGTAGACCCGGCACTGAGAAATAAGTGCCGGTGCTAAGCACCGGAAAGCACCGGCACAAATTAAGAAATGCCTTAAAGTAACACTGGTTAACTTCTAAGGAGAAATTGCTAAACTGAAAGCAGAGCATTATGCAAACTCCATCTTAGAGGCATCCAACAAAGCCTGAAGCGTATTCAAAATAGCAAATGACATCTCTAAGCCTGACTGCATAAAAAACAAGACTACTGCAACCCAAGACCTATGTAACGCTCACGCGACTTTTTCGAGGAGAAAATTACCAAAATAATCAATGATCTTGTTCTTGCAGCAGATCAGCTAAATGAGAGTAAAAGCGCAACTAGAGTGACAATGGTGCCAACAGTGATTGTGCAGGAACAAGGGGCAAGGGAGCACAAGTCAGCAACTCTAGATCACCTTGAAACCCCTTCAGAGGAAGAATTTCATAGACTCACTCTAAGCACTGCATCAGGGTCCCTTATGGACCCACTCCCTCACAGGGTATGGAAGGAGCTCAGTGAGGAGCTATTCCCACAGCTCCGTCAAATCTGCTGCCAGTCCCTGAGCAGTGGGGTAGTTCCTGCTTGCTGGACACAGGCAATTGTGACACCTCTGTTGAAAAAAAGCCACAATAGATCTCCCTAGTGCCCAAACAATTACAGACCTATTTCTCTTCTACCTTACCCTGTGAAAGTTCTAGAGTGCCTGGTTAGTAAAACCCTCTCACAATTTCTAGAAATTAATCAAAGACTGGAAGACGTACAATTTGGCTTTCCCCAGGTCATGGTACAGAGACCACTTTAGTCACAGCCTTGGAAAAACATAGACTGCGAGCAGACAAAGGTCAGTCGGCCATACTGATCCTACTGGACATGTCTGCCGCATTCGACTCAGTCAATCACGGTATCCTTCTGAGGCGGCTCATTAAAATTGGGAGAGTGCACAGTACTGACATAGTTCCAGTCATATCTCTTGAAAAGACAGCAAGCAGTGGCCATAACCCCTCTTTTTATCGAAATTTGGTACCATTCAGCATGGTGTTTCTCAGGGATCGGCAATCAACCGCCAAATTCTATTCAATATTTATATGAGCACATTGATTCCAAATATAAAATCTTATAAAATCAAATTGGTTAACTACGCAGATAACATGCAACTCATCCTGTTTCTAGAGGGTAATCAGTCTATACCTCTCAGCAGCTTTCATGAATGCATGCAAAAAACTGCTAGATGGCTCACGGACAATTCTCTGCTGTTCAACAGGGAAAGAACTGAAATTCTCCACTGCATTGCCAGGAAAGTCCTTCTTACGCTGCCGGCTAACTTTTGGCCCATTCCTACAGATAAGCCCCTAAGACCATCAGTAGCAGTACGCATCTGGGAGTGGTTTTTGATGACACGCTGGGCATAGAAACAAAATGGTGTTAACTTGTTTTTCACTTATCAGAGCCTTGCGGAAGATACTCCCAATGCTACCAATGATGGCCAGGGCACGCGTGGTAAGAAGTGTTATTCTAAGTCGATTGGACTATTGTAATAATTTGAAACTGGGAGCACCAAATTCTCTGATCATGAAACTTCAAAGAATCCAAACTATAGCCGCAAAGCTAGCGCTAAAGAAACCACACAGATCTTCTGCATCTATGTCCCTCAAGGAGCTCCACTGGCTTCCAATTCCACAGAGGATATAGTTCAAATAACTATGCATTGTTTTCAAAGCTCTGCAGGGACTCGGGCCAATGCCACTAAAGAAAAAGTTTGTCTGTCATGCCCGACAAGAAACCTTCGCTCCTCTGCAGCTCCTCCGGTCTGCAAACCCAGAGTGAGAACCACCAGATTTGGAGGAAGAGCATTCAACTCTGCAGCCCCTCATATATGGAATTAACTCTCTCCTAATCTCAGGAAAATAGAAGATTTTGTACACTTCAGAAAGATGCTTAAAACCTGGCTCTTCACAAGGGTGTAATGCAATCCAAGCAGTTCAGTCCTCCTCATGGTAGTTTGTGCTAACAGGGGAGTAAAAAGCAATTTTAGCTCCAAGATAACCGTGGGGTGATAGTGCACTTTATAATACTACGATACATTACATTAATAGAGTACACTCCCACAGATGCACAATGTTCACACTGGGCTTCAGTAGTGAGATGCTGCATCAGTCCATTGTTCAACAGGCTAGGCATACAATTAACGCTCATTGATGCTAGTGTTATGGAGAAGCTTCCGTAACTCAGTTGACAGACAACTCCAAATTTTAGGAGTACAGCTGATGAAAGACACCAGGGGCCTCATTTATGAAAAGTGACGCATCGCTGCGTGAAAACAGCGATGCGTCACTTTTCACTGCGCCCTCCTTGCGAGACCAATGATGCGTCATATTTACAGTATGACGCATCATGGCGCAAGGAGTTACAGATACGTCAGTATTTCTGACGTATCTGTAAGTGCAAAAGTCACGCATTGCTGGAATGTGTCACAAAAGTGACGCAACTCCAGCAATGCGTCCTTTCACATGGGGAAAGCCCCATGTGAAAGGGCTTGTGTCAGTCTTACGCCTGCTGTGAGGCAGGCGCAAGATTTTGACGCAACGGCGTCCTAAAAGTGACGCAGTGAAATCTCATAGATTTCACTGCGTCACTATTATGAGACTTTTTGCAGGGGAAACGCCCCCTCTGCATACATTATACCTGACGCAGGTATAATGTAGCATAGGGGTTTACAAAGTGACGCATCTGCTTAGATGCATCACTTTGTAAATAGTGCGCAACAGGAGGCATATTTTATGCCGCCGATGCTTCACAAAAAGTGACGCATCGGAAGCGCAAAACTGACGCCCTGGGTCTGTATAACAGATATGGCACCCTGTCCTCATTTGTGTCACGGGGAACTTTTAAACGGTTGCAAACAGTGACAGTACACCCTATTATGATTAATGCACCACCATCAGGTAAGCAGCAAACCTGCACCTGTCCTAAGGGCAGCGCATTCAGAGAAATATGGAGCAGCTGCTTATAAGCTACTGTGTATTTCACAGTGCAGGCAGCATGCTGCCTTCAAATTAAAGAGTGGAGAGACATCCCTTAGCACTCAGGTGCAAAGAGTTACTGCCTGCAGGGACTGTCTGAAGGGTCCATGGGATCCCCCTTATCCCCTCGAAAGGACTGTGTTAAGGACTGACAGTGCACTAACTTTTTGTTGTGCACCATCAGGATGTCTCCTACGGCCCTGTTTGCCTCTGCGCACGTATCCATAACACGGTGAGGACCCAGTGGCAAAGTGATTCCCTCATTTGCACGCACCAGTATTACAGAAGGCACTGCACAAAAGTCTGCAATCCTTTGTGTAATACCATAGTTCCCTGGTGGTGCAAAAAGCCTGTGCACATGGCTGTTGAACCCACTGGGCACTATGTGTAATACTGCGTCTGGAGTGTGTCTTTCGTGACTTCAAGTAGATGTTAGCACAAATGTAAAATGCTGGATGGCTGCCATTTAATGAAGAAATGTGTGGGCCTATCCTTGATTACTAGTATTGAGAAGCTATATACCCAATAGCCGCTTTCAGATTCCATGCAGAAAGTGCCTTGTGTCCACGTAAGAATGAGCTACAGCACTGTAAATATGCTACAATGCACAGCGTACTACAAGCCAATGATCCCCACAAACAGATATCTTGGCAAGCAGTGACCCGTCGAAGATCACACTCTAAATCTACTGTTCTATACAAGGTAGAAGGGGGATATTGTGCCCAAGATCAGACAGTGTGTAAATTAAGTGAGCTGGGACTTGGGATGGGCAATTCTCCCTATTCGGTGTTTTAACTAGAAGAGAATGCAAGATTTGTTTAACAATTTGACAAAGCGTAACACAAGGAAGTGCAGGGGACTGTTATTCAAGCAGAAGCTCAGCAAAGTAAACTCCTTGCGTCTTGCTGCTTGCTGTGGTGTTAGTGTGTACTTGTGTGACACTGAAACTGCACAACTTGTGTGTCCTGTTCTCTCACGTATTTTAGTAGCTGGTGAATCTAGACTAGACCACAGTATACTACTCCCATAGAGAGCCACCAACCTAGCAATTTCAGAGGACAGCAAATGGAGGATCGACGACACCCCCGTGCAAATATTTCGTACCTCATTGTCGCGCTAGGTTATTTTTAGAGGGAGTAGCAAGAAACTGTTTTTTGAAAAGTATACCCATTTGCTTCTTTTTTTTTTCAGTTTGAAAGCTTTATTAAAGTAAATACTCAATACAGCAAGGTGACATCAGCATAAATAAATGAGGAAGAGGAAATATGAGGAGATAATCATAATAAAGCCGATGGCACAAATGAGGAACAAAGCATTTTGAGTTTTAAGAGGTGGGGAAGGGGGGGAGGGGAAAGGGGGGAGGGGGAATAAGAAAACCCATTAATAAGTCATAAATGGAAAATTGCAATAATTATAAACAGCAATCACAATAAAGTACAGTAAAAGCACCAATAACGTCAAATACATGGCCTAAAAGGCAGTAGATAAGATAAGCATGAAGCTAATAAAACAGCATAAGTGAAAGATTAAGGAATGTAGTTATAAGCAGGAGTCCAAGTATTCAGGGGGGTTTAAAATTGGCAGAGGAAAACGTAGAGGGTTTCTTCTTGGCAGATTGATCCAAATGGAGAGTGAGGGGTAACCAGTATAAATCAACATTACGAGAGGGTTTGCAAGAGGCTGCAAAGGCAACGTCGAGCCTATGGGAATGACAAAGTAAGTTCCACCAACATATTATGGAAAGTTTGTTCAGAGACTTCCAATTAGAAGAAATGTGTTGGAGGTCAAGGGCAAGCATGAGGTCTAGGAGACCCCGTGAGTGTGGAGAGAGGTCAAGGGATTCTGGCAGACTCCCCAGAAATACCAAAGAGGCTGAGAAAGGGATAGAGAAATGAAAGATATGAGAAATACGAGTCCACACCTGTGTCCAGAAAAGACGAACTGAAGGACAGAGAAAGAAAAGATGAAAGGAATCCGCATTGGTAGCATTGCAGGTCCAGCAATTAGCACTAGAGGAGGAGAGAAAGCGAGACAGGGAAAGTGGAGAAAAGTAGAGTCTATGATAGAAGAAAAAGAGGGATTGAGTAAGAGAGGCATTGCGGGAAGTTTTCAGAGATTTAGCCCAGACTTTATCCCAAAGACAAATCGGCCATGTGGAGTCGAGATCTTTTTCCCAAGAGAGTTCCAGTTTTAATTTGGGGCGATCAGGGTCAGAAGCAGAGAAAAACCTGTAGATAAGAGAGGCCTTAGGAACATTGGATAGGAGTGTAAGTAGAGAAGAGGATGATGGGGGTGAAATGTCCGATTCAAGAGAGTAGTACCGGTCAAGAACAGTTTCCATAAGAATGAAGTATTTCTTTGCAAAGGAAGAAGGACAGCGGAAGAAGGACTGAAATTGAGGAAAGGAACGAGGAGATAAACCATCGAAAAGATGATGGACCCAGATAATACCCCTCGATCTCCAGGTAGGCCAGGCAATGGGTCTGTTTCGTATGAGAATGAGTGAATTATAGATGAAAGTGGAACTAGAGGACCTCTAGTTCCATCCCTTTAGGGCACACAAATGTTGTCTTTCTTGAAAAAGGAAGACTTCCACTCATAGGTTTCTTAGTTCATAAATGATGTTTTAATTAACATTTCATTAGCTACATCATTATGTTATCCTTTCATGTTGTAATGATCAAATGAACTTCAGGCCATGTGATTTCAAAGAATTCCAATGCATTTCGGGCAGGTATTGCATGCCCTTCATCAGGGAATCAACACTGTAATCATAATATGATAGTCATTACAATTTTGCATAGTAGTCACACCAAATCATAAAACACATAGTCTATTCATGTTGAAATATAGTGAGCTCAGTGTCGGTAACGGGTTCTAAATGCCTAACAAGTACTAAAGCAAAAACATATCGGTAAAGTTCTAATTTTGTTGTTTACACCAGATACGAAATAATTGAAAAAAAGGGAGGAAAAACGGAGTTTCACTTACAAGCCTTTCCTTGGATATCGTTCTACATCTGTAGAAAGAACAAAGTGTCAGTACGTGTTTGGCGAGCGTTATATTAAAACGCTCGTTATCTTATTATTCTGGTGGTTCTATCGTACTAACCTTGCTAGCCTGTTCGGCGTGCTTGAAAAATGTTGGCAGACTTCGGTAAAAGGCGGCGCGGGGACAAGCTCCGGTCGCGTTTCCCTATTTGCAAAAAGTTCCGGTCATGTGACCATAAACATGGTCAACAGACTGAAGTTATTGCTCGCACTTACAGGGAAGGTCGTGGTTCTTGAAGCATTGCTATTCGATAGGATGTTAAAAATTATGCACCTGCGACTAAATGATATAGCGCAAATGTATATTTACTCCGGGGTGGTTAAAAAATAAAGACTAAATACAAGGAAAAAATTAAAATTAAAAAATATCTAATATCTTAGGGGTTTCGAACCTCGAGCTAGGTGAATCATGTTTACTTACTGTGAGGTACTAACTGATAGTGCTATGGCGTGTGACAAAGAGTTAGGCAAAATGTGTAACTATGGTTCAGTGAACCTGCACAGTATTAACAAGATACAGTCAATGGAGCAAAATAAGTTTATAGGTAACATGACAGTTCAATTCTCTCGTTTAAGCCAATCGGCTTTTGTGAGGACAATTTCTGTATCCATGCGTTCTCTCTTCTCAGTAAATATTTTGTATTGTCTCTCCCCTCAATTTTTAGGACGGTTTCCAATACGACGAACTTTATCTGGGAAATGTTATGGTGTTGATCCACAAAATGAGCTGACAGTGCTGATTTCATATTCTTCAATCTGATGTTCGATTTATGCTCTGTTAATCGCACTTTAATGCGACGTTCTGTCTTGCCCACGTACATTTTTCCACATGGGCATCTTATTCCATATATCAAATTGCTGGTGTCACATGTTGCATTAACCCTGAGTTTGATTGGGTAACCTTGTGTGGGGTGATTGATTGAGTTTCCTTTAATGATGTTGTTACAACTACCACAGTTGAGGCAAGGTTTGGTTCCAGAGTACAAAATAGTTTTGTTGGGTTTGTTCTGTAGAATTTCGCCTAAGTTCTTTGCTCTGGTAAATGCAAATATAGGTGGTTGGTTAAATGCTTCCTTGAAGTCCGGTTCCATATTCAGTATGGGCCAATGTTTCAAAATTACCTTTTTGAAGTTTTTACTTGATGTTGAAAATTTTGAAACCACGACTGTGCGTGTTTGTTCTGGTTTAACTTTTGGCATTAAGAGCTTTGTTCTGCTGAGTTTGTCGATCTTAATTTTTGCTTGTTCAATCAATCCTTGTGGGTACCCTCTTTTGGTGAATTTGTTTGTGGTTTCGCTGAGTCTAATGTTGAGAATGTCTTCCTCGGAGGTGATTCTCTTTACTCTGGCCATTTGTGAGAAAGGTAAGTTTCTTATTAAGTTAGGTTCATGAAAACTTGAATGCAGTAACATGTTATTTCTGTCAGTGGGTTTCACATATAGATCCGTGGAGAATCCCTCTGGTGTTATTGATACTTTTACGTCCAGAACATTGACCGTCGTGGCTGATATGTGCCATGTCAGTTGGATTCGTTGATCTATTTCATTGAATTCTGTCAGTTTAGATTGTAGTCTTTCCTCTGTGTTCGTCCAGATGATGAATACATCATCAATGTACCTTACAATCATTTTCAAATTGTCCGTCCACTCTTTGTTGGTTAGTATATGTTTATTTTTGAACCACTGCATAAAGATGTTTGCATACACGGGGGCCGCAGAATTGCCCATAGCCATTCCGGTGAGTTGTTGGTACCTTGTTTCGTTGATTTTGAAATAACTTTGATACAATGTGAAGTACATGAGTTCCATTAGGAAGGTCTGGAGATCCTGATCTAATTCTGTATGCATGAGTGCTGCTTCCATAGCTTCTATCCCCATGTCGTGGGGTATGCTTGTATAGAGGCTACATACGTCTGCCGTGCATAAAATTATCTTTTGTTGTGGATTCCATGTCACCTGTTGCAGTTTTAGCAAGAATTGAGTGGTATCCTTGACATAAGTTTGCATAGCTTGTACTGTAGGTTGTAAGTATTTGTCTATTAGCTGACCAATTGGTTCGTGTAGACTCCCTACGGTGGATACTATCGGTCTCATGGGTGGGTCCGTTATATTTTTGTGTATTTTTGGTACCATGCGTAGGGTCGGGCTTTTCGGATTTGATGTTATCAGAAAATCTTTTGTCCTATCTGTGATTGTGCCTTGTTTGTGGGCTCTCTCGATGATTATTTTCAATGTTTTGGAGTATTCCAGCGTGGGGTTGCCATCCAATTTACTGTATGTGTTGATGTCACTGGTGTGTTCCATCACTTTGGTATCATACATGATCTTATTCATGATTACAATAGCTCCTCCTTTGTCAGCTTTGGTGAATATGATTTTGTCATTCCCTGCAAGTTTTTTGAGAGTATCCAAATCTTTCCGAGTTATGTTTCTCTTTTTGGGTTTAGTATGTTTGATGTTGTTGAGGTCTTGTTTAACAAGATTTTCAAACAGATCGAGCGTTTTATGGCTTATTGGAGCTTGAAAAGTGCTTAATGGACGTAGTCCTAGGAGTTGGTCTTTTTCCTGTTGTGGTCGTTCAGGCAATACGTTGTCAAAAAAGTGTCTTAGACGTAGCTTGCGCATGAGTTTAAAAAAACTCACATCTAACTCTAAGTTGTTGGTAGTCGTAGTGGGTACAAAAGATGTTCCCTTTTGTAATAGTTTTAATTCGTATGTGTTGAAGTGGTAATCACTTATGTTTATGACTAGTTGTTCTACGTCTGGTTCTTTCGGGCTTTCTTCTCTTTCTCCTTGTCCTTGAGAGTGCCTGTTGTGCTCCGTGTGTTTGGAGGATCTCTCTCCTTTTCTTTTTCTTTTCCCTCTCCGGGGTCTCCTTTTTGGGCTTGGCCCTGGTCTAAAAAAGGATTGGTGTCCATTGTTGCACTGGTGGTGGGTTGTTGAGCTGACGAATCGTCTTGAGTTTTCCGGGTTGGTTGTTTCATGCGTGGCTTATGGCTTGTGTCACTATCCGTCGATGAGGTTTCCGTATTTGAGTTATATGGACGATTCCTTCTTTTTTGGGCATATATTTCTGCCCAAGTGTAAACTTCACCCAGTTTGTAGTCCAGGGTGTCCCTCTTAAATTTTCGTATTTTACGTTCGTTGATCTCTCTATAATGTTTTTCTATTTGATTTTTAATGTCTTCCAAAGTTGTCTTTAATTCCTCCTCTGTCATCATTTTGGATAAGTCAGTTGATATTTCTTGAATTTCGGTACTTAGGTCCTCTAGGATTATGGATAGTTCTTGAATTATTAGTAGGATCAAGTCGAGCGAGCATTTGTTCAAGATTTCAAACCAACGTTCCTGAATTTTTTTTGAATGTTTGCAGAAGGATGGTTTGAGTGCAATTCTTAAGCCTCGTGGAATTCGTTGATTGCGATGGTATCTTATGAGAGTGCTCGCATGAAGTTGTTGATTAATTTTCCTTTTGGATAGGTATAACAACTGTCGTATATTTTGCTCTTTAGACCGACTTGTAGTCTCCTGTGTAAGTTCTTCCCTGATTAAAGAATAAATTTGATCCACATCTTTTGTTTCAAAAGCAAAGGTGGAGGCTCTGGCCTCAGTACTTTTTGATATGTCCTCATAGTTACTCATCTTTGTAACTGTTAGTATTGAATTGTTTAGTGCGTGCTATCCGTCCTGGGGGACGCTGATTTTATGAACGATATAAATGTTTAGGGTGGATGCACAGCTGATCTCTTTGTGATAGAAATATGCAATAAAGTTTGACTGTTTTGGTGCTCCTCAAAGGTGGCGCTGAGAGTCCGTGCAGCGTCTATAGAACAGTAGATGAAAGTGGAACTAGAGGACCTCTAGTTCCATCCCTTTAGGGCACACAAATGTTGTCTTTCTTGAAAAAGGAAGACTTCCACTCATAGGTTTCTTAGTTCATAAATGATGTTTTAATTAACATTTCATTAGCTACATCATTATGTTATCCTTTCATGTTGTAATGATCAAATGAACTTCAGGCCATGTGATTTCAAAGAATTCCAATGCATTTCGGGCAGGTATTGCATGCCCTTCATCAGGGAATCAACACTGTAATCATAATATGATAGTCATTACAATTTTGCATAGTAGTCACACCAAATCATAAAACACATAGTCTATTCATGTTGAAATATAGTGAGCTCAGTGTCGGTAACGGGTTCTAAATGCCTAACAAGTACTAAAGCAAAAACATATCGGTAAAGTTCTAATTTTGTTGTTTACACCAGATACGAAATAATTGAAAAAAAGGGAGGAAAAACGGAGTTTCACTTACAAGCCTTTCCTTGGATATCGTTCTACATCTGTAGAAAGAACAAAGTGTCAGTACGTGTTTGGCGAGCGTTATATTAAAATGCTCGTTATCTTATTATTCTGGTGGTTCTATCGTACTAACCTTGCTAGCCTGTTCGGCGTGCTTGAAAAATGTTGGCAGTCTTCGGTAAAAGGCGGCGCGGGGACAAGCTCCGGTCGCGTTTCCCTATTTGCAAAAAGTTCCGGTCATGTGACCATAAACATGGTCAACAGACTGAAGTTATTGCTCGCACTTACAGGGAAGGTCGTGGTTCTTGAAGCATTGCTATTCGATAGGATGTTAAAAATTATGCACCTGCGACTAAATGATATAGCGCAAATGTATATTTACTCCGGGGTGGTTAAAAAATAAAGACTAAATACAAGGAAAAAATTAAAATTAAAAAATATCTAATATCTTAGGGGTTTCGAACCTCGAGCTAGGTGAATCATGTTTACTTACTGTGAGGTACTAACTGATAGTGCTATGGCGTGTGACAAAGAGTTAGGCAAAATGTGTAACTATGGTTCAGTGAACCTGCACAGTATTAACAAGATACAGTCAATGGAGCAAAATAAGTTTATAGGTAACATGACAGTTCAATTCTCTCGTTTAAGCCAATAGGCTTTTGTGAGGACAATTTCTGTATCCATGCATTCTCTCTTCTCAGTAAATATTTTGTATTGTCTCTCCCCTCAATTTTTAGGACGGTTTCCAATACGACGAACTTTATCTGGGAAATGTTATGGTGTTGATCCACAAAATGAGCTGACAGTGCTGATTTCATATTCTTCAATCTGATGTTCGATTTATGCTCTGTTAATGGCACTTTAATGCGACGTTCTGTCTTCTGTCAGCACATACGAATTAAAACTATTACAATAGGGAACATCTTTTGTACCCACTACGACTACCAACAACTTAGAGTTAGACGTGAGTTTTTTTAAACTCATGCGCAAGCTACGTCTAAGACACTTTTTTGACAACGTATTGCCTGAACGACCACAACAGGAAAAAGACCAACTCCTAGGACTACGTCCATTAAGCACTTTTCAAGCTCCAATAAGCCATAAAACGCTCGATCTGTTTGAAAATCTTGTTAAACAAGACCTCAACAACATCAAACATACTAAACCCAAAAAGAGAAACATAACTCGGAAAGATTTGGATACTCTCAAAAAACTTGCAGGGAATGACAAAATCATATTCACCAAAGCTGACAAAGGAGGAGCTATTGTAATCATGAATAAGATCATGTATGATACCAAAGTGATGGAACACACCAGTGACATCAACACATACAGTAAATTGGATGGCAACCCCACGCTGGAATACTCCAAAACATTGAAAATAATCGTCGAGAGAGCCCACAAACAAGGCACAATCACAGATAGGACAAAAGATTTTCTGATAACATCAAATCCGAAAAGCCCGACCCTACGCATGGTACCAAAAATACACAAAAATATAACGGACCCACCCATGAGACCGATAGTATCCACCGTAGGGAGTCTACACGAACCAATTGGTCAGCTAATAGACAAATACTTACAACCTACAGTACAAGCTATGCAAACTTATGTCAAGGATACCACTCAATTCTTGCTAAAACTGCAACAGGTGACATGGAATCCACAACAAAAGATAATTTTATGCACGGCAGACGTATGTAGCCTCTATACAAGCATACCCCACGACATGGGGATAGAAGCTATGGAAGCAGCACTCATGCATACAGAATTAGATCAGGATCTCCAGACCTTCCTAATGGAACTCATGTACTTCACATTGTATCAAAGTTATTTCAAAATCAACGAAACAAGGTACCAACAACTCACCGGAATGGCTATGGACAATTCTGCGGCCCCCGTGTATGCAAACATCTTTATGCAGTGGTTCGAAAATAAACATATACTAACCAACAAAGAGTGGACGGACAATTTGAAAATGATTGTAAGGTACATTGATGATGTATTCATCATCTGGACGAACACAGAGGAAAGACTACAATCTAAACTGACAGAATTCAATGAAATAGATCAACGAATCCAACTGACATGGCACATATCAGCCACGACGGTCAATTTTCTGGACGTAAAAGTATCAATAACACCAGAGGGATTCTCCACGGATCTATATGTGAAACCCACTGACAGAAATAACATGTTACTGCATTCAAGTTTTCATGAACCTAACTTAATAAGAAACTTACCTTTCTCACAAATGGCCAGAGTAAAGAGAATCACCTCCGAGGAAGACATTCTCAACATTAGACTCAGCGAAACCACAAACAAATTCACCAAAAGAGGGTACCCACAAGGATTGATTGAACAAGCAAAAATTAAGATCGACAAACTCAGCAGAACAAAGCTCTTAATGCCAAAAGTTAAACCAGAACAAACACGCACAGTCGTGGTTTCAAAATTTTCAACATCAAGTAAAAACTTCAAAAAGGTAATTTTGAAACATTGGCCCATACTGTATATGGAACCGGACTTCAAGGAAGCATTTAACCAACCACCTATATTTGCATTTACCAGAGCAAAGAACTTAGGCGAAATTCTACAGAACAAACCCAACAAAACTATTTTGTACTCTGGAACCAAACCTTGCCTCAACTGTGGTAGTTGTAACAACATCATTAAAGGAAACTCAATCAATCACCCCACACAAGGTTACCCAATCAAACTCAGGGTTAATGCAACATGTGACACCAGCAATTTGATATATGGAATAAGATGCCCATGTGGAAAAATGTACGTGGGCAAGACAGAACGTCGCATTAAAGTGCGATTAACAGAGCATAAATCGAACATCAGATTGAAGAATATGAAATCAGCACTGTCAGCTCATTTTGTGGATCAACACCATAACATTTCCCAGATAAAGTTCGTCGTATTGGAAACCGTCCAAAAAATTGAGGGGAGAGACAATACAAAATATTTACTGAGAAGAGAGAACGCATGGATACAGAAATTGTCCTCACAAAAGCCGATTGGCTTAAACGAGAGAATTGAACTGTCATGTTACCTATAAACTTATTTTGCTCCATTGACTGTATCTTGTTAATACTGTGCAGGTTCACTGAACCATAGTTACACATTTTGCCTAACTCTTTGTCACACGCCATAGCACTATCAGTTAGTACCTCACAGTAAGTAAACATGATTCACCTAGCTCGAGGTTCGAAACCCCTAAGATATTAGATATTTTTTAATTTTAATTTTTTCCTTGTATTTAGTCTTTATTTTTTAACCACCCCGGAGTAAATATACATTTGCGCTATATCATTTAGTCGCAGGTGCATAATTTTTAACATCCTATCGAATAGCAATGCTTCAAGAACCACGACCTTCCCTGTAAGTGCGAGCAATAACTTCAGTCTGTTGACCATGTTTATGGTCACATGACCGGAACTTTTTGCAAATAGGGAAACGCGACCGGAGCTTGTCCCCGCGCCGCCTTTTACCGAAGTCTGCCAACATTTTTCAAGCACGCCGAACAGGCTAGCAAGGTTAGTACGATAGAACCACCAGAATAATAAGATAACGAGCGTTTTATTATAACGCTCGCCAAACACGTACTGACACTTTGTTCTTTCTACAGATGTAGAACGATATCCAAGGAAAGGCTTGTAAGTGAAACTCCGTTTTTCCTCCCTTTTTTTCAATTATTTCGTATCTGGTGTAAACAACAAAATTAGAACTTTACCGATATGTTTTTGCTTTAGTACTTGTTAGGCATTTAGAACCCGTTACCGACACTGAGCTCACTATATTTCAACATGAATAGACTATGTGTTTTATGATTTGGTGTGACTACTATGCAAAATTGTAATGACTATCATATTATGATTACAGTGTTGATTCCCTGATGAAGGGCATGCAATACCTGCCCGAAATGCATTGGAATTCTTTGAAATCACATGGCCTGAAGTTCATTTGATCATTACAACATGAAAGGATAACATAATGATGTAGCTAATGAAATGTTAATTAAAACATCATTTATGAACTAAGAAACCTATGAGTGGAAGTCTTCCTTTTTCAAGAAAGACAACATTTGTGTGCCCTAAAGGGATGGAACTAGAGGTCCTCTAGTTCCACTTTCATCTACTGTTCTATAGACGCTGCACGGACTCTCAGCGCCACCTTTGAGGAGCACCAAAACAGTCAAACTTTATTGCATATTTCTATCACAAAGAGATCAGCTGTGCATCCACCCTAAACATTTATATCGTTCATAAAATGAGTGAATTATACCAGATGGGTAATAACAGAAAGGATTCACGAGAAATAGGGGCAGTCGAAGTCAAGGGTCATAAAAGAGAGGAAGTGTGTCTAAATAAAGGGGGGATAAGACAAGGAGCTTTAGCGGTAAAATAGAGAACTTCCTGAAATGAATATGGGAGTAACAGGTCACGTTCAACAGAAAGCCAAAGAGGTGAAAAAGGGGAGATGTCCTGTGACAACCAGCGAGAAGCTTGACGGAGGGAAAAGGATTTGTGGTAAAGACGGAAATCCGGAAAATTAGTGCCACCATTAATTTTGGGTTTACGAAGGGATGAGAGTGATACTCGTGCTTTTTTCTGTTTCCAGAGGAACTTGGACAAGACAGAGTCAATACGACGAAAGTAAAGAGCCGGAATATGGATCGGGAGCATGGAAAATAGATAAATTAAGATTGGGGCAATCATCATTTTAATGGAGTCGAGACGCCCCCACCAAGAGAGGAAAAGGGGATTCCAGGAGGAAAGTAGGGCGTCTATCCTAGAGATAATTGCGTTCATGTTAAGCTGAACAGAAGATGAAATAGAGTTGGAAAAAAGGACACCAAGATATTTTATTTTCTTACTATTCCAAGCAAAACCAGTAGAGGAAAAGAAGTGTGGAAGGCAGAATTTAGTTAGGGGAAGAACCTCCGTCTTATCCGAGTTTATTTTATAACCGGAGACCAAAGAAAAGTTCTCAAATTCAGCTAATAAGGAAGGGACCGAGGTAGTAGGGTCAGAAATAAATAGAAGGATGTCATCAGCATATGCAGATAATTTAAGTTGGTGGGGTCCGTACGGAAAGCCAGAGATGGAAGGATTATTACGAATGGAGGTCAAAAAGGGCTCAAGAGCTAGGATGAACAAAAGGGGGGAAAGAGGACAACCCTGGCGAACACCGCGTTTAAGTGTAAAGGGTGAAGTAAGTTTACCATTGACTAGAACAGATGCTTTGGGCATAGAATAGATTAAGGAAATATAGGAAATGAATTTCGGGCCAAAACCGTGCCACTTCAGTGAAGCTAACAGAAAGGACCAATCAACTCGGTGAAAAGCCTTCTCAGCATCAACTGAGATGGCCGCAAGAGGGATAGAGAGGGAGGAGGCTTTACTAAGGACATTGAGGAGTAGTCTGGAGTTGTCCGAAGTGAGGCGACCTTTAACAAAGCCACATTGCTCTTTCCCTATGAGGTGTGGCATAAGGGGATCAAGACGAAGAGCTAGAAGTTTAGCAAACAAGTTATAATCTACGTTGACTAAAGATATTGGGCGATAATTTTTGCAAAGTTTAGGATCCCGACCTTCTTTAGGGATGAGGCATATAGTAGCGTCTTGGAAGGAGCCTTGAGCCAGGCCGTCGGAACAAAAGGACTGAAAAAGGAGGAGAAGATGAGGTAAAAGAATGTCGGAAAAATGCAGATAAAATTCAACCGGGAAGCCATCAGGGCCGGGGGTCTTGCCTTTGGTGAGAGACGTCAACGCAGTGGATAATTCAGAGAGGCTACGGTCAGAATCTAGAGTAGAAAAGTTGAGCTGGGAGGTATCAGGTGTAGGCAAACGATCAAAATATGATTAAAGAAGATCTGGGGTAGGGGGATTTTCAGGGGTATATAAAGATTCATAGAAAGAGTGAAATTGCTCCAAAATGTCTTTATCTGTATGTAGAAGAGTGTTGGAAGGGGAATAAATAGAATCAATAATAGTTCGTTCTTTTCGTGATTTTAGATAGTTAGCAAGCAGTTTACCCGATTTGTTACGACCACCGTAGTAACGAGCACTACTTCGGAGAAGATAGGAAGAGGCTGAATCTGTAGTGAGTTTGTTAAAGGCAATTTTAGATCGAAGAAGTTCAGGAGACATCTGATTTGGAGAGGAGGTATAAAATTGGTGTTCTAGTGACTTTATATGTGTTAGGGCGATCTTACGTTTTTGAAGGAATGCTTTCTTTTTTTTGGAGACAAAGTCGATAATGAAGCCGCGGGCGGTGGCTTTAAAAGAATCCCAAAGGATATGCAGGGGGGTGTCAGGGGTAGAGTTGATTTGGAAAAATTCTGAGGTGAAAGAGCGAAAGGAGGAAGAGAAAAGAGGATCAGTGAGAAGAGAGGAGTTAAAACGCCAGCGAGAGGAATTAGGAGCAGGAGGAAGAAGATCAAAGATAGTAATAATAGGGGCATGATCAGAAATGACAATAGGTTCAATAGAAGAGGAAAGAAGGTTTTGAGATAAGGAGGAAGAGAGGAAGATGTAATCCAGGCGGGAGAAGGAAGCATGTGGGGGAGAGAAAAAGGAAAAATCTATGGTTTCAGGGTGTGTGATCCTCCATGAGTCTATGAGATGAACCTGAGAGATAGTATCAAGGAACTGCTTGTGGGGTTTATGAGGGGTGAAACGAACAGAAGACTTACGGTCTAAAAAGGGGTCAACAATCTGGTTACAGTCTCCGCCTAATAGAAAGGAATCATCTTTGTATTGGATACATTTTGCTGTGATCGAGGGCCAAAAGGAAGAGTCAAAGCATGTAGGACCATAAACATTCAATAAGGTAATCGGGATAGCATTTATAAGTAATTTAACCAAAATCCAACGACCATCTTCATCCCTCTCCTCAAGGAGTACTTTACATTTGAGACGTTTGTGAACTAGGATAGCAACACCATTCTTTTTATGAGAGGCAGGTGAAAAGAAAACATTGCCCACCCAAAGTCTTTTTAGTTTCAAAGATTCAGCATCAGAAAGGTGGGTTTCTTGGATAAGGACAATATCAGGGTTATAAGAGGAAAGGTGGGAAAGTACTCTCTGCCGCTTAATAGGATGGTTAAATCCTTTCACATTCCATGAAATAACTTTAAACATGAAAACGCATAAAACTGTTCAGAAACAACAGGTGCAAAAATATACTGTACATGTAATAAGGCAAATTAGAGAAGGTAGGAACCATCACAACTATTAGAGGAGTAGAATGAAAAATAGGTGGGAGCATGAGAAAAAGGGAGAAGGGGGGGGATAAGAGAAGGTAGAGAGAAGAGGTATAGCAAAGGGATGAAGAAAGAAAAGTGAGAGCACATAGAAGACAGAACAAATCCAAAAGGATGTCTGCGGGGAACATACCTGAAAGGGAAAATACACAAAGGGAGGTGGGGAAGTGGTGCTGCGTAACAAGACAGGGAGACCAGGAACAGAGGCGCGACCGCACCGGAACCTCACAACAGAACAAAGGTTGAGAACATGGTGAAGGGGATATCCGAAACACATCTGTAAAAAGGAAACAAGGAGAACAAGGAAGTTACATGGGTCA
Source organism: Lissotriton helveticus (assembly GCF_964261635.1). Taxonomy (NCBI): domain Eukaryota; kingdom Metazoa; phylum Chordata; class Amphibia; order Caudata; family Salamandridae; genus Lissotriton; species Lissotriton helveticus. The sequence goes on from NC_136070.1 coordinate 292,939,282, forward strand.
GACACCAGAAGATCAATAGAGAACATGGTCATCAACATAAAAGGGAACACTGAAGAAGAAAGAGAAGCTAAATTAACAACGAGAAACTACAACAAGGAAGAGAAGAGGAGAAAGAAATTGTCAAAGACATTACAAGTGCAGAACAATCACAGTTGGTCAAAAACTATAAGCACTATAATCAGCCACTAGTCGAGGGTGAAGAATCCATTCCATCGTTGTTGTGTAGAAGAAGGAAATTACGGAGTTCACCAGGATCCTGAAAAGACCAGGACTTGTTTTGATGGGTGACTTTGAAAGTACAAGGATGGAACAAGCCATATCGGGCACCAAGAGATCGCAAAGAGGGTCGAAGAGCTAGGAATTCCTTACGCCTAGAAGCGGTGGCATTAGAAACATCTTGGGAGATGAAGATACGTTGACCCTGCCAGGATAATTGGCGCTTGGTTCTGGCTGCGGAAAGAATGGATAACAAGTCAGTGTACTTCAAAAAGAGGATGATAACACCTCGAGGCTTCGTAGACGTGGAAGAACGAGAACCCAGTCTGTGTGCCCTCTGAATGCTGATGGACGTGGAAGGCGGTAAATCCACTAACTTCGGAAGGAAAGAGGTGAAAAAAGCAACTGGGTCATCACCCTCAAGAGTTTCCTGTAGACCATAAATACGAAGGTTGTTCCTCCTATTTCGATTTTCCAAATCCTCTGTGTGGCGTTGTAAAGATAGAACAGTCTTTTCCAAAGATTCTATGCGCTGCGAATTGGAGTGGACCTCCGGAATTTGTTGCTCTATGGAAGAGATGCGAGTGTCCATAACCTCCCATTTGTCCTTCAAATGTTGCATGTCTCTGCTCGTTTCCTCAATGAATGGACGCAACGCACAAATCTCCTCTAGGATTAATGCAATGGAAGGTGAAGGAGGTGAATCTGGTGGAGGAGAATTCTGCTTCAGTCTTTTACTAGATGACTCAGAAGGTGGTGTTCTGGATGATGAAGAATGAGCTGAAGAAGAGGAGGAGGTCGCCATCTTGATAGGTCGTGAGGAGGCACCCAAGGATGAGGAGGGTACAGTAGGAGTCTTAGAAGAGCGGAACACAAACTTAGGTTTGCGCAGATTCACCATAGGAGATGAAATCGATGAAAAGACAACTGGCAAAGGTACATAAATAAGACCCACTTGGTGAAGATGAGGCAGTATGAATCAATTATAAGTCAATGGTTCCAGTTACATCCAATGAGCTGTCGGAAGTGTTCACCGCCTGAGCCTGAGAGAGGCACACCACAGTCTAGATGGGGAAGCCAGTACGTTGTTGTACATAACAGAAGGTCAACAATGACGAATAACGCCTTCCACTCTTAAGCTGAAGAGAGTGCAGGGGCCACAGGCCCTGCTAGTAAAAGTGGCGGAAGTACCTGCAGATAAGTAGGGTAGTACATACAGTGGCGTAGAGGCATATTATAGGAATCTGCGAGAATCACACCGTGAAGAATCTCATGAGGCACGCAGGAAGGAACTCACCATGGCGACTGGTTCAGTCTATAATGCGCAAAGGGCAAATAAACGGCCATCACCCCACACAAGAAACAGCCATTGTAGGTGTAACCATGTTTGCGTCGTCACACTTGTGAGGGAAAGCTCGAAAATCCGCTGTTGCGCAATCAAAATGGCGGCCTTCTGACTAACAAGCAGTGCGTGAGGTAGAAATGAGGAGGAAAACAGCAGGAAAAAAGCTAGCAGTATCGTAGTGCTCACCAAAGATGTCGCAGATAAAAGGCAGCAGCTCGCAAAGACCAAACCATGTCAGGCGAGAAGAGCGTGAGGTCCGCTGGTGAAGCAGAAGCTGCAAAATGGCGGCCGTAGAAGACGCGATATACACATCGCGAATTGCGGGTGAGAAACGGCACTGTAAGGGCCACAGAGAGGACCCGGGTGCTCACCGTCGGGTCCGCTTGTAGAAACCGCTACGTCGAGACGATGACAGTCCCCGTCACATCGGGAAAACTGCTCGGAGGCTTTCCAGTGCGGCGGAGCTCTGCAACTAGCCGGCCATCTTGCGCGGCAGCCAAGCCACGCCCCCCATACCCATTTGCTTCTGATCTGCCCCGTCAGTCGAAAATTAGCATTCGTTTCATATTTACGGCAATAAACAGTTGTTAGAATTGGAAATCATGAGGGGTTGTTTTCCTGGAAATAAAAGTTTAGGAAACTGATTTCGATACGCCTGTTCCGCCAAAGGAGGAACATAACCGCGTTTCCACCAATTAACCATACAGGATTAGTACTAGTTTTTTAAATCATTCTTTTGGAGTAATTGTAATTGCAGTTATATAGAGCTTACTATCCCTGATGAGGCATCAAAGAGCTTTTCGGTGCATAGCACGCTACTCCGGAACCCAAAAGGCATTAGTGGTGAGTTAGTATAGGGAGTTAGGAAATTCATTTGAGTGGTGGACAAGTGAGTTTGTTATTTGGAATGTGGAGGAGTAAAAGAGGGAAGCGTTTGCATTTATATAGCACTTGCTACCTCTGAAGAGTTGCCGAGGTGCTTTTCGGCATGTAGCGCGCTACTCCAGGACCCAAAAAGGATTAGTGGATAAATAGTATAGGGAAATGTTACATTTATTTGCGCTATGGACATGTGAGTATGTGAGATGGATTGAGAAGGAAAGTGGAGGGATAGAAGTGTGAAGGGTCTACAAAGTATTTTTTATGGACCATAGCAGTAGGAGGTTAGGGATGAGGAAAGGGGAGGTGTAGGGAGAAAGTGTCAGAGGAAAGGGTTTAGAAAGGCATGTTTGGGAGGTCTGAATAGTAAAAGAGGTTTGAGATGATACAAGGAGGGGTACAGAAGGGAAGAGTCTAGTAAGGTTATTTTGGGGATCATAGTAGTAGAAGGGAGAACTGAATAGTAAAAGAGGTTTGAGATGATGCAAGGTGGGGTAGAGGAAGAGTCTAGAAAGGGTTCTTTTTGGGATCACATTAGTAAATGTGGTATGTGATGAGTCAGGGAGTAGAGCTAGAGGATATATTGAGAGAGGTATAAGGTGAGATATAGGGTAGTGCATTGGACATGCTGAATTAGAAGTAAAGTAATACATACAGAGATACATAAGTACATGAAAGGTATACCTGGATAAGGAAGGCAATATATTTAGATTTAAGTTGTATTTATTAAACTCATTCTTTCAAGTGCAGCTGTGCTTTCAAATAATTTTATTTGTTTCGATAATTTATCATTCCTTTTTTGTGTAATTCAATAGTGAAGCAATTGTAAATAAAGTAGGATAAAAATTTACTTATTTATGCAGTGACTTACATACATTTTAACCATAGAATAATATAACCATAAATAATATGTACATTTGTTCAACAAAATGAACAAATATCTATATATTTATACACAGAATTATCATACATGGTTATACAAGGAAATACACATATCTCGGTACACATATATAGTACAATAAATACTTATATACACCGGGATATGCTGTATATTAATGTTTGAGTATGGCGGTTATGTGGGGGAGAGCCAAATCTTGAGTAGTGTTCTGAAGGTAAGATAACTACCCATGGATCTAATGTTTGGGGGTAAAGAGTTCCATAGTTTGGCTGCTTAAACAGAGAAGGATGTGCCACCTATGTTTTTTTCTTGTATAGTGGGATTTTGAGGTGAGGTATCAATCTACAGCGGAGGTTCCTTTTTTTAAATGTATTCTTGATGAAAAGTGGTCCAGTTGCATGTACTGCTTTATGGGGGATTCAAAGCAGCTTGAACGTTGATCTTTTGGCAACCGGTAACCAATTTAGGGCCTTCAAAGCAGGGGAGATATGGCCTTGTGATTTTATATGTCAGAGTAGTCTGGCTGCAGAGTTCTGAATCCATTGCAGTCACACTTTCCTTAGTTGTTAAAAATTATTCATGGTACAGGATATTGGCATAAGTGATTTTAGACAGAGCAAGAGAGATAGTAGCCTGGAGCTTGTGGGGAAATCCCAGGCGGGAGAAAATGTGTTGCAAAGTTTTTATAGTAATGAAGCTTGATCTTGCTAGTTTGTACACTTGGGAATATACAGATAGGTTGGAGTCCATGTTTTTCTACTTCCTTCGGTACTTTAGGTGAAGTTCCCAGATTATCAGGCCAGGCAGCAAGTGGGTCATAATTATCCCAATCGCCACATGTGAGCATTTCTGTTGTGGAAGCATTCAATTTGAGATGGTTCCATGTCATCCACTGATCAACGTCTCTGAGGCAACTGAAAACTTTTGATTTTCCAATTTCTTTGGGGCTTTCAAGTTTAAGACGTATTTGTGTCATTTGCATAGTTATAGCATGTGAGGTAACATTAATTGATCAATGCTGGTAATGACTTAATGTAGATGTTGAAGAGCATGGGTGAGATGACAGAGCATTGATGGACCCCTACTTTTGTGAAGTATGATTTGGATGAGAAAAGGGGTGTGGGAATTGAGGACATTTGTTCTGTTTGAGGCCAGGATGTGATCCAGTTAAGAGCAGTCCCCTCAATGCCGTCTTCGAAGAGAATTTGTATTTGAGTATCATGGTCAGCCGTGTCAAAGGCAGCTGCACGGTCCAAAAGAAGTAGTGCAGCAACCCTGATCCAGCCAACTGTGTTCTTAAGGTCATTACAGATGGCAAAGAGGGCAGATTCTGTGCCTCTTCTTGAACGGAATCCAGTTTGGAAGACTGAAAGTAAGGAATTATCTTTAATGTATTGTGATATCTGGTCGAATGCTGCTCTTTGGTCCATTTGTAATTGGTCTGTAGCTATAGGGGTTAAGTGGATCCAGGTTAATTTTCTTTAGTGGTGGTCGTATGTATGTACAGATACTTCGCTTTTGACAGGGAAGATTTAAGATTTTGGGTCAGATGATGACTTAAAATGGGGGATAGGTGGGAGCAGATAAAATGAGGGCTGGGGTCGAGCAGGGAGCCAGATGTTACTTCTACCATCAACTTTTCCACCTGTTCCCTTGAATCCTGAGTGGTTGTTTTCCTGGAAATACAAGTTTAGGAAACTGAATTCAGTATGCCTGTTCCGCCAAAGAAGGAACATAACTGCGTTTTTGCCAATCAACCATGCAGGATTTGTGCTATTTTTTTTCATTCTTTTGGGGTAATTATACCTATTACAATCAATATGGAGGTTATTGTAGGGAAACGTGGGGTGATTTAAGTGGTAAAATGTGGTTTACTGCAGTCATATTACTTTCAACATAATCTCTATTGAGATTATAACAGCACCATGGATTTACCATGCACTTACCATGGATCACTCTTGGGTTTATTTAACTGAATGACAACACCCTTTAATCCCATCATTTAATGCACGGAAGTGCCATAAATAGGTATGCAATGAATCTAACTAATCAACATCATCTTTAAAGTCTAAAATTACCCTGAAATGTTTCCCAGAACAGTTTGGATGAGATTAAAGAGCTGCACATCTGAGATGTAGGCCAACTTATTATGACTCTCGGGTATGGGGTACAGCATTAATCCCAGCAATCTTCTGAAGAGTACTGGACTTTCAGAGTTTGAATGGATTTAGGCTGATTTGTCATTCCCTATGACAGGGTTTTTCATTGTGTATAGTCCGTTGATTGAGAGAATCACATTATTTAATTGCATATGTTTTCCTATTGCAGCGCAGTTGTTTCATAATAGAGCACGATCATTTAAATAAATACTGTAAGCTTTTTTCGTGTCTCTGTTCTGTTTATTGTGGACATGAATGAGTGAGAGAATGAAAGGTGATGCTCTGCTATCACAACCTCTTGGAGCATCTGGAGTGTTGTGGTGTGCCAAATTACTTGTGTCTAGTCTGTATTTGTGCCCTTAGTTACTGATGTGGTAAGATGATTCAATCCCTATATGCTGACGTTGTGTGGTCCCAGGAATAATTCTGTTCTAAACACACTCCCTGCAACACGTATTGACGGCTTAATTCATGTAATTGCCTATTAATTTTCTACATAACAGTTCAAAGGACAACCTTTGTATTTCATTATTACTAGAATATTCCAGCACTGATTACTTAAATTAACTGAGTAAGTTAATTTTAGTGGTGGATCTAATTGGCGAGCATCAAAGTCCGTATCAGGACTACACCGCTCCTGGTCCTAGCCATTGGCATGCCTTATGATTATTTAGGACAAGATTGAAATTCTTATAAAACACTGATCCAACGGCGCGATATAATAAATGCTTGGTCGAAATAGAAAACAATAGGCAGATAACTAGCAGGACGGCAGTAGAGCATTTGGATGGCAAAATTAAATGAGAGACATCAGATTTCTATGCTGGAATGTTAATGGTCTGCGCGTACGAGGGAGAAGACATAAAATCATGCAGTACCTCAGAGACTCACCCGCGCAGATCATGGCGATCCAGGAGACACATCTAAATAAGCAGGAGATTACGGATGTACTAAAAAAACTGAAATGGGTTGATGAATTCATAAGTACAGACCACAACGCGAATATTCGTGGAACTGCCATCATTTTCAAAAAGGGAGCAAGGGCTCAGATTGCTGACTGGAAAACGGATGCGAGTAGTAGATGGATGATAGCCAATGTCCAGCTGGACTCAAGGTGTTTTACTCTTGTAAGCTATTATGGTCCTAATAAGGATGACCCTTCTTATTTAAACATATTACAGAACCATCTGATTACCATCACGGACCCAATAATATGGATGGGAGATTTCAATCTAGTGCTAGATCCAAAATTAGATAAATCTCCCAGTTCCAGGGCTGTAGTGCAAAATAACATGAGGGACACGCTTCGGAGCTGCATGTTAAACCTGGGACTAAATGATCTTTGGAGGCAAAGAGCCGGGAAAACCATGGGTGTCTCCTTTCACAATCATAAATATAAACATAAATCGCGAATCGATTATGCCCTGTTTAGTCTTTCTCTAAAAGACTCTATAAAAAATGTGATATATCTACCTCAGCACTTATCAGACCACTCAGCCATCCTCTTCTCGTTAAAATTAGATCAGGAACCCATTCATGTATCATGGTCCTTTGATCGAACCATATTACTAGAGGAAGAGGAAAGAGAACACCTCATATTTGAAACCACCTCCTTTCTAGAGTGGAATATAGGCTCAGCCTCTTTGGTAAATGTATGGGAGACCTGGAAAGCTTACATAAGGGGCTGTATTATTAACAGGGCCTCTTACAGGAAAAAAAAATACAGAGAGGAGATTTTAACAATAGAGCAAGATTTGACTCGCTTGGAGTCGGTAGATCAAGCTCCCTCAGCCAATCTAGAGGAGAAAAGAGAACTAAAAGGTAAATTAGAAATGCTATTGCAGGAGAGACTGAATAAACGATGGAAGGCCAGTAAACTCTCTCACTTTGAATACGGCGAATCTGCAGGGAAGTTACTAGCCTGGAAAATAAAAGCTGACCAGACTAGAAATTATATAAAAGAAGTGAGAGTAACTGGAGAAACGGTCAATAGGAAGACTAATTTCAACATCGGTGAAGCCTTCAGTTCTTTTTTTCAAAACATTTATACAGAAGAGATTAATACTAATCCAGAGGAAAGATCGGAATGGCTAGATAAGGTAATTCTTCCAAAGCTAAACAGGCCCCAAAGTGAAAATCTTGATAAAGAAATAACCGAGATAGAAGTTGAAAATGCTATTAAACAACTAAAACAGGGGAAGGCTGCAGGACCGGACGGTCTTCCGGGAGAATTATACCGGGTACTTAACTCTACCCTCACCCCGGTTCTAACGAACCTATTTAACAATATATTAATAAGAGGCGTGATACCACCTAGTTCCTGGGGAGAAGCAAATATAGCCCTAATATTAAAAGCAGGTAAAGACCCAGTAGATTGTGGATCATATCGTCCAATCTCGCTTCTCAACAACGATTATAAGATCTTTTCATTAATTTTGGCTGCACGTTTGGGTAGCGAGATTGGATCAATTATCCACCAAGACCAAAAGGGATTTATTAGAGGCCGACAACTGGCTGATTTACCATACGACTGAGTCGGAGCCATCGGCATCGCCTCAACCTTTTCTTTACCCCTTGCAATCATGACACTTGTCTCTACAAAAGCTTTTGATAGGGTTAATTGGTCCTACCTAAATGCAACCATGGAAAAATTTCAACTTGGCCCTAAATTCTGCAGAGCGATAGGCCTACTATATAACAACCCTAGAGCCTGTCTGCTAATCAATGGCACGCGAACAAATCCCTTTAAAATCAGTAGAGGGACAAGGCAGGGGTGTCCCCTCTCTCCCCTCCTTTTTAATTTATATGTGGAGCCATTTGCACAGTCCCTAAGAGAAGATACTAATATCCCGCATTTCTCTTTTTCCGGATGGGAGAAGAAAGTTGGATTATATGCCGACGATATTCTCATCTACACAATGGACCCGGCCCAGGCATTTCCAACGGTCATTAGGAGGGCGGAGGAATTTGGAAAACACTCAGGCTACAAAATAAATGCCGGGAAAACAGAAATAATGGCTTGGAATATTACAAATCTTCAGCTTCCGGTAAAACCCTCAATGAGATACCTGGGGATAACAATCACCAAAGACCTAAATCTCTTGGCCCAAAATAACTTAGATCGGATCTCTCGTGAATCTAAAACCTTGATGAAATCCTGGTCCTTTCTCCCGCTTACCATCTATGGGAGAACCAGTCTAGTCAAAATGAGCATCCTCCCCAAATATACATTTATTTTTAACACCATCCCATTAATTTTTGAAACCAAGCAAATTTCAAAATGTCAACAAAATATCAATTCATTTATCTGGGGCTACAAGTCAAGCAGACTGGCATGGAAGAAACTGAGAAGGAGAAGAGAAAAGGGAGGACTCGCCTTGCCAGATCTGGAATACTACGCTTGGGCGTTCCATCTGACCCACTCCAGGATGCTACTTAAGATCCCGTTAGACAATGCAAATGGCAATATGTTTAAAGCAATGCTATTGGGCTCGGACCTTCCACTGAATGGCTTCTTACTCAAGTTCGGACACCAGAAATTCTTAAAAAGTTAGGTTTAAGTCACTACAGGGTCCCATAAAAGAATGGACACAAATCAAATCTAAGGCTGGGATAGGGTATTTTTCTAACTACGCACCGATTTGGGATTTACCTGGGTTCTCCCCACAATATACTGAGATGGTTAAAACGGTCTTACTGGAAGCAGGAATAATACGATGGGGGGAGTTAGTGGCAGGAGGATCCCTTATGAAATGGGAAACATTCAAGGTCAGGGTAACATCATCACTCTCCTGGCTTGTATACATACAACTGGCCAGCTGGCTGCGAACCCAAACTAAGAAAAAAATAATAATGGGTGGATACAGCTCTCTAGAAAACAACCTAGTTGAGAAACCCGCTGGAGGCAAGGAAGTTGCATTGTACTATTGGAACATCATAGAGGATGGGGAGGGCGAGCTCAACCTTCCGATAAAATTGTGGGGAGGAGAGGGAGAATTCCAGGCAGAGGATAAATGGGTAGAATCCTTCACCCTTCTCTACAAAATCATAAAACCAGCATGGCTGAGGCGCAATCAACTCTTTACACTTCATCGGGCGTATTACTCCCCCAAGAAACTCTCGAAATTCCAAACCGGGAAATGCTGCAGTAAATACTTTTTCCCAGCAGCCTCAGACCTACATATGTTTTGGGAATGTCCGAACATCGCCACTTATTGGCAAGAAATCAAGGTATCACTTGAATCAATTCTCAGAATCTCTATCCCATTTTCATGGTATTTAATTATCTTTGGCCTAAACGAGAACATCAAGGGATTAGAAAGAGAATTTATATACTATGCTATTCTACTAGCAAGAAGAGAAATCTGTAAAAACTGGGTCAATATGAACTCCCCGACCCATGCAGAGTGGTTGTCTTCACTATATGCAACATCGAAGGTAGACCTAGCTAGAATATGTAGTCCTCGTACTGTGAGATTCTGGAATCTGCTGATTGAATGGAGACGGAACAGTTAACCTACACAGGTTTTTTTTTTTCTTTCCCCGGGTCCGATGATTAGGCCTAAGTCTCCATGTCCAATGGGAGGCACCCACACCATATTGTTATCGGACTACCAGCCAATAAAAGGCCCGAATGGAGATAGTACGTGCAGGGTTCTTCATTGCCTGAGACATCTTGTCTGCCTTCCTGGATATTATGAGATCACTTTCTGGTCTCTTGGTGATACAGAGGCGACCTGGTCTTGTGGTTGGAGCGCCCCTGGATCGACTATGTGGCTAATGAGGACAAAAAAAAAAGATTGAGTGCCAACAGATCCCAGCCTTTGCTTATTTGCGCAAGTACACAGGTAACTTTGAGCCATCAACATTAGCCAAATCAGGTAGTGCTGTCATGCGCTTGATATCAGTAAACAGCATGAGAGCAGTGCCAGGACTGGCTGGGCTAAGCAAACTCAGTACTCCATTGGAAACTGGGGAGCTATGTTTGTGTTTACCTCGACTCTCTGACACAGAGAGAATTGCTGATACTGAGTACATGTCATGCTTAGTGGTCTCTTGCTGTGGTAAGCCTGACATGCACACTTCACTGAAAACACACTGCTGCATACCTCACCCTGTCACTCAATCTTATTGGCCACACCTTACCAATTGTTTGTACACAGCATTGTGGCCGAGCCCCATTTGAAGAAAAATGAATGACAGTGTGAGGGCATACCAATTTGACTAAAAACTTTTTAGGGGCACTAACATGTTTCTTGTTTGTGGCGGCTCACATGGGGAGCAACTCCCTAACATTTCTAAGGACAAGCCACCACTGATTTTAGATATTGTCACTGTTCAATGCATTTCTACTAAGATAGCATTTTTAAGCTGAGATAGTTCATGTAAAGTTATTGTTGAAATTTGAAGAAATTGTGAAGGAACCATAAATGCTTAAACGAAAGGATAATATTATTTATATAAACAAGTGGGTAAAACGGAGCCCATCAGCCAACATCTAGTGCACTCTGATCCCACTGTTTGAGTGACAAAACCATCCGAGATCTACAATCAGAATACAGAACAAGTCAACTACACTCACATGTTTTTTTTCCATAATGAAATGCCATAAGTTAATGCAAATGAAATATCAAAGGAGAATGCAACACCTCCTGTTTTACAGAAACACGAAAGAAAATAAGAAATGTTGCTTACATAAAAAAAATCCTGCAAATATCCAGTTTTTTTAAATGTGTCCAGATTTCTTTAAAGTAGTATTAATTGCACATAACTCACTTACATTATTAGGGGGTCCTGGGGGCCCGAAAGCCCTCCTGCTACCTCCAATAAGTCCCATATTGCAGAATTGCTGCAAGCTGGTTGGAGCCTCTCCCCCTTTCTCCACCACTTTGCAAATGCGCCTTCTGGCACACTACTGGGTGGGGAATGAGCAACCCCTTGGATGCCTTTTTGAAGAAGAGGGGGGCCATGCAGCCCCCGTACCCAGGCCGATTACAGCCCTGGGGACCCTATCCCTGTGGCCGGGCATCTCTGTTAGGGACCTCAAGGGGAGCGTGAATGCCCTCACGGTCCCTACCTGCTAACTGCCTCCTACAGGAGCCGGCACTGCTTTAACACACAGGGAGCTGCTAAACATTCAGCTGCCTGTGTGTCAAAGCCCAGTGTTTTGTAAACCCCAGGAGGGGGGCCCCATGCACGGTTTAATAAACTCTAGGAGCGGGCCTCATGCACCTCCCCTCCCTTATTTTTTTCATTCCCCCGGGATTTGGCCCATTTGGGGGCTTCCTGAAAAAGACACATGACAAACCATTGATCCTTTTTTTTCAATGTTGACGGATGCAGGGATCCACCCACAAATTTGCAGCAATATTAAAATTTCAAAAATGCTTTTAACCCCTATTGGAGTCCATGTGGGATCCCGCCACCACTCCTAGGAGTCACTGTATTCTTACATTGCCCCCCTTTCTTTATTTTTTACGTATTTTATGGTACTGATCTTCAAGCTGATTCCAAAGATAGCTGCCAACACTTCCTGGTACAAGTGTTGTCAGCCAATCCGTTGTCAGCACGGGGACTATGGATTCACAAATCCAATTCAATGGATCCACTTCCCTAGATATCTATGTTTTTTTGCCCTCTAATATCTCTAAAACTGCTGAATGGATTTACAACAAATCACAAAAACCACACTTTATGAAGCAATATCTAGCTTATCTAGCTAATTTGGTGTAGTTCCGTTCAGTGGTTCGGGTTGTAGTTGTGTACAAAATCCCAGTGGGAAAATGCTTTGGCAAAACGCGGATTGGAACCCCACTTTTTTCCCAGTCCCCACTTGACAGACCACCATGGAAGTTTCAACACTGCAGTTGAACCGGCTAAGTTATCATTTTTAAACTTTTGTGAAGATTTGTTAAGCAGCAACAAAGTTATTGCAAAACAAAAAATGCTATTCCTATGGAAACTAGGTTGTAACTATCACTACCTACTGGCATAAACGCACACATATATATGGGTTTGTGTGTTTATATAGGTATACATTTATGTATAGCATTAGATATTGGTGGAATATATTTAATACACATTATAATTAACTTTTACAACTTTAAACTTTATTTATATTTTAAAAAATCTATATTTGTGCTATTTTAGATGATATTAATGTCAACAAGATTTTGTTCTGATATTTTTGCACTAACCATTACAAGTATAGGAGCACAATATTGTGTTAAACAATATTTTTGACACAATATTATTGTCAGTTTTATTGTTCACTATGATATTGTATCAGCAATCCGAATTTTAAGGCACACTTTTCACACATATTTGCTAAAAAGTCATGTGCTCTGAATGGGCACTTATTAAAGACTCAATTCTATTGATAATGCATTAAGTCAAAAAACCTAATTCTCCCCAGGCATTGATCCAATCTTTTACAAAATGTTTTATGGGTTTCCACAATTGGCAAAAATGACATCTATTACGCAAGGTCTTGCACTTTATCGCAGGTGACCCCAAATACCATGGATGGTCCATATGCCAAAAGTTACATACAACATGGCAGTTCTAGAGTTTTGGCATTCAGTTTCTCCAAACACCATGAGTGACTCTTATATCAAAAATTACATCTAGTATGCCAAAATTTTGTCATGATTTCCCTCCTTCATAGGTTATGGAATGCCTCCTTTACGCCAAGTATTGCCATAAATGTGTTAGTGTCAACATTTTGCCAGGGTCATTCCTTACACCAAGAATATCTTCAAGTATGCCAGCGTCAGCATTTTTCCTCAGGTGCCAAGAAATACCACCAGTATGCCAAAACCAGTGTTTTAATTATCTCTAGTACGTCAGTTCCTGTGCTTTGTCACAAGTGTTTGTCATGCTAAGAAATCTTTCCATTTTGCCAATGCCAGTATGTTGGCATGGGTGTCACTATAAACCAAGAATTACCTTGAGAATGCCTGGGGCAGTGGCAGACTTGCACACCAAACACCACATTCTCATATATGATCACTCACATTTACTTATACTCATTCTCACTCATTCAAACTCTCATTTCTTCTCACTCACTCACTCACACTCATCCTTTCATTTTCAGTCTCTTGTAATCATTCTTCCTTCCTATAGTTATTGACCCACTAATACATTCTCACTCACACTCACATGCTCTTTGCACACATTCCAAATATCACTCCTTCATGTTCTCTGAATCACTCATTTTTACTAAATCTGACTTATTCATTCACTTTCTCACACTATTATATCACTCACTTATTTTTTCTCATGCTTACTTTCCCCCACTCATTCTTACTCACTCTGACTACCTCAAACTTAAACTCACTGTCACTTATTCTCATTCACACTCCTTTCTAATTCACACCATCAATTTAGTGCCAGGGGTTGCAAGGAACCAGCTAGGTGTTTCAGGTACTACCCCTGGTGACAGGTAAATGACATCCATGGAGAGGAGCATAAATGCACCTGTTACCATGCATGTATTACAATGACACGAGGACCTTTACAACTTATTGTATAATATGTTAATATATGTAAAGGGATTAGCATTTAAAAAACCTTATGTTACTCACACAAAACCATTGAAATTCCATATATAGTTAGTTGCACTAACTATATATCGCGCACCCGCAATCCACTGCTGATGATGTCACATATTACATCATTCATGACATGGTCAGTGACATCACTGATGACATCACTGATGACATCTCAAATGACATCACTGATGACATCATCCAGTGACTGTGTGTTTCTGTAAAGTTTAAATATGTTTTACATCTTGAAGAATGAGTAGATGTAGAAGTGTCTGGATGAAGGATTTAGTAGGTGCGTGACTGACTGTATGAGTGAGTGATTAAATGTGTCTCACTGAGTGCATGGGTTAGTGACTAAACTGTCTTAATTTGTGCATCATTATGTCTGTTGTTCTGTAAACTGCTGCATGTGTTGATCAGTAGCTATATGAGTAACTATATGGGTTATTGATTGATTGCCCAAGTATTTGTATGGGAGACTGAGTGTGTGTGTGGCTGGCTGGGAGGTGTGTGACTCTGTGCAGATCAATGTGTACTTGTATCAATGATTGTATAAGAGAGTAAGTATGTGTTAGTATATGTTTCAAAATGTAAGGTGCTCTATGTTTAACTGTATAGATTAGAAAATGGAAGTGTGATTGATTCTTTACAGGACTGACTAGGTGTGTGAGTAACTCCATGGATGAGTGACAGAGTGTGAGAGTCTGTATAGGTGTATGAGTGCATATGATAGTGTTGTAAAGATGAGTGATTGTATGTATGAATGATTGTATGGGTAAATGAGTGAATGTGTGTGTAAACATAGGAATCACTGAGTGCGTATGTAGTAACTAGTATTGGTGTGTCAATGGTTTCAAAAATTATACTCTGTATTTAACACTGGGTGTAACAGAGGTTATATTAAAGTGTGAGGAGATGCATTGTATTGTCACATGAATGATATCATCAGTGATGTGGTCATTGATGTCAAATGAGATGTCATCAGTGATGTCATCAGTGATGTCATTTGAGATGTCATCAGTGAAGTCATTTGAGATGTTATCAGTGATGTCATTTGAGATGTCATCAGTGATGTCATCAGTGATGTCATTTGAGATGTCATCAGTGATGTCATCAGTGATGTCACTGACCATGTCATGAATGATGTAATATGTGACATCATCAGCAGTGGATTGCGGGTGCGCGATATATAGTTAGTGCAACTAACTATATATGGAATTTCAATGGTTTTGTGTGAGTAAAATAAGGTTTTTTAAATGCTAATCCCTAACTATATATGGTCTATAACCTATCGTTTTTTCAGTGAATTTTCAAGGTTTTGTAAATGCTAATTCCTAACTATATATGGTCTATAACCTATGGTTTTTTCAGTGAATTTCAATGGTTTTTTAATAGCAAATATCATAAGCTGTCGAATGTCAAGTACGTGGTAAGTAAAAACATTTTCGTGTTTATGCACACTGATCTGCTTTGAATGCTGCCCCCCCTCCCCCTCATTTCTATTAGGAGTACTCTCTCTTTGCAGATAGTGAAGGGTAGTTAACGCAGGCCTTTGCCCCCGTTGTAATCCGTCGTGCCTGCTTCTCTCTCCATTTGATTGATTGTTATCCAAGCATTTACTGTTTTAGAATTGTTTCTCTTTGGTTCATTCTCTATTTACAAACAAGCACAGAGTCGCAATACTCTGTTTAGTCTTTGCAGATAGTGAAAAATCGTGTTAAAAAACAAAAGGAATCGAGCAAAATCAGTAGGCCACTAATGGGATCTCTTTTTGACCTCGCTAAAATAGAAACATTAGGAAAAACCCCTCATGAGAAATACGAAACTAGTGAGATGAACTGAGCTCCACACCATGATGGCTGCAAGACAGCTCGGCTCCGCCACCCACCCCGCCCAAAATAACGATAAACTCTATGCAAATATTACAAATATATACAACACACCAGCAAAGTAACAGGGTAAAACATTTTATTAAATAACTATTTACATAACTATTTTATACTTTTTGTTGCCCGATCCGGCTAGCTCAATCGATCGAGCATGAAACTCATGCACTCTGATAATTCAAAGTTTTGAGGAGTGCTTGTAACACTGTCTGAAGCCTATTTGCACTTGCTACAGCTTCACTATTCTCAATGTAAGTGGGGGCTGTTTGAGGACGTGATTGCATTTGAAAACAATGTGATGCGGTGCCACCCTGAACCGGTTGACGGAGGCCCCCGAGGGACGGTGTCATGGCGCGGACTCGGAGGGGGCGCTTGGCTCCGGCCCCCTCCGCAAGTCGTGTTGCCCTGGTGTGGCCTGAGATCGCCCCCGACATAGGTGGCCGGCTCCCGGGGTCAAGCGGAACTTTTTGCCTTTTGGTGACTCTTCCATTCTTGACCTTGTCCCACAATCCGTTTCACCTAAAGACACGCTGTAGTGGGGCGCCCCTTTACCGTTTCAGTTGCCATTCCGCCCGCTTTTGCTACACTGTGCCTCTTCCGCTATTCAGCTGTTTACCGCCTGCTCTTTTGACTACAGCGTCTCGCTCACCATGTACTTGAGTTGCTCCCGCTCTTGCGGTGCAGCGATAGGCGTCTGCCACAGGACTCTCAAAATGGCGGCCGGCTCTTCAGATTTGGGCGTGGTCCACTAAAATGGGCCTGCAACACCTTGGAACTCGGACGCTTGTCTGCTAGAGCTTGGGCTCCATTCTCGAAAGCGTCCCCTCAGCCTTGAAGATTCTACAAAAGTCTTGGGGGCCCCGGACTCCCGCAGGCTTCTGGTGGGGAGCGGCTAGCATGATTGCTCGTGGAATGGCCACGACGGAGCTACGAAATGGTGGTGCTCTCATGCTAACGCCAGCTTCAGTCTGAAACATCCAGAAACACTGTAGACTACCAATTCGATCAGTTCCGGTAGCGCCCCAACGTGACCCGGTAGAGAAGAACTTGCCCTCCCCTCTTTGACTGATGGTTCTTGTTGCCCGTCCCTTCTGTTGTCATTTAACAGAACTATTTAGCCTGCTGAAAGGGGTTGTGTTCCGACCGCTGGTTGGTGGAGACATTTTGACTATATTCTGGACCTGCGTTGTCGCGTAATGCGTCATATGACGCGCCGCGTTAGCGCATCCGGAAGTGCTCCGGTGCGCGAAGCGCAGCTTCCCGGAAGCGATCTGGGGCGCGGTGCGCAGCGCGTAACGTAAGCATAACAGGTCATGTGACTTGTTAATAAAACTTTTCATTGGTTCATTTTACTTTTCTTATTCTAATGATGAAAGGCTTGGTCATATGACCTAAAAATTACGCTTTTTATTACTTTCGAACATTATTTTTTCTTAAACATATGTTATAATGTTCCAGGCTAATGTACTTTCCCGGAAAATTTACAACTGTCCTGCAAGTAAAATATATTCCTTTTTCGAGAAAAAGGGCGTTTCTTCGTCCCATGACGGAGCCGTTGAGCAAAAGAGGCTCGGCCTGCTGTCTTAGTCGCCGATACGCCTGAATATCAGATTCTTATCGATCACTTTATGTTGCAGAAGTAGAGACACAACAGCCCTTGACCATTTATCTTTACTGCGTTCCTGCGTATTATACCTTTTACCCTTCATGTAATTGGACTGCTTTATTTCACTTGCCTTTTACTGATTCTAAAACAGTGACTATTATTAAAAACTTTACCAATGTAAATACTACTACCATGTTTTCTTTTAAAAACCTTTATTGTGAAAATGTCAGTATACAAATACGGGCCTATAACCACGTAGGCCGGCCACGGAGCAAACTGTAATCATATATGATGAGTAGACATTTACACTGTAGAGGAACGTAACGGGCGGGCCATTAGGTTGCAAGAACTAAGGTGTGTAACAGTTGCGGAATCGGTGGACGTACATTTTATAATTAAAATACGACAGAGCCAGTTACAATAAAATTATCTAGATATACATTTGCGGGCAAGTACCATGGGTGACGTTAATTCGAACTTTCAATAGTACAGTAATCAATAACACATCAGAACTTAATATCAATAGGGATGTCGAAATATTCAATCAATTCTCGTCCCCGCCCGCCATGTGCTTCAAAACTGCATACGTATCTCGTGATTTCAAGGTTCAGCAACCAGTACACAACAAGGAGTTACGAGTCCCATTTATTCCGGCGCCATTTTGGGCGAGGACGGGCAGGTCCAGGATATAGTCAAAATGTCTCTACCAACCATCGACTATGATGATGTTCATATGCTGTATTTATTAGAGTAACACTCATCTGTCCACATGAAATTAATTTGCCACAATCTAAACATGTCATTTTAATCTTTCCAAAGTTCTTCTAAATATTTGGGACCGTTTCCCTTGCCTCTGATGCTGTCAGTGCCACTTCTTTGGTGAATGTACTGGCAGGTCGGGGGTTCTCCTCCAAATCTCTCTTTTGTGCAGCACTATAATTAATCGGTGCCACCTCTCCATATGACGATGCATGGTATAGTTACCATAACTATATTTTTTTTCGGTTCCTCTGGAGAGTACATCGTGGCAGATGAGGCAGGTAACGTACCGGGCATTTACCTTTTTTGCATGTAGAGGAAAGGAAAAAAAATTTGAGCGTCCGAGTTCTAAGGTGTCCCAGGGCCATTTTAGTGGACCAGGCCCAAATCCAAAGAACAGGCCGCCATTTTGAGAGTCCTGTTGCAGCCGCCTGTCGCTGTAGCATCAAGAGCGGCCGAAACTCAGCTGAATGGCAACTGAAACGGTAAAGGGGCGCCCCACTACAGCAGACGAGCCTCCACCTGGGAAGGCCCGTTCACGCCGCCTCCCCCCCCCTTCGGGCACCCCACGCCGTTATTCGGAGCAGGATTGTAGGATGGCCACACCAGTGCAGCAACTTGCTAGACACCACCTCGGTGCCAACCGAATCTCAGCGCCTTGTGGTGTCTTCTATTCAGAAAATATTGTTGTGCTGCCTTCGGCCTATTCGCCGCAAGTGCGCACGCAACTCAGCTGCATAGCGAGTGAAACACCAAGGGGCGCCCCACTGCAACCGAGGAACCTTCATCTTGGGGGCGACGCACAGCATCACATTGCTTTCCAATGCAGTCAGATCCTCAAACAACCCCCACTGACTGACGCGAACTCACAGGCCAACGGAGCGCCCCACGCCGACTTTCGGCACAGCATTGTAGGATGGCCACACCAGTGCGGCAACTTGCTAGACACCACCTCGTTGCCATCCGGATCTTGGCGCGTTGCGCTGCCTTTGGCCCTATTCGCACATCGGTCCGCTACTGACGCCATCTCACAGGCCAACGGGGCGCCCCACGCCGACTTTCAGCATTGAAGGATGGCCACACCAGTGCGGCAACTTGCTAGACACCACCTCGTTGCCATCCGGATCTTGGCGCGTTGCGCTGCCTTTGGCCCTATTCGCACATCGGTCCGCTACTGACGCCATCTCACAGGCCAACGGGGCACCCCACGCCGACTTTCAGCATTGTAGGATGGCCACACCAGTGCGGCAACTTGCTAGACACCACCTCGGTGCCATCCGGATCTTGGCGCGTTGTGCTGCCTTCGGCCTATTCGCACATCGGTCCGCTACTGACGCCATCTCACAGGCCAACGGGGCGCCCCACGCCGACTTTCAGCATTGTAGGATGGCCACACCAGTGCGGCAACTTGCTAGACACCACCTCGGTGCCATCCGGATCTTGGCGCGTTGTGCTGCCTTCGGCCTATTCGCACATCGGTCCGCTACTGACGCGAACTCACAGGCCAATGGGGCGCCCCACGCCGACTTTCAGCATTGTAGGATGGCCACACCAGTGCGGCAACTTGCTAGACACCACCTCGGTGCCATCCGGATCTTGGCGCGTTGTGCTGCCTTCGGCCTATTCGCACATCGGTCCGCTACTGACGCCGCCTCACGTGCCAACGGATTTTCTACGCTTTTTATACCCTATGCCGCATAACAGGTCATGTGACTTGTTTATAAAACTTTTCATTGGTTCATTTTACTTTTGGTTTCCTAATGATGGAAGGCTTGATCATATGACCTAAAAATAACACTTTTCATTGGATGAAAACTTTTTTTTTCCCCAAACGATGAAAGCCCCACCTTGTTTCTGGATGTTTCAGACTGAAGCTGGCGTCAGCATGAGAGCACCACCATCTCGTGGCTCCGTCGTGGTCATTCCGCGAGCAATCATGGCAGCCGCTCCCCACCGGAAGCCTGCAGGAGTCGGGGGCCCCCAAGACTTTTGTAGAATCCTCAAGGCTGAGGGGACACTTTCGAGAATGGGGTCCAAGACCTAGCAGACAAGCGTCCGATTTCCAAGGTGTCCCAGGGCCATTTCAGTGGACCAGGCCCAAAAAGGAAAGAGCCTGCCGCCATTTTGAGAGTCCTGTGGCAGCCGCCTATCGCTGCACCGCAAGAGTGGGCGCAACTCAGCTGAATGGCGGATTTTGACACAGTGTACCAAAAGCGGGCGGAATGGCAACTGAAACGGTAAAGGGGCGCCCCACTACAGCAGACGAGCCTCCACCTGGGGAGGCCCGTTCACGCCGCCTCACCCCCCCCCCGGGGAGCCCCACGCCGTTATTCGGAGCAGCATTGTGGGATACCAAAACCAGTGCGGCAACTTACTTGACATCACCTGGGTGCCATCCACATCTCAGCGCGTTCTGCTGCCTTGGGACTATTCACACAACAGACCACTACTGACGAGCCACCCCCCGGGACGCCCCACGCCGTTATTCGGAGCAGCATTGTAGGATACCCAAAACCAGCGCGGCACCCAGGCAACATCACCTGGGTGCCGTCCAGAACTCAGGACGTTGTGCTGCCTTGGGACTATTCGCACAACCGACCGCTACTGACCATTGTTCCTTCTTTTTTCCTAAAAATGTTTAAATGTTTTTACTGTTTTTGTTGCGTTGTTTATATTTATAAGTTATTAAAGTTTTATAATCCTACTACTTTGTTGGAGTGCTATATATTTTTAATGTGACACATAATCGTAAAAACTTTGATGTACAAAGAGGCATCCCTGGAATCTTCCGCTTCAGGCTGGGTCCCCTCCCCAATCACAATACAGGATGGTTTTCAGATAGTAGGAACGCGTGTGGTGTGACGGATCTCATCGGGTGGGGGCCTTGATCTACTGTAACTCCTTTGAAGAGGGGTGATTCTTTACAGCTGGGGCCATAAAGTACATCTGCAGGGCTACCTGATAGCCTGGGACCGGCCTGGACAATCGGACACAGAGGAAGAGGAGTGTCAGAGGGTGCGGTAGTGAATAGGGCGAAAGGGAGGTGTCGGGCGGGCACAGAGTGTGATTCTCAGGGAAGAGCAGCGCAGATGGGGGGAGGTTTATTGCCCATGCATAAGACAGAGAGCGGGGGTGACCAGTGCCTGGGGGAGATGCTTGCGAGGGTGGGGAGCCATGCTAAGGATCGACAGTGTGCAGAGAGTGGGTCTGGTCAAGGCATCTAAAATGGCTGCCGTGCACGACAAAAGTGTGGCATTTGAAAAAAGGCAAGATGGCGCAGACAATGTTTATCAACACTTCCTGATTTCCTTCGAATCGAACGTTAACAGACGTTATCTCTCCCACACTACCGGTCCCCCTGGGCTTAAACGCCGAGATGGTAGGGACTGCATCCCGTGGAGATAGGCCGAGACGTCACTCAGCAGAAAAAAAAGTTAAAAAAAGTCTATAAACATACAATAAGTTAAAAGTCAATCATTCTTGTTTCCTTGTAGTACGCTCCCCAGTCCGCTTCCCGTTACGCTAACCGGGCGCACCCCACCCAAAAAAACGTTTTTTTTTTTTTTTTTTGCCCCGCGGAGCCCTTTTAAAGCCTCCACATCAAACCTATGGGGTCAGGGAGGATCTACTATGCCCCCTTATGGTCATTTGCCCCTTCGCTTTGGCTTCCTCTTGTCTCTCGATCCTACCGAGAGACAAGATGGCGGCCGCTCCGTACTGTTTGGAATGTTTACAGACACCGGAGAGCCAATCAGCTTCGCCTCGCAAAGCTCCGTAACGCGAAAAGTACGCGAAACGGAGCGCTACCCGGGACGCTGTCACAGATATATATCTTTTTTTTAACGTTAATTTCTCAAAATCCACTGCAGCACATATATTGAGACCCAGCAAAGGCACATCGGGCTACCGGTCCCTACAATTTTGCCAAGTTTCATGCAAATCCATTCACCCGTTCGATTTTTTTTTTTTTTTTTTTTTTTGTCCCGCGGGGCCCTTTTAAAACCTCCACATCAAACCTAGGGGGTCAGGGAGGATCTACTATGCCCCCTTATGGTCATTTGCCCCTTCGCTTTGGCCTCCTCTTGTCTCTCGATCCTACCGAGAGACAAGATGGCGGCCGCTACGGACTGCTTGGAATGTTTACAGACGCCGGAGAACCAATCAGCTTCGCTTCGCAAAGCTCCGTAACGCGAAAAGTACGCGAAGCGGAGCGCTGCCCGGAGCGCTGTCACAGATATATATCTTTTTTTGAACGTTAATTTCTCAAAATCCACTGGAGCACATATATTGAGACCTAGCAAAGGCACATCGGGCTACCAGTCCCTACAATTTTGCCAAGTTTCGTGCAAATCCATTCAGCCGTTCGAGCTAAAAGTGAGTCCAACCGCCCTATGGAAATTAACATGGGAAAAACGTGTTTTGGGACCCCCTTTTTTCTCGGCCCCCCCTTGACGAACCCCCCCCAAATTTTCAGGGGCTGCTCAGAAACAAAATGTTCCATTTTCCTGAAAATGTCAGCCAATTCCGTCCACAAACGCCAAAGTTATTAGACATAGAATTTTCAAAAATCCCATAGAGAAAAAATCCTAACTATATCTACCTACTGGCGACCGCCAGTAGGTAATATATATATATATATATATATATATATATATATATATATATATATATATATATATATATATATATATATATATACTACCTACTGGCGGTCGCCAGTAGGTAGATATAGTTAGGACCTATTTTCCTTAGGAAATTGCAACATTCTATTTGAAATAACTTTGGCGCCGATTGTTGAATCTTCAGGAAATCTTCAAACCTTATGGTCAGCTCCGGTCCGCTCCTATCCTCAAAGTTTCTCGGTGATTCGTCAAGCGGGGGCCGAGGAAAAAGGGGGTCCCAAAATGCGATTTCCCCATGCTATTTCCCATAGGACCTTTAGCCGCAGCTACAGCCCGAAATGCTGAACGGAATTACACCAAATTTAGCAAAGAGGTAGTCCTTAGTTCAGACTTGTGCCTTTTGCTTAAATGGTGTAAATCCGTTCCGTAGTTCCTGAGAAAATGACATTTAAAAGTACATATATATCTATTGCCTCAGAGGGTCCGCATACCCTAAGCGCAGCCTAAGCGCACCCTGCCGTGCACGAGCTGTATTCTAATTAGCTGTCAGCACTCCAAATCAGGAAGTGTTGGCAGCCATCTTGTGCTTCAGTTGTACCGAGGCACAAGAAACCCCCCAAAAAACCTCGCAAAATAAGAAAAGGGGGCAGGGTAGAAACACCCTGACCCCCTAGGCCTGCTCAGGTGGTCGCGCAGGATGCGCGCACGATGCGCGCATCCTGCCGATAAAATAAAATTAAGCTCGTGGTATTTAGCCGCCAGGGGGGCCAAAGGATTACATGTAAAGGGGGGCCTACCACCCCCCAGGGCTTATTGTAGCCACCATCTGGGCTACAAAAAATAGGGATTTGGGGGCTCAGATGCCCCCCCCAGCCCCAGGGACCACCACCCCCAGGGCTCCTAACAAATGTGGGAGGGGGGCCACGCGGCCCCCCTCCTGGAACCTTATACAGGCCCTGGGGACCGCCACCCCCCATGGCCAGCTCCTGCAGTGTCCCGGGGTGCCCACCCCCGGGAAACTGCTGTTTGCAATGGCAGGGGGGGAGCCTCACAGCTCCCACCCTGCCATTGCAAACTGCTTGGCTTCATTGAAGCGAGAGCAGGGAAACCTGCTCTCGCTTCAATGTAGCAAAGCAGATTGCTTTTCCATATGGGGAGCAGCATGTTAGCTGCTCCCCATGTGGAAAAGCAATGCTGGCTTCCGCAGGAGGTGGGGAGCCGGGTGGGACCGTGAGGGGATTGGGGACCCACCACGGTCCCCAACAAGAGGCCAGGCCCCGGGGGATGGGGTCCCCGGGGCCATAAGTGGCCCGGGAGTGAGGGGCACATGGCACCCCTCCCCCATAAGGAATAAATAAATAAATACATCAATCTATGGCCGGCCACGGGGGATGGAGTCCCCGGGGCCTTAAGTGGCCATAAAAATATTTTAAAATGTGGCCATGCCCCGGGGGATGGGGTCCCCGGGGCACGGAATTGGCCACGGGAGGGGGGCCACTCGGCCCCCTTCCCATAACATATCTTTTTATTTTAATTTGGGGGTGAGGCCCAGGGGGATGGGGTCCCTAGGGCCCCAAAAAAGTAAAAGGAAGGGGGGCCACAAAGCCCCCTTTAAAAAAAAAGACGCTATCATCCCTAGGCCCCGCGCCCTCACAAACACACTGCAAACGCGCCCAGTGGCACGTTTTAAATTGGGGAATTAATTCTCATTCAATACTGGAGGTCCCTGGGGGCCAAATAGCCCACTAGGTACCTCCAGTAAGCGCCACAGGGCTGCGTTGCAGAGAGGTGCTACAGGCCACGCCCTTTTTACACCTCTCTGCAACGCAGCCTTTTGGCGCTTACTGGACCCCAGGGACCCTCAGGATTCAAAGGGACTTAATCACCCAACTTAAAATGCGCCACGGGTGCCTTTGCACAGTGGTGTAGTTAGGGGGCGGGGCCTGAGGTGATATGTGTGCAAACACGCCCTGTGGCACGTTTTAAGTTGGGGAAATAATTCCTCTTCAATCCTGAGGTCCCCTGGGTGCCAGCTAGCCCAACAGGTACCTCCAGTAAGCGCCACAGAGCTGCGTTGCAGAGTGTTGTAATAACGGGGCATGGCCTCTGAACACCTCTCTGCAGCGCAGCTCCCTGGCGCATACTGGAGGTACCTGGTGGACTAGTTGGCCCCTAGGGGACCTCAGGATTAAAGAGGAATTATTTACCCAACTTAAAACGTGCCAAAGGGCATGTTTGCACACATGTCACCTCAGGCCCCGCCCCGTTCCTTCATCATTGTGCAAAAATTCCTCTAAAATCAGCCAAACTACGATTTCCAATGTACTCACCTGTTATCATGAGAGACCTCAGTGCTGCATCTTTGAGGCCAATACTGATCCTGAAAAGTAATTCTAACCCTACTTACCAGTAATTTGAATTTCCTTCTATAGGATATCATTGCCTGCTTTTTGCTGAAAAAGTTTCTAAGTGTTGATTTTTGAAACGTAAAAATATTCCTCTACAATCATCCGAACTACAGATTCCAATTTACTCACCTGTTATCAGGAGTGACCTCAGTGCTGTTTCTTTGAGCCCAGTACTGATCCTGAAAAGTAATTGTAACCGTACTTACCACTTACTTGAATTTCCTTCCCTAGGCTAACATTGACTACTTTCACTTGGAAATTTTTCTAAGTGTGGAGTTTTGGAACTTTAAAATATTCATCAAAAATCATCCGAACAATGAATTCCGATTTACTCACCTGTTATCAGGAGAGAACCCAGTGCTGCATCTTTTAGCCCAGCACTGACCCTCAAAAGAAATTCCAATTGTACTTACCAGTAACTTGTATTTCCTTCCATAGGAATCCGTTGTCTCACCAGAAAAGTTTCCAAGTGTCTATTTTCACAAACTAAAAATATTCCTAAAAAATCGTCTGTATGACATAAACACATTCTTTCAACTGTTTACAGGAGATGCACCAGTGCTGGATCCAGGATCCACCACTGAGTAAGAAAAAGTAACAATAACACTACTTACCTGCTAAGTGTATTTTCTGCCGTAGGATAACATTGGTGATTCTACGTGAAAAAATCTCTGTCAACTTTTAAAATACAATAATATTCCTTAAAAATCACTACTGTGAATAAACGCTTTTACTCAACTGTTTACAGGAGATGTCCAAGAAATTAATGTAGGATCCACTGCTGTGGTTAGAAAAGTAATCCATAAAGTAACTAATTGCATTTGACTAGAAATTCACATTGAGCTCTATGTTGCATTGTGTTTGAAATTGTTTTGCCCATTGCAACAACTGTAACTACTGTACTTAAAAGTCTATTGCCTATTTGCAAAGTATTCAAACTAAAGTCATTCATTCTGAGAAAGTATATTTTGTATTGTAATGTATAATGTAATTATAATGTAAGTAAAAAAATAAAATATCTAAAAATAAATAGTTAAAAAAATGTAGTAAATCAGTATAAAAATAATCAGTATAACATTTAATACATTAAAAATTGTCCTTTACAAAACCTTTGAAATTCACTGAATAAAACATAGGTTTGAGACCTGGTATAGTTTGGAATTAGCATTTTAAAAAACTTTGAAATTCACTGAAAAAACCATAGGTGTCAGGCCTGACATAGTTAGGAATTAGCATTAAAAAACCTTTGATATTCACTGAAAAAAACATAGGTTTCAGGCCTGGTACAGTTAGGAATTAGCATGCATTTAAAAAACCTTTCGAATTCACTTAAAAAACCATAGGTTTCAGGCCTGATATAGTTAGGAATTATCATTTCAAAAACCTTAGAAATTCACTGAAAAAACCATAGGTTTTTATACTAACTACATCTCGCGTGTCCGCAATCCACTGCTGATGATTTCACATATTACATCATTCATGACATGGTCAGTGACACAACTGATGTCATCTCATCTCATCTCAAATGACATCACTGATGACATCACTGATGACATCATCCAGTGAATGGGGTTTGGTTCGTTATTTAAAGGTTTTATATACATATATATATATATATTCACTGAAAAAACCATAGGTTATAGACCATATATAGTTAGGAATTAGCATTTACAAAACCTTGAAAATTCACTGAAAAAACCATAGGTTATAGACCATATATAGTTAGGAATTAGCATTTAAAAAACCTTATTTTACTCACACAAAACCATTGAAATTCCATATATAGTTAGTAGTACTAACTATATATCGCGCACCCGCAATCCACTGCTGATCATGTCACATATTACATCATTCATGACATGGTCAGTGACATCACTGATGACATCACTGATGACATCTCAAATGACATCACTGATGACATCACTGATGACATCTCAAATGACATCACTGATGACATCACTGATGACATCTCAAATGACATCACTGATGACATCACTGATGACATCACTGATGACATCTCAAATGACATCACTGATGACATCTCATTTGACATTACTGATCACATCACTGATGACATCATTCATGTGATAATACGATGAACCTCTTCAGACTCTAATATAACCTTAGATACACTCAGTGTAAACAGACACTCACAGACTGTCACTCATCCATGGAGTTACTTACACACCTAGTCAGTCATGCAAAGAATCAATCACACCTCAATTTCCTCAACTATACAGTTATACACACCTTACTTATTCAAACATATACTAACACATATTTACTCTCTTTTACAATCCCTGATACAAGTTCACAATGATCCATACAGCCACTCACACATTCACTGACTCTTATGCACAGTTATTTATATATGCCAATTCTCACATGTACTGTGTTTTACATATGTACTTACTTTGACATGTAGCACTGAGATATCCATTCACTCACCAATGCACTCATGCACACAGTCAACCACCCATACAGCTGTTTCCACATGCACTTTTGAACCCATACATCTAGTGAATCAACTGCTCACACATCTATGCACAGAGTCATACACCTCCCAGCCACCCACACACACACTCAGTCTCCCATACAAATACTTGAGCAACCAATCAATAACCCATATACTTACTCATATAGCTACTGATCAACACATGCAGCAGTTTACAGAACAACAAACATAATGATGCACAAATTAAGACAGTTCGTCACTAACCCATGCACTCAGTGAGACACATTTAACCACTCACTCATACAGTCAGGCATGCACCTACTAAATCCTTCATCCAGACACTTCTACATCCACTCATTCTTCAATATGTAAGACATATTTTAACTTTACAGAAATACACAGTCACTGGATGTTGTCATCAGTGATGTCATTTGAGATGTCATCAGTGATGTCATCAGTGATGTCATTTGAGATGTCATCAGTGATGTCATCAGTGATGTCATTTGAGATGTCATCAGTGATGTCATCAGTGATGTCACTGACCATGTCATGAATGATGTAATATGTGACATGATCAGCAGTGGATTGCGGGTGCGCGATATATAGTTAGTACTACTAACTATATATGGAATTTCAATGGTTTTGTGTGAGTAAAATAAGGTTTTTTAAATGCTAATTCCTAACTATATATGGTCTATAACCTATGTTTTTTTCAGTGAATTTTCAAGGTTTTGTAAATGCTAATTCCTAACTATATATGGTCTATAACCTATGGTTTTTTCAGTGAATTTCAATGGTTTTTTAATAGCAAATATCATAAGCTGTCGATTGTCAAGTACGTGGTAAGAATTTTTTTTTTTCGTGTTTATGCACACTGATCTGCTTTCAATGCTGCCCCCCCCCTCATTTCTATTAGGAGTACTCTCTCTTTCCAGATAGTGAAGGTTAGTTAACGCAGGCCTTTGCCCCCGTTGTAATCCGTCGTGCCTGCTTCTCTCTCCATTTGATTGATTGTTATCCAAGCATTTGCAAACAAGCACAGAATCGCCATACTCTGTTTAGTCTTTGCAGATAGTGAAGGATAGGTAAATGCAGACTTTTGTCCCCATTGTAATCCGTCATACCTATTTTTCTCCCCATTGATTGATTGATTGAATCGAGCATTGAATTGTTCGAAGTTGGTTCTCTTAAGGATCTTCTCTGCCTGCAAACGGGGAAGAATAGGAATATTCTCTCTCCCTTTGCAGATAGTGAAGGGTAGGTAACGCAAACCTTTAACACATCGTGCCTATTTCGTTCCTCATTGATTGATTGTTTGCCCGAACATTGACTGTTTGGGAATTGGTTCTTTTTGGAGGTATTCCCTGTTTGCAAATAAACGTAGGAAAATCTTTGCAAGTAGTGAAAGGGTAGGTAATGCGGACCTTTGTCCCCCGTTGTAATCTGTCATGCCTATCTACTCCCCACTGATTGATGCACCTGTTTCACCCGGACCATTTACTAGAGATAGGTCATCTGGCCCGACCAGAGAGCACCCCTAGTGAAAAGGACATATGCAATAATAACGAAGTGATCACTGTATCCTGTTAACAGAAACTTTAGCATGAAACAACCTGGAAAGAAAGGAATAGGAAAACGAAAATCAGTAGGCCACTGATGAACTTTTTATTAAATAACAAACAAAGAAACGATAACAATACGTAATGATAAAACCTATTATTGTCCTAGAAACAAGAAACGTTAGAAGTAAGCCCGTAATAAGAAACCTGAAAACAGTAAGAGAAACCAAGTGGGACATTGCAACGGCCACAAGGCAACGAGGCTTCATCGCCCCTCACTGCCCCAAAACGTGTCTGTCCCACCGCCTACCACGGCCAAATAACGGCAAACTGGGAAAGATACAAGTCAGCAGACATCCGCCCCATTCTGGAAACTTCCAAAGTGCAACAGGTTTTCGGCTACGCCCAGCCGGAAGCAACACATATAAGGCGGGTCCTGCTGCCAACCGTCAGCAGAAGATCATCACGTAGGGTGTAGCCGGAGGAAAGGCCGAGGCCAATGGCACCCGTCCAGGGGGATTTCTACGACCACCCTGGAGAGTTGCAAGGGGGGGAATGTCTGTGTCCTCGACCCTCCCCTCTCTCTCCCAGTCCGGCCACCATCAACCAGAGGCAGACGGGATCCGGCCAAGGTGGCGGTAACCCTGGAGAATTGAAGGTTAGACCCTCTCTCTCCCAGTCTGGGCCAGCATCCATGGAGGGCCTGGGAGTGGAGAGGCCACTGCACGAAAGGCCCAGGAGAGGCACCACACGCCAAGGCCTGCCCCACCGGATGAGCCAAGGAACCCGTTCATGGGGCCAGAGCAAAGGGCGTCCGGCCGCCATCCACCGGAGGTCCGGCCCAAAGACGGACGGGACATTTCTTCTTTCTTTTATAATGGCTGCGACAACACTGGGGGGGGATGTCTTGCACATGCCTCCGACCCCCCCCCCCTCGTCCTCATCGCCTCGTCCGGCCATAACAAATGTCAAGCGAGACGCCGTGGGGTGCACTGGGTGGGAGAGATGGTGCGAACAGGCCTCTCCCGCCTCCCCAGGTGGAGGCTTCCCAGCTGCACCCTCAGCGCTCCAGGCGCCCGGAAAAGGGTTCTTCCACTGTGGCGATGCTGCAACGTCTCGCCCGGCAGGGTGGAGCCCGTCCGCTCATTTGACCCCGCGATCGCCGGTAGCTACCGAACTCTCAAAATGGCGGTCGACCTGGCAAGAGCGGGCCCAGCATAAAGAAATGGCCCGGTCACTGGTTGACTCCACCACCGTAGTCCTCCACGACCTTGAAGATTCTAGAGGAGCCGCGGGAGTCCCCGACCCCCGCAGACACCCCCGATGGGGAATGACTGCCATGATCGCCCGTGGAGTGACGAAACTGTAGCCGCGGGACGTCGGCACTCCCATGCTGGCGCCAGCCTCAGTTTGAATGACTAGAATCCTGCAGACCTCAGTTCCGGTGAAAGCACAGTGTGACCCGGTAGGAAAAATTGTTGCACCCCCTCCCCTTTTTGACTGATGGTTCAAACCACCGATCCTTTCCTTTGCCCTTTTAACGGAACTTTGGACTGCCTCCCCCCCCACCCCCCCCCCGCGGCGCCCCACGCCGTTATTTGGTGGGCGGCAACTTACTGGACATCACCTTGGTGCCATCCAGATTTCAGCGCATTCTGCTGCCTTGGAACTATTCGCACAACAGACCGCTACTGACGACCCACCCCCCGGGACGCCCCACGCCGGATACCCAAATCAGTGCGGCACCCAGGCAACATCTTCTGAATTTTCATAATTTGAAAGAACTAGTAACATGTCCTCATCAGGAATTTCCTCTTCAATCATCTCATCAGGAATCTCCTCATGAAAAGTCTGCAATGATGATTCTTGTAACTCTATGGTCTCCAAACATTCGATAAATTCGCCATCAAGAGATTGATCAAAAAAATCATTCAAGTCATCTCCTCCTTGTGAGAATATTTCATTATTGGTGCTGTCAATTTCAATAAATGTAGTGGATAATTCAAAAGAAATTACCACGGTCTCTTCATTGTTTAAATGTTTTTACTGTTTTTGTTTTGTTGTATATATTTATAAGTTATTAAAGTTTTATATTCCTACTACTTTGTTGGAGTGCTATATATTTTTAATGTGACACATAATTGTAAAAACTTTGATGTACAAAGAGTCATCCCTGGAATCTTCCGCTTCAGGCTCGGTCCCCTCCCCAATCACAATACAGGATGGTTTTCAGATAGTAGGAACGCGTATGGTGTGACGGATCTCATCGGGTGTGGGCCTTGATCTACTATAACTCCTTTGAAGAGGGGTGATTCTTTACAGCTGGGGCCATAAACTACATCTGCAGGGCTAGCTGATAGCCTGGGACCGGCCTGGACAATCGGACACAGAGGAAGAGGAGTGTCAGAGGGTGCGGTAGTGAATAGGGCGAAAGGGAGGTGTCGGGCGGGCACAGGGTGTGATTCTCAGGGAAGAGCAGCGCAGATGGGGGGAGGTTTATTGCCCATGCATAAGACAGAGAGCGGGGGTGACCAGTGCCTGGGGAAGATGCTTGCGAGGGTGGGGAGCCATGCTACGGATCGACAGCGTGCAGAGAGTGGGTCTGGTCAAGGCATCTAAAATGGCTGCCGTGCACGACAAAAGTGTGGCATTTGAAAAAAGGCAAGATGGCGTAGACAATGTTTTTCAACACTTCCTCATTTCCTTCGAATCGAACGTTAACAGACGTTGGGGCATATTACCAAAGTTAAGCGATATTTATCCCTAACGATGCTTAGCAACAAATTTTTTACCGCTAAGCATCGTCAGAAATTATCGCAGATAAACCTTGCTATTATCAAGGTTTATCGCAAATGCCATAAAAAATGGCCGCAATGCATTAATATCGCTGAAAAGTCAGCGATATTCATGCATTACCGAGCAAATGCTCTTAGCCATGTTATCCACCTCCCATTGGATGACATGGCTAAGAACTGCTCAGGACAGGTGTTACTTTTTGGAGATATTCGCGCTTAGCGCGAATATCTCCAAAAGTTGGTAATAGGAGATAGCGATGTTAGCGACTGTTTCCAGTCGCTAACATCTTGGCATGCCCACTTTGCATGTCATTAGTGATAAATATCACTGACATGCAAAGTGGAGCCCAAGATGGTCGCTATCTCCTACTAGCGGTCGCTAACTGGTGTTAGCGACAGCTACGTAATACGGAGATAATTTTATCTCCGCTTTCTTGGCTTTTAAAGCCAAAAAAGCGGAGATAAACCCCCTTGATAATATGCCCCGTTATCTCTCCCACACTACCGGTCCCCCTGGGCTTAAACGCCGAGATGGTAGGGACTGCATCCCGTGGAGATAGGCCGACACGTCACTCAGCAGAAAAACAAGTCTATAAACATACAATAAGTTAAAAGTCAATCATTCTTCTTTCCTTGTAGTACGCTCCCCAGTCCACTTCCCGTTACGCTAACCGGGCGCACCCCACCAAAAAAACGATTTTTTTTTTTTGCCCCTCCAAAAAGAACCAATTTTTGCACTCTATACTATAAGTCTTTTTTTATACTACAATCACTTCGCTACAACCTCATAAATTAAAAATAAAAATGAACAATGTCTCAAACAATTTTTGATTTCTAAATATAAATTTATTCTTCTGAATTTTCATAATTTGAAAGAACTAGTAACATGTCCTCATCAGGAATTTCCTCTTCAATCATCTCATCAGAAATCTCCTCATGAAAAGTCTGCAATGATGATTCTTGTAACTCTATGGTCTCCAAACATTCGATAAATTCGCCGTCAAGAGATTGATCAAAAAAATCATTCAAGTCATCTCCTCCTTGTGAGAATATTTCATTATTGGTGCTGTCAATTTCAATAATTGTAGTGGATAATTCAAAAGAAATTGCCACGGTCTCTTCATTGTGATCCATTTTATTTTGAAATTTCTTGCTGTAAATTGCAGAAAAAAATAATCACTTTCATTTATCGTTTTTAGTAATACATAATATAAAACTAACTTTATCAAGTATTTAGTATAACAGAAGGACTGAAAATGAATAACAGAAAACATTTTTCAAATTATCTTAAAGTGTACAACATAGTTCCCCTTACAAATTAACAACTCACCTTTTTGAAAGTAGGAGAAGTGTTAGTACTGTGTAAATCAAACACCAGAAATTGAGCACCAAAAATTCCTCACAAATGTACCTCAGACAGTAGTATCACAAAATGGCTGTGGTTTCCTCTCATTTTTGATATATACATAACCAATTAACTTTCATCACACACAAATACAAAACCAAAGTAACATTTTAATTGGTTCTAAATTTCAACACTTTCAAATGTGTTTTCCCCATGCAATTTTCCATAGGACATTTAGATACGTCTACAGCCTGAATGGCTGAACGGAATTACACCAAACTTGGCAAAATGGTACATCAAACCTAAGAGGTCAGTGAGGATCTACTATGCCCCCTTATGGTCATTTGCCCCTTCGCTTTGGCCTCCTCTTGTCTCTCGATCCTACCGAGAGACAAGATGGCGGCCGCTACGGACTGTTTGGAATGTTTACAGACGCCGGAGAACCAATCAGCTTCGCAAAGCTACGTAACGCGAAAAGTACGCGAAGCGGAGCGCTGTTACAGATATATATCTTTTTTTGAACGTTAATTTCTCAAAATCCACTGGAGCACATATATTGAGACCTAGCAAAGGCACATCGGGCTACCAGTCCCTACAATTTTGCCAAGTTTCGTGCAAATCCATTCAGCCGTTCGATTATTATTTTTATTTTTTTTGCCCCACGGGGCCCTTTTAAAACCTCCACATCAAACCTAGGGGGTCAGGGAGGATCTACTATGCCCCCTTATAGTCATTTGCCCCTTCGCTTTGGCCTCCTCTTGTCTCTCGATCCTACCGAGAGACAAGATGGCGGCCGCTACGGACTGTTTGGAATGTTTACAGACGCCGGAGAACCAATCAGCTTCGCTTCACAAAGCTCCGTAACGCGAAAAGTACGCGAACTGGAGCGCTGCCTGGTCCGCTGTTACAGATATATATCTTTTTTTGAACGTTAATTTCTCAAAATCCACTGGAGCACAAATATTGAGACCTAGCAAAGGCACATCGGGCTACCAGTCCCTACAATTTTGCCAAGTTTCGTGCAAATCCATTCAGCCGTTCGGGCTAAAAGTGAGGCCAACCGCCCTATGGAAAACTCAATGTTAAAAACACGTTTTGGGACCCCCCTTTTTTCTCGGCCCCCCCTTGACGAAACCCCCCCACATTTTCAGGGGCTGCTCAGAAACAAAATGTTCCATTTTCCTGAAAATTTCAGCCAATTCCGTCCACAAACGCCAAAGTTATTAGACATAGAATTTTCAAAAATCCCATAGAGAAAAAATCCTAACTATATATACCTACTGGCGACCGCCAGTAGGTAATATATATATATATATATATATATATATATATATATATATATATATATATATATATATATATATATATATTCACTGAAAAAACCATAGGTTATAGACCATATATAGTTAGGAATTAGCATTTACAAAACCTTGAAAATTCACTGAAAAAACCATAGGTTATAGACCATATATAGTTAGGAATTAGCATTTAAAAAACCTTTTTTTACTGACACAAAACCATTGAAATTCCATATATAGTTAGTTGTACTAACTATATATCTCGCACCCGCAATCCACTGCTGATCATGTCACATATTACATCATTCATGACATGGTCAGTGACATCACTGATGACATCTCAAATGACATCACTGATGACATCACTGATGACATCTCAAATGACATCACTGATGACATCTCAAATGACATCACTGATGACATCACTGATGACATCACTGATGACATCTCAAATGACATCACTGATGACATCACTGATGACATCTCAATTGACATCACTGATGACATCACTGATGACATCTCATTTGACATGACTGATCACATCACTGATGACATCATTCATGTGATAATACGATGAACTTCTTCAGACTCTAATATAACCGTATATACACTCAGTGTAAATAGACACTCACAGACTGTCACTCATCCATGGAGTTACTCACACACCTAGTCAGTCATGCAAAGAATCAATCACACCTCCATTTCCTCAACTATGCAGTTATACACACCTTACGTATTCAAACAGATACTAACACATATTTACTCTCTTATACAATCCCTGATACAATTTCATAATGATCCATACAGCCACTCACACATTCACTGCCTCTTATGCACAGTTATTTATATATGTCAACTCTCACATGTACTGTGTTTTACATATGTACTTACTTTGACATGTAGCACTGAGATATACATTCACTCACCAATACACTCATGCACACAGTCAACCACCCATAGAGCTGTTTCCACATGCACTTTTGAACTCATACATCTAGTGAAGCAACTGCTCACACATCTATGCACAGAGTCATACACCTCTCAACCATCAACACACACACTCAGTCTCCCATACAAATACTTGGGCAACCAATCAATAACCCATATAGTTACTCATATAGCTACTGATCAACACATGCGGCAGTTTACTGAACAACAAACATAATGATGCACAAATTAAGACAGTTTAGTCACTAACCCATGCACTCAGTGAGACATATTTAATCACTCACTCATACAGTCAGTCATGCACCTACTAAATCCTTCATCCAGACACTTATACATCCACTCATTCTTCAATATGTAAGACATATTTAAACTTTACAGAAACATAAAATCACTGCATGTTGTTATCAGTGATGTCATCAGTGATGTCATTTGAGATGTCATCAGTGATGTCATCAGTGATGTCACTGACCATGTCATGAATGATGTAATATGTGACATGATCAGCAGTGGATTGCGGGTGCGAGATATATAGTTAGTACAACTAACTATATATGGAATTTCAATGGTTTTGTGTCAGTAAAAAAAGTTTTTTTAAATGCTAATTCCTAACTATATATGGTCTATAACCTATGGTTTTTTCAGTGAATTTTCAAGGTTTTGTAAATGCTAATTCCTAACTATATATGGTCTATAACCTATGGTTTTTTCAGTGAATTTCATTGGTTTTTTAAAAGCTAATATCTATAGCTGTAAAATGTATTCTTCTTTAAATCAAAAAATGTATTTTATGTTTATTATTTTTTTTTTTATTATTATGTTTTGGTTCGCTCCCGGTTTGCGAACCGGGAAGCTTCCCGTTAGCTTAATGTGGTGCCGCGACCCGGTCCGCGAACCAGTAAACGTTCCGTTTGCGCAACTGCCGCGTTAGAAATCAACATCGTGACGCGTCGCGGAAGCGTGACGTATCGCGTTGTCGCGTAATGCGTCTTATGACGCGGCGCGTTAGCGCACCCGGAAGTGCTCCGGTACGCGAACTGCGGCGCGAAGCGCAGCTCCCCGGAAGCAATCCGGGGCACGTCGAGAAAGCGCGACGTATCGCGTTGCGGGTAATGCGTCTTATGACGTGCCGCGTTAGCGCACCCGGAAGTGCTCCGGAGCACGAACCGAGGCACGAATCGCAGCTCCCCGGAAGCGATCCGGGGCGCGTTCCGCAGTGCGTAACTTAAGCGTAACAGGCCATGTGACTTGTTAATAAAACTTTTCATTGGTTCATTTCACTTTTGGTTTCCTAATGATGTAAGGCTAGGTCATGTGACCTAAAAATAACACTTTTCATTGGTTTAGAACTATTTTTTTTCCAAAATGATGAAAACCCCTCCTTCTTTCTTCACTCTGACTTTCATCTTTGTGAGAGGAAGACCCTTTGTGATCACTGAGCAATGGCTTCATTAGTAGCTTCAGCTGGTGCACCCCCACCACCACCACCACCTCCTCATAGGAAGAGAGGACCACCTCCACAGTTCATTACCAACACAGAGGAGGAAGAGGATGAAGAAGAGGAACAGGAGATACAGGAAACACCATTTTTACAAGAGGAGCCCCGGGTATCTCATCATAAAACTAGTTTCATTTGGCAGTTTTTTTCATTTCCTGAAGGACAGAAAAAAGTTAATGCTCGATATGTGACGTGCCTGATATGTAAAGAGGACTTATCTAGAGGCACAGAAAAGAAGTATAGTTACGGCAACTATACTATGCACCGTCACATGGTGAGGTGGCATCCACTAAACTACAGCCGGGCAGAGATGCGTAACCTTCAGGACAATCCACCAACTCCTGTGGCCAGAACATCGTCACAGGTATCTCTGTCGGGGCCAGAGGCACGGGAAACCGTGCCAAACATTCAGGACAACTTTGTCCATATGAAGATTACCTGTTTATATTGTGGTACATTGCTCTCATGTGCCAATATGAGCATTAACTTAATAAACAGAGCATTTGAAAACCACAAGTGCTCTAAACGCCCCAAAAAGTAAATTTTTTTTTTGCTCCTGTTGAGCCCTTTCCAATGCCTGTTTTTTGTTGTTTCCCCCCCAAAAAAACCAAAAAAACCATAAAACTGTTCAAAAAATACAAATAAAAAAAAAATGTTCAGAAAAAAAAAAATATATATATAAAACAACAAAAACATTTAAAAAAGTTCTTTTCAGAACTACCTACCCTTTATAAAAAAATTGCTAGAATGTTTAGCACTCTGGCAAGCTCTATTTCTTTTGGTTCGCTTCCCGGTTCGCTCGCCGGTACGCGAACCGGGAGCGAACCAAAAAAAATTAAAAAAAAAAAAGAAGAGTAAGTATAAGGGAAGTAATCAGAGAGTAATGTTAAAACAAAGACAGCTATAGGGACTAAACCAGAGATACTGTTTAATGAATTTATTTACCGAAGAAAAGATGGAAGAGGGTATAATTGTGAAAAAGAAAATAGATAAGGAAGTGAAAGAAAAAAAGGAGAGTAGAAGAATAACAAAGAAGAGTTTCTTAGAGAATGTGAGTGAATGTTCTAAATAAGATTAAAACATGTGGAATAACAGAGAGAAAAACAGAAAGCAGAAAAGAAGAAGTAACAGAAAAGGAATAATTGAAACAGCAAAGAAATGTAAATAACATAGGGGCATATTATCAACATAGGCAATAAAAGTTTCGCAGCTTTTATTGGCAGAAATGTGTCGCTAAAGCCGCTTTTGCAGCAGAAAACTGCCGCTACAGCTGCTTTTGCAGCAGTTTTCTGCCGATAAAAGCAGCAATAATTTTATTGGCTGTGTTCATAATATGCCCCTTAGTGTGCTTCAACTACACAGAGAAAGCATAATGAACAAGTAGTGAAAGAGTGATCAGTCAGAGACACTAAGAGTAATAGAGACGGAGTGAGTGAACAAGAGTGAGGAACTATGAGGAGAGGGACTGAGAAAAGGAGTGGAAGGAGTAGAGTAAGTAAGTAAGTAATAGAGAAAGGAATGAGGGAAGTAGCAAAGGCAGGAAAGTTAGGGTTAAAGAAATGAAGCAGTGGAACTAATAGTAGTTAAATGTGATAGAAATGTAACGAAAAGAGTACAAAACATTTACCTTATAATTGTCGTTAACTTAGTCACTTGTTATTTTTATACTTTCAATCTGTGAAAGAGAGAACAAACATTTGAAAAATATTAAAACATGTATTTAAAAATTAGAAAAGACAAGGGAAAAGATTGAAGGACAAACAGTTTTTCAACAACTTTGACACTTACAGAAGCTTCTGCTTCTCCAGGCCCCCTACACAGTCCTAAAGATATACATTTTAAACTAACAGTATCTTGATGCAGATGAACTGAGGCCTATCTTGGAACATGGTGCATCTTTTGCACTGCTGTTGTCTCACAAAAGTGACGCAATCGCAGCGCAAAAGAGGTGCACAATCATCATAAAACTGTTCCTAACATTTTAAATGATTGTTTCAGGATGGCAATAAGGTGTGTCCTATCCAGACGTTTGTTTCAGGTGAGGCCTACTCAGGGTTGCAGATCAAATTTAGCCTTGTTGAAGAGTACAGAGGAGATAATACATGTGCAGGGCAACCAATAAAGTTCAGACTTCCTCTGTTTCCCTGGAGAGGCCTAAACTTCATCTGCACAATTTGATTCGTAATGTTACGAAACACAGGTAATGTATTTGAAAAATATGCAATTTCTTTTGCTCATTTCACAATCACATCACTTGTGTTTCCTTTGGTTAGGTATCTCATTATGCAGATTAGTCCAGCATATGAAAGAGTACGCACTGAATGCAACAACTTTGACACTTACAGAAGCCTCACCTTCTCCATGCCTCCTACACAGTTCTAAATGTACATCATAAATACAAACAGTACAGAATTAACTATACATGTTAAATGGTTTATTTTTGCTGTTCTCAGAATGTATCAAATTTCACTAAAAACAGTGACTTGAAGGTATTCATCATATAAAAGCGGGGAAAAAAAACACAATCAAAATGATTGTGTTTAAAAAACCCATATAACATAACCAATCAGAAATCAAAACTCCTCAAAAGTAACTTACTTTCCATGACGTCGAAGGATGTCCTATGAAGAGCTTACACTCGGTTGTGCTGTTTTTTCAGCCCGCCACTTTCTGAAAGAAAAGCTCCATCGTTTTGAAAAATATGTTACATACAATAAATGACTTCTCGCTCTCTACCACACGTTTCCTCAAGGCCAAATCG
Organism: Lissotriton helveticus; assembly: GCF_964261635.1. Taxonomy (NCBI): domain Eukaryota; kingdom Metazoa; phylum Chordata; class Amphibia; order Caudata; family Salamandridae; genus Lissotriton; species Lissotriton helveticus. The sequence goes on from NC_136070.1 coordinate 292,979,265, forward strand.
TGTAAGAGCCATTTATAACTCTTGGAATTCTTGTAAGCAAATCCTGTCATTTTGTATTTCCGCAACTTTCAGAAAGAAAACGTTCAGGATCACTTTCACAATCCTAGACTAGTAATATCTTACCCTTTTTGCTCACTCATGTTCTACATTTCCTATGACACTGATACTGCTTACTATGAAGCAGACTTACACTACCTCTATGACTACTACAATTATTTAATTCTCTACATCACTTTTAATCACAAAGCAATATAAAACAGTAGATAAAATTATATCAACCCCTAGAATCATTATACGCCAGTTACCTACCCTAAATTCTCTTTTCTGAAAACAGAAAGTAAGAATATTTTTTTGTAAAAAGGCAACATTGTATCGTAGTCAAATGGCAATAATTTCCGAAACAGCAAATTTTTTTACATTTTCAATAACCTGTGTAATAAGCGGATCTTGTCAAATAACCATCATGCAATATAATAGCTGCAGTTACAAATCTTCTTCCTAAAATCAACGACTGTGTAGCCACAACATTTGTAATTAAAGTTGAAGACTTACTTTCATCAGGTTTATATAGTTGGATGTTCAAAATGACATTATAATCAAAAGTTTGGACCAATAATCTAGACAGCATTGCAGACTTACATTCCCTCTACTCCATGTTTTGATTGGCTGCTTGAATTAGCTTATAAAAAGAAACAGTTTTTCTGAACTCATACAAAGTGCAGTTATTTTTCCATGACGTCAAGTGTTATGGTAAGAAGACCGTTTGCTTTGGGAAATACTCTGTTGTCCTTCAACTAATCCGTGCCCACCACTTTCTGTAAGAAAATCTTCTTTTTTTCCAGGAACTATTGTCTCTGTACTACACTTATCCTCAAGGCCAAATCGTGTAGGAGCCATTAGAACCTCTTGAAATTCCTCAGAGCACATCCCGAGATTCTTTCCCTAAAATTTTGGTTTTAAAAACACCAGGTAAGAATTTTTAAGGTCATACGGCAAGTTTTTTTTGAAAGTTAAAACAGAATCGTTGCAGAATGACCAGCCGTTTCTAGACTTTAAATAAGCTGTGTAATGTCCTGATGTTATTGAAGGACCGTCATGATATATAATTGCTGCAGTTACAAAAGTCCTTCCTGATATTGACAACTGCGAAGCTACACATTTTTTTATTAAAGTTGTCAATTTTGTTCCATCAGCCCTACATCGTTGGAACATTAAAATGACATACTGGCCATATGTTCGTATAAATAATGTTGACATCATGTCAGATTTACATTGGCAACACTCCATGTTGTGATCAGCTGCTTTTACTAGCTTATTAAAGGACACTGATTTACTGTCTGGCAAAGTTAAATATATAAATCTTTCTGAGTCTACACTAGTAGTACTTGATACCCTACAGTTCTCGCAGTCATGCTGCCATTGATAAGAAAGCCCAAATAGGTGATCTACATCTACACCTTCAGCATGCAATACATCAAGCATATACATTAAAAACTCCTGACAATCTTGCTGAATATTTTGAGAGAATTATGTTTGACCTGAACATCTGTCTAACAGATTTTGAATTTCAGACACACTTTCTATTTTTGTTCTATCAGTGTTACATTTCTCTAACACAGAATTTAACAAACTGCAAAATCTGTGATCCGAATTGACCGCAATCTCTTCTTTTACATTTTCTAGAGAAAACAAAACATTAACCACTACATAAGCATAGCAGTTGACACCAGAACTGTTTTCAAATTGAAAACCAACAACATCTTCAACAGAATCCTTTTTCTTTCTGCTTATAATTTCAGGTTCATCAACTTTTCGTCTTTTTGGTACAACCTCCCTAGTATTGGTCACATTTCTTCATTTCCGGCCTACCACATGTTTCTCAAACAAAGGATATTGAGGCAAATGTGGCGCATACTCTCTTCTTAACCTATTGTATTCCTTAACACAATCTAGATCCGCACAAATGTTTGTGACATCACACTCAATCAAGTACAATCCCGATAAAGTTCTAACTCGTGACAATGCCACATATGCCATACCCTCCTTGAACACAGAACTGCCAATATTCACCAATGCACTGTCTACACTTAAACCTTGTGATTTATGGATTGTCACCACATATGCCAAGCAAACAGTAAACTGCTTACGGCGAACATATAAGTCTTTTACAAGAAAAAATCTAGCAGAACAACGACCAATTAGCTGTACTTCCTCAATGCCATAAAATTTAATTTTTAAAAATTCAATTCCATCTCTATTTCTGTATTTGTAATGTAATGTAATGTAAATACCAATTTATAACGCGCAACAATCGCTCCAAGGAGCATCTAGGCGCCCGGAAAGGACCACCAGATGTTAGGTAGTTCCTATGCTTACTTGGCCGAGACCCGAATTACACTAGGCTTTGGACAGTCGTGTCTTGTAGATTAAAGATCCAGGTTTTTAGGTGTTTACGGAAATCTATTTCTTTATCCAGTGATCTCAACTGGGGGGGAAGAGTATTCCAGGCTTTTGCTCCCAGAACCGCCAGGGATTTACCCCCTCGAGTTTTAAGTCTGAAACCTTTTTTTTGCTTGTTTGATCAGCGCATGATAGGCATTTTTTATCCTTTTGTATTTGCTGCGTTCTAGGCTAGAATAATTTTTCCGCCAGCTTCTTTCAGCTCTTCTGAGCTCTCCTTGTTTGTCTTTGAGAGCTCGATCGAACCAGGGTGCAGATGTTTTCTTTCTACCCTGCCTCATTCTATTTTTTTCCTGCCCAACTGTGCCTTTCAGATCATTCATCCATGTTCTGAAGCTGATGGGATTAGCAGGTACTACCAGCTGGGGTCTACAGTTCCTGGCTATCGTTATCAGTTCTGGGTGGGACAATATCGTTTTCCATTCATCCCTTGTGACCATGCTGTGTTCCTTTTTAAAATCGTTTTCTCGGTAAAACATAAGAGGGAACGTAAAAGGAATCAGCATATGGTCGGTCCATATTTGGGGTCTAAGGGGGTAAGTTGTCAAAGCATCTAGGTTGGTGGCAATGCAATCTATTGTATGCCCTGCCTCATGGGTGGCTAGGGTGTCTAGGATAGTCAGACCCATGACCTCCATGGTTTCCCGATAGGAGGCGGCAGCAGTATCGGTAGTGGACTCAAGGTGGATGTTTATATCACCCATCAGAGTGAAATTAGAATACCTAAGTATCAATGGGCTGAGCACCTCTCCTATGTTACTCAGGAAACCCACACAGGGTCCTGGTGGGCGATAGATCAAAGCCCCCGAAAAGGAGAAGTTGTCATTGATTTTAATTATAAAACCCATCCCTTCTGCATCTGTCAACTCTTGCAGTGGTACCGTCGAGCAGCTGAGGGAGTCCCTATATATGATGGCCACTCCTCCATCATTCTCTCTATCTACTCTTTGTATACCATATCCAGGGGGCAGGGCATGAACCACATCAGGGGTGCACCAGGGTTTAAGCCATGTCTCCGTAATGAAGAGACAATCTAAGTTGTCATCAATCAATAGGTCCTGGATATGCTGGGCATGCCTCGGTACAGATCTGGCATTTATTAGGGCAGCTTTAAAGCTATCTTGGGGTGTTGGGAAGGCCGAAATTTTCACAAAATCAACAACATTACCCATTGATCCATTTACCAGACCTCTTTCAACATGTAAATTCCTTCTTAAAATTATACGGCAATTTAAGCACACATTCAGAGTCTTTTCAAAACCTGCAGTTTTAGATATAGTCTTCTCTAATGAATCCAATTTTGTTTTCAAATTCTCAGACAAAATAATTGTTGATCCCATATGCTCTACTCTGTCAATAGCTTCCAGTTTCACAATCTCTTGGTTTTCTAAATACAACATTTTGTTGTTGAAGATGGCACATTCTGCAAGAGTTGGCATCAAACATATTCCAGATTTCTTCTCAGTAATTTTCTGAAAAATATTCTCAGGCACAACGTCTTGTTCTGGATATAAATTTGACAGTAATCGTGCATGTAAAGCTTGTTTCCCATGCTCGGTCACTTTTCCAATTCTAACATCTTGTAGAATATTCTTGTAAACTTCATCCTTCGCCTGACGCATATTTTCATGCAGTTCAGCATAATTGAAGTTTAACCATATATTGACGTTGCCAATGCTCCCTAGGCGCTTCCTGGTATCTTCATGCGTGAGCATTTTGAACACAGGTTGTCCTTTCACTGGTGTCAGCTGCAGAAGATCTCCGAAAACAATGATGTGTTTGCCACCAAATAACACATCATACTCTGTTTTGAGAATTTCTTGCATTCTCAAATGCACAAAGGCAAGCATGACATTGGAAACCATGCTTACTTCGTCAATGATAAGAAGTTTCATTTTCCTCAAGACTCTTGAAACTTCATAACAAGCATCTCCAGATAACTTGTGGTATTGTAATTTGTTGTCATGCTCCACTGGCAGCATCAGTAGACGATGCAAAGTAATACCTTTAATGTTATGTGCTGCCAGTCCAGTTCGAGCGGTGACAACACAAGACAGCGATGACTAAGTCCTTTCCTTCAAATGACATGAAATTGCTTTAATGAGAAACTTTTTCCAGTTCCCGCTTCTCCACTCACGTACAGTCGGACAGGCTTCCACGACGTACATGAGCACTCTTTCTTCTCATGACTTAATCCATGATCAATTTGGTTGGTAACTTTGTCATATATTTTCCTCTGCTCAACGTTGAGTTGTCTTTCCAAGTCTACTAAGTTAACCGCATCCTCCTGAGCATGTGCCATGGCTCTTTCCACTTCATTCATGGCAGTGGCAGCTTCATTTTCGATAACAGGTCCTCCTAGTGGATCCTGACTCAATGAAACAGAACTCTGACTGTCCTGAGAACTGTCTCTGGCAATCTCGGCTGCAATCGTTGCTTCCTGCTCGATTTCCGCATTCAACATTTCTACATATTTGGGAAAAGCAGGACATTCTATGGTCTCCTTGGCGGCAGTGAAAGAGTCTTCGTAACAGAGGAAATCTCCAAGCAGTTCCTCTTCTGCACGCCAAGGCTTGAAAAGTTGCAAAAGTGCTAAATAGAAAAACTCCTTTTTTTCGAAAGAGATTCGCCACTCAATTTTCGATGGTTTACCAAGTGGCATTTTCTTTGCTTGACCAGAGATCCCTCACTTCCAATTACAGCATACACTCCTTTATCAATATCTTCTTTGATGTTCCTCGTGAATATGTAGTTTTGTAGAACCTCATACAGACAAACATTCTCGAGGTGACTGCTTCGATTTGGATAATATGTATCCAACATGTTGGTCTTCAAAATATCGGTACTGTTTGGCTCCTTTTCCGCCAAATACTCAATTTCCCGCACAGGTTTCAGAACTCGATTACGCGTTGCAGCAAGACCAAGACTCACCCAAACGATACTCCTGGATTTGGCATAGAGACTTGCTGAAGACAACCGGTCAGAACATTCGTAAGCTCCGATTTCTCGATGAGACAACATCTTCAGACTGAAACTGTACAACTTCTTGCTGAGGCTCTTTTCATGGGAAATGTCCTCCCACATATCCTTCAATTCTGTCTTTTCTTTTTTGGTGATGTAAGATGTCACATACCGAGCCACAGCCATACAGTTATCAGCCACAAACTGTATATCCATGTTAGCATTCCACATGGACAAAATCACTGGGTTGTAGTCGTTGATGTACTTGGACTCTTCGTTCCTCTTCAAATTGTATGTGTTTTTAGGTGATTTCTTCATCACATTATGTCGCAGCGAAGACATCAAACTGTTTACTCTTCCTTTAGAAATCACCGGTCGTGGAAAGCCGAAACGACATTTGGTGTAGAACTTGTCCTTGTTTCGGAATTTACGACGACAGTACTTTCCACAACGATGGCTTTGGAAACGTAGAACTTGTTCTCTTAGGCTTTTCTTCTCCTTTGCGTTTGGAACAGCACACGTAGAATACTGTTGTATAAAACTCACCACTGAGTCTTCTGGATCCGTTCCAAATTTAGGTGCATCCTTGATCCACAGCAGCATATGTATATGAGGAGCACCTCTTGCTTGGTACTCCTTTCTCCAGAAGAAATCCAACACCTCTCCAAGAGGTGGATTCTTCTTATTCATGATGAAAGACATCATAGCTTCAAATCTATGATTGAAGTACCTGCATACATTGACTGGATCCAAAGAGCACAGTTCTCCGGGTGTCTTGAATTCGATGTTTTCAATGTTTCCATTTGCCTCTCGTAGAAATTCAAGTAAGTCTTCCCAGCCATACTCGGCACAGCTCAGAGTGAGGAACCATGTGGGAGTTCCTAAGTTCCTCAGCATACATTTTAAATCACCATGACGACGGTAACAGTACTCATTAGTACCACGCTGACACGCCATGAGATTAATCAGGTGACAATCCAAAATACTGTCTTGGACATTGACTTTATCCATAAAGTCACTTGCCGAGATGTTTTGCATGTGTATACCACTTTTCAAGATGTGGTTCACTGCATATGACAGTCCAGACAGATCGCTTTCAAACAGGAGATGAAACAAATAGGGAATGCATTGTCGAAACCTAGCATCTTCTGCATACAATCGTAAAGTCCGGTATTCAGAAGCAGGAATTTGATGAGGTCGCTCATCATATCTTCCTCCCTGACCTGTTGGAAATAGCTGTGGGAAACACCGAGCTTCCAAACTTTCCTCCCAAACACTAATGGGACTCCCTTTGGCTTGTTTCATTTGAAACAACTCAATAGCATTCCCCATGACGTCCTTGGAATGCAAAGGATGAACACTATAATGTTCATATATTTCTTCACTTTTAGAGGGTTCTACTTTCTCAATTTGACCAGCACACAAATCGCTATCCTCTTCCTCACTTACTTCCTCTTCTGCAACATATACATTCTTATAGTACTTATTATTTTTTCTCAAATACAATGTTGCCTTTTTGACTTTCCTAACATCCACTAAATCTTGCCATATTTTTTTATTCTTTGTCGGAACCCCATTAACTAAGATAACCAGAGGTTCCTCTTCCACTTTTTCTACTCCAATTGTGTTAATGTTTTTCTTCAAATCTAGAGGCAAATAAACAACTATTCCCTTTAATCCTCTCTGTAAATCTGATGGAGGCAATTTCCCTGTCTTTGGCTCCATTCTTACAATAGCCTGAAAGGGATGGATACTTTGAATCAAAATAGATTCATAAGTATTTAAATCCTTCAATTCAGAAGGAATCTCAACCAATTCCAGATTATTATGAACCGCTCTAGCAGGCATCTGGTTTTGATTTAATTTGTTACAACAATAAGTACACACACGTTGATCCGATCCCAAATCAAAACAATTTTCTACCATCAAGTATGTTGCGAAATCCTTCCATTCACTATTATTTTCCCTTTCACTTTTTGCATATAAATCCACTAACTTAGTCTGATTCTTATAATAAGTGCGTCGACAACACACACAAGTGAAATTAGGCCTCTCACTTGATTTAACCCGAAACGTGGCAATTTCCTTCTGAAAATTATCTGTACTGGAAACCTGTACACTGTCTTCCACATTACCCTCTTCTTCTGGGTCAATTTCAACATTCTCCTCTTTACTTCCAAAGTAACAAAACTCAATTTCTTCACACATATTCTTCACATCTATTTCAGAACCATGCAAAAGAGCAGCGCATAATTGTTTAAGCATAACTGCTGGACTCTTAGCATAATACAACATTCTAACTAATTTCCTCACTTTATTATGATGCACTGCTAGCATCCTGAAATGATGAAAAACACTCTGGCATACTCTCCTGGAAAGACAAGCCAGTGAATGACCATGCAAACCTGTCACTTCTCTCACTCTGCAAGGATCTAATTCTTGCAACAACTTCATTTTCTGCTTCAAACTTTTCTTATTAAATGTCCGTACAAAATCACAAAGCAAATTGATGGAATCCTGTCGCACACTGCAAATACTACTACACTTCCAGGTGTACACAGGTCCCTTAGGACGTCTTCCTAAAACCTCATTACCTAACATCTCTTCTGCCTCTGTTGTCACAAGTTTTTCTTTTTCAACTGGACAACCATCTTTCACCTCATAAGCTCGACCGCTGGTGTCAACCGCATGCACCAAATCATTATCCTGGAAATAACTCTCCTCATTGAAAAATGCCTCACAACTTGAACTATGCATCCATTCTCCGGAAAAAACTTCACAAAAATTACTACGATTAACTATTCTCTTCCATCTACTATTTCTTTTGAAATCATAAATTGCCTTGTTTAGCTTCCTAATTCTAGTGATTATCAAAATAAATAACCTTCGCTTTATTTCAAATGCCTGATCAATAACTTTCTCAATTTTTTTTTCTCTTATAAAAAACCACTTTCTGTTGACCTTTCTTAATATTTTTTAACAAATTGCCAATTATCCTGTTGCGGAACATTCGTTTACGAATGTCCCTAAACTGTTGTTTCCTTCTACTATCATGCACAGAGTTATCTCTTGCTCTAGCAGTAACATTTTTGATTGGCCTTTCCTTTCCGTTTAAATTGCTTCTCTTTTTCTGGACAAAAACATTTTCTGTAGTACTACTTTTTTTTCTAGAAATGTTTCTTATGAATGTTTTCGTGGTCTTACCCGGTGCTTTCTTGGTGACTTGACGATTTTTTTTTGTAGAGGACTGCTGCTGTAAATGATGGACCTGCTGTCTTTGACGTTTTGTAGCCTTTCTCATTCTCTCCTTAGTTGGCATTCTCAAAATTTGAAATTATCTGCAGTTGAATCTGTGGTAAAATATAATAAAAAATGTTATTAACCACTATTACCAAACAGTAAATCAATAACAGTCATCAAAAACTTAACACACTACTTAACATTTTTACATATAATATTTTTTAGTGCTTTGGCAAATTTAGAATACAGAAATAGCAGAAAAGAAATGGAATTCTTCTTCATTTACCTGTCCTGTTTTAGTGAATCTGATCTAATTTTATGAGCATATTTTAATATTTTATTGAAGACACTACACATAACCTGTTTTTGAAGGTGTGTTTAATTTAAAATTAAACAGTTTACATTTTTACTTTTCATTTATTGTAAATTTTAAAAATAAATGTTTATAGTTCCATAGGCTCAAGCAGGTCAGCTTCCCACCCTATGTCAAACAATTCTGACAAATCTGCATCCTCATCATGTTCTTCTTCATCCTCAGGATTTAAATCATCCAAGGGATCTACTTCCACTGACGTTTCAATTACGAGTTCAATGATGAGGTCAAGATCAACTGATTGCTGATTGTCGCTCATGTTGATGTTGTCGTTATCTTTAAAGAAAGATAACAACAATGAGATGTTGCAGAGTAAGAGACAAATCTCAGAGATTATAATAGTAAAATTGTTTAACAAGAGTAACATTTTGCAGCTATTATTTAGCCATGTCCAGCGATGCTGAGGAGGTGAGGCCTATGTCCAAGTTTTCAGTGAACAGGACTCATCTCTTCTAAACATTGGATAAGCCTCACCAACTCTGTGTCCCCTGCTCATACTTAAATGTACAGGGGCAGATTTATGCTAAGTGGCGCATCCCCACGGATGCACCAGTTAATGTGCACCGCTGCTCTGCCACCCATAGTGTGCCGCATTTACAATGTGGAGCACCATTGAGCAAAAACAGCACAGATGCGTCACGCATCTGTGCCGCAAAAGCAGCACATTGCAGGAATCACGTCATAAGCGCGACATGTCTACTGCAATGCACAGGAGGAACCCTCACATTGCATGGCGCATCACTTCTTATGCCTGTTTCAAACAGGCGTAAGGATTTGATTCAGCAATGCTATAAAGCTGACTCAGTGAAATCTTCTAAATTTCACTGTGTTAGTTTTACAGGGCTTTCATGCAAATTAATGCATACCTTGTAACAAAACACCTATATGAAAACTGACGCAGGTTTCATGTGGCACAGGACTTTACAGCATGACACATCTGCCTAGATGCATCAAGTTGTAAATATGTCGCCACATAGCAAATCTTTTGCACCGCCGCTGCGTCACAAAAGTGACGCACAGTGGCGCAAAAGAGACATACACCTATCATAAATCTGTCCCTAACATGTTAAATGATTGATTCAGGATGACATTAAGGTGTGGCCTATCCAGAGGTTTCTTTAAGGTGAGGCTTACTCAGGGTTGCAGATTAAATTTACGCTTGTTGAAGAGTATAGAGGAGATAATACATGTGAAGACCTACCAATGAAGTAAGTCATGTCCACTTCACTCTTGAACAAAGGCCAGACCTCTTCTGTGTCCGTGGACAGACCTAAACCTCATCTGCACAATGTCATTCGTAAACTTAGGAAACACAGGTGATGTAATTGAAAAATGTGGAGTTTCTTTTCCTCATTTCACAATCACATCACCTGTGTTTCCTTTGCTTAGGTATCTCATAGTGCAGATGGACTCTAGCATATCAAAGAGTATTCATAAGTTGAGCAGTGTATTCAACAAATTTGACATTTACAGAAGATTCAGCTTCTTATCTTGTTGGAGATGAAATGAGGCCTGTCTTGCAACATGGTGCATCTTTTGCATCACTCCTGCATCGGTTTCATGTGGCACGGGACTTTACAGCATGACACATCTGCCTAGATGCATCAAGTTGTAAATGTGTCGCCACATAGCAAATCTTTTGCACCGCTGCTGCGTCACAAAAGTGATGCACAGTGACGCAAAAGTGGCATACACCTATCATAAATCTGTCCCTAACATTTTAAATGATTGATTCAGGATGACGATAAGGTGTGCCCTATCCAGAGGTTTGTTTGAGGTGATGCCTACTCAGGGTTGCAGATGAAATTTACACTTTTTGAAGAGTACAGAGGAGATAATACATGTGAAAGCCTACCAATGAAGTAAGTCATGTGCACTTCACTCTTGAACAAAGGCCAGACCTCTTCTGTGTCCGTGGACACACCTAAACCTCATCTGCACAATGTCATTCGTAAACTTAGGAAACACAGGTGATGTAATTGAAAAATGTGGAGTTTCTTTTCCTCATTTCACAATCACATCACCTGTGTTTCCTTTGCTTAGGTATCTCATAGTGCAGATGGAGTCTAGCATACCAAAGAGTACACATAAGTTGAGCAGTAAATACAACAATTTTGACTTTTAGAGAAGATTCAGCTTCTTATCTTGTTGGAGATGAAATGAGGCCTGTCTTGCAACATGGTGCATCTTTTGCATCACTGCTGCATCGGTTTCATGTGGCACGGGACTTTACAGCATGACAAATCTGCCTAGATGCATCAAGTTGTAAATATGTCACCACATAGCAAATCTTTTGCACCGCCGCTGCGTCACAAAAGTGACGCACAGCGGCGCAAAAGAGACACACACCTATCATAAATCTGTCCCTAACATTTTAAATGATTGATTCAGAATGACGATAAGGTGTGCCCTATCCAGAGGTTTGTTTGAAGTGAGGCCTACTCAGGGTTGCAGATGAAATTTACGCTTTTTGAAGAGTACAGAGGAGATAATACATGTGAAGCCCTACCAATGAAGTAAGTCATGTCCACTTCACTCTTGAACAAAGGCGAGACCTTTTCTGTGTCCGTGGACAGACCTAAACCTCATCTGCACAATGTCATTCGTAAACTTAGGAAACACATGTGATGTAATTGAAAAATGTGGAGTTTCTTTTCCTCATTTCACAATCACATCACCTGTGTTTCCTTTGCTTAGGTATCTCATAGTGCAGATGGAGTATAGCATATCAAAGACTACGCAGAAGGTTACAACTGTATGGAACATGGCTATGTAAGTCAAAAAATCAAAATCTAAATTTGCCAAGCACACATGGGGGCGTATTTACAAGGACCTTGCACCACAGGGAAAGGTCTTAAATTAAAATGGGAAAAATAACATCAGAGAGACTCAAAGGCCTTATAAATATGCCCCAAGCAACCTATGAACCTCTAGCATTACATATCAAAAAACCTAATTGATTTCAAAAATCATTTTTAAACACATCATCTAAATAAATTATATACCTACATTCATCATGAAGTGACTTAAAATGCCCTAAGACACATGAAAGCGTTTTTTTTTAAGCCCTTGCTCCATTTTTAGATCACTTTTAACATGGCTATGTAAGTCAAATAATCAAGATCTAAATTTGCAAGCACAGATGGGGGCGTATTTACAAGGACCTTGCACCACAGGGAAAGGTCTTAAATTAAAATGGGAAAAATAACATCAGAGAGACTCAAAGGCCTTATAAATATGCCCCAAGCAACCTATGAACCTCTAGCATTACATATCAAGAAACCTAATTGATTTCAAAAAACGTTTTTAAACACAACTTGTAAAGCAATTATATTCAGACATTCATGGGGAAGTTACTTAAAATACCCTAAGACACATGAAAGCGTTTTTTTAAGCCCTTGCTCCATTTTTAGATCACTTTTAACATGGCTATGTAAGTCAAATAATCAAGATCTAAATTTGCCTAGCACACATGGGGTGTATTTACAAGGACCTTGCACCACAGGGAAAGGTCTTAAATTAAAATGGGAAAAATAACATCAGAGAGACACAAAGGCCTTATAAATATGCCCCAAGCAACCTATGAAGCTCTAGCAGTACATATCAAGAAACCTAATTGATTTCAAAAATCGTTTTTAAACACATCAACTAAATCAATTAGATACCTACATTCAAGGGGAAATGACTTAAAATGGCCTAAGACACATGAAAGCGTTTTTTTAAGGCCCTTGCAACATTTTTGGGTCACTTTTAACATGGCTATGTTAGTCAAAGAATTAAAATCTAAATTTGCCAAGCACAGATGGGGGCATATTTACAAGGACCTTGTACTACATGGGAAAGGTCTTAAATTAAAATGGGAAAAATTACATCAAAGGAAGTCAAAAGCCTTGAAAATATGCCCCAAGCAACCTATGAAACTCTACCAGTACATATCAAGAAACCTAATTGATTTCAAAAAACGTTTTTAAACACAACTTATAAAGCAATTATATTCATACATTCATGGGGAAGTGAGTTAAAATACCCTAAGACACATGAAAGCATTTTTGTAAGACCCTTGCACTTTTTTTGGCTATGTAACACAAAGAAACAAAATCTATTTGTAAAACACTTGACACAAAGCAACATTTTAAATACACAACTTTCTTCATAATTTTCTCCCTAAACCATACTATTCTCTACCTAAATTAAATGAATCTTTTCTCACCTTAGCAAATACTTTATGAGTTTCAAAACAGTCTCAGAAACACACCAAATTGTCTTTAGCAGAGCAAAAGGTATGCACTCCAGAGTCTCCAGCTATGAAAAGCACAGAAATGCTGTAACTCATCACACATATCTCTCATGACACCCAATCAAAACTCTTCCCTCACTTTTTTCAAATCAACACCCTTCCCCCCTCTGGCCTTTCTGCCTTTTTTGCATAGCAACCACCTCCTGAAAGACCTCTCATGTTTGCAAGTTCACACAACAATGTTTCAATTGAACTCTGAACTCTCAGTGCACCTGCGTATCCAGTGCAATCTTTCATTAAATGATTTTTTTTGACCATTCAAATTACATCTTTCAAAGAACTCATCCATGCACCCTAACTTTCTGTTTTCAGCAATCAAAATCCACCAATCACTGCTACTACTTCATTAACACAGAAACTCCACAGTTTTTTTCATTTTAAACTCTTATTTTTCCAACTCCCATTTCATTGCCACACTTCATCTGACTGCAGCAGAACCTTCTCTCACCATGTTTTCTGTCTGGATTGTTGGACATAGTTACATCTACTGGGCTCAAAGGTATGCTGAGAACAGAAATTTACCTAACCTCAATTTACAAGATGTGGAAATTAAGTGGTTTGGCCACAGAGGATTAAAATGTCACCAATTGATACCATTGGTGAAAATCTTTATGCATTTGCCTAAACCTGACCTGTTAATTTTGCACTGTGGAGGTAATGACTTGGGCACTTTGACTGGTGTACGTCTGGAAATGCTTTTAAAGGACACATTTGAGCAATTGATGGCACTTTTTCCTCAAACTGCCTTGGTATATTCAAATATATGCCAAAGACAGAAATGGAGGTGGTCGAACCAATTTTGTCCACAAATTGAGAAGTCGAGGAAGCATGTAAACAAATCTGTTTCAGCTTACATGAGAGACCATGGAATGGGCTCCATGTACAACAATAACTTGCGTTACTACATGCAAGATATCTACAGAGGAGATGGAGTTCACTTCTCAGATGAGGGCAACAGAGTTTTCATTTTGAATTTAAGACTGTGCATTGGTACATACTTATAAGTACCTAAATGTACCATAAACCCAAAAGCTCTTCTCAGAGCTACCCTACATCTGATCACTCACAATTATTATTTTACTCTAACCTTTTTCACAAATTTTCAACAAAGTACGCTCCCCAGAGCGCTACCCGGTACGCGAACCGGAAGCTAACCGCGCGAAATTTTTTAAAAAAATGTTTTTTTTCCGCACATATGGGCCTCCTCAGCCACCCTCAGAAAACCTAGGGGGTCAAGATACGTCTACCGTGCCCCCTTCTACCCATTCTGAACATTATTTGCCCTCCATCTTGTATTTTAATTCGACCAAAACACAAAATGGTGGACTCCCGTAACGCTGCCAGTTCGCGTACCGGGGCGCTCCCCGGGAAGCGCTCCATTAAAAAAGGTGGGAAAGTAATTTACAGAAGAAACTCTGGAGACACTTTCACCAAATATAGATTTGCTCATACTACATACCAATCCCTACCATTTTCACAAATTTGGTTGGAATTCCATTTAGCTATTTAGCCTGTAGACCTCTCTAAATACCCTGAGGTAAATTACTTCACAAAACACATCTGAAGTGTTGGAATTGACAACCAATTAAAATGTTACTTTCATTTTCTATTTTTTTTTTACCTGACATTTGATTGGTTATGTACCTGAATATATATAAAGGAAGAGAAGGAAACATAGCCATTTTGACTACTACTTCCTGGTGTACATTTCAATAGGATTTTCACTAATAACTTCAACTTCTTTTTAAAGGTAAGTTGTTATTTTAAAAACTGAAGTATATTGTGCACTTTAAGTTAATATGGTAAACTTTTTCTGATAGTTATATACTATCCCTCTGTAGTAGTTATACATTTAGATAGACTTCTCTGTTATAGTTATGGATGGAGTTAGGCTTGTCTTGTATAATTATGAATTTACTTATGTTAAATCCCAACAGTGCCCTATCTCTACTAATATATTTTTTTAATGCAAATTTCAGGCAAAATGGAAGGCGAACAGAAAATTTCATTTGAAATTGTCCTTGCAGAGACCAACCAAGAAATCATTGATCCAAATGACATTGAATTTATGGATCAAACTTGGGCCCAAGAACTACTGCAATGTGTGCAATCAGTAGATGTCCTCCTTGAAAATGAGGACATTTTACACACTCAAACATTACAAGCTATGTTCAATGAAAATAACGACATTTCAGACAGTGAAATGTTAGACATTTTATTAAATTTTGAAACACAATCACAATAATAAATAATTGCTTAAAAAATAAAGAAATAAAAAAAAATCAACAAAACAAACAATCAATTAACATACAATATTTGAAAAGTCTATCATTCTTTTTTCCTTATAGTACGCTCCCCAGAGCGCTTCCCGGTGCACGTACCGGGCGCTCCCCACGCAAAAAAACCCCCAAAAAATTATTCTTTTTTTTGCCCCGCGGTGCCCTTTTAAAGCCTCCACATCAAACCTAGGGGGTCAGGGAGGATCTACTATGCCCCCTTATGGTCATTTCCCCCTTTGTTTTTGCCTCCTCTTGTCTCTCGATCCTACCGAGAGACAAGATGGCGGCCGCTCCGGACTGTTTAGAATGTTGACAGACACCGGAGAGCCAATCAGCTTCGCTACGCAAAGTTCCGTTACGCGTCAGGTACGCGAACCGGAGCGCTGCCCGGAGCGCGCTTACAGATATATATCTTTTTTTGAACGTTAATTTCTCAAAATCCACTGGATCACATATATTGAGACCTAGCAAAGGCACATCGGGCTACCAGTCCCTACAATTTTGACAAGTTTCGTGCAAATCCATTCAGCCGTTCGGGCTAAAAGTGAGGCCAACCGCCCTATGGAAATTAACATGGGAAAAACACGTTTTGGGACCCCCCTTTTTTCTCAGCCCCCCCTTGACAAACCCCCCAAATTTTCAGTATCTGCTTAGAAACAAAATGTTCAATTTTCCTGAACATTTCAGCCAATTCCGTCCACAAACGCCAAAGTTATTAGACATAGAATTTTCAAAAATCCCATAGAGAAAAAATCCTAACTATATATACCTACTGGCGACCGCCAGTAGGTAATATATATTACCTACTGCCAGTCGCCAGTAGGTATATATAGTTAGGACCTAGTTTCCATAGGAAATCCACAACATTCTATTGGGAATAACTTTGGCGCCGGTTAATGAATGTACGCGATTTTTTCAAAGTAGATGGCCCGTTACCCTCCGCTCCTTCCCTGAAAGTTTCGGAGGGATTCGTCAAGCGGGGGCCGAGAAAAAAGGGGGTCCCAAAACATGTTTTCCCCAGTTAATTTCCATAGGACGATTAGACACGGCTACAGCCCGAACCGCTGAACGGAATTACACCAAACTTGGCAAAATGGTAGGGACTGGTACGCAGTAGGGCCTTTTCCATATTTGGTGAAAATTGCTCAAGTGGCTTTTATGAAAATTAACTTAAAAAAAATGTATATATCTATATGCGCGCTTCGAGCGCTTTGGGTACGCGTACCGGTAAGCGCACCCGGCGCGCCACTGAAGTGAGCGAGTGGAAAGCTGATTGGCTCTCGGGTGTCTGTGAACATTTCAAACGGTCCGGAGAGTCTGCCATCTTGTGTCTCGGTAGAACCGAGACACAAGAGGTGAAAACAAAAGGGGAAAACTTTAAAAGGGGGCAGGGTAGAGACCCCCTGACCCCTAGGTTTTCTCAGGGGGGCCTAGGAGGACCCCGAAGGGAAAAAAAGCAATTAATTTTTTTTGAAAATTTCGCAGAGTACGCTCAGGGCGCGTTTACATGTACGCGTACATGTGCGTTTACCCGTACGCGTACCCTGAGCGTACCACAGGGGAAAGAGTGAAAAAGGGGGTCCCAAAACGTGTTTTTCCCCATGCAATTTTCCATAGGACATCTAGTCCTTCTCAGGGGCTCCCAGAAGAACCCCAAGAGCCAGAATTGTTTTTTCGAAGACGCATACCGCGTGATTTTTCGAAAAAAATATTATTTTTTTTTTGCCCTGGGGGTCCTTCTGCGACCCCCTGAGAAGGGCTATGGGGGCAGGGGGTCTCTACCCTGCCCCATTTTTGCGTTTTCCACTCTTGTTTTGGACTATCTTGTGCCTCAGTTCTCCTGAGAAACAAGATGATGGCCAACACTTCTTGGTTTGGTCAGTTTGGAATGTTGACAGACGACTGCCAGCCAATCAGGAGTGCGCACAGACCTTTCTGAGCATGGGCTGCACTGATTGGCTGTAAACACTCCAAACCAGGAAGTTTGGGCATCCATCTTGTGCTCGGTAGACTGAGGCACAAAGGAAGCAGAAAAACAAACGAGTAGAATGCAAAAAGGGGCAGGGTAGAAAACACTCTCACCCCCTAGGGCTGCTCAGGTGTTCCCACAAGGATATTAACATATATAAACGTTTTCCGCTAATAGAATTAGCATTTAGAAAACGTTTTAAATTTATTGAAAAAAACCATAGGTTTCACGCCTGATATAGTTAGGAATTAGCATTTAAAAAACCTTGCAAATTCATTGAAAAAACCATAGGTTTCAGGCCTTATATAGTTAGGAATTAGCATTTTAAAAACCTTGCAAATTCACTGAAAAAACCATAGGTTTCAGGCCTTATATAGTTAGGAATTAGCATTTAAAAAACCTTGCAAATTCACTGAAAAAAAAATAGGTTTCAGGCCTTATATAGTTAGGAATTAGCATATAAAAAACCTTTGAAATTCACTGAAAAAACCATAGGTTTCAGGCCTTATATAGTTAGGCATTAGTATTTAAAAAAAACATTGAATTTGCTCCTATATAGTTAGTTGTACTAACTATATTTCGCGCACCCGCAATCCACTGCTGATGATGTCACATATTACATCATTCATGACATGGTCAGTGACATCACTGATGACATCTCTAATGACATCAATGATGACATCACTGATGACATCATCCACGTGACAATCAGATACACCTTTTCATACACTAATAAAATCTTTCATCGCTCTTTGTAAAATACAGAGTATCATATTTGAATCCATTGACACAGCAATACAAGTATTTAAAAACCCACTCATTGATTCCTAGATGTATAAACACATCTAATCACTTACCTGTAGATTCACTCATACATGCTGTCAATGAACAATCGAACACTATCAAAAATACTTATACACCCATACCGACATTACACACCAGCACACAACCTATTCACATATGAAGTTATCCTACTCACTTATGCAAACAATGGATCATACTTACATACTTGCTTAGCTACACACTTATACAAACACCACTTCATCTATTCATTTAGATAGTAAGTCATATTTCGTATATTATAAAATCATTATTACAAGTATACAGTTATCCATACAGTCACTCACACAATCATTGAGTCTTATGTATACTTATTTATATACAACAACTGACACACACACTGCCTTTTATTTTTCTAGTTTGTTGGAAATGTACCATTGAGAAATATATTTGCTCATCACCACACCCATAAAGATATTCATTCACCCAAACAACTGTTAGAACATGTACTTTTAACTTCATATATCTACTGAATCAACTATTCACACATCTTTGGTCAGTCACTCACCCTCTACCAAACCACACACACATTCACTCTCCCATACAAATACTCAGTTAACTAATCAATAACTAATATAGACTTTCACATAGCTAGTAACCAACTGAAGAACCAGTTTACACAACAACTGACAAGGTGATATAGATGTTCACACAGTTTAGTCACTATCCACTATATTTAGTGAGACACTGTAAATTGTTAAAGTCCTCCATCCAAATATTTATTTTTATATATCCACTCATACTTCAATGCAAATTGCTATATATATAATGGATATTTAAATAACGAAGAAAACCACATTCACTGGATGATGTCATCAGTGATGTCATCATTGATGTCATTTGAGATGTCATCAGTGATGTCACTGACCATGTCATGAATGATGCATTATGTGACATCATCAGCAGTGGATTGCAGGTACGCGAAATATAGTTAGTACAAGTAACTACATAGGAGCAATTTCAATGGTCTTTTAAAATGCTAATTCCTAACTATATAAGGCCTGAAACATATGGTTTTTTCAGTGAATTTCAAAGGTTTTTTTATATGGTAATTCCTAACTATATAAGGCCTGAAACCTATGGTTTTTTCAGTGAATATATATATATATATATATATACATATATTACCTACTGGCGGTCGCCAGTAGGTATATATAGTTAGGATTTTTTCTCTATGGGATTTTTGAAAATTCTATGTCTAATAACTTTGGCGTTTGTGGACGGAATTGGCTGAAATGTTCAGGAAAATGGAACATTTTGTTTCTGAGCAGCCCCTGAAAATTTGGGGGGGTTCGTCAAGGGGGGGCCGAGAAAAAAGGGGGGTCCCAAAACGCGTTTTTCCCATGTTAATTTCCATAGGGCGGTTGGCCTCACTTTTAGCCCGAACGGCTGAATGGATTTGCACGAAACTTGGCAAAATTGTAGGGACTGGTAGCCCGATGTGCCTTTGCTAGGTCTCAATATATGTGCTCCAGTGAATTTTGAGAAATTAACGTTCAAAAAAATATATATATCTGTAAGCGCGCTCCGGGCAGCGCCCCGGTTCGCGTACCTGACGCGTAACGGAACTTCGCGAAGCGAAGCTGATTGGCTCTCCGGTGTCTGTCAACATTCTAAACAGTCCGGAGCGGCCGCCATCTTGTCTCTCGGTAGGATCGAGAGACAAGAGGAGGCCAAAACAAAGGGGGAAATGACCATAAGGGGGCATAGTAGATCCTTCCTGACCCCCTAGGTTTGATGTCGAGGCTTTAAAAGGGCCCCGTGGGGCAAAAAAAAAAAAAAATGTTTTTTTTGCGTGGGTAGCGCCCAGTACGCGCACCGGGAAGCGGTCCGGGGAGCGTACTATAAGGAAAAAAGAATGATAGACTATGATATTTTTAAATATTATATGTTTATTGATTGTTCTTTTTGTTGTTTTTTTATTTTTTTATTTAAGTAGCAGTATTAATGATTATTAAATATAAATGTATTTTTGGAATTGTGCACAGTATACTATAAGTCTGACTTTACATTATAATCAATTTGGTACTAGTTTATGAATTACATATAAAAATGATTAAAGACTCAAACAATTTTTTAATATTAAATATAATTTTATTTTTCTGATTCTTTTTCAAAATTTTATAGAACGTCTAACATTTGACTGTCCGATATGTCCTCTTATTGAGTGAACATATTTTCCCACATTTGACCGTCATCATAATGAAGTAAACAATCCACAGATTCTACACATTGTAGAAGTTCATGGTCTCGTGATTCATCCATGAATTCCAAGTCAATGGGTTCAATTATTTCCTCATTATTCATGTCTAGGACAATTTCAAAGGAAACGTTCTGTTCTCCTTGCATTTTTGTGCTGAAATTTGAATAAAAAATAAATATATCAGTAGAGATAGGGCACTGTTGGGTTTAAGTTCAGACAGGTACTTTTGAGGCATGAAGTAGTACTATTAAAAAGTGCCTGTGAGAAAGCCTATGTAAATTCATAATAAAACCACAGAAACCTAAATCAATCCATAATTATAATAAACAAGCCTTTCTCAATGTCTAACTCTTACAGAGGGATAGTATATAACTATCTGAAAATGTTTTCAAATTTATAAAATAATATCTTACCTTTTAAAAACAAGTTTAAGTTGTGAGTGAAAATGATCTTGCAATGTAGTTCAGGAAGTAGTAGTCAAAATGGCTGTGTTTCTCTCTCTTTTTTATATATATTCAGGTACATAACCAATCAAATGTCAGGTAAAAAAAGTAGAAAATGAAAGTAACATTTTAATTGGTTGTCAATTCCAACACTTCAGATGTGTTTTGTGAAGTAATTTACCTCAGGGTATTTAGAGAGGTCTACAGGCTAAATGGCTAAATGGAATTCCAACCAAATGTGTGAAAATGGTAGGGATTGGTATGTAGTATGAGCTAATCTATATTTGGTGAAAGTGTCTCCAGGGTTTCTTCTGTAAATTACTTTCCCACCTTTTTTAATGGAGCGCTTCCCGGTGAGCGCCCCGGTACGCGAACCGGCAGCGTTACGGGAGTCCACCATTTTGTGTTTCGGTCGAATTAAGATACAAGATGGAGGGCAAATAATGTTCAGAATGGGTAGAAGGGGGCACGGTAGACGTATTTTGACCCCCTAGGTTTTCTGAGGGTGGCTGAGGAGGCCCATATGTGTGAAAAAAATCATTTTTTTTTTAAATTTCGCGCGGTTAGCTTCCGGTTCGCGTACCGGGTATCGCTCCGGGGAGCGTACTTTGTTGAAAATTAGTGAAAAAAGTTAGAGTAAAATAATAATTGTGAGTGATCAGATGTAGGGTAGCTCTGAGAAGAGCTTTTGGGTTTATGGTACATTTAGGTACTTATAAGTAGGTACCAATGCACAGTTTTAAATTCAGAATGAAAATTCTATTCCCTTCATCTGAGAAGTGAACTCCATCTCCTCTGTAGATATCTTGCATGTAGTAACGTAAGTTATTGTTGTAGATGGAGCCCATTCCATGGTCTCTCATGTAAGCTGAAACAGATTTGTTTACATGCTTCCTCGATTTCTCAATTTGTGGACAAAATTGGTTCGACCACCTCCATTTCTGTCTTTGGCATATATTTGAATATACCAAGGCAGTTTGAGGAAAAAGTGCCATCAATTGCTCAAAGGTGTCCTTTAAAAGCATTTCCAGACCTACCCCAGTCAAAGTGCCCAAGTCATTTCCTCCACAGTGCACAATTAACAGGTCAGGTTTAGGCAAATGCATAAAGGTTTTCACCAATGGTATCAATTGGTGACATTTTAATCCTCTGTGGCCAAACCACTTAATTTCCACATCTTGTAAATTGAGGTTAGGTAAATTTCTGTTATCAGCATACTTCTGAGCCCAGTAGATGTAACTATGTCCAACAATCCAGACAGAAAACATGGTGAGAGAAGGTTCTGCTGCAGTCAGATGAAGTGTGGCAATGAAATGGGAGTTGGAAAATTAAGAGTTTAAAATGAAAAAAACTGTGGAGTTTATGTGTTAATGAAGCAGTTGCAGTGATTGGTGGATTTTGATTGCTGAAAACAGAAAGTTAGGGTGCTTGGATGAGTTCTTTGAAATATGTAATTTGAATGGTCAAGAAAAAATCATTTTATGAAAGATTGCACTGGATATGCAGGTGTACTGAGAGTTCAGAGTTCAATTGAAACATTGTTGTGTGAACTTGCAAACATGAGAGGTCTTTCAGGAGGTGGTTGCTATGCAAAAAAGGCAGAAAGGGCAGAGGGGGGAAGGGTGTTGATTTGAAAAAAGTGAGGGAAGAGTTTTGATTGGGTGACATGAGAGATATGTGTGATGAATTACAGCTTTTCTGTACTTTTTATAGCTGCAGACTCTGGAGTGCATACCTTTTGCTCTGCTAAAGACAATTTGGTGTGTTTCTGAGACTGTTTTGAAACTCATAAAGTATTTGCTAAGGTGAGAAAAGATTCATTTAATTTAGATAGAGAATAGTATGGTTTAGGGAGAACATTATGAAGAAAGTTGTGTATTTAAAATGTTGCTTTGTGTCAAGTGTTTTACAAATAGATTTTGTTTCTTTGTGTTACATAGCCATGTTAAAAGTGACGCAAAAATAGTGCAAGGGTCTTACAAAAATGCTTTCATGTGTCTTAGGGTATTTTAACTCACTTCCTCATGAATGTAGGTATATAATTGATTTAGATGTTGTGTTTAAAAACGATTTAGGAAAACAATTAGGTTTCTGGATATGTACTGCTAGAGATTCATAGGTTGCTTGAGGCATATTTATAAGGCCTTTGAGTCTCTCTGATGTTATTTTTCACATTTTAATTTAAGACCTTTCTCTGTGGTGCAAGGTCCTTGTAAATATGCCCCCATCTGTGCTTGGCAAATTTAGATTTTAATTCTTTGACTAACATAGCCATGTTAAAAGTGACCCAAAAATGTTGCAAGGGCCTTAAAAAAAACGCTTTCATGTGTCTTAGGCCATTTTAAGTAATTTCCCCTTGAATGTAGGTATATAATTGATTTAGATGATGTGTTTAAAAACGATTTATGAAAACAATTAGGTTTCTTGATATGTACTGCTAGAGCTTCATAGGTTGCTTGGGGCATATTTATAAGGCCTTTGTGTCTCTCTGATGTTATTTTTCCCATTTTAATTTAAGACCTTTCCCTGTGGTGCAAGGTCCTTGTAAATACGCCCCCATCTGTGCTTGGCAAATTTAGATCTTGATTATTTGACTTACATAGCCATGTTAAAAGTGATCTAAAAATGGAGCAAGGGCTTAAAAAAAACGCTTTCATGTGTCTTAGGGCATTTTAAGTCACTTCCCGATGAATGTAGGTATATAATTGATTTAGATGATGTGTTTAAAAACGATTTTTGAAATCAATTAGGTTTCTTGATATGTAATGCTAGAGCTTCATAGGTTGCTTGGGGCATATTTATAAGGCCTTTGTGTCTCTCTGATGTTATTTTTCCCATTTTAATTTAAGACCTTTCCCTGTGGTGCAAGGTCCTTGTAAATACGCCCCCATCTGTGTTTGGCAAATTTAGATCTTGATTATTTGACTTACATAGCCATGTTAAAAGTGATCTAAAAATGGAGCAAGGGCTTAAAAAAAACGCTTTCATGTGTCTTAGGGCATTTTAAGTCACTTCCCGATGAATGTAGGTATATAATTGATTTAGATGATGTGTTTAAAAACGATTTTTGAAATCAATTAGGTTTCTTGATATGTAATGCTAGAGCTTCATAGGTTGCTTGGGGCATATTTATAAGGCCTTTGAGTCTCTCTGATGTTATTTTTCCCATTTTAATTTAAGACCTTTCCCTGTGGTGCAAGGTCCTTGTAAATACACCCCATGTGTGCTAGGCAAATTTAGATCTTGATTATTTGACTTACATAGCCATGTTAAAAGTGATCTAAAAATGGAGCAAGGGCTTAAAAAAAACGCTTTCATGTGTCTTAGGGCATTTTAAGTCACTTCCCGATGAATGTAGGTATATAATTGATTTAGATGATGTGTTTAAAAACGATTTTTGAAATCAATTAGGTTTCTTGATATGTAATGCTAGAGCTTCATAGGTTGCTTGGGGCATATTTATAAGGCCTTTGAGTCTCTCTGATGTTATTTTTCCCATTTTAATTTAAGACCTTTCCCTGTGGTGCAAGGTCCTTGTAAATACGCCCCCATGTGTGCTTGGCAAATTTAGATTTTGATTATTTGACTTACATAGCCATGTTCCATACAGTTCTCACCTTCTGCGTAGTCTTTGATATGCTAGACTCCATCTGCACTATGAGATACCTAAGCAAAGGAAACACAGGTGATGTGATTGTGAAATGAGGAAAAGAAACTCCACATTTTTCAATTACATCACCTGTGTTTTCTAAGTTTACGAATGACATTGTGCAGATGAGGTTTAGGTCTGTCCACGGACACAGAAGAGGTCTGGCCTTTGTTCAAGAGTGAAGTGGACATGACTTACTTCATTGGTAGGCCTTCACATGTATTATCTCCTCTGTACTCTTCAACAAGCGTAAATTTCATCTGCAACCCTGAGTAGGCCTCACCTTAAACAAACCTCTGGATAGGCCACACCTTATCGTCATCCTGAATCAATCATTTAAAATGTTAGGGACAGATTTATGATAGGTGTATGACTCTTTTGCGTCACTGTGCGTCACTTTTGTGACGCAGCATCGGTGCAAAAGATTTGCTATGTGGCGACATATTTACAACTTGATGCATCTAGGCAGATGTGTCATGCTGTAAAGTCCCATGCCACATGAAACCGATGCAGCAGTGATGCAAAAGATGCACCATGTTGCAAGACAGGCCTCATTTCATCTCCAACAAGATAAGAAGCTGAATCTTCTGTAAATGTCAAAATTGTTGTATACACTGCTCAACTTCTGTGTACTCTTTGATATGCTAGAGTCCATCTGCACTGTGAGATACCTAAGCAAAGGAAACACAGGTGATGTGATTGTGAAATGAGGAAAAGAAACTCCACATTTTTCAATTACATCACCTGTGTTTCCTAAGTTTACGAATGACATTGTGCATATGAGGTTTAGGTCTGTCCACGGACACAGAAGAGGTCTGGCCTTTGTTCAAGAGTGAAGTGGATATGACTTACTTCATTGGTAGGCCTTCACATGTATTATCTCCTCTGTACTCTTCAACAAGCGTAAATTTCATCTGCAACCCTGAGTAGGCCTCACCTCAAACAAACCTCTGGATAGGCCACACTTTATCGTCATCTTGAATCAATCATTTAAAATGTTAGGGACAGATTTATGATAGGTGTATGCCTCTTTTGCGTCACTGTGCGTCACTTTTGTGACGCAGCGGCGGTGCAAAAGATTTGCTATGTGGCGACATATTTACAACTTGATGCATCTAGGCAGATGTGTCATGCTGTAAAGTCCTGTGCCACATGAAACCTGCGTCAGTTTTCATATAGGTGTTTTGTTGCAGGGTATGCATTTATTTGCATGAAAGCCCTGTAAAACTAACACAGTGAAATTTAGAAGATTTCACTGAGTCAGCTTTATAGCATTGCTGAATCAAATCCTTACGCCTGTTTGAAACAGGCATAAGAAGTGATGCACCATGCAATGTGAGGCTTCCTCCTGTGCATTGCAGTAGACATGTCGCGCTTACGACGTGATTCCTGCAATGTGCTGCTTTTGCGGCACAGATGCGTGACGCATCTGTGCTGTTTTTGCTCAATGGTGCTCCACATTGTAAATGCGGCACACCATGGGTGGCAGAGCAGCGGTGCACATTAACTGGTGCATCCGTGGGGATGCGCCAGTTAACATAAATCTGCCCCTTTACATTTAAGTATGAGCAGGGGACACAGAGTCGGTGAGGCTTATCCAAGGTTAAGAAGAGATGAGTCCTGTTCACTGAAAACTTGGACATAGGCCTCACCTCCTCAGCATCGCTGGACATGGCTAAATAATAGCTGCAAAATGTTACTCTTGTTAAACAATTTTACTATTATAATCTCTGAGATTTGTCTCTTACTCTGCAACATCTCATTGTTGTTCTCTTTCTTTAAAGATAACGACAAAATCAACCATGAGTGATAATGAGCAATCAGTTGATCTCGACCTTATCATTGAACTTGTAATTGAAACGTCAGTGGAAGTAGATCCCTTGGATGATTTAAATCCTGAGGATGATGAAGAACATGATGAGGATGCCGATTTGTCAGAATTGTATGACATAGGGTGGGTAGCTGATCTGCTTGATCCTATGGAACTATAAACATTTATTTTTAAAATTTACAATAAATGAAAAGTAAAAATGTAAACCGTTTCATTTAAAATTAAACACACCTTCAAAAACAGGTTATGTATAGTGTCTTCAATAAAATATTAAAATATGCTCATAAAATTAGATCAGATTCACATATAAAACAGCACAGGTAAAATGTAGAAGCATTCCATTTCTTTTCTGCTATTTGTGTATTCTAAATTTGCCAAATCACTAAAAATTATTCTATGTAAAAATGTCAAGTAGTGTGTTAAGTTTTTGATGACTGTTATTGATTTACTGTTTGGTAATAGTGGTTAATAACATTTTTTATTATATTTTACCACAGATTCAACTGCAGATCATTTCAAATTTTGAGAATGCCGTCTAAGGATAGAATCAGAAAGGCTACAAAACGTCAAAGACAGCAGGTTCATCAATTGTTGCAGCAGTCCTCTACAATAAAAAATCATCAAGTCACCAAGAAAGCACCGGGTAAGACCACGAAATCGTTCATAAGAAACATTTGTAAAAAAAAAAGTAGTACTACAGAAAATGTTTTAGTCCAGAAAAAGAGAAGCAATTTAAACGGAAAGGAAAGGCCAATCAAAAATGTTACTGCTAGAGCAAGAGATAACTCTGTGCATGATAGTAGAAGGAAACAACAGTTTAGGGACATTCGTAAACGAATGTTCCGCAACAGGATAATTGGCAATTTGTTAAAAAATATTAAGAAAGGTCAACAGAAAGTGGTTTTTTATAAGAGAAAAAAAAAAGTTGAAAAAGTTATTGATCAGGCATTTGAAATTAAACGAAAGTTATTTATTTTGATAATCAATAGAATTAGGAAGCTAAACAAGGCAATTTATGATTTCAAAAGAAATAGTAGATGGAAGAGAATAGTTAATCGTAGTAATTTTTGTGAAGTTTTTTCCGGAGAATGGATGCATAGTTCAAGTTGTGAGGCATTTTTTAATGAGGAGAGTTATTTCCAGGATAATGATTTGGTGCATGCAGTTAACACCAGTGGTCGAGCTTATGAGGTGAAAGATGGTTGTCCAGTTGAAAAAGAAAAACTTGTGACAACAGAGACAGAAGAGGTGTTAGGTAATGAGGTTTTAGGAAGACGTCCTAAGGGTCCTGTGTACACCTGGAAGTGTAGTAGTATTTGCAGTGTACGACAGGATTCCATCAATTTGCTTTGTGATTTTGTACGCACATTTAATAAGAAAAGTTTGAAGCAGAAAATGATGTTGTTGCAAGAATTAGATCCTTGCAGAGTGAGAGAAGTGACAGGTTTGCATGGTCATTCACTGGCTTGTCTTTCCAGGAGAGTATGCCAGAGTGTTTTTCATCATTTCAGGATGCTAGCAGTGCATCATAATAAAGTGAGGAAATTAGTTAGAATGTTGTATTATGCTAAGAGTCCAGCAATTATGCTTAAACAATTATGCGCTGCTCTTTTGCATGGTTCTGAAATAGATGTGAAAAATATTTGTGAAGAAATTGAGTTTTGATACTTTGGAAGTAAAGAGGAGAATGTTGAAATTGACCCAGAAGAAGAGGGTAATGTGGAAGATAGTGTACAGGTTTCCAGTACAGATAATTTTCAGAAGGAAATTGCCACGTTTCAGGTGAAATCAAGTGAGAGGCCTAATTTCACTTGTGTGTGTTGTCGACGCACTTATTATAAGAATCAGACTAAGTTAGTGGATTTATATGCAAAAAGTGAAAGGGAAAATAATAGTGAATGGAAGGATTTCGCAACATACTTGATGGTAGAAAATTGTTTTGATTTGGGATCGGATCAACGTGTGTGTACTTATTGTTGTAACAAATTAAATCAAAACCAGATGCCTGCTAGAGCGGTTCATAATAGTCTGGAATTGGTTGAGATTCCTTCTGAATTGAAGGATTTAAATACTTATGAATCTATTTTGATTCAAAGTATCCATCCCTTTCAGGCTATTGTAAGAATGGAGCCAAAGACAGGGAAATTGCCTCCATCAGATTTACAGAGAGGATTAAAGGGAAGAGTTGTTTATTTGCCTCTAGATTTGAAGAAAAACATTAACACAATTGGAGTAGAAAAAGTGGAAGAGGAACCTCTGGTTATCTTAGTTAATGGGGTTCCGACAAAGAATAAGAAAATATGGCAAGATTTAGTGGATGTTAGGAAAGTCAAAAAGGCAACATTGTATTTGAAAAAAAATAATAAGTACTATAAGAATGTATATGTTGCAGAAGAGGAAGTAAGTGAGGAAGAGGATAGCGATTTGTGTGCTGGTCAAATTGAGAAAGTAGAACCCTCTAAAAGTGAAGAAATATATGAACATTATAGTGTTCATCCTTTGCATTCCAAGGAAGTCATGGGGAATGCTATTGAGTTGTTTCAAATGAAACAAGCCAAAGGGAGTCCCATTAGTGTTTGGGAGGAAAGTTTGGAAGCTCGGTGTTTCCCACAGCTATTTCCAACAGGTCAAGGAGGAAGATATGATGAGCGACCTCATCAAATTCCTGCTTCTGATTACCGGACTATACGATTGTATGCAGAAGATGCTAGGTTTCGACAATGCATTCCCTATTTGTTTCATCTACTGTTTGAAAGCGATCTGTCTGGACTGTCATATGCAGTGAACCACATCTTGAAAAGTGGTATACAGATGCAAAACATCTCGGCAAGTGACTTTATGGATAAAGTCAATGTCCAAGACAGTATTTTGGATTGTCACCTGATTAATCTCATGGCGTGTCAGCGTGGTACTAATGAGTACTGGTACCGTCGTCATGGTGATTTAAAATGTATGCTGAGGAACTTAGGAACTCCCACATGGTTCCTCACTCTGAGCTGTGCCGAGTATGGCTGGGAAGACTTACTTGAATTTCTACGAGAGGCAAATGGAAACTTTGAAAATATCGAATTCAAGACACCCGGAGAACTGTGCTCTTTGCATCCAGTGAATGTATGCAGGTACTTCAATCATAGATTTGAAGCTATGATGTCTTTCATCATGAATAAGAAGAATCCACCTCTTGGAGAGGTGTTGGATTTCTTCTGGAGAAAGGAGTACCAAGCAAGAGGTGCTCCTCATATACATATGCTGCTGTGGATCGAGGATGCACCTAAATTTGGAACAGATCCAGAAGACTTAGTGATGAGTTTCATACAACAGTATTCTACGTGTGCTGTTCCAAACGCAAAGGAGAAGAAAAGCCTAAGAGAACAAGTTCTACGTTTCCAAAGCCATCGTTGTGGAAAGTACTGTCGTCGTAAATTCAGAAACAAGGACAAGTTCTACACCAAATGTCGTTTCGGCTTTCCACGACCGGTGATTTCTAAAGGAAGAGTAAACAGTTTGATGTCTTCGCTACGACATAATGTGATGAAGAAATCACCTAAAAACACATACAATTTGAAAAGGAACGAAGAGTCCAAGTACATCAACGACTACAACCCAGTGATTTTGTCCATGTGGAATGCTAACATGGATATACAGTTTGTGGCTGATAACTGTATGGCTGTGGCTTGGTATGTGACATCTTACATCACCAAAAAAGAAAAGACAGAATTGAAGGATATGTGGGAGGACATTTCCCATGAAAAGAGCCTCAGTAAGAAGTTGTACAGTTTCAGTCTGAAGATGTTGTCGTATCGAGAAATCGGAGCTTACGAATGTTCTGACCGGTTGTCTTCAGCATGTCTCTATGCCAAATCTAGGAGTATCGTTTGGGCGAGTCTTGGTCTTGCTGCAACGCGTAATCGAGTTCTGAAACCTGTGCGGGAAATTGAGTATTTGGCGGAAAAGGAGCCAAACAGTACCGATATTTTGAAGACCAACATGCTGGATACATATTATCCAAATCGAAGCAGTCACCTCGAGAATGTTTGTCTGTATGAGGTTCTACAAAATTACATATTCAAGAGGAACATCAAAGAAGATATTGATAAAGGAGTGTATGCTGTAATTGGAAGTGAGGGATGTCTGGTCAAGCAAAGAAAATGCCACTTGGTAAACCATCGAAAATTGAGTGGCGAATCTCCTGAAAAAAAGGAGTTTTTTTATTTAGCACTTTTGCAACTTTTCAAGCCTTGGCGTGCAGAAGAGGAACTGCTTGGAGATTTCCTCTGTTACGAAGACTCTTTCACTGCCGCCAAGGAGACCATAGAATGTCCTGCTTTTCCAAAATATCTAGAAATGTTGAATGCGGAAATCGAGCAGGAAGCAACGATTGCAGCCGAGATTGCCAGAGACAGTTCTCAGGACAGTCAGAGTTCTGTTTCCTTGAGTCAGGATCCACTAGGAGGACCTGTTATCGAAAATGAAGCTGCCACTGCCATGAATGAAGTGGAAAGAGCCATGGCACATGCTCAGGAGGATGTGGTTAACTTAGAAGACTTGGAAAGACAACTCAACGTTGAGCAGAGGAAAATATATGACGAAGTTACCAAGCAAATTGATCATGGATTAAGTCATGAGAAGAAAGAGTGCTCATGTACGTCATTGAAGCCTGTCCGACTGTACGTGAGTGGAGAAGCGGGAACTGGAAAAAGTTTCCTCATTAAAGCAATTTCATGTTATTTGCAGGAAAGGACTGAGTCATCGCTGTCTTGTGTTGTCACCGCTCCAACTGGACTGGCAGCACATAACATTAAAGGTATTACTTTGCATCGTCTACTGATGCTGCCAGTGGAGCATGATAACAAATTACAATACCACAAGTTATCTGGAGATGCTTGTTGTGAAGTTTCAAGAGTCTTGAGGAAAATGAAACTTCTTATCATTGACGAAGTAAGCATGGTTTCTAATGTCATGCTTGCCTTTGTGCATTTGAGAATGCAAGAAGTTCTTAAAACAGAGTATGATGTGTTATTTGGTGGCAAACACATCATTGTTTTCGGAGATCTTCTGCAGCTGACACCAGTGAAAGGACAACCTGTGTTCAAAATGCTCACGCATGAAGATACCAGGAAGTGCCTAGGGAGCATTGGCAACGTCAATATATGGTTAAACTTCAATTATGCTGAACTGCATGAAAATATGCGTCAGGCAAAGGATGAAGATTACAAGAATATTCTACAAGATGTTAGAATTGGAAAAGTGACCGAGCATGGGAAAGAAGCTTTACATGCACGATTACTGTCAAATTTATATCCAGAACAAGACGTTGTGCCTGAGAATATTTTTCAGAAAATTACTGAGAAGAAATCTGGAATATGTTTGATGCCAACTCTTGCAGAATGTGCCATCTTCAACAACAAAATGTTGCATTTAGAAAACCAAGAGATTGTGAAACTGGAAGCTATTGACAGAGTAGAGTATATGGGATCAACAATTATGTTGTCTGAGAATTTGAAAACAAAATTGGATTCATTAGAGAAGACTATATCTAAAACTGCAGGTTTTGAAAAGACTCTGAATGTGTGCTTAAACTGCCGTATAATTTTAAGAAGGAATTTACATGTTGAAAGAGGTCTGGTAAATGGATCAATGGGTAATGTTGTTGATTTTGTGAAA
Organism: Lissotriton helveticus; assembly: GCF_964261635.1. NCBI lineage: Eukaryota > Metazoa > Chordata > Amphibia > Caudata > Salamandridae > Lissotriton > Lissotriton helveticus. The sequence continues at coordinate 293,011,474 of NC_136070.1, forward strand.
TACAGAAATAGAGATGGAATTGAATTTTTAAAAATTAAATTTGATGGCATTGAGGAAGTGCAGCTAATTGGTCGTTGTTCTGCTAGATTTTTGCTTGTAAAAGACTTATATGTTCGCCGTAAGCAGTTTCCTGTTTGCTTGGCATATGCGGTGACAATCCATAAATCGCAAGGTTTAAGTGTAGACAGTGCATTGGTGAATATTGGCAGTTCTGTGTTCAAGGAGGGTATGGCATATGTGGCATTGTCACGAGTTAGAACTTTATCGGGATTGTACTTGATTGAGTGTGATGTCACAAACATTTGTGCGGATCTAGATTGTGTTAAGGAATACAATAGGTTAAGAAGAGAGTAAGCGCCACATTTGCCTCAATATCCTTTGTTTGAGAAACGTGTGGTAGGCCGGAAACGAAGAAATGTGACCAATAGTAGGGAGGTTGTAGCAAAAAGACGAAAAGTCGATGAACCTGAAATTATAAGCAGAAAGAAAAAGGATTCTGTTGAAGATGTTGTTGGTTTTCAATTTGAAAACAGTTCTGGTGTCAACTGCTATGCTAATGTAGTGGTTAATGTTTTGTTTTCTCTAGAAAATGTAAAAGAAGAGATTGTGGTCAATTCTGATCAAAGATTTTGCAGTTTGTTAAATTCTGTGTTAGAGAAATGTAGCACTGATAGAACAAAAATAGAAAGTGTGTCTGAAATTCGAAATCTGTTAGACAGATGTTCAGGTCAAACACAATTCTCTCAAAATATTCAGCAAGATTGTCAGGAGTTTTTAATGTATATGCTTGATGTATTGCATGCTGAAGGTGTAGATGTAGATCACCTGTTTGGGCTTTCTTATCAATGGCAGCATGACTGCGAGAACTGTAGGGTATCAAGTACTACTAGTGTAGACTCAGAAAGATTTATATATTTAACTTTGCCAGACAGTAAATCAGTGTCCTTTAATAAGCTAGTAAAAGCAGCTGATCACAACATGGAGTGTAGCCTATGTAAGTCTGAAATGTTGTCAACATTATTTATACGAACATATGGCCAGTATGTCATTTTAATGTTCCAACGATGTAGGCCTGATGGAACAAAATTGACAACTTTAATTAAAAATTTTGTGGCTTCACAGTTGTCAATATCAGGAAGGACTTTTGTAACTGCAGCAATTATATATCATGACGGTCCTTCAATAACATCAGGACATTACACAGCTTATTTAAAGTCTAGAAATGGCTGGTCATTCTGCAATGATTCTGTTTTAAATTTAAAAAAAAAATTGCCTTTTGACCTTAAAACCTTACCTGGTGTTTTTAAAACCAACATTTTAGGGAAGGAATCTCAGGATTTGCTCTGAGGAATTTCAAGAGGTTCTAATGGCTCCTACACTATTTGGCCTTGAGGATAAGTGTAGTACAGAGTCAAAAGTTATTTTTGAGTTTTAAATAGTTCCTGGAAAAAAAGAAGATTTTCTTACAGAAAGTGGTGGGCAGAGATTAGTTGAAGGACAACAGAGTATTTCCAAAAGCAAACGGTGTTCTTACCATAACACTTGACGTCATGGAAAAATAACTGCACTTTGTATGAGTTCAGAAAAACTGTTTCTTTTTATAAGCTAATTCAAGCAGCCAATCAAAACATGGAGTAGAGGGAATGTAAGTCTGCAATGCTGTCTAGATTATTGGTCCAAACTTTTGATTATAATGTCATTTTGAAAATCCAACTATATAAACCTGATGAAAGTAAGTCTTCAACTTTAATTACAAATGTTGTGGCTACACAGTCGTTGATTTTAGGAAGAACATTTGTAACTGCAGCTATTATATGGCATGATGGTCATTTGACAGATCCGCTTATTACACAGCTTATTGAAAATGTAAAAAAATTTGCTGTTTCGGAAATTATTCCCATTTGACTACGATACAATGTTGCCTTTTTATTTAAAAATATTCTTACTTTCTGTTTTCAGAAAAGAGAATTTAGGGTAGGTAACTGGCGTATAATGATTCTAGGGGTTGATATAATTTTATCTACTGTTTTATATTGCTTTGTGATTAAAAGTGATGTAGAGAATTAAATAATTGTAGTAGTCATAGAGGTAGTGTAAGTCTGCTTCATAGTAAGCAGTATCAGTGTCATAGGAAATGTAGAACATGAGTGAGCAAGAAGGGTAAGATATTACTAGTCCAGGATTGTGAAAGTGATCTTGAACGTTTTCTTTCTGAAAGTTGCGGAAATACAAAATGACGGGATTTGCTTAGAAGAATTCCAAGAGTTATAAATGGCTCTTACACGATTTGGCCTTGTGGAAACGTGCGGTAGAGAGCGAGAAGTCATTTATTGTATGTAACATATTTTTCAAAACGATGGAGCTTTTCTTTCAGAAAGTGGCGGGCTGAAAATAATAGCAGCACAACAGAGTGTAAGCTGTTCATAGGATATCCTTCGACGTCATGGAAAGTAAGTTACTTTTCAGGAGTTCTGATTTCTGTTTGGTTATGTTATATGGGTTTTTTAAACACAATCATTTTGATTGTGTTTTTTTTTCCCCGCTGTTATATGATGAATACCTTCAAGTCACTATTTTTAGTGAAATTTGATAAATTCTGACAACAGCAAAAATAAACCATTTAACATGTATAATTAATTCTGTACTTTTTGTATTTATGATATACATTTAGAACTGTGTAGTAGGCATTGAAAAGCTGAGGCTTCTATAAGTGTCAAAGTTGTTGCATACAGTGCTCACATTCTACGTAGTCTTTCATATGATAGACTACATCTAAACAATGAGATACCTAAGCAAAGGAAACACAGGTGATGTGACTGTGGAATGAGCAAAAAAAATTGCACGTTTTTCAATTAAATTACCTGTGTTTCCTAACATTACACATCACATTGTGTAGATGAGGTTTAGGCCTGTTCCAGGAGACAGAGGAGGTCTCACATTTGTTCAAGAGTGCAGTGGACATGACTCACTCCGTTGGTAGGCCTGCACATGTATTATCTCTTCTATACTCTTCAACAAGCCTAAATTTCATCTGCAACCCTGAGTAGGACTTACCTGAAACAAATATCTGGATAGGCCACACCTTATCAGCATCTAGAAACAATCATTTCAAATGTTAAGTGCAGATTTATGATGGCTATACGCCTCTTTTGCGTCGCTGTTCCGTCACTTTTGTGACGCAGCAGCAGTGTAAAAGATGCACCATGTTGCAAGATAGGCCTCAGTTCATCTCCAGCAAGATACCGTCAGTTTAAAATGTATATAATTAGGACTGTGTATGGGGCATACAGAAGCTGAGGCTTCAGTAAGTGTCAAAGTTGTTGCATGCAGTGCTGCACTTCTGGGTACTCTTTCATATGCTGGACTACATCTGCACAATGAGATACCTAAGCAAAGGAAACACAATTGATGTGATTGTGAAATGAGCAAAAGAAATTGCACGTTTTTCAATTACATCACCTGTGTTTCCTAACATTACACATCACATTGTGCAAATCAAGTTTAGGCCTGTCCAAGGAAACAGAGGAGGTCTGGCCTTTGTTCAAGAGTGAAGTGGACATGACTCACTTCATTGGTAGACATGGATATGTTTTATCTCCTCTGTACTCTTCAACAAGCGTAGATTTCATCTGCAACCCTGAGTAGGCCTCACCTCAAACAAACCTCTGGATAGGACACACCTTATTGGCATCCTGAAACAATCATTTAAAATGTTAGGGACAGTTTTATGATGGCTGTGCACCTCTTTTGCGCTGCCGTTGCATCACTTTTGTGAGACAGCAGCAGTGCAAAAGATGCACCATGTTGCAAGATAGGCCTCACTTCATCTGCATCAAGATACTGTTAGTTTAAAATGTATATTTTTAGGACTGTGTAGGGGCATGGAGAAGCAGAGGCTTCTGTAAGTGTCAAAGTTGTTGAAAAACTGTTTGTCCTTCAATCTTTTCCCTTGTCTTTTCTAATTTTTAAATACATGTTTTAATATTTTTCAAATGTTTGTTCTCTCTTTCACAGATTGAAAGTATAAAAATAACAAGTGACTAAGTTAACGACAATTATAAGGTAAATGTTTTGTACTCTTTTCGTTACATTTCTATCACATTTAACTTCTATTAGTTTCACTACTTCATTTCTTTAACCCTCACTTTCCTGCCTTTGCTACTTCCCTCATTCCTTTATCTATTACTTACTTACTCTACTCCTTCCACTATTTTTCTCAGTCCCTCTCTTCTCATACTTCCTCACTCTTGTTCACTCACTCCGTCTCTATTACTCTCACTGTCTCTGACTGATCACTCTTTCACTACTTGTTCATTATGCTTTCTCTCTGTAGTTCAAGCACACTAAGGGGCATATTATCAACACAGGCAATAAAATTATCGCTGCTTTTATCGGCAGAAAACTGCCGCAAAAGTGGCTTTAGCAGTAGTTTTCTTCCGCAAAAGCGGCTTTAGCAGCAGTTTTCTGCCGATAAAAGCAGTCATTATCGGCAGAAAACTGCCGCAAAAGTGTCTTTAGCGTCAGATTTCTGCCGATAAAAGCAGCAAAACTTTTATCGCCTATGTTGATAATATGCCCCTATGTTATTTACATTTCTTTGCTGTTTCAATCATTCCTTTTCTGTTACTTCTTCTTTTCTGCATTGTGTTTTTTCTCTCTGTTATTCCAATGTTTTAATCTTAATTTGATCATTCAGTCACATTCTCTAAGAAACTCTTGTTTGTTATTCTTCTACTCTCCTTTTTTTCTTTCACTTCCTTATCTATTTTGTTTTTCACAATTATACCCTCTTCCATCTTTTCTTCGGTAAATAGATCTATTAAACAGTATCTTTGGTTTAGTCCCTATAGCTGTCTTTCTTTTAACATTACTCTCTGTTTCCTTCCATTATACTTACTCTTCTTTTTAAAAAAAAAAAATGTTTTGGTTCGCTCCCGGTTCGCGTACCGGCGAGCGAACCGGGAAGCGAACCAAAAGAAATAGAGGTTGGCAGAGTGCTAAATATTCTACCAATTTTTTTATAAAGGGGAGGTAGTTCTGATAAGAACTTTTTTTTTTATTGTTTTTGTTTTTTTATATTTTTTTTATTATTTTTCTGAATTTTTTTTTACTTTTTTTGTATTTTTTGAACGGTTTTATATTTTTGGGGGGGGAAACGAAAACGATTCATTGTAAAGGGCTCAACAGGAGCAACAAAAAAAAAGAATTTATTCTCTGGGGCGTTTCGGACAAACATGATTGTCGATAGCTCTGTTGATCAGATTGATGATACTTTCTCTGTAGCAAATGAATTGATTACAACGCACGCACACTTGTTTCACTTCCCCGAACCTCATCTGTATATTTGGGACCATCTCCCTCGCCTCTGGTCCCGACACTTCCTGTACAACTGATCTTCTGGCCAAAATAGGGGGATTATCTTGCTGGTCATGTAACTGTGCAGCACTGTAGTTGATAGGGTGCCACCTCTCCATATGGCGATGCATAGTATAATTCCCGTAACTGTACTTCTTATCTGTCCCTCTGGACAAATCCTTCTTACAGATAAGGCAAGTTACGTACCGTGCATTGACTTTTTTTTGGCCCCGAGGATATTTAAAAAATTGCCAAATAAAGTTTTCTTTCAGATGAGACCTCCTGGGCTCCTCAGGCAAAAAATGCCTCTCTTCCTGCTGTTCCTCTTCTTCCTCTTCTTCCTCCTCTTGCTGAATGATAACTTCAGCAGGTGGTCCTCTCTAAGCATGGGCGGATTTTGCGGATCCACGATTCACGGATTCAGCGGATTCACGGATCGTGGATCCGCAAAATCCGCGGATTCAGCGGATTTGCGGATTTGGGGGCGGGGCTTCCTCGAGCGTGTGGGCGGGGCCAAACGGACGGGGCTTCCACGCGAGCGCACATGCCTCTTGTGTGTCTAAAAGGTCAGAGACCGATCAGAGCAGCAGATTAAGAGACAGAAGCCCCTGGTCACAGGAACAGCACGGGGGTTGCGCTCGTATGCTGAATGAGTCACTGCATTTGCGCTTCAACTAGTTCCAGCGACCAAGTGTGTGTCACTATGCAATCGCGCCGAAGTGCGCAGGGGTCCCTTGAGTGAAATGTCCATCATAGTGGGTAAATGGCGGGAAGACGGTGCACACCTCGAGTGTGTGGGCGGGGCCAAACGGACGGGGCGTCCATGCGAGCATGCCTCTTGTGTGTATAAAAGGTCAGAGACCGATCAGAGCAGCAGATTAATTTTTGGGCTGATGAATGAGTCACTGAATTTAAGCTTCAACTAGGGCACATGCTTTATTGATATTTGCAAGTGTTTCCTGTTGAGGTTTATTTTTTTGTGCCAGGACCGTCGTGCCCGAATGAACCCTGCCCTTCATATTTATTCAAGGAGACACCACTGTTGAAATAATTTACGATGGCGCCGGCAAGCTGCCAGCGCCATCCTGCAAAAGTTACTTAATTAGCTTCAACAGGAAGCTCCAACTGCTAAAATAAAGCAGGCGCTCGAGCCCCTGCTGTATCTTATCTGTTAGAGCTTCCTGTTGAAGCTAATTAAGTAACTATTGCAGGATGGGCGCTGGCAGCTTGCCGGCGCCATCGTTAATTAGGCGCGCTTGAACTTTTGACCGCAAAATCCGCTCCGATCGCGGATTGCGGATTTTCGGCAAATCCGCGAGAGTTCGCGGATCGCGGATTTGCCGAAAATCCGCAAAATCCGCGATCGGAGCGGATTTTGCGCTCATGCTTAGTCCTCTCTTCCTTGGAGGTGGTGGAGGTGGTGGGGAAGCACCAGCTGAAGCTACTAATGAAGCCATTGCTCAGTGATCACAAAGGGTCTTCCTCTCACAAAGATGAAAGTCAGAGTGAGGAAAGAAGGAAGGGGTTTTCATCATTTGGGAAAAACAATAGTTCTAAACCAATGAAAAGTGTTACTTTTAGGTCACATGACCTAGTCTTACATCATTAGGAAACCAAAAGTGAAATGAACCAATGAAAAGTGTTATTAACAAGTCACATGACCTGTTGTGTTTACGTTACGCGCTTTGCGCCGCGTCCCGGATCGCTTCCGGGAAGCTGCGCTTCGCGCCTCGCTTCGCGTACCGGTTCACTTCCGGGTACGCTAACGCGGTGCATCATATGACGTTTCACGCGACAACGCGATACGTCACGCTGACGCGACGCGTCACGATGTTGTTTTCTAACGCGGCAGTTGCGCAAACGGAACGTTTACCGGTTCGCGGACCGGGTCGCGGCACCATTTTGAGCTAACGGGAAGCAACCCGGTTCGCGGACCGGGAGCGAAACAAAAAAAAATAATAAAAAAATACATAATTTTTTTTATTAATAAACATATAAAATATATTTTTTGATTTAAAGAAGAATACATTTTAAAGCTTTTGATATTTGCTATTAAAAAACCATTGAAATTCACAGAAAAAACCATAGGTTATAGACCATATATAGTTAGGAATTAGCATTTACAAAACCTTGAAAATTCACTGAAAAAACCATAGGTTATAGACCATATATAGTTAGGAATTAGCATTTAAGAAACCTTTTTTTTACTCACACAAAACCATTGAAATTCCATATATAGTTAGTTGTACTAACTATATATCGCGCACCCGCAATCCACTGCTGATCATGTCACATATTACATCATTCATGACATGGTCAGTGACATCACTGATGACATCACTGATGACATCTCAAATGACATCACTGATGACATCACTGATGACATCTCAAATGACATCATTGATGATATCACTGATGACATCACTGATGACATCACTGATCACATCTCAAAAGACATCACTGATGACATCACTGATGACATTATTCATGTGATAATACGATGAATCTCTTCAGACTCTAATAAAAACTTAGATACACTCAGTGTAAACAGACACTCACAGACTGTCACTCATCCATGGAGTTACTCACACACCTAGTCAGTCATGTAAAGAATCAATCACACCTCCATTTCCTCAACTATACAGTTATACACACCTTACTTATTCAAACATATACTAACACATATTTACTCTCTTATACAATCCCTGATACAAGTTCACAATGATCCATACAGCCACTCACACATTCACTGGCTCTTATGCATAGTTATTTATATATGTCAACTCTCACATGTACTGTGTTTTACATATGTACTTACTTTGACATGTAGCACTTAGATATCCATTCACTCACCAATACACTCATGCACACAGTCAACTGCCCATACAGATGTTTCCACATGCACTTTTGAACCCATACATCTAGTGAATCAACTGCTCACACATCTATGCACAGAGTTATACACCTCCCAGCCACCCACACACACACTCAGTCTCCCATACAAATACTTAGGCAATCAACCAATAACCCATATAGTTACTCATATAGCTACTGATCAACACATGCAGCATTTTACAGAACAACAGACATAATGATGCACAAATTAAGACAGTTTAGTCACTAACCCATGCACTCAGTGAGACACATTTAATCAGTCACTCATACAGTCAGTCATGCACCTAATAAATCCTTCATCCAGACACTTATAAATCCACTCATTCTTCAATATGTAAGACATATTTTAACTTTATAGAAACATACAGTCACTGGATGTTGTCATCAGTGATGTCATCAGTGATGTCATTTGAGATGTCATCAGTGATGTCATCAGTGATGTCACTGACCATGTCATGAATGATGTAATATGTGACATGATCAGCAGTGGATTGCGGGTGCGCGATATATAGTTAGTACAACTAACTATATATGGAATTTCAATGGTGTTGTGTGAGTAAAAAAAAGGTTTCTTAAATGCTAATTCCTAACTATATATGGTCTATAACCTATGGTTTTTTCAGTGAATTTTCAAGGTTTTGTAAATGCTAATTTCTAACTAAATATGGTCTATAACCTATGGTTTTTTCTGTGAATATATATATATATATATACATATATATATATATATATGTTTCCAAAGTTACCCAGAGCTATGAGGACGCCACTCCCAGGAGTTCTGTTCAACACAAACTTTATTTCACGGCAACCTTTTCACTCCGATTAATCACATTTTCCTTCTGACGCGTTAATCATAGGAAGCAGCTGTCAGGTCTCGGGGGTGCACCACGCTATTGATCCCATATGTTGCATGCGGCTCACAGGTGAGTAATACTACGGCATGCTGGGAATTGTAGTGCCGCATATATACATACATTAATTATCTCCCCTCCAGTGGGGTCCGTTAATCCTGACATCAATGTTCTGCTTTAATACCAATGTTTTAAGCCCTCTAGTGGGCCTCGGTGTGAAGAGGCGGCCGTCACTACAAAAAAGACTCCATGCTGCAGATAGGCTCGGGCACAGTTCCAAAACCTGCAGTCCTGCATCTCCGATAGGCGGGTGGTGCAATCCTCCACGGCCGGGGTTGCCGTGCGTTATTTGTTTCCGAGGTTACCCAGAGCTATAAGGACGCCACTCCCAGGAGTTCTGTTCAACACAAACTTTATTTCACGGCAGCCTTTTCACTCCGATTAATCACATTTTCCTCCTGATGCGTTTCGGGTCTTCGCCCCTTAATCACAGGGAGCAGCTGTGATGTCACTGACCATGTCATGAATGATGTAATATGTGACATCATCAGCAGTGGATTGCGGGTGCGCAAAATATAGTTAGTACAACTAACTATATAGGAGCAATTTCAATGGTTTTTTAAATGCTAATTACTAACTATATAAGGCCTGAAACCTATGGTTTTTTAAGAGAATATATATATATATATATATATATATATATATATATATATATATATATATATATATATATATATGTACATTACCTACTGAAGGTCGCCTATAGGTAGTTATAGTTAAGACCTAGTTTCCATAGGAAAAACGTTTTTTGATTTGCCAATATCTTTAGCGCCATTTGCCAAATCTTTGCAAAATTTTCAAAATTAATGGGGCACTCTGGTCAGCTACTGTCTTGAAAATTTCGGTGGGATTCGTCAAGCGGGGGCCGAGAAAAAAGGGGGGTCCCAAAATGTGTTTTCCGCATATTAATTTCCTTAGGAAACTTTAGACACGGCTACAGCCCAAACTGCTGAACGGAATTACACCAAATCTGGCAAAAAGGTAGCTCTTGGTTCAGAGAGCACTCTTTTTTTAAATGGTATAAATCCATTCAGTAGTTGCTGAGAAATTCAAGAAGTGCTGGCAGCCATCTTGTGACTCAGTAGCCAAGTCACAAGAAAAAGGGGGGAAAACAGTGGAAAATAATGAAAAGGGGGCAGGGTAGAAACACCCTGACCGACTGGGCTCAAAAAAGTATAAAAAAAAAAAATTGGCCAAATTTGGGCTGGGTTCCTGAATTTGGAAGAACTTTTTCTTTTTTAAATGAACTGTGGGCTCCCATGCTTCGTTTGTTTTAAGCCATGGGTGGGCCATGTCCCAGGGCAATTTCACATTATGGTGTGGTGGCCCATGGGTTGCCCTATAGCCCTGGGGACCACCTCCTCCCTCGGCTTTCCTCATAATGTGCGGGGGCATGCGGTGGCCCCCTGCTGCCCCAGGGACCAACACATCCCAGGGGCTTTGTTTTAATATAGCTTGGGGGCCTCACAGGCCACCCCAAGCCCCGGGGACTGCCCCCTCCCTTGGGCTTTAATTGAAAAAGGGTGGGGCCCTCACGATCCCCCGCAAGCCCCGGGGACCACCCCTCCCTGGGCTTTATTAAAATTGTAGGGGGGGGCATCATGGGCCCCCCAAGATCCAGGGACCACCACCTCCCCTGGGCTGTAATAAATAATTTGTGTGGAGGGCTCGAGCCCCCCACACAGCCCCGGTGACCATCACCTTCCTGGGGATTTACACACATTGAGAGGGGGGCCATGCAGCCCCCTCCTGGAGCCCTTGATGGCCCTGGGGACCGCCACCCCCAGGGCCGGCTCCTTCAATTACCCGGGATGCCCAACCCGGGACATTGCTGTTTCCTATGGCAGGGCAGGAACTCTTTGCTTTTTGGATGTAAGAGCTTCCAAAAAGCAAAGCAGAATTGCTTTTGGGCAAGGGGAGCTGGATGTTAGCAGCTCCCCTTGCCCAAAAGCAATGTTGGCTCCCGCAGGAGATGGGGAGCGGGAGAGCCGGCTGCATCCGTGGGGGCATAGGGGCTACCCCCTACAGTCCCCATCACAGAGGCCAGGCCTCGGGCGATTGGGGTCCCCGGGGCCAGAAGTGGCCCAGGGAAGGGGGGCTAAGCGTTGCCCCTCCCAAATAAAATAAAAGAGGCAATGCCCCCAGGGGATGGGGTCCCCGGGGCGGATAAAGGCCTCGGGGGGCACATGCCCCCCTCCATTAATAATTTAAAAAGATGTTTATGTGGCCATGCCCCGGGGGATGGGGTCCCCGGGGTCGAAATTGGCCTTAGGCGGGGGCCATGCAGCCCTCCTCTATTAAAATGTAAAAAAATATGTATATGTGGCCATGCCCTGGGGGATGGGGTAACCAGGGCCGAAATTGGCATCGGGAGGGGGGCCGTGCGGCCCCCTTACCGTTTTTTATGTTTTGTTTTTTTTAAGTGCCAGGCCCTATGGGATAGGTTCCCTATGGCCCAAAAAAGATTGAAAGAAAGGGGGCCACACAGCCCTCATCTAAAATATATATTTTTTTAAAGCTGGGATCTCACCGGAGGCCCCGCCCTCTCCATGCAACACTCTGCAAACACGCCCCTTGGTGCGTTCTAAGTTGGGGAATTAAGTCCCTTGAATACATAGGGTCTCTGGGGTCCAAGTAGGCCACCAGGTACCTCCAGTTGGCGCCACACAGCTGGATTTATTTTATTTTATTTATAAAGTTTTATATAGCGCGAACAGGATCCCAAAGGATATCAGAGTGCTTTACAATAAGTTTGTGGAGTGGAAAGAATGAAATATCACAGCCCCTTATGGTAGGAATTTGCTTCCAGTTTGAAAGCCGTCGTCGAGGCGAGTCTGCTTACATCCGGAGGAAGACAGTTCCATATTTTAGGGGCAGCACCAGAGAAGGCTAAGTGACAGGTTCTCTTGTTGCTAAGGATGATATGTTTCAGGAGGAGAGTAGAGGCACTTCTGAAAGCCCTCTCCCAGCACGATAATTCAAGTTTTTGCGCTAGATAAGTGGGAGTATTGAAGTGCAGGGCTTTGTGCACCCCTGTTCCCTCTTTCTGTACCTTTCTTGTCTCTTTCTACACCTCTCTATCTTCTTTCTGTACCTCTGTTGCCTCTTTCTGCACATCTCTTGCTCTTTCTGCACCCTTCGCGCCTCTTTCAGCACCTCTGTTACTTTATTCTGCAGATCTCTTGTCCCTTTCTGTACCTCACTTGCCTCTTTCAGCACCTCTGTTGCTTTTTTTCTGCAGATCTATTTCTTCTTTCTGTACTCCTCTTTTCTCTTTCTGCACCTCTCTTGCCTGTTTCTGTACCCCTGTTCCCTCTTTCTGCACATTTCTTGCCTCTTTCTGCACCCCTCTTTTCTCTTTCTGCACCTCTCTTGCCTCTATCTGAACCCTGTTCCCTCTTTCTGCACCTTTCCTGCCTGTTTCTGCACCTCTGTTGCTTCTTTCAGCAATTCTCTTGCTTCTTTCTGTACTTCTCTTATTTCTTTCTGCACCCCTCCTGCCTCTTTCCGTACCTATCTAACCTCTCTAGCCTCTTTGTGCACCTGTCATACTTTTTTTTGTACCACTTTTGCCTCTTTTTGCACTTCTATTTGTTCTTTCTGCACTGCTATTGCGTCTTTCTATAGCTCTGTTGCTTCTTTCAGCAATTCTCTTGCCTCTTTCTGCACTTCTCTTCCTTCTTTATGTACCCATACTGCCTCTTTCTGTACCTCTCGTGCCTCTTTTTGCACCTCCCCACCTCTTTCTGCACCCCTCTTGCCTCTTTTTACACCTCTGTTTGTTCCTTATACACTGCTCTTTCTTCTTTCTGCACCTCACCTGCCTTTTTTTGTACTCCTCTTGGTTCCTTCTACAGCTTTATTGCTTCTTTCAGCAATTCTCTTTCCTCTTCCTGAACTTATTTTGCTTGTTTCTGCACTTCTCTTGCATCATTTTGCACCTCTTTTGTCCTAACTATATCTACCTACTGGCGTAGGTAATATATATATATATATATATATATATATATATATATATATATATATATATATATATATATATATATTATATATATTACCTATTGGCGGTCACCAGTAGGTAGTTATAGTTAGGACCTATTATCCATAGGAAAACCGCAACATTCTATTGGCAATAACTTTGGCGTCGATTGATGAATCTTCTTGAAATTTTTCAAACTTTTGGACAGCTCAGTTCTGATCCTTCCCTGAAAGTTATGTTATGTTATGTTATTTATGCTTTTGTATAGCGCAACGGTTACTCAAAAAGAGTGTCCCGGCGCTTTAGGTAAGGAGAGCTGCTTCACCATAACATAACACAGTAAAAGGGGAAAATAGAAGAACAGACGCAGTAAAAAAAGGGGCTAGAGAGGCCTACTGGGTGAACAACCAGGTTTTAAGACCTCTCCTAAAATCAAGAAGACTAGTGGCCCCCCGGAGTGGGAGCGGAAGCGAGTTCCACATCTGCGGAGCCAACAAGCCGAAGGAACGGCCACCCAGGCGCGCTCTCTTCACACGAGGGACGACCGCCAAGAATAAAGATTCTGACCTCAGAGACCGCGCCGGATGGTAAAAGGCAAGTCTCTTTTGGAGGTACTTTGCTCCCCCCGCGTGGAGAGCCTTATAGGCCAGAGTCATAGCCTTAAAGGCAATCTGTTTGCGGATGGGTAACCAGTGCAGCGTCAGCAATAGAACCGAAGCGCTGGCACGTCTATTAAGACCAAAGATGGCCCTGGCCGCCGCATTCTGCGCAACTTGGAGCCGTTGCAACAGGTACTCTGGTAGGCCCAGGTAAAGAATGTTGGCATAATCTAACCTGGAGCCTATCAGAGCCTTCACGGTCAGCTTCCTATGTTCCTCCGACAACAGAGGCAAGAACCTCCGCAGCATCTTTAATAGACCGAAACAGGTACCAGTCACCCCAAGGATCTGGGCTTTCATCGTCAGCCCCTTGTCCATCTTGACCCCCAAGTTTTTAGCCATAGGGGCGGAACAAGACGGAGGGAACATATCGGTGGGCCACCAGGCCTGCCAGCTGGGCTCCGTGTCGCATCCAAAGAAGAGTACCTCGCACTTATCGGAATTGCACTTGAGGCTGTTCAGTTGGAACCATTTAAAAACAGCCCCAAGGCAATCCCGGATACTCTCCCCATCAAAGTCTGCCCCTCTCTTACAAGAAAAGAGGAGCTGGGTGTCGTCGGCGTAAGATACGATCCGGGCACCAAACGACTCCGCCACCGCCGCCAAGGGGGTCATGAAGATGTTAAAGAGGGTCGGGCTCAATATAGAGCCCTGAGGGACCCCAACTCCCAAAGGCGGCATCACGGCGGTGTCAGGGGATGTCCAGATCGTTTGCCGGCGGCCAGCTAGAAAGGAGGAAAACCAGCTGAGCACCGTCCCACGAAGGCCAATCTCATAGAGTCTTGCGAGAAGGCCATCATGGGGGACGGTGTCAAAAGCCGCCGACAAGTCCAACAACACCAACATGACTTTGCCCCCGGTATCCAACACCCCTTTGATGGTTTCAGAGACCTCAAGGAGCGCGGTCTCGGTGCTAAGATTTGAACGGAAGCCGGACTGGGTGTCATGCAGGATCTCGTGGGTCTCCAGAAAGTTGGAGAGCACCGACTGAACGTGCTTCTCCAAAATTTTTACGAGAGCCGGCAGCAGAGAAATCGGCCTGTAATTGGCTGGGACCTTCGGGTCGAGGCCCGGTTTTTTAAGCAGCGGGATGACCATTGCCTGCTTCCAAGCTGGCGGAACCACTCCCTGACTCAACGAGAGATTCAGAAGAGGGTTCGCCAGAGGATTGATCACTTCTGCGATCTTACCCAAGAGCTTAGCGGGGCAAGGGTCCAAAGGCGACCCCGATTTCAAATTGCCCATAAGCACTAAGGAAGCAGGGGCTGACAAAGATGGAAACACAGCCAACATGGCACCATGCGAGGCCAGAGGGAACATGTCAACCTCAGCAGAAGCTCCGGATGGAAAAGAGTCCTGTATGAGTTTTATCTTGCCTGTGAAGAAACAAGCAAGGTCCGCCGCCCAGGATTCTGAGGGCCCCTCTTCCGATGTAATGGTACGAGGAGAGATAAATTCTCTCACTATGGTGAAAATCTCCTTGCAGGAGTTGGAGGCCGCTTCGATCCTCCCTGCAAGATAGGCTTTTTTCCCAAGGCGAATGTCCCGATGGTAAGCCTTAACCACCGCCTTGTAGGTCAACCTGTCCACGCTATCATAGTGTGCCCGCCAGGCCCTTTCGGCTACCTTACACTGCTGCCGCTTAGCCCACAGTGCAGTGGTGAACCAGGGGGCCGAAACCCGCTTCGATGTCAAGCGGGGGGGCAACACCGGGGCAAGGTCGTTAAGCCTATCTGAAAGCCATGCTTGCAGGGACTCCAAATCTCTCTCCAGCTCACCGGAGAGAAGAAAAGGATGATCCACAGCAGCCAGAGCCAACATCTCCGGGGTCACTCTATTGAACGCTCTAAACGCTCGTCCCCGTTGCTGTGGTGCTGAGATGGACGACCTGGCAATGCCGCGGATCGTGAATTTGGCAAGCCGGTGATCAGACCACAGAACAGAGAGGATCTCTTTCACCACCAGAGCGGATGTAGAAAAGACCTGATCGAGAGTGTGCCCCTTAACATGAGTCGGCCCCTGCAGATAGGGGATAAGGCCCAGTGGGGTCATAGCCTCGGAAAGCTTAATAGCAGCCGGGTCAGACGGATCGTCCATCCGAAAGTTGAAGTCCCCCGCTACTATGCAGTGTTCTGCTCTCAGGGCCAGTCCCAGCAAAACCGAGTCGAGATCTTCAAAGAACGTTCCAGGCGGGCCGGGAGGCCGATAGACTAATAATCCCTTCACTGATTGGTGCGGCACGAGAGTGATCGAAAAAGCGAGCGATTCAGAGCCGCGGATGTTCTCCGCCGACAAGATGGTACACTTCGTGCCCTTCTTCACCACAAGTGCGACCCCTCCGCCCCTTCCCTTGGCTCAATCCTTCCTAAAGATGTTATAATCAGGCGGGATTGCCATCGCCACGTCAGGGTTAGAGGCATCTCCCCACCACGTCTCAGTCAGCATTAAGCAGAGTGGCTTCTCTGTATCGAGAAGCTCAAAGATATCTTGCGCATGACTGCACGCCAATCTGGTGTTTAACAGCATGCAGGAATACTCTGCGCCGGCGATGTTACTAATGGGGGCTGATGCCTGAGCACGGTTGGGACGCCAGCCACAACAAGGGCAACGGGACTTACCTCTGTGGCGGCCGGGGAAGACAGAGCAGCAGCGGCTCTCACAATGATTTAAGGAGCGCAGCTCCTCAGACGTGTAGCGCAGCACTGATGCACCGGCTTTGCACATGTTGGATAGTAGAGCCCCACCCGCCGACCGAAACGCCACCGGGACGCTGACGGGCGCAGATGGGCAGGACTCTGGCTTGACTCAGGCGCGAGTCAGGCGCTACCGCTGCGCGTCACCGCTGCGCGAGTGGAGCGAGCATTAAGTAGGGCTCACCTGTGGACCTGATCAGCGCTAGAGCGCTCAAACAAATGGCACACTCGCCAGTAGCCACCCCCAAGATGGCGACCAGGTGCCAAAACGAAGGCAGGAAGAATCCGCTCAAAACGCGGTGGGGGTCACAATTTACATGCAAGTGTGTGGGCACAGCAAAATGCAGATAAAAACAGGGGAAAATAGAATTAAGAAAACGAAAATACAAAAAGCGGTATTTTTAAGAACAAAGCAGCGCTGTAGGTTACAATTTCAACAGCATAGCGCGCGTGCGTGCTATTACCTTTACCAAGGAGTTTGGAGGTAATTGGTCAAGCGGGGGCTAAGAAAAAAGGGAGTCCCAAAACACATATTCTCCATGCAATTTCCCATAGGACATTTAGACACGACTACAGCCCGAACGGCTGAACGGAATTACACGAAATTTGGCAGGGAGGTAGTCCGCAGGTAGTCCTCAGTTCCAACTTGTGCCTTTTGCTTATATGGTGTCAATCTGTTCAGTAGCTCCTGAGAAAATTACAGTTAAAGTCATTTATATATCTATGGGCGCGGTGGATCCGCGGATTGTGTGAGGATTGGCATCGTAGCATAAGCACACCGTCCCGAAACATTTGAAACCAGGAACTGTTGGCAGCCATTTTGTGCCTCGGTAGAAGCGAGGGTGAAGAAGTCTGTGAAATATGTGTGTAAAATGTGAACAGGGGCAGGGTAGACACACCCTGACTCCCTAGACCTGCTCAGAGGGTCTCATAAGGACCCCATAGGGCACAAAAATAAAAAAATACTTTTTAAAAAAAAATCGTGGGCGCGTAGGATCCACGTATTTCGCCGCAAAATAAACGAAGCATGTATTTTTTATATATACATCAAGCTTATGTGTTTAGATCTTGGGTGGCTCTAAAAAGAGCCCTTGTGTTTATTGAGAGATTTTAGTAGCTACAAGTAAGTACCAATGCAGAGTCTAAAGTTCATGAGGAAGACTCTGTTCTCTTCATCTGTAAAATGTACACCATCTGTCCTCTAAATGCCATGCATATTGAAACGCAGATTTTTGTGGTATATGGACCCCATTCCATAGTCTCGGAGAAAAGCAGAAACAGATTTATTCCCATGCTTCCAAGCTTTCTCAATCTGTGGACAAAATTGAATGAACCAGTTCCATTTCTGCCTTTGGCATATGTTAAAATAGACAAAGGCAGTTTGGGAGAAAAGTGACTTCAGTTCTCCAAAGGTGCCCTTCATAAGCATTTCCAGACCTACCCCAGTCAAAGTGCCTAGGTCATTGCCACCACAGTGCACAATTATGAGGTCAGGGTGTTGGAGATGTAAAAAGGATTTCACCAATGGCATCAATTGGTGCCACTTTAATCCTCTCTATCCAATCCATTAATTGTCTACGTTCGGTAAACATAGGTCTTTGTGAATTCCTTTCTGTTCTGCGTACCTTTGGCTCCAGAAAATAAAGCTGTGTCCCACAATCCATACTCTAAGCATGTTGAAGGGAGGTGTGGATGCACTCAGATGGTCTCTGTAAATGAAGTGGCAATTTGAAAACTAAGAATTTTCTAAAATGGTGGATAAGATGCACTGTTGAAAAAAGAAAAGAAATGTTTGGTTGTTTGACAACATTCTACTCTAAAATCTAGGTGTCCAGATTTGCTCCACGGAATCCGGTTGATGCTTATAAGGGTCCACCTCCAAACGTCACAAACCCTCTTGTACAAACACACAGAGGATTCGAGCCATTAGGTGAGGGATAAAAAGAACAGGGAAGGGAAAGGGAAGGGTCAGCAGGGAAGGGATATACGTTAAGGTATGAAAGCAAACGGCCCTGGCGATAGGTCTCCTCAATCACCTCCTGTCACTTTACAAAACCATGACAAAAGGCAAGAGACTCAATCACTGGATTCTGTTTAGATACACAGCATCTTGCTGGACTGGCCAATGAAAGAAAGGTTCTCTGGGATTGAAGTATAAACCACAGCCTCCTTATCATTAGAAACGGCAGTGCGTGGGAGGCAAGAACCACTACACTCCCCTCTATATCTCCATAAGGACATGAACTGTTTACTGCATAATCCCCAGAAATAATAAGTCACAACATAACATCCATGGTTAAATCCACAAAAGAAATGAAAGCCTCTCCACTCTTCATTCAGCCAAAAAAACGAAGATGGGAGATAGGCAGCACACGGTAGTGTGTAGATTCGACCTCCACCACGCTCCGCGAGCTGAACAAGGTCCAAACATAAATCCTTACTCCAGGATGAAAACAAAAGGGTAACAAAACCCCTCAATCCTCGTATCGAAGTTGAAATCACTTCCTTGAAGAGAGAACGGTAATGCGTGGCTGTTAACCACCGCGCTCCGCTCTTAGTAAATGGGACCCAGAATACGGCGAAGCCGATAATCGCCCGCATAAGATGCGAGCCAACTCCCCGTAATCCCGATCCTACCTGGGACTCGGGTCACGAAGGTATCAAACTGGAGTTCAGTTCCAGACAGCCGAACCACACGGCTGACAGCGTCTACAACCTACAATCCGGGGGAAGCCGGAACCAAACGAATTACACGGAACAGGAAGCGTGTTCGCGCTGCTCTAGTAGTCCCCCTCGCTGGGGAGTCTGGGAGTTGTAGTCCTTTACTCCCGTTCTGTTCTTTGTATCCATTTTCCTAGCGCATGTGCACAATTGTCTCTCGCAATGCAGGTGCAACCTGAGGATTCCTGACATTATATCCTCCCCCCTAGCGCCTTCCAGGGCCAGGTCGCAAAGGGAACCTACTATGTTAGGAACGGACAGCCTCAGGGGCGTGGAGGTTCTGCACAGGCTCCCAGGAATCGTCCTCAGCCGAGTACCCAATCCAAGAAACCAGATACCATAAAACGCCCCTCTTGTACTTAGAATCCTTGATACTCCGTACCACATACTCAAATCCATCATCACAAAGCACAGGAGGAGGCGCACGCCTCCTGGCACCAAAAGCTGGTTTTAACAAGTTGCAATGGAACACTGGATGGATCCTGAGCGTACCCCGCAGTTTGAGTTTGTGAGCCACCGGATTGATCTGTTTTACGATGACATAAGGACCTATGTATCTGGGGTGAAAGATACTACGCAATTTGAAACGAATGTTCCTGGTGGAAAGCCACACTTTATCCCCTACAACATAGGATGGACCTGCCCTCCGATGTTTATCCTCATTATGTTTGTACTCAGTCATTGCTTTTTTCAGATGAGCCCTGATCTTTTTGTGCATCGATTGTAGGTCTTGCATGTGCCCCAACACTGTAGGTTGATCAGCTACCCCCTCCGGAATGCTGATAGGAAGAATACGGGCATCAAAACCGTAGGTGGCGCAAAAGGGAGACACCCCCAGTGAACTGTGCCATGCGTTGTTGTACGCCACCTCGGCCATCCACAACAAGGAGACCCATGAGTCCTGGGCTTCAGCAGCATAACACCTGAGGTATTTTTTTAGTGTTTGATTGAGTCTCTCTGTTTGCCCGTCAATCTGAGGGTGGAAGCTAGTGGAGAGAGACGATTGGATTTGCATAGCCTTACACCAGGCCTTCCAGAACCTGGCGATGAATTGCGGGCCCCTATCCGAGACTATAACCTCGGGCACTCCATGCAGGCGAATAACGTTGCTTAATAGCAACTGTGCTGTTTGACCTGCGGTGGGGAGATTCACACAGGGAATGAAGTGTCCCATTTTGGTGAGGCTATCTATCACCACCAGGATAGCCGTTTTACCTTGGTCTGGGGGTAGTCCGGTAACGAAGTCAGCGCTGATGGTCTGCCAAGGCCTTTTGGGCGTGGGTAGAGGCATCAGCAGCCCCTTCCTTTTTCCTGTCTCGTTCTTTGCTCGAGCACACTCCTCGCAAGAACCTACCCATGTGGTTACGTCTCCCTTAAGTGTCTCCCACCAGAAATGACGTTGTAACAACTGAATCGTTTTGCTTACACCTGAGTGACCTGCCATCAAGGTATCATGACACCATTCAAAAGCCTTCTTTCTTAAGGCTACACTAGGTAGATATAGTTTACCGTCCTGAAATGGTAGCCCTTGTTTCAGAGAGCGACCACCGCCCCTTGTAGCCCAAGTCACCCATGCATCCAGAGCCCTTGCTTGGTGAACCAAATCCAAGAAGGTGTTCGCCTGCACCACACAAACCACCTTCCCCGGATCTACAATCGCCTCTAGGGGTTTTTCACCAAGTGCGTTACCAGCATGATGCTGCCTGGACAGGGTATCGGCTTTCCGGTTCTCTACCCCAGGTCTATACCTGATGATGAAATCGTATTCTGAGAAGAATAACATCCACCTCATCTGTCTCTGTGTGAGATTCCTTGCTGTTTTCATGTACTGGAGGTTTCTATGATCAGAGAACACGGTGACCGGAAATGCCGCCCCCCACAGATGTTGACGCCATTCCTGGAAGGCGTTTTTTTATTGCAAGCAGCTCTTTTTCGGCTATAGTATAGTTAGTCTCTGCCGTGCACAGTTTCTTGGACATATAGGCTACGGGATGTAATTGTCCTGTGGTCTGATACCGCTGTGACAGAATAGCCCCTATCGCAGTATCAGACGCATCCGCTTCCACTATGAACGGGTGTTCTGGTTTAGGATGGGCCAAGATCGTGGCAGTGGTAAAGGCTTCCTTCAGAGTCACAAAAGCATCATCCGCTTCTTTAGACCAAAGGAAAGCGACTCCTTTTCTGAGTTGTTTAGACAGAGGTGACGCTACCTGAGAAAACTGCGAGGTAAACCTACGATAGTAGTTTGCGAATCCCAGGAAGCTCTGAACTTCTTTCACGCTGGAGGGTATTGGCCACTCTTGGACCGCCTGAACTTTTCTCTCGGACATTTGCAACCCAGAAGGACTCAGAATTACCCCCAGGAATTCCACCTCAGTCACACCAAATTTGCATTTACTCTGCTTACAATAGAGTTTGTTTTTCCCCAACCTCTGCAACACCTGAGAGACATGGTGCCTGTGGACCTCGGTTCTGTCTGGGTAAATGAGAATATCGTCAATGTAGACGACCGCACAAACATCTACAAACTCCTTCAAAACGTTGTTAAGGAAATACTGAAATGCCGCCGGGGCGTTACACAGCCCAAACGGCATAACAGTATATTCATATAATCCATAACGAGTTTTGAAGGCGGTTTTCCACTCGTCCCCTTCTCTAACATGCACCAAATGGTACGCGCCCCTCAGGTCTAAGCGGGTATAAATTTGGGCATCCCTTACTTGGTCCAGTAGAACCGGAATGAGGGGCAAAGGGTACTTGTTTCTTACCGGGTTCTTGTTCAGAACCCGGTAGTCCACACAGGCTCTCAATTCTCCGTTTGCTTTTTTGATAAAAAACAAAGGAGAGGCTGCGGGGGATCTGGAGGGTCTGATGAACCCAATATCAACATAGTGATCTAGGTATTCTTTTAAGTGCGCAGTCTCAGGTACCTACAGCGCATAAACACGACAAGACGGTAGTGTGGCTCCCTCCACTAGATCAATGCGACAATCATATATTCGTTGTGGGGGCAGCTGTTCCGCCTGGCTTTCGCTAAAGACATCCTCAAAGCGTTTGTATTCAGAGGGTAGGATGACCTTTTTCTCCGCGGCAGTAGCCACTACCACAGGGAGAAATAAGGCATTGGCTTGCTGTGTCTTGAGAGTGGTCACATGCCCCTTGCATTCCTTGACAAGAACCGGACCTCTTTTGTTTTCCAATCGATCAACGGGTTGTGATAGCATAGCCAAGGCATCCCCAGGATGACCTCGTATTGTGGGGCCTCTATAATGTTTAACGTTAGTTCTTCTCTATGTATTCCCTCGGGTCCCACAGAAGATAACACCACCACATCAGTCTGTTCGGTAATGAGGCCAGATATCAGCGGTTTCCCGTCTACAGCCAATACCTCCTCGGAGGTCTCTCTAGTTACTCTGACCTAGGATAAAGAGGATACGAGACTGCTATCTATGAAATTCCCTGTGGCCCCTGAGTCTTTCATGACCTTGACCTGATGAGTCTTGCGCTGGCTCTCTAATCCCATAGGGAGGACGATATGTGTCTCCGTATCCTGCAATGCCATGACGGTTAATGAAGGAATCTTTAAGGGCTGGGACTCCCTACGTGGTTCCTGAGAACTCTCTGTCACTGCCTCGGATGCACCAACAACAGATACGGCTATTCTTTTACTTCTGTTCCATACCCCAGACGTTTTTGGTTTGGTGGGGCACTCTTTAACGTAATGCCCCTTTTTTCCACAGTAAAGACACAACCCTAGGGCTCTACGGTTCTCTTTTTCTTCCCTGGACAAGGGTTCCCTTACTGCTCAGATTTCCATGGTTTCTGGGCTTGATTCTGAGGAAGGCAAGGTCCTCCGAGAAGAAGCTTCGGACCCAAAAGAAACCCTGTCCCACCTTCTTCTTTCTCCTCCTCTTTCGCTTTGTCTACCATCTGAACGCAAGGTTAGATTGATCATATCTGTGCAAGTAACCGGTTGGGGGTCTATCTGGGCTATGATGTCTTTTAGTCCGTCCCTCAGCCCTTGGTAAAAAAGCGACATCCTCTTCTCCTCCGGCTATGAGGTCTCTGCCACTACCCTGTTGAAATCAGTCAAGTATGACACTAAATCCCTCCTACCCTGTCTAAGGGTAAGCAATTCCCTGTCTGCGCTAAAAGTAGTAGCGCGTCTATCAAAAACTCTTTCAAACTCAGCGCGGAAGGCTGTCCAATCCGACAAGATGGCGTCGTTGTTTCGCACCAGAGGTACTGCCCAGTTGGCAGCATCCCCGATCAAATAGGAAATGGCAAAAGCCACCCTTGAGTGATTGTTTGGAAAAGAGGCTGGCTTGCAAGAGAAATGAAGCATGATCTGAGTCAAAAACACCTGCGTCTTGGTCGGATCACCAGAGTAACGCTCTGGACTAGCCAAAGGAATGGGTGGTGGGACAGTGACCTGCACCTGCGAAGGGGATGCATCAAAGGGGTTTCTGCTTAGTCTGTCTACCTTATCCCTCAAAGCTGCGGCCTCTGTCTTGGAAGCAGCTAACTCCTGCTGAACCAGCACTAAGGCCTGGAGTACGTCCTCCAGAGTAGCCATTACAAGCACAACCGGACCGGGTAGAGCTATATTCGTGGGCGTGTAATTCTGTCCAGATTTACTCCACGGAATCCGGTTGATGCTTATAAGGGTCCACCTCCAAACGTCACAAACCCTCTTGTACAAACACACAGAGGATTCGAGCCATTAGGTGAGGTATAAAAAGAACAGGGAAGGGAAAGGGAAGGGTCAGCAGGGAGGGGATATACCTTAAGGTATGAAAGCAAACGGCCCTGGCGATAGGTCTCCTCAATCACCTCCTGTCACTTTACAAAACCATGACAAAAGGCAAGAGACTCAATCACTGGATTCTGTTTAGATACACAGCATCTTGCTGGACTGGCCAATGAAAGAAAGGTTCTCTGGGATTGAAGTATAAACCACAGCCTCCTTATCATTAGAAACAGCAGTGCGTGGGAAGCAAGAACCACTACACTCCGCTCTATATCTCCATTAGGACATGAACTGTTTACTGCATAATCCCCAGAAATAACAAGTCACAACATAACATCCACGGTTAAATCCACAAAAGAAATGAAAGCCTCTCCACTCTTCATTCAGCCAAAAAAAAGCGAAGATGGGAGATAGGCAGCACACGGTAGCATGTAGATTCGACCTCCACCACGCTCCGCGAACTGAACAAGGTCCAAACATAAATCCTTACTCCAGGATGAAAACAAAAGGGTAACAAAACCCCTCAATCCTCGTATCGAAGTTGAAATCACTTCCTTGAAGAGAGAACGGTAACACGTGGCTGTTAACCACCACGCTCCGCTCTTAGTAAATGGGACCCAGAATACGGCGAAGCCGATAATCGCCCGCGTAAGATGCGAGCCAACTCCCCGTAATCCCGATCATACCTGGGACTCGGGTCACAAAGGTATCAAACTGGAGTTCAGTTCCAGACAGCCGAACCACACGGCTGACAGCGTCTCCAACCTTCAATCCGGGGGGAAGCCGGAACCAAACGAATTACACGCAACAGGAAGCGTGTTAGCGCTGCTCTAGTAGTCCCACTCGCCGGGGAGTCTGGGAGTTGTAGTTCTTTACTCCCGTTCCGTTCTTTGTATCCATTTTCCTAGCGCATGTGCACAATTGTCTTTCGCAATGCAGGCGTAACCTGAGGATTCCTGACACTAGGGTGCATGTTTCTGTTTTTTAAAAGCATGATTCTTATTGGTTATCAGAAAGTGATTGAAAAGAACATTACGTAGGATAAGCTGGTATATTGAGAAGTCAAGCACACTTGCTGTTTTATTCTGAGTGTGTGCATTTAGAAAGTATTCTGAGATAAGCATGTGTTTATTTTATGTGTTTGCACACAGATAAATATGCTGTTCTAAAGTTTTGGTAGAATTAGAAAGCAGTTATTGTTTATGTATTTGCAAAATGAGTGAAGTTTCTACATTAAAATGCAGTACTTATTCTACACTATGAAATGAGTTTTGGGAAAATAGAAGGGATAGTGTTGTTTGTCTAGAATCACACAGTGAGTCTGTGCATTTAGGAATCACTCTGAGAGAAGCAGTTTGGTAGTTTATGTGTTTCCCAACATGTTATTGGTTAAAAACGTATTGTGTTCTCATATTTTGGTAGAATTAGAAAATAGTCATTGGTTATGTGTTTCCAAAATGAGTGTAGTATTAATAGTGAAATGCAGTTCTAAAATATATGGAATGTATGCTTGATGTTTTTGCAAACAAATAAGTACATGTAGTCTTGCAGTGACACTTCCACCAGTATGATTTCTTACACTACCCAAACACCACTGCACTACTGTAAACCCTTAATCTACCTCCTGAATGAGTACCTAGTCTACCTATTCACCACTTTATTACCCTAAACCTTAAATCTACCCCAGCAGAACCTCCTACACTACCCAAACACCAGTTTATTTCCTAGAACACTCCCCTACCACGACCCCCTATACTACACAAACACCACTGCACTACCTTAAAACCTAAAACTCTATCTCTAGCATGATCTCCTATGGTACATAAACACCACTGCACTATGCTAGAACACTACCCCAGTATGACTCCTTATACAACCTAATCACCATTTCACTACTCTAAAGCTTAAATCTATCACAACAGCACCCCTTACACTACCCAAACACTACTACTGTATTTATAAGAAATATTGTTATTTGTCTAAAATCACACAGTGAGTCTGTGTATTTAGGAATGACTCTGAGAGAAGTATTTTGGTAGTTCATGTGTTTCCCGACATGTAAATGGTTAAAAACGTACTGTGTTCTCACATTTTGGTAGGATTACAAAATAGTCATTGGTTATGTTTTCCAAAATGAGTTTAATATTAATAGTAAGATGCAGATCTGAAATATATGGAATGTATGCTTGATGTTACAGTGAGTGATGAAAGATTATAGTAGTGTATGATGAAGTGTATCTGATTGTCACGTGGATGATGTAATCAGTGATGTCATTTGAGATGTCATCAGTGATGTCATCAGTGATGTCACTGACCATGTCATGAATGATGTAATATGTGAAATCATCACCAGTGGATTGCGGGCGCGAGAGTTACAGTTAGTACAACTAACTATAACTGAGGAATTTCAATGGTTTTGTATTAGTGAAATGTCCAGCTAACTATAACACCCCTAAAACCTATGTTTTTTCAGTGTTTTTTCATGTCGGGAAACACATGAACTACCAAAATACTTCTCTCAGAGTGATTCCTAAATACACAGACTCACTGTGTGATTTTAGACAAATAGCAATATTTCTCATAAATACAGTAGTAGTGTTTGGGTATATATATATATATATTCACTGACAAAAACCATAGGTTATACACCATATATAGTTAGGAATTAGCATTTAAAAAACCTTATTTTACTCACACAAAACCAATGAAATTCCATATATAGTTAGTTGTACTAACTATATATCACGCACCCGCAATCCACTGCTGATGATGTCACATATTACATCATTCATGACATGGTCAGTGACATCACTGATGACATCACTGATGACATCTCAAATGACATCACTGATGACATCACTGATGACATCTCAAATGACATTACTGATGACATCACTGATAAAATCATTCATGTGATAATACGATGAACCTCTTCAGACTCTAATATAACCTTAGATACACTCAGTGTAAACACAGACTCACAGATTGTCACTCATCCATGAAGTTACACACACACCTAGACAGTCATGCAAACAATCAATCACACCTCCGTTTCCTTAACTATACAGTTAAACACACCTTACTTATTCAAACATATACTAAAACATATTTACTCACTTATACAATCCTGGATACAAGTTCACAATGATCCATACAGCCACTCACACATTCACTGGCTCTTATGCACAGTTATTTATATATGTCAACTCTCACATGTACTGTATTTTACATATGTACTTAATTTGACATGTAGCACTGAGATATCTATTCACTCACCAATACAGTCATGCACACAGTCAACCGCCCATACAGCTGTTTCCAACATGCACTTTTGAATCCATACATCTATGCACAGAGTCATACACTTCCCAGCCACCCACACACACACTCAGTCTCCCATACAAATGCTTGTGCAACCAATCAATAACCTATATAGTTACTCATATAGCTACTGATCAACACATGCAGCAGTTTACAGAACAACAGACATAATGATGCACAAATTAAGACAGTTTAGTCACTAACCCATGCACTCAGTGAGACACATTTAATCACTCACTCATACATTCAGTCATGCACCTACTAAATCCTTCGTCCAGACACTTATACATCGACTCATTCATAAATATGTAAGACATATTTTAACTTTACAGAAAAATACAGTCACTGGATTTTGTCATCAGTGATGTCATCAGTGATGTCATTTGAGATGTCATCAGTGATGTCATCAGTGATGTCACTGACCATGTCATGAATGATGTAATATGTGACATCATCAGCAGTGGATTGCGGGTGCGTGATATATAGTTAGTACAACTAACTATATATGGAATTTCATTGGTTTTGTGTGAGTAAAATAAGGTTTTTTAAATGCTAATTCCTAACTATATATGGTGTATAACCTATGGTTTTTGTCAGTGAATTTTTAAGGTTTTGTAAATGCTAATTCCTAACTATATATGGTCTATAACCTATGGTTTTTTCAGTGAATTTCATTGGTTTTTTAATAGCTAATATCAAAACCTTTACAATGTATTATTCTTTAAAAAGAAAAATATTTTTTACATGTTTTTTATACAATTTTTTTTTTATTTTTTTTTGTTTCGCTCCCAGTACGCGTACCGGTTAGCTTCCCGTTAGCTCAATCCGGAGGCGCGACCCGGTACGCGAACTGGTAAACGTTCCTTTTGCGCACCTCTCGCGTTACAAAACAACATCGTGACGCTTCGCGTCAGCATGACGTTTCGCGTTCTCGCGTAATACGTCATATTACGTGCTACGTTCGCGTACCCGGAAGCGCAGCGGTACGCGAACCGGAAGCGATCCGCGGCGCGGCGCCGACCGCGTAACGTAAACATAGCAGGTCATGTGACTCGGTAATAACACTTTTCATTGGTTCATTTCACTTTTGGTTTCCTAATGATGTAATACAAGGTCATGTGATCTAAAATGGACACTTTTCATTGGTTTAGAACTTTTGTTTTTCCCAAATGATGAAAACCCCTCCTTCTTTCATCACTCTGACTTTCATCTTGGTGAGAGAAAGACCCTTTATTGAGACTTTGAGATGGCTTCATTAGTAGCTTCAGCTGGTGCTAGCCCACCACCTCCACCAAATCCAAGAAAGAGAGGACCACCTGCAGAAGTAATTTTGCAAGAAGAGGAAGAACAGGAAGAGGAGGAAGAGGAGGAAGAGCATGAGTTTTTGCCAGAGGAGCCCAGGAGGTACAATCGAAAGGAGAATTACATCTGGCAATTCTACAGAATTCCTGAGGGGCAAAAGAAAGTGAATGCACGTTACGTGTTTTGCCGCATATGCGGTGATAGATTGTCAAGGGGCACTGATAAAAAATACAGTTATGGCAATCATACTATGCATCGGCATATGAGTAGGTGGCACCCAAATAATTATAGTGCTGCCCAGCTACGTGACGAACAACAAAATCCCCTCCCAATGGCAAGAAGATCGGTGGTTCCAGAGGTGTCGGGACCAGAGGCGAGGGAGATGATCGCAAACATCCAAATGTTGTTTGGGCACGTAAAGCAAGTGTGCGTGGAATGTGGCACTTTCATCTGCTACAGAGAAAGTAGCATCACTTTGATTTTGCGAGCAATTCAAAATCATATTAATGTTTGTACGAAACGCACCAAAAAATAAATTCTTTTTATTTTTTTTGCTCCTGTTGAGCCCTTTATAATGGATCGTTTTTGTTTCCCCCCCCCAAAAAAAACCAAAAAAAATTTAAAAACGTTCAGAAAATACAAAAAAAGTAAAAAAATGTTCAAAAAATACTAAAAAAAATATAAAACAACAAAAACATAAAAAAAAAAGTTCTTTTCAGAACTAACTCCCCATTATAAAAAAATTGGTAGAATATTTGGAACTCTGCCAACCTCTATTTCTCTTAGTTCGCTCCCGGAGCGCTACCCGGTACGCGTACCGGAAGCTAACCAAAAAAAATATTTTTTAAAAAAAAGAACAGTAAGTATAAGGTAAGCAAACAGACAGTTATGTTAAAAGAAAGACAGCTCTAGGGAGTAAACTAAGGATACTGTTACCTACAATCCACTGCTGATGATGTCACATATTACATCATTCATGACATGGTCAGTAACATCAACAGCAGTGGATTGTAGGTAACAGTATCCTTAGTTTACTCCCTATAGCTGTCTTTCTTTTAACATAACTGTCTATTTCCTTCCCTTATAGTTACTGTTCTTTTTTAAAAAACATTTTTTTGATCAGTCATAAACAGTGACATTAATAGAAACAGAGAGAGTGAACAAGAGTGAAGAACTATGGTCCTCCTCAGCCACCCTCAGAAAACCAAGGGGGTCAAGATACATCTACCGTGCCCCCTTCTACCCATTCTGAACATTATTTGCCCTCCATCTTGTATCTTGATTCGACCGAAACACAAAATGGTGGACTGCCATAACGCTGCTGGTTTGCGAACCGGGCAACTTCCCGGGAAGCGGTCCAAAAAAAAAAAAGTTGGGAAAGTAATTCACAGACACTAAGAGTAATAGAGATGGAGTGAGTGAACAAGACTGAGGAACTATGAGAACAGAGGGACTGAGAAAAAGAGTGGAAGGAGTTGAGTAAATAGGTAATAGAGAAAGGAATGAGGAAAGTAGCAAAGGCAGGAAACTGAGGATTAAAGAAGTGAAGCAGTGGATCTAATAGTAGGTGAATGTGATAGAAATGTAACGAAAAGAGTACAACTATTTACCTTGTAATTGCCGTTAAATTAATCACATTTTATTTCTATACTTTCAATCTGTGAAAGAGAGAACCAACATTTGAAAAAAATTAAAATATGTATTTAAAAATTACAAAAGACAAGGGAAAATATTGAAGGACAAATAGTTTTTCAACAACTTTGACACTGACAGAAGCTTCTGCTTCTCCAGGTCCTCTACACAATCCTAAAGATATACATTTTAAACTAACAGTATCTTGATGCAGATGAAGTGAGGCCTATCTTAAAACATGGTGCATCTTTTGCATTGCTCTTGTTTCAGAAAAGTGTCGCTTCAGTATGCCAATAACATGTCTCCTATCCAGAGATTTGTTTGAGGTGAGGCCTACTCAGAGTTCAAGATGAGATTTACACTTGTTGAAGTGTACAGAGGAGATAATATCTGTGAAAGTCTACTAATGAAGTGAGTCATGTCCACTGCACTCTTCAACAAAGTAGAAACCTCCTATGTTTCCCTGGACAGACCTAAACTTGATCTGCACAATGTGATTCGTAATGATAGGAAACACAGGTGATGTAATTGAAATATGTGCAATTTATTTTGCTCATTTCACAATCACATCACTTGTGTTTCCTTTGCTTAGGTATCTCATTGTGCAGATGTAGTCCAGCATATGAAAGAATACGTAGAAGTGCAGCACTGCATACAATAAATTTAACACTTACAGAAAACTCACCTTCTCCATGCCTCCTACACAGTTCTACATATACATCATAAATGCAAACAGTACAGAATTAATTATACATGTTAAATGGTTTATTTTTGCTGTTCTCAGAATGTATCAAAATTCACTAAAAACAGTGACTTGAAGGTATTCATCATGTAACAGCGGGGAAAAAAAAACACAATCAAAATGATTGTGTTTAAAAAACCCATACAACATCAGAAATTAAAATTCAGAACTCCTTAAAGTTAACTTACTTTCCATGACGTCCAAGGATGTCCTATGAACAGCTTACACTCTTTTGTGCTGTTATTACTTTCAGCCCGCCACTTTCTGAAAGAAAACCTCCATCGTTTTTAAAAACACGTTACATGCAATAAATGACTTCTTGCTCTCTACCACTATTTTCCACAAGGCCAAATCTAGTCAGAGATATTTATAACTCTTGGATTTCTTGTAAGCCAATCCCATCATTTGGCATTTCCGCAACTTTCAGAATTAAAATGTTGAAGATCATTTTCACAATCCTGGAATAGTAATATCTTCCCCTTCTTGCTCAGTCATGTTCTACATTTCCTATGACACTGATACTGCTTAATATGAAGCAGACTTACACTACCTCTATGAGTACTACAATTATTTAATTCTCTACATCACTTTTAATCACAAAGCAATGTAAAACAGTAGACAGCATTGCAGACTTACATTCCCTCTACTCCATGTTTTGATTGGCTGCTTCAATTAGCTTATGAAAAGAAACAGTTTTTCTGAACTCATTTAAAGTGCACATACATCTCCATGATGTCCAATCCTATGATTAGAAGTTATGTCTCTGAACTACACTTATCCTCAAGGCCAAATTGTGTAGGAGCCATTAGAACTTCTTGAAATTCCACAGATCATATCCCGAGATTATTTTCCTAAAATTTTGGTTTTAAAAACACCAGGTAAGAGTTTTTAAGGTCATACGGCAATTTTTTTTTGAAAATTAAAACAGAATCATTGCAGAATGACCAGCCATTTCTAGACTTTAAATAAGCTGTGTAATGTCCTGATGATATTGAAGGGCCGTCATGATATATAATTGCTGTAGTTACAAAAGTCCTTCCTGATATTGACAACTGCGAAGCTACAAAATTTTTTATTAAAGTTGTCAATTTTGTTCCATCAGGCCTACATCGTTGGAACATTAAAATGACGTACTGGCCATATGTTCGTATAAATAATGTGGACATCATTTCAGATTTACATTGGCTACACTCCATGTTGTGATTAGCAGCTTTTACTAGCTTATTAAAGGAGACTGATTTACTGTCTGGCAAAGTTAAATATATAAATCTTTCTGAGTCTACACTAGTAGTACTTGATACCATACAGTTCTCGCAGTCATGCTGCCATTGATAAGAAAGCCCAAACAGCTGATCTACATCTACACCTTCAGCATGTAATACATCAAGCATATACATTAAAAACTCCTGACAATCTTGCTGAATATTTTGAGAGAATTGTGTTTGGCCTGAACATCTATCTAACAGATTTCTAATTTCAGACACACTTTCTATGTTTCTTCTATCAGTGGTACATTTCTCTAACACAGAATTTAACAAACTGCAAAATCTTTGATCAGAATTGACCACAATCTCTTCTTTTACATTTTTTAGAGAAAACAAAACATTAATTACTACATTAGCATAGCAGTTGACACCAGAACTGTTTTCAAACTGAAAACCAACAACATCTTCAACAGAATCCTCTTTGTTTCTGCTTGTAATTTTAGGTTCATTCACTTTTTGTCTTTTTGCTACAACCTCCCCAGTATTGTTCTCATTTCTTCGTTTCCGGCCTACCAGACGTTTCTCAAACAAAGGAAACTGAGGCAAATGTGGCGCATACTCTCTTCTTAACCTATTGTATTCCTTAACACAATCTAGATCTGCACAAATGTTTCTGACATCACACTCAATCAAGTACAATCCCGATAAAGTTCTAACTCGTGACAATGCCACATATGCCATACCCTCCTTGAACACAGAACTGCCAATATTCACCAATGCAGTGTCTACACTTAAACCTTGCGATTTATGAATTGTCACCGCATATGCCAAGCAAACAGGGAACTGCTTACGGCGAACATATAAGTCTTTTACAAGCAAAAATCTAGCAGAACAACGAGCAATTAGCTGTACTTCCTCAATGCCATCAAATTTAATTTTTAAAAATTCAATTCCATCTCTATTTCTGTATTTCACAAAATCAACAACATTACCCATTGATCCATTTACCAGACCTCTTTCAACATGTAAATTCCTTCTTAAAATTATACGGCAGTTCAAGCACACATTCAGAGTCTTTTCAAAACCTGCAGTTTTAGATATACTCTTCTCTAATGAATCCAATTTTGTTTTCAGATTCTCAGACAAAATAATTGTTGATCCCATATGCTCTACTCTATCAATAGCTTCCACTTTCACAATCTCTTGCTTTTCTAAATGCAACATTTTGTTGTTAAATTTGGCACATTCTGCAAGAGTTGGCATCAAACATATTCCAGATTTCTTATCAGTAATTTTCTGAAAAATATTCTCAGGCACAACATCTTGTTCTGGATATAAATTTGACAGTAATCGTGCATGTAAAGCTTCTTTCCCATGCTCGGTCACTTTTCCAATTCTAACATCTTGTAGAATAGTCTTGTAAACTTCATCCTTTGCCTGACGCATATTTTCATGCAGTTCAGCATAATTGAAGTTTAACCATATATTGACGTTGCCAATGCTGCCTAGGCACTTCCTGGTATCTTCATGCGTGAGCATTTTGAACACAGGTTGCCCTTTCACTGGTGTCAGCTGCAGAAGATCTCCGAAAACAATGATGTGTTTGCCACCAAATAACACATCATACTCTGTTTTGAGAACTTCTTGCATCCTCAAATGCACAAAGGCAAGCATGACATTGGAAACCATGCTTACTTCGTCAATGATAAGAAGTTTCATTTTCCTCAAGATTCTTGAAACTTCAAAACAAGCATCTCCAGATAGCTTGTGATATTCTAATTTGTTGTCATGCTCCACTGGCAGCATCAGTAAACGATGTAAAGTAATCCCTTTAATATTATGTGCTGCCAGTCCAGTTGGAGCAGTGACAACACAAGACAGCGATGACTCTGTCCTTTCCTGCAAATGGCATGAAATTGCTTTAATGAGGAAACTTTTTCCAGTTCCCGCTTCTCCACTCACGTACAGTTGGACAGGCTTCAACGACGTACATGAGCACTCTTTCTTATCATGACTTAATCCATGATCAATTTGCATGGTAACTTCGTCATATATTTTCCTCTGCTCAACGTTGAGTTGCCTTTCCAACTCTTCTAAGTTAA
The DNA here is from genome assembly GCF_964261635.1 of Lissotriton helveticus. NCBI lineage: Eukaryota > Metazoa > Chordata > Amphibia > Caudata > Salamandridae > Lissotriton > Lissotriton helveticus. The sequence goes on from NC_136070.1 coordinate 293,045,741, forward strand.
CCGCATCCTCTTGAGCATGTGCCATGGCTCTTTCCACCTCATTCATAGCAGTGGCAGCTTCATTTTCAATAAGAGGTCCTCCTAGTGGATCCTGACTCAATGAAGCAGAACTCTGACTGTCCTGAGAACTGTCTCTGGCAATCTCGGCTGCAATCGTTGCTTCCTGCTCAATTTCCGCATTCAACATTTCTACATATTTGGGAAAAGCAGGACATTCTATGGTCTCCTTGGCGGCATTGAAAGAGTCTTCGTAACAGAGGAAATCTCCAAGCAGTTCCTCTTCTGCACGCCAAGGCTTGAAAAGTTGCAAAAGTGCTAAATAGAAAAACTCCTTTTTTTCAGGAGATTCGCCACTCAATTTTCGATGGTTTATCAAGTGGCATTTTCTTTGCTTGACCAGACATCCCTCACTTCCTATTACAGCATACACTCCTTTCTCAGTATCTTCTTTGATGTTCCTCTTGAACATGTAATTTTGCAGAACCTCATACAGACAAACATTCTCTAGGTGACTGCTTCGATTTGGATAATATGTATCCAACATGTTTGTCTTCAAAATGTCGGTACTGTTTGGCTCCTTTTCCGCCAAATACTCAATTTCCCGCACAGGTTTGAGAACTCGATTACGCGTTGCAGCAAGACCAAGACTCGCCCAAACGATACTCCTGGACTTGGCATAGAGACTTGCTGAAGACAACCGGTCAGAACATTCGTACGCTCCGATTTCTCGATGCGACAACATCTTCAGACTGAAACTGTACAACTTCTTGCTGAGGCTCTTTTCATGGGAAATGTCCTCCCACATATCCTTCAATTCTGTCTTCTCTTTTTTGGTGATGTAAGACGTCACATACCGAGCCACAGCCATACAGTTATCAGCCACAAACTGTATATCCATGTTAGCATTCCACATGGACAAAATCACCGGGTTGTAGTCGTTGATGTACTTGGACTCTTCGTTCCTCTTCAAATTGTAAGTGTTTTTAGGTGATTTCTTCATCACATTATGTCGCAGCGAAGACATCAAACTGTTTACTCTTCCTTTAGAAATCACCGGTCGTGGAAAGCCGAAACGACATTTGGTGTAGAACTTGTCTTTGTTTCGGAATTTACGACGGCAGTACTTTCCACATCGATGGCTTTGGAAACGCAGAACTTTTTCTCTTAGGCTTTTCTTCTCCTTTGCGTTTGGAACAGCACACGTAGAATACTGTTGGATGAAACTCATCACTGAGTCTTCTGGATCCGTTCCAAATTTAGGTGCATCCTTGATCCACAGCAACATATGTATATGAGGAGCACCTCTTGCTTGGTACTCCTTTCTCCAGAAGAAATCCAACACCTCTCCAAGAGGTGGATTCTTCTTATTCATGATGAAAGACATCATAGCTTCAAATCTATGATTGAAGTACCTACATACATTGACTGGATCCAAAGAGCACAGTTCTCCGGGTGTCTTGAATTCGATGTTTTCTACGTTAGCATTTGCCTCTCGTAGAAATTGAAGTAAGTCTTCCCAGCCATACTCGGCACAACTCAGAGTGAGGAACCATGTGGGAGTACCTAAGTTCCTCAGCATACATTTTAAATCACCATGACGACGGTACCAGTACTCATTAGTACCACGCTGACACGCCATGAGATTAATCAGGTGAGAATCCAAAATACTATCTTGGACATTCACTTTATCCATAAAATCACTTGCCGAGATGTTTTGCATGTGTATACCACTTTTCAAGATGTGGTTCACTGCATATGACAGTCCAGACAGATCGCTTTCAAACAGGAGATGAAACAAATAAGGAATGCATTGTCGAAACCTAGCATCTCCTGCATACAATCGCAAAGTCCGGTATTCAGAAGCAGGAATTTGATGAGGTCGCTCATCATATCTTCCTCCCTGACCTGTTGGAAAAAGCTGTGGGAAACACCGAGCTTCCAAACTTTCCTCCCAAACACTAATGGGACTCCCTTTGGCTTGTTTCATTTGAAACAACTCAATAGCATTCCCCATGACTTCCTTTGAATGCAAAGGATGAACACTATAATGTTCATATATTTCCTCACTAGTAGAGGGTTCTACTTTCTCAATTTGACCAGCACACAAATCGCTATCCTCTTCCTCACTTACTTCCTCTTCTGCAACATATACATTCTTATAGTATTTATTATTTTTTTTCAAATACAATGTTGCCTTTTTAACTTTCCTAACATCTACTAAATCTTGCCATATTTTCTTATTCTTTGTCGGAACCCCATTAACTAAGATAACCAGAGGTTCCTCTTCCACTTTTTCTACTCCAATTGTGTTAATGTTTTTCTTGAAATCTAGAGGCAAATAAACAACTCTTTCCTTTAATCCTCTCTGTAAATCTGATGGAGGCAATTTCCCTGTCTTTGGCTCCATTCTTACAATAGCCTGAAAGGGATGGATACTTTGAATCAAAATAGATTCATAAGTATTTAAGTCCTTCAATTCAGAAGGAATCTCAACCAATTCCAGATTATTATGAACTGCTCTAGCAGGCATCTGGTTTTGTTTTAATTTGTTACAACAATAAGTACACACACGTTGATCCAATCCCAAATCAAAACAATTTTCTACCATCAAGTATGTTGCAAAATCCTTCCATTCACTATTATTTTCCCTTTCACTTTTTGCATATAAATCCACTAACTTAGTCTGATTCTTATAATAAGTGCGTCTACAACACACACAAGTGAAATTAGGCCTCTCACTTGATTTCATGTCAAACGTCGCAATTTCCCTCTGGAAATTATCTGTACTGGAAACATGTACACTATCTTCCAAATGACCCTCTACTTCTTGCTCAATTTCAACATTCTCCTCTTTACTTCCAAAGTAACAAAACTCAATTTCTTCACATATATTCTTCACATCTATTTCAGAACCATGCAAAAGAGCAGCGCATAATTGTTTCAGCATAATTGCTGGACTCTTAGCATAATACAACAGTCTAACTAACTTCCTCACTTTGTTATGATGCACTGCTAGCATCCTGAAATGATGAAAAACACTCTGGCATACTCTCCTGGAAAGACAAGCCAGTGAATGACCATGCAAACCTGTCACTTCTCTCACTCTGCAAGGATCTAATTCTTGCAACAACCTTATTTTCTGCTTCAAACTTTTCTTGTTAAATGTCCGTACAAAATCACAAAGCAAATTGATGGAATCCTGTCGCACACTGCAAATACTACTACACTTCCAGGTGTACACAGGACCCTTAGCACGTCTTCCTAAAACCTCATTACCTAACAACTCTTCTGCCTCTGTTGTCACAAGTTTTTCTTTTTCAACTGGACAACCATCTTTCACTTCATAAGCACGACCACTGATGTCAACTGCATGCACCAAATCATTATCCTGGAAATAACTCTCTTCATTAAAAAATGCCTCACAGCTTGAACTATGTATCCATTCTCCAGAAAAAACTTCACAAAAATTACTACGATTAACTATTCTCTTCCATCTACTATTTCTTTTGAAATCAAAAATTGCCTTGTTTAGCTTCCTAATTCTATTGATTATCAAAATAAATAACTTACGTTTAATTTCAAAAGCCTGATCAATAACTTTCTCAACTTTTTTTTTTCTCCTATAAAAAACTAATTTCTGTTGACCTTTCTTAATATTTTTTAACAAATTGCCAATTATCCTGTTACGGAACATTCGTTTACGAATCTCCCTAAACTGTTGTTTCCTTCTACTATCATGCACAGATTTATCTCTTGCTCTAGCAGTAACATTTTCATTTGTCCTTTTCTTTCCATTTGATTTACTTCTCATGTTATGGATTGAAACATTTTCTGTACTAATATTTTTTTTATTAGAAATATTTCTTATGAAATATTTAGAGCTCTTACCCGGTGCTTTCTTCATGGCTTGAGAAATCTTTTTGTTAGAGGACTGCTGCGTTTTTTTTTTCTCCTGCTGTCTTTGACGTTTTGCAGCCTTTATCTCTCTTATTTTTGTAGGCATATTGAAATCTTGAAATGATCTGCAGTTGAATCTGAGGAAAAATATAATAAAAAATGTTATTAAACATTATTATCAAACAGTAAATCAGTAATAGTGATCAAAAACATAACACACTACTTGACATTTTAATTTGAAGATTTTTTAGTCATTGCCATTTTTACAATACAGAAATACCAGAAAAGAAATGACATTTATATTTATGTTACCTATGCTATTTTATATGTGAATCTGATCTAATTTTATGAGCATATTTTAATATTTTATTGAAGACACTACACATAACCTGTTTTTGAAGGTGTCTTTATTTTTAAATTAAACGGTTTACCTTTTTACTTTTTATTGATTATAAATTTTAAAAATAAATGTTTATAATTCCAAAGGCTCAAGCAGGTCAGCTTCCCATCCTATATCATATAATTCGGACAAATCTGCATCCTCATCACGCTCTTCTTCATCCTCAGGATTTAAATCATCCAATGGATCAACATCCACTGATGTTTCAATTACAAGTTCAATGATGAGGTCAAAATCAACTGATTGCAGATTGTCGCTCATGTTGAGGTTGTCTTTATCTTTAAAGAAAGATAACAACAATGAGATGTTGCAGAGTAAGAGACAAATCTCACAGATTATAATAGTAAAATTATTTAACAAGAGTAACATTTTGCAGCTATTATTTAGCCATGTCCAGCGATGCTGAGCAGGTGAAGCCTATGTCTAATTTTTCACTGAACAGGACTCATCTGTTCTTAACCTTGGATAAGCCTCAACGACTCTGTGTCCCCTGCACATACTCAAATGTTAAAGTGCAGATTTATATTAAATGGCACATCCCCAGGCATGCACCAGTTAATGTGCACCACTGCTTTACCACCCATGGTGTGCCGCATTTACAATCAGATAGGAGAAAGCTGCTTCAAAACCCTGCGCCTGCTTGAAGCTGGCATAGGTCTTGACGCAGCATTGTAGAGATGGGGCACCCCTGAGCCTTGCTGGAGCTGCATCGCACTTACGATACAACTCCAGCAATGCGCCACCTTTACGGCACAGATGCGTCACGCATCTGTGCCGTTTTTGCCCCATGCTGCGCCGCATTGTAAATTCAGCACAACATGGGTGGCGGAACAGTGGCGCAGGATGACTGTCACATCCCTGGTGATGCGCCACTCATCATAAATCTATCCCTAAGCTTCTTATCTTGTTACAGATGAACTGCCATATGTATCATCAAAATATTTTACATATTATAAATAGCAAATTTTAAGGAATAAATAGCGATTCTTTACTATTCCTAATTTGCAATGAGCAAATTGCTAATTGCAAATTACCCATTCATTTCCATAGGCTAGGAGGCTCATAGGAATTAATGTTGCAAGTTGTGATTAGCAATTAGCTCATCACAAAATAGGATTTTTTTCAAGCGTGCAGGGGTATCTCAAGAACACCCTGCTGCACCCCTGAAAAAGAAATTTGGGAGCACATGGCACACCTACATGCCCTAATGGCATGTATGGGCGTCATATGGGACCTTTTTTTTTTTTAAAAAAAAAATGCTTTTTGAAAAGAATTCGCAAATTACCACAAACTAGAAGTTGGTGGTAGTTTCCAAATCCTTAATATCATTTTTTACATATTTTTTTTTGATACATTGCATTTAAGGAATCACAAATTTTGAATTATTGACATTTTAAGTAATTTCCACATGTGCAGTGTTTTCAAAATATAATTTGAAAATCGTTTTTGGGGAAAAGTAATGGTTTGCAAATTTATGACAAGGACATAATGGTGTATGCTTCTCTATAAGGCATTTCAGTATCTCTAATGTCATTTTTCCCATATTACATTATAAGACCTTTCCCCATGAAGCACATTCCTTGTAAATATGCTCCCACCTGTGCATTGCAAATTTAGATTTTGACTGTTTCAGACACATAGCCATGTTGAAAGTGACCCAAAAAAATTGCAAACGTTTTAAAAAAAAACATTCATGTGTCTTAATGACATTTTAAGTCATTTCCCCATGGACAATGTTTTCTAAGTGGCACAAAAGAGGTATACACCTATCATAAATCTGTCCCTAGCATTATAAATGATTAAATCAGGATGACAATAAGATGTGGCCTATCCAGAGGTTTGTTTAAGGTGAGGCCTACTCAGGATTGCAGATTAAAGTTACGCTTGATGAAGAATACAGAGGAGATAATTTATTGTAAAGGCCTACCAATGAAGTAAGTGATTTCTACTTCATTGCACCAGTCATCATAAATGTATCCATAAGCTTCTTATCTTGTTAGACATCAACCGCCATATGTATCATATAACTATTTTGCATTTCCAAAAAAGCGAATTTTAAGGAATAAATAGCGATTCTTTACCATTCCAAATTTGTTTGAGAAAATTGCTAATTGCAAATTACCCATTCATTTCCATGGGCTAGGAGGCTCATATAAATGAAGGTGCAATTTGCGATTAACAATTTGCTCATCACAAATTAGGAATTTATTCCAAAGGTGCAGGGGTGTCTCAAGAACACCCTGCTGCAACCCTGAAAAAGAAATTTGGGGGCATATGGCGAACATAAATTTTAACAACATTCCTTTACCTCAAAAACGATTTTCAAATCATAACTTCAAAACACTGCACATGGGAAAATTACTTAAATTGTCCTTAAGACACATAAAAGCGTTTTTTGATTGGCTTTCCTGCATGGTAGGGTCACTTTTAACATGGCTATGTAACATAAACATTCAAAATCAAAATTTTCCATGTACAGGTGGGAGCATATTTACAAGCAATTTGCGCCACAAAGAAAGGTCTGACATTAAAATGGGAAAAATAACATCAGGGACAGTCAATTGCCTTATAAAGAACCATACACCATTATGTCCTTCTCATGAATTTAAAAACAATTCCTTTTTCCCAAAAACGATTTTCAAATCATAATTTCAAAAAACTGCACATGAGAAAATGACTTAAAATGTCATTGAAACACATGAAAGCGTTTTTTGATTGGCTTTCCTGCATGGTTGGTTCACTTTTATCATGGCTATGTAACACAAACATTGATAATTAAAATTTTCATGCACATGTAAGAGCATATTTACAAGCAATTTGCGCCACAGAGAAAGGTCTTACACTAAAATGAGAAAAATAACATCAGGAACAGTCAATTGCCTTATAAAGAACCATACACCATTATGTCCTTGTCATGATTTTATAAACAATTCCTTTTCCCCAAAAACGATTTTAAAATCATAATTTCTAAACACTGCACATGGGAAAATGACTTAAAATGTCATTAAAACACATGAAAGCGTTTTTTGATTGCCTTCCCAGCATGGTTTGGTCACTTTTAACATGGCTATTTAACACAAACATTCAAAATCTAAATTTTCCATGCACATGTGAGAGCATATTTACAAGCAATTTGCGCCACAGAGAAAGGTCTTACACTAAAATGAGAAAAATAACATCAAGGACAGTCAATTGCCTTATAAAGAACCATACACCATTATATCCTTGTCATGAATTTAAAAACAATTCCTTTTCCACAAAAACGATTTTCAAATCATAATTTCTAAACACTGCACATCAGAAAATGACTTAAAATGTCATTAAAACACATGAAATCATTTTTTGATTGGCTTTCCAGCATGGTTGCGTCACTTTTAACATGGCTATGTAACACAAACATTCAAAATCAAAATTTTCCATGCACATGTGAGAGCATATTTACAAGCAATTTGCGCCACATAAATCATAATTTTCTCCTTAAAGCACACTATTCTCTATCTAAAGTAAAGAAATATTTTCTCACCTTAGCAAATACTTTGAGTTTGAAAACAGTCTAAGAAACACACCAATTTGTCTTCAGCAGAGCAAAAGGTATGCACTCCAGAGTCTGCAGCTATCAAAAGCACAGAAATGGTGTAATTCTTCACACATATTTCTCATGTCACCCAATCAAAACTCTTCCCTCACTTTTTTTCAAATGAAAACCCTTCCCCCTCTGCCCTTTCTGCCTATTTTCCATAGCAACCACCTCTTGGAGAAACTCTGGTGTTTGCAAATTCACACAACAATGTTGCAATTGAACTCTGAACTCTCAGTGCACCTGCATATCCAGTGCTTTCTTTCATTTAATGATTTTTTATTGACCACTCAAAATACATCTTTCAAACAACACATCTGTACACCCTAACTTTCTGTTTTCATCAATCAAAATCCACCAATCACTGTTACTACTTCATGAACACAGAAACTCCACAGTTTTTTTCATTTCAAACTCACATTTTTTCAACTGCCATTTCATTGCCACACTTCATCTGACTGCAGGAGAACCTTCTCTCACCATGTTTTCTGTCTGGATTGTTGGTCATAGTTATATTCACTGGGCTCAAAGGTACGTTGAAAGCAGGAATTTACCTAACCTCAATTTACAAGATGTGGAAATTAAGTGGTTTGGCCACAGAGGATTAAAATGTCACCAATTGATACCATTGGTGAAAACCTTTATGCATTTGCCAAAACCTGACCTGTTAATTGTGCACTGTGGAGGTAATGACTTGGGCACTTTGACTGGTGTAGGTCTGGAAATGCTTTTAAAGGACACCTTTGAGCAATTAATGGCACTTTTTCCTCAGACTGCCTTGGTATATTCAAATATATGCCAAAGACAGAAATGGAGGTGGTCAAACCAATTTTGTCCACAAATTGAGAAGTCGAGGAAGCATGTAAACAAATCTGTTTCAGCTTACATGAGAGACCATGGAATGGGCTCCCTGTACAACAATAACTTGCGTTACTACATGCAAGATATCTACAGAGGAGATGGAGTTCACTTCTCAGATGAGGGCAACAGAGTTTTCACTCTGAATTTAAAAATGTGCATTGGTACCTACTTATAAGTACCAAAATGTACCATAAACCCAAAAGCTCTTCTCAGAGCTACCCTACATCTAATCACTCACAATTATTATTTTACTCTAACTTTTTTCACTAATTTTCAACAAAGTACACTCCCTGGGGCGCTACCCGGTACGCGTACCGGGAGCTAACCTCGCGAAATTTTTTTAAAAAATGTTTTTTTTTCGCACATATAAACCTCCTCAGCCACCCTCAGAAAACCTAGGGGGTCAAGATAAGTCTACCGTGCCCCCTTCTACCCATTCTGAACATTATTTGCCCTCCATCTTGTATCTTAATTCGACCGAAACACAAAATGGTGGACTCCCGGAACGCTTAAGGTACGCGAACCGGGGCGCTCAACGGTTCGCGTACCGGGTCGCTCCCTGGGAAAAAAAGGTGAGAAAGTAGTTCACAGAAAAGCCACTGGAGACAATTTCACCAAATATAGATTAGCTCATACTACATACCAATCCCTACCATTTTCACAAATTTGATTGGAATTCCATTTAGCCATTTAGCCTGTAGACCTCTCTAAATACCGTGAGGTAAATTACTTCACAAAACACATCTGAAATGTTGGAATTGACAACCAATTAAAATGTTACTTTCATTTTCTACTTTTTTTACCTCACATTTGATTGGTTATGTACCCGAATATATATAAAGGAAGAGAAGGAAACACAGCCATTTTGACTACTACTTCCTGGTGTACATTTCAATAGGATTTTCATTAATAACTTCAACTTCTTTTTAAAGGTAAGTTGTTATTTTTAAAACTGAAGTATATTGTGCACTTTAAGTTAATATGGCAAACTTTTTCTGTTAGTTATATACTATCCCTCTGTAGTACTTATAAATTTAGATACACTTTTTTATATTCCTACTTCCACTCTGATACTATACACTGCCCAAAGATAAATTCTCTGTTAAAAACTGCCTATCTAAAATTAATCCCAACAGTGCCCTACCTCTACTAATATATATTTTTTTTATGCAAATTTCAGGAAAAATGGAAAGTGAACAAAACATTTCATTTGAAATTGTCCTTCCAGAGTCCAACACAGAAATCATTGATCCAAATGAGATTGAATTTATGGATGAAACTTGGGACCAAGAACTACTGCAATGTGTACAAGCAGTAGATAACCTCCTTGCAAATGAGGACATTTTACAACCTCAGAGACTACAATCTATATTCCATGATTATTATGAAATTTCTGACAATGAAATGTTAGAAAGTTTAATAAATTATGAAACACAATAAAAAAAGCTTAAAAAAAAAAAATAAATAATCAACAAAACCAACAATCAATTAACATACAGCATTTGAAAAGTCTATCATTCATTTTTCATTGTGATACGCTCCCCAGAACGCTTCCCGGTTCGCGTACCGGGCGCTAACCACGAAAAAAAACAAAAAAACATTTTTTTTTTTTGCTTAGCGGGGCCCCTTTAAAGCCTCCACATCAAACCTAGGGGGTCAGGGAGGATCTACTATGCCCCCTTATGGTCATTTCCCCCTTTGTTTTGTCCTCCTCTTGTCACTCGATCCTACCGAGAGACAAGATGGCGGCCGCTCCGGACTGTTTAGAATGTTGACAGACACCGGAGAGCCAATCAACTTCGCTACGCGAAGTTCCGTTACGCGTCAAGTACGCGTACCGGGGCGCTGCCTGGTCCGCGCTTACAGATATATATCTTTTTTTGAACGTTATTTTCTCAAAATCCACTGCAGCACATATATTGAGACCTACAAAAGGCACATCGGGCTACCAGTCCCTACAATTTTGCCAAGTTTCGTGCAAATCCATTCAGCCGTTCGGGCTAAAAGTGAGGCTAACCGCCCTATGGAAAACTCAATGTTAAAAACACGTTTTGGGACCCCCCTTTTTTCTCGGCCCCCCCTGGACCAACTCCCCCCAAATTTCCAGTGGCTGCTCAGAAACAAAATGTTCCATTTTGCTGAAAATTTCAGCCAATTCCGTCCACAAACGCCAAAGTTATTAGACATAGAATTTTCAAAAAACCCATAGAGAAAAAATCCTAACTATATATACCTACTGGCGACCGCCAGTAGGTAATATATATATATATATATATATATATTTTAGAACACAAGGAGGACGGCACAACTGGATACTAATTTAGAAGCTTTATTTCACAAACACTCCACCGACGTGTTTCAGCCTCACGGCTTTTCTCACTGTCAGCAAGTCCCTTTTTGCTTTTGTTTATATACTGCCCCATGTTAACCATAAGGTGGTATTATGGGATGCGTAGTTCTACAAGCATTATAATTAAACAATACATTTAAAATCAACAAAGGACTGGTGTGCTCTAATTATGCAAGTATAGTACTTAGCATCCAAGGTTAATTTCACTTTGGGCTTTTAACGGAGTTCAAATTGTCTTTACTAAAGTTTTGGGTGTAGTACCCCATTTCAGTTAATTAAAGTTCATGCTGAGTTCAAATTCACTCGAGGTGTATGTGGAGATCCTCTCCAAAGTTCATGCCTTTAGGGTGTTTGGTTCGGAATTGGATTATGAAACGGGATTCCATTTGTCGTAGGAGCCGGACAGTATCCCCTCCTCTCTCTTGTTTGGTCAACATTTTCAGTCCATAAAAATTCATGGCTCGCCAATCCCCATTTTGACAAGTTTTCAGATGTTTGGCTGTGGCATAAAGCATGTTTGAATTTTTTACAGCCCGAATGTGCTCCAGTATTCTCTTCTTTAACATGCATATAGTGGACCCTATGTATTTCATTCCGCATTTGCATTCTATCACATACACTACGTTTTTAGATGTGCATGTGATATATTGTTTGATCGGCATATATTTTCCATTTGGTTCCATGACACTCTTCATTTTTATGCCTATTTTGCATGCTTTACATGTAGTACATGGTTTAAAGCCCACATTTTGTTCTGTCCACCATTTCGGTTGTTGGTTAATTTGAAAATGGCTTTTGACTAAAAGGTCTTGAAGAGAGGTGTTTTTTTTGTATGTAATGGAAGGTTGTTTGCCTACCAGTTGCCCAATGTCCGGATCACTGGTTATCAAATGCCAATATTTTTTCATTTTTTTCGCAATGAGTCCACTCTCTTTGTTGTAAGTTGTTATGAATCTTGGAGGATCCTTGTCTTGTTGGGGTTTCTTTTTTTCAATCAATATTTCTGCTCTGTTAATTTTGTCAACTTTCTTTTTGCAATCTTTCAATACATAGTCTTTGTATCCTCTGGATTGGAATCTTGTTTTACTTTCAAGTATCTTTCGCTCTGCATCTTCCGGTTTTGAACAATTTCGCTTTAGTCGTATATATTCTCCATACGGAATGCTTTTGAGTAGTGACTTTGGATGAAAGCTGGTGCCATGGAGAACACTGTTAGTAGCAGTCTTCTTACGAAACAGTGTGGTTTCTAATTTCCCTTCTGAAATGTAGACCTTAGTATCCAAGAAGTCTATTTCTTTCTTATTGGATGAACTTGTGAATTGGAGTCCAATGTCATTCTGATTGAGTGTGGTGAAGAATTTCTGGAATTGATCATCAGTCCGATTCCAGATCAGAAAAAGATCGTCAATATATCTGACCCAAAGAATTATTCGGTCAAGGTCTTCCTGTTCACTGTTGTTCCACACAATCATCTTTTCCCAATAGCCCATAGTGATATTCGCGTAATTGGGAGAGAACAAAATTCCCATGGCTGTGCCACACTCTTGCTTGTACAGATCATTATTAAAAAGAAAAACATTGTTCGTCAGACAAAGCTCAATCATCTTGAGAAGCATTGCTGTGTGTTGCATTTCTTTAATGCTGCGCTGTTGAAGAAAATATTTGCATGCTTTCAATCCTACTTCGTGTCTTATTGAAGTATAAAGTGACACAGCGTCTATTGTCACTAAAAGATAGCTTGAGTTCCATGGTATATCCATCAAGATTCTTAGAAAGTCTCCAGTATCTTTCAAGTAAGATGGCATACTCTGGGCAATCGGAGCTAGAAAGGTGTCAACATACCTTGAAACTTTTTCATATAATGAATTGCATGAGGACACAATCGGTCTCCCTGGTGGTTGAATTAGTGTTTTGTGAATTTTGGGCAAGAAGTACACACACGGAGTGATTGGAAATTCCGTTGTCATGTACTTTCTCTCATCTTCGTTTATCAATCCTTTGGTGTACCAGGTTTGTAACAGTTCTTTTAAATCAGACATCATTTTCCCTATAGGATTCGTTTTCAGTTTACTGTAATGCTGAAAAATCTTTAACTGTCTTTCTGCTTCTAAGATATAGTCCTTTGTGTCCAGGATAACGATATTTCCCCCTTTGTCGGCGGGTTTTATCGTTATTGTAGCATTGTTCATCAGATTTTCGATCGCCTTTCTTTCCTTGATTGATACATTTTGTCTGGTGTTATCTTTAACCTTGATAAGGTTATCTAGCTCTTCCATCATAGCATCAGAGAACAAGTCAATTTTATTCCCTGGCGATAAAACTGGACAGTATCGAGATTTATTCTTTAATCCTGTGTTTTTGGTCAAATTAGTTTGGATGTCCATTTGTTCCAACATTTGTGAATCCGTCATGACGTTACCATCAGGGTTAAACAAAGCTTCAAAGGTTTCTCTTAAATCAGATAGTTGTTCAATGGTAGTGGTACAGCTCTCCTCGATTGCCAGTTCAGTAGTATTATTAACATTAATCGATGCAATTTTATTCGAATGAATTTTAGCCAGTTTTAATTTCCTGATGAACTTATACAAGTCAATTTTAGTTTGTGGATAGTCGAAGTGCGCTTCTGGACAAAATGATAAGCCTTTATTCAATACGCTTTGTTCGTCTTTTGTCGGTTGGTATTGAGATAAGTTGACAATTAGAGTGGTCACTTCCTGTTGCGCAGAGGGTATTCTCTTTTTTCGTTGCTTGGACCTGCGGGTTTTGCGGGTGCTGGTGAGGGATTTGGTTGGTTTTGTACACCTCTTCCTCTCCCTCTGTTCTGAAATTGCATTCGTCCTCTTCCTCTTCCTCTGGTGATGTTTTTCTCTAAGTTCACCATTTTCACTTCGTCTAAAATATTGAAGTTTTTTGACTGATCGCTAGTCACTTCAATAAGGCTGACATCTGATTCACTTCCACTAGAAGCCTGTATTGTGGATGGAAAGTTCTTTTTTAGGTTGTCAAAACGTCTTGCAAAAGTCAAAATTCTGCCATGTAAATAATCCTGTTCATCTCTTTTGAACTTTCGCTCTTTGCGATCTTGTATTTCTCCTTCATATGTATCCAGTCGCGCTTCCATTTCAAGTCTCAGTTTTGTAATTTCATCCTGTTTGGTTTCTTTAGACAAAAGTTCTTCAAGCTCTTTTATTTTTATTGTGATGTCATCGATATCCATTTTGGCGTGTTTGATGAGAATGCGCATCATGTTTAAAGAGCATATTGTATTATTTTCTAGCCATTCCAAAATCAATTCCTCCTTAGTATCTGGGTGTGTTGGCATGGTAAATATTCTTAGTCCTCGCGGAATTCGTTTGACTTCCACATAATTTTCAAGCGTTATGATTTCCCAGCTTTTATTCACTTCTTTTTTGTATAAACGTTCCAATGCATTCATTTGTTGTTTAAGTGTGACATTACCATTTTCAGGTGCCTTTGTTTTGCGTGTCACCTCTGCCGCTATTGCCCCTGATTTAAACATTGTGGATGCCTTTGTAGCGCGTTGTGCAACTCGCGCTTCTATTTTTGTAGTTTTTTCAGTTCTTAATTCGAGCACACCCTTACTGCAAGAGTGCTCTATTTTAGGTGATTAGTTTGAATAATGCTTCGCTTTCTCCAGTCTGCATGACAATAACTTGCCTCGCGTATTGTATACGCTATGACACATTCACTGTTATTGTTAAACAGCCGCTTCGATTACCCGCTATTACAGTCTTTCAAAGTTGAACAAGAACGCTCACCTCGCAGTGGATTTCTTCGACAGCTGCAGCCGAGCCCGCCGCCTCCTCCACAAAGAATCCGAGGGCGTCTCTTCACGTTCCAGCAAGTTTGCCTTCCGCAGGTAGTCGGGCGCTTCTCTCTCAGCAAAGTATACACACAAATTGATCCTTCAAGCTTGAGAGCGCTCCGCAGCTTGTGCTCGGTCCAAAGGCTGGATCAAAGCCCAATTATGAATTTTAGAACACAAGGAGGACGGCACAACTGGATACTAATTTAGAAGCTTTATTTCACAAACACTCCACCGACGCGTTTCAGCCTCACGGCTTTTCTCACGGTCAGCAAGTCCCTTTTTGCTTTTGTTTATATACTGCCCCATGTTAACCATAAGGTGGTATTATGGGATGCGTAGTTCTACAAGCATTATAATTAAACAATACATTTAAAATCAACAAAGGACTGGTGTTCTCTAACTTAGAGAAAAACATCACCAGAGGAAGAGGAAGAGGACGAATGCAATTTCAGAACAGAGGGAGAGGAAGAGGTGTACAAAACCAACCAAATCCCTCACCAGCACCCGCAAAACCCGCAGGTCCAAGCAACGAAAAAAGAGAATACCCTCTGCGCAACAGGAAGTGACCACTCTAATCGTCAACTTATCTCAATACCAACCGACAAAAGAAGAACAAAGCGTATTGAATAAAGGCTTATCATTTTGTCCAGAAGCGCACTTCGACTATCCACAAACTAAAATTGACTTGTATAAGTACATCAGGAAATTAAAACTGGCTAAAATTCATTCGAATAAAATTGCATCGATTAATGTTAATAATACTACTGGACTGGCAATCGAGGAGAGCTGTACCACTACCATTGAACAACTATCTGATTTAAGAGAAACCTTTGAAGCTTTGTTTAACCCTGATGGTAACGTCATGACGGATTCACAAATGTTGGAACAAATGGACATCCAAACTAATTTGACCAAAAACACAGGATTAAAGAATAAATCTCGATACTGTCCAGTTTTATCGCCAGGGAATAAAATTGACTTGTTCTCTGATGCTATGATGGAAGAGCTAGATAACCTTATCAAGGTTAAAGATAACACCAGACAAAATTTATCAATCAAGGAAAGAAAGGCGATCGAAAATCTGATGAACAATGCTACAATAACGATAAAACCCGCCGACAAAGGGGGAAATATCGTTATCCTGGACACAAAGGACTATATCTTAGAAGCAGAAAGACAGTTAAAGATTTTTCAGCATTACAGTAAACTGAAAACGAATCCTATAGGGAAAATGATGTCTGATTTAAAAGAACTGTTACAAACCTGGTACACCAAAGGATTGATAAACGAAGATGAGAGAAAGTACATGACAACGGAATTTCCAATCACTCCGTGTGTGTACTTCTTGCCCAAAATTCACAAAACACTAATTCAACCACCAGGGAGACCGATTGTGTCCTCATGCAATTCATTATAAGAAAAAGTTTCAAGGTATGTTGACACCTTTCTAGCTCCGATTGCCCAGAGTATGCCATCTTACTTGAAAGATACTGGAGACTTTCTAAGAATCTTGATGGATATACCATGGAACTCAAGCTATCTTTTAGTGACAATAGACGCTGTGTCACTTTATACTTCAATAAGACACGAAGTAGGATTGAAAGCATGCAAATATTTTCTTCAACAGCGCAGCATTAAAGAAATGCAACACACAGCAATGCTTCTCAAGATGATTGAGCTTTGTCTGACGAACAATGGTTTTCTTTTTAATAATGATCTGTACAAGCAAGAGTGTGGCACAGCCATGGGAATTTCGTTCTCTCCCAATTACGCGAATATCACTATGGGCTATTGGGAAAAGATGATTGTGTGGAACAACAGTGAACAGGAAGACCTTGACCGAATAATTCTTTGGGTCAGATATATTGACGATCTTTTTCTGATCTGGAATGGGACTGATGATCAATTCCAGAAATTCTTCACCACACTCAATCAGAATGACATTGGACTCCAATTCACAAGTTCATCCAATAAGAAAGAAATAGACTTCTTGGATACTAAGGTCTACATTTCAGAAGGGAAATTAGAAACCACACTGTTTCGTAAGAAGACTGCTACTAACAGTGTTCTCCATGGCACCAGCTTTCATCCAAAGTCACTACTCAAAAGCATTCCGTATGGAGAATATATACGACTAAAGCGAAATTGTTCAAAACCGGAAGATGCAGAGCGAAAGATACTTGAAAGTAAAACAAGATTCCAATCCAGAGGATACAAAGACTATGTATTGAAAGATTGCAAAAAGAAAGTTGACAAAATTAACAGAGCAGAAATATTGATTGAAAAAAAGAAACCCCAACAAGACAAGGATCCTCCAAGATTCATAACAACTTACAACAAAGAGAGTGGACTCATTGCGAAAAAAATGAAAAAATATTGGCATTTGATAACCAGTGATCCGGACATTGGGCAACTGGTAGGCAAACAACCTTCCATTACATACAAAAAAAACACCTCTCTTCAAGACCTTTTAGTCAAAAGCCATTTTCAAATTAACCAACAACCGAAATGGTGGACAGAACAAAATGTGGGCTTTAAACCATGTACTACATGTAAAGCATGCAAAATAGGCATAAAAATGAAGAGTGTCATGGAACCAAATGGAAAATATATGCCGATCAAACAATATATCACATGCACATCTAAAAACGTAGTGTATGTGATAGAATGCAAATGCGGAATGAAATACATAGGGTCCACTATATGCATGTTAAAGAAGAGAATACTGGAGCACATTCGGGCTGTAAAAAATTCAAACATGCTTTATGCCACAGCCAAACATCTGAAAACTTGTCAAAATGGGGATTGGCGAGCCATGAATTTTTATGGACTGAAAATGTTGACCAAACAAGAGAGAGGAGGGGATACTGTCCGGCTCCTACGACAAATGGAATCCTGTTTCATAATCCAATTCCGAACCAAACACCCTAAAGGCATGAACTTTGGAGAGGATCTCCACATACACCTCGAGTGAATTTGAACTCAGCATGAACTTTAATTAACTGAAATGGGGTACTACACCCAAAACTTTAGTAAAGACAATTTGAACTCCGTTAAAAGCCCAAAGTGAAATTAACCTTGGATGCTAAGTACTATACTTGCATAATTAGAGCACACCAGTCCTTTGTTGATTTTAAATGTATTGTTTAATTATAATGCTTGTAGAACTACGCATCCCATAATACCACCTTATGGTTAACATGGGGCAGTATATAAACAAAAGCAAAAAGGGACTTGCTGACCGTGAGAAAAGCCGTGAGGCTGAAACGCGTCGGTGGAGTGTTTGTGAAATAAAGCTTCTAAATTAGTATCCAGTTGTGCCGTCCTCCTTGTGTTCTAAAATTCATAATTGGGCTTTGATCCAGCCTTTGGACCGAGCACACGCTGCGGAGCGCTCTCAAGCTTGAAGGATCAATTTGTGTGTATATTTATATATATCCACACAGTTTGGCTCCATCAAGTCAAAAACGGTAAGCACACTGGTATCCATTTTACATATTTCTTTATTGAAAACCCCTCACCCCCGACAGACACGTTTTGCCTTCCGGCTTCGTCAGTGTCAGCCTGTTTGTACAAAGTGCCGCCATTTTAACCCTCCGAGCACCCTCGGAAATCCAACAACATAGAAAAGGTACTCAATGCAAAAGCAACGAATGCAGCGGCCATCTATGTAGGTCTGAATACTTCATCATTTCATAGAGTTAAAAGGTTTTGAAATAAAGTGCTTAAGTGCTTGTTATCGCAAGATGAGCTGACAATACACAAAATTGAACATAAAAAATATACATAGTAAATATATGCTTTGAAGAAAACAGGGAAAGTTGTCACTTTTAACCATTAAGACATAACATGAGTATTCCACAATAAGAAAAAGACATATGTCCCTCATGTTTATTAAATATGATGTCTATTTAATGAATTTATATAAATTCATAACCCTGTGTGGTTAGTTGTGCAGCCCTGAATGGGCACTGTCACTGTATGTCTGTATAGTGGTTTAAAACGTCTAGCAATGTTGGTAGATGATGAGCGGTAGGCTTGGTATTTCTCATTCACTCTCATTACCTCACCTATGTCACACCGTCTTTTGTTCATATCCCCACATGATTCCATATGGGGATTAGAGGTGTACCCACATCTCCTCATCATTATTGAGTCCCCAAGGAGTCATAGTTTTTAAATCAATAATGTTTTTCGATTCCAAAATCCGAAGGGCCTTGACCATATCTCCTCCTCGTTTTGTCTGTCTGCCTGATCGATGTAATAGAAACTGAGAACGTCCCTGTTACTATGATGGAACTGAAAAAAGTGGTGTGCCACCGGGTAGGTGAGAGCGTACAAGATACTGTTATCTCTGTTGGACATATATATATATATATATATATATATATATATATATATATATATATATATATATATATATATATATATATATATATATATATATATATATATATAAAATTTCTATGGCAAAATAAATGAAACCCCTCATTTTGTTCCTTTTCAAATTAAATGTATTAAGTGTTACCACTTTATTCCAATCAAGATGACTTCAGGTGTGCCATACTTTTGTCATAAGTAAGACTGTTAGCGTTCTAGTTGTTCTTTAGAACACTCTGGGACATTCTGTCATTGGGCTATAGTTGGGCTACATCTGGCTGATATTTGGGCTACATTTGGGCTCTTTTGTCTCTGGTGGCCATCTTGGGAGACTGCATATCAGAATTTTTTTAATGAAATATAAGAGGATTTGAGAAGTCACTCAAAATGTGCCCTAATTTTTCTTTCTTCAGCACTAATCATAATTTCTATGGCAAAATGAACCCCCTCATTTTGTTCCTTTGCAAATTAAATGTTTTAAGTGTTAACACTTTATTCAAATCAAGATGACTTCAGGTGTGCCATACTTTTGTCATAAGTAAGACTGTTAGCGCTCTAGTTGTTCTTTAGAACACTCTGGGACATTCTGTCATTGGGCTATAGTTGGGCTACATCTGGCTGATATTTGGGCTACATTTGTTTTTTTTTGTCTCTGGTGGCCATCTTTGGGCTACATTGGGCTACATTGGGCTACATTTGGGCTCTAACATATATATAGCCCAATGTAGCCCAATATATATTTTTTCAAAGTTAATTTTCGTAAAAACCACTGGAGCATATATCTTGAGACATAGCAAAGGCACATCGGGGTACCAGTCCCTACAATTTTGCCAAGTTTGGTGGAAATCCATTCAGCCGTTCGGGCTAAAAGTGAGTCCAACCGCCCTATGGAAATTAACATAGGGAAAACATGTTTTGGGACCCCCCTTTTATCTCGGCCCCCGCTTGACGGATCCCCCCGAAACATTCAGGGAAGGAGCGGAGCGCAGCGAGGCAAAGTTGTGGAAAACTACAGGCAGATCCCTCATTTGGCGCCAAAGTTATTCCCAATAGAATGTTGCGGATTTCCTATGGAAAACGATCCTAACTATAACTACCTACTGGCGACCGCCAGTAGGTAATATATATATATATATATATATATATATATATATATATATATATATATATATATATATATATATATATACAAAATACCCTCCACAAAGAAAGGCAGAGGCCACGATAGGGGAACACAATGGAGTCTCTATTCCTTATTGGCAAATGGGCGTATGCATTTCGGCTGTGTAGCCTCTTCAGCGCCCAGAATAAAACAGGAGGTGAGTATGCTGCCAAAAAGTCCTGCCCCAACAAAGCTAGTTATAATAGTCTCCGCCCTGAAAGCGATGATTGATGTCACCTGCTTCATTTTCCCGATGGTCAAAGGAACTGCAACTCCCAGCATGCAATGGTTTGCCAGGATAGGACGGCAACAACGTTGTGGGGACTGCAGGTTTTTTCGAGTAGCTCTCTCCCAATGTCCCGTGTTGCCTGCAGGAATATCGTGGCTCCTTGGATCCCCTGACTGCACAACCACCGCAACCAGGTATGTGTTCCGCGGGGGCAAGTGCGACAGTGCGCCTCGCCCAGGGCAGAGTTCCGTGACTCCGACACCGCTTCCTGTCCTCCTGTGCACAGTGGTGGGCCTGGTCTTTCCGATACCTCGGAATACGAAAATGTTTCTGCCGGAGCGAAAACAGCGCCAGTGAAGACCAGGCCAGCTTGAGTGCAGGGGCCCCTGTAGCACGCCGCTGGCTAGCAGTGCAAACTGTATCCAAAATACCCTCCACAAAGAAAGGCAGAGGCCACGATAGGGGAACACAATGGAGTCTCTATTCCTTATTGGCAAATGGGCGTATGCATTTCGGCTGTGTAGCCTCTTCAGCGCCCAGAATAAAACAGGAGGTGAGTATGCTGCCAAAAAGTCCTGCCCCAACAAAGCTAGTTATAATAGTCTCCGCCCTAAAAGCGATGATTGATGTCACCTGCTTCATTTTCCCGATGGTCAAAGGAACTGCAACTCCCAGCATGCAATGGTTTGCCAGGATAGGACGGCAACAACGTTGTGGGGACTGCAGGTTTTTTCGAGTAGCTCTCTCCCAATGTCCCGTGTTGCCTGCAGGAATATCGTGGCTCCTTGGGTCCCCTGACTGCACAACCACCGCAACCAGGTATGTGTTCCGCGGGGGCAAGTGCGACAGTGCGCCTCGCCCAGGGCAGAGTTCCGTGACTCCGACACCGCTTCCTGTCCTCCTGTGCACAGTGGTGGGCCTGGTCTTTCCGATACCTCGGAATACGAAAATGTTTCTGCCGGAGCGAAAACAGCGCCAGTGAAGACCAGGCCAGCTTGAGTGCAGGGGCCCCTGTAGCACGCCGCTGGCTAGCAATGCAAACTGTATCCAAAATACCCTCCACAAAGAAAGGCAGAGGCCACGATAGGGGAACACAATGGAGTCTCTATTCCTTATTGGCAAATGGGCGTATGCATTTCGGCTGTGTAGCCTCTTCAGCGCCCAGAATAAAACAGGAGGTGAGTATGCTGCCAAAAAGTCCTGCCCCAACAAAGCTAGTTATAATAGTCTCCGCCCTGAAAGCGATGATTGATGTCACCTGCTTCATTTTCCCGATGGTCAAAGGAACTGCAACTCCCAGCATGCAATGGTTTGCCAGGATAGGACGGCAACAACGTTGTGGGGACTGCAGGTTTTTTCGAGTAGCTCTCTCCCAATGTCCCGTGTTGCCTGCAGGAATATCGTGGCTCCTTGGGTCCCCTGACTGCACAACCACCGCAACCAGGTATGTGTTCCGCGGGGGCAAGTGCGACAGTGCGCCTCGCCCAGGGCAGAGTTCCGTGACTCCGACACCGCTTCCTGTCCTCCTGTGCACAGTGGTGGGCCTGGTCTTTCCGATACCTCGGAATACGAAAATGTTTCTGCCGGAGCGAAAACAGCGCCAGTGAAGACCAGGCCAGCTTGAGTGCAGGGGCCCCTGTAGCACGCCGCTGGCTAGCAGTGCAAACTGTATCCAAAATACCCTCCACAAAGAAAGGCAGAGGCCACGATAGGGGAACACAATGGAGTCTCTATTCCTTATTGGCAAATGGGCGTATGCATTTCGGCTGTGTAGCCTCTTCAGCGCCCAGAATAAAACAGGAGGTGAGTATGCTGCCAAAAAGTCCTGCCCCAACAAAGCTAGTTATAATAGTCTCCGCCCTGAAAGCGATGATTGATGTCACCTGCTTCATTTTCCCGATGGTCAAAGGAACTGCAACTCCCAGCATGCAATGGTTTGCCAGGATAGGACGGCAACAACGTTGTGGGGACTGCAGGTTTTTTCGAGTAGCTCTCTCCCAATGTCCCGTGTTGCCTGCAGGAATATCGTGGCCCCTTGGGTCCCCTGACTGCACAACCACCGCAACCAGGTATGTGTTCCGCGGGGGCAAGTGCGACAGTGCGCCTCGCCCAGGGCAGAGTTCCGTGACTCCGACACCGCTTCCTGTCCTCCTGTGCACAGTGGTGGGCCTGGTCTTTCCGATACCTCGGAATACGAAAATGTTTCTGCCGGAGGGAAAACAGCGCCAGTGAAGACCAGGCCAGCTTGAGTGCAGGGGCCCCTGTAGCACACCGCTGGCTAGCAGTGCAAACTGTATCCAAAATACCCTCCACAAAGAAAGG
Organism: Lissotriton helveticus; assembly: GCF_964261635.1. Lineage (NCBI taxonomy): Eukaryota > Metazoa > Chordata > Amphibia > Caudata > Salamandridae > Lissotriton > Lissotriton helveticus. The sequence goes on from NC_136070.1 coordinate 293,068,748, forward strand.
CAGAGGCCACGATAGGGGAACACAATGGAGTCTCTATTCCTTATTGGCAAATGGGCGTATGCATTTCGGCTGTGTAGCCTCTTCAGCGCCCAGAATAAAACAGGAGGTGAGTATGCTGCCAAAAAGTCCTGCCCCAACAAAGCTAGTTATAATAGTCTCCGCCCTGAAAGCGATGATTGATGTCACCTGCTTCATTTTCCCGATGGTCAAAGGAACTGCAACTCCCAGCATGCAATGGTTTGCCAGGATAGGACGGCAACAACGTTGTGGGGACTGCAGGTTTTTTAGAGTAGCTCTCTCCCAATGTCCCGTGTTGCCTGCAGGAATATCGTGGCTCCTTGGGTCCCCTGACTGCACAACCACCGCAACCAGGTATGTGTTCCGCGGGGGCAAGTGCGACAGTGCGCCTCGCCCAGGGCAGAGTTCCGTGACTCCGACACCGCTTCCTGTCCTCCTGTGCACAGTGGTGGGCCTGGTCTTTCTGATACCTCGGAATACGAAAATGTTTCTGCCGGAGCGAAAACAGCGCCAGTGAAGACCAGGCCAGCTTGAGTGCAGGGGCCCCTGTAGCAAGCCGCTGGCTAGCAGTGCAAACTGTATCCAAAATACCCTCCACAAAGAAAGGCAGAGGCCACGATAGGGGAACACAATGGAGTCTCTATTCCTTATTGGCAAATGGGCGTATGCATTTCGGCTGTGTAGCCTCTTCAGCGCCCAGAATAAAACAGGAGGTGAGTATGCTGCCAAAAAGTCCTGCCCCAACAAAGCTAGTTATAATAGTCTCCGCCCTGAAAGCGATGATTGATGTCACCTGCTTCATTTTCCCGATGGTCAAAGGAACTGCAACTCCCAGCATGCAATGGTTTGCCAGGATAGGACGGCAACAACGTTGTGGGGACTGCAGGTTTTTTCGAGTAGCTCTCTCCCAATGTCCCGTGTTGCCTGCAGGAATATCGTGGCTCCTTGGGTCCCCTGACTGCACAACCACCGCAACCAGGTATGTGTTCCGCGGGGGCAAGTGCGACAGTGCGCCTCGCCCAGGGCAGAGTTCCGTGACTCCGACACCGCTTCCTGTCCTCCTGTGCACAGTGGTGGGCCTGGTCTTTCCGATACCTCGGAATACGAAAATGTTTCTGCCGGAGCGAAAACAGCGCCAGTGAAGACCAGGCCAGCTTGAGTGCAGGGGCCCCTGTAGCACGCCGCTGGCTAGCAGTGCAAACTGTATCCAAAATACCCTCCACAAAGAAAGGCAGAGGCCACGATAGGGGAACACAATGGAGTCTCTATTCCTTATTGGCAAATGGGCGTATGCATTTCGGCTGTGTAGCCTCTTCAGTGCCCAGAATAAAACAGGAGGTGAGTATGCTGCCAAAAAGTCCTGCCCCAACAAAGCAGTGCAAACTGTATCCAAAATACCCTCCACAAGGAAGGAAGTTCTAGTTAGGACCATGTTTCCACAGGAAAAGCATTTTTTGACTTGCCTATATCTTTGGTGGCGTTTGAAAACATCTTCAAAAAAACATTCCCTACAAAGTCCACCAGTGATTCATTTTTTTTTTTTTTTTATCCTCATATTGCGATTTTATGTTTTTTGGGAATACCGGGTTTCAGCCTCTGCAACGAGTGTACCAGCACTGCCCCCAAATACGAGTGGGCAAGGGGAGTTTCCCAGTTGAACAAATTTGCAGAGGATCCCCTTTGAAGCCCTCACATAAATAACTTTTCTGTTTTTTCGTTAGTGGGGTAGAGATAGCCACCATTGACTACTCGATGAGTATTATACCCATCAACAGAAGTTACCATCGCTTAATCATAGGATCATCGTTCCATCTCGACCACTAATTAGGATTAAAATGCCTTTCCCATAATTCCCAAAATTTATTTCTGTTGGTATGCTTTCCCCTTCTATCTAGTTTGTTTGTTTTCAAGACTGAATTCATCCATTCCCCAACCGTAGGGTGTACTGGACCAACCCACTTAATACATATCTCCCTTCTTGCGAGGAGAATCAAAACAAAAACCAAGTTTTCTTGCTCTTTTGTTAGTTTACCGACTCCCATATTGCTGTCAATCCCAAAAATTGCTAGAGTGGTACTTACAGTTAGTTGCTGTTGAAGGATTGAGCTTAAGGTCTTACCCACTTTAGACCAGAACTCGTCGAGAGATGGGCACTCTTTAAAGATATGGATGTCGTCTGCCTTCTCCTCTCCACATTTCGGACATTTCCTGATTTGAGCACCTTTAAATTTTGCCAATTTTTTAGGAGTCCAATAGGCCCTATGGATCGTGAAGATATGGTTCCTTTTTAGAGCTGCTGATTTTAGTGTAGCCCAGCATTTCTCAATTGATTTTAGCCACGTCCCTTCAAGATCTGGAATTTGTAGGTTCTTCCCCCAAATTTGTTCTGCAATCTGCGCATTTTCATCTTCTGATGTTATTAGGGCCCAATACCATCTGGCTATCTCTTTCTTTATGGGTAGAACTTTCAGCATTTCTTTCTCTAGCTCTTCAGTGTCCTTTTCCTGATATGTAAGAGTATTTGCCCAGCTGGATAGCTGATAATATTTGAATTTGGAGATGGTAGAATTAGTGATGGTGTAAAGATTCTCCCAAGTGATCAATGATGATCCATTTAGTATTTGACCCCAGTACTCGATGTTAGCTATTCTTAACGGGTTTGCCAAGCTATCTTTGAAACAGTCCGGGGTGCCTGGGGAGTCCCATATAGGAGCCGTGGGGCTGTAGTATGAAATATTTAGAGTCCCTCTGATCTGGGCCCATACTCTAGCCGCATCTTTCAGGACCTTCAGTTTTATTTATTTTTAAAATTTTGGGTGGCCGAATTTGTATAAGAAATGGTCAGCTTTCATAGTCATTGCCTGAAGATATTCAGGGTAGTAATGGTGAACTCTCAGCAGTGGTCTCATGTTTTTAAAGAAAAAGGCTTTATAATATTCCCACAGGTCAGGGCTAGCTATCCCTCCGTGTTGCTTTCTTCTTCTAATTTTTTTTCACGATATTCTAGTTCCCTTAGACGCCCATATAAAGCTCGCAATTTCTCCCTGTACTTTTTTCAGTGAGTTCTTTTTGAATTCTAGGGGAATTGTATTGAACAGGTATGTATATTTAGGTAGTATAGACATTTTTATAATGTTTGATCTGCCTATGAAGCTTAATGGGAGGCTGGTCCAGATCTTTAAAAGTTTTCTTGTTTCGCCTGCTACTCTTTTTAGGTTTATCTGCGGTATTTTTTCCAGCTCGTGTACTAATGTAATTCCTAAATATTTAATTTCCTTCTTGATACTTGGGTTGGAAAGATTTGTATTCCATGTCATAATTTCAGTTTTGGAGTGATTATCTATATATCCTGAGACTTTCCCAAAGTTTTCGAGAGTTGTTTTGATTTCAGGTATTGAGGACTGGTAGTCATTGGTGAAAAGCATTAAATCGTCGGCATACAGGGCCACTTTTTTGGAACATTCATGATATTTGAATGGGAGTATTTTTTCGTTTCCCCTTAACAAATTTGCCAAAGGCTCGATGTACAGGTTAAAAAGTAGGGGCGAGAGTGGACAACCTTGCCTAGTTCCTCTTTCAATTCGTATATTATCGGTTAAACACCCATTCACCAGAATTTTTGATCTCGGGGTTCTATATATCTCGTTCACTATATGCAAAAAGGATTCGGCCACATTATTCCTTCTCATAACCTTATTCAGAAAAACCCAGTTCACCCGGTCGAACGCCTTTGCGGCATCGAAAGTAAGTATTGTGAGAGGGCGTTTTTCTGAGGTAGCTACGTCTATGCCCCAAATAACTCGTGAGTCAAATCTTGAAGTTGTCTTCCTCTAATAAAACCCTTCTGGTCAGTATGAATCAATTGGGTCATCACTTTCCCCAGCCTTTTTGCCATGATTTTTGTGCAGATCTTGTAGTCACAATTAAGCAGTGAGATTGGCCGGTATGATTCGCACAATGTTGAGTTTTTACCGGGTTTTAGGATTATGGTTATGATGGCATCATTCCAAGAATCTGGGATCTTTTCATGTTGTTTATACACCAAATTGAGTAGGTCTGTGATTTGTGGCGACAGCGTTTCTCTAAGTGCCATGTATAGTTCATTTGGGAGAGCATCTGGACCTGCAGCCTTTCCTTTTTTCAGACTCTTTATTGTTTCTTCTACTTCCTCTTTGGAGAATTCTTCATTTAGGACTGTTTTCTCCTCCTCTGTCAGAGCAAGGGTGGGTGCAGTGTTCAAATAGTCTTCTATTTGTTCTTCCGATGGGTTTACATCTACCGAGTATAACTCAGCAAAGAATTTTGTAAATTCCTGCCTAATTACCGTTTCTTCGGATGTTGGAGATGATTGGGTATCTTGTTTTATGCTTACGACCTTATTCCTGGCAAGATCTGACTTTAATTTCCAGGCCAAAAGTTTCCCACAACCTTCGCCATACTCGTGGTTTGCCAATTTGCTCGCTTCCCGCTTCGTCCTTACTCTATCTTCTAGATTGTCAGCCAGGCATTTTTTTTGTCTTTGTCTTTCCTTTTCCATCTCCTCTCTTTTGTCTGATCTATGTTCAATTAGTATTCGTGCATTCAGCAGTTTTATTGAAGTTTCCAGATCCCTTATCTTGTGTTTTATTGTTTTTAGTCTGAATGCTCCTTGGCTTAGTAATTTTCCTCTTATAACTGCCTTGTAGGTATCCCGTGTGTTCTGTCTTGTTGTGCCTACATTGTTGCTTTCAAAAAAGAGTTCTGTTTCTAACCTGAGCTCTTGTATGCATTGTTGGTCGAGCAATATAGCCCGTTCGATTGTCATTCTATTTTGTATTTTAATTTCAGTCCTTTGCATCGTAAGCTGGACTGCAGAGTGGTCTGATAGGTGAGCAGGAAGATGTTCTAGTTTTATTACATCTTCTGAGAGGCTTCTGTCAATTAAAAAGTAATACATTCTTGACCTATGCCCAAGTTTCTTATTGTGTCCCCTTTTATTTTCCAAATATCCAGTAAGTTTAGGTCTCTCTTATAGATTCCCAGCCACTCTCTCATATTGGGGAGATTTTTATGTCTTCCCGGGGGTGATCTATCTACTTTAGGGTCCATAATTATGTTGAAGTCGCCTCCTAATATTATTGGAGAGGTGGCTGACAGCAAGTGTGTATAAAGCTTTTGTAATGGCTCTGAGTCATCTGTGTTTGGGCCATAATACCCTGCTATTGTGTAGACATTATTTCCAGTTCTTAACCTAGCTATTGCCCATCTACCTTTACTGTCTGCTTCAGAAGATTCAAGCTTGATTTTGAGGGTTTTCTTGAAGATGATAGCAATCCCTTTTACGTTTCATTGCTGATTCGAGCATACATATGTGTCTACCCACCCAAGATTTATCATTATCTGGCTCCATTCTTCTTTCAAAAGATGTGTTTCCTGTAATATGATCACCTCACTATCTGATGTCTTTAAGTACTCTAAAATTCTGTTTCTTCTGTTCTTCACCCTGAGCCCATTTATCATTCCATGAGAGTATATTAAACTTTCTGTAAATTGACCCCATCTATTATCTGAATTGTGTATTGTGTACTGGTAGTGATAGTGGTTTTGATAGCTGAACCCTTAGTTCCCGATTGTTCTGAAAGTTTGAGGATTTATTTTTATTTTTCCCTAATTTTCTCCCCACCCGTGTTCTGTTTTATATATTTTGTTTTTGTTTCATGTGCATCTTGTTTACCCACCCTGGGGAAGCCTCCTTCTTCTTCTTTTTTCAGGGCTATTCTCTTGCCCCTTTCAGGCTCCTTGACTCTTCTAATTTTAGTTTGCGCTTATATTTACTCTTTCTGTTTTTTCTGTGGTAAATTTCTTGAGTGTTTCTATTGATTCGTGGGATTTTCAGACCTGATATTATCGCGTGCCATCTCGAGAAATTCTTTGACCTCCTCGGGGTCTCGTATGTTTCGCATTTTATTCCTCCACATAATTCTGAGCGACAGAGGGAACTTCATTTGTACCACGGCCCCAAGGGACTTTAGTTCTGTCATGAATTGTCCCAGTTCCCACTGCCGATCTTGCGAGGCTTTGGACATATCTGACCTTATCCTGAAGGACCAATTGTCCTTACTGAAAACTCCCTTTTTTAAAGCTTCACCTAGTATTCTCTCCTTCAATGTATATGTTTTAAAGTTAATTAGGATTTTCCTAGGTGTCTTCCTTTCTTTGGCTTTTCCGAATGGATCTCGGTGGACCCTTTGCATGTCCTCCTCTAGGATTTCTTTACTAGCCCATGGGAAGTGTTCTGCAAGGAGTGTGATTACAGTTTTTTTTTAATTCGGATCCTTCTTGATTTTCCGGGACATTCAAGATCCTTATATTGTTTTTTCTGGCCTGATTTTCCAAAGACTCAAGTTTCTCGCTCATGTTTTTTCCTTCTTTTCTTAAGGTTCTGATCTCCCTTTGATGAGCATCTACTTTTTTACTAAGACCTCCTACCTCTTCTTCCACTGCTGTCACTCTATCGCCAAGCTCTTTTAATTTGCTGTCTAGTGCTTCGCAAGCATCTTGAATTTTACCCTGGTTCGCCTCTGAGATCGCAAATCTATCTCTCATCTCATTTAGCATTCTCTCCATGAATTTCTCCATGTGGCTAGCCTCAAACTCAGCGCCATTTCTCGTTGTTTCAGCTTCATCTTTCTCTTCTGTTGTTTCCTTTTCACCGCTCAATTGATGTGCTTCTCCTATCCCTGCTTGATCAATATAGCTTGCTTCCTCCATATTTGTTGTTTCGAAATTCTCGAGGTCTTGTGTTTTTGGTCTTGGATCTTGGGCTCTTGGTACAGTGAAAGGGATGCCACTCGGTCCCTGTTGGACAGGTTGTTCTCTCTGTGCCCTGATGGGAGGGAGGGTGCCTTGTTGAGAGATGTGTTGGACTTTAAAGAAGGTTTTCAGAGATGGGGTAATTTTTACCTTCCGGACTCCCTTCTCTTCTGAATTAACCTTGTCAGCTCGGGACTTAGGTATGGGGCGTATCTTCTTGGGCTTCTTACCGGACTTCTTCGGGGTTACACCTTTAATTGCGGGGGGGTTATGATCCTGTTTGAAGTATTGATAGCTCCTGAGACTGTAGCAAGACCTTGTATATCTATTTTGTTCTGTTTGTTCTGTTTGGGGATCTATTCCTTTCTTCGGCTCACCCTGGTTGTATGTGTTTAAATGGGTAGCTGACGTAACAGCGATCTTCTCTCCCCTGCTCTCAGCCTCTGCTCTGAAGACTTCTCTAGGGGCTTCAGTACCCTCAATAACCGTGTGTGAGTCCAAGTCAGTGATTCATGTTGCGCATTGAAAATTTTGGGGTGCTCTGTCAAGTGGGAGCCAAGAAAAATGTTAGGGGTCAGAATTGTGTTTTTCCAATGTTAATTTCCATTGAGATTTTTAGACTCGACTGCAGCCCAAACCACTGGATGGAATTACACCAAATTTGGCAGAAAGGTAGCTCTTGTTCTAGAAAGTACCCTTTTTATTAACTTAAATCAGGAAGTGTTGGCAGCCATCTTTGGACTTTGCTTCAGTGGTGGTCCTGAAAAAACTCTTTAAAAATGGAAAAGGGGGCAGGGTAAGAATAATCTGACTCCCTCAGCTGTGGACAAGAGGTCACCCTGGGACCCCTTCAGAGCGAAAAAGCTTTTTTATTGTTCTGGATTTTTTCACCGTAATGTTCATGGATCCGCAGCTCCAGCGAACATTAAAAAAACAAAACAAGTGCAGGTTCTCACGCTTGTTGACGTTGTAGACCCTGGTAGGCCTTGTCCAGGGAGCATGCAGTCTTTTCTGAAAAAAGGAGTGGGTGTAAGGGCTCCCCCCTCCTAGGGCTTAATGTTGCCCTGGGGACAACCACCTCCCCATGACTTACTATTGTACTACTAGCGGGCCAGGAGGCGTGGTTCTAGAGTGCTGAACAAAGTGTGCTGGGCCTCCGACATGATCCCAGCAATCCCGCTGTGTTGGACATTCTGTTGGTAACAGAAAGGGTTCTTGGCCCAAAAGGAGACTTCATCTGTCAACAAGTAGTGTGCCAGTAGGAGCGTTTGTGGAGTTGTGGAGAAAGGGGGCAGGCGTCCAATGAGCTCTCAGCAATTTCTCTGCGTGCGACTTAATGGAGGTACAAGGAGGGGTTTGTGGCCCCAAAGGGCCCTCAGCATCCAAGGGGACTTTATGCACCAACAAGTAGTGTGCCCGGAGGCGCATTTATAGAGTGGTGGAGAAAGGGGGTGGGGTCTCCAAGCAGCTCTCTGCAATACCACTGTGTGAAACTTACTGGAGATATCAGGAGGGTTTTTGGCCCCCAAGGACCCTCAACATCCAAGGAGACTTCCTCCCCCAGCCAGTAGTGTGCCAGGAGGTAGGTGTGCAGACTGGTGGATAATGGGGACCACTGTGTGTAACTTACTGGAAGCAACAGGAGGGATTGTTGGCACCAAAGGACCCTCGGCATTCAATGGGTCTTCACCCAAAAACCAATAGTGTGCCAGGAGGCACATCCGCAGAGTGGTGGAGAAAGGCCGTGGGGCCACCAGCCAGCTCTCAGCAATCCCAATATGTGGAACTTACTGGAGGTAACTGGAGGGTTTTTGGCACCCAATCACCCTCAGCATCCAAGGGAACTTCATCCCCCAACTGGTAGTGTGCCAGGAGGAAGGTGTGCAGACTGGTGGAGAAAGGGGGCGGGTCTCTGATGAGCTCTCAGCAATCCCACAGTGTGAGACTTACTGAAAGTGGCAGGAGGGATTGTTGGACCCAAAGGACCCTTAGCATTCAATGGACTTTCTCCCCCACCCAGTAGTGTGTCAGGAGCAGCGTTTGCAAAGTGGTGGGGAAAGGGGGTAGACCTCTGATGACCTCTCAGCAATCTGTGTGAGACTTACTGGAGGTAACAGGAGGGCATTTGGCCTCCAAAGACCCTCAGTATCCTAGGGGACTTCACCCCCCTAAGACATAGTGCACCAGGAAGCAGGTTTGCCGACTGGTGAGCAAAGGAGATGGCCTTTTGTTGAGCTGCATCAGAATTCGCAATTCATCTGGGGACCGGGGTCGGACTGATCACCGTTGGGGATCCATGGATTCTTGTATGTTGAGAAAAGCACATTATAAGGTCATTTATTGGCCTTTATGAGTGCCTATGGAAGCCCTCTAGCACACCCATATATAATAAAAAAAAATATTAATTATACACCCAATATATCAATAAAATATGTATGAAGAATGATTTTCTGAGTCAATATTTTCAGAGTATAAACTTGAAGCCTGCAGACCATGCCTGGTGCTCAGCAAGGAGCACTCAGCTCGCTAAGCTATTTTTCCATTTTCCCAGCTAATGATTCATTCCATTTCGCATTTAACACACATCACAACCAATCCCTTCCATTACAATACACCAGTCAGCACAAACCAGTGTCAGAGACTTACCTTAAATTACCCCTTTCAATGCTCACTTTGACACGAACCTCTCTTAATTTGCATTAGACTACATTTCAAAGTCGGCCCGGGATGTTTAGCTGAATAAAAACTACCCATTTTTGTTCTCAAATAGAGTGTACGTTTTGTCGTAGAAAACTAAACGATAGGATTTTTGTTTATGTTTCAGTGTCCATGGGGTAGAACTGTTTCATAGCCTAGGGTGATACTGTCCATACTGGAGCACATGCAAGGCTGGGCTCGTGCACACTTTGAAAATGCAGCACTCTTCATGCAAAGCATCTTGGCACCAGAATGCTAAGTACAGCCGTTCCATAACTAGGTCTTTGATTCGCTTCTCTACTTAATTTTCTGCATAATTGGCAATTAACCTTCCCCAACTCCGAAGTCCCTCACCTCTGGCGCAGTAACTCCCATCAGCACGAGGGGCGAGGTTAATTGAACTTTGGAAACTGCGCTGTTCATCCTCTCTGCTGCTCTGCTGGAGGAAGGAAGCCTGAAAGCTGCAGAGCAGGATGTGTCAAAGAAGCACCCTGGGAGATCCTTTGCCCCGAGATGTTTTGCATTTTGTCTCGCAGAGCAAATGTGAGGCCAAGAGGTCGCCTTGCTCCTGTCTTGGGATGCTTTGCTATGTCGCTGTTGATTGGAGAATGCGGATCTGAGCAGAATAAGCAAGTGCCTCCCTTGCCTTCAGCCCAGCAACGGGCGCTGCAGAGGCCTTAGCACCACATGCAAACGAGCCTCTTAAAAGATCAGAGCTGACAAATGATGATAAATAACACTGGTTCCATCCGCCTCCTTTTCGAACCTTATCAGGGACGAAGTGAATAATAGAGCCTGGTATTAGGTTCCTGCTGCTAAAATTCAGAATAACAACTGATCGTCTTCTCCTCATGCTTAAAAACCTTTCTTATATCATTGCCTCAATCCTTGCATCTTGAGTTATTGTACGAAGCCACTTATTGACGTGGTACACTAAAAAAAAATCAGAATTACATAACAAACCTAATGTAATATAGCACAGCATAACAAAGCACAATGCAACACAGCACAAAACAACACAACATGGTACACTGCAACACAACACAGCAGGTATCTAAAATACAAGTTTAGATAACTGTCCTTAATCTGTATGTGATACTAACTAAAGACAAGCATCTCTCAAAGATGGTCTGCAGTCACAGTTGGATTTCGCCTTATTTATGGCTCTTGAATCTTGAATATTGTGCAGTTGATTTGGTAGGAGACTAACAAAGGCGAAGTTCGATAACACAACTTACCCTCAATATGTCGGAGAGAAAAAACAGGTGGGCTGCAATATCCAGCATAGAAATCAATAGAAATGTTAGCTGGAGAAAGTGAACGGGCGAGAAAAGAATCCCCCTGCCTTAAAAACCAATCTCCAATAGTTATAGCCCAGCTAGGGGAAATGTCTGGTGTCCGGGCTTGCTCTCATGTCCTGCTTGGGAGGTTTGGACTGGGGTCCAGCTATCGTGACCTCATGCAATGTAGGCATATTATGGACCGCGGGTATAAAATATCAGGACAAAAATTATGGACAAGCCGTGGAAGTCATACAATATTATATTAAGTAAGTAAATAGACACCTAACACAAGTACAATTCAAAATAGGTGTTTGCTACTTGGTCTGTATAATACATTTCCAGTATTGAACACACATTTATATGTAACTGGGCTTATCTGAGGATAAAAAACTAGCAAGCAAGTACACGAATTAAGGGGCATATTATCAAGACAGGCGATAAAATGATCGCCGCTTTAGCGGCAGAAAACTGCTGCTAAAACAGCGATAATGGGTTTGATAATATGCTCTATGGAATTCCACTTGAAGCCCATGTTAGATGTGAAGGACATCTAACATGGGCTTGAATTGGAATTTCATAGAGCATATTATCAAGCCCTTTATCGCCGTTTTAGAGGCAGTTTTCTGCCGCTAAAGTGTCGATCATTTTATCGCCTGTCTTGATAATATGCCCCACAGTATCAGTGAGGTAAGGAGCAGCTTTCATAGGATTCTTCCTCTTTAACATGAATTTTGGTCCCAGAAACAGCACTCTTTCGTTGAACATGGACTCCTGGTCAGTGCCTCATTCTATACACTCTAGGGTGTAAGTAAAATGTGAACATTTGGAGAGACCAATGGCTGATGAGTGCTGGCTGAAAAGCTTGTTCAAGCATCATATACATCCTATATACTTCCCCTTTCCCTAGATTGATCGTGACAGCAACAGTATAATAGGAAGCTTACGGTCTAGCTACACTGCACTAATGGGTGTGCATTAAAAATTATAGATTTTAAACATGAACTTCGAAACATTCATGCACTCCTATCACAACAAAAATGCCACTAGTGAACTAGTCACTTATAGGTAATCTATATGTGGACAAGAATCTTACAGGTAAAACAACATTATAGTCTGTTATATCAAACACAAGATATTTTTGTACAGCGCACTTCCTGAACTTACATATTGCAATTATTTCTAACTAGTGCTTACTACCACTTACTAGGTGTTGAGGTTCCTTATGCCAGGCAGCACCCTGTTTCAGAACCCAACATTAGTGGTTAGTCCAGTATTAAGGATTATTGTTGGCTACTGCGATTGTTCTCCTGTGACCATGCTAACCAATCATGTTTCATTGAGGTGGATTAAATAATTAGCTGTTAGTTGTGATCATTAGTGATGGAGGGAGATATGTCAGCTTATCTACATGGTTGGTGGGATTGACAGATGAGCTAGAGAAAATTAAGAATTTAGGGTGGGAGGGGTTTGACTTTTAGTGGAAAGAACGGTTGTGTTCCTGTTAATGAATTGTGGGCGAAATGCAGAAATACAATAGGAAAGATTAAGTCAAACATCCATGTGACAGTAGCCTGATCTCAGGGGGAAGAGGCATGCAGTGAATGAAAGGGAAGGAGGAGGTCCTTTTAAAGAAAAATGGGGCGGTGGTAGTCAAAAGTTTAAATTAAAGATTAGTTTTTCATGACCGATTTTCGGGATACACCAGATATTTTTGAGATTTCATGCAGTTTGAAGATGCAAGTTAGTAGAAAGAAACAACATTATTTGCATGTGCAGATTGTGCTATGGTAGGTATTTATAAACACTGAAGTCAGGTAAACAGTCTGTCCGCTGCTAGGCTAATGCTAGACCTCCACTCCAGCCAGGTAATTTAATCTGCTGCCGGTTGGAAGCAAAACGTAATGGCTGTACACATTTTCCATAAAATTTAAAGAGCTTTTGACTGCACCCAAAAGAAGCAATAACTTCAAGATCATTGCAATGTGAGAAAAATACATGTGCAAGTAATGTATATATTGAAAAGGGCATTCTGAAAATGTTGGCGCGGGTGTCTGCTGATATTCATCCTTAATTTCTGGTCACCATATTCACTGCAAAGCAGAGGAAGATCCATTTGGAGGACTCTGCTTTGTATTACCACAAGATGAGGATGAGGACAGTTTCCAGACAGTGGAAGTGTATTGCCTGCATTCCAGTGGCTGGAGGGTAAATGCTGGCTTGAGGAGGACAGTGACAGGGCTCCTTCTACAAATTTGTTTCTCTTGCATGAGTAGATATTACTGCAAAATATTACCCTGAATTCCTGTTTTTTTACTATAAAGCATTATCAAACTGGAAGATAAATAAGGCAAATTAGTTTGAGCTCAATCAAGGTCAGTAGTAAGAATTATAACCTTGGTTTTGCCATCAGTTGATTTTGTGGTGCAGTGTGAGAAGTATAACTGGCATTGTGTTTAAAAACAAAATGTATTCAATGAAAGAAGGTACCATTCCTAGGAAGTTGTTACTTTTAATCTTAGCTTTCTTAAAATATGCAGTTTAATGTATTACTGTCTCTATTTGAGATACAACATTTAAGTTTAATTCTATCTGCTTGACTTTGTGAAAATGATATGCCTTCCAAATTGTGATGGCTAAGGGACACAAGAGCTCATAAGTCAACTTGAAAGAAGAGCTAGACCCATCCACTACATTATGATAATAGCAGTAAGATGTTTTGAAAATGTTTTCGGAAGAGAATCCATCATTATAAGATTTCTGGTATAACTGTAAAATAAAATTGCTCTCTTAGACTAAGCACCCGAGCTAGTAAAAAATCACACATTAATCCCCAAACCAAAACAATACTTTTTGGAGTCTCAGAAAGCTAAGATGCACTTGATTTGAGGAGCGTTTGAGATTGGACAACCTAATTGGCATCTTCTAGTCTTTTAAACAGAGGAGCTTCTCCTGATATATAGGTAACTATAACTCGCAATCCCAGTGCACATCTTCAATTGATAACTTTTTGTTACATACATGATGTGCTCGTCAGACCCACGGCATGGTTATAGGTGTTTGATATGAAAAAGCAATTTAAGTCTCTTATGAATGAAGTGTTTTTTTACTGAAATTTACAACATCGGGATTATACATGTTGTATCAAGTAGGGCACTGTCGGGAAGAGTAGGATTTCAGCTTAGCAGACACAGAAATCCACATTGCCAGATAAAAATATCAACCCATCTTTAATAGTGCTTACAGCAAAAGTACTCTAGAATTCTTCTGTTTTTCTTTATTTTGCATGCTGTCATCTACATAAATGCAGTAAGATTTCTTTCAGGAATCCCACCACTCTTCTACACACACAAGCGGTCTCATTTAGAAAACTAACATATGACTGACAATTTTAGTGGGACTGTCCAGCTATGGAGCAAGTTCACACCTGAGCTTGAAACTCCTTATATACAAAGGTTTCCAGCTCCCTTGGTGATTGTGCTGCTTCACTATGTGATGCAACCATGCGCCACTTAATGTCCAGATGTGAGTTGGCAGGCCTGCCCAGACACAATTTTCTCCTTGCTTGCGAAGCAATGTAATTTTGCGTCTGTTAAAAGTAGTTAAGGTTACATGCCTGTACTCGAATTTGCTTTAGTGCAGGTTAACCCACCTGTGTCTGAACCACATAACGTCTATTCCATGGTGGGTGGGACATCCTGGATGTAGAAATAGCCGTATATCATATGGCAAGTGATGAGATTATGTAGTGGGCTGAGACTTTAGTGGGCCAGAGCAATGGGGATTGTACGGGATGGGACAGTAGACAAGAACTTTGTTGAAGAAGGAGGGGAATGGCTTATGAAACTATTAACGGTGCATGTTCAGAAAGTCAAAGAGGACATGTTGTAAATGGGGGCTGACTGCTACATTTTACTATCTGTGCGTTACTGGAAAGGTGCGGACATCGAAAACAAGTGTAAAAAAAATGAAACAAAAACTTTCTGTCCATAAATGAAGAGGTCACTTTCTGAGGCTACACCACCCATCTATGGTGCTCCAATTCACTTTGCAGCACTGCACACTCATGACTTGCATTTGGTTACAACACAAAACCTACGTGATGGACTGGAGACTCCATCACAGATGACAACAACCAAACATTTCAACTTAAATTAATTAGACGGTCTGAGTCTACAACAATCCACTATATTGATGCACATGAAACAACACTTGATTCTGAAGCACTTAACTTTTTTTATTTTCATAATACAACATTCTTGGCACCAAAACCCATGTTTTGTCATGCGCATGTGACTTGCTTTAAGACTACAATATCCAAACCCCATGATGTCTCATTAGAGGCTGGTATACCCCACACCTATAACCTACATGTGACTCTGTCTTCCGATTAACCTGCAACTATCCGATAGAGTACACCAGACAGCAGCTGAGTCCAAGGCTACAGAACACTGCCCTCATAAGGTTCACACAACCGGTCTCAGTACACAGCTCTTTACCCTCGTGGTGCACTACAAACAGCGCTATACAATTTGCAAAATAGGGGTCTTTCTTAGAGTTTGGCATACAGTGTACTCCATTACAAATGTCGTAATTGTCTCTGCCTCCATGTTACAAGCACATTATAGTCAACGTGAATGTGACAACTGCCACACTTGTGACAGAGTCTCTGTCGAACGTGCTCATAATAAGACCTTATGACACTAAACCATGTGCTATCTCAATTGCTGCTACAAACAACACCTATTGTTGTTGGTGTTTTCAGGCTGGGAGATGCGGAAAACTACTAGCTTATGACGCTATATTTACATATAAAGCTATTTGCTTGTATCAGCCACCTCATATCGTCAAAGGCACTTTAATGTTGAGGAAATGCTGGATTATGCCGCAGTGTGGTTAAAATGCACATTTAGTAGTTTATTTTCTGTGTTCTTCTGCCGAAAAGACTACTGCTCCTGCTGTGCCTTAACAATATATTACCTCATTCCAGCGCAGTGCGCAAAGTGGCCTTGAAAAACTGGATAGCCTTAACCAGTAAATTGCACTTAGACGATGGAGTGTGTACTTGGCCGCAGCAACTGTCTGTGTGTGCAAGGCTTTCTTAGTTAGACTTCTGGGGACTGCAATACTGCGCTGAAGATTAAATGGACACACACTATGAAGCAAAGTTTAATTCAATCTAAGATGCCCAGCCAGGGAGTGCTCTACACATCAGGCTCGGCCAGCCACTGAAAGGGCGAGATTTTGATCGATACCTTATATCTATTGATCCAAACCTCGATCTGGTCGACTGAACCTTTATTGCCTGTCTTGGAAGGAAACAGTACACCTATCTGCAAATTAGTTCACCCAAGAAAGGACTCTACTCTCAAAGATCACGGACAACTTCTAGGTTTCAAAAGTTTATTGTAAAGATATAATGAGCTGCAAATACAAGCATCTCAGAATGAGATTCACGAGATACACAGGTCCAATTACATACATGTGCTCTCGAAAAGCCCTCAGACGAGCAACAGAAATCACTAACACAAGTTCTAAAAATAGCAAAGCTATCAGCATAGACGCATATCTCTCCTTCATTTAGGTTGGAGGAAAACAAACACAGGTTAGGCGTCCCTACCCTGTTCTAGATGGTATCCCTACTTAACCAAATCCCAACCTAACAAAGGTGTCAGCAATGAATGACCCCCAAGGGAAGTCACCCACTCTAAGTCTCTTGGTGAAAACCTAAAATTCTCCAGTCATGACCCCTCACTGCCTACCCATCCGCTCTCTAAAGGGTCCCCAGGTCTCTGCTCTAACTCCACCCAGGGGTGCTGTCCCTAATACAAAACAGTCAACAACATTTGAGACGCCCCTTGCGAAACGCCTCTCACGTGGTGCAACTTCAGGCTTTTTCCATGATGCTTTGTATTGGGCCTCAGACGTTAGAGTTGACCTTGCTTCTCAGTCTCTTCTCCGGCCCGCTGATACCCCTTAAACATTCCAGAACCCTCCTCCATGTCTGGGCCGTCTACTGAACAGACCTCTATTCATTCACTTATAATTGGATCCCCCCTTTCCTGTTGCAGACAGATATCTGCCGCCAAGAACCCAACTCTCATAGACTTCTAAAAAGGCTTGCAACATTTCTCAGCCCAGACATGTACGTGTAAATCAATGCTAAAACATTTCAGGCCTACAATATTTCACATTATGATTATAGCATTCAATTTCTTCATTTAATTAAAGCATGTTAAACTCTTATTCTATTATTTAGAAAACATTACTCTAAATCATGGCCCATTAATGCAATGACCAAAAACGTTAAACAATCTGTGTCGTGAAAAGAAACACCTTCCCTTTTAGCTCCAACTCTGGCCCTGAGGCCTACCACGTTCTGCGTTTTACCACAGACCATCTTATATGTTAACAGCTACACGACATAGATTCAAAATAATCACGTCTAATAAAATCATATAATGTCACACATTTCTGTATTAGTTCCACTTCTACTTAAATCTCTATATTAGCTATACATTTAGAATATAATTTCAGATACTATTAGCACTCATGGCATTTCTCATCATGACTTGTGCTTACTATAGGTAAGTGTGATGTACTCATACATTTATATCAGTTTGCGCTCTCTCAGTTCCCCCCTTTGATGACCTCTCGGGGTCATCACTAACATTTAAACTGCAGTTATTGCTGGCATTCTCTGCGCTTCCAGAGCTCTCAGGCTCCTGTACTGATTATCTTGTATGGCAGCCAATCTCTGCAACTGTTCTCTTTGGGCCCTTTCTGACCTTCTTGCTCTGTACCATTTGAATACCCTCACCAATCCCCACAATACTATCCCACAGATCAATATTATGATGATAGGCTTTAGGATATACCAAATAAAGCTTTTGCCTAAGGTGGAAAACCACCCTCCAACTGTACTCATTCCGTGGCCCACCTTTTCCCAGACATTTTCTCTACTCAAGTCTTCGATCTCTTTGTGTATATTAGTTATGTTCTTAATAACTTTCTCAAGGGGTTTTGAAAGGTCTGGAATGTAAGTGCAACATTCCTGAACCTTCAAAGCCTTACAGACTCCGCCCTCTTTTGCTAATAAGACATCTAATGCAAGCCGATTTTGAAGAACCATAGCCCTTATCGATTGCATCTCTCCTTCTACCAGCATTAAGGACTGAGCAGTGCTGGCAGACAACCTGTCGACAACTGTTGCCAGTCGTCTAATTTTAACATCATTAAGGATTATTCCCAAAAGAGGGAACATAGCTCCAAAGACATCTCCAACCATTTCTGCATCGCCTAAATCTCTCCTTCCCCTCGATGATGTCTGGCCCTCAATGATCAATAAGTCTTGTGCATGATATATTTTGGGGAAGACAATTGCCAAGTAACATGATCCATACCAGTTGTCAGGTAGTCTCACGTAAGCATTTCTTCCACATACAAAATACACATTTGGAATTACTTGCATTCCCTTCAGGAAATCCTTAGTGTAGTACTCTAAATTAAAAGCATGTTCACAGTCAACTTCACCCACGTATACATTTTCATAATACGTTTTGGCTCGGTGAAGACATAACTTTCCTTTCTGCGCTTTATCTAAAGCTATTGGACCACTACTACCCTTTCTCTTATGTGACTTCTCTTCCTCGGTCCAATCTAATTTCCCTTGTCCTGATTTTTTCAAAATCTTTTGTCTCCTGTAACGATCATCCACCTGCCCTATGAACTTTTTCTCGACTTCTGACACCTTGCATGTCAGATTATTTCTACGGGCATGTGAAGTATCTAAGGTAATCCAAGGAATGAAGAACTTGGCCAATCTGTCTTCACTCTTCCAGTAATCCCATTTATTCATCTGCTTATAATTCGGGACTTCTGGCAACACAGAATCATAATTGGAGAAATAGTATTCAAAACTATCTCTCTCATAAAATATACTAAGCAATAAGCTACATGTAATGCCATATGTCAGAGGGAGGTGATGATATCGAATTCCTTCATCTACAGACGCAGGCAACTGCATGCAGACGTAGCAATCCTTAACCCCCATGGCATCCACGTATTCATACAAAAGTTTAGCATAAGCATTTGACCTAAAGTCTCCTTGGGACTCGTCTACATGTAACCTGCGGGCTTCTGCAGCCAATAACGCTTTCTCTTGAGTGTTTTCCCTTTTCTCACCTGCAACAGTGGGTGTAAGTGTTACTACAGAATTCGCATCAGTTACCTTTACCTCTTCCTCATGTCCCTTTACATAAGAAATTGTTACCACTAAAGCTATTAATATTATCACTCCTACTATTAGTGTACCTATTATACATTTAGCTCTGCGGTTCGGGGTGCCGGCCTCCATTTCGTCAGACAATCTAGCTTTTCCCTTTCTCTTTGCAAAAAAAGTTCTTTTCCTCTCGTTCCTTTACAGTCTCTTTCAATCCCTTTTTGTCTTTAGAATCCACACAGCTGGAGGCTGACAGCCTTTTTCGCAAAAAGTCCTTTCACAGTTCAAAAAGACAACCCTAGCCCTTCTCCATCCACTCAAGGGGTTCCCTAAAATTCTCTGCTTCCTGGGCGCTAGGTAATCTTCTTTTCTTCTGCTTGCTTTATTTACAAAGTCCTTTAACAATCGACTATTAGATTTGTGGTTGCAGCTTCAATAGCATAGTTCAATATTTCCATGCGAAGAGTATGCTCTTCATGTGCTGTTATCGTGGTACCAAAGTCGGGGAATTTCAATTCTGTAAGAAACATGTGTTTTAACTTGCTGAGGCGGGGAGGTCTGGGGAGCACGAATGTTAGTGACCCTTCTTGTTCGACACCGGGTACCAACAGTTGTATTTCCACGGTGATAATGGGCTCAGAACTGGACACCACCACCGCTCGGATCCTCCCTGTCTCCGGTTTCACAGACATTTGTCGCCAGATATGTCCACTCAGGTGTGGAGTATCTTCTGTTAGGCACACGCACTCTTCTTGACCTTCTTCGGTCTGGTGCTTCAGCGCCCTGAGCACCTTCTTCTGGGTCTGAGTCTTCTGATATCGGAGGAAGGGTTGCTTCTGGAGTTGACCTCAGGCTAGAACTTCTTCTTTGCGGCCAATTTGCTTCTCCACGTGCCCTTCTACTCCTTCTCCTTCTGGTCTGTTCTCGCTCTCTTTCAGACCTGTCAGGGTCAGACTCGTACTCCCAGCTGTCTTCTCCTTCTGTAGCGTCTTCTGTTTCGCTGTTGTACTGACCGTCCTCAGCTTGGTCAGACTCGTTCCCTGCTTCCACTGGCACCTCTACAGCTTGGCTAGCCCCCTCTATGGCTTCTTGGTCCTCAGCTGGACGTCCATCCGAGAGAGGAGCTGTTTCCAGAGGTGCTGGAACCCTTTTCGTATGCGACGCGTGTATCCAGTTGGGCAGGCCTCCCACCTTTACAGCTGTACTTGTGATCAGGATGACCTGGTAGGGCCCACGCCAACGAATATCCAAGCAGCTTCTTCTCACATGTTTCTTCACCAGGACCCAGTCCCCAGGATACAGGTCATGGCAAGGGCCCTGGCACGCTGGAACCTCTGCAGCCTGCACCTGAAGGGACACAGAACGCATGGCGTCAGACAGCCCCTTACAATAGTCCAGGATCATATCATCTGTGATATTTAACAGTGCAGTAGCTGGAATAGATGGCAGTCTCATTGCTCTCCCCATTAACACCTCATGTGGTGACAACCCTGTTCTTCTGTCTGGGGTACTACGAAGGCTCATGAGTACCAATGGCAGGGCGTCAGGCCAATTCAGGGTCGTTGAGGAGCAAACTTTCGCTATTCTGGACTTGATCGTGCCATTAATTTGTTCCACAATTCCTGAGGCTTCTGGTCGGTAACTGCAATGGAGTTTTTGGTCTATATTCAGTGCAACACAAATCATCTTCACAAGCTCGCTGTTAAAATGTGTTCCCCTATCTGATTCCAAAAAGGCCGGCACCCCGAACCGAGGGATAAGTTCTCTAAGCAGTAACTTAGCCACTGTGAGGGTGTCGCACCTACGTGTAGGGTATGCCTCAACCCACCTGGAGAACACACAAACAACCACCAGGACATAGCGGAGGCGGTTGCATCTTGGCATTTCAATGAAATCTATCTGCATTCTGTTGAATGGACCTCCAGACCTTCCTATGTGACTTAGTGCAACTGGTGTTCTTTTCCCTACATTCAGCTGCTGGCAGGTCACACAACGCTGGCACACTGCTTCTGCTGCTATTCTAAACTTAGGATTGTACCAAGTCTGTCTAAACACTCTCAGCATAGCATCTCTCCCTAAGTGTACGGGACCATGTATGAGTCTAGCCATTGGACTCACCATCTCATTGGGCAACACTGCTCTGCCGTCTGCTGAGACCCAAAAATGAGTCTCACCCACTACACATCCTGCCTTTACCCATGTTTCCTTTTCTGAATCAGGAGCATTTTCTTGCATGGTTGACAGTTCATCCCAAGTATCAACAGTTTCCAGTATCATGGCTAATTCAGTTCTCACATTTATTCCACCCACATCCACCTCTGTGAAAGAGTAACCTTGTTCTGCGCAATACCGCGCAACTTCATCAGCATATCTATTGCCTTTCGAAACAAAGTCCTCATTTTTGGTATGTGCGATGCACTTTACAACTGCGATACTTGCTGGACATTGCAATGCTTCTAACAACAAGCGCACAAACTCTCCATTGCGAATGGGAGAGCCTGAAGAAGTCATGAACCCTCTTTGAGACCATAACTGCCCGTAATCATGAACTACCCCAAACCCGTATTGGCTGTCGGTGTAGATGGTGACTCGAATTTGATTGCCTGCTAAGCAAGCACGTGTTAGGGCAATAATCTCGGCTACCTGAGCGGAGTGTACTCCTTCCAGGCACCCAGCTTCCACAACTCCTTCAATTGTACAAACAGCATAAGCTGCTCTCAACTGCCCAACTTCGTCTCTTACACATGAGCCATCGACAAAGAAAACTTCGTCTGGGTCGGTCAGTGGCTCATCTACGATGTCGGGTCTGGGTTTGGTGCATAGTTCAGTCACATCGAGACAGTCATGGTCTGTATATTCATCATCATCATCAATATCATTTGGAAGTGGCATTAAGGTAGCAGGGTTCAAAACAGAGCATCTCTTGAGGGTCACGTTCTCTGCAGCAAGAATAACTTGCTCATAGCGCGTGAGCCTGCTATTGGTCAGATGCTGTGTTTTGGTCCTGGTCATCAACAGTTCAACAGAATGTGGCACGCACACCTCTAACGGGTGCCCCATAACGATATTTTCACATCTCTCAATGCTGACACCCGTTGCAGCAACGGATTTGAGACATCCGGGCAACGCTGCGGCTACTGGGTCTAAAGTAGCTGAAAAATAAGCAACTGGTCTACGGGCATTCCCATGGATTTGGACCAACACAGACAACGCACAACCTTCTCTCTCACAACAGTAAAGAAAGAATTGTTTATTGTAATCAGGCATTCCCAATGCCGGAGCACGACACAGGTCCTCTCTCAGCTGTAAGAATGCCATCAAACAGTCTTTGTCCCATGGTACCGGATCACTCACCTCTTTGTGCGTCAGTTTTTGCAAGGGCTTTGCTTTCAGTGAAAAGTTCACGATCCACTGTCGGCAATAACCCACCATCCCTAGGAACATCCTGACCTCTCTCTGTGTCTGAGGCGCGTTCATTTTCATGATCGCCTCTATCCTGTCTGGTGACACCTTTCGTTTGCCTTTCTCAATTCTGTGTCCCAAGTACTGCACTTCTGTCAGGCAGTACTGCAATTTTCCCGGGGACACCTTGTGCCCATTGGCAGCTAGGTGATTTAACAAAGCAATGGAATCTTCCCTGCAAGCTTCTTCTGTTTCTGACGCCACAAGGAGGTCGTCTATGTACTGGACCAGAACTGACTTCTGGGGCAGCACTAGACTTTCAAGATTTTTCTTCAGAAGCTGGTTAAAGATCGATGGACTCTCTGTATACCCCTGAGGGATACGACACCATGTTAGGACGCGATTTTCCAGCTTAAATGCGAAAAGAAAATGGCTATCTTCGTCCAAAGGGATCGAAAAGAAAGCCTGACAAAGATCTATCACAGTGAACCACTCTGCTTGGAATGGAATCTGAAACAGTATCACTGATGGATTCGGTACCACTGGACAACATGAAACGACTATGTTATTAATCTTTCGAAGGTCCTGCACTATCCGAAATTTCCCATTTGGTTTCTGCAGACCCATAATCGGGGAGTTACATGGACTACCCACGATTTCTTTCAGTATTCCCTGTTTAATCATGGACTCGATCACGGGTTTTATGCCTGCAATCGTTTCTGGAGTCAATTTATACTGGGGTGTTCTTGGGAACTCAGCATGCGGTTTCACTACAATTTTCACTGGGTCCACCCCTTTGACCAATCCAATCTCTTCCCCAGTGAAATCCCATACCTCTGATGCCACTGTCTCTCTCAAATCCCAGGGAAGCTCGTCTACTGTCAAAGTAGGGTACAGCTCCACACATATTCTTGAGTTTGCAACTTTGAAATCTGCATCATCATCATTAGTCAATACCTCCACTCCCTGGGGTGTACAATATATAGTACAATTCAATTTGCACAACAGGTCTCTTCCTAGCAGACACACAGGGCTTGAATCGCAAACTACAAATTGGTGCTCATCGCTGTACTTCCCTATTTTCACCTGTACCGGTTCTGTCAATTGGCTGGTTATTCTCCTGTTTGCGACCCCTACCACCTGTATGGTCTCTCCAGACATGGGCAGGTCTGGAACTGCAGCTGATCTGATCGTGGATCTAGTGGCTCCTGTGTCCACCAGAAATGTCGTAGGGCACCCTGCTACTTCTGCTTCCACATAGGGTCCCCTCTGATCTACCTCTAAGGCTGCCCCAAGGGTGCAGTCTTCTCTTTCCACTCTCTGTCCGGTTAATGGGTCCACATAATAGCATTCTTCACCTTCCACAAACAGGGGCATTTGTCTATAGGTCTTACCCATACTCCCTACTCGAGGAGGTTGCGGGAACTGGGCTCGGGGAGGAGCCCCCCCCCCTTTGAGCACCTTTCCTTGGTATGGCGTCGCCCCTCTCATAGGTGCGCTCTGGACCTCTTCCTCCTCTATCTCTTGCTCTCCTATCTCTACATTGTAAGGGCACTCGCGTTTCCAATGCCCCAACTCGTTGCACTGGTGACACCTAGTCGTTTTCTTCAAGGTAGCTATGTCTACTCTGGGTCTGAAGGTAGTACTCTCCTCATTACCCTTGTTCTGACTGTACTGCTTCTTACCTCCTGTACCTGTCCCTTGCTGCTGTTGTTGCGGTCCCCCCTTTCCTGCTGCCTGCAATTGTACCACCATCAGCTTCTCTTTTAGTTTCTTAGCCTTGGAGTCTACCTCATCACAGCAGTACCTGGCATATCTCAGTATTTCATCTAGGGGTCTACTTTGCCAACAAATCGAGTGTTGCTGAATCATTAAACTAATATCCGGTCTCAGTCCCAGGACGAACTTGGACACGAATTGCCCTATGTCCTTTGGATCCATTACATCCAAGCCGCTATACTGTTTAAACGCCTTCAGCAATCTCTCGTAATATTCATGGACTGTCTCTTTGGGTTCCTGTCTCGTTCTGTCTATTCTGACCCAATCTATGTCTTGCATTGGCACTTTTTCTTTCAGCCAAGTCATCACTCTCTCGAATTTTGCCATCACGATCTCGGACGGCCCATTAGTCCTAGCATCTCTCTCTGGCTCCGTTGTGGGCCACTCAGCGCTAACCTTGCATGCTGTCCACAGATCTCCTGGTACTACAATGTCAAACAGCGTGTTCAGATCTATCCATAGGACTTTTGAGATCTTTACAAACCTCTCGACTTGCTTGTACCACTCCACGGGGCTCTCTCGTAACTTGGGGAAAGATGTGGTAAAAGCAGCTAAATCTCCCCTACTCCAAGGGACATGTACATAGCTCCCATTGGCAACTTCACGCAAAGGGTAAGCTTCTATTCCCTGCTGTCCTGGTGTTATACCAATCATGCTTCTTCTGCCGGTCCCTTTCTTGGACCACCTCTCTTCCCATTTATCTAGTGCCCTCCATGTCCTTATTCCAGTAATCAATTCCCTTATGTGTGTTTTCAGCCCAATCGTTCTCCTCTCATCTAGATCTCGATCTGAGTAATGTAGCCTGTGGTTACCCTGTAATGCTTTGGTTCTTGACAAGTCCACCATATATTTGCCTGCTAGTTCGACTAACTTCTCATGGACTGCTCTCGCCTTTCGTGTGATGTCCTTTGCCATATACAGTATTTCATCCTGTTCATACATTTCCATTCTTTCCAAAGGCAGGGTACCATCTACCATGTCATCCAGATCTGACCTTAAGCTGGAGACATCAAGTCTCTTGGCTTTTATCTCAGCTCGCAATATGTCTTTTGAAGGGGGCTCACTGGTCTCCCTCCCATCCCAACTTCGAGCTCTGCGTTTGGGCTCAGGAGAATTAATGGGTGGCCTCCCTTGCTCCCATCTCTCCAGGTCCCATGCTCGGCCATCCAATCTTGGAAGGTGATGGAACACGGGCCTTTTATCCCTACTCTCTCTCTGCCTACTCTCGTCTTCTTCTCTCCTCTCACCGCACATCTCTCTGTTATTTTCCCTCTGGTCGCTACACTCCCTTTGCCTCGTATCGCTCAGTATCCGATACGATCCTTCCTGGTTCCCCATATTCCCTGGGCTGCGCTCATTTCTGTCATCACAGGGACTATGGTGCGACCTCTCACAACTCCCATTCTGTTCTCTGGTGCCAGGCACACAGTGTGGACACTTAAAGCTGTTCCTGTACTCTTGCGCTCTCCTCTCCCCTTCACTGAGTATTGGGCACGCCACCCCTCCATTCCCGGGGCCCCCGTTTTCCAGGTCTGTTCTACCTCCATTTCGGGCCCAATGGGTGACTCCCCTACTCCCTCTACAGTCCCACTCCGGGCTACTCTCCCCAGCCCCGCAGTGAGTTCGTGCTCTGCTGTCCTGACTTTCCCTTTCTGCTTCTGCAGCATTGATGCACTTTTGAGCCTTCACTGCCTCATCCCACTGCTTCATGTACTCATTTAGTTCTTGAAAGGATTTTCGTCCAGATCCCCTCAAATCCATTGGCCATCTGGGGCCCCCAGGATCTCCTCCTGGGTCCCCTGCTGTGTGCATCGGGGTGCTCCACTCTCTGGGTATCGGCATCTGACTTGGGGAATTAGTGGTATCGTTCCTCCTTGCCTGCTCTGCTCTTTCTCTGTCTTTCCGCTTCCGTTCTTCCCCTTTTGCTCTCTCTTGGTCATATATCGATATTATAGGACCTATGGTAACAGGTACCTGTAGTGCATCTGGTAATGGGTAGGATGTGGCATTTTCCGTTTCCGGCGCTCTTTGTACCACAAACCTACCGACCACCTGTTGCACCTGACTAGGCTGGAGCAACTCTTTCTTTGGCTCAGGATCCCACTCTGAACTGGGAAGCGGTCTATGCTCTCCTGCATTGCCCCCCTTTTCTCCTTCTGTATTCTCTACCTCTCCCCCTGCTCTATTATACGGGGGTGGCCTGTCTGTCAGTAATCTGTTTATCAGGCTGTCCTCTGTTTCGCTCTCATCATCTTCTTCTAGGGGGCTTTTATTTACTGGCGCCTCTAACACTGGGTACAGTTTATTTATTTCCAAATTATGCACTCTCCATCTTTTAGCATCCGCATCCCACCTGGCATCCTGTACTGCCCTTACCGAGCGTTTCACCCTTTCTTGTCGTCTGTTCATATTCCTTTCATGCGCTGCCCTAAGCCATGCCTCAAGGGCTTCAAACTGGGTTGGTCTAGGCAAGGGTCTCTTTGAGGTCATGACTGATTTCAATCGATGTAACACCTCTAATCTGAACGTCCCGTACTTCGGGAACGTCAGTTCCTCATTTCCTTCAGTAATCTTACTCCACTCTGATATCCAAAGGATCGTATGCAACCCAACATTTACTGCCATATAACGAGCTGGCGTACCCTCCGGCGGGGCTTCTTCCCCTTCATACGATCCTCTCCTCTCTTTCTTAAACAGCGCTTTCAACCATTTAAAACACTTCATAATTATGCGCACAAAATCCAGCCTCGCTACTCTGTTTACTTCCTGATGACAATCCACCAATCCTGTCGCGGCTTTGCTAGCTTGGCCTATCACAGCGCGGTCTTTCTCCTGTTGGCCAATCACGTCGCGACCCTGTATGACGTGTTCGCTAGCTGGCCTATCACAGCGCGGTCTTTCTCCTGTCAGCCAATCGCTGCGCGACACCACCTGACGTCTCTTTTCTCCGCTTCGCAGCAGCACCCCTCCTTTCTCAACTCGTCTCCCGGTTATGCATGCGTCCCATTCATACACTGAAAAATGACTACTTCCGACCAAGCGGTCACTTCTCTCGACTGTACGTCCACAGTCTATCTGTAATTGTCAACACAACTGACGAGACGTCTATCGTCTTTCTGATAGGTTACTTACACACACAGTAACTTCCGACCAGCGTCCGTTACTCACGCACTCACTCTTACGTTCCCCCTATCTCGGTCTCTCGGGTGATCAATGGTACCTCATGACCCCCTTCACACTAGTTGACAATTACTCTGGGTGTCCGATACACCCGAACCACTTAAGCTCTCCTTGAACTTAAGATTTCCACCGGTTGCGCGCGCTCACAACCTGTTCCACAGTCACTCTACAGACATTCAACTCCGCCAGACATTACAACATAGATACAATACAAAACACCGCAATCTAACACGCATAACCCTTTATACTCACTCTCTCTGATACTGCTGCTTTTTCTGTCTCACGTCATCCGGATCTTCATCTGCGGGCTGTTCTTCCGATCATCGATTTCTAGGGGCCTTGGGGTAAGCTAACCTGGCCTAGGTCACCGTCCTCAAGAAGGCAACCATCCTCTATAGCTACCAACTGAAAGGGCGAGATTTTGATCGATACCTTATATCTATTGATCCAAACCTCGATCTGGTCGACTGAACCTTTATTGCCTGTCTTGGAAGGAAACAGTACACCTATCTGCAAATTAGTTCACCCAAGAAAGGACTCTACTCTCAAAGATCACGGACAACTTCTAGGTTTCAAAAGTTTATTGTAAAGATATAATGAGCTGCAAATACAAGCATCTCAGAATGAGATTCACGAGATACACAGGTCCAATTACATACATGTGCTCTCGAAAAGCCCTCAGACGAGCAACAGAAATCACTAACACAAGTTCTAAAAATAGCAAAGCTATCAGCATAGACGCATATCTCTCCTTCATTTAGGTTGGAGGAAAACAAACACAGGTTAGGCGTCCCTACCCTGTTCTAGATGGTATCCCTACTTAACCAAATCCCAACCTAACAAAGGTGTCAGCAATGAATGACCCCCAAGGGAAGTCACCCACTCTAAGTCTCTTGGTGAAAACCTAAAATTCTCCAGTCATGACCCCTCACTGCCTACCCATCCGCTCTCTAAAGGGTCCCCAGGTCTCTGCTCTAACTCCACCCAGGGGTGCTGTCCCTAATACAAAACAGTCAACAACATTTGAGACGCCCCTTGCGAAACGCCTCTCACGTGGTGCAACTTCAGGCTTTTTCCATGATGCTTTGTATTGGGCCTCAGACGTTAGAGTTGACCTTGCTTCTCAGTCTCTTCTCCGGCCCGCTGATACCCCTTAAACATTCCAGAACCCTCCTCCATGTCTGGGCCGTCTACTGAACAGACCTCTATTCATTCACTTATAATTGGATCCCCCCTTTCCTGTTGCAGACAGATATCTGCCGCCAAGAACCCAACTCTCATAGACTTCTAAAAAGGCTTGCAACATTTCTCAGCCCAGACATGTACGTGTAAATCAATGCTAAAACATTTCAGGCCTACAATATTTCACATTATGATTATAGCATTCAATTTCTTCATTTAATTAAAGCATGTTAAACTCTTATTCTATTATTTAGAAAACATTACTCTAAATCATGGCCCATTAATGCAATGACCAAAAACGTTAAA
Source organism: Lissotriton helveticus (assembly GCF_964261635.1). Classification (NCBI taxonomy): domain Eukaryota; kingdom Metazoa; phylum Chordata; class Amphibia; order Caudata; family Salamandridae; genus Lissotriton; species Lissotriton helveticus. The sequence continues at coordinate 293,097,605 of NC_136070.1, forward strand.
CAATCTGTGTCGTGAAAAGAAACACCTTCCCTTTTAGCTCCAACTCTGGCCCTGAGGCCTACCACGTTCTGCGTTTTACCACAGACCATCTTATATGTTAACAGCTACACGACATAGATTCAAAATAATCACGTCTAATAAAATCATATAATGTCACACATTTCTGTATTAGTTCCACTTCTACTTAAATCTCTATATTAGCTATACATTTAGAATATAATTTCAGATACTATTAGCACTCATGGCATTTCTCATCATGACTTGTGCTTACTATAGGTAAGTGTGATGTACTCATACATTTATATCAGTTTGCGCTCTCTCACCACTCAGAAGGAAATTCGCATGGACAGCAAAGTTGATGAATCCAGTACATTGCTCCAAATTGTAGCTTGATAATGCTTCCACAATGCATGAAAAACAACACTATACTCTAGCTTTCTGACCCCTCACAAGAGAATTAATGAAAATCAAGGTAATAAAGCTTCCAGGGCCTTCTGTGGGATTTGCTGCTTCCTGGATGCCGGAGGTTCGCTGACCCAGTAACCAGTTCTCTGCAGAGTCCGCTCTGCTGTTAGGTCTGCTGATGGCACCCACGAAGCTGATTGCATTCTCTGAAGCCTGCACTCGTCACCCAGTCAGTTTCAGAAAGTCAATAATATCTCACAGCTCGTGCTGCTCACACAGCATGCTGCAATCTGTCAAGGTGCATAAATCGTCCCTCTCTTGAGGAAAACCCATGACGACTAGAAAAAGTCAAAGTACATTACCACGTAGGGGGGACACCCCCTGTGTGAAGTATGCTCTGAACTGCCAGAAATGTGTCCTTACAATTCTTCTGAAGCACCTCATATCAGCCTTTTCTTATCGTCCTCCCACAGAGAACCTTGTTCTTCTGAAACAGGCTTGAACTTTATGCAATATTTCATTATCATATCTTTTTTGTATTGAGCCCATATCCAATCGCGCACAAAATGTCATCAAAGACCAAATCATTAATTATGTTAATGGTCGAAGATGCGTTATAAAAGCAGACCAGAAACACCTGCTGAGTAGGGAAAAAGATATGTTCTTGCATTCGGTTCTACAATATAAGTACTTGGAGCCTGATGTAGGAAGGCAAATACCAGTCGGTAACGGCCGATTTCGGCCGTTACCGACCGGTATTTGGAGTTTGGGATGTAGGGGCATGTTAAAATACAGATTCGGTGATTTTATCGACTCGGTAAAATACCGAATCGGTAAAATTACAGAATCTGTAATTTGACATGTAGGTTGCACTGTAATCAGTGCTACAGGCGTTTAAGAATTCGTAATTTACCACCAACTAGAAGTTGGTGGTAAATAATGAAAACCCTTTAAAAAGCATTTCTTTTGCTTTTTAAACAGTGCCATGTTGCAGACATACATGCCCTAAGGGCATGTATGTCTGCAACATGTGCACCCATGCACAATTGAGTGGTGCAACAGGGTGTCAAAGTGACACCCTGCCACCCTTCAATATTTCCCCCAATTACCGAATCGGTATTTACAGATTCGGTAATTGACATTCATTCCTATGGGCCTCCAGGCCCATAGGAATGAATGGCAATTACCGAATCGGTAAATACCGATTCGGTAATTACCGAATTTTAACGATTCGGTAATTTATTCGGTAAAAATACCTACATAGCATTTACCGATTTGTAAATACAGAATCGGTAAAATTCGGTATTTACGAATCGGTAAATACTATTTACCTACATCTAGCCCTTGATGAATTACAGGATTTCAGTAAATTGGTCCTAGAGTAATTCAGTGAGGAATACTCAAAAACGATAGATGGAATATGTGAAATAATCCCAGGACCGCATCCAAGCCCATCTTTTTTAGCCCACCAGGTCACCTCAGATTAGACCCAACCATGTGTAAAAGAGCTAGGGTTCTACGCTATTAGGAACAGTCCAGGTCAAACAGTCAGGAAACAGCTTTTACAACAAGATTTTTTACCACATTGTACCTTAATCACATATATTTTGACACGCATGGGTTTACAACGCATATTTTTTTACAACGTATGTCTTCACCACTCAATTAACGTAAATTCAGGGGTGTGGGCGGTCTCCCCCACAAATACATTGTTGATATATATTTAAATATATAAAACAATACGTGATAAAGGCATACATTGTAAACGCATATGCGTTCTAAAAAAATGCAGGGTGAAAAATGTGTGTTAAAGGCATGCAGAGTATTTCCTAGTGTTGTTCCATAATACAACCAAAGTGCCAAGCCAGGGCCTCTCTGAGCCAGAACACAGGTAATCCAAGACCGGTTTCGGCCTGATTGGGCCTCTTCAGTCAGGTACAGCTTGGTTTCTGTGGCACAGTGAGAATGGGACCCACATCTGGGGATAGCCATCACACTTAGGATGTCACAAGACTCGTTCAAGGCAACACTTGTGTTGGAAATGGCCCTTTTTGCAGGGTTATTCCCAAACTTTTTGCTTCTTCCTCCCTTGTTTTTCCTGACCTGTGGCTGTTGGCAGTAGGACTCTGGGCACTTTGCCCCTGCTGATCAGTGCTAAAGTGCATATGCTCTCTGTGTAAATTGCTATTATGATTGGTTATCCATGATTGGCAGATTTGTTTCATAAGTAGGTCCCTAGTAAAGTGCACTGAGTGTGCCAGGGCTGTTGATTCAGATGCTACTAGTGGACCAGCAGCACTGATTGTGCCACCCACATAAGTAGACCAAACATGGTGTCTCAGGCCTGCCACCGCAGTGCCTGTGTGCAGTTGCTAACTGACATACTGACCTGACCAGTGTCCCCACTGACCAGGCCCAACCCTTCCCTTTCTGTACACATTGGACACCCCTATGGAAGGCCCAAGGTACCCTCCTGGGCAGGGTGCAGTGTATGTGAAAGGTACAGCATGCACTAGTGTGGGTGACATGCTCTGATAGTGAAGTACTGCCAGTTTTGTTTTTACTATTGAAAGGCAATTTTTGCCCATAGGCTAGAATGGGGAATTCTGTGTATAATAATGTTTACCTGCATATCTTCCCATAGGATCAAGATAGAAAATTGAAGTCTGGTATCCCTTAACTCAGAATTTAATAACTCATCTTTTAGGAAGGATGGTTTTTAAATCCTGTGTTTGAAAAGAGCACTTTTGGAAAGTGGCTGTTTTCTTGTCTGACCTTTCTGTGTGCCTTTGCCTGTTTGTGGATTGACTGTCTGGTTTGTGAGTGACAGGGGCTGGGGTGGCTCCAGGAGTCTGGGTGAGTCAGTACTAGGCTGAATAGCTTCATCTGCATCTTGAGTGGTGGGAGGGTATGGCACCTGGGCCTGAATAGGGCTGTGCCTGCCTTCCACAATGCTGGCTTCATCTCCAGCTGGGCGGCTGACAACTCTGCCCCTCTCTCTCTCAAAGGAAACAAGGAGTCATGTAAACAGAGTGCTCCATAACGACCAGAACTGGTTTAGACTAGGCAAAGGCCTCTCTGCCTTCAGAGAACAAAGGGAATATTGGTATAAAAAGTAATACCCAGACCCCTGAACTTTAGATCATCCTGGAATCAAGAACGAACCTCTGCCAAGGAGAAAATCTGGAAGACTGAAGAGGAAGGACTGCACTGCTGTGTGTTTGTAGGTTGACCTGCAGTTGCTATTCTGCCAAGGAGAGGGGAAGGACTTTGCTGTTGCTGTGTCCCCTGCTTGAAGAGATCTCCAGGGGGCCTGAGAAGAGCTGGCGTCCTTTTAAGAAGTCCCAGGAACAAAAGGACTTCACCCCCAGCTTCCCCTTGAACTCTGCTGTGTGAGTTCTTCTGACCTTCCTGTGCCATCCTTTTGTGGGGCCTCTGGAGGTTGTTGGCTGCTGTTTAGGGAGCTGGAAAAGAAGAAAAGAAGAAGATCCACAATTTTGCATGCATCACTCGCTTGCGAAACACATCGTCGACAGTGCGAGAGAATTCCCGTTGTCGCGTAGATCGTCGCCGCGCCTGTAGCCGCTACAAGAACTGACGCATCGTCCACGTGTGGAGCGCATCGCCCTGGTGCAGGAAGATTCCTGTCGCTGCGAATAACGTTGCAGAGCCTGTCGTCGCTGTGAGAACCGTCGCACCGCTTGCTTGTGGACCGCATCCCGTCGCTGCGAACATCGTTGCAGTCAACGCATTGAGGGGCCGCGACAGAAGAAGATCAACGCTACGCCGCGCATCGACGCCACACCGAAGATCATCGCATGGTGCCTGTGCGAGACGCTTCCTACCGGAGAACTTACAAACCGGAATCCATACAAGGTATCGCATTGCTCCCCATACAGACCGGATTCGGGGTTGTCGCATCGACTCCCCAGGGTCTCAGGAGTGACGCATTGCTTGTTTTCTGACAATGCAGCTGCCGCTTGGAATTTTTGACGCATCTACAGGTACTTAGGGCTAAAAGTGACGCAACTGTGAATTATTTTGGTGCAAACCCTTGGACTCTTTTTAAAGACTTATTTTGGAACAGTGTATGTTAGATTTTTGTCAGTTTGGTCTTGTGTAGTTTAGATAAAGATACTTTATTTTCTAAACTGGTGTGGAGTCCATTTGTGGTGTTTTCACTGTGTTACTGTGAGTGTTGGTACAAATACTTTACACATTGCCTTTGATAAGCCTATCTGCTCGTGCCAAGCTACCAAGGGGGTGAGCAGGGGTTATCCAAAGAGTGTATCTCCCTTACCCTGACTAGAAGCAAGGGTCCCCATTTGGCATTGGTACCTACCTCTGCCAACTAGAGACCCCCAGATCTAAGAACTTGCAATTAACCATCTACTTAAGACAGGCTGATCCTTACAGTTCAAGCCAGAATTTATCCCATTTCAAGGTATACTTTCAGGTGTTTAAAGGAAAGTAGCAGAGTAAGGGGAAAACATTTCATGGAAATTAGAGATCACCACCATGTAGAAAGAAGTTTCACAGAAAGCATAGCCCAGCACTATTAAGAAGGAAGCTTCACCGGAAGCAGAGGTTGTCACCACACAGAAGGCTGTGGGTCAACTCCACCATGAACCCACACATCCACCACACCCTGTGCAGCCCAAAAACTATCATGTGTGCCTTTTATTGTTCCCATGCAAAGAGGGAGATTAAGTGAAAGGATTAGTATGGACAGAGTAGTCCTGACTAAGATTGGGGGAAATTATTTTGGTTGTAGGGCTCATCATTGAGATAGTAATTGGGAAAAGCAATTTCTATTGTGGGAGATGCAGAATCGAGTACACTGAGTCATCCAGTGACCTCATTACATTCTCCTTATGTCGACATTGTCTGCCTTGTCACAAGAACGCTCACCCGAACGCCACAACACAAACCACTGCCTAAATAACAAGGTGTTACCTGTGTCCTTTTTTACACAGTACAATTTAAAGGGTTGTTCTGGTACTTAACGGTTATAATCTAATTTTAAATTAGTATATTGAATATCTACGTGAAAACGACAGGTCACAACACGTCCACTAGGCACTAGAGGTACAGATAGTGATTTTTGTATTGGATTGGTTACTAGAATTCCTTCTCTATTGTATTTGCTCTTGACAGTTTCTTTCATAACAACTTTATTAGGACACCAGTCGACAAGTGTGATAGAGTAATAAGACTTAATTTGTCATTATTGACTGCTAATAGAGCATACATATAGTGCAACCTTTCAGGTGAGACAATGTTGGCTATAAGTGCGTGGGGTCTATGGTAGGGTAACATATGGTACACTGTCTTCTCGTATTCAAGAGTGGTGCTGGTGTTCATTAGTATAAAAGGGTACACTATCCATTATGTTTGGTTTCTATTATATGTTGGTCTATATTTTAATGTTTTTTTTGTTTGTTTCTTAATATAGTACCAATACTGGATGGACATACCTGGTAATCACTGGTGACTGGGGAACTGTGTAGTGTATGTGACTTGTCTTCACTAAGGGGATGAAATGCTGTTGTGGTCGGGCCACATGTTTCAGCCCTGGTCCCTCGTCCCTATGACTGAGTGGCAATTCAGACAATAGAAAGATTATTATGATAAACTGTTCTTTCCGACATGGGAAAGTCAGATATGAATAACACTGCTATGATGAAGGCTACAACCTATTCCAAGAAAAGTTAGTTATAATCAACTTTGATCCACATGTCAAGATTGGACCTGATCAAAATAAATCTCTGTTCTAGAGGAAGATAATCAGGAGCCAAAGCTTGTGTTTTCGAAAAATTCCATTGATTTTGTTTGAAGACTTTACCTGTATATTTTTCTCTCAAGCAGCATAACCTTCCTAAAGGAAAATTTAGGTGGTATTCGTTCAACAAATTTAATTTAACGAAGGTTCCCGAAGTTTAGATACAATGACTGCATTTTCCATCTATAGTCCCAAACTTAATTTTAGAAAACTCTAAATGGGAAAATGCCATTTTTGGCGACAGTTGAAAGAGTCCTGGTCATCAGTAGGAGATATGCAAAACCCAACGTTTTTTCACTATTTCTGGTAATAGTACTGACTTGAAGAAAAGTCTCCAAATATTCAGAACTTTCTCCTTAAACACCCATCTGTTTTCTTCAGATGCAGGGTGGATCCTAGCAACTTAGATCCAGGCCCATAAGAAATGCTCTGTACCATCTGGTGATTGGTATTCTTCCAAGTGGGTAACAGTGTCTCCTTCTCCTTGTCATTTTTCACCTTCTAGACACAGAAGGGAAGTTTCCCACAGTCATTGAATTGAATAAGCTCTTCTATAGCGCATGGCTACCCTGAGGCATCCCAGCGCTGTAAGACCCAAGGACAGGAGAGGACAATAAGTGGAACAAAAATGTCTTCAATCGCTTCCTGAATGCAAGATGATTAGTTTCCAGCCTGATGTTATCTGGGAGTTTGTTCATGCAAGCTTAACTGGCACAGAGCTATGGGTAAGCATAATTGTGCTACCGGTAGACAATCTGGCAGGATACGAAAGAACTGTCTTCACTAGTCTTTGGAAGGCATAAATAATGTTTACATTGCAGCAGGCAGGGGGGTATTGTTTCTCTTCAGCATAAGGCATTGTTCCCCCTTAGAGTGGGCCACGATAATTCTTCTAAAATGTTAAAGAGTCAACCTTTAGTGGTGAGGTGTAGCCAATCTCAATAAAAATCTCAGGCTTCACACTTTTCAACAAAGTGATGCACTTTTTGTCCTGGGTATTTTGTTCATGACATCAAGACCATTCCAGTAGTCATTCACAAAAAAATAAAAAATGGTGAATACTTGCAGAGCAAAGTTCAAAATTAACTTACTGACTTCAGTCTAACCGGGGTCAATGAATGGTGGTTCACTTGTCTCCATCAAGTCTGCTCGGCTTCTGTTTCACATGTGAAGATGTGTCACAGATCAATTTCTGGCACAGATGTTCCACATGACATGCAGCAGGGAAGTTATCACTCTAATAGTGGGAATTATGTCACCAGTTCTTTTGAAAGGTGCAGAGCAGGGTCTTCTCAAAATGTGAAGATTTCGATAGCATTTTCCAATAAACCTAATTATCAACTTGAATATTATATTACTTTCTTTGACATATGATTGACACCCAGAACAATCTCAAACTAAAAGAATATTCTGATGAACTCCATAAAATGGCCTACAGTATTACACATATTTATCACTGGAAGCATAGTCAATCAATCAATCATCTTTATTTGGTCAAAAATATATGACCATAAAGGCACAACAATTATAAAATGCACAATTATAAATACACAATACAATACGTTATCAAATATCATTTCATTATCACACAGGTAAATAAGCATGATTAAAAATATCAAGCATTATCAAGTCTTAATACATTCTTAGTAATAATCCTCTCAAAAATCTTTACAGTGTGTACCGATCTAAAATTCAACTATACCTTATATTGGTTCATACTCATTAAAATACATACAAATAATCAATAATAGTAATAGAATACAGGGGGATAAGAACCTCACTAGTGGGTCTGCCATACCATCCTATTTACACACACTTATAATAAGTCATGTTACTAATAAAATACTGAGTTGATGTTTCGAAAGGGCAGTATGATTCCGTTTGCCTACATGGATCTTGGGTCACTCTTTCCTTATCCATCTGGAGTATTCATACCCTCCCGCAAAATATTTTTTCTGGCATAAAAAACGCTCCATAAAAAGCATGACATTCTTACACATGTCAATGGTCGGTATTGACTGTAGAAAGAAATACGCTGGCCGACACTGAGCAAATGATTGCTGTTTTAAAAGATTTATTAAATATTATGCCCTCCACTTCTTATACAATAAACAAAACAAGACAACATACATTGTGGTCTGTGTTGAGGGGGCCGTCACAGGAGCATTTAGACAGATTTGAGGACCAGTCATTTCGTTCTGGGAAAGTGACCATACAATGAAAAACATCCATTCTAAAACGTTTTAAAATACATCTTTGCTTCTGAATTGGTACTACTCTCAAATATAATTGCAAAATATAACTAGTAAAAATAACTTGGTTTCTTAAAACAGTTGGCTTCAACAATTCAGTGGACATCCTTATGTTCTCTAAGTGTTTTATACAGTCAGCTTTAAAATCTTTCCTGCTGACTACAGCTAGAGATTTTGGTTTATTGAAATAGTCAGGGTGCCCCACATCCTGGCGAAAGGTTTCTACATATCTCTACAATGGAGTTCTTGTATTTGAGGTTGATTTTAAGCAATCCATTATAACAGAATGATTTAGGGCAGTGTACTCAGATGACCAAACGTTGTGCCACAACAGAAGTAGTTGAATGAAGTCAGCAATAAACACTATACCTAACTCCATGTGGCACACAAAAGTAGAAGCACTTTGCACGTTGCAAGCAGGTATCGTAAAATTCATTTTTCACTATTTGTAGGGCCGTAGAGTTTGCATACTCCCATATGCCAGCCCCATATAATGCTTTACCAACACCTTATCTCTCCAGGGGGTTTGTGCCAAATCTGTTGGCAAATTTCCGTAAGGCCATACACGCACTTCTGAATAACAGTGCCTTGGTCTTAATGGCATGAGTCCACGTACCCTCTTTATTAAAAAGGACACCCAGGTACGAAAAGTTATTTGTAAATTCCATAGTAGTGTCCATGATTCTAAAGGGGTGGCAATTACCGTTTTTTTTTGCTGCACTTCATTCTAAACGTTTTTGTTTGATTCACCTGCAAATCGAGGTCCTGCATATATTTAAAAAAAAGTCATCAAGCACCTTCTGCATAGAATTTGTGGTGCGTGCCATCAAAACGGCATCGTCTGCGTACAGGAGGGCGGGCACCAGACGATGTCCGATTTGAGCAAGACCTTAGTTTGCAGGGTTAATGCAGTGCCAACGTTATATGTATGCATTCTCCCCTCATCCCATATCTGACCCGGGCTTTCGTGCCAGAGTACAGATTCCTCAGGAAGGAGATAATAGTGGTATCCACGCCCATATTTGACATTATTGCCCATAGCTTAGAGTGGTTTACACAGTCAAAGGAAGAGAAATGGTCAACAAACCCCAAGAACAGGTACCCCGCCCTTAATCGCGATATGTTTACCTACTAGCATACTTAGGTTAAGGCTCTGTTCAAGGGTTCCTATCCCAGTGCGAAACCCGTATTGTACATCAGTTAAATTTCCCCTTGAATCAGCCCACTGAGTGTAGTTATGTTTGTGCCTTAAATACAGATGGATGTGTTCTTCTCTCTCTCTCTCTTGCCTTTCCTGCATTTCAGATCAAAACAGGAAGTGATTGATATACGCTGAGTGCAAATTCTAGAGATAGTAAGACCAGGATGAGCTATTTTGCTAAAGCTCTCACAATTCTCCTTACCTTATTTAGTGGAACATCACTGGCAAATAATATTTTAAGAGTTTCCACATCTCAATGGCTTCCCTCTCTACTAGAATATTCATCCTGGTGGGCTGTCATTTGAAAGGGCTATAGATGCTCACTGTGTCCGAAGGGATGGTTAAAATGACTAATGTTCTGCGAAAGATCTCCCTTCTCTTAATGAAGGCCTATTTCACATTCAGTAACTCTTAAGATGCCCCTGCCATAGGATACATGTATCGCACTAATGTATTTGGTGAAATGATGTACACAGTGGATATTGACCTCTATATGCACTGTTGCTGAACAATCCTCCCTTTGAAACCTGACCATGAAGACTTTCTCAGCTCCATGGACTGATACAAATGAGACCATTTTTTGTTTCCTTACTGATCTTCCCTCTTCGTTGTTTTTACCCATGTTTTGTGCAGATAAAGCACAAGTATCATTTGTTTCCCTCTGGCTCTTCTTTCTTGGCATCATACTCGACTCCCCTTTGACCTTACTGTACAATTTATTAGCTTTGAGGCCACCAGACGTTCCCCACTAGTCTTGGGATTAATCTGCTCCCATATTACACTACGTTGCTCTGTTTCAAATCCCAAAAATCTAACTTTTCAATTCTTAATTTGGCATTGGAGCCGCTACGATGTAGCTTATCTTTTCATTCTTTCATCTACCTGGGAGAATGTGAAATGCTATGTTTGAATGTCTCTCAATTTTCACCTAATTCCTTCGGAATGCCATTTTTGTACAAATGATCAATTTACAAACTTCAATTCACAAACCAGTTTTATTAATCATTCAGCTTTAATTGCTAAAGAGTACTGACATTTACTGCATGTGCAAACTGATATCTAATTAACATGATACTGATCGCTTATTAAATGCCAATTATACCTATCACCGTTCCTCCCAAATTTAATGTATCATGAGAAATTCGGCTGTACCGGTGAAGCTAATTCAATTTCCTTATAATTGCATCGGTGAGATGATTTGTCTCCGACATAGTTATGAAACTTCAATATATGCTCTTTTAACAATCAATTGATATTTCATTAGCCTAGTAAATGTCTCCTTAAGTCTTAAAGCGGTGCTTAGCAAAACACTTAAGGACGTATCAGAGCAAGTGAAATGGGATTAGAGATTATGTGCAGGACATTTTATGCAAAATGAAAAAACACAAGTGTCTTTTAAAGTATTAAAGGCAGCGACTATTAGATAAAACAATAAAACTAATACATAGGAACTGTGCCAATCGTCTTTAATGACAGTGGTCCTTGGTTTCAGATGAACAAACAAGTGAGGTAGTGTTTATAGGTGAATAATAAATTAAAACATTAATTAATTCTTTTCGCTACAATTATGGATATCAGCGAGATGGGATATGCTTTGCACGACAGTCGTAGGCAGGTAACTTCAGTGCCAGTCTCCCGACCCTAAACTGGGTAGGGTGACCGACTCTGCACTGGCAGTTAAGTGGCACACGGACTGTTTTATCAAGGTTTTCCAACAATGAAACCCTACTTATGCCCCTACTGTTAAATTGACCGAAGTAATCTCGCGTTTGATGGCCAAGGTATCTGCCGTTTGATGACACGTCTTGTATCTAACCACACTCATCACATTTGGGACCACAAATATCATTGACAGATTATCTGTTTTTTGGCTAGATTTTACTATTTTTAGTGGGCTTTTTTAAACATCTGGAGGCACACACAGAAACAATGTGACCACATGAATGTTAATTTGTCTTAAATGTAGCTGAGGCAAATAGCTGACACTGGTGGGCTTTGGGGGCAGGTGGGCACTGTTCAGATTTGATACAAGTGGGAACTGTGAAAACCTACCGCGGAGGATAATGTAAAGAGTTTGCAATAACAGTTAGACTTTTGGGCAAGGTAATGATTTTGGCAGTGGTGAGAGAGGAACTTTTACTAGTTAGGTGAAGGTGTGTGTGTACACGTAGACTAATAATATGGTCATTAATGGTGCACAGAACCGTAAGTCAACTATCATCTGCAAAGTGCTCAGAATCCATGCACGGCTAATAAGACACTGCCAGATACCAAGCCAGAAAACAATGCCTAAACCAGCTGAAAGGCCCAGTGTATTAAATCAGTGCTTCAAATGCTTCGCATGTACTCAGGCTGAGAGATATTCAACGGATTGAGAGATATGCAACGTTCTGCCATGGAGAGGAGACAGAGTTCCTTGGCACACTGACATAGCTTAAAGCACCACAACACACATCATACATTGCCTATAAAACGCATGACATCCTCAACCAATACATTTGAAATACACCCATGTGCCACACCTGCTAGAATATCCCACCCACATAAAATGTACCTCAATGTGACTATTTTTAAGAAAAACAGATCTGATGAAAGTGGATTATCAAAGATATCTGAGACCCATGATGCAGGGACCTTTACAACCCAATTAAATGTCATCCATTTTGAGTGCCAGTCCAGTTTTACCTCCTCAAGAGGTATCCAGCTTCAAGCCACTGGCTCTGGCATAAAGATGAATTTGGAAGGGCACATGACAGTGAACATATACTTTTCATGGTTGCCAAGAATAACTTGCAGGACACTGGGCCACAGATTCACAAAGGTTTAGCTTCGGGTTAGCGTTATTTTTGCAACGCTCATGGGTGGCTCCTACTTTATGGCGGAAGAGCGTCGCCCTACTGAAAAATAAAATGATAATGAAGCCACTTTATTATCATTTTATTTTTCATCTCTCCCAGCCGAGATAAGGTGGGGCCATCCTGCCAAGCATCATGCTGTCTGCAGGAGGAGTGTTTGGACACTTGTAAGTGTGCATATCTGTTTGGCCAGCCATCTCAGTCCGGCCAAACAGACATGCGCACTCGTGTTTCTCAAACGCATCTGCGTTGTACAGCCTGGCTGGAGAAAAGCCTCAGGCTGCCTAGGCCTGAGCGAGTGTCAAGTCAGCCCGCTCAGGCCAATCACAGTGCTGCTCTCATGTTGGTATTATCAGCATGAGAGCAGTGCTGTAATTCCCCCTGGAGGCCTGTGCAGCTTCGGAAGAGGAGCACTGAGGCGGCGGCCGCAGGAGCAGGTACATAAAAAAAAGAAATTTCCCCTCACCCCCATATCTCAACCTCCCCGTGTGTTGTATCACCACCCCAAAATTGGAACAGCCGATACCGGTAATGCTAATCTGACGGTACATCTATTTGGAGATTAATAAAGCAACTCTTATTGGTATTAGTGCTAGTTTGTATAGAGAAGTAAAGCAAAGCAGTGTGAAATGCTGCTTGCATTACTTTGCATCAATGGGGCGTACATGGGCATTGCCATGCAACCACCCATGCTTTTTGAGGCTAAACCCTATCTACTAAGGGGCATATTTACAAGGAATTGGGGTAGGAAGCATTGCAAATTATTTTGCTGAGCTGCCCTATGCCGATTCGAAAGGACAGGAATGCACCATTTTTACAAGATACGGTACATTTCTATTCTTTCAGACAGCACCAGCACACATTCTGCAGTTGTGCGCAAACGCAGGCACCCTTACACCATGGTGCAAGGGTGTCTGTGTTGTTGGCTCAATTGTTTTTGAGCTGGAAGGAGGACCTTCCTGCAAAGAAACAATCACAAGAGGCGTCTCTCTCTTTCTATGGGTGTTGAGTAGGAACACCCACAGCAACATCCATGGAACACCTCTTTCACGCAGAGTAAGGCAAGGCAGCGACTTGCGCTGCCTCGCCTTACTCCATATCTACAAGGCCATGAAAATCCATGAAGGGTGGCTTTATGTGGCCTTATAGATATGGCTAAGCCATGTGCGCCACCACAACATCACAAAACATTAGTAGACAGGGTTTCGTGCCAAAAATTAATGCTGCTCTAAATCAGGTGTTAAAAGAAAAAAATGTAATGTTATTTTCCAAGTTTGCATGTGTGCTGCACGGTGCAGCACACATACAAAGTAGGAAAAGCTTTGAAGTGTGTCTAGGCATAGTGTTTTCACAGGAAGGCTACCTTTCTTGTACAAAACCTATGCTATAATCAGGCACACACCCTAACACAATGGCACTAAGGTGTGTGCCTGGTGCGTGGTAGATGAAATCAGCACCAATGATAGGGAGACGGTAGGAGAGTGCCATATCTCTGTGAATATGACGCTGGGGTACAATCCCACAGTCCAAGAAAACCGGCCAGTGACAGACTGCCTAGATGCTCCATGCCACACCACAATAAGAACTGTGATGGCAGAAAATAAAGTCAGGCACAAAGGAAGTCCCATGATATCTCACAAGCCAACCAAACCTCAGCCTTAATAACATAAGCTATGTATGCCATGGCCCCTGGTGCTGATATCTTCTTTCAACAAGAAAAACAGAAGCGAAGGACACCAGGTACAGTAAACCAACAGCTAATACCATCTGTTCACGTTAGTCTCTGTGACCCATCCCCTTCAAAGGCCCTCATTTCAAGTTTGTCAGACTAGGGTCGGGTATGTACCTCACATGGTAAATACCATTAACTTAGGGTGAGGCATGTATTTACCATACCTGGTTCAATATCTTCTACACCCAGTTATTACAAGGTAAATGGAGCATAACATGCAGTATCAGGTATTAGTACTCTGAATTCTGCATTTTATTCCTTTGTTCCAGGAATTTTCTCCCGATACATTGCAGAGGGTTTGACCTGCTGGAATTCATTAGAGGAAAACTGTGAGGGTGTGATAATTATCACACAACTCATAGTTATGGTACCCCTGCAAACACATTTTTACCGTAATCAGAGTTTAGCCCTTAATTCATAATGAAGGCATGTGTGTAGTGATTAACATTTGTACAGATTGCTGGTGTCTCACACCTTCTTTCATTCTGAAGCTCATTTGTTGCCTGGGTTTGACCAAGAGTCTTTGCCATAGAGCCGGTCGGGAAATATCTCCTTTCTAATTGAAGGGTTCTTAGATGTTTCAGCCACCTGGATTTTTTCAGAAAGCACATTTTCCTTTGTATGATGTCTCAGTCTGTGGAGTAAATCCTAATAGTTGAGAATAATATATCTAAGCCTATAAGGCCTCCAAGAAAGTGAAGAGGAAGGTATCAGAAGTTACTAAATACTTATCCTGTACCTAGATGACAATAGCAGTAATCCAACATGTCAGAATTACTTTTTGAGACACTTTCTTGAAGGATGGCAGCAAATGCTGAGAGCAAAAGGGCTTCCTTCTGTTTCTCAAGATCATAGAGGAGGACATTTAGCAATTGTTGAATTGTTAACATAAATTTAATAAGGCAAACACAAAGAGATGATGGACGGAGTGCTGAAACATTTCAAACACTCACTCCCAGAGATTCTGAGGTCTTACCTTAACAACATTCCCAGGATGCTTGTTTCCGGTCCAGGGAAGACCTGGCCTTCCAGTTTGGGCTAGACTGTTCCCATGAGGCACATGGTCAAAACTGATTTGCATATAGCTGGGTCTGAACTGGGGTGGTGAAGTGAGCTAATTATGGATGAATAATGATGATGGATTCAACCCAGATCTGTGACCGGTGGTGAGTGTCTGAAAAGTTTCAGCGCTCCGTCCATCATCTCATTGTTCTTGCAACATAAATTTAATGACACCATGGGCAGCTGTTGGCAAGAGAGGTAAGCAAAGGATATCAGCATGAGATCTGATTGGGCGTAGAAGAGGGGAAAAATGTTGCTCAGTCAATTGTGTTCTTGGAACATGAGTCAAAAAGTGAAATCCATAACCTTCTCTATCCAAGTATATTACAAAATTAAAATGTATGTTGCTGATTGTAGATCATGTCTGCCAATGCTTTTAAAAGCAATCTTCAGCCTTGTCCTCCGTATCTCTCTACAGAGGGTCGCCCTACTCCCTTAAAATTCCACAATATTTTTAATGATGAATCAGATGGCCCAGCCAAGGTGAGCAATTGGACTGTCATAGTAGGGTTAGACAGGATATGTCAGGAGCATCAGAATCCTAAAAACCCATATAATCTTGAATGAGTGGTAGGATCCTAGAAGGAAGATATTCAAAGTGTGTCTACCCCATTGATTTACCATAACCACCTCTATTCCTCCCTCATCAGAATCAACAGTTTTTGAATTGAAGCTTCTCTCAGGGATGGATTTATTCCTTACTTTTAACAATTCAATAGTTTTAAACACAATATCTTACAGTCTCTTATGCTACTCTTCCAGCAGCATGAGCATGTGCTTAACTCCTTTTGCTCTAGTAAGAAGTGGACCTCAAGAAAGAATTGTAAGACTTGCTCCAGGGTTTTTCTATGTTGCAATGAAAATGCTAAAAAGATGCCAAATAAACTGTTGTGAACGTATCTAGGACCCTATTTAAATTATCCCGATTTATGCCCTTATGTGGTTATAACAAATCATATCCTTATAAAGGCATAAGAATCATATCCATATTTAGTCATAGCCAATGCAGTCCAAATACGGCAAGGCTACTCCCATAGACTCCTAGAAAGCACAACGCGTTCTTAAACAAACCATGCCTCCAGCAGCCTGGGAATTCCCCCTGCTTCTGTATTGATTTGTCCTAGAACTCCTGGAGTCCTAAAAAGAACTGCGAGTTCTTAGTGACATCCTATGTCCAACCTTACGTCAAACTCGGCACCTTCCAGGTATAAATATACCAACAGCTGCCCTAGCAAAACACATGGTGGTTTGGAGCAGATCAGCTATCTACTTGCCCAACGCTCTGCTGTGGCAAGTGCCGAAGGAAGCCGACCCTCCCATTGACGCACTGAGAGAGACGCTGTCTTTTCTCCTGCCGAGAAATCCAGCTCCAGTGTTTCCAATCACCCTTGCGGGTTGCGGGGAGATCGAGTCCTGAGAAACAGATACAAGACCTCCTTCATTCTATAACCAAGGTACGGAGCTGATTAGATCCTTAGAGAATTCTTGATTCAGATTCTTGGCAAAAACTATCTTAACTTAAACTGCAGCTCACTGACTCCTTCCCACGTACTAGGCTTAGGTTAGGTACACCGGGGTAGGCGTATCTTAGAAGCACCAGTTGAGTACGTTTAGTCATGATTTTATATATGTATATATTTTATCTATTTTAAACACTGTATGGCTTAGAAACCAGAAGCTTGTTTCCTTCCCAGTATAAGAATTGGCTTGGTAGTTTGGTTTGCCCTGTTCCCATCATGCACTGGGACAGGAACAGACTAATTTGCATATAGCCAAGTTCTGAGCTGGGATGGTGCAGTGAGCTAAAAAACGGTGATGGATTAAAACCATGATCTCTTGACTTGGTAAGAGTATTCTGCATCATTCAGAAACTCTGTCCATCACCACCCCCCTTTTCCAAAATCGGTTTTATCCACACTATGTGTGGGAGGGTATACTCAGACGTGAGTCCCTTGCTCATTGCACCATCAGGATTCAAGCAAGCCGGGCCGAAGAAGGCTGTGATGCCAGAAACCGGTCCCCGGAAGCTTGTTTCCTTCCCAGTATAAGAATTGGCTTGGTAGTTTGGTTTGCCCTGTTCCCATCATGCACTGGGACAGGAACAGACTAATTTGCATATAGCCAAGTTCTGAGCTGGGATGGTGCAGTGAGCTAAAAAACGGTGATGGATTAAAACCATGATCTCTTGACTTGGTAAGAGTATTCTGCATCATTCAGAAACTCTGTCCATCACCACCCCCCTTTTCCAAAATCGGTTTTATCCACACTATGTGTGGGAGGGTATACTCAGACGTGAGTCCCTTGCTCATTGCACCATCAGGATTCAAGCAAGCCGGGCCGAAGAAGGCTGTGATGCCAGAAACCGGTCCCCGGAAGCTTGTTTCCTTCCCAGTATAAGAATTGGCTTGGTAGTTTGGTTTGCCCTGTTCCCATCATGCACTGGGACAGGAACAGACTAATTTGCATATAGCCAAGTTCTGAGCTGGGATGGTGCAGTGAGCTAAAAAATGGTGATGGATTAAAACCATGATCTCTTGACTTGGTAAGAGTATTCTGCATCATTCAGAAACTCTGTCCATCACCACCCCCCTTTTCCAAAATCGGTTTTATCCACACTATGTGTGGGAGGGTATACTCAGACGTGAGTCCCTTGCTCATTGCACCATCAGGATTCAAGCAAGCCGGGCCGAAGAAGGCTGTGATGCCAGAAACCGGTCCCCGGAAGCTTGTTTCCTTCCCAGTATAAGAATTGGCTTGGTAGTTTGGTTTGCCCTGTTCCCATCATGCACTGGGACAGGAACAGACTAATTTGCATATAGCCAAGTTCTGAGCTGGGATGGTGCAGTGAGCTAAAAAACGGTGATGGATTAAAACCATGATCTCTTGACTTGGTAAGAGTATTCTGCATCATTCAGAAACTCTGTCCATCACCACCCCCCTTTTCCAAAATCGGTTTTATCCACACTATGTGTGGGAGGGTATACTCAGACGTGAGTCCCTTGCTCATTGCACCATCAGGATTCAAGCAAGCCGGGCCGAAGAAGGCTGTGATGCCAGAAACCGGTCCCCGGAAGCTTGTTTCCTTCCCAGTATAAGAATTGGCTTGGTAGTTTGGTTTGCCCTGTTCCCATCATGCACTGGGACAGGAACAGACTAATTTGCATATAGCCAAGTTCTGAGCTGGGATGGTGCAGTGAGCTAAAAAACGGTGATGGATTAAAACCATGATCTCTTGACTTGGTAAGAGTATTCTGCATCATTCAGAAACTCTGTCCATCACCACCCCCCTTTTCCAAAATCGGTTTTATCCACACTATGTGTGGGAGGGTATACTCAGACGTGAGTCCCTTGCTCATTGCACCATCAGGATTCAAGCAAGCCGGGCCGAAGAAGGCTGTGATGCCAGAAACCGGTCCCCGGAAGCTTGTTTCCTTCCCAGTATAAGAATTGGCTTGGTAGTTTGGTTTGCCCTGTTCCCATCATGCACTGGGACAGGAACAGACTAATTTGCATATAGCCAAGTTCTGAGCTGGGATGGTGCAGTGAGCTAAAAAACGGTGATGGATTAAAACCATGATCTCTTGACTTGGTAAGAGTATTCTGCATCATTCAGAAACTCTGTCCATCACCACCCCCCTTTTCCAAAATCGGTTTTATCCACACTATGTGTGGGAGGGTATACTCAGACGTGAGTCCCTTGCTCATTGCACCATCAGGATTCAAGCAAGCCGGGCCGAAGAAGGCTGTGATGCCAGAAACCGGTCCCCGGAAGCTTGTTTCCTTCCCAGTATAAGAATTGGCTTGGTAGTTTGGTTTGCCCTGTTCCCATCATGCACTGGGACAGGAACAGACTAATTTGCATATAGCCAAGTTCTGAGCTGGGATGGTGCAGTGAGCTAAAAAACGGTGATGGATTAAAACCATGATCTCTTGACTTGGTAAGAGTATTCTGCATCATTCAGAAACTCTGTCCATCACCACCCCCCTTTTCCAAAATCGGTTTTATCCACACTATGTGTGGGAGGGTATACTCAGACGTGAGTCCCTTGCTCATTGCACCATCAGGATTCAAGCAAGCCGGGCCGAAGAAGGCTGTGATGCCAGAAACCGGTCCCCGGAAGCTTGTTTCCTTCCCAGTATAAGAATTGGCTTGGTAGTTTGGTTTGCCCTGTTCCCATCATGCACTGGGACAGGAACAGACTAATTTGCATATAGCCAAGTTCTGAGCTGGGATGGTGCAGTGAGCTAAAAAACGGTGATGGATTAAAACCATGATCTCTTGACTTGGTAAGAGTATTCTGCATCATTCAGAAACTCTGTCCATCACCACCCCCCTTTTCCAAAATCGGTTTTATCCACACTATGTGTGGGAGGGTATACTCAGACGTGAGTCCCTTGCTCATTGCACCATCAGGATTCAAGCAAGCCGGGCCGAAGAAGGCTGTGATGCCAGAAACCGGTCCCCGGAAGCTTGTTTCCTTCCCAGTATAAGAATTGGCTTGGTAGTTTGGTTTGCCCTGTTCCCATCATGCACTGGGACAGGAACAGACTAATTTGCATATAGCCAAGTTCTGAGCTGGGATGGTGCAGTGAGCTAAAAAACGGTGATGGATTAAAACCATGATCTCTTGACTTGGTAAGAGTATTCTGCATCATTCAGAAACTCTGTCCATCACCACCCCCCTTTTCCAAAATCGGTTTTATCCACACTATGTGTGGGAGGGTATACTCAGACGTGAGTCCCTTGCTCATTGCACCATCAGGATTCAAGCAAGCCGGGCCGAAGAAGGCTGTGATGCCAGAAACCGGTCCCCGGAAGCTTGTTTCCTTCCCAGTATAAGAATTGGCTTGGTAGTTTGGTTTGCCCTGTTCCCATCATGCACTGGGACAGGAACAGACTAATTTGCATATAGCCAAGTTCTGAGCTGGGATGGTGCAGTGAGCTAAAAAACGGTGATGGATTAAAACCATGATCTCTTGACTTGGTAAGAGTATTCTGCATCATTCAGAAACTCTGTCCATCACCACCCCCCTTTTCCAAAATCGGTTTTATCCACACTATGTGTGGGAGGGTATACTCAGACGTGAGTCCCTTGCTCATTGCACCATCAGGATTCAAGCAAGCCGGGCCGAAGAAGGCTGTGATGCCAGAAACCGGTCCCCGGAAGCTTGTTTCCTTCCCAGTATAAGAATTGGCTTGGTAGTTTGGTTTGCCCTGTTCCCATCATGCACTGGGACAGGAACAGACTAATTTGCATATAGCCAAGTTCTGAGCTGGGATGGTGCAGTGAGCTAAAAAACGGTGATGGATTAAAACCATGATCTCCTGACTTGGTAAGAGTATTCTGCATCATTCAGAAACTCTGTCCATCACCACCCCCCTTTTCCAAAATCGGTTTTATCCACACTATGTGTGGGAGGGTATACTCAGACGTGAGTCCCTTGCTCATTGCACCATCAGGATTCAAGCAAGCCGGGCCGAAGAAGGCTGTGATGCCAGAAACCGGTCCCCGGAAGCTTGTTTCCTTCCCAGTATAAGAATTGGCTTGGTAGTTTGGTTTGCCCTGTTCCCATCATGCACTGGGACAGGAACAGACTAATTTGCATATAGCCAAGTTCTGAGCTGGGATGGTGCAGTGAGCTAAAAAACGGTGATGGATTAAAACCATGATCTCTTGACTTGGTAAGAGTATTCTGCATCATTCAGAAACTCTGTCCATCACCACCCCCCTTTTCCAAAATCGGTTTTATCCACACTATGTGTGGGAGGGTATACTCAGACGTGAGTCCCTTGCTCATTGCACCATCAGGATTCAAGCAAGCCGGGCCGAAGAAGGCTGTGATGCCAGAAACCGGTCCCCGGAAGCTTGTTTCCTTCCCAGTATAAGAATTGGCTTGGTAGTTTGGTTTGCCCTGTTCCCATCATGCACTGGGACAGGAACAGACTAATTTGCATATAGCCAAGTTCTGAGCTGGGATGGTGCAGTGAGCTAAAAAACGGTGATGGATTAAAACCATGATCTCTTGACTTGGTAAGAGTATTCTGCATCATTCAGAAACTCTGTCCATCACCACCCCCCTTTTCCAAAATCGGTTTTATCCACACTATGTGTGGGAGGGTATACTCAGACGTGAGTCCCTTGCTCATTGCACCATCAGGATTCAAGCAAGCCGGGCCGAAGAAGGCTGTGATGCCAGAAACCGGTCCCCGGAAGCTTGTTTCCTTCCCAGTATAAGAATTGGCTTGGTAGTTTGGTTTGCCCTGTTCCCATCATGCACTGGGACAGGAACAGACTAATTTGCATATAGCCAAGTTCTGAGCTGGGATGGTGCAGTGAGCTAAAAAACGGTGATGGATTAAAACCATGATCTCTTGACTTGGTAAGAGTATTCTGCATCATTCAGAAACTCTGTCCATCACCACCCCCCTTTTCCAAAATCGGTTTTATCCACACTATGTGTGGGAGGGTATACTCAGACGTGAGTCCCTTGCTCATTGCACCATCAGGATTCAAGCAAGCCGGGCCGAAGAAGGCTGTGATGCCAGAAACCGGTCCCCGGAAGCTTGTTTCCTTCCCAGTATAAGAATTGGCTTGGTAGTTTGGTTTGCCCTGTTCCCATCATGCACTGGGACAGGAACAGACTAATTTGCATATAGCCAAGTTCTGAGCTGGGATGGTGCAGTGAGCTAAAAAACGGTGATGGATTAAAACCATGATCTCTTGACTTGGTAAGAGTATTCTGCATCATTCAGAAACTCTGTCCATCACCACCCCCCTTTTCCAAAATTGGCTTAGAAACCATACCATGCTTTTACAGTATTATTTCATAATACTCCTTTTACTGTACGCACTTTACTTCATGACAAGTATTGCAATTGTGGCAACTCACTTCTCTTGCATGAGAAAGAAGACTGTTCAATAAATAACCTCTTTTATTGAAAACGCCCGTCTCTCTATTTCTCTGCGCTTCTGGTGGAACTAAGCATGCACGATCGACTGAGTAAAATAGTTATCAATTGTTTCCGCGACTCTGGAGGTATACTCCTTATTCTGGAGGGAGCAAACTAATCCCTTCTTGTCTATTCAGGAAAGTTAACACCTTCTTGTTTACTCGAGAAAGTTTCTAGTGACCTCTGAGCTAGCTGGCATTCAAAATTAAGTCTAACATGTTCATAGAGACCTAGTCGACCTCAGTCCTACGTCTAAACTATCGTTTATGTTATTCCAATGCACAGAGCCTATTGGGAATATAGGAACTACACTACATGGCGCCCAACGTTTGGTAAGGCGATAATTTAACGCTAGATGCTGGAGTAACTCAGTTGTGCTTTTCACACAGACCCCTTTTTTCCCGTAAAAACTCCAATAGACGTCTGGAGTGGGTGAAAGGTTAATATCCGCCAAAACTTAGTGGGATGAGAATCCTATGTATTAGTTTATGGTTTAGTCAACATTGAAGGATACAGTGTTCCAAAATAATGTGCACCTAATCTTTGTCTCCTTGAAACTTGCTCTGCAAAACTTTCTGTCAGAAAACATGTCGGAAAGTGACGATGAAAGAGAGAGAGCTAGAATAGCAGCTCAACTTTTAGCAGAAGACACAAGTCTCCGGCAAGATGACCCGGAGGCTATAATAATACCAGTCAATTTACAAACTTATAGAAAATGGAGTATCATCAATAGGTGGTACCGTCATATTTGTGGTAGAGGCCCATGAATATTGGCAGACAGAGGTATTCTATTCCTGGATACATTTTCCAACAGCACATGCTGTGACACGCGATTTTCACTACTACAAAATAGATGAATCTCCAACGGAATACGTTCCTTTTGAGGACATTGAAATTCCACTAACATACCAAGAGCACCAGCTCTGGTTTAATGGCGCCCTAAAACATCAAAATCACTTCACCAGGCTCGGTCCACTAAGTAGACCAGGAGCCACATGGCCAGTTCTAGCCGGCTACACACCACATCCCGACATTGAAAAAATGTCAAGCCTAGAACTTTTAGTTCAGGTAAAACAACTAAATAAAATACATAGACAATTGGTCCAATATGTCATGCGGACTTTAACAGTCCAACCAGCAAAAAAAAATCCACAGCACACCCCTCACCAGGGGAACACAAATAAAATTATACCACAGACTATACAATCAGTCATTGGCAAATTACCCGCAAAACGGGAACAAATCCGTTCTGGTTAGCTCAAAAAATCACTCAAATAGAGGCAGTGGTTTCTGATACTACACCTAATGAAAAACACAGAATTCTGACAATCTGTCTTCCATTGGGGATCGCACCACATGTGGAGGACTGAGACACTTGGGGAACAGTCTTTGCTTCAATATACACAAAAACACATGGTATTCCGTCTATGGCAGTTATACCAGACGTATTGAGACAGATTCAAAATGAATACGGTCCAGAGCCAGCCTTAAATCTAGGCATGAAATTACTGAAAGATTTCAAACAAGTCTCGGCTATACTATTAGTCAACATAAAAGGAGAAGCAGTATCTGTGGCGATCCGCCAAAAATTGAAAGAAACAGATATAGCAGAACAACCTTTTGAACTTGCCAGAATAATTGAAAAATCCTATGAAGAATTAGGTAGAGATAGTTTGGGTGGGAAACCACTAAAACCACTACTAAATGAAAATCCTGAAAAAACCTTTATCAAGAATAATGTCAATACTCCAAAAAAGAGGTGGGAGGGTAATAAACAAACCACCCCTCCCAGAGAAAAACAGTTTCAATCCAGAAGAAGGTTTCCCCAACGGAGAAATAGATCTACAGAACGGGGGGGCAGGTGTCCACAAAGGGAGCCCTCTGAAAAACGATACAACCTTAGAGATAGGGATAAATTAAGAAAACCTGACAGATATCAAGATCATGATACACGTCCCTCTCGATCTTTTCAGACCTCCTCACAGAAATCGGAAAGAAGAGGACGGTCAGAACATAAAGAAGAGTGCGTCAAGTCCAAAGACAAGGAACCTGCTCATCAAAGTAAAAAATTAAAATTTCCAAAAAAGAAGGTAGCCAGTGTTAAAATAAAACATGCCAAGGATTCTGAGGACACAACTCAAGAACGGAGAATGGGCCCAGACAATGCTAGACAGCGCAGCAGAAGTGACCATAGCTCGCAAGATCCTGATGAATCTTCTGGAGACAGTGGACACGAATGAATACATTCAGGTGGAAACTGCAGACACCAGAGTTAGTGTGCCCCATAAAATATATGAAATAACATTACGTATAGAAGGGGACAAAACTAGGAAAATAAAAGGTCTCTTTTGGGAGAACTTATCTAAAGGCTATGATATCCTGCTAGCAGAGAAAGACTGGCCACCAGAGTTTGTCAGGGAGTGCCCACATGGCGAAGAAATGATAATGCCTGCCTTTTCAAATCACATTCCAATTCATACAAAATACACATATGCTAGAAAATGGGCAGTGGCCCAAGCCCCTGCATTATATAAAAATCATGTAGGATGGGATGAGGATTCTCCTCACCATAAAATTCAGTTAAAAAATCAACCTACTGCACATAGGCAGTATCCTGTTAAGCAAGAAGCTAAAAAACAAGTCAGGGAGATCTTAGATCAACTTGAATATCAGGGGGTGATTGAAACATGCACCTCACAAATGAACAATCCTTTGTTTCCTGTCTCCAAGCCAGATGATTCATATCGTCTAGTTTTGGACTACAGACACCTAAACTCCTGCTGCAAAACATTTGCAGTACAAAACTCACACAGTGCAGCACTAATGAATAACATCGTGCGCAAAAAATATAAAACGACATTAGATATTTCTAATGGTTTGTTCTGTCAAAAATTTCACCAGAAAGCAGGTATTTGACCGCTTTCTCCTGTATGGGGGCCCAAAAGAAATGTTGTCGTCTCCTACATGGATTCAAGAACAGCCCAGGATTTTTTTCAGCCAGGGTAACAGAATTACTACAAATGTATGATGATGAGGCATTATCTTATGTCGATGACATCCATCTTACAGACGATGACCTGGAGACACACTTCAAAAAGTCCCGAATTGCCCACCTCACTGTCCTATTTTTAGGATATGAGTTATTAAGTGAAGGAAAAAGCCTAGCAGACAACTTCTTAGAGAAGTGTGCAGTACTCCAAGCCCCAAAGACACTGAAAAACTTACAATCAATTCTAGGTTTCCTGAATTTCGGAAGAACTTACATTCTAAACTATGTAGAGAGGGTTAAACCTCTCTACGAATTAATAAAACTTGATTTCAAACCAATCAATTGGACTCAGAAACACACAAAAATATTAAGATCAATACAAACAGATATGTTAACTAAAACAAAACTGCAAACACGCGCAAATGAACGCAACCTTGTAATCCGAGTCATCTCAGGAAGATGTGGATTTACGTACCTAACCTCTAATGAGGGAGAAACAGTACCAATAGCTTATAAATCACACTTGTACACACAAGCTGAAATGAAATTCAGTTCTACTGAAAAAATTCTGACTGCGGTTCAAACTGCTGTAGCAAAAGAAAGAGCCCTCGCTCACGGTAAAGTATAATAATCGTTACACGGTACCTGCCCTGGAGGCTGTAACAAGAGCCAGCATTCCAAATGCTAAAGCTCTACATCCGAGATGGATACAATGGGTTAATTCTCTTGCTGCATCAGACGTAATATACGAATTTGATCCTAACCTAAAAACACAAGAATTTCTCCAATACGAATATGAATGTCCTCTGCAGACTGAAATTCTGCCTCTCGAACATTACGGCTGTATAATATATACAGACGGTTCAGCACAGCCCGCAGTTGGGGGTAAACAAGCATGTAGTGTTGCGTGCGTGATCGTTAAAGGTCGGTGGCACGAAGGAAAAATTAGACCCTTGGTCACTAAAACTCAATCACTCGGAGATTGTACAGCTCAGCGAGCTGAACTACAGGCTTTCAAGATGGCGCTTGAAAATACCGATCGCGAATTCCCCACACTGATAGTGTGCGATTCGTATTATTGCGTTCAGTCCTACAATGAATACTTGCAGAAGTGGGTTCAAAACGGTTTCAAAGATGCAAAAGGTGGCACAATCAAGCATAAAATGCTTTGGGAACAAGTAGTTCTTTTACAGAAAGAACTACAAAAGACTCATGTGATACATACACTGAGTCATCAATGTGATAGCGTTCACTTTGCAGGGAATTTATTGGCTGATGAGGCCGCAAAGACAGCTGTGCAAACGGCTTCCGTAGCTGCCATTACCCGGTCAAAAACAAAAATAGACAGCGAGATAATACAAGCTGTCAGTGCTTCAGTAAAAGACAGTGGTAAGACACTCCATAAAGGCTTTCCAGTAAAATACTCATACAAAACTGATGCGAATAATGTTCCTTTTGCTGTAATCCCTGGAGTGGGGGATAGGGCAATTCCAAACATGGAAAATAGGTTAGGACTAATTTTAGCGGAACATGAAGGGCTCGCCTATGCACATGCTGGTGTTTCCGCCACAGTATCGTTATTAAAACAGAGATATTGGTGGCCACGCATGAGAAAACAGACTAGAAACTATGTTCTAGATTGTGAAATATGCCAAAGAATGAAAGTATCATCAGTGAAAAGACCGGCACAGACGCCCCTTCTAATCTCAGATAAACCATTAGCATGTGTTTATCTGGACCACTGTGGTCCCTTACAAAGGGATGGCAACTATAAATATATCATGGTCGTAGTGGATTTCTGCACGAGATTCATTTGGATGTGGCCCCCAGCGCTCGGCTGACGCCAGAACTGTTATAAAAGATTTGCGAGTCTTTATCGGCACATACGCAATTGTCATGCTACATTCTGACCAGGGTCCTGCGTTTAGCTCTCGAGCTTACAAGGAGGCCATGGCCAGCTTGGGCATTGCATTGCAGTACTCTAGTCCATTCCATCCCGAGGGAAATGCGGTAGAGGAGAGAAAAAAACGTGACATAAAGCAATCTATAACAGCGAGGGTATTAGGTTCGGGTGACGGGGGGGTCAAACATCTAACAAGTGTCCAACGTAGTCTTAATAATCTGCCAAGAAATTCTCTGGGGGGAATCACTCTGTATGAACTTTTGTTTGGTACTAGAATGATCATCAGTGACCTCGATTGTCAGACTTCAGTGGTGGAACAAAAAACCTTTGATATCAAAGATCGTTTGGCTGTTTTACAGGACTTAAATGAAACAAGAAGAAGTCTAAGTAACACAAAGCTAAAGCCAACAGCCACTGAAGAAAAACCACCTGTCCCAGCAAGACCTGTCTGGATTCCAAAGATTGGGGATCGGGTCAGAGAAAAGATCGCGGTAAAACCACAATCATGTGGCCAATATTAAGTAGTAGGCCCAGTGGACTCCCAAGAAGTAGCAGAAGACCAAACCTTGCTACAGTTTAAGAGGTTCGAACTGAGAGACTAATCACATTTGATAAACCTGCAGTGAATAAAAAAGGACTATGCAACAAAGCCATGGAACTTGTGCCTCTTGAAACCCAAATTGCAACAGTACATCAAGAAACACCAATCTACAATGATGTAGCCTCTGACTACACACGTACAAAGATTATTGAAAATCCGGAAGCAATTCCAACAATTGACAGAACTGCATCTGACTACTTCAACAATTTCGATGACTTTTCTGATGATCCAAGTGAACATGAAGAAACGACAGCAACTAAAACTGACTGAACTCATTCATCAACTCAAAGAAACATATCTGATTTCACCATGGATTGAATTATGGATTGTGTTAGGTGTACTTTTCCTCCTACGCTGGCTCATTTTGGTTTTAAGCTTGGGAAAATTCATTGATGGAAAATATAGTACAATGGACACAGCAAGTCAGAACATCAACTTGGTCCTAAAGCCTCACAGATCTTCTCACATTGAAAAAAGAGAACTATCATCAGTAAACATCACAGCCATTCCTATACCTGGTGGTGTAGCATGGGGCGCTACTGATTACGAAATTTATGGCCCGGTTGAACTCTTGAAATATCCACATCAGTTCAAGGTTTTATTAAGTGACTTTTTATCACCTAGTACTTTCTCTGACGATTGGGACTTTGGAAATATTAATAATATGATGTCAGATTTAGAAATGTCAGCAACATTTACAGAACATGATTATTTAGAAGGCTCATCAAACTATGAAGAAATGTATTGCTTTAATCATTATGGGCATCACTATTTGCATAAATCTGCTAGTCCTAGAAATGTTTTTACTTATAATCAATGGGAAAATTGTCCAACACCGCCAAAAGGCAGCTCGAAAACTTTTTATGAGAAATTCCCATACTTCTCAGGGTTTAACATCACTATTCCAGAAACATTTTATTTTAAAATTTTAAATAAGACAGGAATGAAAAACATGTTGACAAACACTAAATTGATATATTCCACAAAATTTTATGAAAAAATGTCTACATTTGGTTTTGAATTTTGGTAACAACAACATTGACACAAAAACCATTTGGGGTACAAAAGATTGGCAGGTACAAGGTCTAGAATCATTATTTAGAGCCTGCATGATCCCAAAACAGTTAATATTCCTGAATGACACCATTCAACAAACAACCTGTCTTGGCCTAGCCAAGATAAAAGACTTAAACAAACCGTCTATTCCAAACCCCATACCTGTTAGTAATAGCTCTACAGATGCATAAATAGACGTATCCCATATTTTAAAACAAAACAGAACTAATCCTGATTGGAGAAATTGGTTGATCTGGCCACCAGACACTAATAACTGTCAAGATAGATTCCTGAATAAAAGACAGGGGTTCAAACAAAACAGGCCAGACCCAAGATATTCCCGGAGACAACATCCAGGGATAGTTACAACATACAGTGTAGGAAAGCTATGCCTTGAATGGCTACAGTAATCCACTCTGCCCGAAATTAAGCAACACTTGACTTTACTTAAAGAAGGTGCTGACTTGCGGGATTTCATATTGGGACCTCGCAAACAGCGTCAAAAACGTTTCATATACGCCGATATATACGCTGCTTACAACGAAGCTTGGAAAGTAATGCAAATTGAAACTGCTGAAAAAATACGAGAAATTGATCGAATTCATTTGGAAAAATCACTGTCTGTAGTGGACAATGGGTTAACCACTCTGTCCTCCAGAATTTATTCACTGGACAGCATTGTATCATCTGCTATTGATATAATAGAACAGGATATGCTAATGTTACAACATGGCCAGTCCCAATTACGTTCTATTGTACAGTTAGGCTGGACGTTACAAACTCTGCGTTCAGGCTACGTGCCATGGCGTCTAATCAACACAACATCATTATTTTCTATCTTTAACCTTACAGATAAACAAATCTCTTTGGCACAAAAAGGAGCACACTATACGGTGCTGAGCATTGAAAAACTAGAAAAATTACCATTAACAATGTCAGTATGACCCGTCATTGAATGGATAATACATGGTACAATTACAATTCCGATAACGACTTTTCAGTTTCAATATTGTCGAAAGCATCTACCAGCAGGCCTGTATGAAAGGTTGGGTAAAGGTTACACCAAGTCGACCTGGAATCTACCTTATACACATAGATGTTACAGTGAAGGGAAAAAAGAGGTATTTCTTAGTGGTAACAACTGTAAAAATTCACTAAGCGGTACACTTCTGTGTCAAGGTATTAACTTGCATGGAGCCTGCGAAGGTTCATCAAATAACCTTTCATGCCACCTGCACGGCACCCTGCTACACAGATAGAGCCTTTTTTCAGACAACTTTCCAACGGCAGTCACGTTATAATAAGTGACCACAGCTGTTGTGGCATGGTGCCAGGAACGGCCTATCTCGTGAGCGTTACTTCCAGGGTCATTTGCTGTATGCAAGTATTGCATCCAAACAGCAAACCAGACAAGGAGGCAGCAATATGGCCTTCTCTGAATATCTCTTCTATTCGAATTGATACTTTAAGCAGAATGAAGTCTACTCTGCTTAAAGTAGAACTATTCTTAGAGAACAAGATTTCTATTTTTGAAACTCTAGAGACGATATTTTGACTCTAGCACATGTATAATCTTGTATAAATATGTGATGAAATGGTCTCGACCTTTTCTTCTGTATTAAGAGTCGTTTCATAAATGTAAAAATTTCATGCTTCATTCAGTCCATATTTCAATGTACTATATGCATTATCTGAATGATACCACTGATTGAAAAGGTACAGTATAATACTCATTTTTCATGTACATACCATTTCAAATGCATTTTATGTATTTTGGGGCGGGCTGGAAAACACATGCATAGTTATATGTTTAATATTGCTTAGTATTTAGTAATGATGGACATTATACGTGGAGTGGGTGTTGTGAACGTATCTAGGACCCTATTTAAATATTCCGGATTTATGCCCTTATGTGGTTATAACAAATCATATCCTTATAAAGGCATAAGAATCATATCTATATTTGGTCATAGCCAATGCAGTCCAAATACGGCAAGGCTACTCCCATACACTCCTAGAAAGCACAACGTGTTCTTAAACAAACCAAGCCTCCAGCAGCCCAGGAATTTCCCCAGCGTCTGTATTGATTTGTCCTAGAACTCCTGGAGTCCTAAAAAGAACTGCGAGTTCTTGGTGACGTCTTATGTCCAACCTTACGTCAAACTCAGCACATTCCAGGTATAAATATACCAACAGCTGCCCTAGCAAAACACACGGTGGTTTGGAGCAGATCAGCTATCTACTTGTCCGACGCCCTGCTGTGGCAAGTGGCGAAGGAAGCCGACCCTCCCATTGACACACTGAGAGAGACGCTGTCTTTTCTCCTGCCGAGAAATCCAGCTCCAGTGTTTCCAGTCACCCTTGCGGGTTGCTGGAAGATCGAGTCCTGAGAAAGAGATACAAGACCTCCTTCATTCTATAACCAAGGTACGGAGCTGATTAGATCCTTAGAGAATTCTTGATTCAGATTCTTGGCAAAAACTATCTTAACTTAAACTGCAGCTCACTTACTCCTTCCCACGCACTAGGCTTAGGTTAGGTACACCGGGGTAGGCGTATCTTAGAAGCACCAGTTGAGTAAGTTTAGTCATGATTTTATATATGTATATATTTTATCTATTTTAATCACTGTATGGCTTAGAAACCATACCATGCTTTTACAGTATTATTTCATAATACTCCTTTTACTGTACGCACTTTAGTTTATGACAAGTATTTCAATTGTGGCAACTCACTTCTCTTGCATGAGAAAGAAGACTGTTCAATAAATAACCTCTTTTATTGAAAACTCCCGTCTCTCTATTTCTCTGCGCTTCTGGTGAAACTAAGCATGCACGATTGACTGAGTAAAATAGTTACCTATTGTTTCTGCGACTCTGGAGGTATACTCCTTATTCTGGAGGGAGCAAAGTTGTCATGTCTATGCTGTTGTCAGAAACTAATCCCTTCTTGTCTATTCAGGAAAGTTAACACCTTCTTGTTTACTCGAGAAAGTTTCTAGTGACCTCTGAGCTAGCTGGCATTCATAATTAAGTCTAACATATTCAATAGAGACCTAGTCGACCTCAGTCCTACGTCTAAACTATCGTTTATGTTATTCTAATGCGCAGAGCCTATTGGGAATATAGGAACTACACTACAAAACAAAGAATCCACCACCAGGAAAATCTTACTTGTGTCTCTGCTCCTTTATACTATGATTGCATCCAGCATTTGCTTCTGTCGTAATGAATTTATTTGCACGTGTGTTGGTCTTATACCAAACAGACCGTACCACACATGCACATAGGACAGCCACTATTTGTTCAGTCACCAAGAACAGAGAAATAGGCTGTCAACTGAAAACACACTCCCCATGGGCTTCAATTATAGTGCCTTAGAATACACACAGTAGGATGTGTCAGTTGATCTGCCACATAATAACATCACAATGAAGTAACCCCTCATATTGCCAAGTATTATACATGAGAAGGAGAAGAACTTTAGAAGGCCCCAAATAATTAATCATGTGTTCTGAAAGTCCTTGTTATTGACAAAGGTTTTTCCTGTCCCAGGGTGAAAATCACCTTGCAAGTTACGACTGCATAGAGCAGGGTTCTGCAAAGTCGGTCCAGGAGGGACGGATCCATGCCAGATTTTTAAGATAACACCATTTATCTAAACTGGCATATTATAATAATCTGTCATGGATCTGATCCTCCAAGACCAACTTTGAAGAACCCTGCCTTAGAGAATGAGAGACCAGCAGGTAATGTGTGTAACGAGAGACCATTTTTTTAGTCTTAGTATATCGGTTTGAGCACAATGTTGTCCTCTGTGCAGATAGAGTGCCATGTCAGGATGGAGGGATCTGGTTGCCTTCAGGGTGTTTATTAGAAATGACTATCGGTTGTTTGGCATTCCCCAGGATTTTACCTTCACTACCCAGTTTTTGCTGAACCCATTTTTGTTGGCTTTAGGACGCTGCTCACTTTACTCCTGCTTAACAGTAGCAAACTATTTGCACTCTCCTTTTCAACCATTGTAAAATTAGTACACACCTAATTGCCACATTTAAATTACTAATACGTAACCTGTAAAGATTGCTAAATGTACCTATGGCCTGCACATTAAATACTAAAAGTGGGCTGCAGCACTCATTGTATCATTTAATTAAAACAGCAATGTAAAATGTCACTCAGGCCTGCCACTGCTGCCTGTAGTGCAATTTTAATACTGACAATATGATATGGCAAAATAAACATTTTGCCTGGTCTATACCTTCCTTTTTATTCATACAAATCACCCCAATGGTAGGCCCTATCCGGCTTAGGCCAGAGTGCATGGTATTTAAAATGTAGGACATGAGTACTTAAGTTACCCACAAAGCCCGTTTTTCACTTTGGCAAGACTAGCCTCACGTAGATTAACACTGGTTTATCCTATTACAATTACAAAGCGATAAATTCAGTAAGGTTATAGCTAGAAAAATACTTATTCCACTCATGTAAATTGTAATTTTAAATAATTTTATGGTAACATTTAGTTTAAAATTGAACTTAATGATCAAGTCAGATTTTATGTTACTATTTTAAAAATGCTACTTTTAGAAAGTTTCCTTTTTTCTGCCTAATCCAAATGTGACTTTCTGCCAGTGTCCAATGCCATATGTCTGGTAATCTCTCTCCTACGCTGTGATGTGTATTCCTTCCAGATCGGGGACAGAAGTGCCTGGAGTGTGGGGAAGGATGTTCCGCTCCTGGACGGGATGGCCCGCATGGGGGGGTGTAGCCCCTTCCTGACTTCAGAAGATGCCTACCCTTTTACTGGCAAATGCAGTCCACACCTGGGCCTGCCTCCATTTGATTCCCCAGAATCCTGGGAAAGGAGAAGAAATTACCAGAGCCAGTATTGGTTTGAGACCAAGGCTGTACCACACCTGCATGCTGGGAATGAGTTTAAAAGTAGCACCCACCAAACCTGAAATTAGAACACTCCTGGACCTGTAGAGACTCAGAGGTAGGACTGTCCTGCTGTATGAATAAAGACTGAACCTGCTTGTCTTGAACCTAAGACTCCAGAAGTGACTCAAAGGGTCTGTTTGCTGACCTCCTGCGTGAGCGACAGGGAGACAGCAAGTAGCAGAGGCCATCTTGTATAACGTTTTAGCTTTTCCTGTTGACTAGTTCCATCTGGAACTGCCTTGGACCCCACTACTGGCCTCTGCTGTAGTGAGTTATAACCCTAAAGAGGTGCACTCCAGGTCTTGGACACTCAGCTGGTGTTGGAGTGTACTTCTCCTATCCAGAGGTGCACTGTATTAAAAAGGTTGGACATGCACTTTTACATTTTACATGTCCTATTAGTGAAAAACTCCTAAATTCCTTTTTCACTGGTGTGAGGCTTACCTATCTCATAGAATAACATTGGGTTAACCGATTTAACTTAATAAGTGATAATTTTCAGCTGTGAAACGATAGGAATGTCATGTATTGTGTCTGGGAAATGGTAATTAACAATCCTCTTTAATGGTACAGTCAGTTTTTAAGTTACAATTATGCAAATTCCACTTCAAGAAAGTTGGCTTTTTCCTGCCCTAACTATTTGGTGCTTGCAGCCTGTTCCTAGGCCACATGACTGGGTGTAGTTCACAGTTGGGCTTTGTTAATTCCTCCCAGACAGCCACACAATAGAGTAATGAGGTATGTCTGGATGGGCCATCAACAGGCAGGATGGAGAGGCAAGCTGTACACAGCTCCACTTGAAAGTGAAAAGGCTATGCACTGCCTTCGTACGAAGGACATATCACCACTGCACTGTTCCTGCAGCCACCTTGGAGCCAGAGCAGAGGGAGGCAGCAAAATTCTTCGACTTCAAAGGTAAAGCTATAGAACCTTCTGCTACTTCAATGTGGGCACCAGCTTGAAATATTGGACCCTCAAACCCAACTCTTCAGTATACTCCTGGATCTGTGGATGCTATGGAAGAAGAACTGCTGTGCTGCTTGGCTGTCAGCAGGACTGACACCCTGCTGCTCTTTGGCCTGACCTGCTTAGTGAGAAGGAAGACTGGATGTGCACCCTTCATCTCAGGTTGAAAAGTTTCAGTTTCAGTTTATAAACTTTATTTCGATTTAAAGAAAAATCACAAAAGTCAACTCGAAATATACATAACAGCTAAGTTGAAATGTACATCAATTTCATTGAACCACACACATGATTGTACCAAGGACATTATAAACATGTTAAGGCAATAAATAGTATAAAAGGAATTTAAAACACACAATATATAAAAACCTGGTAATGTAAAGAGCGTCAGTTCTAAACACAAAAATCCATAAAAACAATTAGAGTATGGACAAAGCAGGGTGTTAGTTTTAATCAGTATCTCTCTTCTTTCCAACGAATCACCCAAACCCAGCCCAGAAACTTAGCTATAGAAATCACAGTGGGACCATCTACTGCTATTTTAAGTATTCTAAATGCCTCGTTGTGTAGCCTTGTACCCAGTCGCAAGAAAATCGGTTTCAACCAACATCGCCTTGGAATTCTGTAGGCTGGACAAGCAAAAAGTATGTGGGCCACAGAGTCTGGTCTCTCTGGACAAAACGGACATCTAGTATTAGACACATAAAAATTAGACCATTTTGAAGTGAAGACCCTTGTCACTAGGGACCCCACTCGAAACTGGTGAAATAATTTTCTATCGCGTGTGGATGTGATTAAGTCCCAGTATGATTCTTATAGTGGTTCATGTTTGGTTTCAAGAAAGGTACTAGACAGAGAAGAAGTACTGACTGCCGAGAATCTCTTGGTGTAAATCAAATGCCAGTAAGCCACCTTTAGCTCATGCTTGCTGCGAAAAGTACTTCCTGCCGGGCGTGTCCACAGCTGGCTTAGGCCCAACTCAAAAAAGATGTTTTTAACACACCTAAAAAATGCTAGTTTGTTATTTACATCCAGCTCCCTAACTTCCAATACTGCTTGGGCATAGTTGACTAGCTCCGTAGTCACCCAAATTTGTCTCCAATATGCGATTTGTCTAAACCTTGCTGTGTCCCTAATAGAATGACATCCCAAATCCAAGAACAGGGGGATCAATGGTGTGGATTTAGGGAGCTCTATCAGGGATCTTAAAAACTTATTTTGAGCCATCACTAGAGAGTCTAAGTTAAGATGACCCCACAGCTCGGCACCATAAAGGATGGAGGCACCTATTTTGGTATTGTGTATCTGTAATGATGGTGTAATGGGTTTAGTGTGAGAACATCTAAGTTCTTTTAACAAAGCACCCGACAATTGGGCGTGTCTTACTGTGAGACAATCTATTTGGGGCTTCCAAGTCAACTTATTATCAATTGTTACCCCCAAATATGAAAAATTGGATGTTTGTGCGGCTCTAGGACACCTTCCCTCATACTGACCTACCGACGACCTTGTTAGAGTTCTGGAAGACCATGAACTTGGTTTTGTTATCATTGACAACCAGCTCATGGTCTACAGCACAGAACTCCTCAAACTTTGAGAGGGCACGTTGAAGGCCCTGTCTTGTTTTAGATAAAATCAAGGTGTCGTCGGCAAACATCAGTAGAGGGATCTTTGAACCCACCAAGCTAGGGGCGTCAGTAGGATAGTTGTCAAAATATTTCAAGACCCCATTGATGTATATTGAAAACAGGGTAGGTGCGAGAACGCACCCCTGTCTTATCCCCTTTTCCACTAAATATTTTCGGTTGTATTACCTGCCATGTCCCATCTAACTTGGGCATAATTATCCGTATGTAATTTAATAATGAAGCCTAAGATGTCCAATGGCATACCCAACTTAAACAAACAAAGCCAGAGCTTGGAGCGCGGGACTAGGTCGAAGGCAGACCGTAAGTCCACGAATGCGGCATAAATAGTGCCTCTCCCCAGGTTAACTATGACTTCAAGGGTCATCATACTGGCCATCTGTTTTGAGCCACAGGGACATAACAACCTCTAGAGGTCCTGTAACTGCCCAGCTGACCTTCTGCCTGGACCTGAAACAGCTGGCCTCTGCTATAGTGAGTTCCTGATCCCCAAAAGGAGTGCCTCAGGTTGTGGGCCCTTTGTGTGGTATCAGTGGAGTTCTCTCCACGAGAAAAGGAGAAATCCTGAAATTGTTGGCTCTTCGCAAAAGCAATCGGGCCCATTTACACCAAGATCTTATGGCCCCTGCCACCCACCAACATGAAGCTGCGGTGAACCTAATTTGTCGTGCCGCAATGGCTACCAGTGATGCCCAGCAATGCGAGATATGCACCTCTCACTACAGCATCAACATCTTGTGACTTCCAACGTGAAGATCCAGCAACAACCAATGCCTGACAGGATCTTCATGCTACAGCTGCGACCATCCATGATGCCCGGCCTGCTCTTCACGCTATAGGACAATCATCCACAATGCTCTTCCTGCTCCTGCCAGCCCTTTCCACAGGAAATGGAACTATTTGCGCTGGACTTTGATGATCATTCTTTCAGTTATACTTACCTCGTCCATGTATCCATCCAGCACTCCATTGAGGTTGGCCTGAATGAGTGACTTTCACCCGGTCTCCCATGACCAGATAAACATGAGTGACACTTGGTGCTTTTAGGTGCTTTACTTACCTGAACTATTTAAAATTGCATATCTCTGGTTCTACTGATTGGATTTTTGGTGTTTTGGTGTCAAATAATGTATTCAATTTGACTCTATTTTTCAGAATTGGTGTGGGATTTTTCTTGATTTGCGTTTTCACTTTATTACTGTTTGAAGTGCTGCATAAATATTTTACACATTGCTTGCAAGGGTAAACAACCTTTACAATGAAACTTTTACAACGCACTACCATTACAACGCGGTCATTACAACGCAAACCATTACAACGCATTGCGCTGGGGGGCGCTCTAGGATAGGGAATAGGCTAATTTACTATCCAATAACCTTCCCTAGTGTCCACGGGGACTGGAGTTGGAATAGTAAATTAAACTATTCACTATCCAACACCCAAAAGCACTATGCGTTGTAATGGATTGTGATGTAAAAACCGCGTAGTAAAGGCAGGCGTTGTAATAGCCTGCGTTGTAACGTCATACATCCCTTGCAAGTTAAGCCACATTGTTTTGTGCCAAGTTAGCAGAGGGTTAAGTGTAGGTGAATTAGAGTTTTTTTTGTGTTTTACCCTGGCAGAGATTGTGGTTCCTGCTTAAGTAGGGTTTCACCTCCTCCCGCTCAACCAGTAACCCATTTTCCAACAAAGCGTAATGCATAATTCTCTAAATTACGTGAGTTATGCCAGAGTAATGTAATTTTCATACATGCCTAGCCTGAACAGCAAAGCTTCAAGTCTGAAGGAGGAGTCTCCTGTAATGCTGAGTAGCAGACCACACAGGTGATGCCCTTAGCTCTGGTCCATTTCAGCACTCCCCAGCAGCTCAGGTTAGCAGTCGCTTCCGCTCCGGCTCGAAGTCCTCCCCAGCAGAAGTTTGTGCCCGCATCGCTTTTCAGGTCATTCTCAACATTTTTTGCCTGCCGCTGCCGATCCGTTTGGGCTGTTATCCCCCAAGAGGTATTTTGCTGGTCCTTGTGTTTTTTTTTCCTTTTTTTTCCCCACTGTTATCGTGCACTCATTGTTTTAACCAGTTCTGTGTACTTTTCCCACCGCTGCTCCCCTGCGGCCCGCCCCCTAACACAGCCTCCGCTCCCGCCTCCCACCTCTTGTCCCACTCCCCTCCCCTACTTAATGCCGACCGCTGCAGAGGAGCGCTTTTGATGCCCTGACCTCTGGTCCAGGCCAGCACTCCCCAGCAGCTCAGGTCAGTAGTAAGCATGAGAGTAAAATCCGTTCCGCTCGCGGATTTTGCGGATTTTTGGCAAATTCGCAATGCGCGAACTCTCGCGAACTTGCCGAAAATTCATAAAATCCGTGCGAAGCGGATTTTTTGCTTGGTCGCACTTGCCAACTAGAATACTATACAATTTCGCGGGAGTAAACACTTGCGAACACGTAGATGCGGCGGGCAGCGACAATCTCGCAATTGCGAGATTGCAAAATTTGCAATTTCGCACAAGAAATCCACCAGCAGGTAGCATAAACCTTGAAAATTACGATTGTTATCAGAATAACTCCTCAGGTTGACATTTGCCTGCACTTTTTCTCTGCAAGGAGTCCATTTTGGGGGGGGGGTGGAAGGAAGGAAGTGCTCCACAGTCTCCAACTTCCTGTTCCTGTCCAGCAGGCTCCTCCCAGTGCTTTCTTCATGTGCTGGTCACTTTGATTTGGATCTTGACCTGGAAGGATTACTTTTTGTGGATGCTGCTGGATATTTGGATTTTTGCAAAACTGAAAGCACT
This sequence comes from Lissotriton helveticus, assembly GCF_964261635.1. Taxonomy (NCBI): domain Eukaryota; kingdom Metazoa; phylum Chordata; class Amphibia; order Caudata; family Salamandridae; genus Lissotriton; species Lissotriton helveticus. Next base: position 293,136,733 of record NC_136070.1, read on the forward strand.
CAGCAGGTGCAAAAGTTCAATCTTATCATTAGTAACCATTCCCTGTAGTGCTTCCTGAGGGGCCCCTTCAGAGTTCATTTGCCTACTTGCAACTATTCTATGACCCTGCTCTGACCCTCACAGCAGGCTCAGAGAATAGCTACAAGTATACAACAAAGGTCCTGTTAAAAAAATTACACTGCAATAGAAAGCAATTACAGACAAAGCTGAAAGCACTCAGCAGGTGCAAAAGTTCAATCTTATCATTAGTAACCATTCCCTGTAGTGCTTCCTGAGGGGCCCCTTCAGAGTTCAGTTGCCTACTTGCAACTATTCTATGACCCTGCTCTGACCCTCACACCAGGCTCAGAGAATAGCTACAAGTAGGCCACAAAGGTCCTGTGAAAAAAAATTGCACTGCAACAGAAAGCAAATTACAGATAAGGAAGCAGGTGCCAGCCAGACTGGAAGTTTAAATTCAGTGACACATTAATCAACCCCAAATTAATTCATGTCAGTTGAAGCAGGGCAGGTGTGCTTCCTTTTTTTCACTCCCATAATCTACAGTGATAAACCAACCAGAGGGTGGCAGTGATGTACCAGAGGGTGGCATGGGTGTACCAGAGGGTGGCAGTGGTGAAACAGAGGGTGCTGTGAACCTGTGATGATGAACCAGACGTAGAAACAACATAGTCGCGGCCGTTGCGAGCCGACAAGTAAGTTCGCAATTGCGAACTGGTACACAACCCTCGCGAACTGGCAGAAACCCTTGCGAACAAAAAAAAAAAATCCGCTAATTCGCGAGAGTTCGAGGATTTTGCGGATTGCGAATTCGTAAATACGCAAGTTCGCAGATTGACAATTCGCAAAATCCGCCCATGCTTATTCAGCAGTCGCTTCCGCTCCGGCAAGCCCTTCCCAGCAGAAGTTCGCACCCGCAGCGCTCCTCAGGTCGTTCTCCCGTTTCTTGCCTGCCGCTGCGGATCCATTTTGTGCTGTAATCCCCTTCCTCCCAACAGCTATTTTGCCTGGTACTTGTGGTTTTTTTCCTTTTTTTGCACCACTGTTATTGTGCACCATTGTTTTAACCAGTTTTGTGTACTTTTCCTGCCGCTGCTCCCCTGCGGCCCACCCCCTAACACAGCCTCCGCTCCCGCCTCCCACCTCTTGTCCCACTCCCCTCCACTACTTAATGCCGACCGCTGCAGGGGAGCGCTTTTGATGCCCTGACCTCTGGTCCAGGCCAGCACTCCCCAGCAGCTCAGGTCAGCAGTCGCTTCCGCTCCAGCTCAAAGCCCTTCCCAGCAGAAGTTCGTACCCACAGCGCTCCTCAGGTCGTTCTCCCATTTCTTGCCTGCCGCTGCAGATCCATTTTGTGCTGTAATCCCCTTCCTCCCAACAGCTATTTTGCCTGGTACTTGTGTTTTTTTTCTTTTTTTGCCCCACTGTTATTGTGCACCATTGTTTTAACCGGTTTTGTGTACTTTTCCTGCCGCTGCTCCCCTGCGGCCCGCCCCCTAACACAGCCTTTGCTCCCACCTCCCACCTCTTGTCCCACTCCCCTCCCCTACTTAATGCCGATCGCTGCAGGGGAGCGCTTTTGATGCCCTGACCTCTGGTCCAGGCCAGCACTCCCCAGCAGCTCAGGTCAGCAGTCGCTTCCGCTCCCGCTCGAAGCCCTTCCCAGCAGAAGTTCGCACCCACAGCACTCCCCAGGTCGTTCTCCCGTTTCTTGCCTGCCGCTGTGGATCCATTTTGTGCTGTAATCCCCTTCCTCCCAACAGCTATTTTGCCTGGTACTTGTGTTTTTTTTCTTTTTCTGCCCCACTGTTATTGTGCATCATTGTTTTAACCGGTTCTGTGTACTTTTCCTGACGCTGCTCCCCTGCGGCTCCACCCCCCAACACAGCCTCCACACCCACCTCCCCACCTCTGGTCACGGCCACCTCCCCTTCTTCATGCTGACCACTGCATGGGCGCACTCTGGTGCGCCTAAGGCAAGCCCATCTGCGCCCGTCCGCGCCTGGACTGCGCCCAGTGCCCGACCCCCTGACCCCATGAGCACCACATTGCCAGACCCCGCGACGACCCCAACCTACTCCACGCACTCAATGCCGGCCGAGCTACCTCCTGCTTCCAGGCCACCCGGAAGCACACCCACAGACCATTCACCTGCCGAAACTGCAGCTTCACCAGCCAGGATACACCAGAACATCATGCCCCCCCACCAAGGCAAGCAACAACCACCTCAGATGCATATGGCTCAACATCCTCTCCGTCCACAGGCACAAGGCAGGCAACAACCACCTCAGATGCATATGGCTCAACATCCTCTCCATCCACAGGCACGCCGTCAAACTCTGGGACCTGTTCGACTCATCCTCCCCGGACATCGCTTTCATGACAGAGACCTGGATGAACACCTCATTGGCACCCGACGTTGCCATAGCCATCCCGGATGGCTACAAGATCACCCGCAGGGACTGTACCAACAGACCGGGAGGAGGAATCGCCATCGTTCACAGAAATACCCTCAAAATCTGAACCAACACCAAAGACACCCTCAGCACCGCCGAACATCTGCACTACCAGATCCACATCAATCCCAACACCACCTTCAGAGGAACTCTCGTGTACAGACCCCCAGATCCCAGCCACAGTTCATCGACTCCATCACAGACGCCATCAGCTTGCACGCCATGGCCTCCACAGACTACATACTCTTGGGAGACCTGAACTTCCAACTCGAGAACACCAACAACAGCAATTCCACCACACTACTGGACAACCTCGCAAGCTCAGCCTCAAACAGCTCATCATGACACCCACCCACTCCGCTGGACACACGCTCGACCCCATTTTCTCCGCCAGCAGCCAAGTCTCCATCAGCCACACCACCGAACTCCACTGGACTGACCACCGCTGTATCCACTTCTCCTTTATGAAAGCCACCGCATACATCCACCCGAAAAGAATACCCCACCGCAGCCGGAACAAGGTCATCGAAGACCAGCTAATCACCACCCTGTCCCGAGACACAATAACTGTCCACACCGACACTGACACAACCGCACACAACCTCAGGCAATGGATCGACAACTGCGCAACATTCTCGCCCTGATCAAGAAACCTTCAAACAGGTTCACCGTCGACCTCCAGACATCCAAGCAGACCTGCCGAAGACTAGCGAAGAAATGGCACCACGAGCAAACACCGGACAACCATGCAGCTCTCAAGAAAGCCAGCCGCAGACACCACTAACTCATTCAAACGCCGAAAAGGACCTCCTTCAAGAAGTGCATCGACAACAACGCACACAACAGCAAAGAGCTCTTCAACATCGCAAAGGAACTTGCCAACGCCAGCTTAAGCTCCAACGACATCCCGCCGTCACAAGACCTCTGCGACTCTCTAGCAACCTTCTTCCACCGCAAGATCGCAGACATCCATGACAGCTTCAACTCCCAGACCTCTCCAACAGCCGCCGACACCCCAGAGTCACCACCACCCAGTCACATCGGCCAACTGTTCTCCTGGAACCACGTCAATGATGAAGACACCATCAACTCCTGCTCACCATCAGACCCCTTCCCCATCACATCTTCAACAAAGAGAGCTCCATCATCGCATCCCAGCTCCGTAAGATCGTCAACATCTCATTGCAGACCACCACCTTCCCAGAAATCTGGAAACACGCAGAGATCAACGCTCTACTCAAGAAATCCAAGGCAGACCCAAAGCACCTCAAGAACTTCCGGCCCATCCCCACGCTCCCATTCCGGGTGAAAGTCATCAAGAAGATCGTCAACAGACAACTGACCCAATTCCTCAAAGAGAACAACAACCTGGACTCATCCCAATCCGGATTCGGTAGCAACCACAGCACCAAAACTGCTGTAATCGGTGCCACCGATTACATCAGAGCCCTGCTGGACATCGGCGAAACCGCGGCCCTCATCCTCCTGGACCTCTCAGCCGCCTTCAACACCCTCTGCCACCACACCCTTTGCACAAGCCTCTACAACGCAGGGATCAGCGACAAAGCCCTGGACTGGATCAGATCCTTCCCCACTAACAGAACCCAGTGAGTCCGCCTCCCTCCATTCCGATCAGAAGCCACCAAGATCACCTGCGGCGTACCCCATGGATCATCCCTCAGCCTAACCCTCTTTAACATCTACATGACACCGCTCGCCAACATCGTCCGATCGCACAACCTCAACCTAGTCTCCTACGCCAATGACACCCAGCTGATCCTCTCCCTCACCAAAGACCCAGCCACCGCCAAAACCAACTTCCATGAAGTGATGAAGGCCGTCGTCAAATGGATGAAGAGCAGTCGCCTGAAACTGAACTTGGACAAGACGGAGGTCCTCATCCTCAGCTCCACCGCCTCCGCCTGGGACAACTCCTGGTGGCCGGCCTCGCTGGGAACTGCGCCAACACCCACCGACCACGCACGCAACCTGGGATTCATCCTGAACTTTACTCTGTCAATGACCCAACAAGTAAATGCTGTCTCTTCCTCCTGCTTTAACACCCTCCGTATGCTTCGCAAGATCTACAGATGGATCCCCACCGGAACCAGAAGAATGGTCACCCAGGCCCTCTTCGACAGCAAGCTGGACTGCAGCAACGCCCTCTACTTGGAAACCATGGCCAAACTCCAGAAGAGACTCCAACGCATGCCTCTAACTCGACATCTCCCTCGACATCTCCCACCAGAGCCACATCACCACCCACCTGAGGGACCTGCACAGCCCCCGTCAATAAGAGGATCACCTTCAAGCTCCTCATCCACGCTCAAAAAGCACTCCACAATGCCAGACCAGCATACCTCAACAAGCAATTCACCTTCTACACCCCCAACTGCCAGCTCCGCTCCGCTGAACTCGCCCTTGCCACTGTCCCGCGCATCTATCGAACAACCACGGGCAGCAGATCCTTCTCCCAAATCGCCACCAAGACATGGAACACCCTATCCACCTACGACAATCCCAGGACCTGCTGATCTTCAAGAGACTCCTCAAGACCTGGCTGTTCGATCAATTGCTGCTCCCCCCTCAGCACCTTGAGACCCTCACGGGTGAGTAGCGCTCTTTACAAATGTTTGATTGATTGATTGAGCATTGCAGAGCAGTGTACATGTAATTGACACACTGACTTGAATAAGTGTGTCATATTAGGAGGCACCTGTGTATGGGCCACTACTCTGCATGCATTAAGAAACTGCATATGGCAGCCCTGTGGACTGTCTGACATCATCTGACAAAAATATTATTGTGTGAAGACTGATTAAAAGATATTACCCCATTGAGTATCGATTCTCTATCATTAACTATAGAGGCAAGATATTTTAAAATGATATTTAGGACATACATATTTTGCCCTCTCCATTCCACTTGTAACTGTTTGGAAAAAAGCAGGTCCACTACTGGTGGCTGTGTTTAGAAACATGGATCCAAAGCAGGACTAAATGTACAACGTCAGGGTGCAATACTGTACTTCCATCCTGAAAGACGCAGGCTAGCTTTATAGTATCGTAATGCAATCATTTGTAACACTTCCTAAGGTTAATATGGCTCAGACTCATAAACTTTGCTCCAATCCTGGACTTCAATTTATGATTGGTATAGGTCACATTTAGGTACATCTGTGTCATAGAATAGGTGTTTGGTTGAATGGTTTATGGGCAGCATGGTTACTGGATACATGGTATAGGTCACATTTAGGTACCAGTGAACAAACAGTACAAGCGCTGATTTGAATATTTGTTTTCTTTTCAGATGATATATTGGAAGTTTGGAGTGCTGGAAGATAGGACCTACACCATGGAGTGTTCAGTGTGAAATATAGAGAGTTTGGGAAGAGATACTACTATGCCCACAGTGTTATGTGATCACGTGCTTGAGGATTTAGGAGCAGATTGATGTAATATTTTTGTCTTTTGTGGCCTGCATAGAGGAAAATGTATTGAATGTGACCCTCATTATGAGTTTTTTTGGACTTAGGAGTGGAAATACTGAGTGGCATGGAATCTACATTTCTATACCAATATAAAATAAATATATGTATATGTATCATGGTCATGTGAGCAAGGCACCTGTGTGCCGAAATGTTATGAAGCCGACAAGCGAATAAAAACATCTGAGCACCACAAATTCTGGTCCGTGCATTGTGTTCCTGGCGCATGTTGTGGCAAGCCGCGCCGGTAAACTTTGGTTTGAATATATATATATATATATATATATATATATATATATATATATATATATATATATATATATATATATATATATATATATGTATGTGTTGAAGCAAGTAGCCCTTGAGCTTTGGAAAGGCACACACCGCTCTCTCGTGCCATCCGGCTGTCTGTGCCTCGCTGTTACATGCCTTCTGTCTTCCTTAGTTTCAGGTAAAAATCCGACGCGTTTCGAGGCAGAACGCCCCGTATTCATGGATGGGTAAGTTGGGTTAGTGACGTCTCCGTGCTTGAATTCATGTCAGTTGATGAATAAGTACCGCCCTAAGTGGGTGTGGGCTTCTGGTTGCACGCTACGCATGCTGGTTAGTGAAGTCCATTTGCACGGAGTTGAATTAGACCTTGAGTAGGCTCAGTCCCCCTTCTTGTATTTCATTTGTAATATCCTTGAGTAGGATCAGGAGTACAGGCAGCAATTAAAACCCCTGCGAGAGTGCGTGCTTGTTGAGGAGAGGACGAGTTCGTCTCCGAAGCCGTTTCCCTTCTGACTAAGAAGTCTTTCAAGGTGCTGGTGCTCTTTCCCACGGCCAGGGCAGCCGTGTAAGTATGTGTTGAAGCAAGAAGCCCTTGAGCTTTGGAAAGGCACACACCGCTCTCTCGTGCCATCCGGCTGTCTGTGCTTCGCTGTTACATGCCTTCTGTCTATATGTATGTATGTATATATATATATATATATGTATGGTAGTGCAACTTACCTGTGAGGCTTTCTCCATATGGGCAATCCTTGTTGTTGGTATTGAATGTGGCCGGCCCGGTCCCCGGTCACGGAGACTGCCCGCCGCGTAATGGCGGATCACGAGCACCGGACCCTCTGGTGTTCGTGGCAGGTCAGTGTTCCCTGCGGGCGTTAAGTATTGGCAGCGCAGTAGGAGACAAGACTACGCAGCAACCCACTGGGATGTATTGATTTTAATGAAGCGGCGCCACATGCAATCCCACTGAGGCTTACATGCAGGACTACAACTGTCACAATTCGCTCCCTGTGTTCTCAAGTCCACCACCAGGGGGCTGAATTGTGGGACTCTCCAGTGTTCTAATATGCTTCCTGACTCTCCCCTACATGCATATCTTGACTACCAGCCATTTGGACACTATTTGGGAATTGACATCCATTACCAATCCATGCCGGGTTTTGTGAAAGCCAGCCTGCTTAGACTTAAAGCCAGCCTACTCATGCCTGAAACTCCATTACCCAGAAATCCCTGCTCACTGCTTTATCTCCACCCCTGCAGGCCAAGGATGGGTGGAGGAATTCAGCTCACCTGTGGCTGGCTGATGCTAGCCTGCTCACACCAGCTGCATGTGATTACTGTGAGCTCTTTTAAGCCCCAGCTCCTTTCAGGCAAAGGTTGGTCATTGTAGCTGTTTACCGGTGAGATCAATCCTTGTTTCCAGAGTTCACTGAGCTTTTGCTATTCTTGTTTCCAGTGTTTCCTGAGCTTTAATTATGCCTTGTTCCTGACCTGCTGCTGTTTTCCCTGTTCCTGAATTAGCACTGTCTGCAGTGCTACCCTGACCCCATAGCCTTAGTATTCCTTGTTCCTGAACTGCAGCAGTTTCCCTTCTCCTGAATTAGCACAGCCTGCAGTGCTACCTTGTTTCATGAGGTCCTGAGCTATAGCTATTCCCTGTACCTGAATTAGCACTGCCTGCAGTGCTACCTTGTTTCCTGAGTTTGTGGTAAATAAATAAATAATACCCTATTTTTGACTAGACATATATCATAACAGATAGCTCAATAAATAAGAGTCAAGATTCGAGGTAGTAGGAGTTTTGCAGGTTTAATACAGCATAAGGACAGGAACAGGACAACCTGCATAGGAATAGGATGACAGGGCCCAGCAGCTGCTGGGGGTGGGTCTGGGATGAGCGCGCTAACTTTTAATAACAATACATGAGCATATATACATAGCGCGAACACATAGCATTACATTGCAGTAGGCGTAGCAGTGGGTGGAGCAGAAGGCGTGACGCGTAGCAGTCGCGAAAGATAAGAGTAAAAAGAAGGTGTAACTCAGACATGTGATGCAAACGTAACAGAATATGTCATGAATGGGCGGAAACATAGGAGGGGGCTACCTAAGGAGCCGGGACCTCTAACCTGATGGTGCGCGCAAACTGGCAATGACGTGTTACTAGGAGAAGCTGGGGGCTATGAACTCTGTGCTAGGAGCAGAGACTAAAGTCTGGAGGGTCGGAGCGACATGTACCTAAACCCTATCTGGTATCTAATGTTTAGGGAACATGTTGATATAAACTAGAAGTCATGAGGGGAAAAGCTAACTGACTCTAAGACTAGAGCATGCATTTATTCTACATGTAGTGCGTGATGAAGAATATTAAATGACCATTAAATACAGTATTTCTCTTAACATGGAGCCGCATAGGCTAGACAATGACGGAAACTATTGATGCAGTTCAGTAGCTTAGGAATGCAGAGAAGGAGGACTAAACTGATAACTGGAATCATAACATAGTCTTGGCAGACTCAGAGGCAGAGCCAAGCTGCACCGGGCACTGCGAGGCAGGAAGTAAGTGAAAGGTCGAGGATACAGGTGGGGGCTGTATCGCTCCTTAGCGAGGCTTCAGGAGACAGGAGCTGAATCTGATGTCCGGGCCCTGTTGAGGCCTGGAAACGGGGACTTTATAATGAAATAACGTGCACACTGAGAAACGTGGCAACATAGCTTTACATAGGCCTGATATTCGTAGTATTCACGAGAACTGGAAACTAGCATACTAGAGGAGGACACAACTATAATTGCGTCTTGAATCGGACATGGGGAATACATATGCATATTGGTCATGCACACATAACATATGATGGATGACACGTAGGGACACAGAACATGACAAAATTTACTTTTCCACATTCCCTCCTTGTCACTACGTTTCCATCAGGAAACATCAATACTCATGATACCATCTATCATTTCATACAGTACCATTTGTTCATCTCGAATTGTCTTGGAACGGGATTTAGAACGAGGCTTGGGACTAGGAATACAAGAGGTAGCACACATGCCGCAAATCGCAGGGCCACATTGTATACAGAGGCAGCAGCTGAATATGATCGCTACTGCGATACCTAGAAAGGACAGGACTTTCCATCCCCAGGCGGAAATTATATTCCAGAACCAACCGGACCATGTCCAGGTGCCTGGATCTTGGTGTAACAGATGGGCAATTTTATGAAGTCTGGTTATAGCTGAATAAACAGACGGCGCGTTATTTGGAATGAAAATGCAACAACTGGATCCGAGGACTCTACAGGCCCCGCCCCTATCGGCCAGTATGACGTCAAGGACGAGACGATTCTGGAGCACAACAATTCTCATAAAGGATTGCTCTTCAGTTAAATTACCTAGAGCGGAGGCAGTCTCATCTACTACAGCTTCAAGGGTTCTTGTTAACCTACGAATTAGCTTACTGTTTACAACTGTACCTAAATAAGGGAACACACCTTTATCAATATCAATGAATTGCTCTGCAGCAGTTTCAGTATAATCGACAATCGGGAGGTTTCTCTTGTGTCTAGTATGTACTAGGAAGGAATTCCTATGGTAGTCAGGTGGGGCTAGAAAAACAGGTGGCAGTAGGAAGGCAATGTAACAGGTTCCCTCCCAATCGAGGGGCAGACGAACATATGCGGTCTGACCACAAACAAAATAAGAATGACGTGAAGCTTTGAAAATAGATTTCCCACTGTCACTATACTTGATAATAGTGGTACAATCACTATGTCCTACTTGTACAGAACCATGATTACGGACACATAATTCGCCTTTGACTGGTAATACTGAAATAGCAGGTGAGTCTGGAGTAGTATCAGACTGAACATTCAGGACCATGAAATTCGACGAATAGTTACCTAAATTGTACACTTCATTTTCTAGATCTAAACCTGTTCTGTGGGGGAAACCTTGCTTGTCTGGGAAACATGTGCTGTTAAGAAAAGACATATCTGTTAAGGATGACGTTAACGTGGACCATGCTCCACATGAACCATTATGTGAAAAAGGATAAGGAAAGAGTGGCAGAACTCCCTTTGACGTCTGGAAAGGGGGGAGTCGACCACACACCCAACAATTAGTGGCATTGCTGGTCTGGTGTGAATAATGTAACATGCGGATAAATGAGTTATTGCGCATAGCGAGGCGGTAGGACAGTTCATGAGGGGGCAGATCACTAAACGTGTGTTCTACGGTAACATTAGAATGCTTATTTACATGAGGAACTGGAAAACACAGGAAAAATGCGTAACTGGTGCAGGAAATCATTATGCTGATAAATAATATGAAACTTAGAAAAACGATACATCGGTTTGAGTTTTGACTAACTCTCTCACTATGGGGGTCTATTTTATACATGTCAGAAACAGTCTAACCGTTTCACCTAGGGGAGGACTTAGACAATCAAACTGACTGACTTATTTTACTAGACCGGAGTTTTTGCTTATACTCCTGCTGCGGAGTTTTCTCTACCAAGGGGCGTTTTGAATCAATGTCATTTGCGGGACAGTCCTTAGGAACAATGTTTTGACAAGTCTTGATATCCTGGGAAATGTTCTTGGAGACCGGTTTTAATCCGTAGAATTTCTTGACGTGCGAAAGGTGCACCCAGCCGCGGCGTCCTTCCAACTTCACGGCTGTACGGGTGGTGAGGAGGACCTGACGGGGCTCCTTCCAACGTGGCTCCAGCGGACTTGATCTGTCAAAGTTCCGGACGAGCACCATCGAACCTGGAACGATTTCATGCGGTGCCACCTCGGTATTGTCTGGAAATGCGGCGGCAACCTGTGAACGACATGAGTTGAGGGCAGACATCAAGGAAGCTAGGTAATCTGTCAGCATATTACATGAAACATCAGTAATACTTCGGGGTCTAGGAGTACCCCACATGTTAGGGGGGCGGCCGAAAACGACCTCATACGGGGACAGACCTGATCTGGAATGTGCGACCATGCGCATATAAAATAGAGCAACTGGCAGAGCTACTAGCCAGTCCACACCCTTATCTTTACATATTTTGGCAATTCGAATTTTCAGAGTCTGATTATGTCTCTCGACTAGACCGGCTGCTTCAGGATGGCGTACACAATGAAACTTCCACTGGTACCCTAACAACAGGGAAACGTGCTTCATCAACTCAGATGAGAATGGCTGACCGTTATCAGAATATACGACTCTAGGGAGTCCATATCGAGGGAAGAATTCACGAACCAACTGTTTGGCAGTGGTCGCGGCTGTGTAATCTGGGACTGGATATGCTTCTGTCCATCTGGACAAAGCGCATACAACTACAAGGACATACTTGAAACCTCGACATCGCTCCATCTGAATATAATCCATCTGGAGGACCTCAAAAGGGTGGTCAGGAGGCTGGAATCCCCCTTGTTCCACCGGGACACTTTTACCTGGATTAAACTGACAACATATCATACAGGTACGGACTTTCTGCTTGGCTGCAGCTCGTAAATGCTTGTTGAACCAAATGTTCTGGATACTATCTAACATTGCTTTTTCTCCTAAATGTGCTGGACTATGTGCGGTATTAATAATGACTTGAACCATAGAGTCGGGGAGAAACCATGCGGCTCTACCCTTTGTTAACCATCCTTGATCTGTCTGGACCCCTCCTTGTTCGGACCATGTCTTGATTTCATCGGGAGTAGCATGTAACTGGATATCTATGACATCTTGAGTAGGGTCCTTAACTGTCATACATGTAGTCAGATCTGGAGTATGTGTCTGTGTCGGATTAACTTGAATGTCTGGAGTCTGTGCTGTAAGCTTGGCTGTGCGATCTGCTAGATCATTACCTTGAGAAATAATGTCAGTGACTTTCGTATGTGCTTTGCACTTCATGATAGCAATAGATGTCGGTAAGTGTATGGCATCTAACAGAGCTTGAATAAGGAGACCATGCTGAATCTTGGTTCCATGAGAAGTCATGAAACCTCTCTCCTGCCAGAGCACTCCAAAGTCGTGAACGACTCCAAATGCGTAACGTGAATCTGTGTAAACATTAACTTTCAGGTTCTTGGCGTGTATACAGGCTTGTGTCAGAGCAACTAGCTCTGCTGCTTGAGCGGACAGGGTATCAATACGGTGTGTTTCAATAACTTCAGTGTCAGTAGTCACTGCATACGCGGCTACTAGTTCTCCTGTACTAGTTCTCATACATGAACCATCCACATAAAGTGTCAGGTCAGGATCTGGTAACGGAATGTCTGTCAGATCTTGTCTTGGCTTTGTCGTAATGTTAACTACTTCCACGCAATCATGTGTGGCTGGATTTGAATTAACTGATGGTAACAGTGTAGCAGGATTCAGGATGTTGCAGCGTCTAATTTCTATGTGTGGCTGAAACAGTGTCAATTCATAACCTGTTAAACGTGCAATTGTCAAGTGCTGTGTTTGTGTTCGGTTTAAAAGAACTTCCACGGAGTGTGGGACTTGTACTGTCAAGGAGTGTCCTAAAACTATGGAATCACTTTGTCTGATAGCTAGTGCTGTGGCTGCAACTGACTTGAGGCACGCAGGCAATGCCTGGGCGACTGGATCTAGTGTGCTAGAAAAATAAGCACAGGGCTTGTATTGTCCTGCTTGATCTTGTGTAAGAACAGATAATGCTGTACCTTCACGTTCAGTAACGAAAAGTGTAAAAGGCTTACTGTAGTTCGGTGTAGCTAGAACTGGAGCTTGACATAAAGCTTTCTTTAACTCGTTGAAACTAAGTGTATGTTCAGATGTCCAAGGGAGGACAGTCGATACGGCTGCCTCCTGTGTCGTTAACTGTATCAGTGGCTTGGCTAGAAATGCATACTGAGGAATCCATTGTCTACAATAAGAAGTAAGGCCGATAAAGGCACGTACCTCCTTCTGGGTTCTGGGCTGGGGAAGACTCGCTATCAACTGGATACGGTCTGGTGTCAACTGCCTACCCCTCTTGGACAGTAAGTGTCCTAAGTAGACCACTTGCTGGACACAGAATTGAAGCTTCGAAGGGGACACCTTGTGTCCCATCTCGGCTAGGAAATACAAAACCGTCAGTGACGCTCGCTCGCAGTCACGTTCAGAACGGGCTGTGATCAATAGATCGTCGACATACTGGAGCAGGGCAGTGTCAGTTGGCATGTGAATGTTGTCTAGTTGTCTCTTGAGTGCTTGACTGTAAATACTAGGACTTTCTGTGAAACCTTGAGGAGCGCGTGTGAACATATAGCTCCTTCCATTTAAACAAAATCCGAAAAGAAACTGGCTGTCTGGATGGATGGGAACACTAAAAAATGCGTTCTTAAGGTCGATTACTGTGAAGAACGTGGCTTTGGAATCAATGGCTGTCAATAGGGAAGAGATATCTGGGACAACTGGGTACTGCGGAATAATACATTTATTAAGTTCTCGTAAATCAATCACTAATCGATATACTGGGGGTGCATTTGGATCAGTACGTTTCATGACTGGAATGATCGGAGAGTTGCATACATTGGAGTCAGTTTCTACAACTACTCCTTGAGCCATGAGCTCGTCAATAATTTTGGATAAGGCTGCTACAGCCTCAGGTGGCAATCTATACTGCCTGATTCGTGGTAACACTACACCTGGTTTCAGGGTCACACGATAGGGTGTGATTTGCATATAACCTACATCAGTTGGACCTTGCGCCCATAAATGCTGCGGGACATTAGACAGTCTGGAATCAAAATCTCGTAATACATAGTGACCCTTAAAGTCACGTAGGAACAGACGTATTCCCTCTGGGGAACAACATATAACTGCACCTAACTCTTTCAGTGTTTTAATGCCTAATAGATTTTCTGGACATGACTTAGTAAGTAACAGATCAGTAGTGCGGGACAATGGACCTACTTCTAGAGTGACTGGCTTTGAAATCTCATTAACGATAGGCTTTCCTGAAAATCCAAGGGAAACATTTCTTGAGCCTGAGAGCGGAGCCCCTGGAACTTCGGCATGACTAATTGTGGTCCTACTTGCCCCTGTATCAATCAAAAACTTTCTGTCTTTCCCTAATACTTGACTGTGAACATAGGGACCTTCTTGATCTACAGGTATCTCGATGAGAGGCAAGCCTACCTCCCTCTCTAGGCTGTTTCATGAATATGGCTGGTACTCTGGATACTCAGACTGTGCATACTGGTACATCTGCGATGTAACATGCTGTGTTGCAGCAATAGGCTGCGGTGCTGTAACTGTCTGTTGTGCATTCTGTGACTGAGGAATCTGTGGAACTTGTTCTTGTCTAGGCGGACGTGGTCTTTCTTTAGTCTTACCAGTAGCTATGTTATGTTTCAGAACTGCACACTCATTTATAAAATGACCTGGCTGTTTACAATAATTGCAGTTCCCTTTAACGGGAGCTGCAGGATGACTGGCTTGATTCGGACCCCTCTTCTGACTGTCTTGAGGAACAGATTGTGCAACTAGTACTTTCATCTTCGTGTCTTTCATACGTTTTCTCTCGTGTTCTTGTTCTTCTCTGATTCTATTCTGGTGATACTGGAGCATCTGGAGCATCTGGGACGGAGTATTTGCTTGCCAGGTGCTTTCGACTTTCAAAACTCGGTTTTTAATTGGTGGACTTGAATTCTCGACTAATTTGGTAACGAAAAGGTGAGGGTATGACTCACTACTTGTCTTGAGGCCACTGTTGATACTGAAACACTTTTCAAACCTAGAATAAAAATCACTAATATCTTCATCTTGTTTCTGTTTACAGGCTGAGATTGCATCCCAGTCTTCCTTTCTCGTTGTTAATAATCTGGGTAAAACTTGAATTAATAATTCTGGTAATTCTTTACATTTCTCTCCAAGACCAGTACCTGGTACACGTATCTTATCTTCTGCTTCTAGGACTGCCCAATCGATCTTTTTCTCTCCCACCTCCCATTCTTTTTCCTTTAGCTTTTCATACACCCCTGCGGGTAGCAGAACCTTTAACATTTTAATGATATCTGGGTAAGTGTATTCTCCCATACGGAGCATGTCTTTTAATTCTCTATGGAACCCTGCTGGATCTTTGTCATGACAGGGAATTAATTTCTTCATTTCGAGGAGTTCCATCTTTGTGATCGGAGTGTATACAAACACTCGTTGCATTTCGCCACCCGTTCCTCTGACTGGGTGGACTTCTCGTAACGGATTCTGTCTGTCTATGTAGAATGATTTACTTTCTGGGGGTGAAACATGAACAAAATGCGGGTTCAAGAATGTTCTATATTTATGGCGCTGTTCTAGAATAACACTAATTAAATCGGTACCTAGACCTCTCCATTTATACTGGAGTAATTCATTCAGGATATCGTGTAACGGACCTGGATCAGAATGTTGACCCTCATACAGTGTAATGAGGTGCTGAATCATATACATACCCACCAGTCGCTGCTCGGCTGGGGGCATTTTCAGAAACATTTGTGCCACTATTTCGTCTGGAAAAGTGGTAGAATCAGTAATCCATCGGACTGCTGATCGGACTAGTTCCTGTTCATGCATAGTACTTAACTCACTGTAACCGATTCGTGATTTCAGAATGTGATCGGTAGCTTGAAATACTTGTTCTAGGGAACCTTGTTCTGGTGCTGAATGATGGAAAATAGACTTGTGTTCTAGACGTAAATGGCGATCTGGAAATCTGGGTTTTCCTACATACGCTATTCTGACAGTATTCTCGT
Organism: Lissotriton helveticus; assembly: GCF_964261635.1. Lineage (NCBI taxonomy): Eukaryota > Metazoa > Chordata > Amphibia > Caudata > Salamandridae > Lissotriton > Lissotriton helveticus. The sequence continues at coordinate 293,152,671 of NC_136070.1, forward strand.
CGTCTTCCTCTTCAGGATCAGAGGTACTTTCTTTCTCGCTTACTTGTGCGGCTTTACGCTGTTCGTGTATCTTTATTATCTCTCTACGGATTTTCTTGTACATACTCTCCATGGCACCAATGGTATTGTGCTTTCCTTCGGCTATATTATCACTCCACTTTGTTAGAGTTTTCATTTCTTCCGGGTCTTTAGACGGGTAATCTTGTTCTCTTATTAGACAGTTAATTAAAAACTTTAATATCATGCGCTGAATCTCGGCTTTCCTTTGAGACATGGCATCACTAATACTTTGTGGGTCATCCCCTGTACGGATGAAACGATATATCCGGTCTAGATCTTCTTTCATATTCGGCAGGGTGACTAGATACTCGGTCACTCTCCTTACTCGTACGGAATATAAAACCATATTAAACTCGCCTGGAACTGGGTCATAGACACATTCGCCAAGGGTTTGCCTGATTTCTGCGACAGACTTATTACTCTTGGGAGTACGCTGTGATGCTTGAGCATGTAATTCGAGTGCTGATAAACGTTTGTATGGCGGCGGAGTTTGAGGAAGACCTCCTCCTGCGGCCCCTAAACTAGAATCATCAACTGATGCTTTTCGTCCTGGCAGGGTCGGTAATTGTAACGTGGGCTGGACTTGTATAGCGGGCTGACCCGGGGGAGCTGTTAAGGGCACCCCGGTGTCTGGAGGAGCAGGAATTACCTGATTTACAGGGACTGGCGGAGTGCGAACAGGATTTGCATATTCGGGGACTGTGTCGTCCAGATAGGACGAAATAAAAATATCAGCTGCGGTCGGTTTGTGACGTAGCTTGGTCGGAACTAATGGTGGCGGGAAATTACTGGATGCCTCCGGGGTCGCTTTTGGCAAGCCCTCAGCAAGAAGAGGATACATACCCTTAATGAGGGCATTCCTCTGTCTGTCTGATTGCTCAGTTCTAACTCTTTCACCTATCTCGATTAATTCTCTTTCTTGGGCTCGTTCTTGGGATTCTCTACTTAGTTCTGACTTTCTGATTTCTTTTTCGGTTCTCTTATGAGCTTCTTTGCGCCATAACTCGATGGCCTCTTTCTGTGATTGTCTGGCTTTCTTTTTCCATAATGTTTCTTCTACTCGCATGATGCACTCGGCATCCCATGTACCCGATACGGGCCATCTATACTTTTCTTCTAACTGTTTGGTATACTCTACCCATAAATCTAGATACAATATGGCGCTTATGCCATGCTTCTGATACATAAAGTGACCTGGACTGTCCCTGGGCGGGACGGGAACTGCTGCTTCCAGCAGACCCTTTCTAGTTTTTAACTGACGTAACTTGGAAAATATGGGCATGACTGAACTGTAATCTAGACACAATACAATACACAATGAACACGATACTTATACTCCATTCATACCACGACATTAAAATACATGAAAAACATTTAAAATAACAGTTCGAACAGAATACTACCTGGAAATACTGAGAACAGAACACATGAATTTTCTCGAGAACAGAAACTGACTAGAACAGAAACTAGATGCACTGCTGAAACAGTACGAAACTTACCGGTCTCTTAAAGAGACACGTCAGGACCCGCATCCACCGAAGTGAACACTTCGTTTGTGGGACTGTGTACCACCAACCCACAGACCAGAGTCAATTAAATTGACCCTGTCTAGATACCACCCCAGTAACGGTACTCACCGGGCAGCAAGAACGGAAGGCCTCGGACTGGACTGGACTGCTACGACGACGAACTTCGGACCTCGGACTTCAGTTACGGGTGGACCTCCGGATACCTCGGACCTTGGACTCTTGGCTTGGGCTCTGGTCGGGACTCGCCGCGTTCCTCCACCGTCTCGTCTGGATGCTGGACCGCCTCCTCCGTCTCCTCCGTGGGCCTGAGGGATACTTGAGCAGAAATATCTGCCACTGCGCAGAAGAGTTCCGTCACGACTGCAGAGGGTCAGGGGGTCGGCGTGGCTTCACCGACGCGTGGGGAAAGGGCAAGTCCCTGTTCGGGCGCCATTATGTGGTAAATAAATAAATAATACCCTATTTTTGACTAGACATATATCATAACAGATAGCTCAATAAATAAGAGTCAAGATTCGAGGTAGTAGGAGTTTTGCAGGTTTAATACAGCATAAGGACAGGAACAGGACAACCTGCATAGGAATAGGATGACAGGGCCCAGCAGCTGCTGGGGGTGGGTCTGGGATGAGCGCGCTAACTTTTAATAACAATACATGAGCATATATACATAGCGCGAACACATAGCATTACATTGCAGTAGGCGTAGCAGTGGGTGGAGCAGAAGGCGTGACGCGTAGCAGTCGCGAAAGATAAGAGTAAAAAGAAGGTGTAACTCAGACATGTGATGCAAACGTAACAGAATATGTCATGAATGGGCGGAAACATAGGAGGGGGCTACCTAAGGAGCCGGGACCTCTAACCTGATGGTGCGCGCAAACTGGCAATGACGTGTTACTAGGAGAAGCTGGGGGCTATGAACTCTGTGCTAGGAGCAGAGACTAAAGTCTGGAGGGTCGGAGCGACATGTACCTAAACCCTATCTGGTATCTAATGTTTAGGGAACATGTTGATATAAACTAGAAGTCATGAGGGGAAAAGCTAACTGACTCTAAGACTAGAGCATGCATTTATTCTACATGTAGTGCGTGATGAAGAATATTAAATGACCATTAAATACAGTATTTCTCTTAACATGGAGCCGCATAGGCTAGACAATGACGGAAACTATTGATGCAGTTCAGTAGCTTAGGAATGCAGAGAAGGAGGACTAAACTGATAACTGGAATCATAACATAGTCTTGGCAGACTCAGAGGCAGAGCCAAGCTGCACCGGGCACTGCGAGGCAGGAAGTAAGTGAAAGGTCGAGGATACAGGTGGGGGCTGTATCGCTCCTTAGCGAGGCTTCAGGAGACAGGAGCTGAATCTGATGTCCGGGCCCTGTTGAGGCCTGGAAACGGGGACTTTATAATGAAATAACGTGCACACTGAGAAACGTGGCAACATAGCTTTACATAGGCCTGATATTCGTAGTATTCACGAGAACTGGAAACTAGCAACTATAATTGCGTCTTGAATCGGACATGGGGAATACATATGCATATGGGTCATGCACACATAACATATGATGGATGACACGTAGGGACACAGAACATGACAAAATTTACTTTTCCACAAGTTCCTGAGCTATAGCTATTCCCTGTACCTGAATTAGCACTGCCTGCAGTGCTACCTTGTTTCCTGAGTTCCTGAGCTATAGTTATTCTTTGTTCCTGGGCTTTCTTGACTCCTTGTTTCCTGAGCTGTAGCTATGTCCTGTTTCCTTGAACCAGTACTGCCTGCAGTGCTGCCTTGACTCCTGAGCCTTAGCTCACTTCTTGTCCCTGCCCCAGCACTGCCTTCTATGCTACTTTGTTTTCTTGATTCCTTAACCTGCACTATTCTAGTATACCCTTGTAGCCTCCCCTTCTGTTTATCCGTTTCCAGTCCCTGCCTTACTTCCCATTTACTTGGTTCCAGTTCTAGTTTGCTGTCTTTCTATTCTGCTGTCTTACTTCTGTTACCTTGTATGTTTGTTACCTGCTTTCTGCCAAGTGTGCCCAGTCATTTCCTTCCTTTCCTGTTAATCACTCCTCCTTGCTAGGTCCTTGTCTATTGTGCTTGTGTTTAGTTCTACCCCTTTGCTGTTACTGCCTTGCGCGTTCCTGTTTGATCGCCAGGATCCGTGGGCACAGCTGACTACCTTGGTGGTGTTTCTTGTTTACTGTGAGTATTGTCTTTGAGTTACATGTATAACATCACCATAGGTGTAAGCTCCACAGACCCTGCCTTTGTATCCATATCCTACATGTGGGTATTTGCAGTCAGTATCTGTAACAGCAATTGTGGGTAAGAAACTTACTGAGCTTCAGTCTTACCATGTGGAGCTCCTGAGTGCTTTACCCCACACCCCCTTTATTGTTAATGTTGTATTATATATGTCTTGCACGTCCATCCTGGGTGTAGTTAGTCTGAATGCTAAATTGCCTTGTGAGTGCCCTTCCTTTCTGAGTCTTACCCATCTTGTTCACTTGTACAGGCTTCCCCTTTGGATCCCTTTTTCTCCTCTGACTCCCTGTATGATCCTGGGCAGCACTGTACTCCTCCTTTCTGTGTACATCTTCTACCCAGTTCCCAGTCCTTGTCCAAATCCCTGACTGTGTTCCCCACATAGTCCCGGACAGTCCCTGACAAAATGACCAACCTATATCTCCAGGGTGACTTGTGAGGTTTTCTTTGCATTCAGTTCAGGGCCGGACTGACTACCGGGCGTTTTGGAATGCTGCCGAGCTGGGATCTGATGTCACTACGGTGGGGGCTGATTTCATTGATGGAGATCTGCGTGTGCTTCAAAATCATTAAAGAAAACGAATTTCGTTCAGTACACGCAGGTCCCCATCAACAAAATCGGGCCCCAGCTCAGCAGCATTCCAAAACGCCCGGTAGCCAGTCCAGCCCTGATTCAGTTAGCTACCTTTTTTTTTCTCAGAGCTCCCCCAGTCAGTTCTTGCCAAGATGTTTAGTGTCAGATCCAGAAAGTCTGCGCATGTTGGCACACATCCATTACCTAAGCAGCACAGTTCTATACAACATATTCGAAAGTCCTTGAACTCTAGAGATCGATTCATTGCACAAAATAGACTTTTACATGCTGAATATTATTCCTTGTGGTTGGCTGATCCTTCCATGTTAGATTTTCATTCAATCTGTAACCCTGCTCCTCACCTGATGTCAGTCAGTGACCTACAGGATGAAAACGAATTTCTGCAAACCTTGTTAGCAGCAGAAAGACAACATAGCAATTTAGAGAGTGGTACTATTAAGGGAAATTTTTCTGAAGTTTGTAACTTAGAGATCCCCTGTCAAGACAATGTTTTCTTTGAAGACAATTTCCAGACACAGTATTTTTCAGCATCTTACCAAACTGGTAGTTCAATGACCCCGGTTAAATCATGTTCAACCACACAGCAGCCAAAGAAAGAACAGATTCAACATATAACCTCTGTTTTCCATTCAAATGATGTTACCCAGTCTTGTAGGCCAGTAAAGATCACAGTCCCCGATACTAAAGGGACCTTGTTAGATACCACAGTCAAAGTAAACAATAATCAGTTCGACAAAAGAGAGAAAAGACCTACTGGAACACAGGAGGCTAATAGCCACTTTGAACAAAATCCAAGGTATAAATCTGTTGCTTGTGAAGTTGCCAAGTCTACAACTGTCCTTGTAGAGAAAGATCTGCAGTCTTCACTGGATATGTTTTCATCTAAGATTTTTGAATTACAGCGAGAGAATAAAATGTTTCAGACTCTGTTAAAATATTATAACCCAGAGTTCAAGTGGGAATCTAAAAATCCTGTACAAGACAACTTTTCAGCTTCTATGTTAGCCTCCTTGGAAATGGAGAATGAAATCTTGCGCTCTCTCTTGCGTTCCCCTCAGAACTGGTCCAGTAATTGTGTAAATAATCATGTGGCTGATTCCACTCAGAACAGCCATAGTACCATGTCTCAAAGTGCAGTTAAGGAAAGCATTTGTTTGAATTCTGAATTTTCTAACTCCTCTGTTTTGTCTTCTAGTGCTAAATTACATCTAGGTGCTATATATGAGATGTATCCCTCCAGTTTTGAGGAACCCCAAATACCAGGCAAGACACAAAACATCTCCTTGCTTTCTTTTCCTGGTAGTGAGGTCAGTTCTATCTCGGAGATAACCCATAGACAGGCCATTGACCTACAGACAAAACCTGAACCATTGACCCACATATTCCCTGATGTGACAACGTCCTGTGACTCAGACCATGCTCTTGATTTAACTACTGCAACTGAAGTCAACCTCCTTGCTGAGAAGAAACAAAATCCTCACCCCTTCTTTGCTGTTTTGCCTTCAAGCACACCACCTTGTAATCATCCAGAAAATGAAAAGACCTCCCATGACCAAGTATTCTCTGGCCTATTTCCTCGGACTAAGAGTTGTGAACTGCCAAATGGTAAAGGAAGTCTGGTCATCAGAGACTCTAAGAAAAGCTCTATTCTAAGTCATCCCAAGGAAAGAACTTCAGCGTGTTTTAATGTGCAAAGCATCTGTGAAGATTTCACTTCAGACAACAAGGAAGATACCGTTCAAGGGCTACTACCCTTTCCAGAAGTTAAAGCCTATCATCCTTGTGCCCCTATGCCATCAGCTTGTCGTCTTTCAGAGTCCCCAGAATCCTCGGTTGGCTTGGCATCTGAGCCCAAGCCTGCAGCCTACCTGCTATCTGAGCCGGAACCTGCAGCCTTCCTGCCATCAGTACCGGGGCCTCCAAACTACCTTCCTCCGGTGCCCGAGTCCTCAGCCGGCCTGCTGCCTCCAGAGCCCGAGTCCTCAGCCGGCCTGCTGCCTCCAGAGCCCGAGTCCTCACCCGGCCTGCTGCCTCCAGAGCCCGAGTCCTCAGCCGGCCTGCTGCCTCCAGAGCCCGAGTCCTCAGCCGGCCTGCTGCCTCCAGAGCCCGAGTCCTCACCCGGCCTGCTGCCTCCAGAGCCCGAGTCCTCAGCCGGCCTGCTGCCTCCAGAGCCCGAGTCCTCAGCAGGCCTGCTGCCTCCAGCACCAGAACCTGCAGGCCTGCTGGCTCCTGCACCAGAGCTTCCAGTCTCTCTGTCTCCTGCACCAGACCTTTCAGTCTCTGTCTCCTGCACCAGAGCTTCCAGGCTCCCTGCCTTCTGCACCAGAGCTTCCAGGCTCCCTGCCTTCTGCACCAGAGCTTCCAGGCTCCCTGCCTTCTGCACCAGAGCTTCCAGGCTCCCTGCCTTCTGTACCAGAGCTTCCAGGCTCCCTGCCTTCTGCACCAGAGCTTCCAGGCTCCCTGCCTTCTGCACCAGAGCTTCCAGGCTCCCTGCCTTCTGCACCAGAGCTTCCAGGCTCCCTGCCTCCTGCACCAGAGCTTCCAGGCTCCCTGCCTTCTGGACTTGAGCCTCTACTGTGCCAATGTTTTGACCCTGTGCTTCCAGTTTCCCAGCCTTCAGAGGTCTCAATACATATACATTCAGAGACTGAACCTCCAGCACCAGAGACAAAACTCTCAACATGTAAGCCTCCAGGGCCTGGGTCTCCTGCATACCTGCTTCCTAAGTCTCCTGCATGTGTATCTTTAGTATGTTTTCTTCCGGGGCCAGAACTTCAGGTCTGCTTCCTATCACCAGTTTGTCTTTGACCTCTGTGCCTCCTGCCAATCCGTTATCTGTTTTTGACCCTACAGTCAATCAGCCTTTGTTTTCAGAGTGCTACTCTAGCCTGTCATCAGCAGGACTTCAAACACATTTAATGCAGGCTTCTAAGTCCTTGTCACTGGATTTGGACTCTTCAAGTTCTACCTTCAATACTGCTGTTAATTTACAGAGAATTATCCAACTCTCCAGAACATCACAATTTACCTTCAGTCCTCTGATAGCGTGCACTGAATCTATGATGGGAGTTTACTTAATTCTTAGGAGCACAGACTTTAGATCCAGTTCCAGGCTCCGGGAGACGGTCTTTGGAGGGGGGAGTACTGTCACAATTTGCTCCCTGTGTTCTCATGTCTACCACCAGGGGGCTGAACTGTGAGACTCTCCATTGTTCTAATATGCTTCCTGACACCCCCTACATGCATATCTTGACTTCCAGCCATTTGGACACTATTTGGGAATTGACATCCATTCCCAATCCATGCCGGGTTTTGTGAAAGTCAGCCTGCTGAGACTTAAAGCCAGCCTACTCATGCCTGAAACTCCATTACCCAGAATTCCCTGCTCACTGCTTTGTCTCCACCCCTGCAGGCCAAGGATGGGTGGAGGAATTCAGCTCACCTGTGGCTGGCTGATGCTAGCCTGCTCACACCAGCTGCACGTGATTACTGTGAGCTCTTTTAAGCCCCAGCTCCCTTCAGGCAAAGGTTGGTCATTGTAGCTGTTTACCGGTGAGATCAATTCTTGTTTCCAGAGTTCACTGAGCTTTTGCTATTCTTGTTTCCAGTGTTTCCTGGCTTTAATTATGCCTTGTTCCTGACCTGCTGCTGTTTTCCCTGTTCCTGAATTAGCACTGTCTGCAGTGCTACCCTGACCCCATAGCCTTAGTATTCCTTGTTCCTGAACTGCAGCAGTTTCCCTACTCCTGAATTTGCACTGCCTGCAGTGCTACCTTTTTTCGTGAGTTCCTGAGCTATAGCTATTCCCTGTACCTGAATTAGCACTGCCTGCAGTGCTACCTTGTTTCCTGAGTTCCTGAGCTATAGCTATTCCCTGTACCTGAATTAGCACTGCCTGCAGTGCTACCTTGTTTCCTGAGTTCCTGAGCTATAGCTATTATCTGTACCTGAATTAGCATAGTGCTACCAAAGTTTCCTGAGTTCTTGAGCTATAGTTATTCTTTGTTCCTGGGCTTAGCTATTTCTTGTTCCTGATTTGCACTGCTTGCAGTGCTCTCTTGACTCCTTGTTTCCTGAGCTGTAGCTATTTCCTGTTTCCTTGAACCAGTACTGCCTGCAGTGCTACCTTGTCTCCTGAAGATTTGGTAGTTCCCTGTTCCTGAACCAGCACTGTCTGCAGTGCTGCCTTGACTCCTGAGCCTTAGCTCACTTCTTGTTCCTGCCCCAGCACTGCCTTCTATGCTACTTTGTTTTCTTGATTCCTTAACGTGCACTATTCTAGTATACCCTTGTAGCCTCCCCTTCTGTATATCCGTTTCCAGTCCCTGCCTTACTTCCCATTTCCTTGGTTCCAGTTCTAGTTTGCTGTCTTTCTATTCTGCTGTCTTACTTCTGTGACCTTGTATGTTTGTTACCTGCTTTCTGCCAAGTGTGCCCGGTCATTTCCTTCCTTTCCTGTTAAGCACTCCTCCTTGCTAGCTCCTTGTCTATTGTGCTTGTGTTTAGTTCTACCCCTTTGCTGTTACTGCCTTGCGCATTCCTGTTTGATCGCCAGGATCCGTGGGCACAGCTGACTACCTTGGTGGTGTTTCTTGTTCACTGTGAGTATTGTCTTTGAGTTACATGTATAACATCACCATAGGTATAAGCTCCACAGACCCTGCCTTTGTATCCATATCCTACATGTGGGTATTTGCAGTCAGTATCTGTAACAGCAATTGTGGGTAAGAAACTTACTGAGCTTCAGTCTTACCATGTGGAGCTCCTGAGTGCTTTACCCCACACCCCCTTTATTGTTAATGTTGTATTATATATGTCTTGCACGTCCGTCCTGGGTGTAGTTAGTCTGAATGCTAAATTGCCTTGTGAGTGCCCTTCTTTTCTGAGTCTTACCCATCTTGTTCACTTGTACAGGCTTCCCCTTTGGATCCCTTTTTCTCCTCTGACTCCCTATATGATCCTGGGCAGCACTGTACTCCTGCTTTCTGTGTACGTCTTCTACCCAGTTCCCAGTCCTTGTCCAAGTCCCTGACTGTGTTCCCCACATAGTCCCGGACAGTCCCTGACAACAACGACCATGATGCCCGAAAGCCAGGGTTGGGGCTTATTTCGAATAAAGTAGTAGACTGCAAGAAATCATGTGTGCGTGTCCTAATTGCCAGTAACCAAGGGCGGGAGCCCGAAATGTGTTTGGCAGATGATGATGCTGGGTGTGTCTGCCTCATTCGCTGCACCCTCACGCTGGAACTGCAACTTACCTGTGAGGCTTTCTCCACATGGGCAATACTTGTTGTTGGTATTTATATATATATTTTTATTAATGCTTTATTTTTTTCAAATGCTAATTTCTAACTATAACGAGCCTGAAACCTATAGTTTTTTCAGGGAATTTCTAAGTTTTTTTAAATGCTAATTTCGAACTATAACATGCCTGAAACCTATGGTTTTTTCAGTGAATATATTTATATTTATTATACTATTTACACATGTGAAAATGTCTTGGTTCGTCTGTTTGCCTTGTGGCACGGAAAAAATGGGTGGAACTGACATCAGCATGCCGACGAGGTACTCTTATGGCTCCGATGACGTTATACGGTGTCGCGAGTGGACCTGTGCCATTATGACGTCCTCGTAGACGTCGGAGAGCTAGGAAAGAATTTCCATGGAATGCTGGTGCAGGGGATATTCACCTAAGTGTTCAGGCTAGTCCTGTGGGAGCAACTGTTTATGTTGCCACTTCAGAAACCGAAACCAGTGAATCGAGGGCAGAGGCCCTGCAGATGGCACATGAGGTGGGGTGCCCACTCGTGTGCACCGGCAGGGTAGAGAAGTGACAAGCACAACAACCCACAAAAAAGTAACGAGGGTACTAAATAACACATTATCTCCTCTTTGTATCGGGCAGGAACAAAAAAGTTAAAATGCCCTAGTACCAAAATGTAGAATTAGTGCTACAACGGTCTTCAAGAGGACCTGTGATGCTGCTTCTGCCTCCCGTACCCTGGAGGCAGCACATGGGTCATGCGGTACGGTCATACTGCGGTGGGACGCACACTCGTTGACCTCTCATGGCACTGCTCCACACTTCAGGGAGGACACTTTCCATTAGCTATGTTTTCTGATGACGTGTCGCAACGGCCCCTTCAAACAACAGAACTCATTTAGATCCAAACAGACTCTTCCACTCTCTCACCAGCAGTGAAACCAGGCCACGCAGACACTTTCACAATGCAACAGCTGGGAATGCACTTTTCGGTTAAAAAAACACATTCCTTCCTCCCAATTAATCAAATAAACGTCTCACTAAAGAACAGGGGCCAGCTTTGATCGGTAAACAGCCGTTACATTGACTTTTTTACTTCGCGATACCATTACAACGCATGCATTACCACGCATGCGTTGTACATTGCGAAGTCATTACTACGCATTTTTTTAGAACGCATGGTCATTTACCACGCATGCCTTTACAACATATTTTGTTGTAAAGGTATGTATGGTAAATGACCATGTGTTCTAAAAAACATGTAGATGATCCACGTTGTTGTAAGGAAACAGAGGCTGTTCTGTTTCCTCAGAATGACGTGCACCGCCCCTCAGAGACGACGTGAAGCAGGAACCACGAGGAGAGAGGGACCACAAGGAGTGAGAGGTAAGGGGGATTGGGCATGGGGTGGGTGTTTCTTTTCTAGGGTTTAGGGTAGTGCAGTGGTGTTTGGGTAGGGTAGGGGGTCGTGCTGGGGCAGTGTTTTAGGGTTTAAGGCATTGCAGTGGTGTTTGTGTAGTGAAGGGAGTCATGCTGGGGGTAGTGTTTTAGGGTTTAGGGTAGTGCAGTGGTGTTTGTATAATGGAGTGGGTTGTGCTGGGGGTAGATTTAGCGTTTAGGGTAGTGCAGTGGTGTTTGGGTAGTGTAGGGAATTGTGCTGGTGGTAGTGTTTTATGGTTTAGGGTATTGCAGTCATGTTTAGGCAGTGTAGGGTGTCGTGCTGGGGGTAGTGTTTTAGGGTTTAGGGTAGTGCAGTGGTGTTTGGGTAGTGGAGGGGGTAGTGTTTTAGGGTAGTGCGCCCAACCAGCCACAATATCCGTGGACAAAGGGGATCCTGACTCTTTTGAACGCTCAGCCAATTAAATAATTTGGGTCAAGCGCCCTACCACGTCTAAGACCTATCAAATCCTTTCTTGGGATCCCTCATATACTTGGAGAAAAAGGTACATCGTTACTCATCAATTTCAGGCATGTGGGCCACCTTCCCCTTCAGTGAGGGCCTGGGGTATTTTCCCCTAATCCTATTCCTTACCTCCCTTTCAAGGATTTGATGGATTTTCCCCACCAATATACTCTGCCACTTTGGCATCAGGGGTCCACTTCGCTGACCTAGGATGGTAATTTTGGGTAGGCTCGAAGATGAGAGGAGTGAGACTCTGGACACCAAGGACTCCCCGAGTCCTTATCTTCATCGGAGGAGAAATCGTACTCCGATACACCCTCTCCCTCTAAGGGAAACCCGCCGTCGGGGTCCACAAAAATGGTGACAGCATCGCAATTTTCTCCGCGCCCCTCCTCCTCCCGGCAGGATGCATGTTTTAGCCTTCGCGCACTCTTGAGGAAGGTCTCTGTAAGTTTATCAATTCCTTCCAAGTGCCCCGCGTTAGCTTAACGGTCCTTTTATTCCCCATCTGGGAGCTACTGGGACCTGCTACCACCAGATCTGCGTCACTGAACACCCCAGGGATGCTTTTCGCCAGCTTATCAACCTGATCCCTAAGAGGATACAGCGCCCAAGAAATACCCAGAGAGAGGGCTTGGTCCACTGCTGGAGGAAGAAGTTGGCGGGCCATTCCTTCTCCACTTCCTGGTAGAAGGAGTAAAAATGGTCTTCCGGAGAAGACATGATAGTAGAGGGTGTGAGCACAGAACAAATGCCCTTAAAATCCTTAAGGCAGTCCCCTCGCCAGTGCTCCAACAGCTGGGCTTTACCCAAAGCTGTTATAAGAATAGATTGATACGGTATACCAATTACCACCACCTGGTGGCGCTGGTCACTAACGTGGCCGGGTGGGGAAATCACCGCGCAGCGGTGTCAAAATTAGGCGAGTGTTGGTCGGGAATCAAACGGACACTAAAGGAGTGACTGGATTCCCAAACGCACGTAAAGACCAGCGGGAACGCTCGATGGAGCTGCCTCACTCGGACCAGACACGCCTGACAGGATCTCACCGCAAGCAGAGCGCACAGCGGGAGAAACTACGAGGGGGAAAACACGCTCGCGCAAGAGCCTGCTGCGCAGGGAATATGAAACAATATCAAGGCAATATTGCTAATAATGTGCACAAGAAACCGCTATACAAACAGCAACAACGTCAGATTAAGCCAAGAATGTAAAGAATGCACTTAACTGATGAGTAGTGAAGAAAGAGAAAACGGAAGGGACGTCACAATATTATATACGATGGACTGTGATATGATTGGACTATAGTTGCCTTGGAGACTACACCCCTAATGTAGTCTTTTGTTTAATGATTGTTGTGTTACGTTTTCTTTGAACTGCTATGCAAATAAAGTGAGGAAAGATATGCATAATCCTAGCTTCCTTCCTGTCATAGAATTCATTCAACTTTATTCAATCTGATTTAGAAACATAGATCATGAAAGTGTACATAAAAACAGTAAATCCTCTTTCCTAATACAATACCGTGAGAATTAATTAAAACCAGTAGGTAAAAATGGGTGTTACAAAGTCTGGTTCAGAGCAACTTCAGGTTAACAGAATCGTAAAGTTCAATGTTTCGCAAGATCAATCTCATGTACTTCGCGCAAAATGCGCAATAAGGGGTCTAAGTAAGATGTAACGCTCCAATACCTGACCAGTCTGCACTATATAAAACTGCAGAAAAACTAAACATAAACAGTGTTTTGCACCATTGAGCTATATGTGGGCTACATCTGGGTGATATTTGTGCTATATTTCGTAGTGTAGTTCCTATATTCTCAATAGGCTCTGCGCATTGGAATAATATATCCTATAGATTAGACGTTGGACTAAGGTCGATTAGGTCTCTATCGAGAATATATTAAACTTAATAGTGAGTGCCAGCTAACTCAGAGGTCACTAGAAACGTTTTCGAATTCACAAGAAGGGATTAGTTTCTGACAACTGCATAAACATGACAACTTTGTTTCCCATGAATAAGAAATGTATCTCTAGAGTCGTGGAAACAATAGATAAGTATTTCACTTGGTCAATCGTGCATGCTTCGTTTCTACAGAGGTGCAGAGAAATAGAGAGATGGGCGTTTTCAATAAAAGGATTTATTGAACAGTCTTCTTTCTCATGCAAGTAAAGTGAACTGCTACAATCGTAATGCAGGCTGCAAAGTATAGTGCGTACAGCGAGAACACTATTATAAAATAATACTGTAAAAGCATTGTATGGTTTCTAAGCCATATAAAAATACATACATAAACAACAATGACTAAAAATACTCAACTGGTGCTTCTAAAATACGCCTACCCCAATGTACCTAACCTAAGTCTAGTATGAGGGAAGAAGTAAGTGTTGGTTAGCATAGGTTTTAGTTCTCTTTGCCAAGAATCTATCAAAGATTTCTCTTGGGTTCTAATCAGCTCCACAATTTAGTTTAAAATGAAGGAGGTCTGGTATCTCTGTCTAGGGACTCGATTTCCCAACACCCGCAAGGAGTTCTTGGAAACTCTGGAGCTGGATTCTCAGCGAGAGAAAGGACAGCTTCTTGATCAGTGCATCAGTACATCAGCTGGAGGGTCGGCTTCCTTCGGCACTTGCTGTAGCGAGCTGCATCGGACAAGTATATAGTTGAACTGCTCCGAACCACTGTGTCTTGCTAGAGCAAGTGAAGCCATATTTATACCTTGAAGGTTTTCAGTTTGACGTAAAGTCGGGCATAATAACGTCAGGAAAGAACCCCAAGGGAATAGTAGTTCTTTGTAAAGTACATGAGTTCTTGGACAAATCAATATTCAAGCAAGGGGAGGTCCCTGACTGCTTAAGCCTATTTTCCAAGAAATCGTTGTGACGTTTTGGTATGGGTGGAAATAGCCATGTCTGTATTTGGACTGCATGGGCTACATCTAAATAAGGGAATGATTTCTATGCCTATATTAGGGCAATGTGAATGGTACCTATATAAGGGCATGAATCGGAAACATTTACTCGGATCCTAAAATGACATACAACAATTTGGGCTCTATTTTCTCTGGTGACCATCTTGGGAGACTTATTTGTTATGAAGTTTCCTAATTTCCTCATTTACTGCAGTCTCCTCAGAAGGAAATGCTTTCAGTTTTTTACTTTGATTCCATCAAAAAGGCATTCAGATGTGTCACACATTTGCCATCAATTCAGAATGTTAGCACTCTAGTTGTTCATTAGATCAGATGTAGTAAAGCTACTGCTCACCAGGGAGATAACTGGAAGTCAACTGCTGGTATTGAAAGTGATTGTTTCAGTCCGAATGTCAGAATTTTCTAATGAAATAGAAGAGGATTTGAGATCTCACTTAAAACATGCCCTAAATTTTCTTTCTGCAGCACTAACCATAATTTCTATAGCAAAATGAACCCCCTCATGTTGTTCCTTTTTAAATGAAATGGTTTAAGTGTTACCAGTTTATTTCAATCAAGATGGCTTCATGTGTGCCATAATTTTGTCATAAGTAAGACTGTTAGCTCTCTAGTTGTTCTTTAGAACACTCTGGGAAGTTGCAGTAGAACACAAAGGCATCAAACGACAGGCTGCTCCTGTTGAAATATAACAGGAAGATATTTGAGATCTAACTTAAAACATGTCCTAATTTTTCTTTCAAAATAAACCCCATCATTTTGTTAGTTTTTAAATTAAATGTTTTAAGTGTTTCCAGTTTATTCCGACTAAGATGGCTTCAGCTGTGCCATACTTTTGTCATACGTAAGGCTGTTAGTGCTTTAGTTGTTCTTTAGAACACTCTGGGAAGCTGCAGTAGAAAACAAAGGAATCTACTGACAGTTTCTGCCCTTGTTGGGTGTACATGTTTTACTGAGAATGTCAGACTTCATTCTCACATGACTGAGAAAATAATGTGAATTTACAGAAAATATGCTCTCATTTTAGCTTCTGGAGCACTTTCCAAAACTCTATGGGACAAGCATGTGAAAATAGTTTTCTCTCAAACATGATTCATGATATCCCAGCAGAAGGTTTTTCACCTTAGAACACACCTCAATCCCTGAAATTAGTATGGTACCATCAACAAATGAATTCTAATGTAACTTAAGTCTGTTCTCACCTTTATAGTTCTCCTTTTTGTAACCCTCAAAATCTTTGATTCACTATAATGCATTTCAATGGGGTACTATCATATATATTGGTCCCAACATGACTGCCAGCAATTCCAGGATGAAGTGCTGACAGCCAATCAGATCTCACGATGACATATCTGGTTGGGCTCCGCCCAGATATCGATCATTTTTCTTTTTTAATTTCTCAGGAACTACTGAACGGATTTACACAATTTAACAAAACGAGTTATTTTTTAACCAAGGGCTACCTTTTTGCAAAATTTGGTGTAATTCCCTTCAGCAGTTCGGGCTGTAGCCGTGTCTAAATTTTCATATGGGAATTAACACAGAGAAAATACGGTTTTGGACCCCCCTTTTTCTCGGCCCCCACTTGCCGAATCATCCTGAAACTTTCAAGATAGGAGCGGACCGGAGCGCCCTACGAGTTTTGAAAGTTTTGCGAAGATTCATCAATTGACGCCAAAGTTATTGGGAATAGAATGTTGCAATTTTCCTATGGTTACTAGGTCCTAACTATAACTACCTACTGGCGACCGCCAGTAGGTAACATATATATATATATTTTTTATGCAAAGGCCCGAAAGCTTGAAGACGCACTCACAGCAGTTCTGACCAAAATGGCTTGAATTGCAGAAAACCAACATCTACACTTGTGGTGCAAGTTCTTGTGCCGACGCGTTTCAAGGCCGTAGCCTCTTCTTCATTGGCAGCTCAAAGTGGGACACAGGTGGCTCCAATCAGCATCTTTAAATGCATGCAAGGACCTCCAGTGGGTCATCCGCAGTGCATATGTACAGTACGGTGCATGTTGCGACATCGAGTCCAGATTGGAGAAAATTAACCACTTGTTGTAAGTTCCGTGTCTTCTTTATTAAAAGCAATATTTTCGCCCTCATTGGGCCCCCAAATGCCATGCTGGTTGATTAACTGACAGCTGCTGGCTGACCGCGGCTTTAGGCAAAGTTCCAACCGCTGCGCAGCCCCTCCTTTATATTATAGAAATGGTGGAGTCTTCCACAGCGAGGCAGCAGTGTAATTTATTTTGATGCAAAGGCCTGAAAGCTTGAAGGCGCACTAACAACAGTTGTGCCCAACTGGCTTTAATTCCAGAAAATCAGCATCTACAATTGTGGTTCAAGTTCTTGTGCCAACGCTTTTCAAGGCCGTAGCCTCTTCTTCATGGGCAGCTCAAAGTGGGACACAGATGGCTCCAATCAGCATCCTTAAATACATGCAAGGACCCCCAGTGGGTCATGCGCAGTGCATACGTACAGTACGGTGCATGTTGCGACATCGAATCCAGATTGGAGAAAATTATCCACTTGTAGTAAGTTCCATGTCTTCTTTATTAAAAGCAATATTTTCCCCCTCAGTGGGCCCCCAAATGCCATGCTGGTTGATTAACTGACAGCTGCTGTGCTGACCGCGGCTTTAGGCAAAGTTCCAACCGCTGCGCAGCCCCTCGTTTACATTATGGAAACGGTGCAGTCTTCCACGGTGAGGCAGCCGTGTCATTTTTTTTTTAATGCAAAGGCCCGGAAGCTTAAAGACGCACTCAATGCAGTTGTGACCAAAACGGCTTTAATTACAGAAAACCTGCATCTACACTTGTGGTGCAAGTTCTTTTGTCGACATGTTTCAAGGCCATAGTCTCTTCTTCATGGGCAGCTCTCTTGTTGGCTCTGGGGTGTTCATTCTCCCCTTGTTTGTGTCTGTTCCCGCACCCCTGGGGGTGGTGCGCATTTGGCTTCTCCGGGCTCCTCTCCTTTGGTTTCTGGTGCCTGGGTTGTTCTGTGTGCTGTTAGGGCCTGGGCTCTGCCTCTGTTGGATTTGCCCTTGCGGTCCTTATGTTTGGCCTCCTGTTTGCTTGTGCGTGTGGGTCACTGGTGCACCTCTCAGCTTGGTTTTGTCAGGATTTGTGCTGTGGTGTACCTGGTTGCTTTGGGGTCCTCTTTTGGTCCCTGTTTGGGACCTTTACTAGCCATTCGTTCTCTTGGGCTTTGGGGTTCTTTTGGCCTCTTGGTACCCGGTGGTTTTGGCCCAAGTGATCTCAGTGCTGGACTGGTCTTCTGTCCTTTCCTGTGCCGTTCCTTTGCGGCTGGCTGGGGCTGTTGTGTGGGTTGTCTAGTGTGGTCTGCTGGGCTCCCTCCCTGTCTTCCTGCTGCTTCTCCTCTCAGGGTAGCCTGGCTGTGTTTGGCTGCTGTGCCTTTCCCTGTGGTTGGTCACGTCTTTCCCTGCTCTCTTGCTTTTGGCATGCCTCTTCATTTTCACATTCCTTCCCCTTGCTTTTTGGTGTGGTCCGTTGTGGGTTCCTGCGCCTGTTGCTCGCCTTCTTCCCGGTTCTCGGAGGTTCACTCTCTGTCATGCCTCTACTGTCTTCCTTCCTGGGCCTCAGGCCTTGCCGCTCTGTACGGCCTGTTCTCCTCTGCTCTTGGCCATTGGACCGGGTTGGCTTGTTTTGTCCCTGGTTGGGTGGCTGCCTGGTAGTGCCTGGGGCTGTGGGCTTCGCACTTGGTGGTTTCTCCCTGGTCGGTTGTCCTTCCTGGCTCAGTTACTCCGTCGGGGCGATTCTGCTTCTCCTGGGCTCCCTTTGGTCGTTTGGTGGGAGGGCTTTGTTTTGGCCCCTCTGGTTGTCCCCTTGTGGCTTGGCTTTGCGTGCGGGCCTCCTTCTGGCTTGCCTGGGGGGGGGGGGTCTTGTACTTTTTTGCTCGTCATCCCCTGCTGGTTTTGGGGTCTTGGCTCTGTCCGCTTGGTTGGGGGTGTGGTTGGTTGTGTGCTCCTGCCTGTCTTATTCTCCTTACTTGTAGGCTTTTTTTTATTCCTGTGGGGTACTGTTTTTCGGTCTGGTTCCCCTGGCATTGGTGGGTATCCGGATGGCCGGGTTGTCTGCTTTGATATTCTCCACTTAGTTCAGGAATGGGACAGAAGGGACCTGGGGGTAATGCCCTATTACTCACCGGTAATCTTCATTACTCCTGGTCCCGTTGTCCTCGTCCCATTCCTTCCGCCCCTCCCTCCCTCCCTGGTGGCTGGCCTTCAGGTTGCTGGCTTGGTATTTTCAGGCTGCATGCTGGGCTGGTACAGCTTATGTACTCCCAGTGGGAGGGAGTGGGTTGGGTGTCCCCGCATGCTCCTGTTCTGTTTTTCTGTCGCGGAGATGGTCATCTCCACTTAGTTCAGAAGTGGGATGAGACAATAGGTGTAATACTTTCTTGTACAGTTGGGGAGAAACTAGTAGGGTTAAGCCACAGCTGTCAATGCCTCTGTACATGTAACTCACATTTTGCCATGAAACATAGCAGCTGCGTAGACATATGCCTATTTTAGATGTGCGGTGAATACCATCATACCCATGGCAGCCGAATAAAACGTGTCCAACAGATTTGGAAGCAGCATTATATATTGGGTGCACTTCATCTTTATCAGGGGCCCATCTGGCAGTAGAAGACTTGAGGGGCAAATTACCTGTCCTAAATTGGAAATATAATTTTCTGTCTAAGGGTGCAGAGATTTTGTCCCCGTATGGTTCTAACTAACAACAATAGAGATTTCAAATCATAAAACCTTCCAATCAGGGGATGACCAATGCTCGTTCTAACTGCATTTTCTGATGTGTACATATATATATGTATATGTATTACCTACTAGCGGGCGCCAGTAGGTAGTTATAGTTAGGATTGATTTCCATAGGAAATCCCCAACATTCTATTGGGAATAACTTTGGCGCCGGTGGACGAATCTTCGCAAATTTCTCAAAGAAGATGGCCCGCTCCGCTCTGCTCCTTCCCTGAAAGTTTGGGGGGGATTCGTCAAGCGGGGGCCGAGATAAAAGGGGGGTCCCAAAACGTGTTTTCCCCATGTTAATTTCCATAGGGCGGTTGGACTCACTTTTAGCCCGAACGGCTGAATGGATTTCCACAAAACATGGCAATATTGTAGGGACTGGTAGCCCGATGTGCCTTTGCTATGTCTCAAGATATGTGCTCCAGTGGATTTTGAGTAATTTAGGTTAAAAAATATATATATATCTGGGCGGAGCCTAACCACACATCTGATCTGTTTGACTGTCAGCACTTCATCCAAGAAGTGTTGGCAGCCATCTTGGGACCAATATACATGATAGCACCTCATTAAAAAGCATTGTAGTTAATAGAGGGTTTTAGGACTTTAGTTACATTATAAATCATTTGTTGATGGTACCATACTCATTTTAGGAATTGTGGTGTGTTCTAAGGTGATTTTACCATGTGAAAAAGCCTTCTGCTGTGATATCATGAATCATGTTTGAAAGAAAACTAATATCTCATGATTTTCCCACAGTGGTTTGGAAGGGGATCTATAAGCTAAACTGAAAGCATATTTTCTGTAAATTCACATTATCTTTCTCAGTCATGTGAGAATGAAGTCTGACATTCTCAGTAAAACATGTACATCCACAAGGACAGAGACTGTCAGTTGATTCCTTTGTGTTCTACTGCAGCCTCCTAGAGTGTTCTAAAGAACAACTAGAGCGCTAACAGTCCTACTTATTACAAAGGTATAGCACACCTGAAGCCATCGTGATGGGAATAAAGTGGTAACTCTTAAAACATTTAATTTAAAAAGGAACAAAATGAGGGGGTATATTATGCCATAGAAAGTATTATTAGTGCTGCAAAAAGAAAAATTAGGGCACATTTTGAGTGACTTCTCAAATCCTCTTCTATTTCAATAAAAAATTCTGCCATGCAGTCTCCCAAGAAGGCCACCAGAGACAAAAGAGCCCAAATGTAGCCCAAATATCACCCAGATGTAGCCCAAGTATAGCCCAACGACAGAATGTCCCAGAGTGTTCTAAAGAACAACTAGAGCGCTAACAGTCCTACTTATTACAAAGGTATGGCACACCTGAAGCCATCTTGATTGGAATAAAGTGGTAACTCTTAAAACATTTAATTTAAAAAGGAACAAAATGAGGGGGTATATTTTGCCATAGAAAGTATGATTAGTGCTGCAGAAAGAAAAATTAGGGCACATTTTGAGTGACTTCTCAAATCCTCTTCAATTTCATGAAAGAAATTCTGACATGCAGACTGAAACAGGTGGAGAAGTGTGGCTCATTGGTTAGAAGCGGCAGACCATGAAGCAGAGGTCGCCCCGGGACCAGGGTTCAATTCCCGACGCGGCAGGGTCTTGGGTCAATGTCCGCGGACTTGATAATTCTCGCCTAGGTGCCTACGCTAACCATGGGTCCCACTCTGCAACTCTGGGCAATAGCTTGCTTAATCTCCACAACCGCCCTAGCAGCGCCGGGGATGCCTGGCTTCACCTTGGGAGTGCCCTCTCACAGGGAAAGCCAGGACGGGATCCCCAGCGGTATACAGCGCCAGGACACCACGTAACGAGGTAACAGTGCGCTTTACAAGTATACATACATTACATTACATTACATTACATGCACTTTGAATACCAGTAGCAGACTTCCCTGGTGAGCAGTAGCTTTACTACAGTGATCTAATGAGCAACTAGATGGCTAACATTCAGAGTTTATGGCAAATGTGTGACACATCTGAATGCCTTCTTGATGGAACCAAAGTAAACAAGCATTGAAAATGCAATAGATCCCGCCCTCGTTTCAGTTAAAGGCATTCTGTTTGTAATGAGGTGGCTTTTTAGCTTTGCTTTTATTAGTGTTTTTTAAACTTTCATGTAAATAACATGCATCTGTATGCATATATGTATATGTACGCATGCATTTATATTTGTATTTATATAGCTATACAGATTATATATGTTTATATATGTATGTATATACATACACATACATATATATAAATGCATATGCATATACATGCATATTTATATGTGTATATGTATGCGTGTAGAGAGAGGTAGAGAGGTAGAGGTGTAGGAGGTAGAGAGGTAGAGGTAGAGAGGTAGCGGTAGAGAGGTAGAGACTAGTAGAGAGAGAAGTAGAGAGAGGTAGAGAGTAGAGAGTGAGTAATAGAGAGTAGAGAGTGAGTAGTAGAGAGCAGTAGAGAGAGTAGCAGAGAGTGAGTAGTAGAGAGTAGTAGAGTGAATAGTAGAGTGAGTAGTAGAGAGTGAGTAGTAGAGAGTGAGTAGTAGAGAGTAGTAGAGAGTACGTAGTAGAGTGAGTAGTAGAGAGCAGTAGAGAGTGAGTAGTAGAGAGTAGTAAAGAGTGAGTAGTAGAGAGTAGTAGAGCGTGAGTAGTAGAGAGTGAGTAGTAGAGAGTAGTAGAGAGTGAGAGAGAGAATAGTAGAGAGTAGTAGAGAGTGAGTAGTAGAGTGAGTAGTAGAGACTAGTAGAGAGAGAGTAGTAGAGAGTGAGTAGTAGAGAGTAGTAGAGAGTGAATAGTAGAGTGAGTAGTAGAGAGTGAGTAGTAGAGAGAGAGTAGTAGAGAGTGAGTAGTAGAGAGTAGTAGAGAGTGAGAAGTAGAGAGTGAGTAGTAGAGAGTGAGTAGTAAAGAGTGAGTAGTAGAGAGAGAGTAGTAGAGAGTGAGTAGTAGAGAGTAGTAGATAGTGAGTAGTAGGGAGTGAGTAGTAGAGAGAGAGTAGTAGAGAGTAGTAGAGTAGTAGAGAATGAGTAGTAGAGAGTGAGTATTTGAGAGTAGTGGAGTAGGAGAGAGTAAGTAGTAGAGAGTAGTGGAGAATATTCCAAAGTTTGGCACAGCACCACTTGCACAATAAGTCCAATCAAATCATATCACTTAGAGTCTTTATTGAAGCGCTGTATCTTGGTGTATATTCAAATGCTTTTATTTTCCTTAAGTTTATGTACCACAGCCAGCTGAAACGTTTCGTTCTGTACAACAGAACTTCTTCAGGGCGTTCTTATTTCCTTCAAGTTATGTCGGTATCCTGTTGTCATATAACTAGATATTTCTTCCAAATGTTAGACGAGACGTAAGTACATTCTTATTCAAAGTGACTAGGTATCAATTTTACCCACACAATTCGGGCAGACTTGAGTAATTTATAGCATCCTCAAAGTCAGTCTTTCAAAAATTTCAAAGTATAGGACATGATAATCCAAATCCAAATGTTTCTCAAGAAAAGTCATTTTCAATTGTTCGGAATATCGGTGTTTGGGCAGATATGACCCAGGGACCCCCAGTATGCAAGGGGAATTAGTCCCCACTCTGCGCGCGCTCCAGTGGCCTCGTTGCAGAGAGGTGTAAAAAGGGGCATAGCCTCATTACACCTCTGTGCAATGCAGCCCCCTGGCGCATACTGGAGGTTCCAGGTGGGCTAGTTGGCCCCCAGGGACCGCTAGTATGCAAGGGGAATTAGTTCCCCTTCTTCAAACATGCACAGGGGCTGCGTTGCAGAGAGGTGTAAAAAAGGGTGTGGCCTCATTACACCTCTCTGCAATGCAGCCCCCTGGCGCATTCTGGATGCTCCTGGTGGGCTAGTTGGCCCCAGGGACCCCCAGTATGCAAGGGGAATTAGTTCCCCCTCTGCAAACGCGGCAGGGGGCTGCGTTGCAGAGAGGTGTAACAAGGGGCATAGCCTCATTACACCTCTGCAATGCAGCCCCCTGGCGCATACTGGAGGTTCCAGGTGGGCTAGTTGGCCCCCAGGGGCCCCAGTATGCAAGGGGAATTAGTTCCCCCTCTTCAAACATGCACGGGGGCTGCGTTGCAGAGAGGTGTAAGAAGGGGCGTGGCTTCATTACACCTCTCTGCAATGCAGTCCCCTGGCGCATACTCGAGATTCCTGGTGGGCTTTCAGGTCTTATATAGTTAGGAATTAACATTAAAAAAACCTTTGAAATTCACTGAAAAAAACATAGGTTTCAGGCCTTATATAGTTAGGAATTAGCATTTAAAAAAACCTATGAAATTCACTCAAAAAACCATAGGATTCACACCAGTTATAGTTAGGAATTAGCATTTAAAAAACCTATTAAATTCACTGAAAAAACCATAGGTTTGACACCAGTTATAGTTAGCTGGAAATTTTACTGACATAAAACCATTGAAATTCCCACGTTATAGTTAGTTGGACTCACTATAACTTGCGTGCCTGCAATGCACTGCTGATGACGTCACATATTACATCACTCATGACATGGTCAGTGACATCACTCATGACATCACTGATGACACCATCCTTGTGACAGAGTGACAGACCTCCTTTCAGTGTAATGTAACCCTTAAAACACATATTCAAAAAAAGAAACTAAAATTTTCAAAAAAATAGAGATACCCATACCAGTTACAACAACCAATTCAGTAATACCACCATCTGTATACACATCCACTCATTCACCAACAGTTCTATATAGTCACTCATACATATATTCACTCATCATATGTAGTGAAACACCTATACATCCTGTTACACACCGTCAGTCATTCAAAAGTTACTCACACACATAATCACACATGCAAATAAACTATTGAACATCCATTTATTTGATTATACAGCTATACACACACTACCACCTTACTTCTAAGGAAACTTACACATACTTCCTCTCAATCACTTATAGAAACACATACTTATTTAAACAAGAACTCTTTAAATCTCTCACTCTCACATATACTCACTTATATACATCAATACTCACATATACTAGATTAAAACATATGTAGTTACTGATAAAGACACTAGTGAGACAGTCATTCACTCAATAACGCACACATATACACACTCATCCACCTATACAGTCCTGCACATATGCTGTCTTCAAAACACATACAAACAATGAGTCAGTCATTGATGCATCTATGTGCTAAGTAACACCCCCACCAAACCATACAGACACTCATACTGATACTAAAAAAACATCTAATAACCCATATACGCACACACATGTAGCTACTCACCAACCCATGCAGCCACTTATACACAAAGTGAAACACTGATACAAACATTTAAATATTTAAACAATACTCGTTATATATGTATTCACTAAGATACACTTAATAAGCCAGTTGACCAATCAATTTAAAAAAAAAAAAACATCCATTAAGACACTTATTTAAACATTTATTCTTCCATCGACCTTTACATATACATATATAAAACATATTTATTTTTCAGAAAGACACACATTCACTGGATGGTGTCATCAGTGATGTCATGAGTGATGTCACTGACCATGTCATGAGTGATGTAATATGTGACGTCATCAGCAGTGCATTGCAGGCGCGCAAGTTATAGTGAGTCCAACTAACTATAACGTGGGAATTTCAATGGTTTTATGTCAGTAAAATTTCCAGCTAACTATAACTGGTGTCAAACCTATGGTTTTTACAGTGAATGTAATAGGTTTTTTAAATGCTAATTCCTAACTATAACTGGTGTGAAACCTATGGTTTTTTCAGTGTATATATATATATATATATATATATATATATATATATATATATATATATATATAGTGTATATATGTATATATATATATATATATATATATATATATATATATATATATATATATATATATATAGATAGATAGATAGATAGATAGATAGATAGATAGATAGATAGATAGATAGATAGATTTATAGATATAGATAGATAGATATATCCGAATGTTTCTGCTGCCCTTAGATTTATGATTCACATCCGGAATAAACTATGATCAATCGAAAATGTAGTTCTATCTACATTATAGGTCTAATAAAAGTGCTGTTTTTAATGGAACAGCCAGTAGGTGTGCATAATTCTTTTGTATATGGAAGGCCATGAGATTCTGGATCTGAATTATTCCTCTGTACAATCTCTGTGCCTCTCTGAGTTCATGGAAAGGGGATGTCTCTCTAATGTGGTTCTGTTGTTTCCTTAATCGGCTTTGACGTTTACCATTGATTCATCTCTTTTAAAAGTAAGTTTCGGTTTTGCATGTCAGTCTGGGGGAACAGCAGACAACCGCAAACACCTAGGGAAGCGGCGGAAGATGTCAACGCCCTACGGTTCAACAAAAGGCTTTTTGGATAGCGTTTCCTTCACCTCATCAACCAGCTTTGAAGACCCACTAAAACAATTTTCTGACGTTTGTAGCATAATCCTGTTTTCCACTTTATTTGACGAGTGGGAAATCTGCAACCTTGTTTCCCGGTTCTGGCAAATGTACGGGGGAGGTCCTCCTCTCTCCTCCCTTCCTCCAAGTGGCATTAACATTTTTATGTAGCAGGCCCCTTCACTCATATTTAAAGTGTATTGAATCATTTACACTCGAAACCATGCTCATTTTTTAAGCACATAATGAACTGGTTACACCGTCCCCGCAAAGGGCTCATTTCTGAATGAATCAGCCTTGTAAAAAGGCTCTCTGCCACCAGCCTCAGTATAGTAAACATTGTGCAGTGGGAGGACTTCACTCGATGATATGAAGGCAATGAACCTGTAAGGGCTTTTAATGGGCTCATAAAAAGGAGATCAAGGCTGAGCGGGTTATAAATGAGATCCTCTGTGCCAGGCAAGTGTAAATCAATTAATTTACACAATTTGTAAGTGAATGTGAGTTTGGTGTTAGATGGTGGCTTTAAGGGCCATGTTTCCGCCCTGTATGGGATAAACAATAGTATAAGCCGCTCCTGCCCTAATAGGTTTCTGTGTTACCGTTCAAAGGCATATACAAATTAGTGGAATCTGCTGAGCTACGAAAGTGGTGGGCAGGACCGGAGTGAGAACCCAAAACAGCCCTGGCAATTCTGTCAGATCAGCCTCGGGGGAGAGGGGAGGTGCAGGTGCTTTTAAAACCGGGGGTCTCAATTGCAGCACTGCTACAAAACTAGTCCCCAGTAACAAAACCGTCCCCAACTGCTGCAAAACAGGCCCCCACCCTCCCAGCCTTCCTGGTACGGCAGGGGCGGCTCCTCCATAATGGCGGAAGAGCACCACTTCACCAGGGTGCAGCAGATTTAAACAGATGAAAACTAAAATGATAAAAAACAATGTTATCATCATTTTATTTTTCGTCTTACCTACAGGATGCCAGCAAAGGCAGGGTGGGGCCATGCACTCTATGTGTAACAGAGGGAGGTGAGGTTATGGGCACTACTAGGCCGGCCAAACCATCATGCACACTTAGCGTTTTGACACCCCGCTGTGTTGTACAGCTGGATGGAGAAAAGCCACAGGCAAACTGCAAACCACGCTTCTCAGACCAAACCTGGTGCTGCTCTCATGCTGCGGAATGAATTCCCAGATGAGAGCAGCTTCAGGATTGCCATCTGGGTGTCTACACAGTGTGCACGAGCCCTGAGTTGAGGATCAGGAGCGGAGCAATGTAGCAACCGCATTTGCAGGCAAGTAAATATTTCAATTTTTAATTTTATTTTCTGTCTTATTTTTGTCTCCCCCACCCTCGCTGCCCCGCCACTGCTGATCCCAAGCAGCAGCTATGGGGTACGGTCAATCTGTACCTCGTGCTAAGGCATTGATGCGCTGCTCTAAGTTGCTCCAAGAAAGGAGGCCAGACTTCCCACTAGGAGGTATCAGAAGGGTGGTTCCCCTTTAAGAAGAATTTAAAGATTACACTACAACATGCATCACTACATCAAACATCATGCAATGGCTCAGACACTAAACTTAGCACTAAGGTTCCAGAGACAGGGCTTTTTTTATACAATAGATATAAATGTGTGTAGTAATATTAATGCCATAGAAAAGCTGTATCAATAGAGATGAGAAAATGAGTCCACATTAATCATAAAATACCACAATAGCAGCACGTGCTTCAAAGCACCAAGAATATGAGTTCTGCAGCAAAATTATCCAACTCATTTTGAAGTATGAGTTGTGTGGGGGAAGTCTGCAGATGTCTGGTCTGTTTCACTGGTTCAACTATAAGTCCCTGTGAGGGATTAACCTCCAAGCAGCAACACCACAAATATATCTGTTAGCTGCATCTGCTCACCACATGCATATTGGCTTGTGATCAGCCCCAGGGCTTCTGAGCCGCTCAGCCAGGGCCCTTCAGAAGGGTATCCAGGGTCTGATCTGTTCGACAATGGTGTCTAGTCGCTAAATTCTGTAGCACAAACTGCTCACACACGCCTACAAAGCCCTCCTTAACACCGGACCCCAATACATCAACTAACAAATCTCCTTCCACACCCCCAAGAGAAACCTCTGCTCTGCCGACTTCGCCCTAGCCACAGTCCCCTGCATCCACAAGACCAAAGCAGGTGGCAGATCCTTCTCCTACCTGACGGCCAAGACCTGGAACAAACTCCCCCTCCGCATCCAATGAAGGCCGACACTGCACCAATTGAGAAAGGACCACAAGACCTGCTCTTCTAATACCTATGGAGCTGCTCGCAACCCCCCCTCCCCCAGCGCCTTGAGACCCTCACTGGTGGGCAACGTGCTTTAAATTCCCCATTTGATTAATTTATTGCCCTCATGAAATGAAGTTTCCTAGTGGTGATTGGTTGTTTCACAAGACCCTTGTCTGTCAAACACAATGCCCAAATAAGAAAAAGAAAAAGTACCATTTATTTTGGTGTCCACAATTTTAAAATCACGGCAACTAATTTTTCCCCTCCCACATTTCCTTCTGAAAGTTTTGCTAATTTTGATTAAACGTCCCAAACCTTTCATGTAGACTACAGGAGAGTAAATGTTACAGAGTCAAAAGGGAGCAGGCCATTAGAACAGCATTGTCTTCATATAAAAGGGCCACTTACCTGCTTGGAAGCGATCAACACAGTTTTCTACTAAAACGCTACCTACATTGTTAATACATAAAGTAAACAGGAAGGGAGCGAGAACGCACCCCTGTCTGATTCACCGTTCTACACAAAAATAATTTGTACATTCCCCCTTAAGTCCCCAATGGACCCTGGGCCTGCTCCTGAGTATAGCTCCCTGAAGAACTAAATTTTGAGAGGATCCATCCCAAGCTTAAACATAATAGTCCACAAATTGTCATGTATTATGCAATCATGCAAAAGATAAGTTAACAAAACCTAAAAACACATTGCTCCACTTAATTTGGGTATATTTTTTAACTAGTATATTTAAATTTAGAGCCTGTTGTACAGTTTTGAGACCACTACGGAAATCATATTGCAGGTCTGATAGTATATCATTACTTATGGCCCACTCCACCAATCTGCCCAAAATATTATGCCCACTGCCACCTTCACTAATTAATCTAGCAGCAATACTGGACGGCACCAGGCCAGTGAGGAGCGGTCATCCTTTTTGTACCTAGGGACTACAAGTGATTCTGACCATGTGCTCAAAAAGCCTATAGAACAGGCTGACCTAATAACTGGGTTAATGGAGAACCCCTGAGATGAACATTAGGCTTAAAAAGCTCGATGGGAATACTATCAGGTCAGGCGTTTTTTCAACTTTACTATCCATAAGAGCCCTATTGCCCTCCTCATGGGAGAACTTTAGACTCGAAATATCACTATAGAATACAGAAGAAGAGGTCTCCATGGTATTACATGCTGACTTTCCTAGCCTCTTATCGAGATTTGAATAGATGTTTCTAAAATGAGCGAAGCAATCTGTATCAGTGATGGCAGCCTCAAATCTAGGGGAGGAGTCCTTTCTCATATAAAGGCTATTAATCATGCGCCAACAGACTGCACTAACCTTTCAGAGACTAGCTTCATAAAGTAAGTCCCATGTTTCCTTCTTAGATCTTTTCTCCTCCCCTTCACTGCAGCTCTATATTCACTCCTCCTCTCCTGAACCTTCTGTATATCGCCAGGCATGTTAAGTAAGGCTTCTTTTAGGCATGTATGGGGATTAGTACAAATAGAGTTAAACCATCCCTGTCTTTCACCAGTAAAATGGTGCGTTGTGATAAGTAAACCTTTCTTGACCCCCGGGTTATCCCAAGGAAGGTCTTAAGAATGCCTCTAGGGTCGGCAGTATCATCTTGGCATGTTTCAAAAGATAATCTATGTGAGGAGACCAATCTATCCATGCAACAACAGGTTTAATCCGCGACCAGCCAAGGGAAAGACCATTACATGTTGAGATACCAATATTATTGACAATTCAAAGTGTAACTGGAATAATTTGAGTGGTCAAGTGTTTTAGTTGTAGATCTATTCTTTGGGTATAGTGATCGCTCAAAGAAATACTATTTGCCTATTATGATGTCGGTCGGAAAGCCTCCGACCGCTAGTCGGAAGCTTTCCGACTGTGGTCAGAGGCTGTTTGACTGACATGGTCAGTTTACATTCTGACCACCCAATTATGATGTCGGCGGTCGAAACGTAAACCGGACGGTCATTCTGCCTCAGTTTCTACCAGCTCTTGGAGTGTTCCAGCCAGTTGTAACTGCACGGTAATCTAATATGGATGGCGATTCCGCCATCAGGATTATGATGTTGGTTTCCCACAGCATTTCCGACAAGTAAAGGCTGTTGGAAAGCGAAATTGGGGGTCCCTAGCAGGGCCCCCTTGCCTCCGCGGTCTACAGTTGGTGGTTGAGGGGGTGCCTAGGGTACTCTCCTGTACAACTGTGCACTATGTGGCCATGGGGTCCCTGCGACAGGGCTCAGTGTTTAACACACACACACATTTTTCTATAGGAGCCTGTATTATGGCTGGTTTACGGCTGTGACACAAGCTCCCATGGGGAAAAGTGAGTGTGCGACCGAACAGTGTTGGTCACATCATAATTAGGTGGTTGGAATCGCCAACTGGAGGTTGGTCGGTCGGTCCTGAGTCCAAGACGGTGTCAGTTGGAGGCAACTCCGACCGACATCGTAATAAGCCCCAATGTGCAATGAAGTTAGTCATTATAGAAGAGTGCCTATAGGTAGATAAAACATAATCAATAACAATATTTTCTCCTCTACGATTGAAGATACACATGAGACACATGTTTTGTTACAAAAAATAAGATCATATTTAAAGATTTCATTTAGTTTATCTCCATAACTGGTACGCATAAAGTGAGATGAAACACAACTGTGTATATCCATCAACCCACAGTACTTACCTGGAGGGCACAGATGAATGTTAAAGTTTCCACCCCAAGGGTAATAGCATCTTCCATACCTCCATTACAAATCATCTATAACTCGTACTTGAATTGTGCTAGAATAGTTGAAAGTTCACGTGGTGGAACATTATTGTAAAGTTTGCCAACACAACTTGAGAGGTGGGGTGAAGTAGCAATATTAATCAATTGATAGTACCAAGAAGTTTCTAGGATGGATACAGATGCAGATTGGCAAATAATTTAATTTGGAAACAGCTAGATCACCTTTTGCTCTTCCAAGTTTCATAGAGACTGCTGGTACATGTAAGGTCCAATATCGATTGATGTGTATAGGTTCTACCTTCCAACAAAGCCCTGCCACATTCCTGAATAAAGTTCTACATAATACATCTTAGATCATTTGCTCAGGGTGGATTGTTAAATGTTTCAGTCACCCAAGCTGTCACAAGAAGTTGAGAGGGAAAGAATGGGGATCGTCTATTACAACACAGGCAATATTTACATCGTAGTGCCTTCACAAAGCAGCCAGTACCACAACTGCGATATTACCACGAGTTCCTTTACAACGCAAGTCTTTGCAGCGAATTGCTTTAGGTAATGCAATGTTAGACTGGTGTTGGATTTTAAGTAGTCCAAAGTTCAGCTTGTCCTAAAGCAAGTCATTGTAATGATTTGCGTTGTAATGGAACTCATGGTAATGACTCAGAATACCTGTATCTGCTTCTCTTACCAGGAAGCAGCTCTCTCCCAAGCCCTGAAAACAAATGAAATGATAAGTCACTGATTGTAGATGACAAAATTAACAGGAACCAGGAAGGATGGCTACTCACAAAAGGTCCTTCAAGCCAGTGGAGGCAAGGATCCTAATTGAACCATCCGAGGTAGAAATATAAGGGGGGTGGCCCGGCTGCCTATGGTCGATAATTTGGTTAACACAGGCCCGCCCTTTGCCCGGGCGCATCTCATGCTTTTCCTGCCCAGCGAGTTTTGGGAACCCTCTTTGTAGCACCAGGTGCAGGTGAGCTGGATTCAAGGGTCGCTTCCAGGAGCCCCGTGCAGACTGGGACTTGCAGTCTTTTACTCCTCCGAGTGTCAAGTGTCCCACGCGGTGGGTGCTGTTGATGCACTACATAGCAGCCAGCACAAGCGAGCCAGATTGAAGGTGTGACCTCCAGGAGCCCCATGCAGAGTGGAAAATGCAGTCTCTCTATTACTCCAAGTGTCAAGTGTACAATTGTCATTAGAACCATGTTAACTATTCATTGTGTTTTCCATAGGATGTGAGGAGAATGGCCATATTTTGAAGGACAAGAAGAGTGCTTAAGAAGCAGGCTCAGTATTTTCTCCTGGTGGCGGCAGAACATAGGAGTGTGATATAAGGAAATCTGATGGCTCTCCTTATGTGACCTTTCTGATTTGTTTGGTATTCAGATAAAATATTGAAAAAAAATACCAAGGCGCAGATACATCGAGTTTCAAATATCATGATGCACAAATATTGTGTGCCAAAATACTGTTGAAAAAATATCAATTTTAAGGTAAGTAACATCAATGTAAAAAAATCTGTGTTGTTAATATCGATGTTAAAAATATCTATGATGTTAATATCGTTTACAAAAATAAAGTTGTCAATAATATTGTTTTTTAAATTATTTTATAATTTTTAGTAAATATTTTAATTATATATGGTATGATATCTATGTATAATTATTACTAATGTTTAGGTGCTTGTTGGGTTTGTAGGGGTAGTGGGTGGTAAGTAATGTAATTATTATTAATTTGTGATTGTTAATAATTATTTCATTGATAAATAATTTTGTAAATTGTGTAATTAATTACATTTGTTATTAATTTTTTGGGTGTATGTTGTGTATTCTATGGGGTAAAGAGTTTGAAGGAAATTAATTATTGTAATTAATAATTAATGTGTATTATCAATATTCATGTAATTGAGAATTATTTATGCAAATTTCATATTTAAGAAATTGTTTACTTTATATATGAGGTGTGAGGTGGTGTGTTTGTGTGGATAAAGGGTGGGAAGGTAATTAAATATGATTACTTTATTATTAGTTAATTATTGTTAACATTTTAATTGATCAATATTTATGTAAAATATGCAATTATTTTAATTTAAAGATATATTTTAGGTGTGTGTTGTTTACTTTATAGAGGTATAGGGTAGGAAATGATTTAAGTAATAATAAACAGACAAATAATTATTATTTTAAATAATATGTTATTAATTATGTTATGTGTTAATTGTGTTATGCTGTTAAATTGTAAATACCAATATATTTGTTGGTTGCTGTAAAAATTTAGGGCCCTATTAGGATCGCGGTGAATCCGCATCCTCCGGTCCGCGGAAGCCACCGCCGGTCCGGAGGATGCGGATTCATCGCTGCGGACACCGAAAAGACACCCCGCCAGATTAGGATGGCTGGGGGGGGTCATGTTTCCGGCCGCCGCTTTTCCCCTGCGGTCGCCTTCCGACCGCGGCGGAAAAGCTCTAATATGGTGGCGGTGTCCATCAGACACCGCCAGCCATATTAGGATGCCGGCGGAGACATGCTTTTCCACGGCGGGTTTTCCGCCACAGACAAGCATGTGGACATTGGTGTTTGGGGGCCCGTTTTGGGCCCCCAGGGGCGTTGGGGGGTGGAGGGTGCACATGGGGGGTACCTATGGACCCCCCAACATTTACATGCACACCGCGCGGTGCCTGCCGCTTTGTGCATGTAAATGTAACACATGCCGTTTTAACATTGCGGCGGTGTTAAACATACAGGATGTGACCTCCAGGGTGGCGGTTACATCCTAATTTGCACTGAGGGACCGCCGCTGCCCCTGCAGATGGTCCCTCCACCTCTGGGGTGGCGGACGGACGCCATCCTAATCGGCCCCATAGTGTGGTCTTTTAAATATATTATTATTTTTATTTGTTTTGATTTAAAATGTTTACTTCCAACCTCATAATCAGGTGGTCAGACCGACGAGGAAGCGATGGTCGGACCGCTACCATGGGTACGGCGGTCACAAGACCGCCATACTCTTAAATGGGCTTTTAATGTTTACTATGTTTAACTGTTTTCATATTAAAAAACAATATATATTTTTTTAAATTAGTGTATAACAATATATTTTTGACACAATGTTAATGTCCAAAGATATTTGTGATTTGTCGGTGAACTGATTTATTTAATTTACCTTCTTCAATATTGCACATAGTCTCAGGTTAGATGGGCATTTTTTAACCTCTCACTTATCCTTTACCTAGTAGCTCTGCTGCACTTTTAGAGGATCTTTGGCTGGAGGTTTGGTAGGATGAAAGGGGAGCATATTTAATTGTAAGTCATGTGGCTTAGAAAGCATACTGTATTCCGAAGACAGTTTCCATCCGTTCATGGTTTTCTACTCTTTTGATAGCTTAAGGAGTCTAGCGATTGTAGGTCAGATCAATAAAAATACAAAATAGAGCAAATTTTAAATGCTTCAAATGCCACCCTTTCCGTCTGAATCTTATTCTGAGACACCAAATGCTATTGTAAGGAGTGCCTCTCCTTAAACAGAATGTAAGACACCTATAGGGAAATCATTTTGTTTTACAAGAAGTCTTTGTGATTTACCTGTTGATACTATCGAGTGTGATGGGTTTGGTTCCCAATTCCTACACCTCAACTGGTGTAAATGTGCATATATCTTTTTCACATTCCTGACAGACTCGGTAACCTATTTCCAATGGTAACAGGCGTCCTAATGCTAAGGCAAATTTATATCATATTCTGAAGTACCAGGAGACGCAATGCAGTGCGGCACACGCTCCCATCCTTGTTACTATTGCTGTCACTGCTCCCTTTCCTCTGTCTGTCTCTTCTATTTATGTTTTTCATAAAACATTTCCATCTCTATCTAAAGAAACAGCTTGATACTCTCTTTCTAGAGCTAGATGTTAACCCTTATTACAAAGTCCTTGGTCTCTGAGAGGGCATGGTTTCAAAAGTCTAAAGGGTGGTTAAAAGTTAAGACCATTCAGAGTACTGCCCTGAAGGATGTAAATAGCATTCATTCAAAGTGAAAGGCTTGTGGCAAGCTACATAGGGAGAGTCAATAATGTCATAACACTCTTCTGGCAGGTCAATATATTATCTGAAATCTCAGCATAATACCTTAAATCCTCTACCTCCTAATTTCATATTGCAATCCAATTGATGCATTGAGTAATTCTATAATAGAAGGGTGTATAGTGAAGGCCCCTACAGCTATGTCCTTCCTTACACAATCATGCCCCCTATCAAATCAGACAGTGGAGACATATTCTAAGGCAGCTTTTGCATCTCTACTAATTAAGGGTCTGGTTATTTCTACTCATCTGCCACTATAAATTTTTCTGAGGGAATGGCCCCTCTACATCCAGTCGTAATATCTTTTACAATCAAGGAGTGTCCGCAATTTGGATCAACCAGGTCTGGGATTAGTGTCACTTGTGCCACCAGTGAATGGGATGATCCCTTTTGATGATTTAATATAGAGACCGTGGAAAAGAAACTACTGACGAGGCATCAGAGAAAGAAACTGGATGATTTATCCTCAAGAACAAACTTATCAACACTTTTGATGTAAAAGAAGATCTAAATATTGAATTGGCCTTGGAAATTTGACAATAGGGACCCTGTTCATCTTTATCCAAAGTATTTGAAT
This sequence comes from Lissotriton helveticus, assembly GCF_964261635.1. NCBI lineage: Eukaryota > Metazoa > Chordata > Amphibia > Caudata > Salamandridae > Lissotriton > Lissotriton helveticus. Next base: position 293,188,061 of record NC_136070.1, read on the forward strand.
CCAGGGATGATCCTAGAGAAGTGCTTGAGTTTTTCAGGTGAGAAAAAGTTCTTGCTGAAACGTTTAAACAGTAAGGGCAACATGTATGAAAATGTCCATTTGCGAATCTCAAATAGTGATTTTTTGCGAATCGCTATTTGAGAATCGCAAAATGCTATGTACGTATGATTTGCAATAAATGTTGTGAATTCTACATATTCCTTAATTGCGAATCGCAAATTTCGATTTGTAATTTAGGAATACTTCCCCATTTATTCCTATGGGACCGGAGGTCCATAGGAATGAATGGGAAGAAAGTCTCAATTTGCGATTCTCAATTAGAGAATCGTAAATTGAGAATGCAATTTCAAGGGTGCCAGGGTGTCAAAAGGACACCCTGTAGCAACCCTGAAATGAGCATGGGTGCAGATGTGTCGAACATACTTGCCCTAAGGGCATGTATGTGAGTTACATGGCACTTTTGAAAAATGCAAAAAAAGTGCATTTTTCAAAGAAATCCCAAATTACCACCAACTTGAAGTTGGTGGTAATTTGCGATTTCTTAAGTTCAAATTGCCCTTTTTTTTGTGCTTCTTACATTGCATTTAAGGAATCGCAATTTGCGATTCCTTAAATGCAATCGCAAAAGAGGGAATCGCAAAGTTTGCGATTCCTTAGTTTGCGAGGGGTGTTCTGTGTCATACATTGGACACTGCTGATTTGCAATCGCAAACGCCGATATTCGTCGAATTTCGTCAATGGCGATCCCAAAATTGCCTTCATACATATGGCCCTAAGTCATTTGAAAATAAGTAAAAATTGCCAATCACTATTGGCTTTGAAAATGGACTAAACCAGATGCCTTAGCACAACTAGGTACATGAATATATTGTATTTGTTAAGTCAAATTTAGCAAAAAAAGGTAGATCATTGTTTATTAGTATACAGCACTTATTTTAAATTATCATTAAAATGTTACATTTAAATACAACATAGAATTGCAATCATCATTTCTCAAACATCTGCTATGTACATAAAATATGAACATTGGTCTCAAAGGCTAGCGTTTTCACTTAACTAAAATAAACTCTTTTTCTTTGAACTACAGCTTGACATTTTCTGAGAAGAAATTTCCCTGTCAAATGCCTGCCTTTCAAAATGAGTAAATACAATCCATTTTTCCAATGAATGTTTATTTTTGTTCATAAATAACCATTTTATTCCCACATGACAGCTTAAATTATTAGTAAATACATGAGTACTATGCTACTAAGTGTTTGTTATTTTCATCACGTATTCAGATGTATTCCACCCCGCATGAACCAATTTTGTTTCACACAATCACATGCATAATTTATAAACCTGGAAAGCCCACTATTAGGCAATTGACTAATTGCAAGGATTGTCCACCATAAAATAGGAAAATCCAACATAACAATGGATGCCCAACATATGAAAAAGATGGCCACCATAATAGAAACGATACATATAAGAGGGGGTCCCAGTACATGAAAATGTAAAATTCAAACGAACATATAAAGAAAATAAACACAAAAATACTTTAAAGTCTCAATCACACTTGTTTTACTCACAGTGTGTATATAAAGCAAAACATGCAAAATGACAGAAGCATTTTATCATCATCATTAAAAGTGGTGTGCCCCAGGTAGTGGAAGGAAGGGAAGGGTAGTGAAATGTGAGAATAAATAGTAGCAAAACTTTGTACAATCTTCAGTACAATAGTAATTTAGCAATTTATGAAGAAATACATAATTCACCCTGGCTTCAACTGTGAGCCAGCTACAAAAGAGGACATGAAATGTTCATAGCATATTTAGTGCAACAACATGTGGTCTCTTGGCTACACTGCAGACCTTGGAGCTGGGAAACCAAGGTTCGAGCTTCGGGGTCGACTCCACATCCTGTGATTCTAGGCAAATCAAAAATTCTCCCCGAGCCTACCAAAAAATGTAAAAAAATCATTACCTTCTTGTGTTGTAAAACTCCGAGGAAAAAAAAGGAATTAAAAACTTCTGATCGGTTAGGTCCTTTTTTGAGTCTAACTAAAAATGTTTTTTAAGGCTCTCTGGGTCGATAGATGACATGGGTTCTGCTGTCATGAGCATGACCTTGTCTCTCCACTCAGGCTTGAAAAGCTCAGGCAGCACTTGTACTAGCCCACCAGCCCCCTGCTTAGACGCAGAGGTATGTTCTTTTGTTTTCGGTTGAATGGGCTTTTCCTTGCAAAATTATAATATGCATAATTATGGAATCTCCGCATTTGCCACATAATCTATCATCTGGTGCATAATCAGCAGGTTTTGCTCCAAAAAAATGCTTCTAGCGCAAACGGATTAAAGGTTACTAATAGCACATCAGTACACGCTGGCCTGCAGTGAAATTCCCTTTCCAAAAATTGACTTGTGCCGTTTCTGTTGCTTATTGTGTATTTGGGTGTTTAACTGGTCCTAATGACAGTGCTATCCTGTGTTAAAATGACTAAATAAAGAAATAATACTAACACAAAATGTGTTCGTTTAGCTGCATAGTTTGTCTATTCTTAATGTTTAATTTAGTCAAACTGCTGCATAATTAGACCCACTCATGTCGTACATTTCTATTAGCCCTGAATACCATATATAATTTTACATATTGAAATACAGGGCGCATTTAAACATGCAAGCACCTTTATCACATGCCTTTCTCGTTTTCATCGTCTTTTACGATTTCCACTTATCGCATATCCAGCCAGAAAACCGGTTTTACTTTTTAGAAGTGAGCCTCACACAGTGAAATACAAACTCACTCATGGTCATTCTCAACAACAGTGCAGAAATGTTGTGGAGACTCAGGAAAATGCATCATACATTTTCCGTAAAGCAATTATATGTTGTCCCTTAGCTATCAACCATCACATTTTTTTGTGTAGTTTGTGCAAAAAGATTTACAAAGTAAGATGTAAGTTACGGGCTTTTGAATTTTTCTTTCTTCCTAATTTCACTACATACATGTAAAGACAAACAAAATACATTTCCCATCAAAGCACCAGTTGTGGAGGCAACCTTAGATATGGCCATTTTCACAGACGTTTTGCTGTTAAAATTAACTTTTGACAGTGACATACATTGGGGTCTAGAGACTGAGGGGCATAATTACAAGGCCTGTGCTACTTTGGGAGGGAGATATAGCAACATTTGTTTGACATTGCTATTGAAAAAAACAACTGGACATAACAAAATGACATATGGATACACAAAGCAACATAAAAACAGATTTAAAACATAACATGATATGTCACAGCAAAACAATCAAACAAAACACAACACCAGAACCCTCAATGATCAATGGATTCCTAGTGTAAGAAAATGGGTTATTGGTTGAGCCCTACTCAGGTAACAACTACAATCTGTGGCAGGATAAATCACAAAAGTCACTAAATTACCTGGGCTTAAACCTCTGGTAGCTTGGCACAAAAGCAGTCAGGCTTTATTTAGAGGCAATGTGCAAAGTATTTATGTAGCACACAAACAGTAATAAAGTGAAAACTCAATACAAGAAAAATCCCAAATCAATTTTGAAAAATACAGTAAAATGTCATAAATAAAATGATACTAGAATGCAAAAAATCCAATCAGTAGAACCAGATGTATGCAGTGTTAAAGTGTTTTTCTAAAATAGCGCCTAAAAGCACAAATCTTCACTCACAGCCATCTTCTCATGCTCGCTAAGAGAAAATATTGGGTGTATCCTCCAGGTATTTACTCATTATTCAGTTATCCCAAGATTATTCAGGCAAGATTGATCCGGAAGATCTTAGTAGGGAAATAATTCAGTCCATAGAAACATGTGGTCCTGGTTCAGTAATTTTAGTATTGTTCCATACTTGCTTTTGTAATGCTCGTTTAGCCAACACATGGTTCGCTCTGCAGAGTCATGCAAGTCTAGGTATTTTTCAAGGTTATACAGAACAAAAAGCACAGGAAACCATTTTGCTATGAGTGTTGTGACTACATATTTTTCTAAAGCTATGGGGGTTTTAACCCATGCAAAAGATCTCCAAGTAACTTAGTGATTAACTTGTATTAATAGCTGGCATTAAAAAGTGCTATTGACAAGCCCTCATGGAAAAATAGTACCTTATGAATGAGGATCAAAGGAAGTTATGGAGATTTTTACAGCCTTAGAAGAATAACCTAAAATGGTTGCCAGTATGTGGTTTCAGGTTTCACTTTAAATACACTGGCACACAAATGGAAAGTCATTAGAAACATTTTTACCTGTGTATTCCCAGGTAGATAGAATAGCTAGTAATCGATATCACAATTCTCTTGAGAATGCTTCCTGGAAAATAGAAGTGATAAATGACTGAGATGAGATCAAGATTGTATATGCTGAATAGTGAAAAGTTAAAATGTGGTCTCTCTTATCAGGCTCCAATCTCAAATAGATGAATATTCTCAAAATGGGGGGGTATAGTATTTCCTGGACATAAAGGCGTATGGGCGTGCAACCATCTTTTGTATTGCAGGCAGTCAGTAATGAGTGTCTGTCATATTGGAGGTGCTATTGTACTTAATGTTTGTGCAGAATGTTGGTTAGGTAAATAAACAGGTCAGCAAATATTGTAAATTATTGTTCGTAGATCGGAGGTTCCGAACAACTGGTCGTTAAGAGTGTCACCGCTTAAGGTCTTTGAGGAGCACTAGCCAGCCTGGTACTGCTGCCACTCTAGTTGGGCTCTGTGCGTGCAAGTGTATATCGTTTAAGGAAATGTCTGTGAGCTTTACGATGCTACTATGTTAGTAAATGGGTAGCGCTCATCTGCCCAGTAGGATTACCGTGCCTTGTTGAGCATTGTGCTCATAAGACATGGGGAACTGCTGCATTTGTTAAACGCACATATAGATTTGCAAAAACAAGTAATACTAAATAAAGTCAGGGTGATGTGTTCTTGGAATTGTGTGTTACCATACCATGTATAAATGTATCAAGTGTGTAACCCTGCATTAATGGTATGTCTTTCTAGGACATCAGCACTCATCAGCCCGGTAGGGCTGTCGTATTTGTTAGAGACTCAGTGCTTGAACATGTTCTGCTCACGCGTAGTCTCAAAATGGGCTAAAGTATTTGCGCACAAAAAAAAAATGCTAAACATCAAAACGCATCATCTGCACTTAAAAAATAATGATGTAAGCTTGCCGATTATGGATAAGTCCTCCTCAGTCAGTCTCTGCTGCTCCGTGTTCATGAGTGAAGTGGCATCTTGGTGGTCTCATGCTTGACTGGGGGAAAGACACAAGTTCAGGCTGACGGCGATGGAGTATGGCTTGGATACACGGAATGGGTTAGTCCAACGGAAGAGTTTCCTACCAGGGCGCCGATTACGATGTATCCCGGAAAGCAGTCTGACCTAATCACTTTTGGAATGCTTCCGAACAACGGGTTCGGTGAGTTCAACCATCCTATTATGATGTGTCCGAACACAGACTCCCATTGAAAAAAGTAGTGGTTGGGGAAAACCATACAACCTATGGCGGGGACCCCATGGTGCCTGCATGGAAAGGGGGGACCCAGGGGTATCCCCATGGACCAGATTCGGTGGGCCCCGGGTGAAGGGGGTACTTCTACGTGCCTCAAAACTCAGATTCCAACAGCCGATCGGTGCCGGAACAACCAATTAGGAAAAGCTGTCTGAATCGGTCATCCTAATCGCTCGTCCGTAGAAGGCAACGATTTGCCCCCGACTGACTCGGTTACTCCGAATGCCTTTCGGAACCGAATCAGACAGTCAGGACAGTTTCCGGACTACCTAATCGATTGTCCAGAAATGTTTCTGAGTTGGTCAGAAACAAGGCTTCTAAATCGGATTCGAACAAATGGAATGCCGTTCAGAGCTTTCCGGACAACATCACGATCGGCCCCTAGGTCTGGCTTGAAGAGTTCAGATAGCAGTTTTCCTTGTCAGACAGCAGGCAGGCCTCAGGCAGTAGTGCAGTCCTTTGGCACTGTGTCTGGAATTTCCTGCCTCCCTGCCTTGGTTCCACTGGTCCCGGGTTCAGAAAAGGCTAGTGTGAAGTTCTTTGTGTGTGGTCTCTGGCAGCTCCGCTGTAGTACGGTAGGTGACAGCCCTGACCCTGCATTAAGTCAGGATGTCCCACAATGCCAACACTCAGTCCCTCTTTTCTGATAGTGTCTGGGAGGAATACACAAAGGCCACCTGCCAACTACACCTAGTCATATGACCTAGGAACAGGCTGCAGGCATCAAATGGTTAGGGCAAGGGAATGCCAATTTCTAAAAGTCACATTTTCAGATCTATGTCTTAATATCCGACTTTACCATTTAGGAGGGTTGTGAATTACAAATCATTTGAGTATAAACATGACTTTGGTACATGCTCCAAGTCAAATGCATTCACTTAAATGTAATAAAGTAACCCATCCTATGGAAGAGGTAAGCCTCTCAGTAGTAAAAAAACACATTGAGAAGCTTTTCACTACCAGGACATGTAAAACTTAAAAGTACATGTCCAACTTTTGCAACGCAATGCACCCTGCCCTATGGGCTCTTTAGGTCTTACCCTGGGAAAGGGAGTTTTATACTTGACAATATAATCATTTGTCAAGTTGAACTGGCAGTTTAAACTGCAATGCAGGCTGCAAACGGCAGGCTGGAGAATCTTAAAAAGGCTACTTAAGTGTGTGACTCAATAAGTGTGTCAGGCCCACTAGTAGCATTTAATTTACCAGCCCTGGGTATATAGTATATCACTTTACTAGGGACTCATAAGTAAAATAAATGTGCCAGTCAGGTGTAAACCAAATGTACCATGTTTTAGGGAGAGAGTGCAAGAGCTTTAGCATTGGTTAGCAGTTGTAACGTGCAGAGTCTTAAAAATGAATTCAGCAAAACAGGAGTGATGAAGGCAAAAGGTTTGGGGGATTACCTTGCATGGGTGTCAGGTCTAACATTGCTCAGTAGGTTTAAGGGGTTTGAATCTACCCTCTCGGTGTTACTAGATTTTATAAACGAACAGAAATCAAACTGTCAGTGTATTTAATGTAAATTATAAGGAATTAAGGTCAGCTGTGTCAGCAAACATGGAAAGATCTTAAATGGTGGTGCAGGACTGATCCACCATGGAATTTGGGGAATGTAGGGAAAAAAGAGCAAATAAAAGTGCTGCCCTTGTATCGAATCTGTTATCTCCACCACAGACATAACAGTTAGCCTCCGAACCTGTTATTATTTTCAAACTTTGATCAAGACATTACATGGGATCAACCGCAGGAGGCAACACTTAATAAAACCTCTGCGTCTCTCACATGACATCTACCTTTGGAGGTGACACACTATGTCATAATTGCAAACATACTCTCATCTTTTGGGGGGATCAGTTAGAGAGCTGCCCTAAGTTGAAGAACAAGGTATTGCATTGGCTATCTGAAGGGGTAGGTAACACCATGGAAGCTGTTTAATGAAATAATTATGGTGTGTCTGTGTTGTGGTGAATTTTAAATCTTCCACCACTGAGGGCTATATATTTATCAGATTAAATTATTCCTCCCCTGACTCGAGTATGGTCTTAGAAGTACTCCTGGGTCACTTTGCCAGTTAAGAATATGTCATGCAGCATTTTCAAGCTTGTCACTCTCAACATGAGAATTCATGATGAATCAGGTTTAGTTTACAACGGTATGACTTTCCATATTTCTTTTCATGCTTAATTGAGTTGATGAGACTGGCTCCTATATGGATACTTGAGAGACACTCTCTGAGAATAACCACACTTGCCTGCTGATAGTTTCATTGTCCTGACGTTAAACCAGAAGGAGCCTACAGATACTTCAGTTTTATACCAAATCGGACAGACATACTCAAATGAAATGTTGTGGAAATTGCAGCGAAATTGGCGATTGCAGTTTGAAAAGCTTTGTTGGGCCGGCACTCGATTTCATCATTATCTAGAATTTTGCTCGGTCTAGTTCACATCACCTGTGGCCTATGGGCTCTGTGGAGGCAGGGGGCTGATCCTAGTTCTGGGGGTAAACCAGCTTTGAGCTTGGGAACCCATTGAATTGTAGTCAGTCTGATTGCTCTGTCAAAGATGGCACCCAGGGCTGGTCCCAAGCTGCAGCAGTGGGCAGCTCTGCTGGTGAAGACTGGGGGCCTGTCTTTGGCACTATAGTGGTTTCTGCCTGGGTGCTGCCACAGGGCCCGCCAGGGAGCATCTTTTAGTGGTTTGGGAGCATTACCTGACGAGACACAGCGCATGTGCAGAGGTTGAGCGTGAAGAGTCTCCCCTCTGTGTCTTAAATGGAATTGACTGATACCTGTGGGAAGTGAGACAACGAATGGACCTCATCATAAGCGGCTGTAGAAGCCGAGATGGACTGTGTGGCGCCACAGGAACTAGACTTCACATTGTTGGCAGTGTGACCCTGACTCTTCCCCTTTCATCCTGTTGCCGCCTGGCTCCCACGACTGCTGTTGTTCCTCTCTATCATCTCCTGGCCTGAAGTACGGACATTGTTTCACACCTTGACCCAGCGAGGACTTTCTGAAACCTCTCCTCCAAGTTGGTGCTGTTGTTCACCTAGCGACGGCAACTGTCAGGGGGACCTCACTGACCCATGCAATTGAAGTGACCAGAGCTGCTAATACCTGATGACTGCTGGTAAGTGAATACACTAGAACCTGCAGGTTCCGATTAAGGAGTGCACCCTTTATGGCTGTCCACTGGTTCCTAGTGGTGCCCTTTGCTCAGGGTCATTGACATTGGCCCACCATTCTTCACCTGGAAGTTCCTCGAGTTGCTTTGCTTTCCACTGGGCAAGGGCACAACTGACTCTGAAGTACGGGTGGCCCTGCTAATTGGCTGTTGCCTGCCACATCTCATCCTTCTACAGATACATCAGTAGAGACATCGGGGTGTCCCAGACATTGACAGGTTGGCTGCACATGCTGAATGACCAGCCTTGGCCAGTAAGAAGGCTGGCAGCAGACTTAGCAGCTGCTGAGCTGCGAGTGAGATGCCTCCTCATCTGACACTCGGAAAATCTGCACTTCTTCAACCAGGACTCATGATGTAAAGGTCCCTCATCATCACATCCTCCATGGCTAAGCACAGCTTCACCGGACTACCTACTGTCACTGGAGTGGACCAATGGCATTGGGTGCCATTGGTTGGGTACCAGCACTGGCACTGGCGTGTGCAGATCCTTGCCAAGATTGAATGTGTGGATCCTGGAAGCAGTTAACTCATCCAGACCCTCAGTCAAGCAAAGATCAATACAGTGATGGTGGGGTTAGGTCTTCTCAATGAGAACCAGATGAAACTGAGAGAGAAGTTGACCTTGACGGAATCCTCAATACAACAGGTACAGCCAAAGTAAGAGGATTTTATTACAAGGTCCAGGATCTCATGGATATCCTTCACACCCTTAAGGAACGAACAGGGGATGCTGAGAGGCACTCACAACGTTGCAGTATTCGACTGGTGGGGCTGCCTAAGGGCACAGAAAAGCAGATATGGTGTTCTTCTTGGAGGACTAGCTAGTTAATACCTTGATGCCCCAGGCATTGTCCCTTTTCATCTCTATGGAGAGGACATGCAGGGTACAGATAAGGCCGCTACCCCCTTGTAGCCTGCCTAGACATGTAGTGACTAAGCTGCTACATTTTTGTGATTGCAATATCCTACAGGCCATTCTATAAAAGTCTGGAGTACTCCGAGATGCACGAATCAAATCAGTATAGAAAAAAGCTTTTTTGTTTCCATTTAGTACAAAATATATGGCATATATATAAAAAATATATGATCATATACATAATAATGCATTAATCTAGTATACATCATATGATCAATCCAATAGCTAACATCCATTATGATATTCACAAAGATGGCAAAAATCAAACAGTATGTGATACACATACAGATAAAATCTATGTTTTAGCATAACACATCCAATCAATCAGGACAGCCAATACATATATCGTCTTACTAGACTTCTTTAGTGCTCGGGAAATACTACATGAGTATCCCATGCAAAGATTAAAAATGCAAAAGCCAAATCCAACTTTCATGATAATAATACGTGTATGTTAATTCTCTGTTATTGTTAATGCCACCAGATAAATTGCTATTGTTGTCCAGGTAAGTTTCTATTACAAAAAACTGAATTCATTAATTCACAAACTCTTTAGTACATCATGTCATCTTATTTTCTCTAGGAAATCTGGATTCAGGATTCTGTGAAGGTGCTCATGATCATCTGTCACAGTTCTGAGGAAAAATAGTCCTAGTGCACACTAAAAAAAGGGGGTGGCCCCATTATCTAATCGAGGAGTTATCCAGGATCCTCGGGGTACAGTTCATTCCCAACCCAAGCTTAATATTTTAATATTTCTCCAGCAGAAATGTAAACAGATAAGACAGAAAAAAGTATCCATGATTCTTAGGCCAAGAAACCTTTCCCGAGAGTCGAAGACTAAATGGCCATCATTCAGAGTCTGACTCATAACATGAACTGTTCCCCGAACCACTGCCCGCTTCTGCTGTTTCTGTGTTGGGGTCCTTCCAGGGCACGGATACCCACTTGGTGCTTGCAGTGTTCAGCACTGGAGGATGGCACTTATCAGGGCACTGTGGGGGGCATACAGCCAGATCACCGATGATCAGTGAGCACTCCCGGTGGACACTGCATGCACAGACAGGCAGACATTAATACAGTGTTCACTGACTACTGTCGATCCACAGGATTTAGATAAGGACCACTCAGTACAATTATTTGACCACATGCCCTTGAGACTGCTGGACCCAGGGTATAGACTTGCAATGGAGGGCCCGATATGGAACATTAGTTAGCCCTCACAATCAAGTAACTTGCGGTGAAGAAAGTGACAGGGAATGACAAACTACTACTGGAGTTTTTCAAATGCTTCGAGGTGGACCTATTCAAGCAGCTGACAAAGTGGCCCAGAAGGCAGAAACACTGGCAAGCATGGGGATGGCCCCTTGGTCAAAGGTTCATATCACCCATTGCATATCCTTACCCTTGGATTGCAGAATCCTAGGGAAAGTACTAGTGAACCAGGTCCAACCACACTTGTATTCCTTGGTCCATCCTAATTAGAGTTGCTTTGTCCTCGAACATCAGACAGCTGTTTTATAAGCTGTACAGACTGTCAGATGGACAATCTTGAGCCGTAGTAGTTTCCATAGATATGTGGAAAGCCTTTGACAGCCTTTCCTGGTCACATTTATTTGGGGTGCAGTGACATATGGGCTTTAGGGTTGAGATACTATCCTGGCCCAGTTGCGCAGGTCTGGACCAGGCAGGAATACTCTGCCCCATTGCATACATATAGAGGCAACAGACAGGGCTGCCCACTGTTGCCACTGCCACTTGCTCTTGCAGTGGAGCCATTGGCATGCAAGTTATGCCTTTGGGGTGTAAGGTATGGACTACAGATAGCAGCTCATTACCACTCTATATTGTCATACACAGACAAAATTCTGCTATACCTGAAGGACGTCATCTCCGATTTGACTCTGATCATGAACATACTTGATTGTTTCAGCACAGCCTCAGGTCTACGCATCAAGATATGACGTGCATTTACCCACTGTTTGACCTGTGCATGACTTTCTTGTTGGGAGCTAGTCATTTGCGGTTTTGATATCCTCACAGGTGTCTAAATATTTGGGAGTTCACATATAGAAGGACTTGGAAGCGTTTCGTGAGGATAACCTCGGTAGGGTGGTTTTGTGAATCGCTTTTGATTTGTGGCAGAGGCTTCCGCTTTCCCCAATGGGCCACAAAGCCCTACAAACTAATTGTGGCACTGCTGCAACTGTTGTACTTATTTGCTAACGTCCCTTTGTTGGTACCCAGATTGGTGTTCAGGGAACTGAAAAACTGGTTCTCCAACCTCATCTGGACAACGAGCAGACATGAAGTAGTTGTTGATGAACGTTTAGTCATCCTAGAAGATGCTGGAGCCTTAGGGACGCTGGATTATGAGGCTTACTATATAATGGCTCAATACAGTTGTTCATGACATAGATGACTCTGGATGCACTGCCTGAGGTGAAATACCTCTGTGAGTGTGACTGATTTGGTGGTTCTCAATGACATCTTGGAGGTCGCTTCCCACGGCGCCCAGCTCCCACACCTGCTCCTCCGAGAGCTTTTTTGTTGACATGAGTTCTGCAGTCTGTACATTTAGACTAGATGTGTAATTATTCTCTTTTCTTTCTCTTGTTGTATATGCAAACCTTTAAAAAATGAGCAATTAAAAAACGTTATACATATGCCTGCACTCCTTTCTGAAGCTTGGAGAGCAAAGGGGGGACTTTCAATCTTGGTATCACTTTTGTTCACTGAGAGAGTTCTGAGTTCTGAAGTTCTGGCCTGATTCATAATACTATCAAATGTTATTTATGGCTTGAGCTCATGTGGGATTGGATTTATGGCTAATAAAGTTCTATAATAATCTGTTTAGTGATCTTCTTGTAGACTTTGCCAGTGCTCTGGGTAAAGATTTGGGGGTCCTCTATCGACTAATAATAAAGATGTTCATATTATCTAAGCCGGCTGAATAGCTGCCCCATGCCTCCTTTCCTTGCCACCCTCACACAGCTGTTAGCTCCTTGACGTACCCTTTAGAGCTCCACCCCCAGCACTTCCAAAGCCCACCGTTTAAAGGAGTGACCCTGCAGTGCTTGGAAAAGTGTGACAGGCCACACCAACTTATACAGAGATAGCTAAAGTTGGAAGAATGGGGACAAAATATGGATTCAAAAATGTTTAATATGTTTAATCACTCAGCCGAAGAGCACAAGTGTAAACAAAAAGTGGACATGCAGAACTCTGTAAAAGGTACGCACAGGAAGAGCCGACACTCAGCTCAGAGTTGCCATAATTCTACAACACTGCATAGGAGAAAAACATAAAAAAGTACACTGATTATCGTGGCCAGACCAGTGTCTTTGTTGAACAAGCATAGCACAAGCACTGTGCAGGTAAAACAAACATAAAAAAGTTCCACAGGCTGATGATAACAGTACTTGGGCCTCGGAGACTGATAAGAGCAGCACATGAGGAACAACAGGCTACAGCCAATGGAAACAGAAGAAAAGTAGGTAGCAAGCACACGTACCAATGAAAAGGGGGAGCGGGATGCAAGCCCCTTTCAAGATTTATCTTGAATACAATATATGTGAATGTTACTGGGATTTTTAAAGTGCACAAAAACCCAGGGGTGTCTCGCTGCTGAGGACACAGTTGGTCTGACCTGGTGTCTAATTCTGGTAACTCTGGAATAGCTCAGTTGTTAGCCCTTTCCTGAAGATGGTGAGGGAGCCAGCACTTCTGAGCTCACTCTGAAGCGTATTCCAGAGTTTAGTGGTGCCGTATTGAAAACTGCGGCCGCCCCAGTGAGAAGATCGAAATCTAGGTACTGTCAGGAGTTTGGCCCCTGAAGAGCGAAGTTGTCTGGTTGGTTCATACCAGGCAAACATATTTTGAAGAAAGGAAGGTCCTGAGTGGCTCAGTGCCTTATATGCCAGACAAAGGACCTTGAATTGAATATGTTGTGTTTCCGGGAGCCAGTGCAGGCCACGGATCTCTTTGGAAACAGATTTGCTTGGAAAAGTGTGGCAGGCCACACCAACTTATACAGAGATAGCTAAAGTTGGAAGAATGGGGACAAAATATGGATTCAAATCTGTTTAATATGTTTAATCACTCAGCCGAAGAGCACAAGTGTAAACAAAAAGTGGACATGCAGAACTCTGTAAAAGGTACGCACACAGGAAGAGCCGACACCCAGCTCAGAGTTGCCATAATTCTACAACACTGCATAGGAGAAAAACATAAAAAGTACACTGATTATCGTGGCCAGACTAGTGTCTTTGTTGAACAAGCATAGCGCAAGCACTGTGCAGGTAAAAGAAACATAAAAAAGTTCCACAGGCTGATGATAACAGTACTTGGGCCTCAGAGACTGATAAGAGCAGCACACGAGGAACAATAGGCTACAGCCAATGGAAACAGAAGAAAAGTAGGTAGCAAGCACACGTACCAATGAAAAAGGGAAGCGGGATGCAAGCCCCTTTCAAGATTTATCTTGAATACAATATATGTTAATGTTAGCGGGATTTTTAAAGTGCACAAATACCCAGGAGTGTCTCGCTGCTGAGGACACAGTTGGTCTGACCTGGTGTTTAATTCTGGTAACTCTGGAATAGCCCAGCTGTTAGCCCTTTCCTGAAGATGGTGAGGGAGCCAGCACTTCTGAGCTCACTCTGAAGCGTATTCCAGAGTTTAGTGGTGCCGTAGTGAAAACTGCGGCCGCCCCAGTGAGAAGATCGAATTCTAGGTACTGCCAGGGGTTTGGCCCCTGAAGAGCGAAGTTGTCTGGTTGGTTCATACCAGGCAAACAGATTTTGAAGAAAGGAAGGTCCTGAGTGGCTCAGTGCCTTATATGCCAGACAAAGGACCTTGAATTGAATATGTTGTGTTTCTGGGAGCCAGTGCAGGCCACGGATCTCTTTGGAAACAGATTTATACCTGTGAGTATTAACCAGCAGCTGAGCCACTGTATTTTGAACAGTCTAAAGCTTTTTTAAATGTTGCTTCTGTATGTTCAAATAGAGCCCATTACAATAGAGCAATTTTGACTGAAAAAGTGATGTTACCACTGTCTTCCTGGTGTCTACGGGGAAGTAAGGAAAGATCTTTATTTTCTTAATGAGAATGAGGGAGGCAGAGATGATGGCATTTGTTTGATTTGAGAGTGCTAGTTTGTTGCTTAACAATATTCCCAGATTTTTTGGCCTGGTCGCTGGTTTTGGTGGTTCACACATCTCTGCCGGCCACCACAGGTTGTCCCAGCTGGGTTGCATGTTGCCAAAAATCAGGATCTCTATTTTTTCCGAATTGAGTTAGAAACAAAGTGTACCAACCCATCTATTTATTGCACTCATGCAATTCTGAAATTGTAGAGCAGGTGAGGCCTGATTTCTATAGGCGGCCACCACTATCTGGGTATCATCTGCATAGGACGTCAGGCTAAACCCAAAATCCCGGATCAGTGGAGCAAGTTCTGACACATAGACTTTGAAAAGAGATGGGCTTTCACACAAGCACTGTGCAGGCGAAACCTAAACTCCTTCTTTGGTGGCAGAGGAGGAGCTCGCTTTTTTATTAGGTAGGTGTGGTAATAACAAAAAGGACACTCACTCATCTTCACCATCTGCTCCAAGAGGAAGTCCCACATGTTCACGTTCCCTTTCAGATGATAAGAACAGTCACTCGGATGTGGCCACTGAATGCCAAGGGAGGCACAGGTAAGAAGATTTCAAGAAATACATTTTGGCATTTTAAACTGTACATGGGATACTAATAATGACTTTGGATAGTGAAGATACCCTGTTGCAGCCGATCCTTGAGAAAACAGGGAAAGGTTGCTCTGTAAGTGAAGATGAACGTGCAGTACATAGAACAAAAAGCACCTAAAAAGCTCTAGGAACCTTGACTCCCTCTGTCTCCACTGTAAATATATAATCTCTCATTTGTTTTATGTTTTCCTTCACATGGGTCAGAGGCATATTG
This sequence comes from Lissotriton helveticus, assembly GCF_964261635.1. Taxonomy (NCBI): domain Eukaryota; kingdom Metazoa; phylum Chordata; class Amphibia; order Caudata; family Salamandridae; genus Lissotriton; species Lissotriton helveticus. Next base: position 293,203,660 of record NC_136070.1, read on the forward strand.
TAATCCAAATAAGCTTTTAAAATAAAGTGCATATTGAAAATCAAGGCAAATGTCATGAAGCTGGAATTCACTTCAAGTAAAACATGCTGTCCAATAGGAAGCTTTCTAAACAAATTGGAAAATTGATGCAGTTATTGCTTAAAGTACCTTTAAGTGCATTTTATGAGTGGCGATGATGATGTTGGAGCACAAGGATGCAAGCGATCTTCACATGCAATAAATTCCAAGATTGACACAGCCGTGCACACCAACAATCTGACAGCAGAGGGGAAAAGTTAGAAGGCTGTACTCCCCATGTGCTCGACTGCTCCCTGGGCTACCTTTAGAGCACTTTGCTCCAGATGTAGCCCTGTATTCCTTACGTACTGTGCAGTATAACTGACACTACAAAAGCTAGAGAAAGGAATCTTCCTTAAGCATATGGTTTACTTTTATTTTCTGTTCCAAGGTAATAGTGTGCTATGAAGACTATAGTGATTATGATAATAATATCAGTGCCAATAATCATATCTTCTACATTTAGCTGACATCAGAAGGATGAAAGACTGGCTTGACTTTGCAGGGGTTCAAACGTGTTACCTAGAGAGCATCACTTTACTCGGCAGACATATGCTCCATAAAAGGACACAGATGCTGTTTGGATAAGAACAGCTTCTAGCCTAAGACAAAATCTAGCTTCTTGCAGGGGCACAGACAGACATGTCATTGCCACAGAGCAAGGAGTTTAACACGGTTTGGAGCTAGGTTTAGTATCCAGTATATAGATCATAGACGGATTTGGTTGTGGTGTGTTTCCATCCAGCTCAGGGGTGATACATATATAGCAAGAGGACAGTAGCCCACACTGCATTTTGCTTTAAGTTCCTTCCAAATTCCCAAAGTGATCTGCACCCAGTTAGTTGCCTATGGGTGCCAAATACCCACAGAAGACGCATATATGATTGGTATCAACACACTCAGAAAACCGAGAGGAATAAAGCTTAGGGTAAAGATTTAGCATGGATAGGGTCTGTTGTGATGGAAAGGGAGTGATACCATGCAGTTGGGAGAGAAGGCTAAAACGTAAAGTGCAGCGCAATCTCCCAAACAGTTCAGACAATCAGGGTGAGGGATGTCGGTCACTCAATGATAAATACGTAACAATGTGTAACTGTTAAATATTTATTTTTTTGATTTGGTTCTGTACAGCCCAGAGTGATACCTGTGACCAAGAGACAGGTAGCCTAAACTGGCATTTCCCATGCCAAACATTTGAAAGTACAAACGTATGAAAAACCAAAAACGAATGTCCCCTCAATACCATGGGAGTTGTGTTCCATGGTCTAGTGATCATTTTCCAGTTTCCACTGCCCCTCACTGTCAGGTTTCAGCTGACTGCGATGGACAATGAAAACTGGCATCAACCCATAACAATCAAAAAGGAGAGGGCATTGACACTGTCCTGAGTAAAATACACCTCTAATCCTTTACTCCTATACCGCTATTCAAAATCCAGTGCTCGTTTAAATATTATTGAACATGTTTCAAGGCACCATTCAAAGATAACATTTTAACCATCTGCAACCTCCATTGTACAATTGGGCATATTTGGTTTTACTAAGTTGACTCTACTTAGAGTCTTAACACCCACAAGATTTTTGGACCAAATTTACTATTTTTAGCACTACACAGAACAGCAACTTTGGTTGTGCAACTTTGGCTTCTGTGCTGCACTAAGTTAAAAGGAGATAGAAAAACAATGCCATACCTACTAAGTTAAGGCACAATTTGTCCCCTCTCTTTTGACAGCCTTGCACCAACACATACCCTTGCACTGTTATGGAAGGGTGTGTGAGTTCTGTCAAACATGGGTTTTATACTGGAAAGCTATCCTTCTAGTACAAAAACTAGGCTTTTATAGTATAACTTGTGTAATGCTAGATTAGGTCATTTTCCAATGCAAATCATGATTTGCATTGGAAAGGGAATCCTGTTACTTTTGAAACACAAAACTCAGGGCAAAGCGATAGTATGTGACCCCTTTTAACTTAAATTGCAGCAATTAACTGCACTATACCCTTTTTTCACCTCTTCTCTCTAATCACTTATTATTCAAGAAGCATCATACACCAAGCAATCTCCTAAAGAATCCCCCTTGACTCTATATTGATATCAAACACACCATCCTCCTTTAGTCACATGGTCAATCCTCCCAATCTTTTCATGCCAAGACACATTTTACACTCCTTCACACAACTAACTTACCTCTTCAATAAGAAAACACACCCATGACTTCCTCTATGCACTGAGGGCCTTATTTATAATTGTTTTCACTCAATGCAACGCAGCAATTCACCTTGGTGACCTGCGTTGTGTGAAAAGGAAAATGCAGGAATGAGCCACATCTATCAAGATATGGTGCATTCGTGCTCCCAACTTGAGCTGGTGCCCTTTTGGAGCCCTAGCACCAATGCAGGTACCCTTGCATCATGCTGCAAGGGTGCCTGTGTTGCACACAAACAACCCTTTGATGCTTTTCCCACATTCTATATGTGCTGCAGAATGCAGCACATGTAGAAAGAGGGAGAAAACAAAGAAAAATAAAGATATTTCTTCTTCCTTTAAAAAAAATATTTTTATTAACCATCAGAGTCGACTTGACAAGCATTGAAAAAGTACACATAATTCGAGTCTAGAGCCATCATAAGCATACATATACAGGTGAATGTGGCTAACAACAATGAATATGGTGTAAGTTGGTCATCTGACACAGGATCAAGGGGGGGAGCACAGATACTCCCATGGTATACGTTCCATTTTTTCCATATAGAGGACCATTTCTTGGGACATCCTCAGGAGATATAGACCATTGTTTCCCTGAACATACACCAGTCCATGTCATTGTCCAGGCATCTGCCCTGGGTGGGTCCCCCGTACCCCACAACTGCACAATGTTTTGTTTGGCTATCATCTGTCCCAGAGTAGCCCAGAGTTTGTCCCTGCTATTGAGGTCAGTGGGTTCCCAAATATTCAAAAGACACCTTTGACCAGTAGGACTGGATAAGGGGGCATTCCCAAAGAATGTGCATAAATGAGCCGAGCTGCCCACATCCACGTCTACAGCCGCCCTCTTCTACCTTTCCCATTTTAACTAGGGTTGGGCCAAAGACATAGACTCGGTGGGGATCTTTAGCTGGACCAGGCGCAGTCTGGAAGAGATTGCAACCTCTCGAGGGTAGGCCAGGGACTCCTGCCACTCTTCGTCATGTATCTCTAGTCCGTCTCTCTCCCAGCGGCTCCTCAAGAGCATCAGAGGATCTGGAGTGTTGTTAATCCGTTTTTTATACGTCAATGATATAACCCCATCTGGCAGGTGACCGTCTAAGAGTATGTCCTCTAAACGCGAAGTGTCAGGGAGGAATGTGTCTTAGGGTAGGTTAGACTGTAGTGCGTGCCTAATTTGCAGATATCAGAGGAGCTCCGAATATGCGAGCTCGTGGCTCTGCTGCAGGGCGGAGAACAGTATCATCGTACCATTTTTCCAAAGGTCTCCAATAGTGAAGATTCTGAAGAGGTCCCACTTGTCAAACCCTTTTGTGGTGCCCAGTGTGCCCAATCGTTCCGAGTCCCATAGAGGGGTAGCCACTAGCCAGAGTGAATTTATCATCCCACCCATCCTCCTGTTGGCAACATGCCACATTGCCACTGAGTGCTTGGTCCGTCCTGTGAGATGAAATCTCTGGAGCCTGAAATAGAGAGCTCTGTAGTAAGGGCCTCCCGATAACAACCACTTGTCCTTTCTATATGTCGGGTCATCCCCTTGTCTATATATACAGTGGTTGAAGGCCACCAGATGTGTGGCCCAGTAGTATTATTTTATATCTGGTAAACTAATACTCCCGTTGTACCAGCCCAGGACCAACTTCTGTAGCGCTATGTGCGGCTGTCCATCCCACAGCAGATCTCTCTGCAGACTCTCAATCTCGCCAAAGTATGTAGCTGGAACTAAATCAAGGGAGTTTTGCTGAGTGTACAGAAAATGCGGCAGTGACATCATTTTGAATAATGCCACCCTGCCTAATAGCGAGAGCAGAAGTTTTTTCCAGGTGGCCACACCACGTTTTAGTCTATTGAGTGGGGGGAGTAGATTATGCTTGTATCAGAGCCGGGGGTCTGCTGTGATAAAGATGCCCTGGTAGCGGCAGCCCTTGTTTGCTTTTTGTATGGGACAATCATGGGGTAAGGGGGGATCACCGCTGAGGACATACAGGAGGGACCTACCCCAGTTAATTCTGTACCCGAAATATCTCCCGAAGACAGTAAAGATGTCGAGCACGATTTGAAGGGACGACTTGGGGGAGGCCAGAAATAAGAGGATGTCATCCGCGTATATTGAGATGCGGTCCTCCCATCCAGCCATTCACTTGAGTCCTCGGATGGAGGGACTTCAACGGATCCATGCTGCTAGGGGCTCTAGGGAGAGGGCGAAAAGGAGAGGTGAGAGGGGTCATCCCTGATGGGTTTCCCAACCCCGGGCAAAAGGCCTCAGATTTTTTATTATTTAATGCCACTTGAGCCAAAGGCTCAGAATAGAGGAGCCCTACCCAGCCAATGAAGCCAGGTCCGAAGCCCATCTTCATCAGGACAGCTTCATCTGCTGCTTCTCGAATTGTGTCAAGTCTTCCCAGGACACAATAAAAATGACAGAGGTTCAACACTGTATTATGATGGGGCATATAGCCCGATTGCTCGGAATGTACCATCTTACAGATCACTTGGATGAGGCGGCTTCCTAATACTCTGGCTAGGATTTTGGGCTTTGTGTTTAATAAGGAGATAGGTCTGTAAGAGGAGCATTGATTCCTGGGTTTCCCCTCCTTCTGGATTGTTACTATTGTGGCTATTCGCTGGCCGTACGGTAGGAGCCCCTTCTTTTGGCTCTCATTGAACATAGCGCGCAGGTGGGGAGCAACAGCATCTGGCTTCAGTTTGTAGAGCTCAATCGGTAGTCCATTGTGGCCTGTGGCCTTGCCAGGGTGAAGCCTTCAAATGGCTTCTGCCAGCTCATCATCCGTGAGGGTGCCATCAAGTGCATCCCTCATCGGGAGTGAGCGTCAGCATATGAATATCCCTGAGGAGCCCCTCAGAGTCAGCGACGGAGAGAGCGGAGGTCGAGCTCTACACAGAGCCTTAGTAGGTGGCAAATAAATGTGAGATTGCTTGCGGGACGGTCACTGTCAGCCCCTTCTTGTCTGTCCATTCAGCGACCAGCCGTTTGGCCACTTCTTTTTTATCCAACCAGGCCAACCATTTCCCGGCCTTGTCCCCAAGGTCATACAGCCTACCGGCTTTGTCACTTCCTAGCGTTTGAGCCAAGTCTGTGGCAATGCTTCTATACTCATCTCGTTTGAGCTTCAGCGTGTGGAGCGTCTCTGGTGCAAAGTCCTCCGCCTCAGTTTCCTCAAGGCAGAGAATCTCACTCTCCACCTACACTAGTTCTTTCTGCTTATCCTTCCGAGTCCCAGCAATCGCGGACAGGGCCTGCCCCCTGAGCACTGTCTTAAACGCTTTCCACAGGACCTGTGTGGACTGGACCATGCCCTTGTTGTCGCGAAAGTAGTTAACAATAGTCTGGAGGAGTGTTTTCTTAACAGCTGGATTAGAGAGGTACATGGGGTTAATGGGTGCGACCCTTCCAAACTGCCCCTCCCCCACGACCAGATGTGCCCCAAGCAGACACTGATCCAATATACCCCTTGCCATGTGTCTAGCCTCCTGCACTTCCGCGATCTGGGCCGCAGGGGTCAATAGTCAATACGGGAGAGGCTTCTATGTGCGCCAGAATAAAAGGCATGCTGGAGGGCATCCGGGTGGAATGTGTGCCTCACATCCACCAATCCCAATGCATCCAGAAAGTTGGGGAGCCACCTCGGCGAAGATGTAGTCTCCCGTGGGGGTTGGCGGTCCAGAAGCCCAGAGACCACAGAGTTAAAGTCTCTACCCATTACCAGGGAATGAGAGGAAGAGCACACCCAGATCTTTGAACGTCAGCTCTGATGTCCCTGGGGGACATACACTGACAATAGAGTAAGGGATGTGTGAGAAGTTGGCCTGGCATATACTGTCCACTATTCTAGTGGGAACCTGCACCAGTCCAAACTACTCTTATTGATGGTAGGTTTAAAAACAGCCTATATAGAAAGCTATTCTAGTGGTAGCTGTGGAGAGCGGCCTTCAGGCTAAGTCTTGAAGAAATGTAAAGCAGCTTGTTTTACCAGTCTATAATCTCATGAATGACCAAATGAAAGGAGAACCACACCAGGTATATATATAAAATATATGTACTTATTCTAATCCCTCTAGTCTCTTTATGTGGCTAGAAGCAAAAGTACATTCAGTAAACTTAATTAGCACACAGTAAATTAGCACAATATATACATTGAGCCCTAGGGGCATACCAAACCATATATTAAGAAAGATTTATAAGAACCACGACTGACATAGAGACAAGGCCTAGAGCTTTTAGAACTGCTGGGGTAACCAGGAACCACCCAAGGTAGTGACACAGGGGACCCACAGGGGATGCGTGCAGTGTCTAAACACAGCCGCGAATCACCATTGACTTCTATGGGGAAAGTCGCGGTTGGAATTCTAAAGATTAAGGACACTTAGGAGAGGACTTGGAGCAAACCCCTTTAGATCTAGGAGGTTCTAGAGTCAACACGCACGGGAGCACCGGAGTACTCGAGTTACCTCACCAAGGGAAGCCGGGTGCATAGGTGTGTTTTCGTGTCGGGTTTCGTCGTCGATTTCAATGGTGATCTGCTGCAAAGTGCTGCTGGCGACCAAGTCAAAAGTGTCCAGGTGGATCGGAGATGTGAAGAATCGGAATGCAGAGGGGGCAGAGTCTGGGTCACTTGCCAGTGATCAGGAAGGCGATGAGGGGATGCCCACCGATGCCGGGTGATTTCAGCTGAAGAAGGTGAAGCTTGACTCTTCAGCCTCGAGGACCAGAAGGTGTCGACGATGACCAGGAGCTGGATTTAAGCTGTCCCACAAAGGATGTCGAAGGCTGCAATGTCAGTTTCTGGATTGGACCCAACAAGCCTTGGCAACAGCAACCCAGGCAGAAAGCAAAGATTGGCTTTGGTGCAGAGCAGCAAGGTCTGAGGGACTCACCACTCGGTGGGAGTCAGGGCACATCTGAAGCAACCAGGGAAGCCCAAAGGAAAGAAGAGTTATCTTTGTGGGGACCCACCAGTCGATAGACCAGGGATCGCGAAGGGGCCTCGAGCAGAAATGCTAGAAGCGGGCACACGGAACACTCGTGGAGTGTAGGTCCACAATTTTTGGTGCAGATGGTGCTCAGGGCTTGGACTACAAGTAGCCCAATGCACAACTTCGGGAAAGCTTGAGAAGTCGATGTACTAGCAAATGTGCATGCTGTCCAGGAGTTCCATCCACATCACTTGTGAGGGCTGCGGGTCCCAGCATTGCTGGGATCTCGTGTCGGCCTCTGAGAAGTCTGGAAGTCCATGTCCTGAGTCGCAAATACTTCAGAGTCTGGTGGGAGCTTCGGTAATGCAGACCGGCAAGATGCTTCTTTGGTGCCTGTTTGAACAGGGGAGTCACTCCTTGACCCCAAGGGAGATTCTTCAGTCCTCTAGGAGATATAGTGTGTCGAAGTTCCAGGATTCAGTATCAGAGTTTCCTCCAGGTATAATCTAAATTCCTAAGGACTGGGGTCCCATAGTTATACTAAGTTAGGGGGTTGGACATACTCTGGGGAACCACCTATGGGAGGGTCTGGGGAGAGGGGTGGTTACACCCCTTTCCCTTTGTCCATTTTCACACCGAGCTGGGGCTGAGGGCCCCTGCAACTGGTTTGAACTGGGGTATGCACAACGACACCAAGTGTGCCCCCAGCAATGTCTGATAAGCATTCTCTAAATGCACCCACCCAGACCCAATATACTAAAGCCTGTCTGGGAGGTGGTTACACCTCCCTGTGACAGGAAACCTATTGTCCAGGCCTCCCCTGCCGGAGTTTCATCCATCAGCAGAAGGTCAGACTCATGTCTGTGGCTGCAGCATCCATTTTGTGATGCTAGGGCTCTTATAAACTATTACCGGTTAGGTCAGTGTGTACATGTCTTCTCCCTCTAGAAGGGTGGAATTCTACACCCGCTGACAGGACTGGTGGGTGGGGGTTGTAGGATTCCAAAGTGTTTGACACCAAACACAACATGTTTCCATGCAGCCATTCCAAAGTTAGCATTTACCGCAAGGTTATAATCCACTTAAGAGTATATGGTCTGGCTGCATCACAGAACAGCCTCAGAAAATAGGTTCCGAAAGCTGCAGAGGGGTCCAGCTCATGCATGGGCACCCTGTCACACAAAACCAAGCACTCTGCCTTCAGGATTGATAAGGCCTGCCATAGGAGTGACTCATAGGTTTATATGTGTCAGTGATTAAAGGTAGATATAGGTAGCCTATATCTTAGTAAGGGGTGCATGCAACACCTTACCCAGGCTGCAGTAGCAGACCTGTGGTGCCATTTTGGAAGGATTCCCAGGGTTAGCATAATACATGCTTCGGCCCCTGGGAAGCCTCCAGGGTACCTATGCCCTGGGTTCCTAAGGTACCATATACTAGGGACTCACAAGGGTAACCCAGCAACCAATCTGGAGGGTACCTAAAGTACATGCAATCATTTTGGAGAGAAAGCAGCTAGGTTAGGGTCCTAAATAGCATCTAGAAACAGTGAAACACTAGCAAAAAGTGGGGGTAACCATAGTAAGCAAATCCTACTCTCCCACAGGATGAACCCTCCCAACGTCCGGACACCGCAGCATATCTCCCCATATAATCAACCCATGTATGCTGCACTGTGAGTGGAAAGGATTTTTTTATCATAATACCTACTTCCCGAGACAAAGTAGTGAACCCAGAGTGTGTCACCAGTCTATATCTCCATCTGTCCAGTGCTGTTCAGGAGTTGCCAACCAGGTGTGTCTCCTGGAGGAGCATCACCTCAGGGGAATGCCATTTGACATGCTGCAGGACTATACTGCATTTGAGCTTGTCCCACAGACCATTACCATTCTAGCTTAACAGTCTAAAGTGTCTGCCACGGTGGGTCCCCAGCATTACAGAAATAGTTCATACCTAATTGCTCCAGCTCGAAGAATTGACCAGTTGACATGTGTAGACAAAGAACAAAGAAAAACAAATTAAATCCCCCATTCCAACCCAACATCCCCCACCCTGCTCTCTTGCACTCTGGTTCTAAAACTGCTCATCAAACACTATGTAGAGTGCCTGTCGCCAAAACTGGTAACTAACTGTAGTTTAACTTGAGGGGTGGAGGCAGTTTCCACATGAACCCTCCCATGGAGAACAAGAACATTTAGGCTTCTATTTTAGAATTGCAAACTGACAGAACTACGCATTTTCAATACAGTTCCTCATTTAGTATGAACGAGTCCCCACCCGGGCCTCTCCAGGCCTAGAACCTCCCAGCATAGGCCCAACCGTCCCTTCAAGATTCTTAGTACATGCATATTATAGTTAGGAGACAGTCAGAGTGCAAGGGCATCTCGCAGGCACTCATCTGCGGGTGTTATGCTCCTCCACCGCTCTCCAGCCCTCAAGCCAGTCTGCAGCATCTTCTGCAAAATCAAAGAAGCAACCTCTACCATCCGCCTTAACCCGGAGGTCAGATAGGAACAACATATCTAGTCCCCCTATCCCGGAGCTTTATCTTGACTGCCAAAAATGATTGTCTCTGTTTCTGCACATTGAGGGTAATATCCGGGAAGAAGGAGATCGGCCAGGGCAGTGCTGCAGGCTCTGGCCTCCCACCCGAGACTCTGTGCGCCCTTTCGACCACAAAGAACTTGGACAGTCCCTTGGGCCGGAGGTGCGTAAGGATATGGTCTTCCACAAAAAGATCCACCACCTGCCCTTCCGCTTTCTCCGGGACCCCGATAAGGCGCATGTTGTTGCGACAGCTGTGCCCTTCATAGTCGGCCAGCTTCTCTTCCGCGTGCTTCTGAAAGGTCTGCAGTTCATTGACGTCACGCTGCAGCTGGGACGTGTCCTCTACCAGACTGGAGGTGGTAAGTTACAGTTGCTTGACCTTCTCCCATTTTTCTTGAGGTCTGCTCTGAGGAGCATGACCTATGTGGCGATAGTGTCCATTCTCTGCTCAAGCGACACCCTGACTCCGGGTATCTGCAACGGCCCCATCTGGATTCTTTGAGGTGGCGGCCACCTACTATGGGTCCGGGAGCATTGACTTCGGGCAAGTGTACTTGTCAAGTTTGTTGGTTTGTATGCCTTTCTGTATGCTGGACCCCAACATATTTGCAGTAATACACCAGCCCTGCAAGATCCACAACCCCTACGGACACCCGTGGCTCCCAGGCTTGGGTACAGGCAGCAACAGGAGGAGCAGAGTTGAGGGGTGTAGGCCACTGGGAAATTGGCTGTTCGGCTGCAGACCAAATCGCAAGGGCCCATGTCACATAATGCCTACCCTTGGGCTCTGGGGGCAACTCGGGTAGGCGGCAGGCCGTGCCAGGGCAGAATCTGAGTAGGCGCTATGTAGAGCGAGTGGTGGGTGCCCTATTTTTGCTGCACTGTTCTGGGCACGTTCTCAGCAGGTGGTTAGGCAATGCAGTTTATGGGTAGAGAGAGGAGGCCCACAACCGGCTTTCACTGTTGTCTGGGACTTAAGGAGGCAGGTTTTGGTGGATGCCTGCCCCATCACTACCTGTCTGCCCCACACCGCTGTGCTAGGCAAACCCTGCTTGGGCACAATCAAGGATCCTCACGGCTGGTGCTAGTGGGATTGCAACCCCTCCAGCTGTGGAGTCAGGCGTCCTAGAAGAGTCTCTGCTGGAGGTGGCAGTGGAGGTCAAGTATGGGAGGAGAGTCAAGGGCCACACGTCGGCCAGGCCACCCACCTTGTTGCCGCACCCAGCCCCGCTCAGCCCAAAGCTACAAAGCCACATCAGTAGGATGACCGGGGGTGCTCACCTTGTTTTTGTGCGGGTGTATGTACTGGCCTCCCTATGCCGCCAGCACCTCCACAGCTCCACCGCCGGAGAGGTTTTGATGTCCTCCGCATGTCATGGATCTCACTTCACTCCGGGCCGGGCTCAGGCCGCAACCACAGCTTTACATTGGTGGCGGGTCTCCAGCCCAAGTCGCCACGCCCAGTCACACGCACTGCAGCCTTCGGCAGGGGAACGCCCATCGGGCCTCAGTCTTCTGTCGGCTTCACTATAACCTACGTGCAGCCTAAGCCTTCATCCCACAGCGGGTGGTGGTAGCGAGGGTATATGCGTTTTTCTAACGCAGGTGGAGCCAGATCGGTATAGCGAAGTTCCTCTAGCCCAGGGCCATTTCGCTTTGCGGCTTGGCCACACCCTTCAAGATATTTCTTCTTGTTATAGCTCCCATTAGAAGGGGTAGCATTTTGATGTATTCTCAGGTGTACAACTCATGGTAAATCTGGGAATGCTCCAAAATCCATGGGTGGTTGTGAAAGAACACCCATATTCCATACAAGGAATGCCTCCCTGAGTAATGCATGGCAGCGATTAGTGCTGCCTTGCCTTACACCAGATTTACCAAGCACTGCAGGCCTCCCAAGGTGGCCCTGCATAGCTTGGATCTCATATAGGTTTTGTGTCACCCTCGTGTTGCCTTCCCAAGGTTCTAGGGCGATGCAAAACTTTGATAAATCTGCCCAGATAAACTAAAAACCCATTTACCTCCCACATTTGAAAACAGTACATCAGAAAAACATTATTTGACTTGCATTTATATTTCATTTTAAAGGGTCCTCCATGTGTAAATCTTTTGTGCTGCATGGATATCTCTATCATTTGCTTTTCTCTTCACCAAACATATGGTGAGATATCAAGTAAGACAGATCATTATTCCTGAGTGCTGGTGTTCCCACATTGAGATTTCCTGGTGGTGGGAGCATTGGACCTGAGTACATCTGGAAATTCGCGACTGTAAAACAGCATTAGGCTTTGACTACAAAAGCAGCCTAACTTTGTCTGATTGCCCACCAAGCTTTTTCTTTATCAAGGGGGAATACATGCTAACTACTGGAAAAAATATTAAGTTTTGTCCGATACCTTTATCTGGAAACATATGTTTTGCTCTTTATTCTCTAATATTTTGACATGCTGCATGTAGAGATACACTCAGGAATCCTCCCTGAGTCCCACTCTCTTCAACATCTATATGACCACACTTGCAGCCATTGTCAAAAACCAAGGACTCAAAATCACCTCCTAAACTGATGACACCCAGACGATTCTCTACCTCACAGACAACCCCAAGGCCGCCAAGAGCAACTTCCATAAGTAGTCCGGATTGGTAGTGTTGAGGGAGTCGACGAAAAGTTCTTTGGTGGCCTTGACCCAGCTGCGACGGGGGGCGATGAGGACGGTGGTGGGAGTGGCGTAGGCGAGCTGCATGCAGTAGTGGTAGCTCCAGGAGAGTTCAGTCGTGTGTCTGTAGCTGATGTTCCCACTGAATCCAACTGGATCTGACCCTTAAGTCCTGGGATGACTCCTGGTGGCCAGTCACTCTGAGACCCCCCTCCGCCAACAGACCAACCACACAACCGTGGCATCATACTGGACTCATCGCTCATATTGAACTGCCAAATCAATGCAGTTTGCTCGACCTGCTTCTACACACTCTGCCTGCTTCAAAAGACAGTCAGATGGATCCCACAGAATCCAGAAAGACAGCCATTCACACACTCATCAGCAGCAGACTTGACTGTTGCAACGCAATGTATGCCGGCGTCAAGCAGCTCAAAAAATGACAGTACATTCAAAATGCTGCTGCCAGACTGGTCCTCAACATCCCCCACCGCAGTCACATCATGCAACACCTCTGACAACTCCAGAGGCTCCCGGTCAACAAGAGAATCACCTTCAAGCGCCTTACACATGCCTAGAAAACTCTCCATAACATAGGTCCAGCATACCTGAACCACCGCCTCTCATTCCACATACCCACCAGGCAACTCCATTCCATCCAACGTGCCCCAGCCTCCATCCCTATCATCCACATAACCAGAACCGGAGAGAGTTCATTCTCCTACCTCGCCATAAAGACCTGGAACACCCTGGACCTCCACCTCAGGCAACACGCGTCACCGACCCAATTCAAGAACTACCTCAAGACCTAGCTCTTTCGAATGATCCTCCACAGCAGGAGGGATCCACAGCCCTGCCCCCCACCCCCTCAGCGCCCTGAGACCCTAATGGGCGAGCAGTTGTGCTTTACAAACCCATGATTGATTGTTTGATTGATTTGCAAACATGATTTCCTGTCTACTATTTATTCTGGTTGTTTTATCCATTACTCATACAATTTGTACTTACAGTACAGAGGTATTTATGTTATTTCCAAATCTTTAATACAATGGCACATTTGAACCTGTTCAAAAGCCATTCTTTTAGGAAAACATTTTTAACATCTTCAGTTAATTTTTTGAGTATAATTCTAAAAGTCTCAAGTGCTTTCTGACTAGTTTCACAGAAAGTTTTCCGATGTTCTTGCTTGAAAGAACTAGAAAATGCATGTGAGGTTGGAGAGATCACAGTGCTAATTGAATGGTGCAGGGTCATGGGAGGTTAAGAGGACTGAGTCCTTGCATGGCATTTAATATTCATAATCATGTTCTGAGAAGAGTGACAAGAGCGACGGCATGTGGTGCTGAGAATAGTTTCAAGTGCACTCCACAGCTCTAACGTGAAGGTCTCTCTGAGAGGGTTGAGGGTTTCAATAGAGAGCATCATATTCCTAACTGAATGCAGGGTAGGATGCATTAATTAATTCCATTAGTTTGGAAATTCATTTTTTATCACAATTCACGTGCCTACTGCAAAGAAGTAATAGAAGTAAGTGCCTTCTTATGAACTGCTGTCGAAATGACATTTCATTCTCTGCAAACAAATTGTATTGCTCTGACTCAAGCTACCCTTAAGCCCCCATTAATGACCTGAAAAATTAGATGTGCTTGGCCTTAAGCTGCCACATGTGTTTTTTTATTGATTTAGCTTATTTTGCTTTCTACAACCAAATGAGGTACAGGTAGAGGTAAAACTGCGACTCACAAACATTTTTATGACTTTACTTTGTGGGTTGGCTTTCGGCAGGTGAAAATTAGAAACATTTCCCAATAGACCAGTTTATCTTTTCAAGAAAGTGTTGGTCACAGCCAGTTACATTTAGATTTTTCAGCAATGTGCACTAAAAGGTAATCATAATAATAATCATCATAATAATAATAAAAAAACAATATATTCATACATATCGTTCTCGATATTGCATTGTTTTGTCATGTCTAAGTACTGTGAAGAACAGGTGGAATAGTTGCACAATATATTGATAGACAATGTATCAGTCATTGAAGGCTGGACTGCTGTTAGCCATGCTGGAATTCAAAAGCATGGCCAGCTAGCCACACCACATGTTGGCGGCGAACTTGTTTCTTGGTAAACGCTCATGGCAGCAAGAAAGGCTGCAATTCTGAGCCACATTATATATGGTAGATTCAACAGTACTTCTCTCACACAAACAAGTAAAAAAAACAGAGAAAATTTTAGATAACAAATGAAAAGAAAAGCTGCAGCTACTTTCCAAATAAGCACTGGCAAATCAAATAGCTTTTGTTGTATAGGGCTACTGCCTGCAAAGAAAGCATGCACATATGTTCAGGTCATTTGTGTTTGTGTAAGGTGTTTATTTCAGTCATTTTACGCATGTGCCATATTTGATATTTCACAACATAATTTGCTTAACAGTCAAATCACATTTAGATGCAAAATAACCTTTTGTGGAACATCATCAGGACTGAGCAAACACTTTTAAGAGGACAAATCCTATTATGAAGAAAAAACAAGGGTACAAAATAATAAGTGCACAGTTACCCTTGATGCAACATAATCAGGAGTGTAAAAACACTGTTAGGATTAAACAGCACATTTAGGTGCAGAATCAGAATCAGGTGTTAAATCACTTACGGCCTCATGCATCATTGCACCCTTTTGCGCTTCCTAAATTGCGAAAATTAAGGAATCGCAATTTAGAAATCGCAAACTGCAATGCATGAAAAATTCGCATTTTTTTGCGATTCGGTATTTTTCCTTAATTGCGATTCACAATTTGCGAATCGCAATTGAATGTTTTCAGATCTCTCCTAATGAGTCAGTAGTTCACTTGAGTCTTTATTGTTGGGTCAAGATCATTCCAGAGGTGTGGGTTTGTTTGCTTTTCCTCTGTATTATTTTCTTTTGGGCTCAGCTGTGACGAGAAGAGCTTGTTTGGAAGACCCTAGGTTCATTGTCAGAAAGTTAGGCTTGTCCAGATTCTGCAAATACTCAGGGCCTTGTACGTGATAAATAGATTTTTTTATGTCATTCTTTGATGCACAGGAAGCCAATAGAAATTAGTTTAATTTTTGGGTGATTTGGATATATCTTTGCAACCTGGTTTTAAATTCTTTTTAACTTTGAATTCGAGACTTTTGAAGTTCAGTCCTCAATGTCAATAAACTTGTATTAAAAGTAGCAGCAAATTTGCGAGTTCAACAAGATGACCGAAGTGGAAGAAAAGAAGAATGTTCCTGCATATGAACAGATGAAAGATTGAGTTCTTAACCATTCTCATGGACAAAGGACATTTTCTTGTTAAATATCATTTCGAGGTTTTTCATTTAATTGGTGGGACACTAGTACATAGAATCTGTGCAACCTGACGGATTGCTGCCTGAGCCTGTATTACATCATCCTCTGGCATACTTCTCTGCATGAAAATGGAGTATTTTTAAATTCAGGCGGGGCAGATTTACAAGCTCCATGCGCCACATTTACGCCACTGTTGTGTCACATCCGTGATGCAGCGGTGGCGTAACCCATGCGCCACATTGCACCTTTTTTACAACATGATACACCTGACAGCGTGACACATCTAGGGAGATACGTCACATTGTAAAGCCCTGCGCCACAAGAAACCTGCGATAGGTTTCATGTGGGCATTCCAGTGCAGGGTGGGTGTTCCGTCACAGGAACATCTCGTAAAAGTGACTCAGTGAAATCTACAATATTTTACTGAGTCACTTTTATGTCCATGCTTAGTCGAAGCCCTGCCCTGCTTGAAGCAGGCGTAAGGAATGACGCTGCATGTTAGGCATAGGGCGACCCTGAGCATTGCTGGAGCCGCGTGGAGCTTGCGACACGACCCCAGCAATTCGCCGCACTTACGCCACAGGATGCGACACGCATCGCCCTTTCCTTGCGCCACGGTGCACCGCATTGTAAATGTGAGAAATTTGGGAGGGAATTGTGTGTTGCATCTCTTCTGGCACATCCCTGCTGATTTGCAGAGATGCGCCAGAAGTCGCAAATCTGCCCCAGACATATCCTTGGTGTCTCAAGAGTAACTATTCGTTTTCTACAGCCTGGGTGACAGATCCGTTCTCAAAGTAGGATCCTCTGACATTTGTGGGAACTGCTAGCTAGCACTAAAGCTAAAACTCACCATTCAGATATGAGAAGTAGGGACAGGCTATACGCAGGTCACAAATGTGACATCCGAATAAAGGACCTTTCAAGTCTCGTTTGACATTCTGTCGCTCACTTGCCTGGATGTATCAGGTTCAAAACTTTCACCGACACGAAATGAGTTATTCAGAAACACAGACCCCTATATAATGCCTGTTCAAATAAAATAAGTCTAAAAAGTTTGCCTCAATTATCCAAGATGATACGGGAGCGAGTAAATGTACAATATGAAAGCACTAGACATAGCACAGTGTAATTAATTGTTTGTAATATACACGCCTAATATGGCTTAGACTTGGACTAGATTTTTAGACCTCACCACTAGACCCAGTGCTTAGTACTGTACATGTAACTGCCAGGGGTATTGATGTCAATGATACAGGACGTGCAGTGGCAGTGGGGCACAGTGAAATGAGGGCTCTACTTCGCTCCAATTATAGCAATCTTCTTATTTTTAATTACTACATCACTGGGCTCATTAACTGTGCCTCAGTTTACACATGTTAAGAAGAATGTTCTTTTGCATCTATATGTATCTGGTGAATAGCTAACAGTCGTGGATTCATACAGGATGCTAAAATGTTTTTTCGCTTTTCAAAGCCTCGAGGCCCTCTGGAAAAAGTATAAGGCAGCCCTCAAGTCGAGGAGTTTTGTTGTATCGTCTATTCAAGAGATGAGGCTCAGGACTTGATGAAAAGATTATTTAATCTGTAATATGGACATCAGCACTCCGTGTCTCCCTCTGTTTGCTTCAGACCAGCGAACTTGCAGTCTGGAACTCCCAGGCACAAGAGCCACGGCAATAGAATACAGTCACCAAACATCCCAGCCATAAATTGAAATAAATAAAAGACAACTAGCCATAACAAGTATTCTATGGGAAATATGCACGTTTACCAAATACCGCTGCGTGAGAGGCACCAATGACATTCGAAGCATCTATAAACTCTTCAGGTAAAATGAAGGGCATGGGGGAAATGGAAGAACAAAAATAAGAAGGACCTTGTAGCCACAGAAAATATTAATCTTATTATCCTAATAATATCATTTTGTGAAGATAATGATGAGGTATTAAAAAGCACCAAACGCTGATGAAAATGTCTTTACAGTAGCAAAAACAAGCATTTGCAATGACATCGGTCTCGCATTTTGGACCTTATATGTATTTAGCTATGCAGCACATTAGCCTGGATGCTGAAACATCTACTGTTCTTGCACATGGAGGGAAAGTAAGCGCCAAACTGCGTGACACGCCAGGTATGGGCACACATGGAGAGAAATATTGCCTTTCAGCTGGTAATGGTATAGTCCAAAGCTCTGTTTTTTGATATAAAAGCAGGGCCTTCAGTGGTCATATATATGAAAATTTAGGATTTGAAAAGAATATTATTGTCTACGGGTGCTTGTGGAAGACAACTTCTATGTACTGGAATCTAGAGAACGCTAAAGTGATTCTGGTATTTTACTGTCGTCTGCTGGTCATTTTCTATCAAGAAAGTTAAAAAGAGAGGCAGTTGCCAGAAAAATAAAAAAATAAAGTCCCTCAGCAGAAAGCAATTCAGGTATTTTACTGACATCTGATGGTCGTTTTCTATCAAGACAGTTGAATAGAGGGAGTTGAACAGAAAAAAAAGTCCCTAAGCTGAAGTAGACAAGTCCTAGGGCTGATCTCAAGAGCCCATAAAGTACATACACATTTAAGTATATACACAAGTATATACAAGCATTGTCAAAGCCAATACGTCTCGCCTTTGGGACCTTATACCTGTTTAGCCATGCAGCACACTAATCTGGGTGCTGTGGCACCAGGGATTTAAGAGATATAAAATGACTACACCCAAGGTCATGTAATCTGTTTCATGAATACATCTCTGTGGCAACAGTACTTCAAACATGCCTCCAGAACAAAATAGGTATAAAGTTACAGTAGGAGCGTGTCATACTAAAACAAGGAAAGGGGTTGCACAAGGAGTTAATTGTCTGGTTAAAGACATGTTTTTTGGTCAAGATTATGAAGGAGAGACAGACTATGAGATGGTGAGCTTGGTTAGAGTTACTATAAACGTGTGTTGATGTGTTCGCTTGGGGCCCTTCAGAAAGATTAATTGGTTATCTTTCAGTTGCTTATTACTGTACTTGCCTGGTAATCTGATACTAGTTAGGTGAAATAATTGCCCAGATGGTGTAAACCCATCGAAGGAGACTAGCTTCTGGAGCAACCAAAAATGCCCAAAAGAGACCACCAGAAAATCTTTTTTCAAGGGGAAAGATTGCCGAACAACAAAGCATGATTTTTACTGGGGTTCTGAAATTATTGCACAATGTGGAACGTAGAATAACAAAAAAACAAAATAATTAACAGAAAGCCGTGGCCAGCCTTTAAAATGTATGCTTGTTACATGTAATGTTTGTAGTAGTATGAATGAAATCAACCATAGAAAGCATCCCAAGTGATAAAAAGACCCACAAACCTTAAAGAAAATAGCCGACACACTGACCTTTTAGACCAGCCCTCTGGCCCAATGTGATGGCCCTATGGCCAGACCGACCCTGGAAGACGTAGCATCTATACTGTGAGAAGGTGCATTCTTATGCCTAGTTTATTTTGTCAGTTTTAACATGTGGGATTTTTTTTCTGGGCAACACTAGGGGGAATTCCAAGTCACTTGAACATCTAGGGTAGTAGACAGTCCTTGCATAAGTGCGTCTGTCTAAGGCAGGGGATGATAAGAAGTGTGCTGTTATATGCCAATAATGGCCATTTAATGTATTTGAGTAGATATATGCAGGGGCACAAGCAGGTGATCCATAACTTCTAAAGGGAATCTGTCTCTGGTCGTTGACTATTACAAGAACAGAAATGAGCATAACAAGCAATATATTGTTATTGAACCATCTATGCACAGCGGCGTAGGTAGCCCTCTGGCCGCCCTTAGTGGTCCATGCTTTTGCCGCCTTGCATCGGCCGCAGTGAAGAGCAGGGGTGCCGGGGGAGATGGTGCTGGCGAGTATTCTCAGTTTGCCGCTGGGTTGGCAAACGCTTTGAGGAGCGGGTGGGGCTTGTTGTTACTGCCCGAGACAGCAGGTAATGGCTGGGGAAAGCTGCCATCCAAAAATCTCATGCCGCCTGGGGTGGACCTCTCCAAGCTATGTCATGTCCATGCATCAGGTTTGGTCTACACATGAAAGAGGACCCTTTTGGAAATCATTGGCAGACTTTTGCACTGTTTGTTCACTATATGTGCACAGTGCACGTGTGGTGTGAGGCAGTTTTACATCCATCCTAGAACCTTATCACAGTGAAGGACAATTGCAAACAGATGGACAGCGTAGATTAAAAGATTCTTGGAAGTGAACGGCTCGGAACGTGGAACAACTACTTCCACTTACTTGGATGAGCCTTCCCTGGAATATTCCAAAGCTGCCTTCAGTATAGGGAGAGTAAGCAATGCAGAATCGGCAGACATGGTGCGCAGATATAAAGCAAGATGTCCCACAGTCTATGTACCATGCAAACATATAGTATAGTGAGGTATGTGTAGCTCTTGAGTGTCACAAGAATGAGCCAGTTTGTAGACACTCTTGCCAGATGTGAAGTACATTTGACAGTTTGCAGCTGACCGCTGGCTCATTTCACGTGCACTTTGGGATAAAAGTGCTTGCGTGTGCTTCTTGTTTCTGGCCAAGGGTGTTGCTTTGTCTCATTTGGTTTTCGGTGGTACCTTATGCTGCACTGGTATGGGTGGGGTTAAAGGAATGATCACGTAATGAAGTAAGCTCCTACTTCAGTGCGACATGGCGACACGCACTCGTGTTGACATGCATGTGCGTACCTGTTTGTGCCGGTTGAAGTATTCCAGTTATTTCATATATCAGTGCACATGTGAATGGTGTTCATTTTGTGGTGCAGGTGTGACACTTTCTGCTGGTGCAGGCCCAGAAAGACCTCTGTTCTATACACAATTAATGTACATACAGTGTATGTTCTGCACTTACGCACAGGTGGTGTTGGCTGTAGCTACATTATGATAGGCAGAATATTGGGGACACGAGGGGTGCCCAATGCCAGTGCTTCCCAGAGTTGCTTCTTGGTGGTATGAATTGTGTTTATGTGGGGTTGGATTTGGTAGTGTGTGGACACACACTTGAGTACACAAAGTACTCAACAGTGTGCTGATGTGCGTGCTCACAGCTATGAGTGCTGTAGGGTGGCAATGCATAGTAAATGGAAAGGTATACAAAGGCGAAGCTTGGCCAAAGCTTTGCGCGTATGTATGACATATATGCACTGAAGCAAACACTGTATATATGTAGCAGAAAAGGTACTGCTATTTTCTCCTATGTGTTACAGTGTCAGTCCATTTCAGTGTACTAAGTACTCATCCCCGGAGGTTACCACAGACTGGCTGGACTGTGGGGATGTGTGCATGTGGTGCGAGGTGAGCTAGAATGCACATAGGTTCTTTACGGTCCACCTGCACATAGAGCACTTGCTGTCAAGAGTGTGTGCTCTGGAGCTAATTGTCAACGATTCTTAAGGAAGAGATATGCATTGGATGTATTCAGTGCACACCTCAGTACTGCACGATTCTGTGCACACTGAGCCACACTCCCAGAACCTTAGTGTGTCTTGGTGACTTAGCGATGCCCACTGCTGTTCCTTTAGTACTGCTCCAATTCTGTGGTGCGAACCCTCTGGTGGTGCTACCTTCCACACTCTCCCACCCCTTTGTCTTCCTTCGTCATCTTCCTTCACTTCCTGCTACCAATGCCTCCTTGAGTTGCCTGGTCGGACATTTCTTTCATCATTAGAAATGCGATAGGTCCCATACTTTTCCTACATAGGCGAAACCAATGCATTACTAATGCTTGTTTAAGTTAGAGCTACTCAAAAGTAAATGAGCTATAGCCACCAATGTCCACTGAAACAGGAGTGGGAAATTTGTGGGCAGAAAAGAAAAAGCGGACCTGATAATATTCATATATTCATAATGCGGTGCGGTTGTTGGGAAACCGCTATACATCACTGTAAAAATGTAAAAGGCTATTGGGGCCCACCCGTAAGGGGGGGGGGGGAGCAGAGACCACAGACACACGAATGGTGTGATAAAGGCTACTTTATTGGAATCAGGTGCACCCTGCATATTCCCCACCTTAGCCTGTGCCGAACAAAACTATACCTCACTAAATAAACGAATGCCTAACAAACCCCCATCCCACCCCTAAATGGATCCCCAACATTGCAACATCATCAACATCCCAACTGCAACATACCCCCCTACCTACAAACTGTAAATGACCTCAGTGTCCCCCACCACCTACTGAAACAGACCAGGCCTCCTGCAAATACTCCCTTTTCCTAACTAGGAGAAGCGCCACCACAAGCGTATCCCACCAGCACCTGTTCCAGCGACACAACAAAACTTCCCTAACAACCAGAAAGCCACCAGTGCACCATCACCCAACAAAACCCCCCTCAAACCAACCAAAACCAAAACACTAGAAAAAAAAAAACACTAGCATAGGGAGAGAGGGTGGGAAAAAGCTTGTGTCCCCACCTGCCCTAACCGGCTGCTGTGTCACTGCACACCAAAATGGTGGGCAGCGCCACAAAATGTCCGGTCATATAGACCGACAGCCCAACAATAGCCCAAAAACAGCCCAACAGCTCACCCCCAGCCCAAATAGCCCAAAAAACCTTTCTCTGTTTTTACACTCCCCCTCCCCCCTACTGCCCCAAAATACCCCGGGGGAGGCAGGCCTCCCGCTGGTCGCCGCCCCCCCAAATCCCCATTATCTTTATTTTTTGACAAATCAATAATTATTGCATGCAGTACCTTATTTTTGTAATATACATTAATTTCTTAAGAAATGCATCTGGTTCCACCATTTTACTGATCGGGATAAGTTTAGGTTATGTGTGACTAATCAGTAGTTGGCCATAAAGCTAAACAAATCGCTATGTTTTGGGATACTTAACTTAGGCTTTTTTAACCTTGCTGTCCATAAGTTCAGAATTCTCAAGTTTGGTGTCTGTCTGCCTATATGCACTCTATCCGGGTCTACGGCCAACACCTGCTACAATAAAAATGTTCTCTGTAAAATGTTCATGTGCTCTTAGAAGATGGGTTTCTAGTAGATCAGATATCGAAATCTCGGTGATTGCGGAAGTGGGGAGACGGAAAAAACTGAGGAGAAAGGCAAAATGTAAAACAAATCAAAGGAGAAGAGGATGCGTGGCCTGTTGCCATGCAACTAGGAAACAGGCATCAAAGATAAAGATTGCTGTGCCTGGTAAGTCTGAGGGACTGTGCTGGAGGGTTTCACAACAAAGTGGAACTGAACACTAGGGGTTCGGTAGGTGCTCCAGCACAGCAGGGGACTGGGCAGGAAGAGAAACGGGTGAAGGCACATTAACAGAGGTGACGTCGCAGTGAGAGATGGGCACCAGTAAATATGGCACCTTACTTCATTAGATAAACAGTGGCGCTTGAACCCCACCCGGGGTTATGGCAAGGTGATGGGTCTTGTACCCCAGTAGGGGAGGGTCGCAATGCCTGGGGTCCTTGTCCCTCATGGATGCTACAATCATAGGGCTTGCCTATATTGACCCATGAGGTGCGGACAAGTTCACCGCTACTGCGCTGCCTGTTTTTGTCCTTCCAAAGACCCGTGAAAGGCCAGCCCCTAGTCATTGCCCAATGGTCTGCGATCTAAGGCCATAGGCCAGGCTGGATCTGAAGGCTGTTTCGGAGTGTTTGACCATGATGTTGTTTACTCGCTATATCATCTTTCTCCTGAACCTGTCTGTCCCTTTGAGCAGCCCCAGACAGAAGCTTCCTGGCTAATTCTGTTGACTCAGGATGAACACAAGACACCCAAAGGATGAAACTTGTTTTCCCAAACCCATGGGAAGCAGGTTTTCAAAGATGCACCTATCGAGTGCAGAACCCTTAAATGACCTGTGTGTCAGGAATTAGGCATCTGAGAGCGTGGCACTGGGTCACAGGCCTTAAAAGCCTTGCCACCCTTCAATTATTACCCGTGAGTGTCTCTAGGTATCTGCCATCAGTGCACCTTTTCTTATATGCGGTATACGAGGCCGCCGGTTGTTCTGGGAAACTCATGCCTAGCACTTAATATTAGCTTTAAAGTGCTATCATTCTAGGCAGAGAAGGAACTGCGACACGAGTAGACACAATGACTGTGCCCAAAATACCAACATTCATGTCAAATGGGACATGGATTTAAATCTCTATCCAGGTTTCACTGTTATTGACACAGACACAAGCTTCTATCTGGGCATCGCTCACAGTAGTATGTGATTCTGTGGTCCACAGATATCAGAGACACATGAAACAAGCATTTGCAATGCAATAGGACTCACATTTACGCGAGACCTATTGCAGTGCAAATGGGAGTGCGGGCGGGCAAGAAGGCACGAACAATGGGGGGGTGAGAAGGCATGGACTGCGGGAAGGGGGCCCGAGAAGAAAGGCCTGCTCACAATCTAAGAAAACATACTGTGCAACACTCGAATTAAAGGGGCCAGTATGCATGGAAGGACACAAATGACAACATGGCTGTCATAAGGAGGGACTAACAAGCCTAAACCCAATCGGAAGGCAGCATTTAAGACACAAGCCAATGAAAAAGATGGGCGGAGAGGGAGCAGAGCTTCTACTCCATACTGAATACTGCATGCCTCGCAAAGCGAGCAGCGCATGCGTGCTGCCCCTATAGGCTCGACTTAACAAGAGGTCTGGAATGCTCAACCTAATGATGCTCTGATTTTTAACAAGAAAAAGGAATAATTAACAGTGAAAGCAACCTGTGGTATTGAAATAAAGAGTCCACAAGTGGCAAAAAATGCTGCTTTGTCTTCTCTGATCTTCTTCTACAGCAAGTACTTGCAGGCTTCCTGATGTGTATATGTGGTATTTAAACATTCCTGCTGACAGTACTAAATTATATTATTAAATTAAAAACATCTTTAGTAGGCCTTATATACATCTTTACTTGCTACACAAATATTTGCAGATGTAAACAGGTGTTTTTACCATTCAGAAACAGAAGTGTTGAAACAAATCTTTGGCAGCATTGTTGTGATTCCTTAAACTGCTTGTTTCATGTAGCTTAGGAAAAGTGAATCTCTTTCTGCTAGTAGAATTTTAACAGTGCTGGCAAAGCTGTTTTTATTTGTACAGAAATATTTGCAAAATTAAAAGTTGTTTTAGCTCGCAAGTTTAATGCCAAACAAAATTTTTTCCAAAAGTAAAGCAAAGATGCAGCTCTGTTTGTCTAGAAATATCGATGTCACTGTGCCGTATGTACTTGTATGGAGATCGAGAACTGTCTGCTTTTGGTTTTTATTGTTTTGCCTGCATGTTTGGCAGGTGTTGACCAATTGCAGACATGTGGGTTATTTGTGTGACATTCATCCTTTCTCTCCTACTGGTCATTGTAGGGATATTGCCAATCCTCTCACGAATAACCAAATAAAATTTGTTGTTAAAAAAAAAAGTAAAGCAAAGACTGTGCATTAAAAGGGTGTAATGTTACAATTGTGTCTGTCATAGTAAGTAGTTGAATTATTAGCACAACTAGCAACTCGTTTGTTGACCTAGGAAGGAAATTGGAGGCTAGAAACGTTAAAAAAAGGACTTTCCTTGGTATGTTTGGCTGGACGCAAAGGCTTCCTATAGGTGACTCATCGGTTGGATATACATTTTTATGGATCTGCTTAGGCATTCGATTGGAAGGAAAATGGCAGCAAATAGCATGTTGAAATTTGGAATATAGTACAAAATTATAGATTTGCATTTCACGTGATTTCGCTTAATTTTGAGTAATGTTGCAGAAATTTCACGTAATGACACGAAAGCAACTAATGCAAATTTCCCATACCCCTACTTATTACCCATGAAAAGTGGAACACAAAGGGTCTGCATCATTATATAGTGATGTGTTGATGGTTATGCCACCATCATTTGTGTTAGTAAAAACATGCCTCTGAGCATAACAGAATGCCACACGACTTTGTGACCTGTAACGGATACATTTGAGACTCCATTATTAGCTGGGCCAGACTGACCAATTTGCCACTCTAGCATTTCCACAGTGGGAAGCAGGCAATAGGGGCTGCTTTTAGAGCAGGATGGTTTGTCGTGCCCCAAGCCAGTCCCAATAATCCCACTCTAGTTGTGGCTTTCTGCAGAGTGGCTTGGACAGTTTTGCCATGGCTGGTTTTGGTTTTCAGTCCGGCCCTGTTTAATGGGTCCAGTTACAAGGACCTCAGTGGAATCATAAATGCCCAGAATGGGCAGATGTGGGCTACTAGTATTTGCAGAGTGAGTTCACGTTTTTCCTGTTCATCGTGTCTGTTGGACTTGGGCCTTTTGGCAGGTTCACCCCTGAACTTTTTGCCTTTTAATATGACATAATGGTAGTGATTTTTAGGCTTCTGCGCACTTTAACACTGTGGCCCAGTGTAAAGTGCGTGCGCTCTCTGAGTGCGTGTGGTCAGATTGGCCTGCCCTCCCATAGGAACGTATGGAGGATATGAGTGTCCATGGTAATTCCTGATGTGAGAGGAGTGCAAGGGTGAGTTTGGTATGTGCGAACTCATGAGATTAAATGCTGTGCGATGGTGTGCGCAGATTTATTATAACTAGTGGAGAAGTGCCACTTTTGGAAGTTGGCATTTCTGTGTGCAGTGTCTGCCTGCCTGATGTGAATTGTATGTCTGGCTTGTGATTGACAGGGGCTGGCTGGTGTGCTTGGCTCCAGGAGCCAGGAAGGGTCTGCCTGGTGGTGAATAGGGAGATCTGCATGTAGATGGGAGGGAGGAGTTGCACCTGGGACCTGAATAGGGCTGGGCATCCCCTCCACAATGCTGGCTCCACCCCCTGTGGTGTGTCTGATGTCCCTGGCCTGTCCTGTGAATAGAGGAGAGGAACTGAGCAAAACAAAGTGCTCAAGTGCTCCTGAACCAGTTGTATCTGGTTCCCTCCTAGCCCTGTGCTATTTCACAAAGAGAAAAAGATGTATAAATAAGGGGCTGTGAACCCAAGTAAATGTTCTTGTTTGCTACTTGTTGCTGACATAAGCTGGTTTAAAAAAACATTTTAACATTGTTGTCTGTGTTTGTAACCCTGGACAAGTCCCTAAAAAGGACGAAACGCATTGGCTACTGTGACGAAAGAAATTATAATTCAAAGAATAAATGAATATATATACTATGACACCTTGGTGGAATTATTTTCTTACTTTTTATTGTGTTCGGATCAAATCTTTCTTTTTATTTTTTAACCCACCTTCCTACCTATCAATGCACACAGCAATTGGCTTGGCAGTCAGGGCAAAGTATATTTAGAATCACTCAAAAAGCACCCAATTTCCATTTTTATCCACATTTAAATATAAATCCAGACAAGAAAATACATGGTTTTCTGTCTGTATTTATCTGTAAAAATCAGTAAAAACTGAAAACAGGGAGCCTTACTCATAAAAGAGCTTTACAATGAACTGGATTTGTAATAAACATTTTAAAAAGTCAAAGAATTTTTTTCTGCTGGTTCTTAGGCAGAGATAAGTTATATAATTTTAATATTAACTTCAAGTACTTTCCTATGGAACAGCTAACATGCTACAGGGCAATAGCTTTTCGGACCTTGTCACTGTAACCAGGTTTTACATTAAACATTTACATGTCCCACTTTTAAATATCACATAATACCCAGCTTTATTGGGCATTAAGGCTTAATTAGGGGTGACTTACTAATATTTAAAAAGAGGGTTTAGGCCTGTCAAAGGGGGTTATTTTGCCGAGTTGAAATTGCAGTTTAGTTCTACATAGCATGGTTTCCAGTGGGAGGACTGCTGTCAAGTTTTGCATTATCACATTAGTGGTGGAACAATCTATGTTGCAGTCCACACGTAGCATTTAATTTACAGACTTTGGGCACACTTTGTAAAATACACTATGGACTTATGGCTAAGATAAATGAGCAAATTAGGAGTATAGCCTATTTTAACATGTTTTAGGGGGCAGAGCACAAGTACTGGGTGAGCAGTGTTCCAATGCATCAGTCCATAAAGTGGTGTGATCATGCAAAAAGAGAATTTTGCTTGACAGCACAAGACTAATTCCAATAATCAATGGACTTACCACTAACTTAGGGCTCCCGGGTAGCATGCTAATCTCTGTAAAGCACTTCAATGCCTCATCAGCGTTAGTATGCACTATATGATGCAATTTCAACTCAGTTCCATTCAATAAATAGCTGTGACTTAGACAAACTACAGCATACACAGAATAGCAGTTCTGGGTGGGTAAGAACAAACAGTTCCTCCCACATTGCTTGAAGAGAACTGCCAGTATGTCAGGGACATTGATTTTCAGAAACATTTTCCAAAAACAAACTCCTGTGGTCTTTGGAAAATGAAATTTCTGGCTGGTCCGTCAGGAGGCCATCCAGGCATTGAGGGCCTGATTCACAAAGGTAAACATACACTTTTGTGTAAGTTTATGATTTTGTGCAATTCACAAAGCAATTTTACAAATAGCATCTTTGCTCATAGTGGATACTCCACACATAAAAATATAGGCAGCGCTAAAGGCCCTGCTGTTTGAGCTCTGCATTTGACCCTAAACTCAGGACTACCAGAGTGACTACAAGGGCTAGCTTGTTTACCTCCTGTTCAGAGCCGCAGGGACATAAAAGGTTCCCACCATCTTGAACCCTCAGCCTCAGTAAGACTTTTTTTAAATGTTTTTTTTATTAGCATTTTAAAAGACATACAATGTCCAACATGTAATAAACATGCAGACCGTTGTACAACAACATCCAGTTTTTGCAACTTTACATTGTTATCTGTGATTGCATTGTTACAGCAAAGCTATTAAGCACATTTTTAGTCAACGTGGTACATTTGCAAATATTCAACCAAATATTTCCAGTAATCTCTAGGCTTTGAACCTGTAGGTAGCTCTTCCTCACACGTATCTTTAAAATACGTCAGAGCTTGGATCCACTGTTTAACCTTTGGGGCCTCTGTACTACCCCAGCGTAGTGATATTCTGCGCTTGGCTAGCAGTAATGTAATTACACAAAATTTGCGCTTAGTGGCCCGTATACCTGGAACAAGTCCCAGTAAGCATGTACGCACCGAACAGTCAACATTAATGCCTAATATATCGGAGATTGAAGTAAGTAAGGCGATAGGTCAACTGAAGCAGGGGAAGGCGGCAGGGCCAGATGGCTTACCCGGGGAATTATACCGGGTTTTGTGTCCGGTCCTAGTAACAACATTGACTGCGCTATTTAATGACATTTTTATAAATGGGTTAGTGCCTCCGCACTTGTGGAGTGAAGCAACCATAGTCCTCATACTGAAACCGGGTAAGGACCCAGCTGATTGCGGGTCCTATCAGCCGATCTCGCTTTTAAATAATGATTATAAGATCTTCGCCGCAGTGTTATCAGCGCGGTTGGCAAGTGAGATCGGCTCGATAATTCAAGAAGACCAAAAAGGCTTTATTAGGGGGTGCCAGTTGGCAGACTTAACCCGGGACCTGGTTGCGGCGATAGATATCACCACAACTTTCACCTTACCCTTGGCTACATGAACCCTAGACGCCACTAAGGCCTTCGATAGGGTCAATTGGCCCTACCTGGCGGCAGTATTAAGGAAGTTTCAGCTAGGCAAGAACTTCTGTCGAACCATCCAGCTCCTGTACAGAGCCCCCACGGCTAAGCTTTTAGTTAATGGTACACTCACAGAGCCATTTAAAATATCACGGGGAACCAGGCAGGGCTGTCCCCTTTCCCCACTCCTGTTTAACTTATATCTAGGGCCTTTTGCGCAGATACTGAGGGAGGAACATAATATCACCCCTTTTGAGTATAGCGGATGGGTGAAGTGTCTGGGTATGTATGCGGATTAAGCATGGGCGGAAAATCCGTTCCGCTCGTGGATTTTGCAGATTTTCGGTAAATTCGCGATCCGCGAACTCCCGCGAATTTACCAAAAATCTGCAAATCCGCAAGCGGCGGATCCGGGGGGCAAAAGTTCAAGCCTTCAAGCTTGAAGTTGTTGTAACTATTTTAGGATGGCGCCGGCAAACTGCAAGCGCCATCCTAAAATAGTTACTAAGTTAGCTTCAACAGGAAGCACAAATAGATAAAATAAAGCTGGTGCTCGAGCACCTGCTTTATTTTATCTATTAGTGCTTCCTGTTGAAGCTAACTTAGTAACTATTTCAGGATGGCGCTGGCAGCTTGCCGGCGCCATCCTAAAATAGTTACAGGATGATGAGACAGCTCACTCAAGGGATATGAAGGGCAGGGTTCATTCTGGCACGATGGTCCTGTCACAAAAATTAAACCTCAACAGGAAGGACTTACAGATATCAATAAAGCATGTGCCCTAGTTGAAGCTCAAATTCAGTGACGCATTCATCTGCCCAAAAACAATCGTGAGCATTGTCGAGGCTGGGCAGGTGTGCTTTCTTCCCAAATCTACCATCGAAAATCAGCTGTGATGCTGGATAGAGGCCTTTGCATCCTTGACTTTCACGAGCGCAATCCCCTGGCTGTTCCTGTGACCAGGAGCTTCTTTCTCTTCATCTGCTGCTCTGATTGGTACCTGACCTTTTATACACACCAGAGGCATGTGTGCTCGCATGTAAGGCCCGTCTGTTTGGCCCCGCCCACACACTTGCGGTGTGAACCGTCTTCCCGCCATTTACCCAGTATGATGGACAGTTGAAGCTCAAATTCAGTGATGCATAAATCAGCCCAAAAACAATCGTGAGCATTGTCGAGGCTGGGCAGGTGTGCTTTCTTCCCAAATCTACCGTCGAAAATCAGCTGTGATGCTGGATAGAGGCCTTTGCATCCTTGACTTTCATGAGCGCAATCCCCTGGCTGTTCCTGTGACCAGGAGCTTCTTTCTCTTCATCTGCTGCTCTGATTGGTCTCTTTTTTTAATTTTTTTAGTCCTCATATATGCCACCGGAATTCTTATGCTTTAGATGGGTCTCTCTGTTGCCTCTTATACTGTAGTTTTCCTATCCGCCCCGGAAACAGTATCATGGCAAACAGGGATGTCCCAGAGGTAGGCTGTTTTCCTTATCCCACTCCTCAGAGCCTATTTTGGGCGCCCTAGGCAGAGTGGAGGACAGGACCGACACAACCTCTGGCATAATCATAGGACCGCTCACTTGTTCATCCAGATCACCAATTTAGACCAAACATTTTCAGAACTCTCGTTACGACCAGCTAAATCCATTTTACAAACTTCCATTATATATTTCAGGCATATTACAAATCTAGGAGGAGACGCTGACTTCCACTCCATACAAATTTGTCTCCTTGCAATAACAATTATATAAAAAATAAACTTAGTGTCTAGATTGTTAATATTATAATTGTCTGTTAAGCCAAAAAATACAAGTCTACGAGAGCAAGTAATAGTTATAGAAAGTACGTCACTCAAAAAATCCGTTATCGCTTTCCAATAATCTTGAATAGCTGGACAATCAAGGAAAATATGGACATCATCAGCGGTACAATGATTACATCGAGGACAGTAGTAATTATTACGAGTAATCTTATGCAGTTTGGCAGGAGTCCAATAGACTCTATAAGCCGTAAACAAATGATTACGTCTTAAATTGGCTGGTTTAATTAGCCTCTGAGAAAGAGTAAAAGAGTCCGACCAAACTTTACAGATTTCCTCCGAGGGGTCGGGTATACAGTTTCCCCATAGTTTTTTCAACTCCAAGTGCAAAGTGCTTGTTAGAAACGGGACCCTGGCCGGCCAAGACTCGCGTCGAGGTCAGTCAGGGATCACCATTTCTAAGGTCAGGGCTAGGGAGTCACACACCAAGATAACCCCCGCTCACCCTCTAGGTAACGTGGCGCGAGCAGCAAGGCTAATCTCAGAGGCGATGTGTAAAGCGTTTGCGCGCGCACCCCAGCGACAACAACCAAAGGCCCACCACAAAGGAAACTCCACACAAGGTTATATCAAAAATAGCCTTTGTATTATAATAATAAAAACACATTAGATAACACACACACTTTACAATGTGCCAACAGGCACGGGCAAGATTTACAAGGGATTATGTACAGGACAGGGCCACCTGGACCACTGTCAGGGGTATGCACTTGTTAGAAATAATACTTGTAGGTATAACACTTTAGCACATAAACATACAATGACTGTAACACAGAAATAGTAAATGTAGCATACAACCAGTAACTACTGGTAAAGGGAAAATACCTCCTACGCCACCCTAGTCTCTGTAGGGAAATCACGCAGGGAGCTAGGACCTATGGAAGGAAAACCTATCACCTACTACGCCACCCTAGTCTCTGTAGGGAAATCACGCAGGGAGCTAGGACCTTATCATCAGGACCTATGGAAGGAAAACCTATCACCTCCTACGCCACCCTAGTCTCTGTAGGGAAATCACGCAGGGGGAAGGAAACCTAAAATAATCACCTAGGCAAGTAACATTTAGCAAAGGCAATCAAACATCAACATTCCTCTAAGCAGGTTACTTTTAGCAAAGGGAAATAAAAGAACAAGGCATTACCTAAGCAGGTCACTTTTAGCAAAGGTAATGACACAACCAATCCTCTAAGCAGGTCACTTTTAGCAAAGGGGATAAACACATAAAGAATTACCTAAGCAGGTCACTTTTAGCAAAGGTAATAATAAACAAGAATTGCACATGTAACATTAAAACACATTCAGGGGTGCAGGTTAGAACTTTTGCGCAAGAATCATATAGCAAAGAAATCACAATGCGCAGGGTGCATGTAGCACAACACTCAAAATGTCCCTCAGGCCAACTGGCCTCGAAAGGGGCGGAATGCCCTGAGTCTCAGTGTCAGGGAGGTCTGCGCAGGCAGCACAGACACAAAAGCCTAAACGTAGCAACTGTCCACTAAGTGCTGGACAGTTGTAAATATGCACTGGGCAAACGTTGGAGCCAGGAGGGCTCAAGGACCAAATGGGCAAGGAGCCTCTCAGGGGCTCACCAAGCAAAATGTGCCAATAGAGCTCAGCGCTCTAAATAATGAATATGCCCCCAGAGCCTCTCTCAGGGCTCTAAACGATGTGGGCAATGAAGAGCCTTTCTGGGGCTCATAAACAAATAGGGCACAAGAGCCTCTCAGGGCTCAAGGAACAAAGGATGGCCCCTCTAGTTGGAGTCCCCCACGGGGGACTCAGGAATCAGAAATGCCCCCAAGAGCCTCGGGGCTCCAAACAGTCACAAGCGCTAGGTCGCGCTATGGGGGAGGGGCGGACACCGGCAATGTGTCCCGCGGCCCCTCTCCCTCCTTTCAGGCACTCACCGGGTGTCTTGCTGCTGGAGCAGCGCGGGGCTCCTCACCTCACTCGGGAGCCTCGCAGACACGGGAGCAGACGTCCTCGGTCTCCCGCCTGGCCTCGTCTCCTTTCCCTCCGCCTGACTTCCGCCGGGGCCGCCAATGGCAGCGCGGCCCTGGGGGTCAGGAGGCGGGACTTCCGGGTCGCAACAGGCAGCGGCCCGGCAACGGATTTCAGGGCTCCCGGGCTGCGGCGGTGAACGCGGGACAATGCGGCGTGGGCAGCCGCTCTTAAACAAATAAATACCACGGGGCAATGCCGGGTGGCACCGGCCTTCAATTAATAAGATAAAGCGAGGTGGCACTCGCTACGCCGAAAATCGGCGAAATCAGGCGGACAGATGCCGGGTAGGCACCGGCTGCATACAGCGCGCTCCCAAGCGCTTAGGGGCCACAGAAAGCGCGCCTAGCGCTAAAAATAGAAGCAAAGCGCTATTGAGCGCTGGGGCACCAGGAAAGCGCTCCTAGCGCTATAAATCCAATAAAAGCGCTTCCAGGCACAGCACAAGCTCCAGCAAGGTCTGGAGGCAGACAGGGGGGCAGGGCAGGGCCAGAGCCAGCACACTGGGTCTCCAGGCAGGGAGACAAGCCAAGTGGCGGTCCTCCTGGCCCCAGCAACAGCAACAGCCCCCTCTGGCAAGAATCCAAAAGTAGAACAACTTCTGTGGGGACACAGCCCCATATTTATACAGAGAATTCCTTTGTTAGGAGGTGCAGGGTGGGGGGAAACCAGTTGCAGCTGGCTTGGGAGTACCCTTGATGGTCCAACCACCCCTTTCATTCACTGGGGAGGCTTGGGTCATTAGACAAACCACAGGGGGGCGGAGCCAGCATTGTGTGGGGAAAAACCCAGCCCATCCAGGACACAGATCTACTCCTCCCACACATCACTCATGCTGATCTCACACTCACCACCGGGCAGACCCATCCAGACTTCCTGGAGCCTGGCATGCCAGCCAGCTCCAGCCAATCACGCCCCAGTATCCTCACTGCACACATACATCAATGTCCAGAAGTAGCACTTCCCTTCTAGACACATACAAGCCGCACATACCATTGCGCAGCATTCATTCTCACGAGTTCATACATACTAAACTCGAGCCTGCACTCCCCACACATCAGGAACTACCAGGGCACACACATTCCCCATGCATTCCTATGGGAGGGCAGGCCAGCCATACTACACGCACGCACTTTCACTCTGGGACACAGGGAAAAAGTGCGCCAAGACCCAAAAATCACTACACAGGGTCACAAATAAAGGCAAAAAGATTAGGGGTGAACCTGCCCTAAGGCCCAAGTCTAACAGTGCTATTCTCTTCTGTGATCATTAAATTATATCAAAATGAAAGTTCTTTTAACCATTTTCCCCCCCTACCAATTGCATCAAGAATGTCTATATTTTTCTCCCTTTGCATATTTTGACTAGACCACCAGGCAGACAGTTGATAATATTTGAACCTGGTCAACTGGCCATTGGTTAGTTGTGCTAAAGAGTTCCAGTTTACTAAGCCTGAATCTCCCCAAAAATCGCCCCATTTTTTTTTTTTTTTTTAACCCAGCTGTTTTCAAAGGTTGTGAAAGGCGATCTTGAAGACATTGAGGTGTACCAGGAGAATCCCATATTGGAGTGATTGGTCTCTGACCTTTTATACACACCAGAGGCATGTGTGCTCGCATGTAAGGCCTGTCTGTTTGGCCCCGCCCACACACTTGCGGTGTGAACCGTCTTCCCGCCATTTACCCACTATGATGGACAGTTGAAGCTCAAATTCAGTGATGCATAAATCAGCCCAAAAACAATCGTGAGCATTGTCGAGGCTGGGCAGGTGTGCTTTCTTCCCAAATCTACTGTCGAAAATCAGCTGTGATGCTGGATAGAGGCCTTTGCATCCTTGACTTTCACGAGCGCAATCCCCTGGCTGTTCCTGTGACCAGGAGCTTCTTTCTCTTCATCTGCTGCTCTGATTGGTCTCTGACCTTTTATACACACCAGAGGCATGTGTGCTCGCATGTAAGACCCGTCTGTTTGGCTCCGCCCACACACTTGCGGTGTGAACCGTCTTCCCGCCATTTACCCACTATGATGGACAGTTGAAGGTCAAATTCAGTGATGCATAAATCAGCCCAAAAACAATCGTGAGCATTGTCGAGGCTGGGCAGGTGTGCTTTCTTCCCAAATCTACCGTCGAAAATCAGCTGTGATGCTGGATAGAGGCCTTTGCATCCTTGACTTTCACGAGCGCAATCCGGAAAAAAAAAAAAATCCGCAGATCTGCGGATTTTGCGGATCAACAATACGCAAATCCGCAAAATCCGCGGATCGTGGATCCGTGAAATCCGCCCATGTGCGGACAACATCCTGATTTATACGTCAGATCCTGTTCAGGCCTTCCCGACAGTAATCAGGAGAGCAGAAGAATTCGGGCAGATCTCGGGGTATGAGATAAATGTGGGGAAAACTGAGATAATGGTGTGGAATATCAACAAAACACAACTGGACTTAACCTCCTCAATGCGCTACTTGGGAATTAAGATCACCCAGGAGGTTGGGAATATAGCACAGGTCAATTTGGATCGGGTTTCCCGTGAATGTCGGGCGCTTTTAAAAGCATGGACCTTTCTCCCTTTGACCATCTACGGGAGAGTGAGTCTAATAAAAATGTAAATTTTACCTAAGCTCACATTCATTTTTAACAGCATCCCTCTAGCCTTTGAGCCAAAGCAAATCATGAAATGTCAACAGGAGATCAACTCATTTATTTGGAACTACAAGTCCACCAGGATAGCTTGGAAGAAACTGAGGAGGAGGAGCGAAAAGGGCGGGCTCTCTCTTCCTGACATACTGTACTACGCTTGGGCCTTTCAGCTGTCATTCTCCAGAATGTTGCTGAAAACGCCAACAGACTCATCAGCAGGGAGAATGTACAGGGCCATGTTAACTGGAACAGGCTTGCCAATGACGGTTTTTTATTTAAATTTGGGGAACAGAAGTTCTTCAAAAAGGTGAGGCTGAAGGTCTTGCAGTCGCTGGCCAGGGCCTGGACAAGGATTAAGAGGACGGCAGGGTTGGCTTATTATTCAAATCTGGCTCCAATCTGGGGGTCTCCGGGGCTCCCCCCGTGCCTGGGCGACAACCTCTCGATACCCCTAAGAGAGGGGGGGATACTGAGATGGGGTGACTTAATGGCAGGCGGGGTACTAATACAATGGGACAAATTGTATGAAAGGGTCGGCCCAAGATTATCAAGGTTTAAATACATACAACTTGTAAGCTGGTCTAGAGAGCTCCTTCAAAAGAACGCCCTAGTGGGGAGGTATAGTGTGCCAGAACAACAGCTTGTGGAGAAACCTCCGGGGGGCAAGGAGGTGGCGCACTGGTATTGGGCAATCCTGGAGGAGGTGGATGGGGACTTTGACCTCCCAGATGAACTGTGGGCTGAGGACATGGATCTTCGAGGGGAGGACTGGTGGATAAGATCATTCGCTCTTCTTTATAAAACTGTCAAGGCTGCTTGGTTGAGGCGGAATCACCTGTTCTCGGTTCATCGAGCCTATTGGTCACCACAAAGGCTTGCGAAGTTTCAACCCGGAAAATGCTGCAACAAGTGTAGTCTCCAGGGCGCCTCAGATGTTCACATGTTCATGGAATGTCCCCCAATCAAGGCTTTCTGGGCAGAAGTCCTGTCTACTTTGGGCTCGATACTCAAAGTAACCTTACCCTGCACATTAACACTGGTAATCTCTGGGATGGATGACAATGTCACTGGCTTAGCAAGGCCGCTGTTGTTTTATGCAATCTTACTCGCGCGGCGACAGATATGTAAATTTTGGGTCGATTCTAAGGCGCCAACACATGCCAGCTGGTTATCATCCCTATATGAAACATCAAAAGTCGATCTGGCCTGACCATGTAGTAGCAACAACCTCACCTTTTGGAATCTTTTGATTTCTTGGAGTTAGTGGTCGAGTGTCCAACACCGGGGGTTGTTTTTTTTTCTCCCCGGGTCCTATGATTATGCCTCCAAACTCCAAGGTCCTTTGTGGTGGTTTCGATAGATATGAGCTGGGCCTGGTGGTAGTTTCTACCTTGACGGAGTCTGGGATGGGTTTGGCAGGTTGCCACTCGTCATCAATGCCTCAGTTAATCCAGATCTAGTCTCCCGCCAGGCTGGTGTATATGGTTATGGTGGTGGAGAGTGCGCTCCATTTCCGTCGCACGTATAGGTGGTTGGCTATATAGTTTCTGGTAATGAGGTACAGGCAAATGAGGACAAAAAAAACAAAAAACATTAATGCCTAACATAGTACCCAACATCTGTGTAACTTTTCCCCAAAATTCTGCCGCTGCTACACAAGACCATGCAAGGTGTAGAAAATCCGCTATTTCTGGGTTGCATCATTGCCATTTAGAATCCGTACATAAACCATACCTACATAGCCTTGCGGGGGTATAGTAGGTCTGGTGCAGATATTTATAGTGCAACATACGTAAGTTTCCATTGGGCGTTCATAACCCCATTAGTGAACAGGTTATAGTCCATTCTCCCTCTGTTAGCGGTTCATCTAGGCCATCATTCCACTTCCCCAATGCCTCGTGTGTAGTGTCCCCTATATCTTCCTGCAATTGAACATAAAGTCTAGACACCATGGGGCAGATTTATGAAGGCCTTGCGCCGCCGGTGCGTCACTTTTTCCCATGTTAAAAGTGACGCACCGGCGGCGCAAGGCCTTCATAAATCTGCCCACATGTGCTTAGTCATAGGAGCTCTAAGTAGTAGCTTTAGCATGGACAGCTGTGTTGGCTCCGTAGGGTAGGATGGGTATAGCTTCTTTATCGCCCCTTGCAATCAATGATGTGTGAATTTAAACAATCACGTCAGGTTGCTTATAAATGAAAGCTCAGCAAGTGTTTTAAAAACACCATTAC
This sequence comes from Lissotriton helveticus, assembly GCF_964261635.1. Taxonomy (NCBI): domain Eukaryota; kingdom Metazoa; phylum Chordata; class Amphibia; order Caudata; family Salamandridae; genus Lissotriton; species Lissotriton helveticus. The sequence continues at coordinate 293,241,585 of NC_136070.1, forward strand.
AGTAAAAATCCCCCATAGTATCAATGCCTACTTGGCGCAGTAGACCCATTCCCACCTCTTCCTGTGTAACCGATATTTCAGGATGATAATGTAGTGGTAGTGCAGCTGCATGAAGCGGTAATTTATTGGCTTTGCGACCCATTGTTCGCCAAGCATTATTTGTCATATCTATGGTATTTATGTCTCGGTTATGCAGTGGAGGCCTAATATGTGTTATGATAGCATCTAACGGAATCAGCATGGCATCTGCCACATGAGTTAAATAAAGGATCCTGTGATACCATAAATTTGCATATTGTGCTTGCGCACATAAATAATAAAGTAAAAAGTCTGGAACCTTGAATCCTCCCTGTGAGTAAGGCAAAGTGAGAGTGCGCAACTTAATTCAGGCCTGTTTACCCGCCCATATCAGGCGAAGCACCATAGTGGATATCCTATGAAATACTTATGCTAGAGGCTGAATCAGGATATTGTTAAACAGGTACAATAATTTTGGTAGTAAAACCATCTTTACAATGGCTAGCCGGTCAACCCATGATAGTGGTAGTTGAATCCATCGCTCTATTTTCTCTTCCAGTACACTAATTGCCCTGCCATAATTGGTACGGATTACAACTTCTGGGTCACGGTGATACCAAACACCTAAGTATTTTATGGGTTCTGATTGCCATTCTAGTGGATAGTCTTAGTAGAGGATTTAGATGGTTTTCAGGGTCTCGCACATATAACACCATGTCGTCTGCATATAGCGATATACGCAAAGGTCGTGGTGGGAATTGAAGAGCAGAATAATGATGTCCTTTTCTAATCTTACATGCCAGTGGTTCAAGCGCTATCGCAAATAGTAATGGGGACAGCGGGCAGCCTTGCCTTGTCCACCTGGCAATTGGTATGGTAGCAGATGTGTATTTATTAACTTTATTAACTCTTGGGGCAGTGTATAGCAACTGTATCCACTGAAATAAAACAGGGGGGAATCCCATTCGCATTAGTACCGTGTGTAAATACATCCATCCACTTAGGCTGTAGTCTCTCAGTGGACATCTATAACCATTAATGTCCAAAGTGGAGACATGTGGCACTCACAGCATGTATTGCTGTCTTTTTTTAAGTTAAAATTAAAGGTTCAGTACACCTCGCCATGGTCCTGGATTTCAGCGATGTCTCTCAAGTACATTGGTTTGCATAACAGTTCCCAACAATCCACCCCTTCAGCTTCCCAACCATGCCAAAGACATCCCCCTGTTACATCAAACAACATAACCTAACTTTGATTGGGGAACACCTGCTTAGGGGGTACACCAGGTGCACACAACTCCATCCAACTGAGTTGATGTGGTCAGGTATACATTAGTGATGCAGACTGAACATTAACTACATCTTATAGTTTTCCGTAATGATCACGATGATGCTGGAGTGGTGTGGCTCACTGGTTAGAGGTTTTTCGACTTTGACCTGGTCTCACACAGCTAGATGGCCATGGTTGGTACTTTTATCTTTTAGGTGCTCGTTATTACTAACAGCTTTAAAAATGCATAACTTTGCTTCTACTGATTGGATTTGTGTCATTTTGATGTCAAATAATTTATTAAAATGTACTCTATTAAAATTTGTGTGGGTGTTTCTTGTGTTGTGTCTTTACCTCATCACTGTTCATGTGCTGCATATATACTTTGCACATTGCTACTGAGGTAAATGCGACTGCTTGTTGTGTCGAGCTGCCGAGGGTTAATTTACTGACTATTTGTGGTTCACCCTGTCAGTGATTGTGGCTGTTGCTTACCCAGGGCTTACACCCCAGTCAACCAAACACCCAATTTCTCACATATGGACTCTATGATAGTTTAAATTAGATATGAAACATTCAAAATAAAACATAGCAATAATCCTCCAGTGATACGTTAAATTTCCTCCTAAAATGTCCTCAACAGGGCAGAGATCAGCAGGCAGAAGGGCAGTTCAGCACAGCAGTGAAGTAGTTCCTTAGAACAGTCAGTCAAGCAGAGTGGCACTCCTTAGAACAGTCAGTCAAGCAGAGTGGCACTCCTTGTTGCACAGTAGTCTTTACCACTGGCAGATTTTTTCACAGGTCCAGTAGTGTACTGTCTGGGTAGGGTCAGAGCCTTAGCATTTATAACTCAATGTGCCTTTGAAGTGGGGATAACTTAAAAGCAGCTCATTGAGGTGCATATGTCCCCTTTCACCCCAACACTGTCTGTCAGGCTATCCGTGGGGGCAATGAGCCCTTTGTGTAGGACACATGACCTAGCCTATTCAGATGTAAGTGTCAGCTCACACTCCACCTTCCTGTCATGGAAGACTATCAGAGTGCAGATGAATGCAGATGAGTCCTCTGTCACACCTAGCCTTGCTGTGTTTGTGGCTGTCTGGAGGGAATGCACAAAGTGTAGCTGTCACCCACCCCATACATATATTGGAGACAGGCTGCAAGACTCACAGACCAGTAGGAGCAGAGAATTGTCTAATTTCTGCAAGTGGTATTTCAAAAATAGTACTGTTAAATTCGACCATACCATTAAAGAGGATTTATCATTACCATTACAAAGATTTAAAACATGAGGGAGCTACTCCTTTTTAATTAGGAATTACAGCGTGAACACTTTTTAAGGATTTCCCAATGCTAGCCTATGAGAGGAGTAGGCCTCACAGTAGTGAAAAACAAATGAAGCTGTTTGTCACTACCAGGACATGTTAAACTTAAAAGCACATGTCCTACCTTTTAGTTACACTGCACCCTGCCCCCAGGGCTTCATAGACCCTACCTTAGGGGTGACTTTGTGTAATTAAAATGGGGTTTAAAGCTTGGCAAGTGGTTTTAAATGCCAAGTCATAGTGCCAGTAACCTGCACACATAGGCCTTCCAATGGTAGGCCTGAGGCAGGTTTCAAAGGCTATTTGTGAGGGTAGCACAACCAGTGCTACAGGCCTACTAGTAGCATTTAGACTGCTGGCCCTGGGTACATAACATTCTACTTTACATGGTTCTACAGGTAAACTAAATTTGCGAGTCAGATATACACCAATATCACCATGTTTAGGGAAGAAGCACATACACTTTAGCACTGATATTGCTCACAGCATCATGTTTCATCACTGTTACACTCATTGGTGAGCCCTTTCAAGCCCCCTGTAAAGGGGATAGCACACTGCCCTAGAAGGCATCATAGCCACCAATGGCCAATTACTCGAGACATCTCTTAAAAACTATGTTCCTCTAATGATCATTCATTGATATAATTTTTGTTGTTTGTAATGATGGTTGGTGTTACAAAGTCCTTTATCTTGTTTACATGCTTTTTAAGATTCTACAATCAACACGCTTAAGTGTAGATCACTGTTTCACAACAGCTTTAGTGAGATTGAACTGAATTTGCAAAGTTGTCCTAAATACAAGAACAATGTTATGTTTGTTCTTTCTTCAATTACATTATATGAGATCAATATTGATATACAAGCCTTGATTATGGGGAGCAAGTTAATATTCCTGTTGTTCTTTCTGATGCTAACAGCAAAGTGCTGGTTTTGAGATAAGTTGTTTGACATTCTGTCCACTGGCATTTGTGTGTTGGGTCAAAGGAGGCTTCTATTTTAATTAAGTCGACATGGAAAGTACACCTAATCTAAAGTCTTCAACCAAGGGTTTGAGGTGCCTTTCACCTCTGCTAGACTGCCTCCCACAAAATGTGGGCACAGTTAATATACCCATGATGGGGGAGATCATTTAAGTGCCCTGTCATCACCAATGATAATGTTCCTCAAATGGCTCCCTTTGGAGCTAGAAGCCTCTTCAAAATAGACCACATCACACACAAGGCACTACATGAATCCAGCTCCATCTAACTCAACCAAAAACATATTTATGGGGATTTGGTGGAGGGCAGTGACGCAAGCCACCTTGCTGCGCTACCCTGTTTTCAAAGTGAAAGGGCAGGAATGCACTGTATCAATGGCATATCAAGCATTCCTGTTCTTTACCCCTGAGCTGGCACCATTTCGGCAGTCTACCAACAACATGCACCCTTTCACCATGGTGCAAGTGTCTGCATTGCAAACAGGATTGTTTTTGTGCAGGAATGGCACTTTCCAGCACAAAAACAATCCTGGGAGGCTTTTTCCACCCTTAGGAGAATGCACCTTGGGGACAAGTTCATCTCTAAAATTCAATAGCTTTCTGATGAGCCGACTGCTTAGGTCAATTTTGAGGTCTTTCTCTCGGATCTGTTTCCCATTAACAGGTAAGTGAACCCACTCTCACCAATGTTATTCCTATTGTTGCTAGAATCCTTAAGTCCCTGACATTTTTAGTATCCCTACAATAGTGGTCCCTCAAATATCCTTTTGAATGCTCTGTCCTGCACACTTTTCTGCTGACCTTTTTGTCTATCATAGAGGATTTTTTTTCACTGTCCAGGTATAATATTAATTGGGAAATGAGTGAGGCAATGCCTAATTTTAGGGCAGCCACAAAGGTGGTTCTCCAGCGATATAAATTCAGTGGCAACAAGACAAACTTCATTACTTGGGTGTGTACGTTACGTGAGGGCTGGAGAAGATGATCTCTTTTTTTTATTGCCTTATTATTAAAACCAAAGCAGAATTCCAGAATCTGTCCCTGCAGGATAAGCTTTAGGTTGTGAAGATGGTGGTCGCTCCCAGATATACGTATGTTCTGGGCATGCTGCCTCTACTTGTCTGAGCAACCATATCTACCTTGATTAATAGTGACATCAAAGCCTTCATATTTAGAGCCATGCAACCGAGATTGCAAATGTTTCTAAGCAAATAGCACACAGGAAATGTGGAGGCCTTAGCCTTCCATGTATTGAACACTATACAGTACTCCACCTGTCCCAGCCGGCCTATATGTGGCCTAGAATGAAAGAATCCCTGTTATGTGTTCTCATAGAATGCTCCTTCACACATAGTGAAGCTAATTGCATACAGACAACATTTTGAAGGTGTATGCCAGACTACACGTGAATGCCCCACTGTGGCATTATGGCAGCATATGCATAGGGGGCCAACCCAATCCTTGGAAGATCTGAGAGCAAGTTCACCTTCACACTCTTGACCAACGTTTATCACAGAGAGGGATGATTACCACATTCCCATACAAAGAAGTGGAAACATTTACAATTATTCCTTTGTTTTACCAGATTCTCTTGGGGTCACGACCATGCCACATCCAGGATTCACACATCCAGCAAAACCTCAAACACTGGGGCCTATTTAAGGGGGCAATGTCAGGATTGTATATTTGTTTGGTCAAACACCAACACTCCAAACCTCTCCTTCTCTATTCACAAAAGAAATGGTAACTACTTATGAGGAATACTTAAAAGTTATGGAGAACATAGGGGTGTGCAGGAATGTAGGATGAAATTCACCTTTTTTTAAAACCCTACACAACTGACATTGGAATCCACACAAGCTATTCATGATAAGGGCATTACATCACTAGAATTGTTGAAGGTGTGGTGGCTCGCCATGTGATACATCCCATATTCTATTTGACTGCCCTGGTGTGCTCCATTGCGGGTCTGAAGTCATGTGCTAAACTGAATTTTTACGGTGTCCTTATAAAAAGACTGGTATTACTACATGACACAATGGACACCCCTATGCTTTCAAACCATGGAAAACGTTTGCTGGCATCAGCAGTGACTACAGCCAAGATTTGTATCCTGAGGCTTTTGCGGTCCCCCAGGTACCCACGCAAGATGAGTGGATTCATGAGATGTACAAAATAACTCCATACCCTGGAACTGTCTTCCTTTTGATTTAAAAGCAGCTGTCTCGCTTTCCATCTTCAGAAAGTCTTCTTACAGCGATAGTATAATTGAGTTCCTCTGTTCCTTATCTCACATAGTGCCAAGATGCCTCTGGGTACTACTGTTAATTCATTGATTCAATTCATTCATATGAGAAGCCTATTTACAAGGTCCAAGATGCTTCAGAGACTTTTCTGTACACTTGGCCCCTATTTCTCACCACATTAGGTGGCCTTCTGGTACTATGTACCCTGATTGTTGCTGACCGCTCTCTGCCTTACCTGATGGGATGTTGTCCCTTCTCTCCTTCCTTCATGCCCTAGGCCTGAGACCTGTCTGTGTTTCTACTTCCTTAGTAAGGTGGGCTATTAGTAGGTTCAGGTAGCCACCTAAGCTAATAATAATGCCGCAAATGCTTAAAAGGTCCAGTCGTGGCCAGCATCGCTCACGGGTGGGGGGTTGGGCGTGGGGTGGAGTGCGGGTTTGGGGGAATGGTCACCAGAGAAGGGGGGATCACGCGGGGAGGGGAGGTTTAAATAATAAAAAATAAAAAAAAGTACCTTTCCTGGGTCCAATGTCTTCACTGCTCCCTCCCCTCCCCTCCCCTAAGCCAATCACATGCTGCAATGGGATGCTGACCAGCCAGGCGTCTATGGGGAGGCTATTTTCCGCATGCAGCCTACATAGAGAAAAGGGAGAGTGCGCATGTCTTGTTTGGCCGGCCCCAGAGGGCTGACCAAACAGTCAGGGCACACAGCATTGGGCAAGCCACTCCTCTCCTGCCCTCGAGCAGACCCGCCCACCCGCCGGTCCCCAACCAAACCCTTCTCCTTTCTCGCAGTGCGAGAAGCAGAAACATAAAATGGTATTTATAATAAATAAATAAATTAAAAACACATGAATCATAATGGGCCACTGCAAAATATGGGGCAAAGCGCGCCTGTGCTCCTATTGAGCTTTATACGGTAGTCCGGTACAAAATGCAGAGCACAAGAGCACTTGTGCTCCTAATACATCTTATACAGTAATCTAAGCAATGATTCCATCGTGGATGAACTACTGACTTCCTCTGTGTGGGAGAGGAACAAGTGTCACACCGAGAATCCCTGTGAGATCCACTGCTTTGTATACTGAGAAATGGTTACAGTTCCGTCAGAGCGTGAGGAGGCCTCCCTCAGTCGCTCCTCGCTTCTCAGGGTTCTGTTGATGTCACCAGCTGGGGGTTTGGTGCGTTTCTAATGCTTCCATGACCCCACTTACCCTTAGTGCTCTTCAGGGGTGGAGGAAGCTCCGCAAGCCCCTGGAGCCTACTCTCATTGGTGCACGGGGCGCCGATGAGTCTAAGGAGCAGGCCCGCAGTGTTCAAAACAGAGGTCCCAGGCTCGATGTTAAAAAAAAAAGGCTCTCCCTCGGGGTGGGGCGCAGCAACCCTGACGTAACAATGAGTCTCCTCGGCACTTCGGGCCATGGCCGGCACAGGAAAAGAGTGCCAATTCTTTGTGGGGCACTCATCCTATTCCAACATGTAGCACTGTGGGCCGTAATTTCAAAACTGGCGTGTCAGCACGAGCTGATCATGACAATGACTTCTCCACGGGGGCAGCCTAAAGTGCTGGACTCTCCTTGCGTTGAGAGAGAGATGAAGCGATCAGTATGTGCTAAGGGTTGCCAGTAAGCAGGGCTCACCACACGCTGGTTTCAAGGACATATTTTAGTGTCAGGGGGCAAAGCAGTGGGACACCCAGTGAAGCAGGGAACGAACATTACCCCCGTGCTGGCCCCTGGGAGAACATTGGTGGGAAAAACACAAGGCAGGCAGGCAGCAGTGGGCAGGTAGAACAGCACAAACAGGTCGGCAGTCCTAATGGCAATCTCTATTAGCAGCACCACAGTGCTTGCAGAACAGAGTCAGGAAGCAACTGGCAGCTGGCAGCAGGTCAACAAACAGAAAAACAATCCAGTGAGTATTATGGCTACCCAGCAAGTAGCAGGCAGCTGTGCAACAGCAGAAGAGCAGTGCTGCAGTCCTTCTGACAGAGGTTCAGTCACAGTTCCAAAATGTCATGAGGTCAGAGCCCCTGTACTTATACTCAAAAATGTCTTTGATGTAGGGGGGTACTTCAAAGGAACCCTTTCAAGTGTGGCCCAAACCCCTTCCAACCCAACTCTGACTTCAGATATCAGTAGGGGCTGAATCAGCCCTTTCTGTGAGAGTACCACATAGCCTATACAAATGTCAGTTCACCCGCCTCCCTCTCTCCCAGCCCAGGAAGACTATCAGTATGCAGCTAGATACAGATGCTTCTCCTGTCATACCCCCGTCCTTGCTGTGTTGTGGCAGTCTGGAAAGAATGTAAAAGGTGTAACTGTCATTTTGTCCCAGGAGTGGATTGGAGTCAGGCTGCAAAACACTAGAATAATACTCACAGAGAAGTGCTCACTTTCTAAAAGTGCCATTTCTCAAATAGTAATGTAAAATATACCTATACCAGTAAGCAGGATTTATCACCACTAATACAAACATACCAAACATAGCAACATTACTCCTTTCAGATCTGGAATTTCCGCTTAAACACATAAAAGGGAATTTTCAATGCTAGCCTATGAGAGGAGTAGGCCTCACAGCAAACATTCAATTACATTTAATTATTTACATTTAATTTATAGGCCTGTGGTATATAGGATACCACTGTACAAGGAACTTATAAGTAAATTAAATATGCCAACAGGTGTAAACCAATCATACCATGTTTAAAGGAGAGAGCACATGCACTTTAGCACTGATTAGCAGTGGTAGAGTGCCCAGAGTCCGAAAGACAACAAAAAGAGGGTCAGAATAATAGGAGGAAGAAGGCAAAACATTTGGGGATAACCCTGCAAAAAGGGCCAGGTCCAACACTAGCTAAGTACTGTCAAATGTTAGACTTTACTAACGGTTAATAAAACCTTTCCAAGTTAACCTATTGATCTAGCAGCACTAAAAATGGGGAAATAACAAGGTTGGCTGTTTTTCCCTCACCAGGGCATATAAAACGTATTTTATAATGTCCCTGCTTTTTATAATGAGGCACCCACACTTGGGGTAGCTTGGGCACCCCTTAGGGGAGAGTTATATTTAATAAAAAGGTATATTTGGACTTTAGAAGTACTTTTATTTCCAATGTCAAATTTCAACACAGTTTTACTTTAAAACCACCCTGCATTGCAGTTCTGGCTTTAAAATGACACCAGGCACCACAGCAGTGCAAGCTCAAATGCATTAAGTCTACTGGAGTCTCTAAATCTACATGCCCTTTCATATACTAGGAACTTACAGGTAGGTTGTCCTAGCCAATTACAATTACACCAATCACCATAAACCTTTTATGGACAGAGCACTGGCCCTGCGCCTGTTTTGCAGAGTCCATAGTACTTTCAGAGTCAGAAATCACCAGTATCAGTCAAACAAATGGGGATGATCAGGGCAAAAAGGATGACTTTCCTTCACCTTCCACCTGCTTTGGCCAATGGGACCTCTTCTCAACCATCCATCCACTCCTAGCCATATGAATCTGTACCTGTATTCACTCCCCTACCAGCATTTCTCCTCTCCACACTGCCTTGTAGTACAGGATTTAGGGGTTCTGCCCTACCCAGTGATTTGATTTGAAAATAATTTGTAGAGCGCGGCTAACACCATTAGGTTTCTTGGCGCTGTGCTGGGGCGTAGAGGAAAAAGATGTGAAACAAAATCTAAGGGTATGAGATAGTAAAGAGGAAAGTTTTAAGAAGTGATCTGAAACCAGAGTATGAAGGTGCAAGTCTGAGGGAAAGTGGGAGGGAGTTCCAGAGGGATGGAGCCAGAAGAGAAAACCTCAGGCCCCCATGTTTTTTCCTCTTGAACCTGGGGACGGATAACAGAGCCATTTGGGATGAACGTAGGTTGCGAGAAGGAGTGTAAGAATGGAGAAGGGAAGAAATAAAAGAGGGGCCTGAACCAGAGAGGGACTTAAAGATCGTGCAACCTAACTTAAATTTGCAGCGAGCGGGTACCGGCAGCCAATGAAGACTCTTTAAGAGTGGGCGGACATGCTGATCTTTTGGCTGGTGGAAGATCAGACGGGCAGCTTGGTTTTGTATCAGCTGGAGTCTTCTCAATTGGTACTCGGGAATGCCGACGTACAACGCGTTAGCATAGTCGAGTCGACTAATCACTAGCGCCAGAAGAGCTAACGTGAGAGCTTCGGTGGTAAGAAGGCGGGAGATTTTCCGGAGTTTTCTAAGTTGAAAGTGGCTGGCGGACACCACTGCACTAATCTGAGGAGTCATAGAGAGGTTATTACTAATAATGACCCCCAGACTTTTGGCAGAGTTAACTGGAGAGGGAGGGCTTCCAAGGCTGGCAGGCCAGATGGAAGGCTGCCAGAGGTTGGAGGCTCCCCCGACAAGAATCAGTTCTGTCTTGTCGGGGTTTAGCTTTAGATGGTTTAGGCTCATCCAGCTACTGATGAAGCAGAGTGTGTTTTGGAATGTAGAGATAGAGTCCTCAGAAGAATCGATGTTAAAAATCAATTGAATATCATCCGCGTAGTTGAATGTAGTAACGTTCAGCCCGCGGAGAGCACGAAGTATCGGAGCTAAATACAAATTAAAAAGGAGAGGGGATAGTGAAGAGCCCTGGGGGACACCACAGGACAACTCTACCTGAGTGGCGGAGAACTGAGCCAGCCTGACAGCTTGTTGTCGTTCTGTCAGGAAGGACTGAACCCAGTCGAGGGCGGTCCCTCGGATACCGGCCTCTCCGACACGGTCGACCAGGATCCCATGGTCGACCGTGTCGAAGGCGGCCGATAGATCCAGAAGGACAAGGGCTTGTCGGGTGTTAACGTCAGCCCCTCTGCGCAGTTCGTCCATCACGGAGAGAATGACAGCCTCCGTGGAATGCGCAGGTCTAAACCCTGCCTGTTTAGGATCTAAAACACACGAGTCCTCAACAAAGGAACTAAGTGTGTGAGTGACGTGCAATTCCAGGACTTTGCTGAGGAAAGGGAGAAGGGATATAGGGCGGTAATTGCTCAGGATGGAAGGATCTGCCGAAGGTTTTTTTTAAATGGCAACCACCTCGGCTTGTTTAAAGGAGCGCGGAACTACCCCGGTGGCCAGAGAGTTGTTTAAGAGGGCCAGAGGGGGCTCGGGACAGGAGGCAAAGGCTGCTCGAAAGACCGAGGGAGGGCAGCAATCACGGGGAGAACCAGAGGAAATTTTGTGCAAAAGCAAAGAGAACGTGGCCAGTGGAATAGGAGGAATGACGGTAAGAGTGTGAGAGTTAGAGAATTTAGGGAGCTCAGTAGTTAGGGGGTGGACAGACCAAGTGAGTACAGACTACCCCATTACATCTACATGACTGCAATGTTATAGCTCTTAGACAGCTGTATGCCTTCCCCATGATGGAGTTCTATTCGTAGCTGTTGCCTGCATCATTAGTTTAGAGGCTCTGCTCCACTTGGTTTTGACTAGGCTCACTAAGGAAGTGGGAATTGATAGTTGTTTGGGTTATTGGTCTAGGCAACACCTCCATTTTCCAATATTCCGCCTCTTTTGTTATACAGAGAGGAGGCATATGTTTGGACTACCAATAAGCATTGATTAGGACATCATTACTCCCAGGGGTGCCTCTTGCATACCTTGAGCACAAGCACTTTTTAGGGGCCTATTATTATACCGCCCACCAGGTTCCAAAAGCGGGTTTTTAGATTCCATGGGGTCATTAATTGAAGAATGAATGAGGTTGGAGTCCTATTCAGTGCTGGGGCATTTAAACTTTCACCTAGAAGACACCAGCAATCCTGATACCATTCAGTTAGAACAAATTATGGAGGCTGGGGGCCTCAAACAACTGGTGGAGTCCCCCACCCATGAGAAAGGCCATCCGCTGGATGGCATAAACTCAAACAGTAGCGACATAGGGAACATTTCAGTACTCCCGGTTCTGTGGTCAGACCACCGTGCCATCCACTGTGTATTGAATAATTATTTGGCTCACCCAACTAGTATAAAACCGATTCAAGAGATTGCTACTAGGGCCTGGGCAAAACTAGACATCACGAAATTCGAAAACTCTCTATTAAGCTCACTGGCGCATCTCCCTCCCGATGTGGATGAGGCGACGGAGGTGTATAATAAATGGTTAACCAAGGCCAGTGACTTATTAGTTCCTATGATAAAATGGGTCCCTAAATGAGCCTTACCTACTGCCCCTTGGTATTCAGACAAACTTAAAGCCAAGAAATTGGCTTGTAAACAATTTGTAAGGACATGGCGCAAACATTATGATGAAAAAGCTAAGATAAGATACAAAATGTGTATTACAGACTATAAGCATTCATTGTTAGCAGTAAAAAAGGAATACTACTCAAGGCAAATTGATCTGGCTAAATCCGATGCTAAAGAACTTTTCAAAACTATTATCAAATTATCTAGTTCAAATATTGTTAAAAATCATGGCCATCCTGAATTCTGCAATAAAATTGCAGATTTTTTTAAACAAAAAATCGATACCATCTTTTCATCATTTACCAATATGACCAAAAAAGTCAAACTAACCCTAAAGTAAAGGAAGCGGGCGACTCCTGCTCTTCATTGTCATTTAACATGTTTACCCCTTTGGAGAGCATAGACAGGCTTAAAACATTTAATAATATTATATCAGGAGCGCCTAGTGACCCCTGTCCAGTACGGATAATCAAACAAATCCTTGTAACTATAAAGCACAGCATTAACTCCGCTGCTGAATGCCATTTTGACCGCAGGTATATTTCCCAATGCATGGAAAAAAGCTTCTGTCCTTCCCTTACTAAAGAAGAATACTTTGGATCCTAAAGACCCTAATAACTACAGACCAATTTCCAGGCTCCCTTTCACGGCCAAGCTACTGGAAAAGGTCATGAATACCCAACTCAGTGCTTTTGTCCATCTTAATAACTCTCTGGACATATAACAATATGGATTCAGAGCCTATCATAACACTGAGATGGATCTGTTAAAATCCACAGAGGAAAACAGAGAAGCTGGAGATAGAGGAGGAAATGCTGTATCCGCGGATGTCCTCCAACTGCTTAAAACTAAATTCCTCTAAGACCGAGGTCCTGAAATTTGGCAACAATCCACGGGTCTGGACACCAGAGTGGTGGCCAGAGGACTTTGGCATTTGCCCAGAACCTGCCTGGAAAGTTAAGAATCTAGGACTTTTGGTGGACACTAAGCTTACTCTGGGAGACCAAGTAAGTGTGGTGACCTCAGCCTGTTTTATGGTTCTTAGGATAATCAAGAAAATCAAGGTCTTCCTTACTCAGAGTACTTTGAGGACAGTGGTAACAGCTCTTATATTGTCACGCTTGGACTATTGTAATTGCCTTTACCTTAATGCTCAAAAACAACATTTGAAAAGGCTTCAATAAGCTTCAACTGGTCCAGAACGCAGCGGCAAGAATGCAAGAATCCCCAGATTTGTCTCTGCTAGGAGCGAACTGAAAAAACTGCATTGGCTCCCAGTAAGGCTAAGAACTCGCTTCAAGGCTCTGTGCATTGTTTTTATGGCAGTTGATGGAATAGGTCCGGAGTTTCTTAGACGCAAGCTTCAATGGTATGTTCCAGGCAGGAATTTAAGATCAACAGGAGCTAAGCAAGTGCAAGTGGCCTCCTTTAAAAAATCCAATTGGGGAGGTAGAGGCTTTACTGTCTGTGCTTCTAGAGCCTGGAACGAGCTGCCTTTCATGCTTAGAAATGCCCCGGACTTTCTGTCTTTTTGTAAGGGTCTGAAAACTTTGCTCTTTTCCCAATATTACGAAACCTGCTTCCCAGGTAATCAGCACCTAGGGCCAGGACACCCTAGGGTAACTGTGCGCTCTACAAGAACAAATAACATAACATAACTTATTAATGTGTTCACATTTATTATTGTGATCGCAGTTGTAGGTTAGAAAAGGACCATTCGCCTGGTACCGTGTTTCTTCATGCACAAATACCTTAATGGCAAGTTGTGAAATTTATACTACCTTCAAGGAGGTTAACAATACAATTGATAGTCCCACATTTATGTTCCATTTCAAATGATTCATTTAATTAGTTGCTGAAGTTATATTCTTCCAATTAATTGATATTCTTCAAATACAATGGTTCATAACATATTTCAAGAAATCAGTATATACACATCCAACACGTTTTTCAAGGCATCTCCTCTTTCTCAAGGCTGCAAAAATAAACATAAGCTTTCAATATGACCTATGATATCCAAAGTTAAAACCATCCAAAGACGCAAGACTTACACTCGTCCTCTATATTCACTTGTCCTCTATATGACAAAACTTGATAACAATCCTGCACCATTAAGACTATTATTCACAAACCAGGAAGGAACATATATATTCTCATTTAATCTAATATTTGTGTGACACATATTATACATTTCAAATCATATTAGTAATAAGTACTATATAGAATTCCAAACGATTGCACTTGTCCTAAACACAACAAAATCTGTAATGTATTTGGAATCCCCAGTGTGTGGTATCAATGTTGTTGTAAATTGGGTTACTGGTTGAGGGGGGTGAAACCCTATTCAAGCAGCAACTCACATTCTTACACCTGCTACCTTGTTTGAAGTAGGAGAGGTTTCTGCAGAATTCCCTGTGAAGTTTCTGAATTATCCTGCTTCCCTTTCCCTGGCTCTAAGCAGGCTGCATGAACAATGCAGTGGAGACAAATCCTATGTTTGAAGGCAGGGTTCAGGGCCATTCAGTTGCAAGTGGGGATGTGCCCAGGTCTCCCATCCTGCCAGTTGGTGGCCCATCCAGCCACACTTAATCCCTCTATTGTGTGGCTGTCTGGGAGGAATAAACAAAGTCCAGATGCCAACTACACCCAGTCATGTGACTCAGGAGCAGGCTGAATGGATCAAACAGTTCAGGCAGGAAAATGGCAAATTTCTAACAGTGTATTTTTCAAAATTGAAACTTAAAATTCAACTTTACCATTACGAGGATTTTTAATTCCAAATTCTCAGACACCAAAAATGAGATTCCTATCTGCTCCCAATTGAAAGTTATCACATATTAAATGTAATAAGTTAACCCAATGTTATTCTATGTTAGAGGTGGGCCTCACAGTAATGAAAAATGGATTTCAGAGTTCTTCACTACCAAAGCATGTAAAACTTAAAAGTACATGTCCAACTTTTAAAATACACTACACCCTGCTCTCTGGGCTGTGTAGGGCCTACCCTCGGCCTAGTATGATGTGTGATGCCATGTAAGAATATCACAATTATTAGATTAATGCTACTACATATTTCCCTACTACGGGCGGGTGGAATATTTCATTCCACCTGTGGAATTGGTGGAATTTGGTAACTCTGCGTTGCTCTTGTAACGCGGAGTTGTAGCCATGAATCACTTCTTGAGGAAATTTTACCTATGAGGCTCCAGAAATACGACCACGAGTAAGATTTGGTGCCCCTTAGCACTGTTTTGAAACATTAGGGTCGCAGTCAGAGTGCTGCTCCTCGAGTATATTTGCTGCCACTCGAGTACATTTTGTATTCTAGTGGCAGCAAAATGAATTTGAATGGCTCTGTGCTCTTGTGCAACGCATAGTGCCAGTTGCACTGATTTTTCAGAGGTGTTCACTCTACTGGTGCAAAATTACAGCACAAGCAGTGCAACATGCATATTTCTGTCCATTTGCGGAACTCCACAGAATCTCACAGTTTGACTTTTTATATAACTCTGCGGAATTCATCGAAGTGAAACTCCATGAGTTCTGCCCATCCCTAGTCTCTACCTGGTTTGTGAATAATGTTCTCAATCATGCAGGAGTTTGACCAAGTTTTGTAATATTGAGTGCCAGTGAAGTCCTGAGTCTTTGGATTGGGTTTACTTAGTATGTCATAAGTAATGTTTGGAGTTTAAGAAATCTAAATGTATATGTTTTTTTTGCAGCCTTGAAAAAAAGGAGATTCCATGAAACATGCGTTGGCGGTGTATGTAGCGATTTCTTGAGCGATGTAATGAACCATTGAATTGGAAGAATATCAATTAATTGGAAGTATATAACTTGAGCAACATTTCTAATTGGAACAAAAATATGGGGCAATAAATTGTATTACTAACCTCCTTGAGGATACTACATATTTGTATTTATGCTTGCAGATATATTTAGTGTTTGTAGCTAATTTTCTACATATTATCAACTCAATTTTGTAATATCATTTCATTTTCTTGTATCGTTCATTCAAATTACCAATAAAAAGAACAAAAATAGAATATGTAACTCCCAACGTACAAATTTTCTCCACGCCCATAACTTTTAAAGAAGATCTGTACGTTTCCAACGCCATCTACAATCCCAAACAGATCAAACCAGCACCACAGTGAGAGCAATGTGAATGGAAAGGCTGAAAAACCAAAGGTGATGATGGACGGAGCATTGACAATACAAACACTCACCCCCAGTCAACTTATCTGGGTTTAATCCATCACCGTTCTTTAGCTCACTCCACCACCCCAGTTCAGATATGGCCATATGCAAATCAGTCTGACCCTGTGCCTCATGGGAACAGTCCAGCCCGAACTGCCAAGCCATGTCTTCCCTGGACCGGAATCAAGCTTCCCAGGACCGGTTTCTGGCAATATGGAAAGGCTGAGCCAGCACCTCTGTAGGAAATACTTATTTTACACCATTAGCACCATGCTAGGGACGCCATACAATGCATATCGCTGCTTGATGCAAGGTTGCATCTTCCATTTTGGGGGGGGTAATTATTTGCAGATTAATGTCCCTTATCTCAATGGTTTATCTGGCGGTGACAAATGACTATGTGTCCGCCCATCTAAATTGGTCACTTCTCTCCGATGGCCCTTAATCCATACCACCATCAGAGAGGTTTAGCTATGGCGCAATGGAGTAGTCACCGCTGCAGCCAAACCTATGGTCCCACCACAGTTGAATTGGGTGTGGGGGGGGGTCATTATGTTAGTGCTATGCATACTCCGTCACAACCACAACCACATCACCAACATATTCTCACAAAGTTAACTCTATTCAACATGGTGGTAGACCAATTACACTAAACTGGGTAGCTGAATGTCTTAAGTCTCTTTCTTGGCAGAGCCAATGGCAGAGATGGAGAACTCTCTGCCAACAGCATGCCTGTCTACTGCAGTACTCTAAATCAATCGGCTATATCATCGGTCTGGATGGAAATACAATGAATCTGCAGTTCCTGATATATTCTCGGGTACTGCCACCCTCTGACCCCTGCCCCTAGACTGCAGAAATAAAACATGGTTTGCAATATGTAATATTATCTTCCTAGTTCAGCTTGACTAGATTGCAACTGTGAGAACACCTATTGCAAAAGTCGTTATTAGGCTGTTAAACTATGTTCTACAGTTCTTATAAGTATCATCCACAAGGCAGTATAGCGTTTGAATGAAATATGTTGAGGTTTCACTGTTATGCATGCAAAGTATCGTGATTATTAAAAAATGAGTGGAAAGCTGGAGCTTCCTAATTACAAGAGGAGAATTCATGTTGTACCTTTATATACATTCATTAAAGAGTGATTGACATTTAATGCAAGACTGGAAATAATCTAACATTTGCTGTGCCAAACAATATAATGAACGATTAACGTCATTCATGAACATGCAGTAATTGCAGCATTTATACACTGATGTCAGCACATTTTACGATGAGTTATGATGGGAATACAATAATTAATGAATCTGTAAATATCAAATTTCTATTTTATGCCAATTTCGTGATTAGCATCCCCCTTCAATCTTGCCATGGTCCACCGCGCCTAATTATTTTATGTTGTAAAAATTGAATGTTTCAGGTGAGCACATCAACAATAAATACAGGAAAAGGACTTACACACTCTAGGAACAAAACTACGACCGTGTTTCCTCAAGCAAAACACCCTTCCCGGAGGTCATGAGTTCCTTTTTGAAAAACTCAGACAGCAGTAAAAGAGTCCAGAGGTGCTATTTTCGTGGATTAGATCCGTGACAGACTGTGCCTTTGGCATGTGAAGCTTTGTGTGTCCAAAGGCATCACTTGATTTCTCTGCCAAGCTCAGGAGTGGCATGACAGTGATGAATTTGCCCACACCCTACTTACAGTAAGAAGCAGTTTATTCTTTGCTGATTGATAAGTCGAAGCAAGCGTGAATGATTTAACCAGAGGTGACCTCGAGTTTGGGCATGGCTGTGAATACCAGGCACACAAGTCAAGGTCAGCACACAGTGGCAATTCGCTGAGGTGTGTAAAGCGTGCCGTGAACGCACCGCCCTAATAAATCAGAACAACACCAGGTTGCTGAAGAAGAAAGATCTTTTAGGAAACGAGCACACAATTTCATGGTTCGGTGTTCGGCCATTCTTGGATTTTCTGTTTGACCTTTCTGGGTTACCAATCACCCCATGTGTTTGCTGATGTTTTGCTGATAATATACAATTTACCAAATACATTGACCACTGGAGGTGACCTTGCACATGCAAGGAGTATGCTGCACGCTGTATTAATGCACAATTTTATGAAAACAAAAAAAAAACACTTTTTATTTTCTCTACACACATACCTGAGCTGCTAAAATGTTCTCGTAAGGACTAGATTTCAACTTCCCACTTCTCATTTTACATTTCCTGGGAGAGGCCATGGCAGTGATCTGATAGCCAGAAGATTATCAATTGCTTCCATTGTCTTCAGTGTCAATAATGTTATTGGCAACCGTATCATGTATTACAATTAGTGAATTGAAAAGGGTGGGATCTCAGGGGCAGCGTTGAAATGGATTCAGTCCTTCTTGACTAATCGAGGATTTCAGGTTAGGCAGGGTGATCACTATTCTAGAGTGATCAACTTGGATCAGGGTGTACCGCAGGGCTCTGCCCTGAGCCCAACCCTATTTAATCTATACGTCTCTGCTGTAGCAACTATAGTTGAGGGCTACGGTTTGCGTATTGTGTCCTATGCCGATGACACGCAGCTGGTCATCTCCCTGTCGCGGGCACCCGACCTGGCTGCATATAACTTCAGAGCATGCATGCAGGAGCTGGCCTCATGGATGTCTACCAACTGCCTGAAGTTGAATGGTAGCAAGACTGAGATGCTCGTGGTGGGGGGGGGGTCTGTGTGGTCCTCGGCATGGTGGCCCTCTTGTTTGGGTCCAGATCCCACGCCATGCCAGCAAGCTGAGAATCTGGGCGTATGGTTCGACTCTGATTTGTCATTTGCGCCACAGATTAGTCGTGTGGTGGGGGTGTGCTTTGGGGTCCTGAAAGTTCTACGGAAAGTTTTGGACCTCCTCCCGACGGATGCTAGACGGACACTGGTGCACGCCCTTGTCACCTCACGACTGGACTATGGCAACCTCCTGTATCTGGGTGCAACGGTTAGGAGCCTAGACCGTCTGCAGGTGCTGCAAAATGCCGCAGCCCGGTTGGTCCTGAGGCTCCCAAGGAGAGCTGCTTCAAAGGCCGCGCTGCAGGCTCTGCACTGGCTCCCAGTCAGGAGAAGAATTGAGTTTAAGGCCATGTGCATGTGTCACCGCATTATTGGGGGCAGAGCACGGGGCCTTTACAGAGTCTTATTACACAGTACAGACCGGCTCGGTCTCTTAGATCCACAGGTACTGGCCTGTTAGTGATTCCTAAAATTAAAAAGGCCCGTATGGGAGGCAGGTCTTTCCGGCTCCTGGCTGCAAGGAGCTGGAATAAACTCCCGCTGGAGCTTCGCCTGGAACCATCAGAGGCAAGGTTCAGGGGAAAACTCAAGACTCATCTGTTTGTGCGGTAGCTGAGGCGTAGTGAGCACAGTTGAGGGCATGCTGTTCCACTTACCACAGCGCGGGGATACGCCGGTGTGCGTAACCAGGCGCTTTATAAGTTTCCCTATTATTATTATTATTATTATTATTAAAACATGCTCATTACAAAAATATACAGTGCATTGTCTTTAGACGATTTCTGAAGAAGTGCTAACATTGTTGTTAGAGCGATTTCATCTACAACGCTGGGTATTTTGCTTTCAGATTGGATGCTGGTAGGGGTTACATTTCCAATAACGGCTCATTATACAGGCTTTTTCGCTACTATTTCTGGACATATGCCTCGAATAGGATTTGGGTGGGTAAATAAATGGATAATTCTTCGTGTAATATCATATGTGATGCTTGATAACAGGATATCTTTCTCCTGAAAAATGTGTTAACCTTTAAATCCCAGCAAGGCTGAACAACCCTGTAACCCTGCAGGGTTGTTCAGCCCTGCGTGCTTTGATGTGAGTAATCTGAGTACAATCAAATTTCGCAAGATTCATAGGACACAAAAACAGCAGACGTGCAAAATAACTAGAAAGTTGATATATCACTCTTTCTATATTTGTCATATCTCAGTGGCTTTAAATAGAGGTTAATGAAGTTGCAGGTCTTTTTCTGCAATGATTGTGAAGTTGTATTTGCAAAACGTTTTAGGCTTTCGAAATTTCTTTCAACTGCAACGTTTAAAAATATTCAAATAAAAATCTACCCAAAGTAGGTTTTGTAAATTAACAATCTGATAACAGTCACAAAAGGGAAAATTCTCTCACAAAACATTAGTATTGTTGCTGGAAAATCCACCAGGAACAGATTTTGCAAGAATGTTCGCACATTGGTAAAATTTTACGAAATTGACAAAACGTTCCCACCATTGCAAAGTTTACAATGCTTTGCGAGTTACATTTAAATTATACCCATTTCCAGTTTTAAAGGTGATATGGACGTCCATGTGGAGCAAATGATAGGGGTTAAGAGCAGGGTGTCATTCTAACTAGTGGTTCCTGCTACTTTCTAGCCTGGATGTGGTACTCTTGATGATGTAGAAAGAGTATTTTATCTTTCTAGAAGTAATGTCCTACCACACCAATGGGTCCACATCTGATGAAAGACGTTGTCCTTTTTGTTCATAAATAACACATATTCAAAATTTCTTGACACAATGTTCCTGTTTTCTGTGGGGTGCATCTGTATACCCTCCAGACTCAAAGCCAAAATATAATATTAGCATCTATCAGTTGTGCCACAAAAAACGTTAAAGGAATGAAAACATATATTCAAATTTGATAGGAATTATTGCAATATCATATGTTTTGTTTTTATTTCATTGATGCCATTCAAAGCTCACAGACATATTAGACCTATGTAACTTGAAGAGAAGTAGATTATTATTTCAGTCGAAATGTACCCAAGATAAACAATTTCTATAATCATATTTCTCTGTGTATTTCATGTGCCAAACCACTTTATTTCCTATCAGCTTGAATGACTTGTCATTCCTCGGTGAGTTAGCACACTGCATCCCTGGTTTTAAATACATAAACTACAATAGTGTTTTTTAGGTAAAATCAAAAGACACCCATATTCAAGTGTGAATGAATGTAACCCGTTTGAAGGTAACAATCTATTGACACAACAGAATAACTCACAGCAGCATTATTGATACTGGTTCAATACAGTGTGTCAGTGTTAGATAAACTGAATGGCATTTATTGCAGCGGTTGATGGTTTCTCAAGAGATTCAAGTCTCAGAGTGTATTCTTTCTTTGTGTATTTGTCTGTACGAGTGCTGTTGTGTAGATGTTTCTAGAGTCAGAGAGTGATAGAGCACCAGAGATGCCATCAATAGAATACTGATGCCGACAGGAGAATGGGTAGCAGCTTGGAGCAGGAGGCTGAAAAGTTAGGAGTCAGAAGTACAAGCTGAGAAGGGCGGGAATAAGGAACAGGGCAGGGATTTGGCGACCTTTGGCTCTGTTCCACTTCCAAACACCCTGTCACCCCCCTTCACTGTCCTCCGCGCCTGCGTTCCTCCTGGTTCCTGGCTGGCTTCTTTTTTCCCCTACCCACTGCTGGCCCGCTGGTACAGGCATATAACATTGAAAGCAAAATTAAGAGAATTCGAGTATACACATCTGGTTATTTGAAACGAAAGAGAAAGGCGGCTCAGCAGGCTTTTGCAGCATCACAGGAAGGAGCAATCTGGCTCCTCCTCCTAAATTTTATCGTTCTGAGATGAATTTGGAAGGGTGGGAGCAGCCGCAGGTACAGGTCATTAACGCCTTTTCTGGTCGTTTTATTAAAACACGTTCCTGAGCTCCAGCGGGGGTCTGCCCCGCCCGGACCCCTTTTTCCGGGGCCCCCTACCTATGCTCCCTGCCCAAGGCCACCATAAGTCTAGAGACGCCCCTGAGAACATGGGCTTCTATGGGAATTCACGAGGGCATATTATCAAGCCCATTATCCCCGCTTTAGCTGCAGTTTCTTGCCGCTAAAGCGGCGATAATTTTAACGCCGTTTCTTGATAATATGCCCCCACATATGTTACACGTGCACTTGATATAAGACGTTAGCCATTGAGAACATTTATATTTTTAGAGTTACCCAAGCCTTATCTCAGGCTTAACTTTAATGTGGCCTCTGGTTTCTGAACCCTCAGATGTGTTTTCTGAACCACCACCCCTTCCTCAGTAAGTGTGCTGCAAATAGGAGGGAGACTGTAAACTAACTAGTATTCAGGTGGACTGCCAGATTCTGCACCTTTAGAAATGTTAAAGTAACAGAGTTGCACAACAATGAAACAGTGAGCCAAAGCAGTAATCGCACCTCCCTCCTTCACCACTCCTATTAGTTACAGAACGTGAAGAAAAACATTGCTTGCACCACCAATGCACCTGCTGTTTCAAGAGGTGCGACCTCCATGGGTCAGAAAAGTTCAACAGATATATGTGGAGTGCACCGCACAACTAGTGTTCACAAATGTAAGTCCAATCTTGTGGTATGTCATCAAAGGCAATCTTTATTTTTCTTGTTAATGGACCTGAACAGCCAACGCGTTTCATTCACACGTGCAAATTTCATCAGGGCTAGAGTGATGAGCTTCAAGGTATGGATATTGTTAATGTGCTTTCCACTGTATGTCATAAGATTCCATTGATGGTATCCATTTGTTTTAAAGAAATAAGTCTATTATCTCTTGATAGAGACGAGTGCTCACCGAAAGAAGCAGGTTTGGGAGTGTCAGCATAGCATGCATTAAGGTGCCCCAGTCTCTTTCTTATCAACAATGATTTAATACACTTATTTCTTTAAACATGCCTTCCCACAGCAGGAGTCTGGAAAAGGGATCTCCCCCTAGCAGGTGTGAGGGTAATTTAAAACAGAGAACTAAATGCTTTATTTTATTTTGCACTTGATATTCGAGGTCAAGACGCTCCTTTTTGGTACCAATTTTATGCAAATCGAATTTGAGACTACATAAGGAAGGGCTTATATCCTTGCAATCCTATGACTCCCGGGAATTGTGTTATCTTCATGGCTGCTTGAGCGATTCCCCTGCAGTGATGGGCCGTAATAAAAACAGGTGTGGTCATGACGAGCTCAGCTCGTCATGAGCACCTGAGAGGTATATGCCATGACGAGCTGAGCTCGTCATGAGCACCGAAGGGGTTAATCATTATTAGGCAGTAGTAAGCCCAGGAGGGGGGCCCCTGCACCCACCCTACTATAGCTGCATAATGCACCCGGGATCTGCCACAACCGGGGGCTGATAATGAACTAAGTGCCGGAGGCCGCCCTTCGGTTTTTGCTTTTATTTCAGTAGGATCCTGCTTAATTTTTTTTTAAAAATGCTTTCCCAATGGTACCCCCGCCCAAAGGACTAGGGGTTCAGGATGTTTCTGCCCTGCCCCATTTTCTTTTTGTTTTTTTTACATTTTTTGTGGGACTCCATTCAACTAAGCCCCCAAATGGCTGCCAACACTTCCTGGTTGAAGTGTAGGCAGCCAATCAAATTTGAGCTATTGGGCTCCCAGATATCTATTTTTTTAACTTAAATATCTCTGAAACTACTTAATGGATTTACACCAAGTTACAAAAAGCAAGCTTTCCGGACCACCATCTAGCTTCCGGCCAAATTTGGTGTCATTCTGTTCAGCGGTTCGTGCTGTAGTTGTGTTAAAAAAAATGCATAATCCCCATAGACATAACATAGGAAAAACACTTTTTGGGACCAACTTATTTCCTCAACCCTCACTTGATGGATCGCCCTGAAACATGCTCGACAGAAGCTGAACCAAAAACTGGACTTTTTGAAACTTTTGTGAAGATTCGTCAAGCGGAGCCAAAGTTATTGGTAAAACAAAAAACCCTTTTCATATGGAAACTTTGGTCCCAAATATAACAACCTACTGGTTACTGCCAGTAAGTAACAAATATATATAATTGGGAGCTATACTATACTCACAGCGATGAGACCCGGGCCCATCTGGGCTGCGCTGAACATACTGCAGCTGAGGTTGCCTCTTACCCGCTGCTGCAGGGCAATCTCTACATCAACGGCACGCCGACCTTCGCAAGGAGTGAACTGGGGTCCCTCGCACTTCACCCCTGGAGTCACCCGTTGGACGTCAAGGGTGTGGCGCCGAGTAGCTTGCACGGTCTAGTTGTCATAAGGACGCTGACCGGTATCTATTTAAACTGGCCATGCTGACGCGCAGCGGTCACGCGCTGCGGGCTCGCCGGAGCAGCGCCGGAGTAACGCCAGAGTCCAGCCCGTCTGAGCCCGTCCGCACACGGACGGGCGAAGGGGCGGGGACGACTGGTCAGCGTCGCACATACTCCTCGGAGGAGCTTAAATCCTTGAATAGAGGTGAGCCTATGGTTGATCAGGCGGTCTTGCTGTTGCTTAAAAACCACGGCATCTTCCGCCCTGATAAGGTTACACCTCTCCTGGGTAAACATCCTATTCTAAAAATAGCTAGCCTTAACACTCGTTCGCTCCGTTGCCATCATCTGGAGGTATATAATATGCTTCAGGACAGCGATATCGATGTCCTGACTCTTTCGGAGACCTGGACGGATGAGAACTTGATGCCTGATATCATTGCCGCCGTTCCAAGCGGATACGATGTAATGTGGCACAACCACCCAGGGGGCTCACGGGGGGGTGGGGTAGCTATCCTCTATAGGAAGACTATGACGGTTGAAAAGGTACTATCAGAGACGATTGATCTGACTGATCTGCTTGGGGTAAAGGTCACCGTACACGATGTGTGTTGGGTGATTCTGTCTGTCTATCGCCCGCCTAAGTCAACTCCACTCTTCTTTGACTTATTCTGTCCTATTATATCTGACCTTAGTTCAAGATATACGAAAATCCTGGTAACAGGTGATTTTAACCTACACTGGGATATGCCCAATTGGGACCTACCCACGCGCCAGTTAGACACATTAATGTCTGCGCTGGGTTTTAAACAGATTGTGGACGCCCCAACACATGTAAAAGGCCACACTCTCGACCTCATGTGGACTACAGATGCCACTTTAACCCTTAGTGAGGTAGCGCCTTGCGTCTGGTCCGACCACTGTCTGGTTTCCTGTGAGGCCCCCCTCAATAGCGGTGTTGCTCGTAACCCACTTGGCTTTAGAAAAACCCGGAAATGGGCTGAAGTCAATTTTATGTCTTTGACCAAGGCACTTCTGGAATCTCCCCAGGTTATAGAGCTGGATCGCAACCTGGACCGAGAATACTCTGATTTAACGAGAAATATGACTCGGGCTATTGACCAAATAGCGCCAGTGAGAGTACAGCAAATAAAGGGATCGGGGAAAGGAGCTCTCTGGTTTACGCCACTCCTAAGGGAAGCCAAAACAAAGCTTAGAAAGTTAGAAAGTATGTGGAGGAAATCCAAGCAGGACACGGATAGGAATACTTATAAGGCCTCCCTTCAACAATACAAAAAACTTATGATTCAAGCTAAAGCGGATTACCTTGAGTCCCGCTTAAGCAAGGCAGCGAATATTCAGAAAGAAACCTTTAAAGTACTGGCCGAGTTGAGTAAAAAACCTGATAACTCTAAGGCCCCTTTTGACTGTAACACCTTTCAGGCCTATTTCCTGGAGAAGGTGAAGATCATTATCCAGGAGATAGAGAACGGGGCGGCAACAGGGACTTTCACTGCTCTAACATCTAAAAGCGTGATTGATTGTTCCCTTGAAGTGTTTCCGGAGATGGATGCACTGATCTTGGAACAGCTGATGGGCAAAATTAAATCTGGCTCCCCAGCTGACCCATGCCCACCTGAGATCTTCCGCGTTGCGCGCCCTCTATTAGAGGAATGCATCATCTCTCTCCTCAATAGATCGCTCGATACGGGATATCTGCCGGCTGAACTTAAGGAGGCGCGGGTAAGACCCTTATTGAAAAAACCGGGGTCGGATCCTGCGGTGTTAAAGAATTACAGACCTATTTCCCAGCTGCCCTTTCTCTCAAAAATCCTTGAGCAGCATGTCCTACAATCCCTGTCTTTTTATCTGGAATCTCACCATCTACTCCATGATCGATAGGCAGGTTTTCGAGCCCATCACAGCACCGAGTTGGTAATGCTCTCGGTGCTGGACGAACTAAGAGGCATGGCTGACTGTAAGAAATCGAGCGCCCTGATTTTGTTAGATCTATCAGCGGCGTTCGACACTGTCAGCCATGCCTTGCTCTTGGATAGATTAAAGGACTTTGGGATTAAGGGCCTGGCTTTCCAATGGTTGAAATCCTTCCTTACAGGAATTACCCAAAAGATACAACTGGGGGATGAAACATCTGAGATGGGGATTTTAGAGTGTGGGGTACCGCAGGGGTCTGCCCTGTCCCCGCTTCTATTCAACCTGTACCTGCAACCGTTGATTGCTTCGCTGGCCACTATGGGCTGTAAAGTCTTTAACTACGCGGATGATACGCAATTGCTGCTAAGTATCAACGATACCACGGCTGCACAACTTCAATCCCAGAACATCTTGAGGTTCACGGTGCAATGGATGACGGATAACCTTTTAAAAGTCAACCCTGATAAAACCGAGGTCTTAGTTATCCCATCCACTACTTCACCTTGGAGCGATCTCTACTGGCCTATGGAGTTAGGCCCTGCTCCAAAACCAAGCCCCTCTGTAAAAAGCTTGGGGATTAAGTTGGACGGTGATCTGTCGATGGCTCCTCAGATCTCGTCGGTTGTGGGTAGTTGTACAAATATTATTAGACAACTGCGGAAGTTATCCCCTATCCTCTCACAGCCTATGATGCGATCAATAGTGGCTGCCACTATTATTTCCAGAATCGATTACGGTAATGCTCTTTACCTTGGCCTACCCAAAAATCTTACCAGTAGGCTCCAGGTCTTAATGAATGACGCTGCCCGGTTGATCTTTAGACTCCCGAGGAGGTCTAAAGCCACTCCCCTATTACAAAGCCTACACTGGCTTCCAATTAAAGAAAGAGTGGAATTCAAGAGTTTGTGTACAGCTCACAAGGCAATCTATGGTAAGGCCCCAGCCTACATTAAAGATCGCCTGCAGCTGTACTGCCCGGTGAGAACACTTCGGTCTTCGGACTCTCAGCTCCTGACCTGTCCTCGCTATAGGTTAGCGACGAAGGGAGGGAGAGCCTTTTCAGTGTTATTACCCCAGCTATGGAACAGCTTGCCTGGGGTGCTGCGTGAGGAAGGAAATCTCCTAAGATTTAGGAAAAGCTTAAAAACGCTACTGTTCAGGAGAAGCCTGAGCATAGTATAATTCAGTCTTGGTCTCCGCTCTTATTCCGTTTGTTACTGTTCTGTATCATCTTTCCTAGCGCTTAGAGACCTGCAGGTGATTAGGCGCGATATAAAATTAAAATAACAATAACAATAACCTAGGTTCCCTGGTCTGCAGTTGAGTTGTTAAGAAGCGGCGGAAGCCCAGGAGATCTGAAGTGGCCCAGCGGTCATCAGATAGGCCACAGGGGGGGAGATGCTCTCTAACTGAGCGGTCTACAATGGTTGTGACTCCCGCAGGAAGCTATCCCTTCCCCGTCACCATGGAAGATCTATCTGGGTACAAGCAGACACATACTCCCTGCTTGATGACAGTCCAGATGCCAATTTTTACCTGGGGCTTTTGGAAGATGCCTTGCGATGTCCTGTAGCCAGGGACTGCCTGTACCAGTGGAAATGAGGTGGGTAGCAGCCCTGCTGCAGACTTCACCTGTTGCTGGTAGGTGCTTTATGGGTGCATTTGGTACCCTGCAGTGTGGGTGACTCTCTCTCACTGCTGGCAGGAGTTTGCCTGTCCCTGTAAACAACATGGCACAGAGGAGCCCTGTTATGGACCTCGCCTGCTGCATGTGCAGCACTCTGAACATCACCAGCTTGGGATGCCTCCAGGCCCAAGCCCACCACCAGTGAGTATAACAACTCCATGAAGGCCTGCCTGAAAGCAAGAACCCAAACAATGGCGAGAAGATAATGCTTTGTAAATATGTATTTTATATTTGTCCAACCCTAACCTGCTTCAACTTTCATTAAAATGTAATCTTGAGTGAATTTGTATCTTGTGTATATGTAGGCCTGCCTGAAAGCAAGAACCCAAACCTACTGGTGGTTGCTAGTAGGTAATTATAGCTAAGACCTAGTTTCCATAGGAAAAGCATTTTTTGATTTGACAATATCTTTGGCACCGTTTGACGGATCTTCGCGAAATTTTCCAAACCAATGGTCCACTCTGGTCAGCTCTTGTCTTGAAAGTTTCAGGGTGATTTGTCAAGCTGGGTCTTAGTAAAAAGGGGGGTCCCTAAACGCATTTTCCCCATGTTCATTTCCACAGGAAAAATTGGTACAGGCTACAGCCTGAACTCCTGAACAGAATTACACCAAATTTGGCAAAAAGGTAGCTCTTGGTTCAAAAAGCGACTTTTTTTAAGTGGTATAAATCCGTTCAGTAGTTCCTGAGAAATTAAAAAAAAGAAAACTTTTGATATCTGAGCACCGAGGAGGGTTTGCGAACCCTCCCGGGCATGACCTTCCCTCTGATTGGCTGCCAACACTCCAAACCAGGAAGTGTTGGCAGCCATCTTGTGATTCGGTAACTGAGTCACCAGAAAAAGGGTGAAAAAAGATGAAAAACAAGAAGAGGGGGCGGGGAAGAAAAACCCTGACCCCTAGGCCTGCTCAGGGGGTCACACAGGTACCTCCATGGCCCAAAAAGCATATATATATTCTTAAAAATCTGCAGAATTTACTTTGGGAGCGCGAATCCAGCAGAAATGTTTTTTTTTTTTTAAAACAGTGCTTTGTTATCGGTAAGCCCCCAGGTGGGTCAGGTCCTGGGGACAATGCCCAAATAATTAGGGGCAGATTTATGAGGCCCTTGCGCCACGTTTACGCCGCTGTTGCGTCACGCAAGGCAGGGTAAACGTGGCGTATCCCTACGAGGCATTTACAACGTGACGCATCTATGGAGATGCGTCACGGTGTAAGGCCCTGCGCCACATGAAACCTGCGTCAGGTTTCATGTAGGCGTTCCGGTGCAGGGGGGGGAGGTTCCATCGCAGGAACACCCCTGGAAAGTGACTCAGTGAAATCTACAAGATTTCACTGAGTCACTTTCTACGTCAATTCCTTATGCCTGCTTGAAGCAGGCGTAAGGGTGATGCACCATGCAATGTAGGGGTGGCCCCTGTGCATTGCAGGAGTCGTGTCGCACTTGCGACATGACTCCAGCAAAGCGCCGCCCGTACGCTGAAAGATGCATCACTCATCTTCCCTGCCTTGCACCAAGGTGCACCGCATGTGTGGTGGAGCTGTGGCGCACTGTGGCGCACATTAACTGGTGCATCCCTGGGGATGCGCCAGTTAACGTAAATCTGTCCCTATGTCTATTAGAGGGCACACATAATGAGACATCAGTACTTCTAGCACACTTTCTAGTGATATTTGTACAGATTACACAAAATGGCGGGAAACTGCCCCTAAAGAACACCGGAAAAGTTTACCCCATCAATCAGGCTAAGACACTGTATAAACTGCGTGTGCTTTAACATTGGGTGGGCTAGTGTCAGGCATTAAATCGCAGACACACTTTTACCTTTACAAAACACTTTCCCTGAGCGTGTTTGTATTTGTTTATTTGTTGAGCACCTGTACAGAGCTTTATCAAAGGTGCTGTGCACCCCCTTGTTTATGGACGCGCCGTCATCCAAAGGACAGTTGTATTTTGTAAAAACTCAGCCAGTCACCCCAGACGGCCGGGGTAACTTTTTAACCCCTGCGTGTCTGCGCTGAGTCCCTAAAGTCACGGCTCCCCCGTGCCCTTTTAAACTGATATTCCTGCGAATCAATTAGATCTGCAGAATACCTTTCATAGGGATCCGTGTGCTAATCTTGTGCTCTCTGCCCCTCTATGCTGCCCCCACCCAGGGACGGTCTAGTGTTTCTGGGGTGAGTCCTTTTAATCCATAAATCTCGGTCTGCCAGGCTGAAGGGACAGGGCCCTGGGAGACTGCGGGCTGCTCCGGGTGTCACGTCTGCGGCCAGGGCAGGCCGAAAGCTGGAGCTGCCTGTCTGTCAGCACTGGTTCAGCCCCAGGCCCATTAAAGGGTGCATCCTTTTATTGGCCGCACACAAACAGACAGCCGACGGGCCATGCTCTTCAATGGTGAGAGAAAGTACCTGCTCTTCCGCACCCCTTATTTCTAGCGCACAGCGGCCATTGCAAGCATGTATGTATATTAGTACTTTACATTTAATAGACCTGGCCCACCCCCTAAGCTCAATGCATAACCAGATATTTTACCCTTCGAATAAACGTATAATATTGAGGTGTGTGTATGTTTAGAGAGGCCAAAATAGCCCCACAGGGGCTCCTGGTGACCATCATACCAAGACTCTTTCTTGAGGATAGTCAGTTTAAGGGGGAGTGGTGTCAGGTGTCCTGGAAATGCACTAAGGACCTATTGTTCTTAATAGTTAAAACAGCCAAGAGATTGGCGGATGCACTTCTAGCCAAGATTACGGCCTTGGAAACTGCCATCAGGGGTACTCTAACTAAAACTCCCTTCACTACTAAACTGGCGGAAATCAATCAAGAAATCTCCGACAGCCAAGAATTTCTGCTCAAACAGAAAATGACAAAACTCCAAAAGGATGTTTCCAAATTTGATAAGGAGAAGGTATATCCTTATCTCAGGGAAGGTTACACTAACAAAAAGACTAGCTACTCTTCTGATGAGAGCTCTGAATTCAGTAACCGTAGGGGCTCCTCCAGTAGTGATTCCAGAGGGGGCTATCCAACAAATAATAAGAGGAATCAGCAGCAGCAGAGATGGAACCATGGTTTTAATCAAAGCCAAATGTTCCAAGGGCCACCGCAAATGATACCTCCTTGGCAATACCCGTTCTATCCCCAGGGTCGGCCACCACAGTTCTTCCCCATGAACCCTCCTTTTCACGACAGAGGTTGGGGCAGAGGAAGAGGGCGGAGGCGAGGAAACCAGAAAGGGGTACAATTCCAAGACCAACAAACAGCATCCACATCAATGGAGACGAGGAGCACAACCAGAGGGAGAAGAGTTTAATAGTTAACCTCTCCAATAGACCATTGACCCCCACGGAGACAGTGGTGCTTGAAAAGGGTCTAGGCTTCGTCCCCACCCCCACCCCAGACAACTTCAACGAAATGTGTGAGGTCAAACAGCTCTTCAGGAAAATACGCATACGCTCCTATTTTGGAGATAGACCTGTGAACGACTCATTGGATACTGGGTTGCGCAAACCATCCACGTTTACCCCTACTGATGGCATGGTTCCCCCGGAGATTCTGGTTTTTGAAAAGGCAGTTCTTAAGTCCATGGAGATGAAGCCCTTGCTAATACAAGCCATTACAGACCACTAGCATCAGACCCCACTCCTAGACTCACCACCGCCATCACCAGCATAGTTATGGAAGGAGAGACCAACAAATGGATCTCGAAAAACGAAGCTGACTTTCTGCTCACCAAGGACCCGGTCGTCCCGTATTTTTACACCCTTCCCAAAATACATAAGGGCACTACTCCAGTCCCCAGGAGACCGATAGTGTCCGGCATAGGCTCACTTCTCGAGCCGTTATCCAAGTTTTGTGATATATTTCTACAACCCATAGTGAGAAAGATACCATCCTTCCTCCAAGATACTAGTGATGTACTTCGCCTCATTGAATCCATCGAGGGCAGAGAGAATGTGGACCTCCTCTTAACTTTAGATGTGGAGGCCCTATACACGAACATTCCACAGCAGGCCACCCTGGAAGCAGTTGAGCACACCCTCCGGCTGGAGGATTGGAGCTCACCTACACCCATCTCCTTCATTATGGCATGTGCCAGCATAGCACTAACTGAAAACTTTTTCCAGTATGGGTCTCAGCTATACCACCAGATCCAGGGGACCTCTATGGGTTCGACTTTTGCCCCCAGCCTAGCCTGCATCTATATGGCCACTTTTGAAAACCTCCACATCTACTCAGAAAACAACCCCTACAACCAGAACATCACACTGTGGCGCAGGTATATTGATGATATTCTGGTTCTATGGCATGGGAACCGGGAGAGCTGCGAAGCCTTCTGTGTGTGGATCAACCACCAAAATCAATTTCTCAAATTTACAGCCACGATCTCAGATATCAAGATACCCTTCCTTGATCTCACAATCAGTCTAAATCAGGAGGGACTGAGTACCTCCCTGTATAGGAAAGAGACGGACAGGAATAGCTTACTCCTCTTTGGTAGCAATCATCCTAGATCTCTACGGGAAAATCTCCCCTTCGGACAATTTTTGAGGATTCGAAGGAACTGTACCGCAACCTCTGATTACAAAAAATAATCTATAATGCTTCAACATAAACTGCAAGACAGAGGTTATCCCTCTAGACTGGTTAATAATTCACGTAAAATAGCCCTCAATAATCCAAGAGAGGCCCTGTTGGTGACACGTCCAACAGAGCCTGATGACGTAATCACCTGCGTGACTTGTTACACACGGAATTTTACATTTCTGAAGAAAACAATCAATAAACATTGGGGTCTACTGAACACAGGGGACCTAGAAATACCGGGCCCTCGCTTTGCCTTCAAGCGTACGGCCAATTTAAAAGACTCCCTTATTCACACACGCCCCAAAAAACAAATTACCACCAACCAGAGTACCCTGTGGAGGCTTCCACCGGTGGTTGGTCACTACCCTTGTGGGGGTTGTGTTGTATGTAAGCATGGGCGGATTTTGCGGATCCACGATTCACGGATTTGCGTATTCACGGATCGTGGATCCGCAAAATCCGCGGATTTAGCGGATCGGCGGATTTGGGGCGGGGCTTCCATGCCAGGACCATCGTGCCAGAATGAACCCTGCCCTTCATATTTATTCAAGAAGACGCCACCGTTTTGTGCCATACCTCTACTCAACTGGAGTACTTTCTACTGGATAATCAGTAAGTGCTACCTCATTGGGTAAATGTATAGTGCTTTTACTACACTACAGCTACCTAAAGTGCCAGAGAGTTGTCTACAGCGACCAGGTGTGTGTTCCTATGCAATCGCGCCGAAGGGCGCAGGGGTCCCTTGAGTGAGCTATCATTGTGGGTAAATGGCGGGAAGACGGTGCACACCACGAGTGTGTGGGCGGGGCCAAACGGACGGGGCTTCCATGCGAGTGCACATGCCTCTTGTGTGTATAAAAGGTCAGAGACCGATCAGAGCAGCAGATGAAGATACAGAAGCTCCTGGCCACAGGAACAGCACGAGGATTGCGCTCGTGAAAGTCAAGGATGCAAAGGCCTCTGTCCAGCATCACAGCTGATTTTCGATGGTATATTTGGGAAGAAGGCACATCTGCCCAGCCTTGACAACGCTCACGATTGTTTTTTGGGCCGATGAATGAGTCACTGAATTTAAGCTTCAACTAGGGCACATGCTTAATTGATATCTGTAAGTGCTTCCGGTTGAGGTTTAATTTTTGTGCCAGGACCGTCGTGCCAGAATGAACCCTGCCCTTCATATTTATTCAAGAAGACGCCACCGTTTTGTGCCTGTTGTAACTAATTTACGATGGCGCCGGCAAGCTGCCAGCGCCATCCTAAAATAGTTACTAAATTAGCTTCAACAGGAAGCTCTAATAGATAAAATAAAGCAGGCGCTCGAGCACCTGCTTGATTTTATCTATTAGAGCTTCCTGTTGAAGCTAATTTAGTAACTATTTTAGGATGGCGCTGGCAGCTTGCCGGCGCCATCGTAAATTAGTTACAACAGGCCAGCAAGGCTTGAACTTTTGCCCCCGGAATCCGCCGCTCGCGGATTTGCGAATTCGCGGTAAATTCGCGGGAGTTCGCGGATCGCGAATTTACTGAAAATTCGCAAAATCCGCGAGCGTAACGGATTTTGCGCTCATACTTAGTTGTATGCCAACAAACAACACAATGTAAAGAGATCAAACTTTCAGAAAATTTTACCTGGCACTTGAACAAACACACAAATTGCAATAGTTCAAGATGCATCTATCTACTGACCTGCCCTTGCGGCAAACACTACATAGGAATGACTATGAGACAAGTAAAACTAAGAATTATGGAACACAAGAGCAACATCCGTTGCTCCAAAACCCACACCAGATTGTACGAACACTATGTCCAACATGGCCACCAAGCTGACAACGTCAAATGGCTGGTTCTTGAGTCCCACGCTTCCATCACCCACCAAGCACTGTTCAGAATCGAACAGCGATGGATACATCGCCTCCAGTTGGACACCCTGGGCCTTAATGACTCTGTGCCTTGGACATTACTAGCGAGATAACTTTACTCTCTGTCACTGTTTTTGCGTGACTTATCCCCATCCATTTCGGTCCCTTGGCTCATGTATCCCTCTACTACACTGAGAGCTACTGTGAGTTGCTCCTACATGACTCATATACATTGGGGAACACCATAGTCTGCCCCCACAGCATCTAGGTACATTATTGTACCGGTGCGAATCCATCCACTGGCATATCCAGCAACTCTTCCAATTCCATACTGTCCTTTTTCCTTACCTCAATCCTGACCCTGTTCCATGGGGAAATCCAATTGCCCATGCTACTACAGCCTGATCAGTGCTGGGACACAGTATTCTTGGTTCCAGCAGTATGGGTCGATCCACCTTGGCTTGCACTCAATTAAGCACGACCCATCCACCCCATTACATTTTTTGGTCCTCACGGTCCTTTTTTATAACTAAATTAAGCAGACCTTGCCTTTAAACCTTCCCCTGGTCACGGTTCAACTTCCCTCCCTCTCTATACTATCTAGTGATGGCCTCTTAATTTACATGTGATAATTGACACTGTTGCCGAATAGTATAGTCAACACATTATTCACATGTTTTTTGGTCCACTTCCCATCCGATACATTGAGCAGGGCATTGTCCCCCTTACAATCACCCCTTGTTAAGATGGCCGCCACTGTCGGGGCGTTCTTTCCCAACCCAGACGCATCACACGCGTCCACGCTGCCGCGCAGGCGCGGCCGGGGTTACGTCGGCCACGCCCACTGACGAGGCGTCACGCCACGGATTCGCGGTCAAACAGCATTTAGTCCTGATGGCCACTCCGGGACTGGACCAGCTGTTCCGCGCTACCGGCAGGGGCGCCTTGCGTGGGGGGTAGGTTCTTCATCCTGGCTGATCGTGTTACAGGTAAGCGTGTTCGCGGCGCTGTGGTCGTACTTGCAGTTGGCACTGCAAATACGTGATTGGTTCTACCAGGGAGAGTACTTTTGCAGACACCCTTAGCTCTGACCTGGAGGGCATGCCCCTAGCCATCAGGTGCCCTGCAAAGATATTCCGCATCAGGGCCGGGGGGGTGTTTACGGTCCGGACTCTGTTGCCGGTGATCGGGCGGGTTGGTTCGGCTCGACGGCACAATATCCGGTTAGTTCCGGCAGTCAGAGTCAGCCTTCTTCTATTTCTGATTGTATTTCCCCTTCCCGTTCCTGCCTACATCATCCATTAGCCCTGGGGAGCCCCCTTCTATGTCAAAAAGTCAGAGTCAGCCTACCATACCGGGGACAGCTATGACACACTCTCCCCATATGGGTCAGTGGTGCTCGCTGGCCTTGCGGACCCGTCCGGCCCCGGGTTTGGAGGTGGGGTCGGCTATGCACGCGGTCCTGTTGCATATCAAGCGGGGCCTACCATTGGCAGGGCTGACCCAACGGGTAGAGAGCGGGACTAAGACGAGTCTCTCTGGTCCCATCATTCATGGACTCCCAGTCCTTCTAATTAGGCCATGTGTCTACATACCTACTTGGCCTCACTTTTGTGGTATGCCTCATATGAACACACCCTCTGGGTGCCTGTATTTGTTCCCCTTTACAGGTATTCTACCTTTCCGAACAGCCCCACGGGAACAGTCTGCGGGGCCCTTTAGGGTTGTTCTTAGGGTAAGCACAAACCCAGTAATCAATAAGTGCTGTGATAATCTCTTTGTCTCGTGTTTTTTGTACTTTACAATCTGTTTCAACCCTGTATTACACTGCCCAAATGTCAGGAGTGTACGTATTACTATGAATATGCCCACTATTGTGTTATTCTAGGAATACACTTCATGTATGTTTTATATATGTTTTATGGAGCACTTTTGGAAACCTAGTTTTAGAAGAAATTGCCTTTATTAATGCTAAATTGGCTCTCCTCCACATGTTTTTTCTAGGTCTCCCCTCTAGAGTAGGACCAGTTGGCCTGCTCCCTGATTGACCCAGTGAGGTTGTATCTTTATTTTCAACTTTTATATTATTTTTCACTGTGTAGTACCCAACACTCGAGGTCCTGAAGAATTGCCAGACAGGCATGAAACATGTCGACCTTTGTAGAGGGTTGAGTTAGTCCACTGTAAATTAAGCAGTTCCTTTCTCCCCTCCCACCATTTTAATAAGGGAGTCAGCCACTCGAATAAAAGTCCCCTGTGGACTGACTCACCTTCTTTTAAACCTCACTATTCCCTCACGACTACACCTTCACCAGACCCCTCACACACACTCAATCCATTGGCTGGAACAAAAGATCTCCATCAAAGAGCGCCTACGGCGCCCGTCAGACATTGCAGCGCCAGTCTGACGAGGAGCAGGAGACCAATGATGAAGCATGACACCTAGGTCTCAGGGTGTGTGAGGTCTCCTAGTTCCAACAAGGGAACACCTTGTTCCCTGCCGTTGTTCTGTCTCCATATTCCTACACCTCCTGCCTTATCTATCCCCGGGGAACTCAGTTTTGCTTAAAAGTTGACTGGACATATACTCTGGACCCCGTTAAACATTGTCCACCACTGGTTCCTAATTTTGCATTGTATGTTTAGAGAGTACCTGTTTCTACCTACATTACAGATTTTTTTCTAATTTTAAAATATCCATCCGCCAACTACCAGTATTATATTAGGTATATACAAAGTTTACCTATGTGAGAAAGTTTACTCTTTATTCATATTTAATATTTTTTACTTTGATAACATAGTATCGTTTCACCACAATATGTATTTATAGTGTCTTACGTTATGCTAGTGACATTTTTATAACATGCTAAAACTTTTAAAGCGCTTATAACATGCCTCTGCTTCTACGGGCATGTCGTATAAGTGGGTATTGTATACACATTTCTTATTAATATTTTCACGCAAATGATATTCAAAAATATTTTAGATGACTAGGTATGTTCTAATCAGAGTCATATTACATTCATTTTCTATCGCTTGGCATTCCATAGGCATATTTTACAGAAGTCATGCTCTAAGCCTCTGTTTGCTGAGTTATTAAGTTTGAAATACGGTTAAAAAATATTTTTCTTATAATATGCTAGCAAATGGATTTTGCCTAGGAAGCAATATTTTTAAATTGTTCTTATGAAATATGTTTGCTTGTAAAGTGCACTCCAAACGCCCTATGTTTATTTCTTCCCTGTAAAGTTAATGAGATGCACAGGTTGCTTAAGGCTGCTCTCGGGGAGTGCGGGATGGGAGAGATTTGTTGGAATCTTGTAGCGGGGCTGCTCCAGCGACCTCAGATGGACCCCACTGTTACAACTTTCAACACTTCAACGCGCCCTGACATATAATACAGTGTTCTGTGCATTATATGATTCCAGTACCATTTTATTTCTCTCTTGGACAGCTGCATCTGTTAACAATTACATGGGCAACTGTACACTTCCTTCCTTCCCCCCTACTCTGTCCAGCAAACAAACCTTCCTTCCTTCCTTCCTCCTCACTCCCTTCCTTCCCTACCTCCCTCCCTTTCCCTCCCCTGTCCTCCCACTCATCCTTCTGTTCATCCACTCATTTGTGCATCATTCCTGGTTCCCTTCCTTGCACCCCCTGCTTTCATTACTTCTTTTCTCTTACTACTCCATCTCTCAGTGTATTCCTTTTCCATCCTACCCCATTCAATCCCACACTTTCTTCTCCCTCCATCCCATTTTCTTCTTTTTCCCATTCTTCCATCCTGCTCCTACCTGTCCATCCATCATTCCTCCACCCCTTCCTTCCATTTCTCCTTTCTCATTTCCCCTCTTGTCTCCGTCTCTTACCTCTACCACAGTTTTTGTTATGGATTGTACTCACAGACGCTACAGCTGTCAGCTACGTGTGTCAGAGGCTTCCATGTAGACTGGAGGCTCATAGGTAGATGGATAAACAGACATTTACAAACATCTCACAAGCGACTCCACAACAAGTGGTGATAAACAGCGCAATATGAACGGGGTATTCGAACTTCGCATTTGCGGATTCCGTGGTTCAGGAAGTTGAGATTCGTCTGAATGATTTTCGATAACATGTATACGCGCTTTAACAATTTTTCCTCACAAAGGCAGCACGGAAGTCCCCGAGGAAATGTGTGGGCCTCGTAGCGATGATGGTATGCGGAGAGGTCCCGGGACAGATGGACCTGCCAGTTGCCATAGATATCATTAAATACTTGTTGAGCTTCTGCCATAACACCGCGTTTGAACACTTTGAAAAGAGCAAAATACACTGTATACGAAATAGTCATCTTTATGTAGTTTAGAATATCTGTTCATTATCAGCTGGATATGTTCGTGGGGGATGTCCTTAGCTCCCACAAGATTATTAATCGTGATGTATTCACGTGCTCGCTTTTTGATGCCCTGTGTTTATGATTTAAAAAAAGTATACATTTATTAATCACGAAATACGCCCTTTGTACAAGGTGCCATCTCCCAACACGCCAAACAAACAATAAAGGGGTGGAATATGCACTCAGTGCACAGCATGTATTTGATTGTGTTTGGTGCGCGAGCACAATGTAAAGCTTCTCAGAGTACAGATCTCACACTGCTCCTGGGCACAGAGGCTGTCATGAGCCGTGGGCATCCTTGTACCTACAGCTGTCCTTACTGAGGTGTCCAACCCTACACTATGTAACTATTCATCCATAAAATTGGGGCAAAAAGTTGTCATATTTGAATTGCCCAATTGTCAATTAAATGAATCACTTCCCAGACATCTTGCTTGGAGTCACACATATGCCTTTCCTAAAGTGGCCCAGCAGATAACAACCGTGTCTGTAATGACACTGCTCACTGAAGTCCTGTTGTGAACTTTACGAAGGCGTCACATTGGCAAGGCACCTTGTGAATTCACTGCTAACCACAGACACCCAGTGTGATCTGCATGTAAGGGTTCTTGTTGCGGCAAGGATGCCTTCGCTGTCCATCCATTCAAGATACTTAGGTTCAGTGCCATAAGATGAGAAATAATGGCACCTGCTATTTGCAGTGCTTAGAGGTGGAGGGTATGGTATGAGAGTTACGAGTTATTATAATAAAAGTAGCTTAATTCGGCAAAGCCACTCGTTTAGATGATGTGGCGCATTGGAGGGCTGTGTTTGGGTCAACTAAATGAGCCCCCCCCCCCCAATAAAACAATAGACGTTGTAGCACAGTTCGTATATACATATTTATTTAAGGAAGGACCCCCATCTTTCCAAAGTGTCTTTGGTCTGCCCGAGCCCTATTAGATTGCTCTCTTCATGGTCCGATCATTGGACCGGGTCTGCAGACAACCACAGAGGGCAATGCAGAAAATACCGCCGCTGGTCTGCAGGCCACTCATCCCCATGGGTTGGGCGGTGATTACCGCGGGCGGTATTTGGAAGATGGCGGTTCTGAGCCACGCGCTTCAAAGTGAGTAGAATGATCCTCTCAAATATGTATAATCATCAGGCCATTAGATTCAGTTTTGGCTGGAGAGTCAGGGGTCACAGAAGAGAACAGAACAAACCACAATTTTGAGTTTCCAGAAAAGTGAGATGGTGGGGGTAGTGCGATATTGGGTGGACTATAAGATGCTAGGAAATGGTGGCAAGCTGGACCTAAACAAAGACAAGGAACACATAATAAATAAAGGTGTACACAACACACATGCCTCACCCATACACACTGAGAACAAATGTATACATATATTATAGGTTTCAGGGACATTATACTTAGAAAATAGCATTTAAAAAACATTTGAAATTCACTGAAAAAAACATAGGTTTCAGGGACGTTATAGCTAGAAATTATCATTAAAAAACCTTTGAAATTCACTGAAAAAACATAGGTTTCAGGGATGTTATGGTCAGAAATTAGCAATTAAAAAACCTTAGAAATTCATTGAAAAAAAACATAGGTTTCAGAGACGTTATAGTTAGTTGGACATTGTACTTGTACAAAAACAGAGAAATTCGGCTGTTATAGTAAGTAGCTAACTATAACTTGTGACCCCACAATGCATTGCTGAAGATGTCACATATTACATCACTCATGACATGGTCAGTAACATCACTGATGACATAATAAATTACATTACTGATGACATCTCTGATGACAACATCCAGTGACTGAGTGTTTCTAAATAAATTAAATATATTTCATACATATATATGCCAAGGTGTGTTGAAGAATGTGTGGGTATACGAGTGTCTGAATAGATGATTTAGTAGGTGCATGACTTACTGTATAAGTGAGTGATTAAAGATGTACTACTAATACATGGGTGACTGACTATTCTGTATGAATGTCTGTATCAGTCTGTCGGTTGGTGTTAGACCCGGGAACCGTAGTTGGCTGAGGTAGGTACCTCAGGCCAAATATCGACCCGCGTTTCCACATCAGGGAAAGGAAGGACACATTCTGAGATAGCCCCAGCTAACCCCCTTGGTAGCTTAAGCAGCCAGGTGTATCTTCAAATGCAAAAACAACAGTTGAGGGACAGAATGCAGAACAATGTCATACATTCACCCCAGTACAGAGATCTGGGCCTAAATCCATCGTTTTTTTGCTCACCACACCACCCCAATTCAGACATGGCCATATCTAAATCAGCCTTGACCCTGTGCCTCATGGGAACAGTCTAGCCCGAACTGCCAAGCCAAGTCTTCCCTGGACCGGATTCAAGCATCCTAGGACCGGTTTCTGGCTATCAGCAGGCTTATCTTCAAGGCAAATATGTAAAGTATTTGCAACCACACTCACAGCAACCCAATGATGACACCACAAATGGACTCCATACAAGTTTTATAAAAACGAGTATACATTTTATGTGAAAAGATATACAATAAGACTACACAATATAAATCCAACATATGAGTATGTGTAATATTCCTCCTGGCTGGTTGTTCGGCCAGCCAGCCCGCCCTTGTTAGTGCTGGTGATATTAATGAGCACTTCTAAACATTCCACTGTAGTCCTAATATAATGTTATGCAGCTCATAATGCTAGAATCAGGCACTGTGCAATGTAAAAAGAGTGCAATGGGTAATGCAACAATCAGACACTTTGCAATGTAGAAATAATGCAATGTGTAACACAACAACCAGCTACTTTACACTGCAGAAATAATGCAATGCATAAAACACTAATCAAGTAGTTCATTATTGAGGAATAATGCAATGCATAACACACTAATCAGGTAGTTCGTTATGCAGGAACAATTCAATGTGTCATATGACAATCAGGTAGTTCATTATGCAGAAATTATGCCTTACGTAGTACACTAATCAGGTAGTTTGTTATGCAGAAAGGATGTCATTTGTAATATGACAATCAGGTACTCCGTTATGCAGAAATAGAGTAATGCGTAATACACTCTGGCACCAATCACAGTGCCTTAGGCATTCTCTCCACCACTCGTGCTGACTCAAAGTTAGCCTCTGTAAACAGTTGCCCCCAACATGGGTATGGTATAACAAAAAGTACAGCTCCGCACTCCACTCCCTTGGCCAGTACGGGCCGCGATATGAGCCGAAACAGAGGCTTGCACTGTCTGAATTAGAGAGGTAGGCCTAGAGCGTCTCCCTCCGAGCACGCACCCCACCCCAGGTGTCGACACACATTACCTGGGTGTGCGACGTCACTCTCCTCTCCTCTTCCAGCAACTTGGGCCTCTGATGCAATCTTTGTGACTTTGCAATGGCGGGCTTGGGCCGGCAGCTCAGCTGCCGGTCTGGGCCGCTACTGCTACGAAGATCTCAGGCTGACACAGGGCACACGCACACAGGGTGGCTGACACTCCCTTGAGCTTTGGATGCACGATCACCGGGCACTCCTCAGGAAAGGTCTCAGGCTGCACAAAAAACACGCACACAGCATCACTGAGACTCAGTTTATGTCTGGGTGCATGATAACAAGGAAAACCCTCACAAAGGTCTCAGGCTGCACCAAGCACTCACACACAGCGTCGCTGAGACTCACTAGGATTCCGGGTGTGCACGTTAACAAGGAAATCATCACGAAGGTCTCAGGCTGCACAAAGCACACCCACACAGCGTCGCTGAGACTCACTTGGATTCCCGGTGTGCATGTAAACAAGGCAATCCTCACGAAGTTCTCAGGATGCACAAAGCACATCCACACAGCGTCGCTGAGACTCACTTGCATTCCGGTGCACACAGTAACAGGACGATTCTCATGAAGGGTTCAGGCTGCAAAAAGCACACACACAGTGTTGCTGATCCTCGCTTGGACTCCAGGTCCCCACGATCACAGGGCACTCCTCACGAGTGTCCCAGGCTGCAAAAAGCGCATGCACACAGCATTGCTGAAACTCTCCTGGAAACTTTTGTGTTCCTGAGTTTCCGCAACAGGAAGCCAGCTCACCTCAGGCCCTTGGGGATAAGTTACTTCAGGACACAGCACTGCAAAGTCCTTTCAGGCAGGGGGTCACAGCACACAGCAAAGTCCCTTTAGCCTTTCCTTGGTTAAAACAGCAAACTGAAGGCCAGCCCCAGAACACACAGTAAGGGTCAGTCCTTTCCTTCAGTCTCTTCAGTTGTTTCTTCCTTGGCAAAGGTCCCTCTTGACCACAAAGTAGTTCCAGTCGTGTTCAATCTTGATCAAGCCATTCTCCAAAGTTCAGGGGCTTCAGCTCTCATAGTTATAACCCTACATGGCTTTGAAGGCTTTGTGTTGAGGGGGGCACTGACCCCTGTTCAAACCAGTTCTGGGTGCCTCCCTGCTAGTGACACCTTCTTCCTTTTATTAGTGGGGGTCTGGATTCGCAATCACTCAGCAGGAGATGGGATAATTGTTTTATGGCAGCAACCCATGCCACTTTACCTCAAGGGGCTACTCCTCCTCCTACACTCCAGATGCAGGTCAGCCTGTTGTTTTCTCACCTCCTCCCTTGGGTCAAGACATTCCCCAGATCTTATCGTTTTCAAATCCAGACAGTCAATCCAACCAGGCAGAGACACACAGAAATGTAGGGGCACAAAAACCTAGCCACTTCTAAAAGAGTGACTTATAAACACACAATGCAAAAAGCACCTTCCTAGAAAGATGTGTTATTACATTGTGAGTTCAGGCATACTAAACTTCACCTTTCCATCTTCAGCCTTTGGGAAGATAGGCTGAAAAACATATTACACAGCCTCTCCATTCTGTCCTATGGGCAAGATGGCCTTTCAACAGTGAAAAACAAAATGGAAATTATTTCACAGTCAGGACATAGTACACACCTTAGTACATGTCCTACCTTTCACATGCACTGCACACTGCCCAGGGAGTACCCTGGACCTACCATAGCGGTGGCTGATGTGGATAGAAAGGGAAGGCAAATGTCTG
The DNA here is from genome assembly GCF_964261635.1 of Lissotriton helveticus. Classification (NCBI taxonomy): domain Eukaryota; kingdom Metazoa; phylum Chordata; class Amphibia; order Caudata; family Salamandridae; genus Lissotriton; species Lissotriton helveticus. Next base: position 293,285,371 of record NC_136070.1, read on the forward strand.
GCAAGTGGGTGCACTTGTCAGAACAACATGGCAGTTTAACAAACTGCACTCAGGCACTGCAATGGCAGGCTTGAGTTCCTTCTTTAAGGCTACTGATGTGGGTGGCACAAGTTGTGCTTCAGGCTCACTAGTAGCATTTGCATTACCAGCCCTGGCGCACATAGTGCACTTTACTACGGACTCTACTAGTAAGGCAAACATACCAATCATGGACAACCAATTACCATTATACTTTATGCAGGGAGCACTTGCACTTTGAAACTGATCAGCAGTGGCAAAGGGCACAAAGCATCTAAGTTGACAACACCATGTCAGAAAATAGGTTTAGGGGGAAAGAAAAAAGTTTAGGGAATTTTAGTAAAAAAGGGCCAAGTCCTACAGTTGGTGTGTAAGTGTCTGCTTGGGTTGGTGAGTAGCTACATGAATATCTATATATGGGTTTTTTATTGGTTGACTGAGTACCTTAATGGGTGTCTCAGAGTCTGTGTGGGTGGCTGGGGTATGTGTGACTCCCTGCATGGATGTGGTGTGAGTGGGTGATTCACTGGGTGTATGAGTTCAAGAGTGCTTCTGTGAGGGGCTATATGGGCGGGTGAGTGTGCGTATAGTTGTGTTGGTGAGTGAATGGATGTCTCAGTAGTACATATGAGTATCTACATATTTGAAAGGCAGTATATGTGAGTGGAGTATATACATGATTATATGAGACAGTGAGTGATTGTTAGAGTAGCTGTATGGATGAGTGTGTGTTTGTGTCAGTGATCGTATAAGAGAGTATGTGTTAGTAGCTGTATAAATAAGTGAGGTGGTATGTGTATAACTATGTGGGTGAGTAAATGGGAGCGTCATTGATTCTTAGCATTACTGACTAGCTGTGTGAGTAAGTCTATGGGTGAGTGGCGGTGTGTGAGTGTCTGTATGGGTGTATGAGTACATATGATAGTGGCTATGTTGATGAGTGACTGCATTTATGAGTGACCGTATGGATGAGGGAGTGGATGTGTGTGTGTAGAACTAGGAATCAGTGAGTGGGTATGTAGTAACTGGTATTGGTGTGTCTATGGTTTCGAGAAAGGCAGTCTGTACTTTAGAGTGGGTGTATCAAAGGTATAGAATAGTGTGAGGAGGTGCATTGGATTATCATGTGGATGATGTCATCAGTGATGTCATCAGTGATGTTGATGACCATGTCATGAGTGATGTAATATATGACATCATCAGCAGTGCATTGCGGGGCTTGAGTTATAGTTAGCTTACCTAACTATAACAGCCGAATTTCTCTGGTTTTATACGAATGAAATGTCCAACTAACTATAACGTCCCTGAAACCTATGGTTTTTTCAGTGAATTTCAAAGGTTTTTTAAATGCTAATTTCTAACTATAATGTCCCTGAAACTTATGTGTTTTCAGTGAATTTCAAAGGTTTTTAAATGCTAATTTCTAACTATGCCTACAGAGGTAGGACATGTGCAGAAAGAGGAAGAAAGGAACAGAAAGAAGCAAGAAAAATGCAAAAAAGGCAACAGAACTCCAGATAGACGAAGAAAAATGCAGAAAGAAGCAAGAGTTATGCAGACAGAACCAACAGAGGTGCAGAAAGAGGCCTTGTTGCAAAGTGATCCTGTGACCTCAAATTTTTGCTGACTGGTACTCGTGGTAATGGACTCTAAGTAACCAGGCTCAGAGCCAGTGCTATGCTGAAAGACACTTAGTAACAGTGAAAAGACCTACATACACTAGGGTACACTATGGGTTAGAGTACCCCTGTGATTGGCATGAGTGCCCCTGTAAGACCCTAGTACATAATAGGGCAGGGGGATTAAAAGTACCTCTAACTCAGAGGTGCAGAAGGAGGCAAGAGAAGTACAGATGTAAGCCACAGAGGTGCCTAAAGAGTCAAGCGAGGTGCAGAAAGAGGCAAGGGATGTATAGAAAGAGGCAGGAGGGGTGCAGAAAGAATGAAGAGAAGTGCAGAAAGAGGCAGGAGAATTACTGAAAGAAGCAACAGAGCTGTAGAAAGAAGCAGGAGAAGTGCAGAAGGAGGCAAGTGTGGAGCAGAAAGAGGCTAGAGCAGCACAGAAAGAGCCGACAGAGGTACAAAAAGAGGCAAGAGGGGTGCAGAAAAAAGCAAGTGAAGTGCAGAAAGAGGCAATAGAGGTGCAGAAACAAGTAAGAGAGATGCAGAAAGAGGTAAGAGAATTGCTTAAAGAAGCAAGAGAGGTTCAGAAAGAACCAAGAGAAGTGCAAAAACAGGCAAGTGAGGTGCAAAAAGAAGGAATAACATTGCAGAAAGAACCGAGAGAGGTACAAAAAGAGGCAAGAGGGGTGCAGAAAGAAGCAAGTGAAGTGCAGAAAGAGGCAACAGAGGTACAGAGGTACAGAAAGACACAACAGAGGTGCAGAAACAAGCAAGAGAGATGCAGAAAGAGGCAAGAGATTTGCTTAAAGAAGCCACAGATGTTTAGAAAGAACCAAGAGAAGTGCAAAAAGAGGCAGGTGAGGTGCAGAAAGAAGCAAGAGCAGTGCAAAAAGAACCAACAGAGGTGCAAAAAGAGGCAAGATGGGTGCAGTAAGAGGTATGAGAGGTGAACAAAGAGACAAGAGAGGTACAGAAAGAGGCAGAAGGGTGCAGAAAGAAGGAAGAGAAATGCAGAACGAGGCAAGAGAATAGCTGAAAGAAGCAATAGAGGTGTAGAAAGAAGCAAGAGAAGTTATGAAAGAGACAACAAAGTTGCAGAAAGAAACAAGAGAGATGCAGAAAAAAGCAAAAGAAATGCAGAAAGAGGCAAGTGAGGTGCAGAAAGAGACAAGAGAAGTGTAGAAAAAGACAGGAGAGGTGCAGAAAGAGGCAATTGAGGTACAGAAACAGGCAACAGAGGTGCAGAAGGAGGGAGAAGGGGTGCAGAAAGAGGGAAGAGGGTTGGGGAAAGAAGCAAGAAAGGAGCAAAAAGAAGCAAGAGTAGTGCAAAAAGTAGCAAGCGAGATGCAGAAAGAGGCAAGAGAAGTGCAAAAAGAAGCAACATAGGTAGAGAAAGAGGAAAGAGAGGTGCAGAAAGAGGCAATAGAATTACAGAAAGGAGCAACATTGGTAGAGAAAGAGGCAAGAGAGGTGCAGAAGAAAGAAGCCAGAGAGGGGCAGAAAGAAGCAAGAGAGGTGCAGAAAGAAGGCCAGTGTAGACAGCGGAAGAGAAAAGCAGAAAGAAGCAAGAAAAATGAAGGAAGAGGCAAGAGAGTTGCAGAAAGAAGCAAGAGTGGTTTGCACACCATTAGCACCAATTTAACACCCACATTTAGCAATAAGTAACACGTGACCATTCTAGGTTTGCAGATGGACTTCCACCACGCTGTAACAATTGCCGCTGCATTTTGGGTAAAAAAGTCAATTAACAAATAATTAAAAGTGGGAAGAGGGCTTGGCCTTACGTTGGGGCATGCGAGGGAAGACCCAATGCCACCAAGGTCCCTTCCGGCTTCCCGCCTCCTGCAGCTCACTATGCCCGAAAGCAATACTGCGTCACTTAATGGAAGCAAGAGCAGTTTTCCTGCTCTCACTTGCATGAAGCAAAGCAGAGTTTGCAATGGCAGGGCAGGAGCAGTTCTCCCGCCCTGCCATAGCAAACTACATTGTCCTGGTTGTGGGCACCCCAGGACATTGCTGGACCTGGCCCTGGGGGTTGGCAGTCCCCAGGGTCAAAGAGGGCTCCGCGAAGGGGGGTGCTTGGCCCCCCTCCAACATCTATAAATGCCAGGTGAGGTGGTGGTTCCTGGGTCTTGGGGGCCCGCAATGCCCCCACACCCATTTAATAAATTAAAGCCCCAAGGAGCTGGCGGTCTCTGGGGCTTAAGGGCATGCAATGCCCTTCCAGACTTAATTAATGAATGGGGCGGTGGCAGTCCCCAGGGCAGTGGGGGCCGCGTGCCTCTACAGATAATTTAAATTGCCCCAGGAAGGTGGCGGTCCCCGGGGCTGCAGGGGCCCCACATTGTATTTTAGCAATGCCCCAGAACCTAGCCCGCCTGGGGGCTTAATTAAAGGAAGTGAGGTAGACAGCGTTTCATTTTGGTCTTCGTGGAATTCGCGGACCCTATGCAACTCCAGTCAATTTGTTTACGCTTCTTTTGTCCCTTGGGGTCCCTGTGGGGGTTAGGGTGTTTCTAATCTGTCCCCTTTTCTTGTTTTTTACAGATTTTCTTGTGTCTCAGTTCAACTGAGTCACATGATGGCTGTCAGCACTTCCTGGTTTAAACTGTTGACAGCCAATTAGAGTCAAGCTCAAGATCGGGAGGGTTTGGGGATCTGCCATGGTCACCAGATACTAATATTTCGAAATATATGAATTTCTCAGAAACTTCTGAACATATTTACACCATTCAACAAAAAGAGTGTACCCTGGACCAAGAGCTACCTTTCTGCTAAATTTGATGTAATTCAATTCAACAGTTTGGGTTGTAGCTGCGACAAAAGTTTCCTATTGAAATTAACATGGAGAAAAGGTGTTTTGGGACCCTTCTTTTTTCTCAGCCCCAGCTTGACGAATTACCCCTAAACTTTCAAGTTCACCTGACCATTCCTTTTGAAAATTTTGCGAAGATTCGTCAAACGCACTAAAGATATTGGCAAAAGAAAAAATATATATATATATTATGGGGCGGACACTTGTCTGTACCATTTGAGTGTTCATGCAATAAATTGATGGAACTGTGAACCCGCTTCTCTGGAACTCTTCTTTAACTGTGTTGGTTGTCCGTACCTGTGCTGGTTCTCCTCGGAGATGCATTCAGAGGAACAGGATTAACTTTATTTATATACTTTATTATATATATATATATATATATTACCTACTGGCGGTCGCCAGTAGGTATATATAGTTAGGATTTTTTCTCTATGGGATTTTTGAAAATTCTATGTCTAATAACTTTGGCGTTTGTGGACGGAATTGGCTGAAATTTTCAGGAAAATGGCACATTTTGTTTCTGAGTAGCCCTTGAAAATTTGGGGGGGGTTCGTCAAGGGGGGGCCGAGAAAAAAGGGGGGTCCCAAAACGTGTTTTTAACATTGAGTTTTCCATAGGGCGGTTGGCCTCACTTTTAGCCCGAACGGCTGAATGGATTTGCACGAAACTTGGCAAAATTGTAGGGACTGGTAGCCCGATGTGCCTTTTGTAGGTCTCAATATATGTGCTACAGTGGATTTTGAGAAATTAACGTTTAAAAAAAGATATATATCTGTAACAGCGGACCGGGCAGCGCTCCAGGACGCGTACTTTTCGCGCAACGGAGCTTTGTGAAGCGAAGCTGATTGGTTGTCCGGCGTCTGTAAACATTCCAAACAGTCCGTAGCGGCCGCCATCTTGTCTCTCGGTAGGATCGAGAGACAAGCGGAGGCCAAACCGAAGGGGCAAATGACCATAAGGGTGCATAGTAGATCCTCCCTGACCGTTTAGGTTTGATGTGGAGGTTTTAAAAGGGCCCCGCGGGGCAAAAAAAAAAAATAATAATAATAATCGAACAGCTGAATGGATTTGCACGAAACTTGGCAAAATTGTAGGGACTGGTAGCCCGATGTGCCTTTGCTAGATCTCAATATATGTGCTCCAGTGGATTTTGAGAAATTAACGTTCAAAAAAAGATATATATCTGTAACAGCGCACCGCTTCGCGTACTTTTCGCGTTACGGAGCTTTGCGAAGCGAAGCTGATTGGCTCTCCGGTGTCTGTAAACATTCCAAACAGTCCGTAGCGGCCGCCATCTTGTCTCTCGGTAGGGTCGAACAGCTGAATGGATTTGCACGAAACTTGGCAAAATTGTAGGGACTGGTAGCCCGATGTGCCTTTGCTAGGTCTCAATATATGTGCTTCAGTGCATTTTGAGAAATTAACGTTCAAAAACAAGATATATATCTGTAACAGCGCTCCGCTTCGCGGAGATAAAATTATATGTGTATTACCTAGCTGTTGCTAACACCAGTTAGCGACGGCTAGTAGAAGATAGCAACCATCTTGGGCCCCACTTTGCAGGTGAGTGATATTTATCACTAATGACATGCAAAGTGGGCATGCCAAGATGTTAGCGACTGGAAACAGTCGCTAACATCGCTATCTCCTATTATCAACTTTTGGAAATATTCGAGATAAGCGCGAATATCTCCAAAAGCTACCACCTGCCCTGAGCAGTTCTTAGCCATGTTATCCAATGGGAGGTGGATAACATGGCTAAGAGCATTAGCTCGGTAATGCATGAATATCGCTGAGTTTTCAGCGATATTAATGCATTGCGGTCGTTTTTTATCGTATTTGCGATAAACCTTGATAATAGCAAGGTTTATCTGCGATAATTTCTGACGGTAAAAAAATCGTTGCTAAGCATTGTTAGGGATAAATATCGCTTAACTTTGGTAATATGCCCCAACGTCTGTTAACGTTCGATTCAAAGGAAATCAGGAAGTGTTGAAAAACATTGTCTGCGCCATCTTGTCTTTTTTCAAATGCCACACTTTTGTCGTGCACGGCAGCCATTTTAGATGCCTTGACCAGACCCACTCTGTGCACGCTGTCGATCCTTAGCATGGCTCCCCACCCTCGCAAGCATCTCCCCCAGGCAGTGGTCACCCCCGCTCTCTGTCTTATGCATGGGTAATAAACCTCCCCCCATCTGCGCTGCTCTTCCCTGAGAATCACACCCTGTGCCCGCCCGACACCTCCCTTTCGCCCTATTCACTACCGCACCCTCTGACACTCCTTTTCCTCTGTGTCCGATTGTCCAGGCTGGTCCTAGGGAATCAGTCCTGCAGATGTAGTTTATGGCCACAGCTGTAAAGAATCACCCCTCTTCAAAGGAGTTATAGTAGATCAAGGCCCACACTCGATGAGATCCGTCACAGCAGAAGCGTTGCTATTATCTGAAAACCATCCTGTATTGTGATTGGGGAGGGGACCGAGCCTGAAGCGGAAGATTCCAGGGATGACTCTTTGTACATCAAAGTTTTTACAATTATGTGTCACATTAAAAATATATAGCACTCCGACAAAGTAGTAATATTATAAAAATTTAATAATTGATAAATATATACAAGAAAACAAAAATAGTAATAACATATAAACATTTTTAGGGAAAAACAATGAAGTAGCGGTCGGCTGTGCGAATAGTCCCAACGCAGCACAACGTCCAGATTTCCGGCGTGGGGCGTCGCGGGGGGTGGGTCATCAGTAGCAAACTGTTGTGCGAATAGTTCCAAGGCAGCAGAACGCGCTGAAATCTAGATGACACGAAAGTGATGTCTAGTAAGTTGCCACCCAGCAAATAACGGCGTGGGGCGTTGCGGGGGGTGGGTCATCAGTAGCAAACTGTTGTGCGAATAGTTCCAAGGCAGCAGAACGATGGCACCAAGGTGATGTCCAGTAAGTTGCCGCACTGGTTTTGGTATCCTACAATGCTGCTCCGAATAACGGCGTGGGGCGCCCCGGGGGAGGCGGCGTGAACGGGCCTCTCCAGGTGGAGTGTCATCTGTTGTAGTGGGGCGCCCCTTTACCGTTTCAGTTGCCATTCCGTCCGTTTTTGGTCCACTGTGTCAAAAGCCGCAATTCAGCTGAGTTGCGCCCACTCTTGCGGTGCAGCGATAGGCGGCTGTCACAGGACTCTCAAAATGGCGGCAGGCTGTTTCCTTTTTCGGCCTGGTCCACTGAAATGGCCCTGGGACACCTTGGAAATCGGACGCTTGTCTGCTAGGTCTTGGACCCCATTCTCGAAAGCGTCCCCTCCGCCTTGAGAATTCATCAAAAGTTTTGGGGGCCCCGACTCCTGCAGGCTTCTGGTGGGGAGCGGCTGCCATGATTGCTCGCGGAATGACCACGACTGAGCTACGAGATGGTGGTGCTCTCATGCTGACGCCAGCTTCAGTCTGAAACATCCAGAAACAAGGTGGGGCTTTCATCGTTTGGGAAAAAAAAAAGTTTTCATCCAATGAAAAGTGTTGTTTTTAGGTCATATGATCAAGCCTTCCATCATTAGGAAACCAAAAGTAAAATGAACCAATGAAAAGTTTTATAAACAAGTCACATGACCTGTTATGCGGCATAGGGTATAAAATGCGGAGAAAATACGTTGGCACGTGAGGCGGCGTCAGTAGCGGACCGATGTGCGAATAGGCCGAAGGCAATACAACGCGCCAAGATCCGGATGGCACCGAGGTGGTGTCATAGTTGAGAGTTCTGAGCAGCGGTTGTAACACTGTCTGAAGCTTATTTGCAGCTGCTGCAGCTTCACTACGCGCCAAGATCCGGATGGCACCGAGGTGGTGTCTAGTAAGGTGCACTGGTGTGGCCATCCTACAATGCTGAAAGTCGGCGTGGGGCGCCCCGTTGGCCTGTGAGTTTGCGTCAGTAGCGGACCGATGTGCGAATAGGCCGAAGGCAGCACAACGCGCCAAGATCCGGATGGCACCGAGGTGGTGTCTAGTAAGTTGCCGCACTGGTGTGGCCATCCAACAATGCTGAAAGTCGGCGTGGGGCGCCCCGTTGGCCTGTGAGTTTGCTTCAGTAGCGGACCGATGTGCGAATAGGCCGAAGGCAGCACAACGCGCCAAGATCCGGATGGCACCGAGGTGGTGTCTAGTAAGTTGCCGCACTGGTGTGGCCATCCTACAATGCTGAAAGTCGGCGTGGGGCGCCCCGTTGGCCTGTGAGATGGCGTCAGTAGCGGACCGATGTGTGAATGGGGCCGAAGGCAGCGCAACAATATTTTCGGAATAGAAGACACCACTAGGCGCTGAGATGCCAAGATCCGGATGGCACCGAGGTGGTGTGTAGCAAGTTGCCGCACTGGTGTGGCCATCCTACAATGCTGAAAGTCGGCGTGGGGCGCCCCGTTGGCCTGTGAGTTTGCGTCAGTAGCGGACCGATGTGCGAATAGGCCGAAGGCAGCACAACGCGCCAAGATCCGGATGGCACCGAGGTGGTGTCTAGTAAGTTGTCGCACTTCTGTGGCCATCCTACAATGTTGAAAGTCGGCGTGGGGCGCCCCGTTGGCCTGTGAGATGGCGTCAGTAGCGGACCGATGTGCGAATGGGGCCAAAGGCAGCGCAACAATATTTTCTGATTTGAAGACACCACAAGGCGCTGAGATGCCAAGATCCGGATGGCACCGAGGTGGTGTCTAGCAAGTTGTGGCACTGGTGTGGCCATCCTACAATGGTAAAAGTCGGCGTGGGGCGCCCTGTTGGCCTGTGAGATGGTGTCAGTAGCGGACTGATGTGCGAATGGGGCCAAAGGCAGCGCAACAATATTTTCTACAATATTTTCGGAGTAGAAGACACCACAAGGCGCTGAGATGCCAAGATCCGGATGGCACCGAGGTGATGTCTAAGTTGCGGACCGATGTGCGAATGGGGCCAAAGGCAGCGCAACAATATTTTCTGAGGAGAATACACCACAAGGCGCTGAGATGCCAAGATCCGGATGGCACCGAGGTGATGTCTAAGTTGCGGACCGATGTGCGAATGGGGCCAAAGGCAGCGTAACAATATTTTCTGTATGGAAGATACCAGTAGGCGTTGAGATGCCAAGATTCGGATGGCACCGAGGTGATGTCTAGCAAGTTGCTGTACTGGTGTGGTCATCCTACAATGCTGAAACTCGGCGTGGGTCGCCCCATTAGCCTGTGAGATGGCGTCAGTAGCGGACCGATGTGCGAATAGGCCGAAGGCAGCACAACGCGCCAAGATCCGGATGTCACCGTGGTGGTTTCATAGTTGAGAGGCACTTCATCTGCAGTGGGGCGCCGAGATCCGAATGGCACCGAGGTGATGTCTAGCAAGTTGCTGTACTGGTGTGGCTATCCTACAATGCTGATAGTCGGCGTGGGGCGCCCCGTTGGCCTGTGAGATGGCGTCAGTAGCGGACCGATGTGCGAATGGGGCCAAAGGCAGCGCAACAATATATTCTGAATTGAAGACACCACAAGGCGCTGAGATGCCAAGTTCCAGATGGCACCGAGGTGGTGTCTAGCAAGTTGTGGCACTAGTGTGGCCATCCTACAATGGTAAAAGTCGGCGTGGGGCGCCCTGTTGGCCTGTGAGATGGTGTCAGTAGCGGACTGATGTGCGAATGGGGCCAAAGGCAGCGCAACAATATTTTCTGACTGACACCACAAGGCGCTGAGATGCCAAGATCCGGATGGCACCGAGGTGATGTCTAAGTTGCAGGCCGATGTGCGAATGGGGCCAAAGGCAGCGCAACAATATTTTCTGAAGAGAAGACACCAAAAGGCGCTGACATTCCAAGATCCGGATGGCACCGAGGTGGTGTCTAGCAAGCTATGCAGTTGAGTTGTGTGCGCACTTGCGGCGAATAGGTCGAAGGCAGCATAACAATGTTTTCTGAATAGAAGACACCACAAGGCGTTGAGATTCGGTTACCACCGGGGTGATGTCTAGCAAGTTGCCGCACTGGTGTGGCCATCCTACAATACTGCTCCGAATAACGGCGTGGGGTGCCCGAAGGGGGGGGGGAGCCGGCGTGAATGGGCCTTCCTAGGTGGAGGCTCGTCTGCTGTAGTGGGGCGCCCCTTTACCGTTTCAGTTGCCATTCAGCTGAGTTTCGGCTGCTGTTGATGCTACAGCGACAGGCGGCTGCAAGAGGACTCTCAAAATGGCGGCCTGTTCTTTGGATTTGGGCCTGGTCCACTAAAATGGCCCTGGGACACCTTAGAACTCGGACGCTCGATTTTTTTTTCCTTTCCTGTACATGCAAAAAAAGGTAAATGCCCGGTACGTTACACGCTTCATCTGCCACGATGAACTCTCCAGAGGAACCGAAAAAAAATATAGTTGTGGTAACTATACCATGCATCGTCATATGGAGAGGTGGCACCAATTAATTATAGTGCTGCATAAAAGAGAGATTTGGAGGAGAACCCCTGACCTGCTAGTACATTCATCAAAGAAGTGGCACTGAGAGCTTCAGAGGCAAGGGAAACGGTCCCAAATATTTAGAAGAACTTTGGAAAGATTAAAATGACATGTTTAGATTGTGGTAAATTAATTTCATGTGGACAGATGAGTGTTACTCTAATAAATACAGCATATGAACATCATCATAGTCGATGGTTGGTAGAGACATTTTGACTATATCCTGGACCTGCCCGTCCTCGCCCAAAATGGCGCCGGAATAAATGGGACTCGTAACTCCTTGTTGTGTACTGGTTGCAGAACCTTGAAATCACGAGATACGTATGCAGTTTTGAAGCACATGGCGGGCGGGGACGAGAATTGATTGAATATTTCAACATCCCTATTGATATTAAGTTCTGATGTGTTATTGATTACTGTACTGTTGAAAGTTCGAATTAACGTCACCCATGGTACTTGCCCGCAAATGTATATCTAGATAATTTTATTGTAACTGGCCCTGTCGTATTTTAATTATAAAATGTACGTCCACCGATTCCGTAACTGTTAGACACCTTAGTTCTTGCAACCTAATGGCCCGCCCGTTACGTTCCTCTACAGTGTAAATGTCTATTCATCATATACGATTACAGTTTGCTCCGTGGCAGGCCCACGTGGTTATAGGCTCGTATTTGTATGATGAAATTTTCACAATAAAGGTTTTTAAAAGAAAACATGGTAGTAGTATATACATTGGTAAAGTTTTTAATAATAGTCACTGTTTTAGAATCATTAAAAGGCAAGTGAAATAAAGCAGACCAATTACATGAAGGGTAAAAGGTATAATACGAAGGAACGCAGTAAAGATAAATGGTCAAGGGCTGTTGTGTTTTCTATTCCTGCAACATAAAGTGATCGATAAGAATCTCATATTCAGGCGTATCGGCGACTAAGACAGCAGGTCGACCCTCTTTTGCTCAACGGCTCCGTCATGGGACGAAGAAACGCTCTTTTTCTCGAAAAAAGAATATATTTTACTTGCAGGACAGTTGTAAAATTTCCGGGAAAGTACATTAGCCTGGAACATTATAACATATATTTAAGAAAAAATAATGTTCGGAAGTAATGAAAAGCGTAATTTTTAGGTGATATGACCAAGCCTTTCATCATTACAATAAGAAAAGTAAAATGAACCAATGAAAAGTTTTATTAACAAGTCACATGACTTGTTATGCTGACGTTACGCGCTGCGCGCCCCGGATGACTTCCGGATGCGCTAACGCGGCGCGTCATATGACGCATTACGCGACAACGCAGGTCCAGAATATAGTCAAAATGTCTCCACCAACCAGCGGTCGGAACACAACCCCTTTCAGCAGGCTAAATAGTTCTGTTAAATGACAACAGAAGGGACAGGCAACAAGAACCATCAGTCAAAGAGGGGAGGGCTAGTTCTTCTCTACCGGGTTACATTGGGGCGCTACCGGAACTGATCGAATTGGTAGTCTACAGTGTTTCTGGATGTTTCAGACTGAAGCTGGGGTTAGCATGAGAGCAGCACCATTTCGTAGCTCCGTTGTGGCCATTCCGCAACCAATCATGGCAGCCGCTCTTTATCGTTATTTTGGGCGGGGTGGGTGGCGGAGCCGAGCTGTTTTGCAGCCATCATTGTGTGGAGTTCAGTTCATCTCACTAGTTTTGTATTTGTCATGAGGGGTTGTTCCTAATGTTTCTATTTTAGCGAGGTCAAAAAGAGATCCCATTAGTGGCCTACTGATTTTACTCGATTCCTTTTCTTTTTTTTACACGATTTTTCGTTATCTGCAAAGACTAAACAGAGTATTGCAACTCTGTGTTTGTTTGTAAATAGAGAATGAACCAAAGAGAACTAATTCTAAAACAGTAAATACTTAGATAACAATCAATCAAATGGAGAGAGAAGCAGGCACGACGGATTACAACGGGGGCAAAGGCCTGCGTTAACTACCTTTCACTATCTGCAAAGAGAGAGTACTCCTAATAGAAATGAGGGGGGGGCACCATTCAAAGCAGATCAGTGTGCATAAACACGAAAATGTTTTCACTTACCACGTACTTGACATTCGACAGCTTATGATATTTGCTATTAAAAAACCATTGAAATTCACTGAAAAAACCATAGGTTATAGACCATATATAGTTAGGAATTAGCATTTACAAAACCTTGAAAATTCACTGAAAAAACCATAGGTTATAGACCATATATAGTTAGGAATTAGCATTTAAAAAACCTTATTTTACTCACACAAAACCATTGAAATTCCATATATAGTTAGTTGCACTAACTATATATCGCGCACCCACAATCCACTGCTGATGATGTCACATATTACATCATTCATGACATGGTCAGTGACATCACTGATGACATCACTGATGACATCTCAAATGACATCACTGATGACATCACTGATGACATCTCAAATGACATCACTGATGACATCACTGATGACATCTCAAATGACATCACTGATGACATCACTGATGACATCTCATTTGACATTACTGATCACATCACTGATGACATCATTCATGTGATAATACGATGAACCTCTTCAGACTCTAATATAACCTTAGATACACTCAGTGTAAACAGACACTCACAGACTGTCACTCATCCATGGAGTTACTCACACACCTAGTCAGTCATGCAAAGAATCAATCACACCTCCATTTCCTCAACTATACAGTTATACACACCTTACTTATTCAAACATATACTAACACATATTTACTCTCTTATACAATCCCTGATACAAGTTCACAGTGATCCATACAGCCACTCACACATTCACTGGCTCTTATGCACAGTTATTTATATATGTCAACTCTCACATGTACTGTGTTTTACATATGTACTTACTTTGACATGCAGCACTGAGATATCCATTCACTCACCAATACACTCATGCACACAGTCAACCGCCCATACAGCTGTTTCCACATGCACTTTTGAACCCATACATCTAGTGAATCAACTGCTCACACATCTATGCACAGAGTCATACACCTCCCAGCCACCCACACACACACTCAGTCTCCCATACAAATACTTGGGCAACCAATCAATAACCCATATAGTTACTCATATAGCTACTGATCAACACATGCAGCAGTTTACAGAACAACAGACATAATGATCCACAAATTAAGACAGTTTAGTCACTAACCCATGCACTCAGTGAGACACATTTAATCACTCACTCATACATTCAGTCATGCACCTACTAAATCCTTTGTCCAGACACTTATACTTCCACTCATTCTTCAATATGTAAGACACATTTTAACTTTACAGAAACATACAGTCACTGGATGTTGTCATCAGTGATGTCATCAGTGATGTCATTTGAGATGTCATCAGTGATGTCATCAGTGACGTCACTGACCATGTCATGAATGATGTAATATGTGACATGATCAGCAGTGGATTGCGGGTGCGCGATATATAGTTAGTGCAACTAACTATATATGGAATTTCAATGGTTTTGTGTGAGTAAAATAAGGTTTTTTAAATGCTAATTCCTAACTATATATGGTCTATAACCTATGGTTTTTTCAGTGAATTTTCAAGGTTTTGTAAATGCTAATTCCTAACTATATATGGTCTATAACCTATGGTTTTTTCAGTGAATATATATATATATATATATATATATATATATATATATATATATATATATATATATGTGTGTGTGTATATCTATATACATACGTATATATATATATATATATATATATATATATATATATATATATATATTACAGCTCAAAAAGCACCACAGCGCCGCTCTCCTAGGGGGGTGCTTCCGTTGCGAGGGTGCACTCGCAAGTCCAATTCTGCTCCACCTCCCAATAGCGAATATCTCCCGCAGGAAAAAGGAAGCACTCTCGGAGGTACGTATTCACAAATTTATTCTATCACAGCAAACTGACGCGTTTCGGTCGGAACCTTTCTCTAAGTTTATATATATATATGCCATTGGCCGATTATTTCGGCCAATGGCAGCCTTTTAGAGAATACCTCCTTCTATCTCGACACTTTCCTCTTCCCCTATGTCCTTAATCTAACATCCTATTGTAGGGGCAGTACTGATTTTATCAATAAAATTGAGTGGGCAATCTGGCAGGAGAATTACTGGCTTGTTACCATTGATGTGGTTTTGCTATATACCTGCATAAAACACTCAGATGGATTACGTGCCGGCAAACACTTTTTTAGGGACAAGTAGGTGTTCCTATATGATCAAATACAAATGTTACTGGATATGTTAACATTCTGCCTGAGTAACAATTTCTTTCTCTTTGACGACAGGTGGTTCAAGCAAGACGTTGGTACGGCAATGGGAAGTTGCTTTGCGCCGAGCTACGCGTGCATGATGATGGGGTGGTGGGAGGAGAGTATGGTGTGGACGGATGCGAATGCAGAATTAACTATAAGGAGATTCATGAACTGCAATACTGACTTTTGTCTGTATGCGATTGTATGTCCTTGTGCCAAAATGTACATAGGCAGCACCATCTTTCCCCTGAAAAAGCGCATTCTAGACCATATGAGAGCCATAAAAAATGTGGATGTGAATTATTCAACTGCACGACACTGGCTGAGGCATCATGATAAAGACCTTTACTGTTTTTTGTTTTTTGGAATTGACAGGGTACTGTCAAACCCCAGAGGGGAAGACCGAGAAAAACAGCTCAGGATTCTGGAGTCACAGTACATCATTCTTCTGGAGACTAAGAACCCTTTTGGGATGAACAAGGATGAGGAACTGTTCGTCCATATTGGATGAGTACCCACCCTACCTCTGTTTTTGCCTGCTCTGTTTGTGATTCAGGATTTCTCTGCTCCTGCTGTGTCTCAGCGATGGGCTCTCACCGGGACATAGTACTAAACAGGTTGGAAATATTCACATGGAGCCTAGTCTTCCAATCCATTTACCCCCACACCCCCCACCTCTATATGCTCCCCTCGTTTGCTCCCCCCTCGCATCTAGGCGATGTGAGACTCATCACTCATTATGAAATCAATATGGTATAGTTTGAATGGTTTGCAGTGATCTGCCTTGAACAAATATGATATATAATTAGATCTCAGATGAGCCCCAGCATCAACGGTCTACCCTTTTTACCTTTTTGTT
This sequence comes from Lissotriton helveticus, assembly GCF_964261635.1. NCBI lineage: Eukaryota > Metazoa > Chordata > Amphibia > Caudata > Salamandridae > Lissotriton > Lissotriton helveticus. The sequence goes on from NC_136070.1 coordinate 293,301,434, forward strand.
GTCCTTTTTGATATCATTTATGTACCACACGAGATCACATACCACTAAACACTGTTTTGTAAGTGAGGCACCCCTGTAATTAACCCCCCTCACTTTGTATATTCTGTATGTAATGCTACTTTCTCCTTTTACAAAAACTACGGGTAGTTGTTTTGTCGGGACAGATATAGGACATTCCCCCTTTTTATAGCTTGTCCTGTATATCACTTTAGGACCACCAATAGTGTCATTTCCAGATAACCTCATGTGGCCAATTAGTCTGCAGAACACAGAGGACTATGAACATAAAGGACATTGCTTGTCAGGTACAAAATTCTAGGCATTTAGCTGTCTATTTTTTTTTGTTTTTCATTATTTTCTAGTTTCACATGATAGGCACCTTTTAATGCCCCAGCATATTATTTGTTTGCACCACTATGATTGCCAGTACAGACACTGGGCAAGGGGCTCTAGCAATACCATCCACAGTCAATTGTAAAACTTGTGTGTCAAGCAACACGAGGATTCTGGTAAAAATTGTCTTTTCCTTTAAAATTAATTGACAGGAGAAAGTGCAAAAATTAGCTGAAAGTTTTTGCTTGCAAAGATGTGATGACTGTCATGTTTTTTGTTTTGTCTTCCAGTATCATGATTGGCTGGGCGTTTTCAATATTGCCGGATGTGTTTGGTGTCCCCAGCACTATTTAGTTGCCAGACCAGCCACTGGGCAAGGGTACTAGTATAACTGCCACGATCAATCATATGAGTTGTGTGTGGAGTAACACTGGGGTTCTGGTAACCATGTCTTTTTTCCTTCAGGTTTAATTAACAGGAGAAAGCGCCAAGAATTACCAATGAATTTATAAATGCATAAATGTAATGAACTTCATGAGATCTTGCAATGGAATTATGAACCCCTGCTTTAACGTGAGTCTGTCTTCCAGTTTAACTACTGATTGGGAAAATGTTTGTCCTTCTTTTATTTCATGTAAATACACTGTTAAAATGGTGGTTGTGCTTTTAACAATTTGGCCTGTGAAGAAGAGCGTCAGCTCGTAACGCGTCGCCATTAACTAAGCAGACATGTCACCTCAGGCCCCGCCCCCTTCCTTCACCATTGTGCAAACTTGCCCTGTGGTGCGTTTTAAGTTGAGGAATTAATTCCTCTTCAATCTTGAGGGTCCCTGGGGGTCAACTAGCCTACCAGGTACCTCCAGTATGCGCCAGGGAGCTCCGTTGCAGAGAGGTGTTCAGAGGCAACACCCCTTTTTACACCTCTCTGCAACGCAGCTCGGTTGCGCTTACTGGAGGTACCTAGTAAGCTAGTTTGACCCTAGGGACCCTCAGGATTCAAGGGGACATAATCTCCCAACTTAAAACGCGCCATGGGGTGCGTTTACACAGTGGTGAAGGAAGGGGATGGGGCCTGAGGTGACATGTGCAAACCTGCCCTGTGGCGCGTTTTAAGTTGGGGAAAAAAATCTTCTTCAATTCTGAGGGACCCTGGGGGCCAAGTAGCCCACCAGGGCCTTCCAGGAAGCGCCACTGCACTGCTTTCAGAGAGATGGTGTAGGCCGTGCCCCTTTTTACATCTCTCTGCTACGCGGCTCTGTGGTGCTTACTGGAAGTACTTAGTAGGCTAGTTGGACTCTAGGGACCCTCAGGATTGAAGGGGAATTATTTCCCCAACTTAAAACATGCCACAGGGCATGTTTGAACAGTGGTGAAGGGAGGGAATGGTGTAGGAAAGTCGCTCTATATATAGTGGACCGAAGTAAAATCAGCCGAACTACGAATTCCGATTTACTCACCTGGTATCAGGAGAGACTTCAGTGCTGCATTTTTGAGCCCAGTACTGATCCTGAAAAGTAATTTTAACCGTACTGACCAGTAACTTGAATTTCCTTCCATAGGCTAACATTGACTGGTTTCACTTGGAAATTCTTCTAAGTGTGGAGTTTTGGAACTTTAACCCATTAGCTGCTGCCTTTGGCCAACGGCTGACGCGAGCGCTACCTCGGTAGTGCTGAGCAAGTCCGTTGGCTGATGCTGCGCTGCCCAGGCAATCGAACGCCCGCAGCGTGGCGGATTTTGCACCACGCTAAACGGGTTAAAATATTCATCTAAAATCAGCCGAACTACGAATTATGATTTACTCCCCTGTTATCAGGAGTGACCTCAGCGCTGCATCTTTGAGTTTAGTACTGATCCTGAAAAGTAAATCTAACCGTACCTACCAGTAACTTGAATTTCCTTCCATAGGCTAACATTGACTGGTTTCACCTGGAAATTCTTCTAAGTGTCGAGTTTTGGAACTTACAAAGATTCCTCTAAAATCAGCCAAACTACGAATTCCGATTTACTCACCTGTTATCAGGAGAGACCTCAGTGCTGCATCTTTCAGCCCAATACAGATCCTGAAAGTAATTCTAACCATACTTACAGTAACTTGAATTTCCTTCCATAGGCTAACATGGACTGGTTTCACCTGGAAATTCTTCTAAGTGTGGAGTTTTGGAACTTTAAAAAAATCCCTTTAAAATCAGCCAAACTACCAATTCCAATTTACTCACCTGTTATCAGGAGATACCTCCGTGCTGCATCTTTCAGCCCACTACTGATCCTGAAAAGTAATTCTAACCATACTTACAGTAACTTGAATTTCCTTCCATTGTCTAACATTGACTGGTTTCTCTTGGAAATACTTCTAAGTGTGGAGTTTTGGAACTTTAAAAAATTCCTTTAAAAACAGTCAAACTACAAATTCCGATTTACTCACCTGTTATCAGGAGAGACCCCAGTGCTGCATCTTTCAGCTCACTACTGTCCCTGAAAAGTAATTTTAACCGTACTTACCAGTAACTTGAATTTCCTTCCATAGGATATCATTGCTTGCTATATAAAATACATATAAATTAAAAAATATAAAATAAAAATAAAAAATATTACAATTTCAATATTTTTAAAAACATTTTTTTTCAATTTATATTAAAAATATGTAATGTAATTAAAAAAATAAAATATCTAAAAATAAATACTTTAAAACAATGTAGTAAATCAGTATAAAAAAATAACAATTAATACATTTAAAAATTATCATTTACAAAATCTTTGAAAATCACTGAAAAACCATAGGTTTCAGCCACGTTACAGTTAGCAATTAGCATTTAAAAAACCTTAGAAATTCACTGAAAAAACCATAGGTTTCACACACGTTATAGTTAGGAATTAGCATTTAAAAAACCTTAGAAATTCACTGCAAAAACCATAGGTTTCACACATGTTATAGTTAGCTGGACACTTCACTCATTCAAAACCATTGAATTTCCCCGTTATAGTTAGTTCAGCTAACTATAACTCGCGCGCCCGCAATGCACTGCTGATGACGTCACATATTACATCACTCATGACATGGTGAGTGACATCACTCATGACATCACTCATGACATCACTCATGAAATCATCCAGTGAATGTGTGTCTTTCTGAAAAATAAATATTTTTTATATATGTATATCTAAAGGTCGATGGAAGAATAAATGGGTAAATAAGTGTCTAAATGGATTTTTTTTGTAAAATTGATTGTATAACTGACTTATTAAGTGTATCTTAGTAAATACATGCATTAGTGAGTAATGTTTAAATATGTAAATATCTGTATCAGTCTCACACATCTTTTGAATAAGTGGCTGCATGGGTTGGTGAGCAGCTACATGAGTGTCTGTATAGGTTATTAGTTGTTTTTTTTAGTATCAGTATGAGTGTCGGAGTGTCTATATGGTTCGGTGGGGGATACTTAGCGCATAGATGCATGAATGAGTGACTCACTGTTTGTGTGTGTTTTGAAGACAGCATGTGTGCAGGACTGTATGGGTGGATGAGTGTGTGTATAGGTGTGTTAGTGAGTGAATGACTGTCTCAATACTGTCTTTATGACTAAGTACATATGCTTTAAACTACTATATGTGAGTATTGGTGTATATAAGTGAATATATATGAGAGGGAGAGATTGGAAGTGTTCCTGTATAACTAAGTATGTGTTTCTATAATTGATGGTTTAAGAGAGTAAGTATGTGTACTTTTCTGTGAAAATAAGCTGTATATGCAAATAAAAAGATGTTTGAGAGTTTATTTGCATGTGTGAGTATGTGTGTGAGTAACTTTATGGATGAGTGTCGGTGTGTAACAGGATGTATAGGTGTATGAGTATATATGATGAGTGAGTACATGTATGAGTGACTATATGGAACTGTTGGTGAATGAGTGGATGTGTATGTAGATGGTGGAATTACTCTATAGGTTGTTGTAAGTGGTATTGGTATTACCATTTTTTTGAAAATGTTAGTGTCTATTTTTTAATGTGTGTATCAAAGGTTATATGACGCTGAGAGGAGGTCTGCCACTCTTTCACAAGGTTGATGTAATCAGTGATGTCATTTGAGATGTCATCAGTGATGTCATGAGTGATGTCACTGAGCATGTCATGAGTGATGTAATATGTGACGTCATCAGCAGTGCATAGTTAGCTGAACTAACTATAACGGGGGAATTTCAATGGTTTTGTATGAGTAAAATGTCCAGCTAACTATAACATGTGTGAAACTTATGTTTTTTTCAGTGAATATATATATATATATTACCTACTGGCGGTCGCCAGTAGGTATATATAGTTAGGATTTTTTCTCTATGGGATTTTTGAAAATTCTATGTCTAATAACTTTGGCGTTTGTGGACGGAATTGGCTGAAATTTTCTGGAAAATGGAACATTTTGTTTCTGAGCAGCCCCTGAAAATTTGGGGGGGGGTTCGTCAAGGGGGGCCGAGAAAAAAGGGGGGTCCCAAAACGCGTTTTTCCCATGTTAATTTCCATAGGGCGGTTGGCCTCACTTTTAGCCCGAACGGCTGAATGGATTTGCACGAAACTTGGCAAAATTGTAGGGACTGGTAGCCCGATGTGCCTTTGCTAGGTCTCAATATATGTGCTCCAGTGGATTTTGAGAAATTAACGTTCAAAAAAAGATATATATCTGTAACAGCGCTCCGGGCAGCGCTCCGCTTCGCGTACTTTTCGCGTTACGGAGCTTTGCGAAGCGAAGCTGATTGGTTCTCCGGCGTCTGTAAACATTCCAAACAGTCCGTAGCGGCCGCCATCTTGTCTCTCGGTAGGATCGAGAGACAAGAGGAGGCCAAAGCGAAGGGGCAAATGACCATAAGGGGGCATAGTAGATCCTCCCTGACCCCCTAGGTTTGATGTGGAGGTTTAAAAAGGGCCCCGCGGGGCAACAAAAAAAAAAAAAAAAAATCTAACGGCTGAATGGATTTGCATGAAACTTGGCAAAATTGTAGGGACCGGTAGCCCGATGTGCCTTTGCTGGGTCTCAATATATGTGCTGCAGTGGATTTTGAGAAATTAACGTTCAAAAAAAGATATATATCTGTGACAGCGTCCCGGGTAGCGCTCCGTTTCGCGTACTTTTCGCGTTACGGAGCTTTGCGAAGCGAAGCTGATTGGCTCTCCGGTGTCTGTAAACATTCCAAACAGTACGGAGCGGCCGCCATCTTGTCTCTCGGTAGGATTGAGAGACAAGAGGAGGCCAAAGCGAAGGGGCAAATGACCATAAGGGGGCATAGTAGATCCTCCCTGACCCCCTAGGTTTGATGTGGAGGCTTTAAAAGGGCTCCGCGGGGCAAAAAAAAACAAAACGTTTTTTTTTGGTGGGGTGTGCCCGGTTCGCGTAACGGGAAGCGGACTGGGGAGCGTACTACAAGGAAACAAGAATGATTGACTTTTAACTTATTGTATGTTTATAGACTTTTTTTTCTTTTTTTTCTGCTGAGTGACGTCTCGGCCTATGTCCACGGGATGCAGTCCCTACCATCTCGGCGTTTAAGCCCAGGGGGACCGGTAGTGTGGGAGAGATAACGTCTGTTAACGTTCGATTCGAAGGAAATCAGGAAGTGTTGATAAACATTGTCTGCACCATCTTGCCTTTTTTCAAATGCCACACTTTTGTCGTGCACGGCAGCCATTTTAGATGCCTTGACCAGACCCACTCTCTGCACGCTGTCGATCCTTAGCATGGCTCCCCACCCTCGCAAGCATCTCCCCCAGGCACTGGTCACCCCCGCTCTCTGTCTTATGCATGGGCAATAAACCTCCCCCCATCTGCGCTGCTCTTCCCTGAGAATCACACCCTGTGCCCGCCCGACACCTCCCTTTCGCCCTATTCACTACTGCACCCTCTGACACTCCTCTTCCTCTGTGTCCGATTGTCCAGGCCGGTCCCAGGCTATCAGGTAGCCCTGCAGATGTAGTTTATGGCCCCAGCTGTAAAGAATGACCCCTCTTCAAAGGAGTTACAGTAGATCAAGGCCCCCACCCGATGAGATCCGTCATACCACACGCGTTCCTACTATCTGAAAACCATCCTGTATTGTGATTGGGGAGGGGACTGAGCCTGAAGCGGAAGATTCCAGGGATGCCTCTTTGTACATCAAAGTTTTTACAATTATGTGTCACATTAAAAATATATAGCACTCCAACAAAGTAGTAGGATTATAAAACTTTAATAACTTATAAATATATAAAACGCAACAAAAACAGTAAAAACATTTAAAAAATTTTAGGAAAAAAGAAGCAACAATGGTCAGTAGCTGTGTTTTGTGCGAATAGTTCCAAGGCAGCACAACGTGCTGAGTTCTGGATGGCACCCAGGTGATGTTGCCTGGGTGCCGCACTGGTTTTGGGTATCCTACAATGCTGCTCCGAATAACGGCGTGGTGCGTCCCGGGGGGTGGCTCGTCAGTAGCGGTCTGTTGTGCGAATAGTCCCAAGGCAGCAGAACGCGCTGAGATGTGGATGGCACCCAGGTGATGTCAAGTAAGTTGCCGCACTGGTTTTGGTATCCTACAATGCTGCTCCGAATAACGGCGTGGGGCGCCCCGGGGGGGGGGGGGACGGTGAGGCGGTGTGAACGGGCCTCCCCAGGTGGAGGCTCGTCTGCTGTAGTGGGGCGCCCCTTTACCGTTTCAGTTGCCATTCCGCCCGCTTTTGGTACACTGTGCCAAAATCCGCCATTCAGCTGAGTTGCGCCCACTCTTGCGGTGCAGCGATAGGCGGCTGCCACAGGACTCTCAAAATGGCGGCAGGCTCTTTCCTTTTTGGGCACGGCGTGGGGCGCCCCGGGGGGGGGGGGTGAGGCGGCGTGAACGGGCCTCCCCAGGTGGAGGCTCGTCTGCTGTAGTGGGGCGCCCCTTTACCGTTTCAGTTGCCATTCCGCCCGCTTTTGGTACACTGTGCCAAAATCCGCCATTCAGCTGAGTTGCGCCCACTCTTGCGGTGCAGCGATAGGCGGCTGCCACAGGACTCTCAAAATGGCGGCAGGCTCTTTCCTTTTTGGGCACGGCGTGGGGCGCCCCGGGGGGGGGGGGGTGAGGCGGCGTGAACGGGCCTCCCCAGGTGGAGGCTCGTCTGCTGTAGTGGGGCGCCCCTTTACCGTTTCAGTTGCCATTCCGCCCGCTTTTGGTACACTGTGCCAAAATCCGCCATTCAGCTGAGTTGCGCCCACTCTTGCGGTGCAGCGATAGGCGGCTGCCACAGGACTCTCAAAATGGCGGCAGGCTCTTTCCTTTATGGGCACGGCGTGGGGCGCCCCGGGGGGGGGGGGTGAGGCGGCGTGAACGGGCCTCCCCAGGTGGAGGCTCGTCTGCTGTAGTGGGGCGCCCCTTTACCGTTTCAGTTGCCATTCCGCCCGCTTTTGGTACACTGTGCCAAAATCCGCCATTCAGCTGAGTTGCGCCCACTCTTGCGGTGCAGCGATAGGCGGCTGCCACAGGACTCTCAAAATGGCGGCAGGCTCTTTCCTTTTTGGGCCTGGTCCACTGAAATGGCCCTGGGACACCTTGGAAATCGGACGCTTGTCTGCTAGGTCTTGGACCCCATTCTCGAAAGCGTCCCCTCAGCCTTGAGGATTCTATAAAAGTCTTGGGGGCCCCCGACTCCTGCAGGCTTCCGGTGGGGATCGGCTGCCATGATTGCTCGCGGAATGACCACGACGGAGCCACGAGATGGTGGTGCTTTCATGCTGACGCCAGCTTCAGTCTGAAACATCCAGAAACAAGGTGGGGCTTTCATCGTTTGGGAAAAAAAAAAGTTTTCATCCAATGAAAAGTGTTATTTTTAGGTCATATGATCAAGCCTTCCATCATTAGGAAACCAAAAGTAAAATGAACCAATGAAAAGTTTTATAAACAAGTCACATGACCTGTTATGCGGCATAGGGTATAAAAAGTGTAGAAAATCCATTGGCACGTGAGGCGGCGTCAGTAGCGGACCGATGTGCGAATAGGCCGAAGGCAGCACAACGCGCCAAGATCCGGATGGCACCGAGGTGGTGTCCACCAAGTTGCCGCACTGGTGTGGCCATCCTACAATGCTGCGCCGAAAGTCGGCGTGGGGTGCCCCGTTGGCCTGTGAAGCGGCGTCAGTAGCGGACCGATGTGCGAATAGGCCGAAGGCAGCAGAACGCGCCAAGATCCGGATGGCACCGAGGTGGTGTCCAGCAAGTTGCCGCACTGGTGTGGCCATCCTACAATGCTGCGCCGAAAGTCGGCGTGGGGCGCCCCGTTGGCCTGTGAGTTCGCGTCAGTAGCGGACCGATGTGCGAATAGGCCGAAGGCAGCACAACGCGGCAAGATCCGGATGGCACCGAGGTGGGGTCCAGCAAGTTGCCGCACTGGTGTGGCCATCCTACAATGCTGCGCCGAAAGTCGGCGTGGGGTGCCCCGTTGGCCTGTGAGGCGGCGTCAGTAGCGGAACGATGTGCGAATAGGCCGAAGGCAGCAGAACGCGCCAAGATCCGGATGGCACCGAGGTGGTGTCCAGCAAGTTGCCGCACTGGTGTGGCCATCCTACAATGCTGCGCCGAAAGTCGGCGTGGGGCGCCCCGTTGGCCTGTGAGTTTGCGTCAGTAGCAGACCGATGTGCGAATAGGCCGAAGGCAGCACAACGCGCCAAGATCCGGATGGCACCGAGGTGGGGTCCAGCAAGTTGCCGCACTGGTGTGGCCATCCTACAATGCTGCGCCGAAAGTCGGCGTGGGGTGCCCCGTTGGCCTGTGAGGCGGCGTCAGTAGCGGACCGATGTGCGAATAGGCCGAAGGCAGCAGAACACGCCAAGATCTGGATGGCACTGAGGTGGTGTCCAGCAAGTTGCCGCACTGGTGTGGCCATCCTACAATGCTGCGCCGAAAGTCGGCGTGGGGCGCCCCGTTGGCCTGTGAGGTGGCGTCAGTAGCGGACCGATGTGCGAATAGGGCCAAAGGCAGCGCAACGCGCCAAGATCCGGATGGCACCGAGGTGGGGTCCAGCAAGTTGCCGCACTGGTGTGGCCATCCTACAATGCTGCGCCGAAAGTCGGCGTGGGGCGCTCCGTTGGCCTGTGAGTTTGCGTCAGTCAGTGGGGGTTGTTTGAGGATCTGACTGCATTGGAAAGCAATGTGATGCTGTGCGTCGCCCCCAAGATGAAGGTTCCTCGGCTGCAGTGGGGCGCCCCTTGGTGTTTCACTCGCTATGCAGCTGAGTTGCGTGCGCACTTGCGGGGAATAGGCCGAAGGCAGCACAACAATATTTTCGGAATGGAAGACACCACAAGGCGCTGAGATTCGGTTGGCACCGAGGTGGTGTCTAGCAAGTTGCCGCACTGGTGTGGCCATCCTACAATGCTGCTCCGAATAACGGCGTGGGGTGCCCGAAGGGGGGGGGGAGGCGGCGTGAACGGGCCTCCCCAGGTGGAGGCTCGTCTGCTGTAGTGGGGCGCCCCTTTACCGTTTAAGTTGCCATTCAGCTGAGTTTCGGCCGCTCTTGATGCTACAGCGACAGGCGGCTGCAACAGGACTCTCAAAATGGCGGCCTGTTCTTTGGATTTGGGCCTGGTCCACTAAAATGGCCCTGGGACACCTTAGAACTCGTACGCGCGATTTTTTTTTCCTTTCCTCTACATGCAAAAAAGGTAAATGCCCGGTACGTTACCTGCCTCATCTGCCACGATGTACTCTCCAGAGGAACCGAAAAAATATATAGTTATGGTAACTATACCATGCATCGTCATATGGAGAGGTGGCACCGATTAATTATAGTGCTGCACAAAAGAGAGATTTGGAGGAGAACCCCCGACCTGCCAGTACATTCACCAAAGAAGTGGCACTGACAGCATCAGAGGCAAGGGAAACGGTCCCAAATATTTAGAAGAACTTTGGAAAGATTAAAATGACATGTTTAGATTGTGGCAAATTAATTTCATGTGGACAGATGAGTGTTACTCTAATAAATACAGCATATGAACATCATCATAGTCGATGGTTGGTGGAGACATTTTGACTATATCCTGGACCTGCCCGTCCTCGCCCAAAATGGCGCTGGAATAAATGGGACTCGTAACTCCTTGTTGTGTACTGGTTGCAGAACCTTGATATCACGAGATACGTATGCAGTTTTGAAGCACATCGCGGGCGGGGACGAGAATTGATTGAATATTTCGACATCCCTATTGATATTAAGTTCTGATGTGTTATTGATTACTGTACTATTGAAAGTTCGAATTAACATCACCCATGGTACTTGCCCGCAAATGTATATCTAGATAATTTTATTGTAACTGGCCCTGTCGTATTTTAATTATAAAATGTACGTCCACCGATTCCGCAACTGTTAGACACCTTAGTTCTTGCAACCTAATGGCCCGCCCGTTACGTTCCTCTACAGTGTAAATGTCTACTCATCATATACGATTACAGTTTGCTCCGTGGCCGGCCCACGTGGTTATAGGCCCGTATTTGTATACTGACATTTTCACAATAAAGGTTTTTAAAGAAAACATGGTAGTAGTATTTACATTGGTAAAGTTTTTAATAATAGTCAATGTTTTAGAATCAGTAAAAGGCAAGTGAAATAAAGCAGTCCAATTACATGAAGGGTAAAAGGTATAATACGCAGGAACGCAGTAAAGATAAATGGTCAAGGGCTGTTGTGTTTTCTACTCCTGCAACATAAAGTGATCGATAAGAATCTGATATTCAGGCGTATCGGCGACTAAGACAGCAGGCCGAGCCTCTTTTGCTCAACGGCTCCGTCATGGGACGAAGAAACGCCCTTTTTCTCGAAAAAGGAATATATTTTACTTGCAGGACAGTTGTAAATTTTCCGGGAAAGTACATTAGCCTGGAACATTATAACATATGTTTAAGAAAAAATAATGTTCGAAAGTAATAAAAAGCGTAATTTTTAGGTCATATGACCAAGCCTTTCATCATTAGAATAAGAAAAGTAAAATGAACCAGTGAAAAGTTTTATTAACAAGTCACATGACCTGTTATGCTTACGTTACGCAATGCGCGCCGCGCCACCGGTTCGCTTCCAGGAAGCTGCGCTTCGCGCACCGGAGCACTTCCGGATGCGCTAACGCGGCGCGTCATATGACGCATTACGCGACAACGCAGGTCCAGAATATAGTCAAAATGTCTCCACCAACCAGCGGTTGGAACACAACCCCTTTCAGCAGGCTAAATAGTTCTGTTAAATGACAACAGAAGGGACAGGCAACAAGAACCATCAGTCAAAGAGGGGAGGGCAAGTTCTTCTCTACCGGGTCACGTTGGGGCGCTACCGGAACTGATCGAATTGGTAGTCTACAGTGTTTCTGGATGTTTCAGACTGAAGCTGGCATCAGCATGAGAGCACCACCATCTCGTAGCTCCGTCGTGGCCATTCCACGAGCAATCATGGCAGCCGTTCCCCACCAGAAGCCTGCGGGAGTCGGGGGCCCCCAAGACTTTTGTAGAATCTTCAAGGCTGAGGGGACGCTTTCGAGAATGGAGCCCAAGCTCTAGCAGACAAGCGTCCGAGTTCCAAGGTGTCGCAGGGCCATTTTAGTGGACCACGCCCAAATCTGAAGAGCCGGCCGCCATTTTGAGAGTCCTGTGGCAGCCGCCTATCGCTGCACCGCAAGAGCGGGAGCAACTCAAGTACATGGTGAGCGAGACGCTGTAGTCGAAAGAGCGGGCGGTAAACAGCTGAATAGCGGAAGAGGCACAGTGTAGCAAAAGCGGGCGGAATGGCAACTGAAACGGTAAAGGGGCGCCCCACTACAGCGTGTCTTTAGGTGAAACGGATTGTGGGACAAGGTCAAGAATGGAAGAGTCACCAAAAGGCAAAAAGTTCCGCTTGACCCCGGGAGCCGGCCACCTATGTCGGGGGCGATCTCAGGCCACACCAGGGCAACACGACTTGGGGAGGGGGCCGGAGCCAAGCGCCCCCTCCGAGTCCGTGCCATCACACCGTCCCTCGGGGGCCTCCGTCAATCGGTTCAGGGTGGCACCGCATCACATTGTTTTCAAATGCAGTCACGTCCTCAAACAGCCCCCACTTACATTGAGAATAGTGAAGCTGTAGCAAGTGCAAATAGGCTTCAGACAGTGTTACAAGCACTCCTCAAAACTTTGAACTATCAGAGTGCATGAGTTTCATGCTCGATCGATTGAGCTAGCCGGATCGGGCAACAAAAAGTATAAAATAGTTATGTAAATAGTTATTTAATAAAATGTTTTACCCTGTTACTTTGCTGGTGTGTTGTATATATTTGTAATATTTGCATAGAGTTTATCGTTATTTTGGGCGGGGTGGGTGGCGGAGCCGAGCTGTCTTGCAGCCATCATGGTGTGGAGCTCAGTTCATCTCACTAGTTTCGTATTTCTCATGAGGGGTTGTTCCTAATGTTTCTATTTTAGCGAGGTCAAAAAGAGATCCCATTAGTGGCCTACTGATTTTGCTCGATTCCTTTTGTTTTTTTACACGATTGTTCACTATCTGCAAAGACTAAACAGAGTATTGCGACTCTGTGCTTGTTTGTAAATAGAGAATGAACCAAAGAGAACCAATTCTAAAACAGTAAATGCTTGGATAACAATCAATCAAATGGAGAGAGAAGCAGGCACGACGGATTACAACGGGGGCAAAGGCCTGCGTTAACTACCCTTCACTATCTGCAAAGAGAGAGTACTCCTAATAGAAATTAGAGGGAGGAGGGGGGGGCAGCATTCAAAGCAGATCAGTGTGCATAAACACGAAAATGTTTTTACTTACCATGTACTTGACATTCGACAGCTTATGATATTTGCTATTAAAAAACCATTGAAATTCACTGAAAAAACCATAGGTTAGAGACCATATATAGTTAGGAATTAGCATTTAAAAAACCTTGAAAATTCACTGAAAAAACCATAGGTTATAGACCATATATAGTTAGGAATTAGCATTTAAAAAACCTTATTTTACTCACACAAAACCATTGAAATTCCATATATAGTTAGTTGCACTAACTATATATCGCGCACCCGCAATCCACTGCTCATGATGTCACATATTACATCATTCATGACATGGTCAGTGACATCACTGATGACATCTCAAATGACATCACTGATGACATCACTGATGACATCTCATTTGACATCATTCTTGTGCTAATACGATAAACCTCTTCAGACTCTAATATAACCTTAGATACACTCAGTGTATACAGACACTCACACACTGTCACTCATCCATGGAGTTACTCACACACCTAGTCAGTCATGCAAAGAAACAATCTCACCTCCATTCCCTCAACTATACAGATATACACATTACTTATTCAAACATATACTAACACATATTTACTCTCTTATACAATCCCTGATACAAGTTCACAATGATCCATACAGCCACTCACACATTCAGTGGCTCTCATGCACAGTTATTTATATATGCCAACTCTCACATGTACTGTGTTTTACATATGTACTTACTATGACATGTAGCATTGAGATATCCATTCACTCATCAATACACTCATGCACACAGTCAACCGCCCATGTAGCTGTTTCCACATGCACTCTTGAACTCATACACCTAGTGAATCAACTGCTCACACATCTATGCACAGAGTCACACACCTCCCAGCCACCCCCACACAAACTCAATCTCCCATACAAATACTTGGGCAACCAATCAATAACACATATAACCTCTCGTATAGCTAATGATCAACACATGCAGCAGTTTACATCACAACAGACATACTGATGCACATATTCAGACAGTTTAGTCACTAACCCATGCATTTAGTACGACACATTTATTCACTCACTCATACAGTCAGTCACGCACCTACTAAATCCTTCATCCAGACACTTATACATCCACTCATTCTTCAATAAATCAAACATATTTAAACTTTACAGAAACACACAGTCACTGGATGATGTCATCAGTGATGTCATCAGTGATGTCATTTGAGATGTCATCAGTGATGTCATCAGTGATGTCATTTGAGATGTCATCAGTGATGTCATCAGTGATGTCACTGACCATGTCATGAATGATGTAACATGTGACATCATCAGCAGTGGATTGCGGGTGCGCGATATATAGTTAGTGCAACTAACTATATATGGAATTTCAATGGTTTTGTGTGAGTAAAATAAGGTTTTTTAAATGCTAATTCCTAACTATATATGGTCTATAACCTATGGTTTTTTCAGTGAATTTTCAAGGTTTTTTAAATGCTAATTCCTAACTATATATGGTCTCTAACCTATGGTTTTTTCAGTGAATATATATATATATATATATATATATTCACTGAAAAAACCATGGTCTCTAACCTATGGTTTTTTCAGTGAATATATATATATATATATATATATATATTCACTGAAAAAACCATAGGTTATAGACCATATATAGTTAGGAATTAGCATTTACAAAACCTTGAAAATTCACTGAAAAAACCATAGGTTATAGACCATATATAGTTAGGAATTAGCATTTAAAAAACCTTTTTTTACTCACACAAAACCATTGAAATTCCATACATAGTTAGTAGTACTAACTATATATCGCGCACCCGCAATCCACTGCTGATCATGTCACATATTACATCATTCATGACATGGTCAGTGACATCACTGATGACATCACTGATGACATCTCAAATGACATCACTGATGACATCACTGATGACATCTCAAATGACATCACTGATGACAACATCCAGTGACTGTGTATTTCTGTAAAGTTTAAATATGTCTTACATATTGAAGAATGAGTGGATGTAGAAGTGTCTGGATGAAGGATTTAGTAGGTGCATGACTGACTGTATGAGTGAGTGGTTAAATGTGTCTCACTGAGTGCATGGGTTAGTGACTGAACTGTGTTAATTTGTGCATCATTATGTTTGTTGTTCTGTAAACTGCTGCATGTGTTGATCAGTAGCTATATGAGTAAGTATATGGGTTATTGATTGGTTGCTCAAGTATTTGTATGGGAGACTGAGTGTGTGTGTGGGTGGCTGGGAGGTGTATGACTCTGTGCATTTGTGAATGGATATCTCAGTGCTACATGTCAAAGTAAGTACATATGTAAAACACAGTACATGTGAGAGTTCGCATATATAAATAACTGTGCATAAGAGCCAGTGAATGTGTGAGTGGCTGTATGGATGATTGTGAACTTGTATCAGGGATTGTAAAAGAGAGTAAATATGTGTTAGTATATGTTTGAATAAGTAAGGTGTGTATAACTGTATAGTTGAGGAAATGGAGGTGTGATTGATTCTTTGCATGACTGACTAGGTGTGTAAGTAACTCCATGGATGAGTGACAGTCTGTGAGTGTCTGTTTACACTGAGTGTATCTAAGGTTATATTAGAGTCTGAAGAGGTTCATCGTATTATCACATGAATGATGTCATCAGTGATGTGATCAGTAATGTCAAATGAGATGTCATCAGTGATGTCATCAGTGATGTCATTTGAGATGTCATCAGTGATGTCATCAGTGATGTCATTTGAGATGTCATCAGTGATGTCATCAGTGATGTCATTTGAGATGTCATCAGTGATGTCACTGACCATGTCATGAATGATGTAATATGTGACATGATCAGCAGTGGATTGCGGGTGCGCGATATATAGTTAGTACTACTAACTATATATGGAATTTCAATGGTTTTGTGTGAGTAAAAAAAGGTTTTTTAAATACTAATTCCTAACTATATATGGTCTATAACCTATGGTTTTTTCAGTGAATTTTCAAGGTTTTGTAAATGCTAATTCCTAACTATATATGGTCTATAACCTATGGTTTTTTCAGTGAATTTCAATGGTTTTTTAATAGCAAATATCATAAGCTGTCGAATGTCAAGTACGTGGTAAGAAAAAACATTTTCGTGTTTATGCACACTGATCTGCTTTGAATGCTGCCCCCCCCTCATTTCTATTAGGAGTACTCTCTTTGCAGATAGTGAAGGGTAGTTAACGCAGGCCTTTGCCCCCGTTGTAATCCGTCGTGCCTGCTTCTCTCTCCATTTGATTGATTGTTATCCAAGCATTTACTGTTTTAGAATTGGTTCTCTTTGGTTCATTCTCTATTTACAAACAAGCACAGAGTCGCAATACTCTGTTTAGTCTTTGCAGATAGCGAAAAATCGTGTTAAAAAACAAAAGGAATCGAGCAAAATCATGAGGCCACTAATGGGATCTCTTTTTGACCTCGCTAAAATAGAAACATTAGGAACAACCCCTCATGACAAATACGAAACTAGTGAGATGAACTGAACTCCACACCATGATGGCTGCAAGACAGCTCGGCTCCGCCACCCACCCCGCCCAAAATAACGATAAACTCTATGCAAATATATACAACACACCAGCAAAGTAACAGGGTAAAACATTTTATTAAACAACTATTTACATAACTATTTTAAACTTTTTGTTGCCCGATCCGGCTAGCTCAATCGATCGAGCATGAAACTCATGCACTCTGATGAATCAAAGTTTTGAAGAGTGCTTGTAACACTGTCTGAAGCCTATTTGCACTTGCTTCATCTTCACTATTCTAAAAGTAAGTGGGGGCTGTTTGAGTACCTTACTGCATTTGTAAACAATGTGATGCGGTGCCACCCTGAACCGCTTAACGGAGGCCCCCGAGGGACGGTGTGATGGCGCGGACTCAGAGGGGGCGCTTGGCTCCGGCCCCCTCCCCAAGTCGTGTTCTCCTGGTGTGGCCTGAGATCGCCCCCGACATAGGTGGCCGGCTCCCGGGATCAAGCGGAACTTTTTGCCTTTTGGTAACTCTTCCATTCTTGACCTTGTCCCACAATCCGTTTCACCTAAAGACACGCTGTAGTGGGGCGCCCCTTTACCATTTCAGTTACCATTCCGCCCGCTTTTGCTACACTGTGCCTCTTCCGCTATTCAGCTGTTTACCGCCCGCTCTTTCGACTACAACGTCTCGCTCACCATGTAGTTGAGTTGCTCCCGCTCTTGCGGTGCAGCGATAGGCGGCTGCCACAGGACTCTCAAAATGGCGGCCGGCTCTTCAGATTTGGGCGTGGTCCACTAAAATGGCCCTGCGACACCTTGGAACTCGGACGCTTGTCTGCTAGAGCTTGGGCTCCATTCTCGAAAGCGTCCCCTCAGCCTTGAAGATTCTACAAAAGTCTTGGGGGCCCCCGACTCCCGCAGGCTTCTGGTGGGGAGCGGCTAGCATGATTGCTCGTGGAATGGCCACGACGGAGCTACGAAATGGTGGTGCTCTCATGCTAACGCCAGCTTCAGTCTGAAACATCCAGAAACTCTGTAGACTACCAATTCGATCAGTTCCGGTAGCGCCCCAACGTGACCCGGTAGAGAAGAACTTGCCCTCCCCTCTTTGACTGATGGTTCTTGTTGCCTGTCCCTTCTGTTGTCATTTAACAGAACTATTTAGCCTGCTGAAAGGGGTTGTGTTCCGACCGCTGGTTGGTGGAGACATTTTGACTATATTCTGGACCTGCGTTGTTGCGTAATGCGTCATATGACGCGCCGCGTTAGCGCATCCGGAAGTGATCCGGGGCGCGGCGCGCTGCGCGTAACGTAAGCATAACAGATCATGTAACTTGTTAATAAAACTTTTCATTGGTTCATTTCACTTTTCTTATTCTAATGATGAAAGGCTTGGTCATATGACCTAAAAATTACGCTTTTTATTACTTTCGAACATTATTTTTTCTTAAACATATGTTATAATGTTCCAGGCTAATGTACTTTCCCGGAAAATTTACAACTGTCCTGCAAGTAAAATATATTCCTTTTTCGAGAAAAAGGGCGTTTCTTCGTCCCATGACGGAGCCGTTGAGCAAAAGAGGGTCGGCCTGCTGTCTTAGTCGCCGATACGCCAGAATATCAGATTCTTATCGATCACTTTATGTTGCAGGAGTAGAAAACACAACAACCCTTGACCATTTATCTTTACTGCGTTACTGCGTATTATACCTTTTACCCTTCATGTAATTCGAATGCTTTATTTCACTTGCCTTTTACTGATTCTAAAACAGTGACTATTATTAAAAACTTTACCAATGTAAATACTACTACCATGTTTTCTTTTAAAAACCTTTATTGTGAAAATGTCAGTATACAAATACGGGCCTATAACCACGTGGGCCGGCCACGGAGCAAACTGTAATCGTATATGATGAGTAGACATTTACACTGTAGAGGAACGTAACGGGCGGGCCATTAGGTTGCAAGAACTAAGGTGTCTAACAGTTGCGGAATCGGTGGACGTACATTTTATAATTAAAATACGACAGGGCCAGTTACAATAAAATTATCTAGATATACATTTGCGGGCAAGTACCATGGGTGATGTTAATTCGAACTTTCAATAGTACAGTAATCAATAACACATCAGAACTTAATATCAATAGGGATGTCGAAATATTCAATCAATTCTCGTCCCCGCCCGCCATGTGCTTCAAAACTGCATACGTATCTCGTGATTTCAATGTTCTGCAACCAGTACACAACAAGGAGTTACGACTCCCATTTATTCTGGCGACATTTTGGGCGAGGACGGGCAGGTCCAGGATATAGTCAAAATGTCTCTACCAACCATCGACTATGATGATGTTCATATGCTGTATTTATTAGAGTAACACTCATCTGTCCACATGAAATTAATTTGCCACAATCTAAACATGTCATTTTAATCTTTCCAAAGTTCTTCTAAATATTTGGGACCGTTTCCCTTGCCTCTGATGCTGTCAGTGCCAATTCTTTGATGAATGTACTGGCAGGTCGGGGGTTCTCCTCCAAATCTCTCTTTTATGTAGCACTATAATTAATCGGTGCCACCTCTCCATATGACGATGCATGGTATAGTTACCATAACTATATTTTTTTTCGGTTCCTCTGGAGAGTACATCGTGGCAGATGAAGCGTGTAACGTACCGGGAATTTACCTTTTTTGCATGTAGAGGAAAGGAAAAAAAATTCGAGCGTCCGAGTTCTAAGGTGTCCCAGGGCCATTTTAGTGGACCAGGCCCAAATCCAAAGGACAGGCCGCCATTTTGAGAGTCCTGTTGCAGCCGCCTGTCGCTGTAGCATCAAGAGCGGCCGAAACTCAGCTGAATGGCAACTGAAACGGTAAAGGGGCGCCCCACTACAGCAGACGAGCCTCCACCTGGGAAGGCCCGTTCACGCCGCCTCCCCCCCCGCTTCGGGCACCCCACGCCGTTATTCGGAGCAGGATTGTAGGATGGCCACACCAATGCGGCAATTTGCTAGACACCACCTCGGTGCCAACCGAATCTCAGCGCCTTGTGGTGTCTTCTATTCAGAAAATATTGTTGTGCTGCCTTCGACCTATTCGCTGCAAGTGCGCACGCAACTCAGCTGCATAGCTTGCTAGACACCACCTCGGTGCCATCCGGATCTTGGTGCGTTGCGCTGCCTTTGGCCCCATTCGCACATCGGTCCGCTACTGACGCCACCTCACAGGCCAACGGGGCGCCCCACGCCCACTTTCAGCATTGTAGGATGGCCACACCAGTGCGGCAACTTGCTAGACACCACCTCGGTGCCATCCGGATCTTGGCGCGTTGTGCTGCCTTCGGCCTATTCGCACATCAGTCCGCTACTGACGCGAACTCACAGGCCAACGAGGCGCCCCACGCCGACTCTCAGCATTATAGGATGGCCACACCAGTGCGGCAACTTGCTAGATACCACCTCGGTGCCATCCGGAGCTTGGCGCGTAGTGAAGCTGCAGCAGCTGCAAATAAGCTTCAAACAGTGTTACAACCGCTGCTCAGAACTCTCAACTATGACACCACCTCGGTGGCATCCGGATCTTGGCGCGTTGCGCTGCCTTTGGCCCCATTCGCACATCGGTCCGCTACTGACGCCACCTCACTGGCCAACGGGGCGCCCCACGCCCACTTACAGCATTGTACGATGGCCACACCAGTGCGGCAACTTGCTAGACACCACCTCGGTGCCATCCGGATCTTGGCGCGTTGTGCTGCCTTTGGCCTATTCGCATATCGGTCCGCTACTGACGCTGCCTCATGTGCCAACGGATTTTCTACGCTTTTTATACCCTATGCCGCATAACAGGTCATGTGACTTGTTTATAAAACTTTTCATTGGTTCATTTTACTTTTGGTTTCCTAATGATGGAAGGCTTGATCATATGACCTAAAAATAACACTTTTCATTGGATGAAAACTTTTTTTTTTCCCAAACGATGAAAGCCCCACCTTGTTTCTGGATGTTTCAGACTGAAGCTGGCGTCAGCATGAAAGCACCACCATCTCGTGGCTCCGTCGTGGTCATTCCGCGAGCAATCATGGCAGCCGCTCCCCACCGGAAGCCTGCAGGAGTCGGGGGCTCCCAAGACTTTTGTACAATCCTCAAGGCTGAGGGAACGCTTTCGAGAATGGGGTCCAAGACCTAGCAGACTAGCGTCCAATTTCCAAGGTGTCCCAGGGCCATTTCAGTGGACCAGGCCCAAAAAGGAAAGAGCCTGCCGCCATTTTGAGAGTCCTGTGGCAGCCGCCTATCGCTGCACCGCAAGAGTGGGCGCAACTCAGCTGAATGGCGGATTTTGACACAGTGGACCAAAAGCGGACGGAATGGCAACTGAAACGGTAAAGGGGCGCCCCACTACAGCAGACGAGCCTCCACCTGGGGAGGCCCGTTCACGCCGCCTCACCCCCCCCCCCCCCGGGGCGCCCCACGCGTTATTCGGAGGGCGGCAACTTACTGGACATCACCTTGGTGCCACCGTTCTGCTGCCTTGGAACTATTCGCAAAACAGACCGCTACTGATGACCCACCCCCCGCGACGCCCCACGCCGGATACCGAAATCAGTGCGGCACCCAGGCAACATCACCTGGGTGCCGTCCAGAAATCTGGACGTTGTGATGCGTTGGGACTATTCGCACAACCGACCGCTACTTCCTTCTTTTTCCCAAAAAATGTTTAAATGTTTTTACTGTTTTTGTTTTGTTGTATATATTTATAAGTTATTAAAGTTTTATAATCCTACTACTTTGTTGGAGTGCTATATATTTTTAATGTGACACATAATTGTAAAAACTTTGATGTACAAAGAGGCATCCCTGGAATCTTCCGCTTCAGGCTCGGTCCCCTCCCCAATCACAATACAGAATGGTTTTCAGATAGTAGGAACGCGTGTGGTGTGACGGATCTCATCGGGTGTGGGCCTTGATCTACTATAACTCCTTTGAAGAGGGGTGATTCTTTACAGCTGGGGCCATAAACTACATCTGCAGGGCTAGCTGATAGCCTGGGACCGGCCTGGACAATCGGACACAGAGGAAGAGGAGTGTCAGAGGGTGCGGTAGTGAATAGGGCGAAAGGGAGGTGTCGGACAGGCACAGGGTGTGATTCTCAGGGAAAAGCAGCGCAGATGGGGGGAGGTTTATTGCCCATGCGTAAGACAGAGAGCGGGGGTGACCAGTGCCTGGGGGAGATGCTTGCGAGGGTGGGGAGCCATGCTAAGGATCGACAGCGTGCAGAGAGTGGGTCTGGTCAAGGCATCTAAAATGGCTGCCGTGCACGACAAAAGTGTGGCATTTGAAAAAAGGCAAGATGGCGCAGACAATGTTTATCAACACTTCCTGATTTCCTTCGAATCGAACGTTAACAGACGTTATCTCTACCACACTACCGGTCCCCCTGGGCTTAAACGCCGAGATGGTAGGGACTGCATCCTGTGGAGATAGGCCGAGACGTCACTCAGCAGAAAAAAAAGAAAAAAAAAAGTCTATAAACATACAATAAGTTAAAAGTCAATCATTCTTGTTTCCTTGTAGTACGCTCCCCAGGCCCGCGGGGCCCTTTTAAAACCTCCACATCAAACCTAGGGGGTCAGGGAGGATCTACTATGCCCCCTTATGGTCATTTGCCCCTTCGCTTTGGCCTCCTCTTGTCTCTCGATCCTACCGAGAGACAAGATGGCGGCCGCTACGGACTGTTTGGAATGTTTACAGACGCCGGAGAACCAATCAGCTTCGCTTCACAAAGCTCCGTAACGCGAAAAGTACGCGAAGCGGAGCGCTGCCCGGTCCGCTGTCACAGATATATATCTTTTTTTGAACGTTAATTTCTCAAAATCCACTGGAGCACATATATTGAGACATAGCAAAGGCACATCGGGCTACCAGTACCTACAATTTTGCCAAGTTTCGTGCAAATCCATTCAGCCGTTCGATTATTATTATTTATTTTTTTTTGCCCCGCGGGGCCCTTTTAAAACCTCCACATCAAACCTAGGGGGTCAGGGAGGATCTACTATGCCCCCTTATGGTCATTTGCCCCTTCGCTTTTGCCTCCTCTTGTCTCTCGATCCTACCGAGAGACAAGATGGCGGCCGCTACGGACTGTTTGGAATATTTACAGACGCCGGAGAACCATCCGGTCCGCTGTTACAGATATATATCTTTTTTTGAACGTTAATTTCTCAAAATCCACTGGAGCACATATATTGAGACTTAGCAAAGGCACATCGGGCTACCAGTCCCTACAATTTTGCCAAGTTTCGTGCAAATCCATTCAGCTGTTCGGGCTAAAAGTGAGGCCAACCGCCCTATGGAAATTAACATTGGAAAAACGCGTTTTGGGACCCCCCTTTTTTCTCGGCCCCCCCTTGACGAACCCCCCCCAAATTTCCAGGGGCTGCTCAGAAACAAAATGTTCCATTTTCCTGAAAATTTCTGCCAATTCCGTCCACAAACGCCAAAGTTATTAGACATAGAATTTTCAAAAATCCCATAGAGAAAAAATCCTAACTATATATACCTACTGGCGACCGCCAGTAGGTAACTACTGGCGACCGCCAGTAGGTAATTACCTACTGGCGGTCGCCAGTAGGTAGTTATAGTTAGGATTGTTTTCCATAGGAAATCCGCAACATTCTATTGGGAATAACTTTGGTGCAGATTGAGGGATCTGCCTGTAACTTTCCAAAATTAAGGCCAGCTCCGCTCTGCTCCTTCCCTGAAAGGTTCGGGGGGATTCGTGAAGTGGGGGCCGAGAAAAAAGGGGGGTCCCAAAACATGTTTCCCCCATGTTAATTTCCTGTCTGTGAGTGTCTGTTTACACTGAGTGTATCTAAGGTTATATTAGAGTCTGAAGAGGTTCATC
Source organism: Lissotriton helveticus (assembly GCF_964261635.1). NCBI lineage: Eukaryota > Metazoa > Chordata > Amphibia > Caudata > Salamandridae > Lissotriton > Lissotriton helveticus. The sequence continues at coordinate 293,324,942 of NC_136070.1, forward strand.
GTATTATCACATGAATGATGTCATCAGTGATGTGATCAGTAATGTCAAATGAGATGTCATCAGTGATGTCATCAGTGATGTCATTTGAGATGTCATCAGTGATGTCATCAGTGATGTCATTTGAGATGTCATCAGTGATGTCATCAGTGATGTCATTTGAGATGTCATCAGTGATGTCATCAGTGATGTCACTGACCATGTCATGAATGATGTAATATGTGACATCATCAGCAGTGGATTGCGGGTGCGCGATATATAATTAGTGCAACTAACTATATATGGAATTTCAATGGTTTTGTGTGAGTAAAATAAGGTTTTCCTAACTATATATGGTCTATAACCTATGGTTTTTTCAGTGAATTTCAATGGTTTTTTAATAGCAAATATCATAAGCTGTCGAATGTCAAGTACGTGGTAAGTAAAAACATTTTCATGTTTATGCACACTGATCTGATTTGAATGCTGCCCCCACCCCTCATTTCTATTAGGAGTACTCTCTCTTTGCAGATAGTGAAGGGTAGTTAACGCATGCCTTTGCCCCCGTTGTAATCCGTCGTGCCTGCTTCTCTCTCCATTTGATTGATTGTTCTCTTTGGTTCATTCTCTATTTACAAACAAGCACAGAGTCGCAATACTCTGTTTAGTCTTTGCAGATAGCGAAAAATCGTGTAAAAAAACAAAAGGAATCGAGCAAAATCAGTAGGCCACTAATGGGATCTCTTTTTGACCTCGCTAAAATAGAAACATTAAGAACAACCTGTTGAAAATAGCAATGTGTATGTACATAAGCGGCGTCCATTTGTGTTCACAGTACCCCTTGTTGATTGTTTGAATCGAGCATTGAATTGTTCGAAGTTGGTTCTCTTAAGGATCTTCTCTACCTGCAAACGAGGAAGAATAGGAATATTCTCTCTCCCTTTGCAGATAGTGAAGGGTAGGTAACGCAAACCTTTAACACGTCGTGCCTATTTCGTTCCTCATTGATTGATTGTTTGCCCAAACATTGACTGTTTGGGAATTGGTTCTTTTTGGAGGTATTCCCTGTTTGCAAATATACGTAGGAAAATCTTTGCAAGTAGTGAAAGGGTAGGTAATGCGGACCTTTCTCCCCCGTTGTAATCTGTCATGCCTATCTACTCCCCACTGATTGATGCACCTGTTTCACCCGGACCATTTACTAGAGATACGTCATCTGGCCCGACCAGAGAGCACCCCTAGTGAAAAGGACATATGCAATAATAACAAAGTGATCACTGTATCCTGTTAACAGAAACTTTAGCATGAAACAACCTGGAAAGAAAAGAATAGGAAAACGAAAATCAGTAGGTCACTGATGAACTTTTTATTAAATAACAAACAAAGAAACGATAACAATACGTAATGATAAAACCTATTATTGTCCTAGAAACAAGAAACGTTAGAAGTAAGCCTGTAATAAGAAACCTGAAAACAGCGCCCCTCACTGCCCCAAAACCTGTCTGTCCCACCGCCTGCCACGGCCAAATAACGGCAAACTGGGAAAGATAGAAGTCAGCAGACATCCGCCCCATTCTAGAAACTTCCAAAGGGCAACAGGTTTTCGGCTACGCCCAGCCGGAAGCAACACATACAAGACGGGTCCTGCTGCCACGCCTCGGCCAGGAGATCATCACGTAGGGTGTAGCCGGAGGAGAGGCCGAGGCCAGCGGGACCCGGCCAGGGGGATTGACAACGCTGGAGAGTTGCAGGGGGGGGAATGTCCGTGTCCTCGACCCTCCCCTCTCTCTCCCAGTCCGGCCGCGGTGGCCCTTGACAGTTGCAGGTAGTCCCGCCACATTCTCTACCGGTCCGGCCACCAACGGCCAGGGCCGTTGGGATCCGGCTGCAGCCGATAAACCAAGGAACCCGTTCATGGGGCCAGAGCAAGGGGCGTCCGGCCGACATCCACCGGAAGCCCGGCCCGAAGACGGACGGGACATTTCTTCTTTCTTCAATAATGGCTTTGACAACACTGGGGGGGATGTCTTGCACATGCCTCCGACCCCCCCCCCCCTCGTCCTCATCGCCTGGTCCGGCCATAAGAAATCTCAAGCGAGACGCCGTGGGGTGCACTGGGAGGGAGAGACGGTGCGAACAGGCCTCTCCCGCCTCCCCAGTGGAGGCTTCCCACCTGCACCCTCAGCGCTCCAGGCGCCCGGAAAAGGGTTCTTCCACTGTGGCGATGCTGCAACGTCTCGCCCGGCAGGGTGGAGCCCGTCCGCTCATTTGACCCCGCGATCGCCAGTAGCTACCGAACTCTCAAAATGGCGGTCGACCTGGCAAGAGCGGGCCCAGCATAAAGAAATGGCCCGGTCACTGGTTGACTCCACCACCGTAGTCCTCCACGACCTTGAAGATTCTAGAGGAGCCGCGGGAGTCTCCGACCCCCGCAGACACCCCCGATGGGGAATGACTGCCATGATCGCCCGTGGAGTGACGAAACTGTATCCGCGGGACGTCGGCGCTCCCATGCTGGCGCCAGCCTCACTTTGAATGACTAGAATCCTGCAGACCTCAGTTCCGGTGAAAGCACACTGTGACCCGGTAGGAAAAATTGTTGCACCCCCTCCCCTTTTTGACTGATAGTTCAAACCACCGATCCTTTCCTTTGCCCTTTTACCAGAACTTTGGACTGCCTCCCCCTCTTTTACATTTTCTAGAGAAAACAAAACATTAACCACTACATTAGCATAGCAGTTGACACCAGAACTGTTTTCAAATTGAAAACCAACAACATCTTCAACAGAATCCTTTTTGTTTCTGCTGTGACCCTGCTACAGCACAGGCATTGTCCCCAGCAGTAATTCTGCAATGCCGGTAAGTATAGCTGTGGTGCCTACTGGACTCACTCACCCCCGCGGCGCCCCACGCCGTTATTTGCTGGGCGGCAACTTACTAGACATCACCTTCGTGACATCCAGATTTCAGCGCTTTCTGCTGCCTTGGAACTATTCGCACAACAGACCGCTACTGACAATCCACCCCCCGGGACGCCCCACGCCGGATACCCAAATCAGTGCGGCACCCAGGCAACATCTTCTGAATTTTCATAATTTGAAAGAACTAGTAACATGTCCTCATCAGGAATTTCCTCATGAAAAGTCTGCAATGATGATTCTTGTAACTCTATGGTCTCCAAACATTCGATAAATTCGCCATCAAGAGATTGATCAAAAAAATCATTCAAGTCATCTCCTCCTTGTGAGAATATTTCATTATTGGTGCTGTCAATTTCAATAAATGTATTGGATAATTCAAAAGAAATTGCCACGGTCTCTTCGTTGTTTAAATGTTTTTACTGTTTTTGTTTTGTTGTATATATTTATAAGTTATTAAAGTTTTATAATCCTACTACTTTGTTGGAGTGCTATATATTTTTAATGTGACACATAAATGTAAAAACTTTGATGTACAAAGAGTCATCCCTGGAATCTTCCGCTTCAGGCTCAGTCCCCTCCCCAATCACAATACAGGATGGTTTTCAGATAGTAGGAACACGTGTGGTGTGACGGATCTCATCGGGTGTGGGCCTTGATCTACTATAACTCCTTTGAAGAGGGGTGATTCTTTACAGCTGGGGCCATAAACTACATCTGCAGGGCTAGCTGATAGCCTGGACAATCGGACACAGAGGAAGAGGAGTGTCAGAGGGTGCGGTAGTGAATAGGGTGAAAGGGAGGTGTCGGGCGGGCACAGAGTGTGATTCTCAGGGAAGAGCAGCGCAGATGGGGGGAGGTTTATTGCCCATGCATAAGACAGAGAGCGGGGGTGACCAGTGCCTGGGGAAGATGCTTGCGAGGGTGGGGAGCCATGCTACGAATCGACAGCGTGCAGAGAGTGGGTCTGGTCAAGGCATCTAAAATGGCTGCCGTGCACGACAAAAGTGTGGCATTTCAAAAAAGGTAAGATGGCGCAAACAATGTTTTTCAACACTTCCTCATTTCCTTCGAATCGAACGTTAACAGACGTTGGTGCATATTACCAAAGTTAAGCGATATTTATCGCTAACGATGCTTACCAACGAATTTTTTACCGCTAAGCATCGTCAGAAATTATCGAAGATAAACCTTGCTATTATCAAGGTTTATCGCAAATGCGATAAAAAACGGCCGCAATGCATGAATATCGCTAAAAAGTCCGCGATATTCATGCATTACCGAGCTAATGCTCTTAGCCATGTTATCCACCTCCCATTGGATAACATGGCTAAGAACTGCTCAGGGCAGGTGTTAGTTTTTGGAGATATTCGCGCTTAGCGCGAATATCTCCAAAAGTTGGTAATAGGAGATAGATATCTTGCATGTTGTAATGCAAGTTATTGTGGTATATGGAACTCATACCATAATCTCTCAGGAAAGCAGAAACTGATCCTTTTGGGACCGCCTGAGAAGGCCTAGGGGGTGAGGGGTACTCTACTTTGCCCCCTTTTCACGTTCCGAACTATTTTATTTTACTCTCTTCTGTAATTACACAAAATAGCAGCGATAAGATGCATCAGAGACACACAGTGAGAGAAAGGAGGCCGGAGATGAAGAAGAGATGTCAAATACACATTGGAGATAATATAGTGGGAGAAGGGAAGTAAATATGAGTAAACTTACCATGTAACATAAAAATGTTGCACTCTATACTATAAGTCTCATTTTATACTACAATCACTTCGCTACAACCTCATTAATTAAAAATAAAAATGAATAATGTCTCAAACAATTTTTGATTTCTAAATATAAATTTATTCTTCTGAATTTTCTAAATTTGAAAGAACTAGTAACATGTCCTCATCAGGAATTTCCTCTTCAATCATCTCATCTGGAATCTCCTCATTAAAAGTCCGCAATGATGATTCTTGTAACTCTATGGTCTCCAAACATTCGATAAATTCGCCATCAACAGATTGATCAAAAAAATCATTCAAGTCATCTCCTCCTTGTGACAATATTTCATTATTGGTGCTGTCAATTTCAATCAATGTAGTGGATAATTCAAAAGAAATTGCCACGGTCTCTTCATTGTGAGCCATTTTATTTTGAAATTGCTTGCTGTAAATTGCAGAAAAAAATAATCACTTTCATTTATCGTTTTTAGTAATACATAATATAAAACTAACTTTATCAAGTATTTAGTATAACAGAAGGACTGCAAATAAATAACAGAAATTTTTTTTCAAATTATCTTCAAGTGTACAACATAGTTCCCCTTACAAATTAACAACTCACCTTTTTAAAAGTAGGAGAAGGTTTAGTACTGTGTAAATCAAACACCAGAAATTGACCACCAAAAATTCCTCACAAATGTACCTCAGACAGTAGTATCACAAAATGGCTGTGGTTTCCTCTCATTTGAGATATATACATAACCAATTAACTTTCATCACACACAAATACAAAACCAAAGTAACATTTTAATTGGTTCTAAATTTCAACACTTTCAAATGTGTTTTCCCCATGCAATTTTCCATAGGACATTTACATACGTCTACAGCCTGAATGGCTGAACGGAATTACACCAAACTTGGCAAAATGGTACATCAAACCTAAGAGGTCAGGGAGGATCTACTATGCCCCCTTATGGTCATTTGCCCCTTCGCTTTGGCCTCCTCTTGTCTCTCGATCCTACCGAGAGACAAGATGGCGGCCGCTACGGACTGTTTGGAATGTTTACAGACGCCGGAGAACCAATCAGCTTCGCAAAGCTCCGTAACGCGAAAAGTACGCGAAGCGGAGCGCTGTTACAGATATATATCTTTTTTTGAACGTTAATTTCTCAAAATCCACTGGAGCACATATATTGAGACCTAGCAAAGGCACATCGGGCTACCAGTCCCTAATATTTTGCCAAGTTTCGTGCAAATCCATTCAGCCGTTCGATTATTATTATTATTTTTTTTTTTTCCCCGCGGGGCCCTTTTAAAACCTCCACATCAAACCTAGGGGGTCAGCGAGGATCTACTATGCCCCCTTATGGTCATTTGCCCCTTCGCTTTGGCCTCCTCTTGTCTCTCGATCCTACCGAGAGACAAGATGGTGGCCGCTACGGACTGTTTGGAATGTTCACAGACGCCGGAGAACCAATCAGCTTCGCTTCACAAAGCTCCGTACCGTGAAAAGTCCGCGAACCGGAGCGCTGCCCGGTCCGCTGTTACAGATATATATCTTTTTTTGAACGTTAATTTCTCAAAATCCACTGAAGCACATATATTGAGACCTAGCAAAGGCACATCGGGCTACCAGTCCCTACAATTTTGCCAAGTTTTGTGGAAATCCATTCAGCCGTTCGGGCTAAAAGTGAGGCCAACCGCCCTATGGAAAACTCAATGTTAAAAACACGTTTTGGGACCCCCCTTTTTTCTCGGCCCCCCCTTGACGACCCCCCCAAATTTCCAGGGGCTGCTCAGAAACAAAATGTTCCATTTTCCAGAAAATTTCAGCCAATTCCGTCCACAAACGCCAAAGTTATTAGACATAGAATTTTCAAAAATCCCATAGAGAAAAAATCCTAACTATATATACCTACTGGCGACCGCCAGTAGGTAATATATGTTTTTTTCAGTGAATATATATATATATATATATATATATATATATATATATATATATATATATTCCTCGCATTGTTCCATTTTACCGGGGGCCACCAACGCTGCAGGGCGGGCTCACAAACAGGAATGGAAATCCTGGAAATAATTTCGACAGAAAACAAAGTAGAGCCCACAGCTTCGGCATCCTTGCACACTGACACTTTATTTGGTCTAGTCATGTGGCAGCTTTTTAACAACTCTTGTCTCCCTACGCGTTTCGGCGCCATGCGCCTTGATCACAGGTGAGTTAGTTTGGTGATTAAAAGTCCCAGTGGTCACATGGTCCTGGTTGCGGACCACCATACCCAGAATGCACCATATTTCATATTTGGCAGCATGGCTCGTGATTTGTAATGTTATTGCTAAAATAGCTATCCACATTCGCCAATGTCCATGTTCCACCTTGATGCAGAGTGGAAAAATCAATAGCAAGTGCACTTAGCTGCCACAGTCCCGAAAATCCGTGTGTGCAGGTAAAAAAACACGAAGTCTGCCAGAAGGAGGGAACCCCTCCTTCATCTCCCTTTCTCTGCGCTCACGCCAAATATTCATGGAAGTCCTGTGACTGGCGTGGTTCGAGCGCGTCATGCCCCCTCCATAAACATTCCTCGCATTGTTCCATTTTACCGGGGGCCACCAACGCTGCAGGGCGGGCTCACAAACAGGAATGGAAATCCTGGAAATAATTTCGACAGAAAACAAAGTAGAGCCCACAGCTTCGGCATCCTTGCACACTGACACTTTATTTGGTCTAGTCATGTGGCAGCTTTTTAACAACTCTTGTCTCCCTACGCGTTTCGGCGCCATGCGCCTTGATCACAGGTGAGTTAGTTTGGTGATTAAAAGTCCCAGTGGTCACATGGTCCTGGTTGCGGACCACCATACCCAGAATGCACCATATTTCATATTTGGCAGCATGGCTCGTGATTTGTAATTTTATTGCTAAAATAGCTATCCACATTCGCCAATGTCCATGTTCCACCTTGATGCAGAGTGGAAAAATCAATAGCAAGTGCACTTAGCTGCCACAGTCCCGAAAATCCGTGTGTGCAGGTAAAAACACGAAGTCTGCCAGAAGGAGGGAACCCCTCCTTCATCTCCCTTTCTCTGCGCTCACGCCAAATATTCATGGAAGTCCTGTGACTGGCGTGGTTCGAGCGCGTCATGCCCCCTCCATAAACATTCCTCGCATTGTTCCATTTTACCGGGGGCCACCAACGCTGCAGGGCGGGCTCACAAACAGGAATGGAAATCCTGGAAATAATTTCGACAGAAAACAAAGTAGAGCCCACAGCTTCGGCATCCTTGCACACTGACACTTTATTTGGTCTAGTCATGTGGCAGCTTTTTAACAACTCTTGTCTCCCTACGCGTTTCGGCGCCATGCGCCTTGATCACAGGTGAGTTAGTTTGGTGATTAAAAGTCCCAGTGGTCACATGGTCCTGGTTGCGGACCACCATACCCAGAATGCACCATATTTCATATTTGGCAGCATGGCTCGTGATTTGTAATGTTATTGCTAAAATAGCTATCCACATTCGCCAATGTCCATGTTCCACCTTGATGCAGAGTGGAAAAATCAATAGCAAGTGCACTTAGCTGCCACAGTCCCGAAAATCCGTGTGTGCAGGTAAAAACACGAAGTCTGCCAGAAGGAGGGAACCCCTCCTTCATCTCCCTTTCTCTGCGCTCACGCCAAATATTCATGGAAGTCCTGTGACTGGCGTGGTTCGAGCGCGTCATGCCCCCTCCATAAACATTCCTCGCATTGTTCCATTTTACCGGGGGCCACCAACGCTGCAGGGCGGGCTCACAAACAGGAATGGAAATCCTGGAAATAATTTCGACAGAAAACAAAGTAGAGCCCACAGCTTCGGCATCCTTGCACACTGACACTTTATTTGGTCTAGTCATGTGGCAGCTTTTTAACAACTCTTGTCTCCCTACGCGTTTCGGCGCCATGCGCCTTGATCACAGGTGAGTTAGTTTGGTGATTAAAAGTCCCAGTGGTCACATGGTCCTGGTTGCGGACCACCATACCCAGAATGCACCATATTTCATATTTGGCAGCATGGCTCGTGATTTGTAATGTTATTGCTAAAATAGCTATCCACATTCGCCAATGTCCATGTTCCACCTTGATGCAGAGTGGAAAAATCAATAGCAAGTGCACTTAGCTGCCACAGTCCCGAAAATCCGTGTGTGCAGGTAAAAACACGAAGTCTGCCAGAAGGAGGGAACCCCTCCTTCATCTCCCTTTCTCTGCGCTCACGCCAAATATTCATGGAAGTCCTGTGACTGGCATGGTTCGAGCGCGTCATGCCCCCTCCATAAACATTCCTCGCATTGTTCCATTTTACCGGGGGCCACCAACGCTGCAGGGCGGGCTCACAAACAGGAATGGAAATCCTGGAAATAATTTCGACAGAAAACAAAGTAGAGCCCACAGCTTCGGCATCCTTGCACACTGACACTTTATTTGGTCTAGTCATGTGGCAGCTTTTTAACAACTCTTGTCTCCCTACGCGTTTCGGCGCCATATATATATGGCGGTCGCCAGTAGCTAGTTATTGTTAGGACCTAGTTTCCATAGGAAATCTGCAACATTCTATTTTGTATAACTTTGGCGCTGGTCGACGAATACACACAAAATTCTCCAAAAAAATGGCCTGCTCCACTCCGCTCCTTTTTTAAAAGTTTCGGGGTGATTTGTGAAGCGGGGGCTGAGAAAAAAGGGGGGTCCCAAAACATGTTTTCCCATGCAATTTTCCATAGGGACCTTTAAGTGAGGCTACAGGCCGAACTACTGAACGGAATTATACCAAATTTGGCAAAAAGGTAGAGTTTGGTTCGCAGATTACACTTTTTGTTAAATGGTGTAAATCCGTTCAGTAGTTTTCTGAGAAAATCTAAAGTAAAATCATAGATATATCTCTAGACGAAGTACTGTACGAGTACTGTCCGGGGATAGTGTGCGTACCATTATGAGCATGAGCTGCATGCTAATTGGCTGTCGACTGTCTGTCAACACTCCAAACCAGGAAGTGTTGGCAGCCATCTTGTGCCTCGGTAGAACCGAGGCACAAGAAAGCAGCAAAAGAAACGCGACAAACACGCAAAGGGGCGGGGTAGAAACACCCTGACCCCGTAGGCCTGCTCAGGGGTTACCACAAGGACCACCTAGGCAAAAAACATTTATAAAAAAAAAAAGAAAAAGTCGCAGTATATGCGTAAGGTACGCGTATGCTGTGAAAAAGAAGAAAAAAACCTGAAGCCCGCTTTATTGTTAATTAGCCCTCGGGGGGCCAAATCCCGGGGGGAATGTTTTTTTTTATAATGGGTGGCCCAGAGGCGGGCCCACTTCTCTGACCAGGCCTTGGCCGAAATCCTCTGTAATGCAATAATCAGACAAGAGGCACACCCGTCTCATACATCATGGCCAATACATGGAAAGAACTCCCCCTCAGCATCAGATGAACCCCCACACTGAAAGCATTCAGGAAGAGCCATAACACTTGCCTTTTCGAATGACGGAAGATGCACAAATTCCCCCCACATACTCCCCCAGCGCCTGGAAATCCTCACAGGTGAATAGTCTTCTTACAATGCTTCACAACCAATCAAAAAGAGATGTTGAAAGTTTCTGTTTTTAACATACAAGCAAATCAGATATGTTTGCATGTACAGGAAACGAGAGGCAATTCCTAAAGATGACTTGCTTTCGCAAGACCCCGAAAGGCTTCTTCCAGAATAAGTACGCACTTCACTGCAAGACCCCATTTAATGATTATCCAGGCTCTGAATCCTAAACACGTCAGAAATCATCTCTCATCACTTTCTCTTCTTTTTAGTGTATTGTGTGTGGCGGACTGTGTGACCCTATGTACAGAGCCCTCGAAGGCCCTGGAGACTGCCACGCCCCAAGACCAGCTTCTGCAGGGTCTCGGTGCCACGCGGCCCCCTTCCAAACATTTAAAAGCCCCGGGAGGAGGTGTAAATTAATCAAGACTGAAGACGTTGCTACAGCCCACTGTGCTTACACTACCAGGAAAACACAACAACAGTATATGGCCCATATTTCCATTGTAATGATTTCTTAGTTCCAGGTCTAGTTGTCAGATCGGCACACACAGTCCCTCATGGCTTATATACACCCACACCACACCCATCCAGAGCATCCGTCACTACACACGTGACCCTATCTACGCTACCAGGAAAACACAACAATAGTATATGGCCCAGATTTCCATTGCAGTGATTTCTTAGTTCCGGGTCTAGTTGTCAGATCGGCAGACACATAGGCCCTCATGGCTGGTATACACCCACCCCATACCCATCCAGCGCATCCGTCACTACACACGTGACCCTATCTATAAAAAAGACGGAGCGTACAGTGCCCCCACAGTCCCCCGACTCCTCGTGTCCTTCTAGAGCAGGCATTGCTTTTATACATGCAATCTTGTTTGGATTTTGAAAGTGAGAACAGATTTCACTGCTGTGTCTTTCAGAATTCAAACATAGGGGTCGATTAGGTTCGCGGACAGACTCAAGTCCATCCGCGACCCCAGAGGAGGAGGGATCGTCCGCATGGGCTGCGGCGTTCCCTCCATGCAGATTAGGATGTGACCGCCAGGGTGTCGGTCACATCCTCTATCTTTAACATTGCGGCGGGTGCAGCTTCAAACTGCACCCGCCGCAATGTTAAAAATGCATGCATCGCATTTGCGTGCACAAAGCGGCAGGCACCGCGCGGTGCCTGCTGCTTTGTGCATGCAAATGCAGGGGGGTACCATAGGTACCCCCCATGTGCACCCCCCACAACCCCTTCACCAAGGGGGCCCGCAACGGGCCTCCGAAGTGAATGTCCGTATGCTTTTCCACGGCGGAAAAGCCGCCGTGGAAAAGTATATGATTTCCTCCATACTAATATGGCTGGCGATGTCTGATAGACACCGCCAGCCATGTTAGAGCTTTTCCGCCGCAGTCGGAAGGCGACCGCGGCAGAAAAGCTGCGGACAGATCTCAAGACCCACCGCCATCCTAATATGGCAGTGGGTCTTTTGAGGCTCCGCAGCGGTTTTCCCGCATCCTTCGGGCCGGCGGTGGCTTCTGCCGGCCTGGAGGATGCGGGAAAACCGCTATCATAATCGGCCCCTAAGTTTGCTATGGGAGGGCGGGAGCCACAAGACTTCCGCCCTCTCATAGCAAACAGCAGTATCCCGGGTGTAGGCATCCCGGGACACTGGAGGAACCGGCTCTGGGCGTGGTGGTCTCCAGGGTTCTCGAGGGCACCAGGCGGAGGGCCTCCGAGCCCCTGTCACAAAATACAGAAATCTCCGGGGGGTGGTTGTTCCTGGGGTTTGAGGTCCACACACTTTTAATTTTGTAGGGGGGGCATAGATGCGCAAGAGGCGCAAGGGGGTTGAAAATGTGGTACACAGTGTTTTGTTTTAGTTTGCTTTCCTTTTTGTCTTGTAGAGGATCCAGGGTAAATATAAAGGTTTATGTACAGCAGTACCTTTCAACACTACTCTCAAATGGCTTTCTGCCTGTTACCATAGTAACAGTTCATGGAACACTTGCATGAGCACTGAGGTTAGAATTTCACCACAATATGTTGCTAATTGAAATAGTTACTGTGCTGGAGATTTTTTTTTTTTTTCATAGGAACCGTTAGTCGTGGGAGAAGTCAGTGGAAAAGTGTTGTTAGCGATTCCTTCCTGTTCGGGGAGTATTAGGGTAACGTGCTCCAAGCTGGGCTTTACGAATCTTAATGTTCGTTGGCTGTGAAGTATTAAAAGTATACGTTTTGACAGTCATTCCTTCCTCCTGTGCGGAACAACATGGACATTTTATCAGCTAAAGTGTTCCGAGCACAAGTTTGCTCCTTATTGGGTGGGAACGGTTCACTGTTGTCAGTGATATTGTGACGCATTTACAAAGGAGTATGGGAAAAGAAAGTAGTGGAGGGCAGGTTAGGAACACTATTAACTCTGTACAGTGCCCATAAGGCGGTGGAGAGGGATTATGAAGAAAAAAAATGTTTTTTTATGTTTCAAGGGCCATTTATATAATTGCCGTGTGGCTTATAAATCACAGCGGAAAAATGAGTGTCTTGCGCTTTTTTTTTATCAAGTTTGTGGGTGACATACTTCTTAGGAGTACTATTTACTTATAATGTGATGTTTACTTTCCTGATGGGGAGGTGTGGTTGCGCAGCAAAAAATTCAGTCTAGGTTTGGAACAGTTTTTAATAAGCAAACACAAATAAACGTTCTTCATAAACTGTCGCTGTATATATGAAAGGGGTGACAATTAAAAAAGGAATTTCATAAGATATCAGTTAAGCGAGCTATATCCTTCTTTTTTCTGCTACAGTTTGCAAAAGTGTTGCCCCACATTCTTGATGATGTAAGAGGGCATCAGTTACTTTTAGATAAAGTAGAAAAGAAGTGCTACAACAAACACTCCTGCACTACATTATCTGAGATCAAGAGAACCAGTAAAAAACAGTTAAATACAAGTAACTTCATATTACATAGAAATGTATGCATTATTATTTTTCAAATTTGTATTCTGTACAATTCAGGAACGTGCCGTCGTAGTGCTTAGAGGTTGCAGACTGTTCCGCTAACAAATCACATACTCACTAAAGAATATATAGGATGATACTCTTATAATATATAGAACAGGTCCTATTTATTCTTTACGGAGAAGGTGAATAGGAACCACAAATAAGAATAGAAATTAGAAAATAACATTCAGAGATGTAGGGTTTATGAAATATTTAAAGAAACAAAGTATGCTTGATAGCTATATTTTTTCGAAAAGCAGTTTCGTAAAATATGTTTCTTGAAAAAAATATCTGATCAAGTACTTTTTAATATTTGAAAGTTATATTACAGATGGCGCTGAAAAATCTCCCATTCCTCTTCTGTAGCAGTAAGACAATCTATTATCATATAACGATTAATACCATTGTTACAGTAAAAAGAAAAGGAAAATAATGAAATACTTTCGAGGGGTAAATATTTACTGAACTTCTTTTCTCCGGGAAGTGAAAAAGTTTGATCTTCGTGGCGACAGGTCATAAACTCCTCTGAGATCATGACGGTGAGAATTATAATATGTATATATTCTCACAGCACATGATCACAAGGGGGAAACAGACTGAAAACTGGAAGCCGGAAACGTTGCTTACATATGGTTACTCTTTGTGACGACGGATCATGAACTCCACTGAGAACACCATAACTGTTAATGTTATAATATACATATTAACAATATATGATCTCTAGGGGAAAAGACGATAACAACTGGAAGATGGTGATGTTGATTGTAAATGTTTAGGGTTTGCGTTGACTGGTCACCAACACCTCTCAAGCGAAGTAGAGTGTCAATATTATAACATAAAAAGTCACAATATATAAGCTGAAAAGCGCCAGAAAAGGAGCAATGTTTGTTTTTATCTATCTGTTTCTAACGAAGAGCTATGTGAACCACCAGCGGGATCATAATCAATCAATGTTCATGATCAGGTTATACCAAGACATTACTTCCACTAACAGGCTGGTGCATGTGTGAGCTGGCAAAATGTAGCATGGCAATGTTCCAATTCTAATCCGTGTTGGTCTGTTGATTTTGTTTCACTCTGTACTGGTTTTGGAATTTCGGAACTCACCACTGCATCCAACACCAAGCATGTATCACTGTGCATCAGCGCATACTTCTCTTTGCTTGAACACAAACTTTCTTTCATATTTTTGTGCAAGAGGGACTTTCAGAATCGCTGTTTGTTTGGCCGTGATTGAAGTTGTTTTAATTCGACGAGGAGCCATTGCTTATGTGCAAATCTTACAACATGACATGGACAAAGCTTGTCCTGTCAAAGCCAGAGCATTGTGTAGTAAAGAACCACTACATTTAGGGGTTTCCAAGTATGACTTTATTTCATCATAAGTAACAGGTGCTCCCAGCTTGGCGGCAGTCACGACTCTCTCAACATTCTAACACACACTCAAGGAAGTAGAGTGGGCCGTACCAAGAGGGAGAGAAGGAGAGGGGTGGATAAGGAGCAGAGGGGGAGAAGTTACAACACACCTTCCCCCCTAAGGGAAACAGAGGAGAGGGAGATAAGAGGCTCCCGGCAGGGGAGAAGGGAAGACAGCAGGGATGCAGGGTGAAATGGGTGGAAGTGGGGGAAGTGGAAGCGTGGTGGGGAGGAGGCGGGTATGAGGGAGGAGTACAAAGAAAGCAGGAGTTAATTACAGCAACCAGAAGACAACTAACTGTGGCACTAACACTAAAACTTAAGTGTGGAACTGGCAGGAAATAGTCTAAGGCGTATGGTCCCTTTGGTCCACTAGGAACCAAAACGGGTCCTGACCTTGCCCCCCTCCCCTTAGTATGAACACCTCTTATAATACGGTAGGTGTGGCCAGTGGGGCCGGTCCCTTGGAGTCCACTTCTGCCACCCCGCCTCGATGCCTACAGCGGGATGAGTCTGGAGGCAGGGGTGGGGGGCAAGAAAGAGTGCAACCTCAATGTTTCCCTTAGGCTCCTCTGAGTGTGAACACAATGTGCGGAGTATTCCGACTTGAAATTTTGTGCTCCTCCACAAGTCTTCATGTATCCATCAGGAAGGGTGTCTAGGCAGTACCACTGTATTAGTCCTTGGCAGTAACTGGGCCCCGACACACCCCGCCTGAACCCTCAGACCTGATAGGGCTCTCTCTCTCTCAATGTCATCCACGTTGACTAGTCTGGTCCCTCTCCTACCCTCCTTACCTTTGCAGAAGGCAGAGTCCAGACCTTTTCTTACTCCGTTTCAAACCGTTCCGATCGTTGTCATCAGCCTCAGCTGACCTTAGTCTGTCATCTTGCTCACTTCCTTGAGTCCCCTGGAAGAACTCTGTTGTATTTCCTGGGCCACTGCATTCCCGCTTGCTGAGATTGTCATCGAGTGGACCCTTCTTCCCTGACATGCCTTTTAGTGAGATACCTTTTAGCATTTCCTGCCTTTTCCCACTCTCACTCTTCATCTCACCGCCGTGATGCCATGGAAAATATTTAGCTTTATCCTCATCCTTTCCCTCCGGCAAACTTAAATCCATTGCTCTTTTCAGTCCACCATAGTCCGCAATTTCATCCCTCATTTCAAAAATGAACTCATCCAATGTGGAACTTTGCCTCATCTCACTGCAAATAAAGTGGTTACTCTTACATTCTATTTTCCCTCGATCGAAGGTTTCATTTTCTGTGGACTCTCCCTTTCTCTTGAATTCTCCGTTTTTCGCAAATTCACTTCCTCCGCCTTTCCTCTCGCCTTTCTTTCGTATTTCTCTTTCATCCACCCAGCTTTGGTCCGTCTCCATTTTTTTTTTTAGTACATCCTTTACTACTACTTTTCCACAACCTTTATTGCCTGCCGTGTGAGCGATCCATGTTTCACCATTGGTTGTAACCATGTCGGGCACTCTCCCTTTAACTGCTTTCTCTCGCCCCTGTCTGTGGGGGTCGATAACTCTTTCTTGTTCACATTTGTGTTCATATTCCTCCATCATTTTGTTCCTGGACTCTGACGATGTGATTCTTAGCCACGTCCCTTTGTGCTTGAATGGGTTACCCTTACATTCTATCCTTTGCCGTTCCTTATTTTTGGTGATAACATTTTCTCCTTTTCTTTTCAAATTTCCTTTTTTCCCAACTATTCCTTCTTTGTCATTTCTCTCATGTCTCTCAACTTCTTTTCCAAACTCTTTATTGTATGCAGTTTCTTCCATATCACACGAACCCTTAGATGACGGCGCATGAGTCTTCTGTGCTTCACTTTTAGTTCCCTGTACTCTTTGTATCAGCGCCCATTCAGTCTCATGTTCTTTACTTCTTCCCTTATCTTTTATTTTCAATTTCTTTAGATCCTTCCACCCTGGCATGGTGGATCCTCTTTCCGTTATAAATAGGGTACTCCAAGTATCCTTTCCCTTGTGCATTAAACCCTTTACTGTGTAACCTATTACGTTGAAGTTCTTCTCAGTGTATGTTTTTAGGGATATGTTGGTCTCTTTAAATTCATCCCCATTTTCTTTTGCTAATTCTCTATTCCATTCTTTCTTGTTAACCAACTTATATTGCTTTCCTGGAACTGAGACCATTTCTGTCTTCGCTCCGCCTAGGGAGGTGGTACACTCCGGGTTTATTTTCCTAGTGTTAACTTCCTCTTGGTTATCCATTTTATCATTGATCACATCAACCCTTTGTGCCTTTACCCGCGAGACTTGTTTTCCATAACCATCCCGTGCGCACGAGATGTCTTTATACACATTTCTGTGTGGCCCCTTCGTGAGCATTTTCCTCGTATCGCAGTACATCTTTCGTCCTTCAGTTCCTAGACTGTGAAAGGCTGTTTCAGCCCTTTCCTCTGGTATGAGAGCTACATTATACCTTAGGGCTCTCTCCATGTTATTTTCTAAACTATATCCGGGAATTCACGTGGAGATGTGATGTCCACCTCGAGCAGACAGAAGTGGCGGTAGAAGTGCACCTGGAAGAGCTCTCTGTCGCCCTGAACCAATTGATAGTAATGCCTTGGCTGTGAGCGCTGGGGGTTCTAAAATGTGAAGGTCAAGTTACCTACTCCACCTTCTATTGCCCTACTTGTTCCCCCTCTCTGAAATCACTGAATAAGAGTTGAACGCGCCGTCCGTAGATTAATGGCTCTAGAGAATCCACTGTCACAGATGCAGGGAATTGGGGTGTCCCTGGAAGGACGTACTGTCTCTAGTCAGTAATGATTCCGCCACAGAGGTTCACTGCACACCCCTCACACAGCTCAATGCACTGCTGCTGTTCAGCTTCTTTTGACTACCACATAACGTGGTACATTCCCCGCTCCTCCCAACATTTCCAAGGCTTAATGCGACTGTGAAGTAAAGCTAAGGTCCAATGACGATCACTTTCCTCCGAGATTCCTCACACAATACTTTCTTCCTTACTCAGATAATTACTAGTGTACTTTCGTGAACTTAAATTTCTAGGAAGAGGGGACTAGCTCACCCCGATTTCATCTTCATAAAACCTTTTGTTTCTAGTCACAAATTTTCCTCACAAGGTCTTACCTCAACCAACAGGCTCCCTCCCTGGAACAGATTATGTCAGAGAACGCTTCTCAGAGAGGTGCCGAGCACACCGTCTCCTCAGCACAGCTCACAGCAGAGGCCGTGTTTCAACCTTTTCCATTTCTCTGTTGAAATCCCCCGTTTTATTTTTCACCCAGGATCTCAGCTGGCTCTCAGTGTCCACTTGACTAGGAACTGCCCCGTCTTGACCTACATGCCTTTCCGCATGTCCCCTCTCACCTCTTAACAGAGCTTTATCCCACGGCGGAGCCGCTTTATATTCCTACGCTTCAATCCGTTTTGTTTTCTCTTCCACTTAATGAACCCGTTTATGTTAATTCATCAGTTACAACTGCTCACCCCACGAGCTTTCGTCTCTGTCACAGCTCTTCGACTCAGGTCTTACTTCTCCTCACACATTCACTTTTCAAAAGAACGCCCGATGCAGATCATTTCTCCAAATACTTCCGTTGCTACTTTCCATGAATTTCTCTTTAAGAGCCGAATCCTCTACTTCTTGACCAAGGCTTTTCTTTAAATCACTTCACAACGCGGTGGGAACAATCAACTGTCATTTCATCTCCCGCTCCGCTTTGAGAGGTTAGGTTCACACCCCGTATATTCCGCCCCTTTCCGCAGCCTAAACTCCGCTGCTACACACTCAGGGGTGTTTACCCTAGTCCTCTTTCTTTGTCTTCGCCCTGCTTAGTGCTGTAGGGAAATGACGCGATGCTCGGAAGAATGGCGGCGGTGTTCTCGGGTAGGAGTTTCTATCCTCAGGTGAGGACTTTGGCGTTTTCCTGAGCTCAATGTACTTATTTTTTTAACAATCACCTCTGTCGTCCACCACTGAGCCCAGCTCTTCACATGCCCCTAGCCGGCTCCCCACACAGGCTTCCGCCGCGAATTGGGTCACACTCCTTCCCCTTACACACGGACTTTCACCTTATCCTGTGCTCCGCTCAGCTTTTATCCTTAGTTCCCACTGCTCTCCTCACGATAATTCGCCAATTTTAAAGCCCCACATTTCGGGTCTTACTCCTCTTCACCTCCTAATTCTCATTGGAACGCCCGACCTAGATCTTCATTCGCCTCAGTTGCTCAACGTAACGTACTTTCATCTACTACCTCATAACCAAGGCTCATATTTTCACTTCAGTACGCGGTGAGAACGATATCATCAATTTCGTCTCCTGCTCCGCTCAGCTTTCCACAAAAGCTTCAGCTGCTCACCGGACGAACCTTCTCTTCGTTCAGGGTTCATCCACTCGGGTCTTACTCCTTTTCAGCTTCAGAGTCTCCTTTGAACGCCCGACGCAGCTTGTTCACTCATTTCTTCATTTCATTTCAGAAACTGGTTGTTCGAACCAGAAACACCAGCAGACATCAAATCAGGAGGAAACAGTTATTCCTTCACCACACGGCACCAGTTCGTTTACCCAAACTTCACACCCGACTTCCATTTACTTTGCAGAATCGAGAATCTTACGTCCCCCGAACGGGAACACATTAGGGTACAGTCTGGTTACCGGTCTGCTCTCCAGTGAACTTCAAATTTAATCAATGAGTCCTTCATTTCAATTAACCACTCCGCTCAAGCTTCAAAATGTGTCCAGGGGGGATAGACACCCAGCTGACCCTGGCTCAGCTCCTCGTCCTCGTCGCCAATAAATGTAGTAAAGAACCACTACATTTAGGGGTTTCCAAGTATGACTTTATTTCATCATAAGTAACAGGTGCTCCCAGCTTGGCGGCAGTCACGACTCTCTCAACATTCTAACACACACTCCAGGAAGTAGAGTGGGCCGTACCAAGAGGGAGAGAAGGAGAGGGGTGGATAAGGAGCAGAGGGGGAGAAGTTACAACACATTGTTCAGTTAACTTTCTGTATGTGTGAAGTGTTCCTACAAATGTTTTCAAGTGTGAAAAAATGAAATCGTTTTCGGATCCAGGGCCTTTGCTGTTCCATACCCGTGTAAACTGCACACAACAAGCAATTTAGTACACATTCTTTGGTATTTGTGCATGCCATTTTGTGGTGTACTTCGTGTGGAAGTGTTTATGTAAAATTGATGTTTTCACGTGGTAGCTATTAGAAATGGTAATTCTTTGAGAAGAGAACGGTGTTTGGATTGTTTGCCAGGCAGGGTGTGTATGAGGCTGTGGGCAATGAGTTCAAGGGGACTGTGATATTATTTCTGGCACTTTGCTGTGTTTCGCGCCACATGGAGGTGTTTTCATGTTTTTATCTGAAATTTAGTGTTGGTGCCTTGGATTTGCTTTAATTGTTTTGAAAATGATTGGTTTTATTATCCCAAGGTTATTTTTTACACAATGATCACTCGTGCGCATTCAGACCCAAGCGGTCTGGAAAAAGATGGTTACAATTATAAATCGTGCATGCGTCCGCCCCTGACAAATACTAGAATAGGGTTACTATAAAACGCTTAATACAGACCAACTGGGATTATACATTGATCGGAAACCAAGATGTGTCTCGGGTCTGGAGAGCACCCTGGGACCATCAATACAGGTAAAACGAGCTGTCTACGGTCAGAGTTGATCCTCCTGACATTTCCATTGCACCACACATCATACCTGTTCCGGGAAGAAACACGAAACCGCACGCTTTCATTTGAAGCCACGCCAGGCAACGCGTGAATACATCAGAATAAGTATAAAATGGCGGTGCCACATCATAAAGTGTCAGAAAAGACGCTAGTTATGCGCCATTCCCGGAACAGTGGCACAACCGGTTTGATGAAAGTACTTAGAAGTGCAAAGACATCCAACAATGTCATTATGGCATGAAAGCACTCCCTGGCATTAGCATAAGCGTTCGTTTCCCCCTGCTCGTCATCTTAGTAAATCCCCTGGTAGCTCCTTAGCGGGCTAGCTTTCCTCTAACACATAATAAACCTATTACCGGTCTGACCCAAGGTGGAACAGGTTGTGCGTCAGGACTATACAGCATAGCACCAGCTGTAAAACGTTTTGTATTCGTTGTATCAGAAATGATTCATGGATGCATTAGAGACTTGTTAGAAGTCTGCGGGACAGTGGTTCTGCAGCCGTGAGGTCAGCTTTCACAAGAGCTGAGAATGAATAGTCAATGTTGAACCCTTCATTTAACATTAAATAAATATAATGCTCAACTGCCTATTACTGAATATCTTAAATAAATGATTAGCCTCCGACAATGACGTTAACTTGTGGTGAGCGCATGTGCAGGCATGTCGACCTCTTTTATTATAGCACAGGTTACTTATTTAATAAACTTTAGAAATCAATGGGAGTAAACCCCATTTTTATGTGTCGCCTGCACACATTTTTAGCTATCTGTTTCTGAAGACATATTGTGAACAATACCATTATTCACACAGAGCTTTGTCAGCCCGTTATATATGATTGGTTGTCTTACTTGTCAATCTCATGTGCTTACTTCTTATTCAATGGAATTCCTTTCTCGACTAGTGCAGTGTTTGTTCCTGCCCTGGACCATAGCTTCCTTACCATCCATTTAACTGATTCGCATGTAACTCTTCACTACTTGCATTCAGGAAACCACCTTTTCTTCTGCCTTTAACATTCTATGCAAGTGCATTTAGTTTCATGCCCTCTCCTGTGTGCTCCTTCGTTTGTCACACTCACCCCCCTCCCGACTATCTGGGCCAGATGTATGACCCTTACATTTAGCGACTCATAAATCGCATCGTTTTGCGACTCGCAATTTGCAACTAGCAAAACTGTAATGTACAACAGTGTCACAGACACTGTTAGCGATTCCCAATGGGGTCGCAAATTGCATGCCTCATCAATATTTATGAGGAAAGCGCAATTTGCAACCCCATTGGGAATGGCTAGCACTCCCAGTGATGGTGGCCTGCTGGGGTCAGCAGACCACCATGTCTGAGACTGCTTTTTAAATAAAGCAGTTTCTTTTTAGGTCACGGCTAGCGTGGCTGCGCACATGCGTAGCTCGCTCGATGAGATTTTATGTTTTAGAGTAGCTTCTGTAACGGGCTTTAAGCCCCGCCTCTCTTTTCCATTGGCCGGCATCACAGTTTATGCTAAACGGTGGCCAGCCATTGTAAAAGAGGTTTGTGTGACGTAGACTTTTTTCTTTTACAGACGGCCCACTTGGACGGGCTCGTCTGCCTTCCTCGCGTCGTCAAAGGTTTATTATCTTTATGGGGTCATTGGTTCAAACACATGGCTCATAAAGACAAGCTCCACCGTGTGTTTCTTTTTGCATCTCGCTTTCACTTTAAAGTGAAAGGGAGATGCAAAAATAGACAGTGGCTGCCTGGCGAGCACTTGTTTTAAGTTAGATTGCAAGTCATGCCCACACCTTTCACACAGTGTCAGACACTCCCGGTGCACCCCCCTGTGATAGGTAATCTCAGGGAATTAGTAACTTCTACAGCTCCTTCTGCAGCAGGGGACACTGAGCCGAGAGGCTGTCTGTTCCTCGACACACGTGCACGCTGTCTCAGTCACTCATGCGGCACGATTCCCTCTCAGGGAGGGGGGGAATGGCAATGACTCCCTTCTGCGAGACGATGGACTGACCGTATCAATGCCTCCTACACACCTTTCACACAGTGCCAGCCACCCTGCCACACCCCCTGCTTCTAAAGACAGTCCTTCCGACTAACAGGTATCCACGAAATCACATTGCCTCCTCATTGTTAGTCTTAAAACACACCAGAGTAAATGCAGGCGGAGACTGGGGAAAGTGAAACCTGCTGCCGGGCGGGAGAGAGGGAGTTACCGAGGGCGCACCGCTGCCGGGGGCAACTGTACTCTGATAATTGTTTTATTACCCCCCAATAGCAGACCAAGGGTGAGTTTTCCTCGTTTGCCCCAGGGCATCATTGGTAGCCGCTGGACCCAAGGTAGAAACCAGCAGCAACCAATACACGGGAGGGGTGCCGATTCCGGCCGACACCTGACAGTAATAATATCCCAGGCGCTGTAACACCGGCGCAACTAAACCCCACGGGAACCATCTCAAAAGTGCCGGGCGTGTGCCACCCACAGACCAACCATGCCTCAGGGGAAGCACCTACAGCCAGGAGCTTCACCAGATCATTCATTCATTTGTGAAACAAAACTGAGCACGAGAATGAATGAACTCTCGCATGTACCGGAGGCTGCGGACTAAACAGCACGAAGGTGTCAGAGATGGGGGGGAATGGGTCAATAAATAATTAAATAAATAACCCCCTACCACCCTGACCACTGAGAGGGTGCTGCCTGTCTGTCTGGAGAGAAAAGGCGCAGACTTGTTTTAACAGTGCTGACGAAGTCTTCCGAGGCATCAGCAGATGCGTATTTTCATAATTTATGTACCGCGCCGTGCTCTGATTAGTTGTGCCCCTCTGCTGACACGCGGCATTGAGGATCCAACTGTTTGAATGAAAGCTGCTGCACCCCTCCCAGATCCGGCAGGGGAAGGCGGCTGCGGCGGGTGCGAGGATTGGTGGAGAGGGCAGTTAATACCCCCACACTCACCCCTTCCGACTGGATCATGAGCATGGGGAGACACGGGCCCCTGGAGAAACAAAGGCGTAGGGAACTGTGTAATAAAAGGACGAGGCGAGCATGCACAACATTGCAACATACAAACCAGTACGGATGATGCCATCAGCATCACATCAGCGTCATACGCACTGTCCTTTTCCAAGCGCATGGGACATTGTCAGCTTTGGAATCAGGTGCGCGAGACAGAAGTTGAACACAATTTAAAATGAATAGATCATTTTTCCATGTTAGAGAGTGAAGCAAACACATCTGTTGTTTATGTAAGGAACTGAAAACACGGTTGTTTGAGCTCTCCTTAGGTTGATCTGCCAGGTCTCCAAGTGCTGAGAAACCCGGGCTGGGTAGCCATGTGCTATACAGGAACTCCATCATAATAATAATATAAATAATATATAAATGCATGCATACATATACATATGTCATGGTACTTATGTAAATGTCATGGTACTTATAGAGCGCACTTTCACCAGACAGTCACCTTGCGGTGTCGCCTATTCGGCTTCCTGGCGCTGATACTCATACCGCTGTGGAACCCCTCCAGGCTTTCCCTGTGAAGTGTCCACTCCTGGGCACCCCCAGGGTGAAGCCAGGCATCCTTAGCGCTGTTGGGGCCGGTGTGGAGGCTAAGCAAGCTATTGCCCAGAGTTGCAGCGTGGGGCCCATGATTAGAATAGGCACCGAGGCGAGAATTAACAGGTCCAAGGAAATTGAGCCCGAGACCCCGCCGAGGTGGGAATCGAACCCAGGTCCCTGGCCAGAACTCTGCATCAGGGTCTGCCGCTCTAACCATTGAGCCACACTCCTCCACATATATGCCATATATGCATACATATGCATGTTGTGTACATGAAAGTTTGAAAAACACTAATAAAACTAATGCTAAAAAGCCACCTAATCACAAACAGAATTGCTTTAACTTTTACAAAGTCGAGACCTGTTGCATTTTTAGGTCTCGCTGAACCAACGCACATGTGTTGTTCTGCGAGAGTATTGTAGGCGAAACAAACTCTTGAAACCAGCGAGGATTGTCCCCAATGCATGTGAGGTACTCAAGCGCGACGCTTCCCCAGCGCGTGCGTAGCCTCACTTCTCAATCACACCCCATATGGTGTTCCCTCCCACTCGCTCGCACATCAAAGGCTGCTGCTCCCCCGCCAATGCGCTCCCGCCCCGCCCCCGCACACTTTCAGCCCGGCCGCACGGCCAATGCTTGTTGGCTCTACATGTTTAGACGCCGGCAGACCCCCCGATCGGAAAGCGAAGAAAAGATAACCGTCAGAGTGTCCTCGCACCGCCATTAATATGACGACAACCGCCGGCTAAATTCTAGAAGCTCACAGACTCCCCAGTGTAAACACAGTGGACGCAGGCCAAAGATAGTCAGCGCTACGAGAAACGCTGTTTAGACGCCGGCAGACCCCCCGATCGGAAAGCGAAGAAAAGATAACCGTTAGAGTGTCCTCGCACCGCCATTAATATGACGACAACCGCCGGTTAAACTCTAGAAGCTCATAGACTCCCAAGTGTAAACACAGTGGACGTAGACCAAAGACAGTCAGCGCCACGAGAAACGGCCAGAGATCCCGACCTAGAGCACCTATAAACCTAATCGACAGGTTAACTGCACAACATCCCTCCCGCGCCAGGAGCACGTAACCTAGCAACTGTACAAGACCATCTCTACAGCTCAAAGTTCGAAGCTAGCACTCAGTTAACAGGATACCGACTGAAAGAGAAATAAAACAAGCAAAATAAACTACAATACAGCGCCCAGGTCTCAAAGACAAACCTCTCATAGGTCAAGATCTCTCTATCCTTCTGTGAGAACCGGCACCATCTATTCACCGAGGTCCATTTGGATACTCACATGGCTCCCTGATGAAGGCCCCCAGCCGAAACGCGCGTAGATGTCATACTTAGCCATGTTTTTATGTACAGTGTGCTGAAACAATCTTCCACATAACCTCCAAGCCCAAACTCATTATCTTGAAATGTGTATAGGATGCAATAATAAGTATATATATGTAGATTGACAGTCACATGTATGTTGGAGGCATGCACACAACAATTACCTGTAATAAATTAATGATGCTTTCTATCAGAATAATATTTGAATAAAATAAAATAAAAGCCATATTTTTGTATCATACACTCTGTCCCTCAAGAGTTTTTGCTGTCATTTGTCCGTCCTTGTCCTCTATTTGTAACCAGTTCCTAATTACTTTCCTCCCAAATGTTGGTAAACTATGTCCTTCGCAAATGACACTCCTTTTAGTGGTCTTCCTTGATTGCAGTTTCCTATTTCCTAGCGAGTGTCCGTGCTGTTGTCCCCAGCCTGAAAAAACACGGTCTGGAGTTTCTACTGCTTGTTTCCCTCGGCTCGTGTATCAGCCCGCTTCATGGACGCAGCGATTTTTCTTGCAATCAAAAACAAAGCTGGCCCTGGCTTGAAAACAGGTCTGTAAATCTTTCTTTTGAGGAATCTCGCCCCTCTGCCGCCCCACCCCCTCCCGCCCGTCACTGCCTGTTATTTTCAATGCTTCGTCACTTAATATCCCATGCCGTGGTCCCCCCTCTCCGCGCCCATCGCTGCCTATTATTGTTCAGTGCTACAGTACCCGTTGCAGTCACTTAAGATCCCCGTGCCATCCCCTCCCCCACCACCACTTCCCGCTCGTCGCTGCCTGTTAATTTTAGTGCTTCGGCACTGGTCACCGTCGCTAGCTGCTGCGCAACAAGTTAGTTAATTTTACACCTGTACTGTGACTCATGTGAGAGAACAATAATACCATTAAATCTTAAAACAACAGCAACATTTCAAATCTCAGTATAACTTCTTAGGGGAAAACATTTCTTTGCATAGGGCATAAGTAACACATGCTTCTATAGCACAGAACTTTGCCTACACATCCAGTGCACGCCGTTCTTCAAACGGTCCTAAGTGATGGCGCCTGGTTATAAAAAGCAGCCGCACAGATGTACTGGGAGGCAACCTTGTGTTTGCTAAGTACTTTGCCGACAACAACTCACATGAGAGCACAGAAGCATGATCAACTCCACCATAGAACTTCTGGATTTTATGCACACCAAACCGGAAAAAACAGATAGATATCTGGTCACATCTCAAAGACAGTCTGCTCAGCCCATGGTGACACGTAGCAATACTTTTCACACGTAAACTAAAACGAGCAAGTGGCTACATTTATGTAATTTCATTCTTAAGGAGAGCAAAGAGACACATTTCAGTGTAAAAAAATCTGCGTTACAATTAAAAGTATAGAATGGCGAAAATGGGTCATTAGAAGTTAGGAAAGAGGAAAATGCCTGCGTTAGTAAGAAAGAATAATAGCACTTGGGAGAGAGGGCGAGGGGTGGGAGAAAAGTAGACCAAAAGTTGTTTGTGTGTGTAAAAGGCCGCTTTATTAAGACACAGGTGCACATTACAAAACACAACCCTTGGCAACGCCTTACAAAACTAAACCTCACTAAATAAATAAATAACTACAAACTCAGCCCCCCGAACCCTCCCCCACCCCTAAAACATTTGAGCCCTCCCGCTCCCAACAATACATCAATAACAATATAACAGCATTATAACATAACGTCATCAATAAAATTACCTCATCAATAAAACATTTCGTCATTAAACAAACATACGTCATCGTTAAAACTTTATTCGTCCAACCACAATTGCAATAACAACGGTCAGGTCCTCCATAACCATAAACCCTGCCTGACCCTGCACTCCTGCAGATAACCCCCCCTCACAAAACTGAACGGTCAAACCATGACCAACATACCCCAGCACTTGTCAAAGAAATACTTGAACTAATACCCAACCAGCAATCTGCCTAAAAACCGTAATGATACCCAAAAACACCGCACAGCACCTGTGTCTAGCGACGGATACAAATACAATAAAAACAACCCCTGCACACCGGTAGCCCACAAAACAGCCTTTTACTCAAAAAAGAAAATAGGGGCAAAAACCCCCAAAAAGGGGAAAAAACTGAGCAGCGAGGGGAAAACAGGAGCATTTAAAACGACAAATTGAGGGAGGGAGGGAGGGACAAAAAAGCTATGAGCCCACCTAGCCACCAGGTCACCAAACCTAAAATGGTGGCTGGTAGACAGTGGGCGGGGGGTTTATAATTTGGGCTATTCTGGTCCTACTGGACCAGCCCAATTCTAGAAACTTCTGTCCCTCTTAAAGGGACACCCCTCGCAGCTCTCCCAAACCGCCCGGGGGAGGAGACCTCCCGGCGGTCGGCTCCCTCCCCCAAGCCCCCCTTGGGAGAGAGGGCGAGGGGTGGGAGAAAAGTAGACCAAAAGTTGTTTGTGTGTGTAAAAGGCCGCTTTATTAAGACACAGGTGCACATTACAAAACACAACCCTTGGCAACGCCTTACAAAACTAAACCTCACTAAATAAATAAATAACTACAAACTCAGCCCCCCGAACCCTCCCCCACCCCTAAAACATTTGAGCCCTCCCGCTCCCAACAATACATCAATAACAATATAACAGCATTATAACATAACGTCATCAATAAAATTACCTCATCAATAAAACATTTCGTCATTAAACAAACATACGTCATCGTTAAAACTTTATTCGTCCAACCACAATTGCAATAACAACGGTCAGGTCCTCCATAACCATAAACCCTGCCTGACCCTGCACTCCTGCAGATAACCCCCCCTCACAAAACTGAACGGTCAAACCATGACCAACATACCCCAGCACTTGTCAAAGAAATACTTGAACTAATACCCAACCAGCAATCTGCCTAAAAACCGTAATGATACCCAAAAACACCGCCACCCAGAAAGGTAGGCGGGGGAAACAACGCCTCCCTTTCTGCCCCCCAACCGCAAAGCGAAAGACAAAGGAGAAAATCAGCGCTGCATGGCCAATGCCCGGGCTAAAACCTCGGGAATCTCCAACAAGTAAAGTTCCATGCCCACACGGGACAAATGAACTCCATCATCCCTAAAGAACTCAACAGCCTCAAACTTAATGTCCCTGTGTGAAATCCTACTGAAACCAAGGCTCCTACAGCAACGAGACACCTCTGAATTCACTTTCTTCCTAGCCCGATCGACCGCCCTGGGATTCACCGCTCCCCTCCATATCCTGCGAGGAATTAACTCTGTCCAAAAAACATGACACCCAGCCCATCGTTCCTTAATGAGGCCTAAATCTCTTTTCATAGCTCGCAGCAAGACTACACCTTTCGTTGCACATAGGTCATTTTCTCCCAAATGAATGACTAAGATATCCGGGCAGACACCGCCCACCATGTTGTTGTTCAAACAAGGTATCAACTCTCTCCAGAGCATCCCACCTTTACCCTTCCAAAGAACGTTAAACATTCGATCATTGAAACCAAGTAGATCTCCAAAGTAACTCCTCGCCGCCTGGACTCTGGCCCACTTGACAAATGAATGCCCCACTATCCAGACCGTTACCACCGAGGAGCGAGGCCCAGCAACGGATCCTGAAAAAGAAAAGAGAGTTAGAATCCTGTGAAGGAGGATGACGCATGCGCCTCCTCCGCCGAGCTCCTCACGTAACGCTGAAAACAATTAGAGGACCAGCGCCCCAATCGCTTAATATCCCTTTCAGACCAATTTCGGTGAAAAGCTTCAGTGGCAGCACCTATTCTGAAAGAGTGAGTACCATAAATAGTGCCATCGAGACCTATGTGCTGCAGCGCTTTGCGCAAAACCATACGTAATTGATAAGGTGTTACAGGGGTGCCATTGATATGTTGGAAAACCAGGACTTCATCGCCACCCCCACACAAGGAACGCCAGCGCCGCGCAAGCAGTAGAGGGCAAGTAAGCTTCGGAGCACATGCCTGTAACCATACACCTTTCCCCTTACCCGTCTGATCCGTTTTAGAACTGGCCAACCATACATGAACTCCCTCATCATAACAAAAAACGTCCTTCCAAAACAAACCACACTTATACTTTGAACCCAACAACTCAGATACCCTGAAAGCACCAAAAAACATGAAAGCCATCAACAGTGAGAAAAGACATGCCTCAAAATCATCTGAACAAACTAAAGGCAAAACCGTAAGTAACCTGGCAAGAACTTGCCAAGATATAGGGGCTCTGGATCTACCAATGTGCCCTTGTTCCCTGGCCCAGCCCTCAAGCATCCTTCTACCAATCTCCCCTGCAGATGGAGGATAGCCCCACCACAACTTCCCATGAAAGCAATCCCCGCCAGTTTCCCAGCAATGGTTACTTTAGTCAAACCCTTATCCATGAGATCCAGTATAAAGTTGACCACATCATCCGACCGACTCGACAGATCCTCCCTTCTGACAGCACCAGATTCCAGAAATTCCTTCCACGCAAGGGAATACGCAGAACGCGTGGACACAGACAGAGAACCTACCACCAATTGAACGACCCGACCTCGCCGACGTGCCACAGATGACTCGGCATCGGAGTCGGGGATCTGTCCGCATCCCTCACCAGTCCACGGAATCTCTCCCACTGCGAACGAGACAGAGCATCCGCAATGTCATTGTCCACGCCAGGAATGTGCAACGCACGAAAATGAATATCGTGTTTCAAACAACCAAGAACAAAAACTCTCATAAGTTTCAACACTTGACTGTCCCTGGCCGACTGGCGATTCACTATCTCCACCACCGCCATGTTATCCACACGAAACAGCACCTTCTTGTGCGCCAATTCCTCCCACCACAGTGTCAAGGCGACCAATAAGGGGAACAGTTCCAGGAAAGTGATGCTGCGACCTCCATTCAACCATTCATCGGGCCAACGTTCTGCACACCATTTGCCATTCCAAAAGAGCCCAAAACCATCACTGCCAGCAGCATCCGAAAACATTTGTACATCCCACTGAAAGTCAACCTCTCTGACCAAGGGGACACCATTGAAGGAGTTCAGAAAAAACTTCCACATTCTCAAATCCTCCTTGACACCAGCAGACAGACGAACACGATGGTGGGGCAAATGATGACCTGCCAAAGCCCTGCCCAGTCTCCTACAAAAGGTCCTGCCCGCTCTCACCACTCTGCAGGCAAAATTCAAATGACCCAAAAGCACTTGAATCTCTTTCACCAACACTTTTCTCTTTGACAACATCACATCCAGCAATTCAATCATGTTGACCCTTTTGTCCTCCGGCAGTCGAGCAGACATATCCACAGAGTCTATTTCAATACCCAAAAAGGATAGGACAGTGGCAGGGCCCATTGTTTTCTCGGGAGCCAAAGGAACTCCCAAATCCTCCATGAGCCCTTGGAATGTGTCCAGAGCCTTCTGGCACTCCGCGGAGCCCGGGGATCCGACAAAGAAAAAATCATCGAGATAGTGTGTTACCAGGGTATGACCGGACTGATGGGAAAAATACCATTGCAGAAAAGTACTAAAACACTCAAACAAGGCACATGATATAGAGCAGCCCATCGGCAGCGCCTTGTCCACGTACCACTTACCATTGAACTGAATACCTAAAAGGCTCCAATCGTCCGGGTGGACAGGCAATAGCCGAAAAGCAGACTTGATGTCACACTTAGCCATCTCAGCGGCTGCGCCCGCTGTCACAACAAGTGACATGGCCACGTCAACCGAAGAGTAAGAGACAGACACTGCCTCTGGGTCAATGAAATCATTCACAGACGACCCTTCAGGCCATGACAAATGTTGAATCAGTCGAAACTGTCCCGGTTCTTTCTTCGGGACAACTCCAATCGGTGAAACAATCAAGTTATGGATCGGCCAATCGTGAAACGGGCCAGCCATCCTCCCTTCATGTACCTCCTTATTAAGTTTGTCTTGTACCACTGCGGCATGTTCAGAAGCTGATTTTAAATTGGCAGACCACCTCCGGTCCCTAGCACCTAAGTAACCGAGTCGGAAACCAAACTGAAAACCTTCCAACAGTGTAACTTTTGCTGACTGATCTTCGAAACCATGTAGGGCAATGCGCAGCCTTTCTAAATTAACTGGCGTACGAGCCCTTGGACCCAGCACCCTTAGCACCTCTGTATCCCCTTCCTCCTGAAAACTGTGTAGTCGTATTCGATGTTCCTGAAACTGTTTGCTTTCCCTGTGTACCGTCCGATGGCTGATTATGCCAACACTTTGACAACGGGTGTTTCTTACCACAGCCTGAGCATTCATGTTTAAATTTACAATACTCCCTGGTACAGGAGCCCCTATTAAATTCCCAACAGAAACCAGACCCTGAGTACAAGGTTGCAGTGGCCCCCACCCCTCCCCGGGTGGGCTTCCCCTGAAAGGGCCGATAAACTAACGGCAAACCACTTGCCGTGAAAATGGTTTTCCCCCCTGACGCTGACCCCATTGTGTGTTGCCACAAGTCATTATCTATCTCCCCCCACTTAGCTTCCGGGTCCCAAGCCATCCTGGCCCTAAATTCCTCATCATATTGAGACCAAGCAAAACCACCCCCGGTGATCTGGGCCTTGCGAATGACGTCCATGTATTTAAAAAGGGACACGCTGCGCTCAGGGAACTTTTCGCAATAAACACTGGCATAAATCAAAAATGCAGCTGTCCAGTTTTCAATAGTTAAAGGCACTCTGGGGCGTTTTGCCAGCTCAAACTCCTCCTCCTTAGACCCCTCTTTGGACCGGACTTCTCTGTGGAGTAGCTTCAGTAGTTCCACATACTCACCATTCCAAATTCGTTCCTTGGTACTTAACATGAGATGAGCACCTAATGGTTTCGTAACCCCCATGTAAGGCAGTTTTTTGATTTTTAGTTCTTTACTGGCCACAGGCTCTTTAACCTTGCTGGAAGCACCAGCCATAACATGACCTACCACTGTGTTCTGAATGTCTACCACATCATCTGTACCAACTGCTGTGTCTTTTACATATCGACCTTTGACCAGACGGCCATCACTACTAATCACTTCAGTTTCACCACCGGTACCCACAGACACCATCTTAGGTTTGGCCTGTGTGGCTGATTGCTCACCTGGCAACAGAGAGACCACTCTCGATGGCTCCGCCCGTGTCTCCGAGGTCAATGCATCCGGTCTGCGAGGCGCCCTACTCGATGGGCCGTGCTCTCTTCTCCCTTGCACTTGACTTTGGACCACTGGAGCCTGTAACACACTAGAAGAAACATGAGAGGGCACCCCCCTTTCCGTATCCCGCACTTCACCTTCTTCAGGACTGTCTTCGTCGTAGTCCAACACCACTGAATCGACAGTAGTGTGCAACAAATCACCACGGGTCTTACCTAACCCGGTATCAACCACCGTACATTTAAATGATTGTGAAACTCCAGGAGGGGGAGCAGGCTGTACGCGCCCGTACCTCCCTGTGCGTTGACTCTGTAGCTCCTTAGCCGCCGGCAAGGCCTGCCACCTATACCTGCTACTCGTTGGGGCCAGCGGGGTCACGCCAGACCCTCGTGTGCTGGCCGCGGCGGGATCCCTCGGTGGAAAAGAGAGGGCCGCGCTAGGCATTCTCCTCACTTCCCCTTGGCGTGATGGGACTGGACCGCGCCCTGCCAAGTCTGGACCTCCGCACCTATTCCTATCCTGAAAAGAAAAAGTTTGGACTGGTGTGCTAGGGTCCCTGAAAACAACACCTGAAACAGACCTGGATCTCTGCAAATTATCCTCAACAACCCTCCCTTGCAACCTGTCCAAAGAACCCCCTCTAGGACAACCCCTCATAGGGCGTCCCCGGACCGGAGAATCACCAATCACCTCATCGTCATCGCTCACGTCCAAGTTACCCTCTGCCTCCGCCGGAGAGGAAGCCAGAAGAGGGGCCCTCGCGCCCCAAACTTGACCTTCACCCACCGTCTGAAAACCACGTTGCGCCAAACTTGCATTACCAAAATGATCCCACCCAGGGGAACCAAACATAACATATGGGCCTCTCACCTCACCTGACCAATTTGGGACCTCCCCAATCCCTAAAACAGGCCCAACACGCCCCTGCCGAAAACCCCCAGTAGGCCCCATCCTTGAACCATGCAAACCAGAACCCCTTGAACCACTCATAACAGGTTGGCAGACACCTGCCCCTGCACCCACGACCGTCCTTCCAGACCCTGAAAACCCTGCACCGCGTGTATGTCCTACCACACTGGTATCACACGGCAGTGGGGCACGGCCCACCTGCGATATGCTCCTGCCTTCCTTTTGCAAACTGACATCCAACTCCATGAAACCATAAGAACCAAAACCACCCAACCCGTAAACCTCCTGCCCTGAAACCAAACCAGAAACAGAACTCCCTTCACCCATCTGTGCCCATTCACCCTCTCCCCTCGAGCCCCCCCCACAGACAAAGCAGGACCCTCAACGGAGCCAGGGGTAGAAAACAACAATGGGCTACCCACATTACCCTCCACATCCCCCATGCCAGTATCAGAAGGCTGACCCAAAACAGCTTGATGCCTAACAGGTGCCACATCCTCGCAGTCCAAATCTCCATGAGAAAAAACCACGTTTGCCTCCCTCGTCTCCCCAGCCTGCCTCTCAAAAACAACATAGCCGGGGGGAGTCCCCAACAATATATGTGCCGCCTCAGGAGCCAACTGAGAGTCCTCAACAGCCCACTGCACATTCTGAACCCCGTGCACCAAACGCTCCTGGCCTGATCCCTGCACCACACATGGAACAGAGCCTCTGCGCGCGCTACGCGCCGGGGCGGGCTCCTCATGCTGCGCTCGCCGCTCCACCAGTGGGTCCGAAGCGGAGCGCTTTTTGCTCCCTCCCCTGCCCCCCCTACCCCGCCTACCCGCCGAGGCGGCCCTTAAACTCACCGGACCAGAGAAATGGGGAGCGGCAGCCTGAAATAACGGGGGGGGGCGGCAGCGCGTCACTGGACATATGCGCCTGCCCCACCAAAGCGCCAGACGTATTCGGAGCACCCCCCGCCCCCACCGCAACACCTACCTGAGACTCCGGAGCTACGCGCGTCCCCCTACCGCCCTCACCAGAAGAGCCGCGTAACGCCGGAGCTGCCGCCTCACTGGAAAACACACGCGCAACCCTCTGAGGGGCCGGCTTCCTCGAACGGGACCGGCCCCTCTCGCTTACCTGGCTCGGGCGTCTCCTCTTCGGCGACGAGCACGCCAGCACCGCCGCCCCCACGCCAGCGGAGGCCTGGCGCTGGGGACGCGCCGTCACACCTCCAGAAATTAAATCCATGCGCCCTGCCTCAGCCAGCAGCCGCATCGCTTCCACAACACGAGAGTCTTCCATTGTAAACTAGCAAGCAGAAGTTAAAGACAATAGCCTAAATACCCAACTCACAATAAACGCACCACAAAAAAGCTATGAGCCCACCTAGCCACCAGGTCACCAAACCTAAAATGGTGGCTGGTAGGCAGTGGGCGGGGGGTTTATAATTTGGGCTATTCTGGTCCTACTGGACCAGCCCAATTCTAGAAACTTCTGTCCCTCTTAAAGGGACACCCCTCGCAGCTCTCCCAAACCGCCCGGGGGAGGAGACCTCCCGGCGGTCGGCTCCCTCCCCCAAGCCCCCCATGCGGTTTTTGTGTCCCTCTAAAGGTATCCATTAACTCATCTTTGTACCACACATTAGTCGTGTCAACTGAAGACAAAAACAACTGCAACTTTAGATCTGTTTGCGTTAATATTACTGGTGACAATGTGCAGGGCATCTGCTGTATTGATCCATAGTATCTACGTTATGCTGC
Organism: Lissotriton helveticus; assembly: GCF_964261635.1. Classification (NCBI taxonomy): domain Eukaryota; kingdom Metazoa; phylum Chordata; class Amphibia; order Caudata; family Salamandridae; genus Lissotriton; species Lissotriton helveticus. The sequence continues at coordinate 293,359,907 of NC_136070.1, forward strand.
TTCACAGCGTGTGGTCGTTACATGCAGAGAAGGGAAATTGCTCCATGATCTTTTCTTTCTCCGTTGCTCTTCTGCCTTCAGCCCTCTAGCTATCAAACAAGCTTCCAGTTTGTTTGGTGGCAGCAGACATCCCAAACACTCTCATTAATACGTTGACCCTTGACCTGCAGTAATCCTTCGCAGAAGTGCAAGTGTTAGCACATTAGATGTTTGCAAGTGTTTATATAAACATTTTGAGTATTCCTTTCTTGAACATTTGTAATACATTCTCAAAACCCCATACTTTTACATGCACATATTGATTTACAGGGATGCATTTTTATGATACGTGAAATAAAAAACGGTTATCTTACTGTTAAAATTTTTTGAGCAGGGGAACAGTTAAAAGGCTTCGAATTGCAAACTGTTATGTGAAAACGGATTTGTTTTTCCAGATGCTTTAAGGTACCTTATCAATAACACTGCAAACTGGCACTATTTTTTATCGTTCTTGGCATTAAAATTCAAATGTACTAATGAAATTAGGAATAGAACATTAACATTTCAGATGATTGGATATATTTTTGCTGCATTTCATATACAAACTACCAATTACTCTAATCCACTCCACTGCAAACCAAAAATATTCGTGAAAAACAATATCATTTACAACACCAATAACTCTAACTTTCACACATGCGAGACCGATTGCATTGCAAAAGCTTTTTTTCTATGCAAGTAACAGAGCCAAGAGAAGCTCGATCTAAAAACTGAAAACATACTGGAGGAAGGCATGAAAGTAGGAGATTCCATCCTGATCTAGTTCTCTATAAGTTTCCTCCCCTCTTTAGCAGAAACAGCTTTGAAGCAAATGTGTTAAGGTCTGATAGGAAAGGGCCATAAAGACTTGCGAGCATTACTTCCACTGCAGCTGTGTGCCATCACATCAACTTCTGAAGAAGGCGTTTGGTTGTCAGGTTTGGTTGGTTAATGGATTAATCCATCCCCTCTAGGGATGCGTGTTTGACCACATGGTCACAGGTTCAAATTCCAACAGGTCTCACTCAACCTTTCATCCTTCCAAAGTCAATGCTTTGAGTTGGGTAACAATAAAGATCTGTTATTTTAGCTTCAAGATGCCCCAAAGTGTGAAAATGTGCTTTCCAGATGAATATGTGGGTTCAAATACATTTTCCAACAAAAATCTGAGGGAGATCAAGATGACACTTGTAGGCTTGTAAGAGGCTTCTGGCAGGTAGAAGCGCTGACCATTGTGCTGTGCTTGCTTGATTTTTAGGTCTCGGCCTGTCTGAGCTTAGGGATTGCCTCCATGTTCACCGGAGTCCTTTCAGCAACACTTCTGTAATTTGGGAAATTCTCGTCAGCACAACACCTCCAACTTACTGCGCTGTTGGCCTCTTCCTCATAGCATGCTGCTCCTGTGTATCTTCAGGCAATGTTATGCATCCCAGCAGGATTTATCACAGAGTTTGTCCGCAATTACCTGCTTTACCCCACATGGTGCATTTCATGGTGAAGGAGACAGATACACACCTTGGGTTGCCAACGATCAAGTAAAGTCATGTTCCTACTGTTTCTTTTCTTATCCTGGTGGGTAATCTAATTGTGAACTCTGTTGTTACACCATATCTACACCTCATATCGTGTATTAACGTCTTTGATAGATTGTGATTACTACGCTAATCAGCAATCTGCCTTGTTCTGTATTTTGACTTACTTTGTTCCATTGCCGTGTTAAGCATACCCTACGGGAGTGACTTTGAAGTTGTGCCCGCCTTTACACCTCTTTTACCGCCCTTGATGTAGCTGGATATTCCTTTTTGCTCTCACTGAACACCATCCTTTATCCATATCCTTCTGAGGGTTCATTGCGTTTTGTGCCATTATTGCTATCCTTACACTCTAGTGGCTTCTCTTTCTATGACCACGTTGTCTCTAACGCACTCATATTGTATCATTCTAGATATGCTGTAACTGAAAGCCTTAAAAATTAAGGATAAACTTCTCAATAGTAACTTCTCTAAATCTTGTGATATGTCTTTGTCGAATAATGAAAAACAGATAGCCCATTCTTCACTAGGATTGGTCCTATTTGGGTGTGTAAAGGTGTCAACTTGATTAGCAATATCTTTTCTTAAAAGGACCCTCTACCATTTTCATCTCTTCAACACAATTTCTTCCTTTCAGATCTAGACTTTTATAAGTTCCCGAAAATTAAAGCTAAAATCTCCAATTTGGGCCCTCTTCTGCCACCTATTCCTGCCTTCTTGAGCCAAAGCCTGAATTGGGTCATTCTGCTTCGAAGATTTATAAATGAATACACACACCCATAAACATTCCCCTCTCCCCCCTCCTGTTCAGTCTAAATGGACCGCATACTTCCAAACCTGGTATAGAGAACCTCCCAACTCACAATCATGAAAGCTCACCTCCTACAAAATAAACTCATGCCTTCTTTGGCATAAACAAAACTCTTGCATCGACATTCCTTTATTGGGACCCAGAAAAACTCTTTAAATTACATCTTTAGGATAGAGATGTTGCTGGTCCTGCAAATTGGATCAAGGCGCTCCGGAACAAATATTATTCAAATGTAAGTAGCTAACTCCTTACTTAATTACTTAATTGCCTTGGATTTCCCAACAATAAACCTCTATCTATATATTGCCCTCACTCTATCTTTCGCCCTCATTCTATCTATCTATCGCCCTCACTCTATCTCCCTCACCTTATCGTCCTCACTCTATCTATCGCCCTCACTCTATCGCCCTCACTCTATCTATCTCCCTCACTCTATCTATCTCCCTCACTCTATCTATCTCCCTCACTCTAACGCCCTAACTCAATCTGTCACCCTCACTCTATTTGTCGCCCTCACTCTATCTGTCGCCCTCACTCTATCTTTCGCCCTCACTCTATCTGTCGCCCTCACTCTATCTGTCACCCTCACTCTGTCTATCTCCCTCACTCTATCTATCTCCCTCACTCTATCTTTCTCCCTCACTCTATCTATCTGGCGCCCTCACTCTATCTATCTATCACCCTCACTCTATCTATCTATCTATCTATGGCCCTCACTCTATCTATCTACTGCCCTCACTCTATCTATCACCCTCACTCTATTTATCTATCTCTCTATCTATCTATCTATCTATCTATCTATCTATCTATCTATCTATCTACAGGGCTCGAAAAATCATAAAAAATGCACTAGACGTGCAGGTCTAGTAACCTACAAAATCTCCTCGACCTAACTGAAATGCACTTGACCTCTAACTCTGAAAGCTGAGCAAATGTGACAAATTATCAAGATTTAAAAGCATTTTTATTGCTCATTTACTTTGTGAGCAATAAAGATGCCTTTAAATCTTGCTATCTTGTAACTTTTCCTCTGCTTTCAGAGGCAGAGGTCAAGTGTCAGTTTGCATTCCAACTCGCCAGAAAGGGCGAGTAGGACCTAAAAATAGCTCGTCCTGAATTAATCTGACTCGCAAATGTGAGCGGTCGAGTGAATTTTTCGAGCCCTGATCTATCTATCTATCTATCTATCTATCTATCTATCTATCTATCTATCTATCTATCTATCTATCTATCTATCTATCTATCTATCTATCTATCTATCTATCTATCTATCTATCTATCTATCTATCTATCTATCTATCTATCTATCTATCTATCTATCTATCTATCTATCTATCTATCTATCTATCTATCTATCTATCTATCTATCTACCCCACTCTATCTATCTATCTATCTATCGCCCTCACTCTATCTATTTATCGCCCTCTATCTATCGCCCTCACTTTATCTATCGCCCTCACTCTATCTGTCTATCTATCTATCGCCGGCACTCTATTAGTCTATCTGTTGCACTCACTCTTTCTATCGCCCTCACTCTATCTATCGCCCTCACTCTATCTATCGCCCTCAGTCTATCTATCTGTCTATCTATCTATCACCCTCACTATCAATCTAGCTATCTATCGCCCTCACTCTGTCTATCGCCCTCCCTCTATCTATCTATCGCCCTCCCTCTATCTATCGCCCTCTCTCTATCTATCTATCGCCCTCCCTCACTCTACCGCACTCACTCTGTCTATCACCTCACCACAGCATCACCCAGCACCACCACAGCATCACTCAGGGGCACCACAACATCACTATGCACTACCACAGCATCACTGAACGCCACAACATCACTCGTCACCACCACAACATCACTCAGCACCACCACAGCATCAATCTGTGCAACAATTCAACAACAACTGGTTCAAATATGTTCTCTCAATGTTTCAAGCTTTATTACAAATGTCACAAAAAGATGTTAATATTTCACTTCTGCTCTTGGATTTTCGTCACAATAAAATACACTGAACATAATCTTCACAAAAGTTATTTACAAAAGTTTAAGCTATTACCATTATAAATTACAATTTCTTTTATTTAAGTATTAATTATTTTAAAAAAAATAAAAGCCATTGTTATTTGTAATATCAATACATCTAAGTCACGTAAATACAACACATATTGCATTACAAATGCTATAGGTGTCACATTTACTAAAGTAAAAACTATTGGCATTGTAAATGACAAAGCTATTAATTTCGCTATTTTCAAAACCAACACATAAATAAAAAATGTGTCATTTACAATACCAATAGCTCACACTTTCCTAATGCGAGACCTATTGCATTGCAAATGCTTGTTATTGCTTGTTTTTAAATGCAGCCTGTTTTCCTTAAAGGAAAACGGGATGCATTTAAAAAACAAAAATGAAACATTTTAGTTTCATTTTTTAAGGGCAGGCTGTGGTCCCTTGGACCACTACCTGCTCTTAAGATATAAATTCTCTCACACTCACAAAGGGGAAGGGTCCCCTGGGACCCCTTCCCGTTTGTGAGTGATTTACCACCTACTTGAAGTAGGTGGCAAACTGCGAGTGGTTTGCGGCCGCAATTGTGGTTGCAAAACAATAGTACATGGAAGTGAGTCACGCTATTAGGAAGAGATGCCCCTTCCTAATAGCGAGAGTCGGAAACACTATTTTGTGAGTCTGTGACTCGCAAAATAGCGTTTCTACATGTAATTAGCCTTTTTTGCCCTCTCAAACGGGCCGATCTCCAGTTTATGAGTGCAAAAAAGGTTTGTACATCTGGCCCTCTCTCTGTTGATCTCTCACCAGCAGTTCACCTATTGCATAACCGCCTCATTGTTCCGCTGAGCTTTATTTTTGATATAAATCTTTTTATTGCTTCATTCAACTAAATAAACACAAGACAACACATAAAACATCCCATTCTAGGAAAGAAAACGTACACACTCACCATGCACAGTAAGTAAAGAAGGCTCATGAAGAGTAACACTTTGCAGATCATATACCACATTTCTACACATATAACATACAGCAAGTGTGTTCACGTCTATAAAGAATCAACACAATGAAAGGGCCAGGGACCCTATATTTTTTGTTGTTTAATCACACTCGCTCACCACTTATAAATCTTCCTATTCAAACCCCTGCCAGGGGCAAGTCCCCACCTCAGCGCCCAAACTGCTTCCCTTTTCCCATTAATCATTCCAGTGGCAACATAATATGGTGCATAGAAAAGGCTGCAGTTTATTAAAACATGGTTGTACATCTCGCCATTTTTGATTGGTCATTCATAAACATCCATGTCAATTTACACCCTGCAATGTTCTTTAACATTTTGTTGTTGCTCATTTAATGACAGCACTGTCTTTTTATGAGGTGCTTCTTTTAGCAAGGTCTCTGTGTTTGCAGTTCCAGGCTTCCTTTGCTACTAAGTTTGTAGGCATCTGTTAGGACCGGCCCGGGCTGCAGGTGCTTTTCCGCTTGCCTTGGCATCATAGCTGGCCACTCTCCTGCTCCTCAGTGCCCCTGCCATGTGGCATCCCAAGGACCCTGTGTGAGCATCTCATCTACTCTGCCTGTGGCTGTGTGCTGTCATTTGCTTACTCAGGGGCCCTGCCCTGAGGCATCCCGAGGACACTGTGTGAGTAGCTCATCTACCTATAGTAATTTCCTCTTTTTGGATACCTTTTCTGGGTTTCTTCTTCCCCTTCCCTCTCACCTCGACCTTGTGGCTGTGACACCCGCTTCTTTTGGTGTGGGTGGGTGGGATTCTGTTTCGACCAGGGGAGTTTGTATGTTCAACTGGAGACCTACACCCATTTATAACCCCTCCTGCCATGATTGGGTGGCCAGTGTCTGCCTAGGGGGTGACCTATCCAATGCGCCCCCATTTTTGTGGGCTTGCTGAGGGGGGAGGGTTCTCGCCTCCGGGCGGTGTTCAATACAGGCCCCTATCAGGTCTGGTTTCGCCTCCTCCGGCCCATGTTTCAACCTTTCACAATAGTTAATGCCACTGAACCACACTGGCATGGGGGGTTGGGGACGGAGTCCGCCACCCTACAGTATCGAGTAACAACTGCCACCAGGAAGCCTAAACCTGCCTGCGTTTTCTGGCTCCGTGAGTCTGTCCATCCTTCTATTATTCAAAGAAATGTCACCGTAGGATTTAAAGTCATAAGGTTCTGTAGGGTGTTAGCTAAAGTATTGTGTATGTGTATTTCCTGCAATATCGAATAGTCCCAGGCATGACCACACCACTTTAAGGAATGACCCATGCAAGGTCGCAGCAGAGAGTGTGCTCAGATGACCCGGCCCTCACCATTTTGAAGAATTTATCTGGGATATAATATGTCTTATTAAAATGATTAAGCTGGGTCAGCCAGTTTAGATAAAATAGTCTCCTTCTCAGACCAAACATGGGGTTAGGACTTTTAAGGAGAAGGGTCCTTTACAGCCTCGATATCCTTCTCTGTCCTATCTGGCCCAATAATATCATAGCTGTAAAATAATTTAGACTCGATTGGGTTAGGTTACAGCCCATCTACCAGATCCTCTCTATGTGAATTCAGTACATCCCGAAGAGAGGTGCAGACATTACAGAATTTGTAATTCATTTGCTGTCCGTAAATGAGGGCACATAATCCAGTCTTGGACTCAAAACAAAGAGCCTTCTCTTAAAAGTGTACAAGTGCCAAGTGCACAACATCATTCTTTCTCTATTTTGAAGATTGTAGATATAGCTGGAGCAGTCCTCAAAGACATTTTTGAAATAGGTGAATGTGTATTGCTATAGAGACCCAGCATGTGCAACCCAATATGTTTTAACCCACTTGCTCCTTCTTTATAATTAAGACAAATGGATTAAAACATCCTTGTAATCTCAAGAAGATGTAGACAATCAACCCCAACTTTCAGTAGGAAAGTTTGAACTGTTCAATAAATGTTTAGTCTCAGAGGAGGTGACTTACTCTTTTTAAATAAGAGAAGCAAGGCTGACTCTAAGCGGAGAAAGTAGACCTATCATTAGTATGCATGGAAGCATTTGTTTATGAGTGAATGCAGCTCTGTATGCAACTGCTATGCTAGCTGACCCTCTCAAGGACATCAGAATCATTGGAGCCAATGGTACCTCTTCAGCTTGTGTGCAGTAGTAAAATAGCTCATCATAGACATGAATGGTTTTATCACTGGCTAATTTGTTTAGTCAAAACTGAAAATCGTTTTACCCTGCAAAAGCTCTAATAAATGATACTTTGTAACTAAGTACCCACCAAACTCTTGTAGAAGCATTTGAAGGGTTGTGTGGACCTAATGGATCTACTTCACATGTTAGTTTGCTGAGGCCATACCCCACTTGGTAGTTTCTTCCTTTACCATACCTCTCACCTTACCACCATTTAGAAGGTTCTTCACTCCTTGGACTCATCTTGTGCAAGTTGTTCCAAATTCTGTCTGCACTCTAAATTGATCATCTAGTTGAGTTTGGGGAATATCTCCACCCGAACATCAGAGTTTTAGAAAACAGAGAGAATTTCATAAAATCATATTTTTCCTCCTGTAGTTTGAAAGTCTTCAGTATTTTGCAAGATAGGGATTTATTTAACAGTATAGAAACCCAACTCTCTAAGAACATTTGGAGGTGGTTACAAGGGTTCCTGAAGGAGGAACCGCTTGACTCCCCACCTTTCCTATTTAGTCATGTTTCAGTTTTATGTTTCACTACAAAGTCAGTTGTAAGACTATGGAGCATTGATTGAGGGGGCGAAAACCATATTTAAGCAAGAACCAAAATCCTTGTTCAGGTGTACCACAAAAGTCACTGTGCTTAGCGCATTGGTAACTTGGAATACAAGCAGGCAGGCTTGCCTTAGAGGCACATGTGTAAAGTATTCATGCAGCACAAAAACAGTAATACATTAAAAACAAAACACAAGAAAAATACCAATTTAGAAACATTGAGTAAATCTTTATAAACAAAATGAGACTGAAATGGCAAAGATCCAATCAGTAGAACTGGAAATATGCAATTGTCAAGTTTTATGAAGGTACAGGGCCTAAAAGCATAAAGCATCACTCATATTCATATGGTTGTGCTTGACAGGGGAAAGTCACAAGTTTAGGCTGAATGCAATAAAGCACAGGCCAGATACAGGGATCAGTTTTTTTCCACTGAAAATGTCGTCTGGCCCAAAGAGTCGAGAACATCAATATTTCTCCTTTTCTTGTAGAGGAGTGCACTCTGATGCCAGCCAAAGGTCCAGGATCTGGAGAGGCATCACTTGTGGATCAGGGACTCACTCTAGCAGAGGCCAAGATGGCTCAGGCAGGTCCAATTGCAGGTTGAGGTTTGTCCAGGTCCAGGTCAGCCACGCAGTTGCAGGGAGGACTCAGGAGCTTGCTGTGTCCCTGTAACTCAGAACAGGAGGTCAATAAACTGATCCTTGAAGTCCCTCAGGTAGCCTGGGATGAAGAGAGCAGGTCCAATCTTCCCTCACTGAGAGTAGGGCATGGCTCAAGCAGCTGGGCAGTCCTCTGTGAAACAAGGCAGGCCTCAAGCAGCAGGGCAGCCATCTGAAGAACAATGCATGCCTCAAGCACCAGGACAGTCATATGGTAGAAGCAGGGCAGTATTTTTAGGAACAAGGCAGGCATCAAGCAGCAAGTCCGTCCTCTGAAGAGCAATGCAGGCCTCAAGCAGCAGGGCAGTCATCTGGAGAACAAGGAGGTCCTTCTTTAATGTCTGCATATACAGGAGTATACTGAAGAGTGGCTCAGAAGGTCAAATGTTTCTAACTGGTGCCACCCCTTGAAATGGAGGGATTGTCAAGGCTACCCTCACATCTGGTTCAAGAAAGGTCTTCCTTCCTCTGCCAAGGCTCAAAGAAGTCTAGCGTCACAAAATACTATTGTTAGGTTTCTTTGTGTGTTCATGAGGCAAGGCCTTTGAAATATAAGTGGGGCAGGAAACAGCTGCCCCCCAAACATCCTCGCAGGCTAGGTAATTCTTCGTACTCCTTGTCCTGTTTTTCACTGCCTAGGCCAAATACATGTTCTCAATGGGTGAGCCATTTCAGGCCCAGGAAGCGTGAAATTCCTGGAAGGGCTCAGAAAGTTAAGGGCTGGAAAATGCCAACTTTTTTAAAGTGGCATTTTCAAAATTGTGATTTAAACCCAACTTTACCATTAAAGAGGATTTTAAATAGAAATTAATTTGAGTCCAAACATGGCATTTATACCTGCTCCCAAGCAAAAGTTTGCGTGTAATAGGGTAACCAGGAGTTATCCAATTGGAGAGATAGGCCTTACAGTTATGAAAAATAAATGTAGGTGTTTTTCACTGCCATGACATGTAAAACTTAAAAACACATGTCCTACTTTTTAAATAAAATGCAGCCTGCTCTTTGGGCCATTTAGGGCCTACCTTAGGGGTTGCATGTATTAGAAAAGAAGGTTGAGGCCGGGCGGAGGTTTATTTTGCACGGTCGAAATGGCAATTTAAAACTGCACCAGGCTGCAATGGCAAGCCTGAGACATGTTTTAAAAGGCTTCTTCAGCAGGTGGCACAAGGATTGCTTCAGGCCCACTAGTAGCATTTAATTTACAGACCCTGGGAATATGAAGGGCCATATACTAGGTACTTATAAGTAAATTACATTTGCTAGTCAGGTGTCGGCAATTGTTGTCATATTTTAGGGAGAAAGCACTCAAGCACTTTAGCACTTTTTAGCAGAGGTAAAGTGCACAGAGTCCTAATGCTAACAAAAATGAATTTCGGAAAACTGTGTGGGGGATGACTCTGCAGAGAGGGCCAAATCCAACACAGGTCTTCTGCAGGATTGCAATTTTTATATATTTTGATAACAGATATCATCTTTTTTCACTCAATATAGTGAGATAGGCTGTTCCTATTGAGTAAAAGAACATTGAGAGACCTGGGATACCCTGAGCAGATAATATGATTGTCCCTCTGGTGGAGGCATCTGCCTAGGCAAATCAGGCAGGAAAGAAACCTATGGTAAAATGGCAATTCAGAGAAAGGGACAGGAAGGAGAAGGCTGAGGAGGATATGACAGAAAGGACCAGGAGTGGAAATGGGTCCATGAGTTGACCTAAGGGACTTAGTTGAAAATACATTCCTAGTTGGAGAGTGCTCCTATGTGTATGTATATATGTATGTGTGTATGTATGTATGTTTGTATATATGTATGTATGTATGTATGTATGTATGCATGTATGTAGGAGGCCCAAGCCAGCAGATAATAAGGCCGTTATATGCCTTTTTTTGAGAAAGTTGCTAACGACAAGCCAGAGTTAAATGAGGGCAAAACTCAAAAGTCCTCATTGGAGTAAGAGTTTAATTTCATACAGGCATTGATGCATTGCTCAAAAACTCATTCAGTTGCTCCTGCATGTCTATACTCTGGATGAGATAATCCTCTCTAGGATGTTGAGGCGCAGGTCCCCTCTGTGCTGATACAGAAATGAGACAGTAATGGCTAATTGGACAATTATCTTTGTTGAAATAGATACAAAACTACTAAGTGAATGTGTAAATATATAAGTTGTATTGTCATGTCACTTATTTGATAGTTTAGTCAAGTGTAACTATTTTTATTACATTCTGTATGTTATTTTGAATACACGTTGTGGACAGACCACATGGCCTCAAGAAATAACACCTCTTGTCTACAATATTTTGTGAGTTGATCAGGTCAATTTTTATCAGTATGTCTTGATTTAAATGTATTCACTTTGAGTTTGTAGTGCAGGTACGGATGTGTGAGGACATCTAAATGATCATTTAAATAATAGCTTACATTTGCTGGTAACAGCAAGCACAGGATAATCATGCAGCCATCATAACTCTTCAGCAAATTTATGGTATGGGGTCCCACTTTGTATATTGACTGTTTATGGAACCGGCCTCCAACTCCTTAACAGGATCACTCCCCATCACATTAGACATAACTAAAGTAAGGCACTTTTGGCCATATGCACAAAGCATTTTTCTGGTCGCAAGTGGTAGGATTCTCAGAATTGGGCCATTTACGACAAGAATTTTCTTTTTCGTAAACGTACAATATGCAAAATGTGATTTGGTTAATTGTTACCGAATTGTTTTTGGATTTGCGATTCAGTATTTGAAAGTGGTATGTTTAGGGCGTCCCTTCCAAATATTGCATTGTTATGGTATGTATTACTGTTTTGCGACAGAATTCCAGTCACAAAACAGTAATACTTTACAACCTGGGTCGGATTGGGAAGACAGGCAGCTGAGCATTGGGCAATGGGCCGGTGCCTCAGGGTCATCTATGGTCTGGTCATTTAGGGCCTCTGTTAACCAACCCACCAAAACTTACTATCTTCCCCAGTGCCCGACTGGCCACTGTGAAGGATCGCCAGTATCATTAGCACTCCCCTGTCATGCTATCAAAACTGAGACCAGGGGGCAGGTATTGTTCTGGGCCTTAGGGCTTTCAAATATCAGCCCCCTACCTTATGTGGCTGGCCTGGCCAGATGCTGCAATATTCCCCTGCAGTACCATCACTTTCAGGCCATGGAGGGTGTGGGGAAGGTGGGAGTATACTCACCTAAGTCTCCTTGTAGTAGCAGCATCAGCCATGTGCTTATCTTGACCCCCCTTCCCCTGCCGGGTTGTACCCTAAGGCTATACTGGGATTCGGAGGTAGTAATAGAAGTGGCCTGTTTTAAGTTCCAGTTGTTGTCACCTCTGTCCCAGTGTTTCGGGGCAAATCACGTAATCTACCTAAAATAAAAATGTATTTGATTTGGGAAATGTAGCTGTTGCTCATGGTAATTGCTCCAATGCCTTTGACCGAGTTCACGCTATATAAAGCTCCAAAAAATACATAGCATTTGAGAATGTGGACCACTTTTTTGCGTGTGCTGGGGACTAATTGTGATTCCAAACCAACCCTGTTTACCTCCAGTTTAAAACTGACAGTAACCCATTCACAAGGGGGAAGGTGTCCCCTAAGGACCTCTTCTCTTTTAAGAAAGTAAATAAAATATTTTTTAAGAGCCAACAATGGTTCATTGGGCCACTGTCAATTCTTAAAAAATTAAACTGCACAGTTTATATTTTTGGGGTTTTTAAAGGCATAACCGTTTTCCTTTAAGGAAAACAGGCTGCATTAAAAGAAAATATTGCTTTATCAAAAAGCAATCACAGACATGGTGATCTGCAGACCTCAGCAGGCCACCATTCCTATGATGGCTGTAATTCCTAATGGGTCGCAAATTGGGACCTACCTCATTGATATTCATGAGGTACGTCTATTTGGGACCCACTAGGAACCATTAATTGAGAAACTCAAAAGAGTTTCATACATTAAGAATATCAATCTCCTAATTTCGATTCTAAAGAAATAGCAATTAGGAAATTGATACTCCTATTATTAGTACACCTAGCCCTCAATTCTTTCAAATGAAGTACTTGATCTTAATTGAATCTTCCATCGGAACAAAAGGAGAACATCATCTAGTAAAATATGACTAACATTGTTGCACGTTGTGGAACTCTAGAATCCCTGTCTATCTAAGTACTTAACCAGCAAACACATGGTTATTATTGGCATAATTTGATAACATACAAGAAGTGTGCGCATCATGATTCTATATCTCATGCTAACACAACACATGGTTCCTGTCTAAAGTGGCAGGGTGGGCAACAAAACAATGAATTGGATTGCTGCCCAAAGTAAGTGCCAGTGTTGGAGATTAATTCAATCAATCTACCCATTGATTATTAGTTTTCCTCATTGAGAAGACCAAGTGTGATGGATGTGCCCCATGTGGGTCCTGGGTTCCATGTGCAATTGTACTTGAGCGGCCTTGCTTGTGTTCCCTCTTAGAGGGGGCCTGGCATAGAAGTTTGGGCTGGATTGTTCCCATTGCGGCAGAACCAACATTGTTATGCATTTCACTGTGTGAGGTGGTATGGCGGACAATGAACCAATAGACTTGATTAAAGCTGACAATTTCTCCTATCACGTTTTAGTTTTCCTCAATACACGGGTCAACAAAACTAAACTTGCATATATTTGCCCTTGGTAAATACGATGCGTTATAAAGAGCCCTAATGAAGTGATATGCAACTAAAGTGCAAACATTTGAATATTGTTTTGGGATAATTTAGGCTTTTCTAATTTTATTTCCATTTACTTACACTGGTGCCTCAAAGTGATTTGAAGCAGAATGTGTATAATATGGATACTATTATTTCTATTCTCCTCAAAATTATAATTAAATGTTCCAGAAATACAAAAAAGTGTAGATGTGGTTAAGTTTGTTTTTGTATGCCACAACAAGCTATGAACATACTACAACTGGCTACAAAGATGTGCCTGAAGCAACCACAAAAAGCATGTGAATCTTGTTGTTGTGTTACTGTAATCATCGCTAGGCCTGACTGCAGTGTGAGCTGTCCAAATTGTGTGTGGTACTATTTGACTATCAGTCACAAGTACCCACAACAGCATTGGAAAAATAATTTGGAGCAGGTACCATATCAAATCTTCAAGACAGTATGATGATTGTGTGTGGTCCAGGTACTCTGAGGCTTCTAGCACTTAGCATCCACCTCTAAGAACAATAGTTTTTAGTTGTAACAAATAACAAACTGCTAATACTTGTCTAAACAATACTGCCAAGCCACAAAGCACCAGAAGGAAGCAGTGTGGGGAATAAAAAAGAACATGCGAGGCAGATCATGCCAAATACACTTGAAAATGATGATTCGGTCTCCACCCAGGGATCCACCCCAGAGAGTAGTCAAGTTTCTTGAAAGAACATGCGGAGGAATGTTCTTCAAGGTAGCAAGAGTTGATCTACACATCAGCTTAGGTTGTGATGACCTATCTCAGTTCCTGTCAGGAGACAACTAAAATAATTGAAGGCCTGGTCTTTAGGGTATGTCGTATCATCTTTCCTGCTACCATACAATAGGCAATTCAGTGGACAACAAGAATTGGTTGAAACTCAAATGGATTGTCCTCAGCATGGTTCCAGTGCGTGGTCAAGATGGTGATTGAAGAAAGAAGAAGGAATTTTATGGCAAGACCCAGAGGCTAACATTATGCAACATCCTTTATTTCTACTACTCCAGCAGCTCATTTAAAGAAAACAGAACTTTAGAATTCTGGCTTAGTAAAACCTAATAACCCCCAAAATACAGCCTTATTGTTTGCTGCTGCTCCTGCAGATAAGTAACTGTGTGGAGGCTGTGAAGAAAATGATGAAAGGATTGTATGGAGTGTATGGTATGTTGGTTTCATAAGTATTGTTTTCCTTAAAAAAACAGACTGCTCTAATTCTAGTCATAAAGTATGTAAATGTGATTTTTGTTTTGATGAAAATGTGTTGTTTTGGTGAGTTTTAAATTCTGGAAAACATTTGAGTTTTTTTTGTTTGCTTTTGAAGGGTTATTTCGTTTGGGTGGTGACTGTAGCGTACTGGGTTTGACCGAGAAGCATTTACGTAAATAGGGGATATTACTTACTTTGAGGCCTGGGACAGTTTGATTGACGGTTAAAGCTTGAGGGCCTCCACGTGTGTCATTCGCCCAGGCCGTGAGAGAGACACATGTGCTAAGTCATAGCTGCCTCGCTCTCCTGTGTCAGCATTATTTCTCCGGTCGCATGAATGAGCAGGCTCCTCTCACGCGCTGGTATTTTCTCATCTTTTTTTTTTCCTCATTTGCCTTGCCCTCCTCTCAAATATCCGCCAACCACCTAGCATGTCGCACTCCGAGATACTCAAGGTTTTAACTATCGCCCTCTCAGTGCCATGATATATGAGGGCTGGCGGTAGATGGACCTTGAGAGTTGGAGGGGGTGAAAAGAAGCAGGCTTGCACTTACTCCATCTTGGTATTTGTTACCTGTAGGACCAACAATGAAACAGAGGGGGGGCCCTAGTAAATTAAGATAGGCATAATCATAGGACCGGGGGGAAAAAAAAACCTGGACATTATCTCCACTGGACCAACAGGTCCCAAAAAGCCTGATTACGTTTGCTACCAGTTCTGACCATATCTACCATAGATGTTTCATACAATGATGACAACCAGCTTGCATGTGATGGAACCGTGTTTTCTGCCCAGACTTTACATATTTGCCTCCTGGCCAGCAAAACTGCATAGAACAAAAAGACCTTGCCTGACCAGTTATACTGGCATCTAAGCCTAAGATAACTAATGGCAGAGTGATGGACAACGATGTATTTAAAATAGAGTCCAAGGTGGCTTTCACTTCCTCCCAAAACCGGGCGATGTAAGGGCAGTCCTTAAACATATGCACGTCCGAGGCCTCGATGTAATTACACTTGTTGCATTTCTTGCCTGGGAGGAATTTAGACAGCCGCAGAGGAGATAAATAGGCTTGATGTGACGTAAACAGCTGGTTACGTCTCAGCCATGCTGGTTTAACAATTTTGTATGGGAGTGAGGTTCCGTGACGATTTTACTCGTGTTTGTAACATTGTCGTAAATACATAATTTTGGTATCAGTGAACCGCAAATGATCCATTTAGTATATCCTGGTGTTTTCGCTATGCTACGAGCAAGAGCACTCCAGTTACAAACACATTTCTGTTCTACCCATGGCATCCATCTTAGAACACGGAAGCCATTTTGTATTCCTTGCCCTCACATAGTCAATGGACGCGCAATGACCTCTTTTCATTTAAGGACACGTAGGCTTTAGCCGGCGGTTCACCTTGCGAGGGACACGTGCACCTTAGGCCAGCAACGCTGTGGCAGCATGACTCGGCAAGAGCTGCCTCCCCAGCCTGAGGCCAGTCCTGCTATACTGGTTCTTGTGTTCGTTGGCCTGATCATGATTAGGCGGCCGAAGCTGGTAACCGTGCCCATTTACGACCCACAAACATCTCTTATCCTGTCTTTCTATCTTCTGCACCTGGCTCTGCTCCTTTCCTTCTGGGCCTTTATTAGGGGGAGGTAACGAAATTTACGATGAGGCGGTCCGGGTCTTGAATGAGAAATTGACAGGGGATTATGATGGAATAGTGGGAACCCCTCATTCGTAATGTTTTGACATCAGATACTGTTGACGATTCCTGTGCAACGCCAAATATTTATTGTTCAAGACACGAATGTTTAGAACTGTGGTAACATGTAAAGAATTTGCCCCGAGCAGAATATTTAGTATTTAAGGAGTAACCCTCTTTGTACAAATTGAACAGGCTCCTAGACACTGCCCCTGTGCAGTTTCTGTGACTTCTGTGTCCCTGCAGTAATAAACCTTTGGTCTTTGACGCCACCATCGAGAAGCCCGTGTTTCTGTTTGTTTGTGCACCGAGACAGGTAGAACTCCGGGGTCTTCGGGTGTTATCCCTGACACCTCTGGACAGAACCGAAAAGTCCAGAACTCCAATTGGCGCCCACGTGGGGCGACGTCATTCGGTACCGGTCCAAAAGCCTGAAGAGTTCGAGGAGCTTCGTGTGAAGATTTCAGAGGGAGGCGCCCCACTTCATCGATCCCGGCATATCGCAAAAGTGGCCCGACGTTCTCTTCCACGAGGGTTCCCGTTCAGACGGCTGCAGTGGTCCGTTGCCTTGACCGTCGCCCTGTCTTGGACCCGAGGTGCAGTCCTCAGTACGGCGAGACGTGACGGGTTTCTCCTTGGTGACGTCTTCAGTGCCTCAGTTAAGTATTTTGTGAGGGTTGCTCCTGTTTGGATAATCCTTTTAGTTCTCAGTTCAGTTCAGTTCTGTAAGATTATCACTGGTTATTCTGGTTACGATAATCATTCGGTTCAGTTCAGGTATCGATACATTTATCAGTTCTGGTAGGCCTAAGTTCTTGGTTCAAGTGCGCACCCTTTTGTTTGTATTTTGTCTGTTCTGTGTTCCGGATTATAAAATGGTAAGTCGGAAAAATTGTATGTTGTCTTGTTTTAGTTGCAACAGTGATTCCCAGTTAGAGGACTCGTGTTTGGTTCCTCCGATTGGAACTCCTCTTTATGATCTATATTGCAAATTTGGTGTGGGCCCTATCTCTTATAACGAGGTATGGATCCACTATACAGAGAAAGATGGTGTCCTTAGTTGGCCACTACATGGTAGTTTTGAACCTGAAGTTCTCGATAATCTAGAAAGAAGGTTGTTTAAGAAGAAAGCCCGGCCGGCAATGTTTGATTCTTTCCGTTATTGGCGAAAAGAATCTAAACAGAGAGAAATTAAAAAGTTGAAGAAAGAACAGAAAGAGCAAGAGTTGACTTTAGAACAGTCTGCTAAGCAGCTGCAACTCAACGAGTCTGAAAAAGCGATGGAGGTGGCCAATAGAGAGCGTAATTTAGCGATAGACAAGTGCTATCCTGCTTTGCCATCGAGTACAGCTAAGACAGTAGAGGACCCTGAAAAGGATCCCCTGTTGTCTTACTTGTTACGATCACCCCCACCGTATGCACAGGGTGCTACGGCTCCACCTATACCGAATGTTCAATTACCGGTTGCTGGACAACCTGGTGTTCCCGCTCCGCTGAATCAAGTTCCTGTACCTCCTGTGGTCAATATTAATGTTCCTTTGGCACCCCCTCTTTCAGGGTTGCCGACTTCTTTACCTATGCCTGTATCGCTCACACCTGCTAGTTCACAAGCTATTTTGCCTGCTACTCCTACTGTTCCTAATCTATCTGTTCCAACTGCTACTCTATTTACTGCCTCTGCTAATATTATGACTCCACTTTCTGTTCGTCGGAGAATCACTGATTCTGTCTCTAATATTCTATCTCCCTTCTATAAAACTCTGATTAAGACTCCTACCTCTGACTCTGTGCAGAGGCGTAGCCAGCTTCCCAGTACTGAAGAAAGAGGAATATTAGATTCCACTGCTCTTAGATGGGTTTCAAAAGTTGGAAGATATAATGTACAAGATGTATTAGAGTCATAAAGTGAAGGAGGACCCCGCTCAGACTTGTAGGGGACTGGGGGGGAAAAAACGTTTAAAAGGACATAAAGGCGTCCCCACCGAGAATGGACCGATGATTAATGTCCAGTAGCAAGAGTCATCACTCAAGTGGAAACTAATTATCTTTAACACAGCATGCCATCAATTGGGCGGAAAAGGTAAAGTTACAATGTTGTATCTTAAGTTTCTTGTGGGAGATTCAAAGTTTTTACAGATCCCTAGGAACACACTCACATTGCTTGCAATAGTCTAATACACATTTCAAGAGTGAACTTCAAACTAATAGAATTCAATTTCTAAAAAGCTAGAGGAAAAACTTTGTATATCAAAAAAGCATGCATAAATTCAAAAGAGAGAGAGAGAGATGTATTTTCCACGCTATGTCTTGTAAAAATATATATTGCACTTTATTACATCACATTTATTTCACAATTTTACAATATTAAAATCACATGATCACACATTTAAAAAGTTCATCTTTTTTAAAAAAAAAACAAAGAATCAAAACAGTCGACGCGGCGTTTCGGTATTTTTGATGGTAGACCTTCCTCAGGACTGATTCTAAATCAATTTAAAAAAATTTAAAAAAACATAGCGTTACCATACTTTTATGGGTATAGGATAAACATACATCTCTATTATCCTAAAATATTGTCATACCTCTATTTACATGTTGCTTAATATACTATGGTCTCCTCTCATTTATTCTGTACTATTTTGAACACTGTACTGTACATTTTATGGAAAGACTTAGTATTTTCTCATGAAGTTATCTAAACAACACATCAACATTCTATAACCCTATTCATATTCCTGTTACAAAACTAACAGAGTTTACCTTTTCCTTGGACATCATGCCCACTGCTGTTAACATTTTACTAACCCATAGTATATAAAGATCTCGTGTTCTTAAATACCTTATTCATTGAAGATGTTATTCCTTCAATAAATGGTCATATTGCCTTCCCATCTATCAATTGTGGGTTTTGGGATCATAGACCGTGTTACACCAGGTAAGATTATACTGTTCCTGTGTAGGGTAAACAATATCTAAATTTAATTGTTGCATATCGTTTTCTGATTTTGTAGAGTTACTGTTTTTACACTCTATGATACAAAAGAGTCTACCTCTATAGTAGGGGAGATTTACTCAAACTTCCATGAAGTAGTTGGTTTTACCCTCCATTCTTCCACTCAGCACGTATCTTTCTGTTGAGTAGGATAAAAAAATATATATATATGTAAACTGAAACTCATTTTTCGGCCTATTCATTTGCTACTATTATGATAGTTCACATCTCTGATCTCTTAATGTACCTGGTTTTATTATTAAGTATGCCGTATCTTTGACTACCAGGAGGAGCCACCGTTTTCAGATTACTGGTTGCTGTCTCTTTCCCTTTATGATTTGGGTGTTGAGTATGGGTTCAGGATCAGTGCAAGGATCCGTTTTAAATTCGGTCCGTTTTCATGCTCTAAACAAATAGAAAGCAGATGACCACCAATGAGCTATTTTTTATGCATATTAGTTCATTACCATCACAATCTGGTCTTTCCCTTCTCTTAAGGTTACCCATATATACAAGGTTCTTGGGGTTTATCTATTACCTCCCCCTTGTTTTAAGAAAACCTTTCTGGCCATTCCTAACTCTTGTTGTTGAAAAAGTTTCACCCGATCACCTGAGCGCTCGGGATGCCGCTCTTCGTAATATTGCATAGCCTGGCTTAGTCTTATCACTCACCCAAAGCCTTCGAATCGGCCTCCCCGCTCCTTTCTCTCCTGGCAGTCCGTCCGTGTGGTATACAGTCAGCTTATCCTGAGTTTAGAAGACGCCGGCTTTTGATTTTACTCGTCATTTTATACAAGGCCCTCTCTCATTGGTTCGTCGTGTACTAGTCCCTCATTGGTTGGAAACTAGCCAATCACCTTGCTGTTGCTATAGCGATTGAACGCGTTTACAGTGCTGCGTTGTTATAACCTCCGCTATCACATTCTCGCGGACTCGTTCTCATTGGTGCCTCTCTAATCCCTCATTGGTGAAATAATGTCCAATCACCTGGGTGTTACTATGGCGATTTGACGCGTTTAAGTTCAGCACCGCGTTCTTTTCCCGATCGGAAATGTGAATACACACTGAGAGCAGCTCCTCACAAGATTCCAAACATCATTACACCATTGTAGAATTGTGATGAGGCCACTACCACCGTGTAGCTACATCCCCTCTCCGCCTCTATTCCTTAGTGGAGTACACGGGAATACTCATTTCTGCTCATGTCTTATTTCCTTATGGTCATAAAGTCCCCATCACTTTACATTCTTGGGGAAATTATTCTAAGGCTAGTACCAAATATGACCTAGGGTGTTTCTCATCTAATGACCCTTTCCCAATCCTCTCTTGAGTTTAGGCCACACCTCACACTATTCAGAGTGGACATAAAGAATTGTTCCCTACGCTTCCTTTTATTGTCCTGGTTGCCGCCTCTGATACTACTCGTTATTTTCTCCAGACCACACCATTTCAGATCATTAATCGTATGGTTGGCCGCCCTCCAATGTTCCGTAAGGGGTGCACCTACTTTGTTCGTTCTTAGGGCTGAACGATGTTCATTAAGGCGAATCCTAAATTCTCTGGATGTTTCCCCTACATAATATTTTCTGCAAGGACATTGAATAAGATAAATGGCGTTCTTTGTTCTGCAATTCATGAAGCTTTTGATGTTGATGGTTTTGTCATTAGCTGTAATTTTATCGCCCCTGATTATACTGGCACAGTTTGCACATCCCACACATGGGTGGGTTCCAGTTGGTAACGGGTTGCCATCAATGGATGTCTGGGAGTTTTTACTGGTATCTCGATATGTGTGCACTAAAGAATTCCTTATTGTTCTATTCCTCCTAAAAGAAAACATTGGTTTAGGAATTGGAACTTGGGTTTTGTCAGCAATTAAATTCCAGTTTCTATTTATGATGTTTTTTAGTTTATAGCTTACTTGGGAGTAGTTTGTTACGAACATGATTTGCTGTGGGTTGTTCTGATTACAATTCACTGAGTTAAAAATGGTGTCTCTATTAAAATACTTGGCCCGTTTGTAGGCGTGTCTGATCATCCTTTTTGGATATCCCCTTTCACCAAATTTAATTTTTAAATTTGCGGCATGTTTCTCATAATCCTGCATCGATGTGCAGTTTCTTCGAAGACGAAGAAATTGCCCAAAGGGAATGTTATTTTTCTGTGTGGCAGGGTGGTTACTTTCATAGTGAAGCAAACTATTCCTATCAGATGGTTTAGTGAATAATTCTACTGATAGACAACCATCTATATGTTTGATGAGGATATCCAAAAATTCTACTGAATCTTTGCTGATGTGTGATGTGAATTTTAAATTTACATCTCCAAGGTTGAGCCAGAGAAGAAAGTCATTCAAAGTCTCTAGTTCCCCTGTCCAGATAAAGAAAATATCATCTATATAGCGACCCCATTCCGAGATGTTTTCATGAAATGGGGCCGCTACATTGTAGATATGTCTATCCTCAAATCTGGCCACATAGAGGCAAGCCAGGCTTGGAGCACAGGTAGCCCCCATGCTGGTCCCCTTGATCTGTCTAAAGAGGTTGTCATCATACAAAAAGATGTTATTTTTGAGGATAATCGTTATACAGTCTATGAGGAAGGTTTGTTGGTCTGTTAGATCTAATTCATTCTCTCTTAAGATTTCTTCCATGATTTCGATGGTACTGTCCTGGGGAATATTAGTGTATAAAGCTTCTATATCCAGAGTCACTAGTACTTGTGTCTCTGGATTGAAGCTTAAACCCTCTATTTTTTTGATCATGGACGTGGTGTCCTTCACATATGCTCTTTGTTGTTGTACCAATGGCTGTAAAAAGACCTCTACATATTTACTTAATGGTTCAGTCAGAGACCCTATACAGGAAACTATGGGCCTCATAGGGGGGTCAGAGATATTTTTATGGACTTTTGGTAAGCCATAGAGTGCTGGAATTAAGGGTTCTGTGTTCCACATAAAATCAAATTCTTCCTCACATATGATGTCCTCGTCCTTCACTAATCTTAGAATCCTCTCTATCTCGTTTTTTAGAGAATACCACTCATCCCTACTCGACTTTTTATAATGGTCAGTGTTGTTCAAGAGTTTTAACATCCTATTGTTATAGTCTTGGTAGTCCATTAGAACTACACTACCACCCTTATCTGCGGGTTTCACTATCAGAGTGTTATCTTTTTCCAATAGTTCTAATGCTTTTTTCTCTTCTCTCGTTAGATTAAAAGGTGTCCAATTTTTTTGTTTTAAAAGGTTGTCTACGCTTTTATCAACCGCTCTTTCAAAGGCCTCTACATCCTTATGTACCATATTCAGCGGGGGGACCCATGTTGATTTATTTTTTAGGCCTGATTTATTCTGTCTCTTGTGGTTCTCTTTCCCATCCAAAAATATTTGAAGCCTCACTTTTCTAAAAAATTTTTTGGAGATCTCTCTCAAGGGAGTACCGATCTACCGGGCAGCCTATTGCATACCCTAACCCCTTCTCAAAAAGTTTTATCTCAGTTGGATTTAATTGGTGGCTTGAGAGATTAATCACTGCTGCTTTCTTAGCTGTAATTAGTCCCACTGTTTTTGACTCCTCGTGCGAGGACGTTGAGGGTTCTGGGCTTGTGCATACTGTGTCTGGTGGTTGTAACCGTTTCGACCTCTCCCTCTCCCTCGGGGTGGGCTGAACATCTGTTTGCGTTTGTCTAAAAAAGAGAATCCCTCTTTGGACGTTGTTTGCTGTTGTTTATTATTCTCCCCATTTCTAGGTTGTTGTTTGTCATTTGTTAATTCTCCCTCTGAATCTGTGCTACTGTATGAGGAATCAAAGAACCTCACCCTTCTCTTAGATTGATTTCTAGGCTGGTTCTGCCACTGTCTGCGGGGTTGAAAATGCTCTTTTGGACGTTCATAAAAGTCCTTTTGTAGATAAGGATAGACGATTTCCGGGTTATAATTATCTATATCTTTTTTCAGTTTATTACTTTTCTTTTTTATAAGATATTCATTATAGCCTTCCACATCGTTTTGGATTTCTTTTAATTTTGCTATAGCATCATCAAGTGCCGTACTATCCCTAAGTTGGCGTTCCAATTCCTCTATTTCTTTCCTTTCGATGACTATGAATTCATTGGCCGTCTCAATAATGAGCAGAATCCAATCCCTACTACACCTGTTAGCCACAAGTGTCCATTTTTCCAAGAATCTTTTATCTGTTATGAAGATCCCCGGTTCATTGGTGACCTGTAAGCCTTTAGGTATAACACCATTTTTACAGTACTCCACTAGGAACTCTGCATGTAATTCTGCTCTTACGACTTTTTTCTTCAAATTCCAGAGCCTTTCCCATTGTTCTTCGTCAGTTTTGTCTAACCGTACCGTACTAGTGTTACGTGATCTATCATTAATCAATTTGTTAAATTGGTCTTCCGAGAAGGTATATGTTTTTATACCTTCCATTATTGTGTTCATCTTATAGTTTTATCAATTCTTATTCGGGTATTTTTTAGTATATTACCCTACTGCTAATATGCAGGAAAAAAAGGCCTCCTCAGCTAAAAAGCCGAGTTTAACGTCATAAAGTGAAGGAGGACCCCGCTCAGACTTGTAGGGGACTGGGGGGGAAAAAACGTTTAAAAGGACATAAAGGCGTCCCCACCGAGAATGGACCGATGATTAATGTCCAGTAGCAAGAGTCATCACTCAAGTGGAAACTAATTATCTTTAACACAGCATGCCATCAATTGGGCGGAAAAGGTAAAGTTACAATGTTGTATCTTAAGTTTCTTGTGGGAGATTCAAAGTTTTTACAGATCCCTAGGAACACACTCACATTGCTTGCAATAGTCTAATACACATTTCAAGAGTGAACTTCAAACTAATAGAATTCAATTTCTAAAAAGCTAGAGGAAAAACTTTGTATATCAAAAAAGCATGCATAAATTCAAAAGAGAGAGAGAGAGATGTATTTTCCACGCTATGTCTTGTAAAAATATATATTGCACTTTATTACATCACATTTATTTCACAATTTTACAATATTAAAATCACATGATCACACATTTAAAAAGTTCATCTTTTTTTAAAAAAAACAAAGAATCAAAACAGTCGACGCGGCGTTTCGGTATTTTTGATGGTAGACCTTCCTCAGGACTGATTCTAAATCAATTTAAAAAAATTTAAAAAAACATAGCGTTACCATACTTTTATGGGTATAGGATAAACATACATCTCTATTATCCTAAAATATTGTCATACCTCTATTTACATGTTGCTTAATATACTATGGTCTCCTCTCATTTATTCTGTACTATTTTGAACACTGTACTGTACATTTTATGGAAAGACTTAGTATTTTCTCATGAAGTTATCTAAACAACACATCAACATTCTATAACCCTATTCATATTCCTGTTACAAAACTAACAGAGTTTACCTTTTCCTTGGACATCATGCCCACTGCTGTTAACATTTTACTAACCCATAGTATATAAAGATCTCGTGTTCTTAAATACCTTATTCATTGAAGATGTTATTCCTTCAATAAATGGTCATATTGCCTTCCCATCTATCAATTGTGGGTTTTGGGATCATAGACCGTGTTACACCAGGTAAGATTATACTGTTCCTGTGTAGGGTAAACAATATCTAAATGTAATTGTTGCATATCGTTTTCTGATTTTGTAGAGATACTGTTTTTACACTCTATGATACAAAAGAGTCTACCTCTATAGTAGGGGAGATTTACTCAAACTTCCATGAAGTAGTTGGTTTTACCCTCCATTCTTCCACTCAGCACGTATCTTTCTGTTGAGTAGGATAAAAAAATATATATATATGTAAACTGAAACTCATTTTTCGGCCTATTCATTTGCTACTATTATGATAGTTCACATCTCTGATCTCTTAATGTACCTGGTTTTATTATTAAGTATGCCGTATCTTTGACTACCAGGAGGAGCCACCGTTTTCAGATTACTGGTTGCTGTCTCTTTCCCTTTATGATTTGGGTGTTGAGTATGGGTTCAGGATCAGTGCAAGGATCCGTTTTAAATTCGGTCCGTTTTCATGCTCTAAACAAATAGAAAGCAGATGACCACCAATGAGCTATTTTTTATGCATATTAGTTCATTACCATCACGATCTGGTCTTTCCCTTCTCTTAAGGTTACCCATATATACAAGGTTCTTGGGGTTTATCTATTACCTCCCCCTTGTTTTAAGAAAACCTTTCTGGCCATTCCTAACTCTTGTTGTTGAAAAAGTTTCACCCGATCACCTGAGCGCTCGGGATGCCGCTCTTCGTAATATTGCATAGCCTGGCTTAGTCTTATCACTCACCCAAAGCCTTCGAATCGGCCTCCCCGCTCCTTTCTCTCCTGGCAGTCCGTCCGTGTGGTATACAGTCAGCTTATCCTGAGTTTAGAAGACGCCGGCTTTTGATTTTACTCGTCATTTTATACAAGGCCCTCTCTCATTGGTTCGTCTTGTACTAGTCCCTCATTGGTTGGAAACTAGCCAATCACCTTGCTGTTGCTATAGCGATTGAACGCGTTTACAGTGCTGCGTTGTTATAACCTCCGCTATCACATTCTCGCGGACTCGTTCTCATTGGTGCCTCTCTAATCCCTCATTGGTGAAATAATGTCCAATCACCTGGGTGTTACTATGGCGATTTGACGCGTTTAAGTTCAGCACCGCGTTCTTTTCCCGATCGGAAATGTGAATACACACTGAGAGCAGCTCCTCACAAGATTCCAAACATCATTACACCATTGTAGAATTGTGATGAGGCCACTACCACCGTGTAGCTACATCCCCTCTCCGCCTCTATTCCTTAGTGGAGTACACGGGAATACTCATTTCTGCTCATGTCTTATTTCCTTATGGTCATAAAGTCCCCATCACTTTACATTCTTGGGGAAATTATTCTAAGGCTAGTACCAAATATGACCTAGGGTGTTTCTCATCTAATGACCCTTTCCCAATCCTCTCTTGAGTTTAGGCCACACCTCACACTATTCAGAGTGGACATAAAGAATTGTTCCCTACGCTTCCTTTTATTGTCCTGGTTGCCGCCTCTGATACTACTCGTTATTTTCTCCAGACCACACCATTTCAGATCATTAATCGTATGGTTGGCCGCCCTCCAATGTTCCGTAAGGGGTGCACCTACTTTGTTCGTTCTTAGGGCTGAACGATGTTCATTAAGGCGAATCCTAAATTCTCTGGATGTTTCCCCTACATAATATTTTCTGCAAGGACATTGAATAAGATAAATGGCGTTCTTTGTTCTGCAATTCATGAAGCTTTTGATGTTGATGGTTTTGTCATTAGCTGTAATTTTATCGCCCCTGATTATACTGGCACAGTTTGCACATCCCACACATGGTGATGGGGACTTTATGACCATAAGGAAATAAGACATGAGCAGAAATGAGTATTCCCGTGTACTCCACTAAGGAATAGAGGCGGAGAGGGGATGTAGCTACACGGTGGTAGTGGCCTCATCACAATTCTACAATGGTGTAATGATGTTTGGAATCTTGTGAGGAGCTGCTCTCAGTGTGTATTCACATTTCCGATCGGGAAAAGAACGCGGTGCTGAACTTAAACGCGTCAAATCGCCATAGTAACACCCAGGTGATTGGACATTATTTCACCAATGAGGGATTAGAGAGGCACCAATGAGAACGAGTCCGCGAGAATGTGATAGCGGAGGTTATAACAACGCAGCACTGTAAAAGCGTTCAATCGCTATAGCAACAGCAAGGTGATTGGCTAGTTTCCAACCAATGAGGGACTAGTACACGACGAACCAATGAGAGAGGGCCTTGTATAAAATGACGAGTAAAATCAAAAGCCGGCGTCTTCTAAACTCAGGATAAGCTGACTGTATACCACACGGACGGACTGCCAGGAGAGAAAGGAGCGGGGAGGCCGATTCGAAGGCTTTGGGTGAGTGATAAGACTAAGCCAGGCTATGCAATATTACGAAGAGCGGCATCCCGAGCGCTCAGGTGATCGGGTGAAACTTTTTCAACAACAAGAGTTAGGAATGGCCAGAAAGGTTTTCTTAAAACAAGGGGGAGGTAATAGATAAACCCCAAGAACCTTGTATATATGGGTAACCTTAAGAGAAGGGAAAGACCAGATCGTGATGGTAATGAACTAATATGCATAAAAAATAGCTCATTGGTGGTCATCTGCTTTCTATTTGTTTAGAGCATGAAAACGGACCGAATTTAAAACGGATCCTTGCACTGATCCTGAACCCATACTCAACACCCAAATCATAAAGGGAAAGAGACAGCAACCAGTAATCTGAAAACGGTGGCTCCTCCTGGTAGTCAAAGATACGGCATACTTAATAATAAAACCAGGTACATTAAGAGATCAGAGATGTGAACTATCATAATAGTAGCAAATGAATAGGCCGAAAAATGAGTTTCAGTTTACATATATATATATTTTTTTATCCTACTCAACAGAAAGATACGTGCTGAGTGGAAGAATGGAGGGTAAAACCAACTACTTCATGGAAGTTTGAGTAAATCTCCCCTACTATAGAGGTAGACTCTTTTGTATCATAGAGTGTAAAAACAGTAACTCTACAAAATCAGAAAACGATATGCAACAATTAAATTTAGATATTGTTTACCCTACACAGGAACAGTATAATCTTACCTGGTGTAACACGGTCTATGATCCCAAAACCCACAATTGATAGATGGGAAGGCAATATGACCATTTATTGAAGGAATAACATCTTCAATGAATAAGGTATTTAAGAACACGAGATCTTTATATACTATGGGTTAGTAAAATGTTAACAGCAGTGGGCATGATGTCCAAGGAAAAGGTAAACTCTGTTAGTTTTGTAACAGGAATATGAATAGGGTTATAGAATGTTGATGTGTTGTTTAGATAACTTCATGAGAAAATACTAAGTCTTTCCATAAAATGTACAGTACAGTGTTCAAAATAGTACAGAATAAATGAGAGGAGACCATAGTATATTAAGCAACATGTAAATAGAGGTATGACAATATTTTAGGATAATAGAGATGTATGTTTATCCTATACCCATAAAAGTATGGTAACGCTATGTTTTTTTAAATTTTTTTAAATTGATTTAGAATCAGTCCTGAGGAAGGTCTACCATCAAAAATACCGAAACGCCGCGTCGACTGTTTTGATTCTTTGTTTTTTTTTTAAAAAGATGAACTTTTTAAATGTGTGATCATGTGATTTTAATATTGTAAAATTGTGAAATAAATGTGATGTAATAAAGTGCAATATATATTTTTACAAGACATAGCGTGGAAAATACATCTCTCTCTCTCTCTTTTGAATTTATGCATGCTTTTTTGATATACAAAGTTTTTCCTCTAGCTTTTTAGAAATTGAATTCTATTAGTTTGAAGTTCACTCTTGAAATGTGTATTAGACTATTGCAAGCAATGTGAGTGTGTTCCTAGGGATCTGTAAAAACTTTGAATCTCCCACAAGAAACTTAAGATACAACATTGTAACTTTACCTTTTCCGCCCAATTGATGGCATGCTGTGTTAAAGATAATTAGTTTCCACTTGAGTGATGACTCTTGCTACTGGACATTAATCATCGGTCCATTCTCGGTGGGGACGCCTTTATGTCCTTTTAAACGTTTTTTCCCCCCCCAGTCCCCTACAAGTCTGAGCGGGGTCCTCCTTCACTTTATGACGTTAAACTCGGCTTTTTAGCTGAGGAGGCCTTTTTTTCCTGCATATTAGCAGTAGGGTAATATACTAAAAAATACCCGAATAAGAATTGATAAAACTATAAGATGAACACAATAATGGAAGGTATAAAAACATATACCTTCTCGGAAGACCAATTTAACAAATTGATTAATGATAGATCACGTAACACTAGTACGGTACGGTTAGACAAAACTGACGAAGAACAATGGGAAAGGCTCTGGAATTTGAAGAAAAAAGTCGTAAGAGCAGAATTACATGCAGAGTTCCTAGTGGAGTACTGTAAAAATGGTGTTATACCTAAAGGCTTACAGGTCACCAATGAACCGGGGATCTTCATAACAGATAAAAGATTCTTGGAAAAATGGACACTTGTGGCTAACAGGTGTAGTAGGGATTGGATTCTGCTCATTATTGAGACGGCCAATGAATTCATAGTCATCGAAAGGAAAGAAATAGAGGAATTGGAACGCCAACTTAGGGATAGTACGGCACTTGATGATGCTATAGCAAAATTAAAAGAAATCCAAAACGATGTGGAAGGCTATAATGAATATCTTATAAAAAAGAAAAGTAATAAACTGAAAAAAGATATAGATAATTATAACCCGGAAATCGTCTATCCTTATCTACAAAAGGACTTTTATGAACGTCCAAAAGAGCATTTTCAACCCCGCAGACAGTGGCAGAACCAGCCTAGAAATCAATCTAAGAGAAGGGTGAGGTTCTTTGATTCCTCATACAGTAGCACAGATTCAGAGGGAGAATTAACAAATGACAAACAACAACCTAGAAATGGGGAGAATAATAAACAACAGCAAACAACGTCCAAAGAGGGA
The DNA here is from genome assembly GCF_964261635.1 of Lissotriton helveticus. Classification (NCBI taxonomy): domain Eukaryota; kingdom Metazoa; phylum Chordata; class Amphibia; order Caudata; family Salamandridae; genus Lissotriton; species Lissotriton helveticus. Next base: position 293,389,862 of record NC_136070.1, read on the forward strand.
TTCTCTTTTTTAGACAAACGCAAACAGATGTTCAGCCCACCCCGAGGGAGAGGGAGAGGTCGAAACGGTTACAACCACCAGACACAGTATGCACAAGCCCAGAACCCTCAACGTCCTCGCACGAGGAGTCAAAAACAGTGGGACTAATTACAGCTAAGAAAGCAGCAGTGATTAATCTCTCAAGCCACCAATTAAATCCAACTGAGATAAAACTTTTTGAGAAGGGGTTAGGGTATGCAATAGGCTGCCCGGTAGATCGGTACTCCCTTGAGAGAGATCTCCAAAATTTTTTTAGAAAAGTGAGGCTTCAAATATTTTTTGATGGGAAAGAGAACCACAAGAGACAGAATAAATCAGGCCTAAAAAATAAATCAACATGGGTCCCCCCGCTGAATATGGTACATAAGGATGTAGAGGCCTTTGAAAGAGCGGTTGATAAAAGCGTAGACAACCTTTTAAAACAAAAAAATTGGACACCTTTTAATCTAACGAGAGAAGAGAAAAAAGCATTAGAACTATTGGAAAAAGATAACACTCTGATAGTGAAACCCGCAGATAAGGGTGGTAGTGTAGTTCTAATGGACTACCAAGACTATAACAATAGGATGTTAAAACTCTTGAACAACACTGACCATTATAAAAAGTCGAGTAGGGATGAGTGGTATTCTCTAAAAAACGAGATAGAGAGGATTCTAAGATTAGTGAAGGACGAGGACATCATATGTGAGGAAGAATTTTATTTTATGTGGAACACAGAACCCTTAATTCCAGCACTCTATGGCTTACCAAAAGTCCATAAAAATATCTCTGACCCCCCTATGAGGCCCATAGTTTCCTGTATAGGGTCTCTGACTGAACCATTAAGTAAATATGTAGAGGTCTTTTTACAGCCATTGGTACAACAACAAAGAGCATATGTGAAGGACACCACGTCCATGATCAAAAAAATAGAGGGTTTAAGCTTCAATCCAGAGACACAAGTACTAGTGACTCTGGATATAGAAGCTTTATACACTAATATTCCCCAGGACAGTACCATCGAAATCATGGAAGAAATCTTAAGAGAGAATGAATTAGATCTAACAGACCAACAAACCTTCCTCATAGACTGTATAACGATTATCCTCAAAAATAACATCTTTTTGTATGATGACAACCTCTTTAGACAGATCAAGGGGACCAGCATGGGGGCTACCTGTGCTCCAAGCCTGGCTTGCCTCTATGTGGCCAGATTTGAGGATAGACATATCTACAATGTAGCGGCCCCATTTCATGAAAACATCTCGGAATGGGGTCGCTATATAGATGATATTTTCTTTATCTGGACAGGGGAACTAGAGACTTTGAATGACTTTCTTCTCTGGCTCAACCTTGGAGATGTAAATTTAAAATTCACATCACACATCAGCAAAGATTCAGTAGAATTTTTGGATATCCTCATCAAACATATAGATGGTTGTCTATCAGTAGAATTATTCACTAAACCATCTGATAGGAATAGTTTGCTTCACTATGAAAGTAACCACCCTGCCACACAGAAAAATAACATTCCCTTTGGGCAATTTCTTCGTCTTCGAAGAAACTGCACATCGATGCAGGATTATGAGAAACATGCCGCAAATTTAAAAATTAAATTTGGTGAAAGGGGATATCCAAAAAGGATGATCAGACACGCCTACAAACGGGCCAAGTATTTTAATAGAGACACCATTTTTAACTCAGTGAATTGTAATCAGAACAACCCACAGCAAATCATGTTCGTAACAAACTACTCCCAAGTAAGCTATAAACTAAAAAACATCATAAATAGAAACTGGAATTTAATTGCTGACAAAACCCAAGTTCCAATTCCTAAACCAATGTTTTCTTTTAGGAGGAATAGAACAATAAGGAATTCTTTAGTGCACACATATCGAGATACCAGTAAAAACTCCCAGACATCCATTGATGGCAACCCGTTACCAACTGGAACCCACCCATGTGTGGGATGTGCAAACTGTGCCAGTATAATCAGGGGCGATAAAATTACAGCTAATGACAAAACCATCAACATCAAAAGCTTCATGAATTGCAGAACAAAGAACGCCATTTATCTTATTCAATGTCCTTGCAGAAAATATTATGTAGGGGAAACATCCAGAGAATTTAGGATTCGCCTTAATGAACATCGTTCAGCCCTAAGAACGAACAAAGTAGGTGCACCCCTTACGGAACATTGGAGGGCGGCCAACCATACGATTAATGATCTGAAATGGTGTGGTCTGGAGAAAATAACGAGTAGTATCAGAGGCGGCAACCAGGACAATAAAAGGAAGCGTAGGGAACAATTCTTTATGTCCACTCTGAATAGTGTGAGGTGTGGCCTAAACTCAAGAGAGGATTGGGAAAGGGTCATTAGATGAGAAACACCCTAGGTCATATTTGGTACTAGCCTTAGAATAATTTCCCCAAGAATGTAAAGTGATGGGGACTTTATGACCATAAGGAAATAAGACATGAGCAGAAATGAGTATTCCCGTGTACTCCACTAAGGAATAGAGGCGGAGAGGGGATGTAGCTACACGGTGGTAGTGGCCTCATCACAATTCTACAATGGTGTAATGATGTTTGGAATCTTGTGAGGAGCTGCTCTCAGTGTGTATTCACATTTCCGATCGGGAAAAGAACGCGGTGCTGAACTTAAACGCGTCAAATCGCCATAGTAACACCCAGGTGATTGGACATTATTTCACCAATGAGGGATTAGAGAGGCACCAATGAGAACGAGTCCGCGAGAATGTGATAGCGGAGGTTATAACAACGCAGCACTGTAAACGCGTTCAATCGCTATAGCAACAGCAAGGTGATTGGCTAGTTTCCAACCAATGAGGGACTAGTACACGACGAACCAATGAGAGAGGGCCTTGTATAAAATGACGAGTAAAATCAAAAGCCGGCGTCTTCTAAACTCAGGATAAGCTGACTGTATACCACACGGACGGACTGCCAGGAGAGAAAGGAGCGGGGAGGCCGATTCGAAGGCTTTGGGTGAGTGATAAGACTAAGCCAGGCTATGCAATATTACGAAGAGCGGCATCCCGAGCGCTCAGGTGATCGGGTGAAACTTTTTCAACAACAAGAGTTAGGAATGGCCAGAAAGGTTTTCTTAAAACAAGGGGGAGGTAATAGATAAACCCCAAGAACCTTGTATATATGGGTAACCTTAAGAGAAGGGAAAGACCAGATCGTGATGGTAATGAACTAATATGCATAAAAAATAGCTCATTGGTGGTCATCTGCTTTCTATTTGTTTAGAGCATGAAAACGGACCGAATTTAAAACGGATCCTTGCACTGATCCTGAACCCATACTCAACACCCAAATCATAAAGGGAAAGAGACAGCAACCAGTAATCTGAAAACGGTGGCTCCTCCTGGTAGTCAAAGATACGGCATACTTAATAATAAAACCAGGTACATTAAGAGATCAGAGATGTGAACTATCATAATAGTAGCAAATGAATAGGCCGAAAAATGAGTTTCAGTTTACATATATATATATTTTTTTATCCTACTCAACAGAAAGATACGTGCTGAGTGGAAGAATGGAGGGTAAAACCAACTACTTCATGGAAGTTTGAGTAAATCTCCCCTACTATAGAGGTAGACTCTTTTGTATCATAGAGTGTAAAAACAGTAACTCTACAAAATCAGAAAACGATATGCAACAATTAAATTTAGATATTGTTTACCCTACACAGGAACAGTATAATCTTACCTGGTGTAACACGGTCTATGATCCCAAAACCCACAATTGATAGATGGGAAGGCAATATGACCATTTATTGAAGGAATAACATCTTCAATGAATAAGGTATTTAAGAACACGAGATCTTTATATACTATGGGTTAGTAAAATGTTAACAGCAGTGGGCATGATGTCCAAGGAAAAGGTAAACTCTGTTAGTTTTGTAACAGGAATATGAATAGGGTTATAGAATGTTGATGTGTTGTTTAGATAACTTCATGAGAAAATACTAAGTCTTTCCATAAAATGTACAGTACAGTGTTCAAAATAGTACAGAATAAATGAGAGGAGACCATAGTATATTAAGCAACATGTAAATAGAGGTATGACAATATTTTAGGATAATAGAGATGTATGTTTATCCTATACCCATAAAAGTATGGTAACGCTATGTTTTTTTAAATTTTTTTAAATTGATTTAGAATCAGTCCTGAGGAAGGTCTACCATCAAAAATACCGAAACGCCGCGTCGACTGTTTTGATTCTTTGTTTTTTTTAAAAAAAGATGAACTTTTTAAATGTGTGATCATGTGATTTTAATATTGTAAAATTGTGAAATAAATGTGATGTAATAAAGTGCAATATATATTTTTACAAGACATAGCGTGGAAAATACATCTCTCTCTCTCTCTTTTGAATTTATGCATGCTTTTTTGATATACAAAGTTTTTCCTCTAGCTTTTTAGAAATTGAATTCTATTAGTTTGAAGTTCACTCTTGAAATGTGTATTAGACTATTGCAAGCAATGTGAGTGTGTTCCTAGGGATCTGTAAAAACTTTGAATCTCCCACAAGAAACTTAAGATACAACATTGTAACTTTACCTTTTCCGCCCAATTGATGGCATGCTGTGTTAAAGATAATTAGTTTCCACTTGAGTGATAACAAGATGTATTAGATACATTTATGCAATGGAATGAACCGACACAACGATATGTGTTCGATGAAATGTGTTTCCTTCTACGTGAGGAATTGGAAGAGGATGACCCTGAATCAAATCTAGGAGAATTAATTAATGTTCAGAAAGAGTTTGCTGCAGGTATGATAGTCGGTCAAAATATAAAAGAAGCGATGGAACTGGTTCTAAGTTATAGGACCGACTCATCTCTTCGTTCACCAAGAGAGTTAGGGAAACGTAGTACGAAACAAAATCGTCAATACCCAATGAGAGAGGTTCCACCAATTTGGCGTGAAGCTGTGCAAGCTAATGCACCGCTTGGTATCGCAGCCGCTCCGGCCCAATTCCAGAGAGTATGGATACATATTCCATGGAAGCGAGCTGAAGTATTAGCAGTGAAACAGGCCTTGCCAGATCCGCGTAAAAATCCTGCAGGGTACTACAAAGAGTTGGCTCAAACAGTTGACGCTTGTGTATTGAATCTTGCTGACATAGATCTGCTATTTGGTAATGTAGTACCACAACCAATTTGGGCTAAAATTCGTAAAGAGAATCATCCAGTTGCCCTAGGGGGTGATTGGGCAGCTATAATTGCAGCGGATGGTCAACAAGTCGGTGGTTCTAAACCTGAACCCTTAATTGCTAATTTGCCCGGTAGAATAATCGATTTAATGAAAACCTTGATGCCAGCATTGCGCGTTAACTGGGACAAATTGTCCGCGTGCAAACAGAAGAAAGACGAAAGCGTCTCCGACTTTTTCACAAGATTCGAGGAGACTTTCGTGGATCATAGTGGTCAGGATATGAGCACAGAAGGAGGCCAGAGATTATTTGTTGATAAATTTGTGCACAATCTGTTGCCAGAACTTAGTGGTAAATTAAAGAATTCTGAAAGTGCATGGGCTGTCTCTACGACTGCGCAAATACTTGCGACTGCCCAGTACTATGAAAATAGGGATAAAGAAGAGAAGGAAAAAACAGATAAAAAGACGAAAGATTTAAAAACTAAAGTACTTTTACAGCAAGCTTATCCGCCTCGCACGAATCAGACTAATATACAGCAAGGGCCATATCAAAGAACGGATTATAATTTTCAAAGGCCACAATACCAATGGAATCAATGTGCTTATTGCAAAATGGAAGGTCATTACAAAAATGAGTGTCCTGTTCGAACGCAAAATAATACTGCGGCTGCTCAGAGAGGTCGTGGTGGTTATATGCAAAATTCTAGAGGTCGAGGAAGAGGTGCTATGCCTCCGCAGACGAGTGATCGCCCTTCTAATTATTTCGACCAACGAAATAGACAATCTGCCCAACAGAATAGGTCTCCACAGTATCATGTTGAAGACTATTATGAAGCTAGTGAGGAAGGTCAGCAAAGTGAGTACTAGGACAGCCATGGACAAAGAGAGGGAGTAGTATCAGTTCCAGTAGATCAGAGTGGGCCTTATGTCGCAGTAGCAACATCAGGTATAGTCGAACCGTTTCTGTTGGATACTGGTGCAGCAAAAAGTTCTATCATACATGCGAAACTCCCTGGCGCACCTTTGTCTGGCTCAGCAAACGTTTCAGTAGGTTTTTCGGGCGCCCCTGTTCATAACCCTGTTTCTGGTCCTTTGTCTATTTCTGTTGGACCCTGTCAATTGAAAGCACCCCTGATTTTGACGACAGGTTGTAACGAAAATCTGCTTGGTTTAGACTTGTTAAAACGCCTATATGCGACATTATACTGTTCTCCAGAAGGAGTACAGCTTACGTTGGGTAAAAGAATAATCTCTCCGATGTACTTGTCGATGGATGCGCTCCCACCAGAGCTGCGTTCACTCCCTGATACTCTTTGGGCGACTGGTCCTAATGATGTAGGTCTATTGGAAATTCCACCCTATATAGTAACTTTGAAAGCAAATGTCAAACTTCCACGAATTCCACAATACAGAATCTCTAGTGAAGGTGAGCGTGCGCTCCTACTGATAGTGCATGATCTGATTGAGAAAGACGTTATAGAAGAAACTAGAGGTAATGTCTGTAATAGTCCTGTACTGCCTATTTTGAAACGAACTGACCCAACAAAACCTCCAGTATATAGGTTTGTAATTGATCTTAGAGAGGTTAATAAAATTGTGATTCCACAGTTTCCTGTGGTTCCAGACATTACTGCATTGTTAACGTTGATTCCTGCTACAGCAGCATGGTTTTCGGTTGTCGACTTGAAAAATGCCTTTTTCAGCATTCCGATAGCCGAAGAAAGCAGAGATATCTTCGGTTTCTCTCTAGGAGGACGAAGCTTCAGGTTTAAACGCGCTCCACAAGGCTATTGTGAAAGCCCATCCATTTACAGTCAAGCATTAAAAAGCCAGTTAGATTCCTTCGTACTTCCTCCTGGTTCTGCTTTAATACAATATGTTGATGATCTTCTAGTGGCTGCTGATGACAAGGAAACTTGCAAAACAGCTACGATTTCTTTATTGCATCATTTGTCAAATTTGAATCACAAGGTGTCACCTTCAAAAATGCAATACTGCTGCCAAGAAGTGACCTACCTAGGTCATCTCTTGTCAAAGGAGGGAAGGAAGTTGACCCCAGAGAGAATAAAGGCAATTACACAGATGAATGTTCCTAGCACGCAGAGAGAAGTACGTGCCTTTTTAGGTATTACCTCATATTGTAGGCAATGGATCCCAAATTTTTCTCTTTTGGCAAAACCATTGGTAGCCTTGACTGGGAAAGGTGTTCCGAGTCCGGTACCATGGCCTGCTGAATGTCAGCAGAGTTTTTCTGAGTTACGAAATGCACTGTGTTCAGCTCCTGTATTGGGTACACCCGATTACAGTAAGCCTTTCACGCTCTATGTCCATGAGAGAGAAGGTTGCGCGTTGAGTGTGTTGACACAGAAATTTGGTGATAAACAACGCCCTTGTGCGTATTTTTCATCAACATTAGATCCAGTAGCTAGAGCGTTGCCTAGTTGCTTGAGAGCTACAGCCGCAGCTGCAGCCTCCATTCGACAATCTGCTGGTTTAGTAATGAACAACATGCTAGTAGTTATGGTTCCTCATGCTGTAGATACACTCATGAACCGAACCAAGACGCAGCACCTTACCAGTGCTAGATTATCAGGTTATGAACTGACACTGTTAGCGAGCCATATTCAGATCAAAAGATGCAATGTATTGAATCCAGCAACATTGTTGCCGACTAGCCAAGAGTCGAGTGATTCCGAACCACACGACTGTTGTTTCAAAACTGAGGAAGAAACAAAAGGACGAATTGATCTAAAAGACACTCCGTTATCAGATCCAGATGGAACGTTGTATGTTGATGGGTCTTGCTTCAAATTAGAGAATGGTGATGTGACTGCTGCTTATGCAGTAACGACTTTGAGTACGATTGTGGAGACTGCAAGAGTGAGTCAGAATTCTGCCCAGGCTGCAGAATTGATCGCGCTAACAAGAGCGTGCGTTTTAGCTAAGGGAAAGAGAGTAAATGTGTTCACAGATAGTCAATACGCGTTCGGCGTGGCCCATAGTTTTGGCCGCTTGTGGAAAGAGAGAGGTTTCATTACGTCCCATGGGACTAAGATTCAACATGGCCAGCTAGTTAATGACTTGTTGGAATCTCTAACCTTGCCGACTGAAGTTGCGATTGTGAAATGCAGTGCTCATAAAGCAATCACGGATGATGTTGGTCGTGGGAATGCTTTTGCCGATGAGACTGCAAAACAGACAGCTAGAAATATGATGAGTAGAATGTATGTTGCAACGTCTGCAAGATGGATTTCTGAGTCTGGAATGTGCGAAGACACAGTGGAAAGCGTGAAAGAAATTCAGAAAGAGGCGACTGAGGAGGAAAAGCTTGCATGGAAAGAGAGCACGGGTAAATTGGACTCGAGTGGGTGTTGGATTGACTTGTCGGAACAACAGCGTTGGATGTTGCCTGATGCGTATGTGCTTGCAGTAGTGACGATGGCACATGGAGCAGCGCACATCAGTTCTAAAGGGATTTGTAAGATGTTGGCTCCAGTTTGGAAGAATGATGGGATTAGTAAGTGCGCAGAGAGAGTGGTGAGGAATTGTATGGTATGCTTGATGCATAATCCTGGCAAGGGAATCCCCACACCTGCAGGTCATTTCGCTCCTCCCTCCTGCCCCTTCGAAGTGATCCAGCTAGACTTCATTCACATGGATCGTTGTAATAATCTGAAATACGTCCTAGTGGTAGTTTGTGCTTTCTCCAGATGGATCGAAGCATACCCGCTAAAAGACAATACTGCCTTATCCACTGCCAAAATTCTTCTTAAAGAATACTTCCCCAGATACGGAATGCCACGGATTGTATGGTCAGATAACGGAAGTGAGTTCGTAGGGAAAGTTATGCAGAGTGTGTGTGCCGGCCTAGGGATTAGACAGAAGTTTCATAGTGCGAATCATCCCCAGTCCGCGGGTTTAGTCGAAGGTTACAATGGCACCCTTAAACTGAAACTTGCTAAGATACAAGCATCCACGGGTTTGTCCTGGCCAGACGCATTGCCTTTGGCTTTGCTATCAACAAGAGCAACTGTACATTCTAGAGTAGGGCTTAGTCCATATGAAATAGTTTTTGGTCGTCCTGCAAATGTTTGGGGGGTACCTAGACCAAAAGAATTCAAGCAGCTGGAATACCCAATGTTAATTGATTACCTTTTCGACTTGACTGCTAAATTGAGTCTTATTCACCAACAGGTTTTCGATGCATTGCCAAAGCCACCGGAGAGTCCAGGCCATCAGCTGAAACCGGGTGACCAGGTGGTCATTAGAAATTTTGCAAGAATGAAAAATCTTCAGCCCAGATTCATTGGCCCTTTTCAAGTCTTACTAGCAACGAGAACTGCTATTCGTGTGGCCGGAAGGAAGAACTGGATCCATACGACACATGTCAAACGTGTGCCTCTGCCACTTCCTTACGACAACTGGGTAAAGAAAGGAATCGGTGCCTCTGAAACAGAACAAGTCCCCAGGTTCATACCTTTCAGTGATGCAGAACTGATCACAGATACATCAAACTCTGACTCTCCTCCTGAAACTGCTCTTTTGAACCCTGAACATTTGCCATCTGCGAACGTGAACATTGTAACGTCAGCTGAAAATACATTGTTTCCAGATCAGACAGTTCCTGCAAAACTGAGATACAACTTGCGACCTCGCAATATGGACAAATAAAGCAGGCAACTGCCAATTTTCACATTTGAATTTTCTGATACATTGCCTCCAGCCAGGAAGTTTACTATTATTTTTGTTGTTTCAAAATTTTGCCTTGCCGTCTGGGTAGCCGTAGGGTCGTGGCTGTGTGCCTAGTTGAATCTGCGGGGGTCAGACACAAGGTCGATCTTTCTGTTAGTTCTGGGAACTCCCAGGGCTGATAGAGGCATTTTCATCTACGTACACATCATCAGTGGTCGCGAACGGTCGTAGAAGATGGAGCTTCCTGAGCTGCAAAGAAAGAATGTAATTTATGTTCGCAGAAATAGACTGTACCGAATACTTCACAGCAAATGCTTTCTAATGCAATGTGCAGTTACGTTTTTAATCGTTTTGATAACGTTGGTGGGTGGAATCATCTTTGGTGTGCATTTGATTTTCATGCCGGTAACTACAGTACCTCCCCTTGATCCTACTACTTCTACGGTTTCTTCTATGCATTCTTTTCACTCATTTCCTGAACACGAACAAGCTCGACGCTCAGAATTTATTAACAATACATTTGTACAGCTCTTGCATCAACACCAACTGGTAGTTAATACTACAGACTGCTGGGTGTGCGGCTTGATACCTCACACTATGGATAAAGGCATTCCCTATCTAGTCTTGCCTTTTAGCTACAATGGATCATTTCAGGCCTTTCAGACCATTTTTTCATATGCCCTTGAGACCTATCCTCCGCGTCCACCACGGTCCACTAAATACAACTCAGCCAACAAAGCTTTAGTCCAGGGAATTATTGACATGATTAAAGACGTCAACAATACTCCATCTTACCCTAGAGATGAATTACGGGTGTATTTGAGTTGGAACTCTACAGAGTATCGCCTTAGTTTGGGAGAAAGCAAGCGTAAAAGCTCCACTTCAGTTTGGGTCGTGCCTCACCGAGGTCAGGTCTGTTTGCAAGGAAATGGGAGAAATCTGAGAGCTCAGCTAGGGAGGAGTGAGTGCGTTGAGACTTACGTATTTCCGTCTAACTCCTCCCCTGCCTTCCTTACTGCTAGGGGTACTTACTTCATCTGTCAAGACAGAGCGTATACATGGCTGCCTGCTGACTTCTCAGGTTCATGTTATATTGCTCGATTGTTACCTCCGACATACACTGCTTCTTCAGATTATCACAAGACCAGAGTAGCAAGAGGTGTCTTCAGCAAGGAAGATACCGCTGGTCAGGAAGCTGGAGACTTCTTCAAAGGTTTCCTTCCGTTTTGGGGGCCTATGGCCAATAGTAGAAATCTACGTCAACTAACACGGGTAGTTGAATCTACTATTACAGAAACTGTTGGTGCCCTTAGTAACTTAACAGCTGAGCTTCAGGCGGATCGTCTCATGACGTTGCAGAACCGAATGGTTCTAGACGTAATACTTGCAGATCGAGGTGGGGTATGCAGAATGATCCAATCGAGCTGCTGTGACTTTATTCCAAATAATGCTCCAACAGTCTATGAAGCGATCTCTAAGCTACACAAGATTTCCGACTCTATACACGTAGATAAGGGAAACTGGTCCTTCATGGAGTGGTTTTGGACTCTGGTATCAGCGTGGGGATGGAAGGTTCTGATGGTCATTGGTGCCATCCTAGTATTTCTGTTCTCGTGCTGCCTTATTATCCAATGTGGTCCCGCTTTGTGTAGTCTCTGTGCTGCAACCTGTTTCAGAAAACCACCTGCATTTGGAGAAAAGGTACGAGACAAGATGATGGTGCAACAACATGTCACTGACCTAATGAGCATAGAATTAGACTCTGACTCTGACATAGACTGAGTAATTGCCTATGTAAGGGCAAAAGGAGGGTCTGAGGTTCCGTGACGATTTTACTTGTGTTTGTAACATTGTCGTAAATACATAATTTTGGTATCAGTGAACCGCAAATGATCCATTTAGTATATCCTGGTGTTTTCGCTATGCTACGAGCAAGAGCACTCCAGTTACAAACACATTTCTGTTCTACCCATGGCATCCATCTTAGAACACGGAAGCCATTTTGTATTCCTTGCCCTCACATAGTCAATGGACGCGCAATGACCTCTTTTCATTTAAGGACACGTAGGCTTTAGCCGGCGGTTCACCTTGCGAGGGACACGTGCACCTTAGGCCAGCAACGCTGTGGCAGCATGACTCGGCAAGAGCTGCCTCCCCAGCCTGAGGCCAGTCCTGCTATACTGGTTCTTGTGTTCGTTGGCCTGATCATGATTAGGCGGCCGAAGCTGGTAACCGTGCCCATTTACGACCCACAAACATCTCTTATCCTGTCTTTCTATCTTCTGCACCTGGCTCTGCTCCTTTCCTTCTGGGCCTTTATTAGGGGGAGGTAACGAAATTTACGATGAGGCGGTCCGGGTCTTGAATGAGAAATTGACAGGGGATTATGATGGAATAGTGGGAACCCCTCATTCGTAATGTTTTGACATCAGATACTGTTGACGATTCCTGTGCAACGCCAAATATTTATTGTTCAAGACACGAATGTTTAGAACTGTGGTAACATGTAAAGAATTTGCCCCGAGCAGAATATTTAGTATTTAAGGAGTAACCCTCTTTGTACAAATTGAACAGGCTCCTAGACACTGCCCCTGTGCAGTTTCTGTGACTTCTGTGTCCCTGCAGTAATAAACCTTTGGTCTTTGACGCCACCATCGAGAAGCCCGTGTTTCTGTTTGTTTGTGCACCGAGACAGGTAGAACTCCGGGGTCTTCGGGTGTTATCCCTGACACCTCTGGACAGAACCGAAAAGTCCAGAACTCCAGGAGGGTGAACGATCTTATCCAAATTTCCACACACTGGACGCCTAATTCTTCCCCCCACAATTCATCGGGAAGAGTAAGCTCCCCATCAGCCTCTTCCAACTAACCCCAGTACCACTGGGCCACCTCTCTACTTCCACCTTGTCGTTCCACCAACTGTTGTTCCAGGCTACTGCTCTTCCCAAGTGGTACCCCTTTCCTACACAGGACCCTGGCCCAGCTGTCTAATTGTAAATACTTGAACTTAGAAAACCCAGGGCCCAGCTGTTGCCGTAACTCCTCCCAAGATCTTAGCGACCCACCTGCCAACAATTCTCCCCATCTTGTTATCCCTCCATTCCTCACCGGGATCGCTAGCCTATCTTTTAGACATAGTGGGAGGCCCGGGGAGTCCCATACCGGTGCATAATTAGAAAAGTACAGCAAACCTAGGGGTCGATTAGGATGGCGGACGGAATTGGCGACTGTCCACCATGGTCGGGGAAATTTTACTCCCGGCTGCGCCGCGGAGATTCCGCGGTTGCGATTAGGATATTCATGTAACGAAACTCCGACCGCGGCGGACGGATCATAACAAACACCGTCCGCGGTGGACGCAACACATCTAACTCCGTCCGCGGCGGACGGAGCCTAATGAACAGCCACCGCCGCGGACGGGAATGACCGCGGAAAAAGACACATTTACTGCCATACCTGTGAATACTCCTTGTCCGCAATTAGGATAAATCCGCCTGTACCACGGAACGCACAGCCATCCACGTCCGCGGCGGAAAGAATGCAACGATAAACAGTGCATCACTGCGGAAGGCCAACACGTGCAACATCCCTAACGTCAAACAAATGTCAGAAAGTGTACCGCAAGTACAAAGCAAACATACAAACATTGACAACGCCCCCCCCCCGATACACCAACACCAAGCAGAAGCCACCATGACACGCCCCAAGTACCCAATAATGCACACTAGTCAACACGCCCACCTACCACCTGACTGGCAACAACCATTGAGACACGACTATAAAATGACACCCACACACTACCACAATCCTTTGCATCACAGCATTGCTGCTAGCAAGAGGCCCTAATCGATATACAGCTTACTCAAATAGAAGACACACAACCACCACCCTACCACACCCACCACACAAACACCCACCACACCATTCCTACACATCACACACCACACACCTGCACCCCCCAACTCACTCAACCCACACACTGAGCACCACACACCATGGCACCCAAAAAAAAAACTAACTTCACGGAGACCGAGTTGAAGGTAATGGTAGATGAAATCATCCGTGTTGAGCCCCACATCTTCGGGGCCCAAGTCCAGCAAACGTCCGTGGCACAAAAGAACCACATGTGGGACAGGATCGTCAGTCGGGTGAATGCGTCAGGGACCATGCCGAGGACGAAGCATGAAATTCAGAGGCGGTGGCATGACCTGAAGACCCGGGTGAAAGGCATCCGTGCCAAAAACTATGCAAGAGCCAATCATACTGGCGGCGGAACACCCCTGGAGCCCATACCCTACACCGATTGGGAGGAGAAGGTGCTGGTGATACTTCACCCAGAGAGCCTAGACGGACTTGATGAAGGAGAAGAGGCTGGTAAGTACAAACCAAGCACCACGATCAGTACGACATGGTCAGGCTCACACAACTGAGAAGACACATCTCCTACGCCCCAACCCATGCATGTCGGACACCTACTCACCAACATGTACATGGCTACCAACAAGCCCCCATGTTCACGGGGAGGGTGGTGGTGGTGGGTGGAGGGTGGTGGAGGGTAGGGTGTGTGGGGTGTGTGAGAGCTCACAACTACAACTCCCAACAGGCCCCCATGTTCACGGGGAGGGTGGTTGTGGTGGAGGGTAGGGTGTGTGGGGTGTGTGAGAGGAACAAACTACAACTCCCAACAGGCCCCATGTTCACGGGGAGGGTGGTGGTGGTGGAGGGTAGGGTGTGTGGGGTGTGTGAGAGCTCACAACTACAACTCCCAACAGGCCCCCATGTTCACGGGGAGGGTGGTGGTGGTGGAGGGTGGGGTGTGTGAGAGGACCAAACTACAACTCCCAACAGGCCCCCATGTTCACGGGGAGGGTGGTGGTGGTGGAGGGTGGGGTGTGTGAGAGGACCAAACTACAACTCCCAACAGGCCCCCATGTTCACGGGGAGGGTGGTGGTGGTGGGTGGAGGGTAGGGTTTGTGGGGTGTGTGCGACAGGACACAGAAATGTGTACAAATCTATATGAACATGTAATGTCCACATTACTGACCAGCTCTATCTTGTCCCTCAGGTGATCGTGAACTGACTAGGGAAACCAGCACCAGGCCGCAAGCCTCGCCTCCCACACATACCGGACTCTCTGGTGACGATGACACAGGCAGCTCCGGTGCGGAGGATGGAGCGGGCCCAAGCAGACAGCCAGGGCCATCTGGCTCACAGGGACTCCCGGGCCTGACAACCGTCGCATGTGTGACTCCAGCGACACCTGCCTCTGTGATCTGCAGAGTCCCCACCACCACCACCACCACCACCACCACCACCAGTACCACCAGTACCACCAGTACCACCAGTACCACGACTCCTGCCTGTGCCACCCAGCCTAACCCAGCGCACGACGCAGGTCCATCGGCCTCACACCCAAGCAGGGTGAGTGGGCCACAAAGGAGAGAGGCGACGGGACATCAGGCAATCAGGCGACCCACACTCCGCCGTACAGAGGAAGGACAGCTACCCCATCCTGTGGCAGAGTCCCTACAAGCCCTAGCCAGGTGCCAGGCGTCATACGACCGTTCCCAGGAACATGCAGATTGTGCACACCAGGACTCAGTGGACAACACGAACATGTTGCGCGAAATCTCGGGGTACCTTGGCCAGATAGTGCACATCATGGGCCAGCAGACAACAATGTGGAGGGAATGGATTGGCCGGAACAACCCCCCCCCCCCACCAATTGTCGTAGCGCCACCGCCACCGTCACTTCCACCGCCACCGTCACCTCCGCCTCCACCGCCGCCGCCACCACCACCACCACCTGTGCCTCTGGCGACGGATGTGGCCCATGAACAACCTGCACCCCCAGCTGACTCTGTTCCACCTCAGAGACGGAGGGGCCGCCCAAAGCTGGAAGTGGATGAGAGCAGTGTTGGAGCGCCATCCACACGCTCCAAGAGGGGCCGCCAATGACTTTGTCACTGCCTGTGCCAGACATTCACCCTGCAAAGTATCCTGTCCCACATAGACAATCATTGCCACTGGTCTGCTGGACTAGCCTGACACCCCCCAATGTGGTGTCAGCACGGACATTTCATCTGCCATTACCTTCAACTCCAACTCCCTCCCCCCCACTTACTTGTAAATAATCACCAGCACAAGTGCACAACCTGTAAATAAATTTCACTTACACACTCAATGATGTTTTGCCTCCATGTTTATTCACATGATTGCCTTCAGAAACAGACGTAAACAGGTTCAGGGATCCTAGTCGTACATGATCATGGCGCTGCGGGAGTGACCTAGGGAAAATCAGAGACAGCAAACACACGTCAGGAAACAGATTCACACACATCACAACACACTGCACAGCAACATTACACAAACTACACTCATAACAAAAGCATGGGATGAGAGGACACACATCATGGAGACTTGTATGTCCAAAGAAATGAAGACACACATATGCAACCATCACAAACAAGAACACACAGCTGATGCACCCCACATCCACACAACACCAGCAAACATACATAAGGCATTGTCAACTGGCACAAGAGGTAGTTACTCACATTCAAGGGAAGTAGCGATCAATGAGCTGGCGCCTCTGGTCCACACCTTCCTCCTCACCACTATCCTCATCAGTCGACATGGGTGGGATGGGAGGCCGAGGAACTTCTTCGTCTTCAGGGTCCAAGAGCAGTTCAATGTCATTGCGCACGGCCAGGTTGTGGAGCATGCAGCAGGCAATCACGATCCTGCATACTTTTCCTGGTGAGTAAGGCAGGGCCCCTCCGGTCTTATCCAGGCACCGAAACCTAGACTTTAGCAGTCCAAAGGTACGTTCAATCACTCTCCGTGTCCTTCCATGTGCATCATTGTAGCGCATTTCACCCGCTGTAGTAGGATTACGTATGGGACTGAGGAGCCAGGGCCGGTTTGGGTACGCCGAGTCGCCTATGTAGGGGGATGACAGACACAAAGATCACAACAAGATATGGTGGGTACCCCATGCCACACAGAGATCACAAGAGTCCCCACTGCACACTCACCAACAAGCCACGCTTGACCGGGTCGCTGATTTGCCATCAGTTGGGGGACAATGCTGCTCCGCATGATGTGGGCGTCATGTGCAGAGCCAGAAAATCTTGCACACACATGGGAGATGATGTTGTTTGCCAGGCACACCACCTGCAAGTTCAGCGAATGGAAGTGTTTGCGATTCCTAAAAACCTGCTCACGTGCCCGTGGTGGAATGATAGCGATATGTGTGCCATCAATTGAACCCACAACGTGTGGTAAGTGGCCCAGTGCATAGAAGTCTGCTTTGACTGCTGGCAACTCTTCCGGCCGTGGGAAATGGATGTAGTCATTCTTGTACAGCATCATAGCTGTTAAAACATCCCGAAGTACCATGCTGAACATGGCCTGTGACATCCCCCCGGCATGTCCAACTGTGTACTGAAAGGTGCCAGTAGCAAAGAAATGTAGTGCCGCCATAACCTTTGCAGTGGGTGTAATAGAACCAGGATACGTCCTACGTGGCTGCAGATGAGGAGACAATTGGGCAACAAGCTCCATCAACCGACGTCGATCCAGCCGGAATTTCCTAATGACCTCCTCGTCAACCATATCCTCCAGCACAGTGTATGGCCGATGCACATTTGGAGCCCTCCTGTGTGGGAGAGAAATGTAACTTGAGTCAACTTACAAACGACGCATACGTGTGCAACTCCATCACATGTAAGCCAACATTAGCAACAACAAATTTTCTAGGGAGAATGGTCATATGTGTGACATCTCTGATAGTCTATACAATACGGAGTGGCCCTTTAACAAAGTGCAGCCACTTGCAACAGGAAGTGTGTCAACACGTACAACGCAACGTAGTCACATGTGAACCTTACTGACAATACGTGTGTCTTTACCCTAATGTTTAGTAGCCACATCACAGACACACATGCAAGTGCATGCAAACAAACGATAATGATACACACACACCATGTCATCATGCACCAATGCCAACACCAATAATGTTGTGCATACGGTAATTACATGCATGGTGACACAACGTCCAAAACACATACACTGAATGCATGTGTACCACCACCATTGTAGTCACCTCGCCAGAACCACACACTGACAACAGATTCATAATTTGGCCATACAGCCGTGATGTACTGTGTAGTTGTGAAGATGTAATAACGTCTGTAGGGTCACACCCGACGTCAACACGTCCAAATGCACATCTGTTGCCCATTGTGTGCCCACCGATGGGCATAGTATGGACACACATGCAATAGTGTATGACATATGAACTTTCCCTATCACGCTCACAACCCTCATGACGCAACTGCAGACAACACATCACGGTGCAGCGTCTGACAAGATAACATAATTGGCGCCGCCATGGCGGTGCACAGCTTCCGCTACTTCCCAATGGCCATACGCGGCCAGCGTCCCTCTTCCCATTGGCTGCATGTGCACGGACCGTCACGGGCACACATCGGCAACCGCACGTGCAAGCTTCAGGCACGGAGGCTTCAGTTGCAACAATGTTCTATCACTGGCGCCACCATGGCGGTGCACGTACTCAGCGGGGGAGGTGCAGGCCTATACACCCTTTAGATGTACTCAATGGACATGCCAGTTCATGTCCCCCTCTTACAGTCACATTGCATCATCCACCGTACACCGGCCGGAGCGGCCGGGCCTTGGACGGCCGTGCCGGCCATGTCCACAACCGCCGTGCCAGCCATGTCCACAACCGCCGTGCCAGGCCATGTCCACAACCGCCGTCCTAGGCCCGGCCTGGCACGGCGGTTGTGTACATGGCCGGCACGGCGGTTGTGTACATGGCCGGCACGGCCGTAGCGGAAGCAGTGCACCGCAACAACAGGGCCAGTCATTGGCCCATTTCACGAACACGCATCCAGGGCTGACCAATTGCTGGCGACGTATGCCACTGACACGTGCTGAGGGCCCTATATATGTGTGTTGCCCAAAAGCACACATCCTACCCTGGGGACCAGTGCTGCCTGTTCACCTCGACCTGCTGCTGCTGCTGAGCTGACCACCGACTGCTGCCTGTGACCATCACCTCAACCTGCTGCTGCTGCTGAGCTGACCACCGACTGCTGCCTGTGACTATCACCTCGACCTGCTGCTGCTGCTGAGCTGACCACCGACTGCTGCCTGTGACCATCACCTCGACCTGCTGCTGCTGCTGAGCTGACCACCGACTGCTGCTCTAGTGCCATACTCCGTGATCTTGCCATGTCAAGAGGCAAAGAGATCCGGTCTCGTCCCTTCACCGCCGCGGAGCTTGATGTCCTCGTGGACGGTGTGCTCCGCAACTATGGACGCCTCTACGGCGCACCCGGACAGGTGGTAAGTGCAGTGTGGGACATGTTGGTGTGCATGAGGGGGCCAAATAATCCTGCCTACTGCAATCTTAGCTGTGTAGTGTGGGCTCGACATATGTTCCAGATTGTGCATGGCTGCTGACAGATACGTGTTGCCCCTATGTGTGTGACAGGCCAACTGTCCACTGACTTACACCCTTTTGTCTCCCATCATGGTAGGTCAAGCTGCACCTTCACAAGGACGTGTGGAGGAGCATTGCACGTGAAGTACGGGCATTGGGGGTGTGCAACAGACGACATACACACTGCCACAAACGCTGGGACGACATTTCCAGGCTGAGCAAGAATGTAGCGGAAGTGACACTGGGGATTATTCCAAGGACGGCCCGTCTGGCCCGACGCTCCATGACCCCTCTCATGCACCGTATCATTGCAGTGACGCATCCTGAACTGTCCGAACGTCTGAGTGTCGATCAACAGCAAACTAGCGGTGAGCATACTGTCTGTGTAGGAAACTTGTGAGTGCAATGCATGTATTGGTGCACAGACACAGTATTGAGTTCCGTGGTGCGTATGTATCTCTGTGATGCCATGTTGGTCCCATTGGGTGGGTGTCATTTGACATCCAGGTCCGCCATGTTGACACGCCACTTGCTTAGTAGTTGAGTGTTGAAGCACATCCCCTAGTGGTCCATGGCCCCATGGCAGGAAATGTGTGCAGATGTACGTGCTCCTGCCCTGTCCGCATGCTGTACATGTGTCACGGCCACCAACACTTATGTAATGTGAGGATGACTGGTAGAGGTGGGCCGTGTGCAGGATGGGTGCTACAAGAACTTTGTCAGCTATGGAATTTGGGAATCCTTGTCCTTCTGTACGTGAGTGTGCCCATGACTTACACCTCTTTTATGCGCATTTCAGCTATGACAGAGGACACTCAGCCACAGACGGAGGAGATTAGTCGAGGAAATGAGTCCGGGTCAGACTTCGCACACACGCAGACTGACACAGAGGAGGGCAGCGCCGGAGAGGGGGACAGGACCGTCCCTGAGGACTCGCATGTGGAGACACCATCGTCCTCATCTTCGGAAAATCTTGGTGAGCCTGCACTGTTGTCACAGACTGGGAGTGGGCAATCATCACCTTCTGTCGGAACACAGCACACAGGGCCCACACTTCCGCCCACTGCACCATGTACTGTTCGTGCCCGCAGGAGTAGGGGGAGCAGAGTGGCGTTCGGTGCAGGCACCGCTGCCCCTGCCACGGTGAGCCAAAATGCACTGTGTGCTGAGGCCGTTGATCTGCTGCGACAGCTGTGTGTGGGGCAGACCAATATGACAAATGCTTTCCAAGACCATGATAGGAAGTTGGGGCAGGTGGTGGCATTCATGGAAGGGATGCATGGCGATCTTGCTGGTCTACACAGGACAGTGCAGTCATTGGCAAGCAGTGTGTCGTCTGCAATAGTACAGTCACATGGACAGGGTGCTACTTCTGTTTCCCCATCTACACCACTGGATGTCTCAGGGGGTAGTGATTATTCTGAGCACGATTCAAATACAGGTTATTGCACTAGAAGCAGCGTCAGACAGCACGTCAGGGCACGCAGGGCACAGACCCCATCCCCTAGGTCAGCAAAATCTGTTCACGAAGACAACGTCAGATACACTGGAGTACACACACAGGATCCACACGTGTTGTTGGGGGACATGCCTTCAGGAGCTACACAGGCATTCAACACAAAAGGTACTCCCAAGGCAAGGAATACTCACAAGTCCATGGACAGTCCCTTGGACAAGGCCACTCAAAAGACAAAGGCACCTCCTAAGAGCAGGTAGACTCCCAAGGGCAGGCCCACAACAGAGGAAAGGGACCCTCCCAAGGACAAGGACAGTCAAAACACAAAGGCACCTCCTAAGAGCAGGGAGACTCCCAAGGGCAGGCCCACAACAGAGGAAAGGGCCACTCCCAAGGACACGGACAAGGACAGTCAAAAGACAAAGGCACCTCCTAAGAGCAGGGAGACTCCCAAGGGCAGGCCCACAACAGAGGAAAGGGACCCTCCCAAGGACAAGGACAGTCAAAACACAAAGGCACCTCCTAAGAGCAGGGAGACTCCCAAGGGCAGGCCCACAACAGAGGAAAGGTCCACTCCCAAGGACACGGACAAGGACAGTCAAAAGACAAAGGCACCTCCTAAGAGCAGGGAGACTCCCAAGGGCAGGCCCACAACAGAGGAAAGGGACCCTCTCAAGGACAAGGACAGTCAAAAGACAAAGGCACCTCCTAAGAGCAGGGAGACTCCCAAGGGCAGGCCCACAACAGAGGAAAGGGACCCTCCCAAGGACAAGGACAGTCAAAAGACAAAGGCACCTCCTAAGAGCATGGAGACTCCCAAGGGCAGGCCACAACAGAGGAAAGGGACCCTCCCAAGGACAGGGACAGTCAAAAGACAAAGGCACCTCCTAAGAGCAGGGAGACTCCCAAGGACAGGCAAACAACAGAGGAAAGGGACCCTCCCAAGGACAGGGACAGTCAAAAGACAAAGGCACCTCCTAAGAGCAGGGAGACTCCCAAGGACAGGCACACAACAGAGCAAGGTCCATCTCCCAAGGCCAGGGACACACACAGAGAGCAGGTGTCTACTGGAGACAGGTACACCACAGACGACAAGTCTGCTGGCAGGAACAGGGCGCCGACCAGGGCACAGGCAAAATCCAGAGACAACACTCCACCTAAGGATAAGGCACATCCTACGGACAAGGCTTCTACCATGGACAATGGCGCAATCAAGGACAGGCATACTTCACCCCTGGTTGCACTGAGGCTGATGTTTTCGACTGAACGCCAAACAGATGTCTCCGCGGCGGAGTCCCCCCATACCTCCACTCCCATCCAGCCCAGTAAGAAGCAGAGGAGGGAGTCCTCTGTTGTTGCATCCCCCATTACACATGATTCTGAGTCCAGACGGCAGGCACACAGCAAACGACAAGCAGGCTCCAGCACGTCCCCAGAAACCCGATCCCCGGCTGCAGATGCTCCACCTATGGTGGGTGATATTTGTTTAGAGTCACCACCACTTGCCAGTCCTGTCCTGTCCAGGGTGCACTCAAGAACCCTTGGAAACGCAGACACACACCATTGACACCTGCCCACCCCGATGTCGCTCAAGGTCAGCTATCCCCAGCTCCCAGGGCCACCCTGCCTCCTGGCCCATACAGCCCTGTGGCTCATCATTTCAGTGGTCCCAGTGGCGCAGGTGCAGTTGGCTCTCATGTATCAGATAGTGGCACTGTGTCTGTTGTTTGCTGTCATACATCATGTTGTGGCACAGTCTCAGTTGTGCCCTCTCCTGTTGCAGGTCCTGGCAGTGTATCTGGGTCTATGGCTCACGTGTCAGTGAGTAGATCTGTGGCTGTGTTGCACACTCCTGTTTCTGGTGCTGGCAGTCTGTCTGGGTCAGTGGCTCAAGTGTCAGTGACTACATCTGTGGCTGTGTCTCACATTCCTGTTGCTGGTGCTGGCAGTGTGTCTGGGTCTGTGGCCCATGTGTCTGTCACTCGGGCTGTGGCTGTGTCTCACACTCCTGTTGCTGGTGCTGGCAGTGTGTCTGGGTCTGTGGCCCATGTGTCTGTCACTCGGGCTGTGGCTGTGTCTCACATTCCTGTTGCTGGTGCTGGCAGTGTGTCTGGGTCTGTGGCCCATGTGTGTGTCACTCGGGCTGTGGCTGTGTCTCACACTCCTGTTGCTGGTGCTGGCAGTGTGTCCGAGGCAGGTAGTTCACGCAGTCCACCTGATTCTGTGATGTGAGGTGCTGATCACTTCACTCACATGTTATTTCACATGGTGTGTCCATTGAGAACTGCGTTGCACTCTTGTGGTCCCTGGGACGGGATGGTTGGGACACGTACTTGTGCTGCCTCTGATGTAGCTGCTCTGTACTCCACAATGCCCTGTTGATGTTCTGATACTGCATTCTGCACTCTCACGTGCTGCCTCTGATGTACCTTCTCTGTACTCCACAATGCCCTGTTGATGTTCTGATACTGCATTCTGCCCTCTCACGTGCTGCCTCTGATGGACATGTTCCGTGCTATGGACTGTTGATGCACTTGGCCCCTCTCACGATCTGCCTCTGATGGACATGTTCAGTGCTATGGACTGTTGATGCACTTGGCCCCTCTCACGTGCTGCCTCTGATGGACATGTTCAGTGCTATGGACTGTTGATGCACTTGGCCCCTCTCACGTGCTGCCTCTGATGGACATGTTCAGTGCTATGGACTGTTGATGCACTTGGCCCCTCTCACGTGCTGCCTCTGATGGACATGTTCAGTGCTATGGACTGTTGATGCACTTGGCCCCTCTCACGTGCTGCCTCTGATGGACATGTTCAGTGCTATGGACTGTTGATGCACTTGGCCCCTCTCACGTGCTGCCTCTGATGTACCTGCTCTGTACTCCACAATGCCCTGTTGATGTTCTGATACTGCATTCTGCCCTCTGATGTGCTGCCTCTGATGTACCTGCTCTGTACTCCACAATGCCCTGTTGATGTTCTGATACTGCATTCTGCCCTCTGATGTGCTGCCTCTGACGTAGCTGCTCTGTACTCCACAATGCCCTGTTGATGTTCTGATACTGCATTCTGCCCTCTGATGTGCTGCCTCTGATGTACCTGCTCTGTACTCCACAATGCCCTGTTGATGTTCTGATACTGCATTCTGCACTCTCACGTGCTGCCTCTGATGTAGCTGCTCTGTACTCCACAATGCCCTGTTGATGTTCTGATACTGCATTCTGCCCTCTGATGTGCTGCCTCTGATGTACCTGCTCTGTACTCCACAATGCCCTGTTGATGTTCTGATACTGCATTCTGCACTCTCACGTGCTGCCTCTGATGTACCTGCTCTGTACTCCACAATGCCCTGTTGATGTTCTGATACTGCATTCTGCACTCTCACGTGCTGCCTCTGATGTAGCTGCTCTGTACTCCACAATGCCCTGTTGATGTTCTGATACTGCATTCTGCCCTCTCACGTGCTGCCTCTGATGTAGCTGCTCTGTACTCCACAATGCCCTGTTGATGTTCTGATACTGCATTCTGCCCTCTGATGTGCTGCCTCTGATGTACCTGCTCTGTACTCCACAATGCCCTGTTGATGTTCTGATACTGCATTCTGCACTCTCACGTGCTGCCTCTGATGTAGCTGCTCTGTACTCCACAATGCCCTGTTGATGTTCTGATACTGTATTCTGCCCTCTCACGTGCTGCCTCTGATGTAGCTGCTCTGTACTCCACAATGCCCTGTTGATGTTCTGATACTGCATTCTGCCCTCTCACGTGCTGCCTCTGATGTAGCTGCTCTGTACTCCACAATGCCCTGTTGATGTTCTGATACTGCATTCTGCCCTCTGATGTGCTGCCTCTGATGTACCTGCTCTGTACTCCACAATGCCCTGTTGATGTTCTGATACTGCATTCTGCCCTCTCACGTGCTGCCTCTGATGTAGCTGCACTGTACTCCACAATGCCCTGTTGATGTTCTGATACTGCATTCTGCCCTCTGATGTGCTGCCTCTGATGTACCTGCTCTGTACTCCACAATGCCCTGTTGATGTTCTGATACTGCATTCTGCCCTCTGATGTGCTGCTCTGATGTTCATGCTCTGGTGCCCACTTTGCCCATGCTCACGCATACACTGTGATTATACCCCTATTATGTGGAATAAAGGTAGTCTATCATGTCTCGTGGTTTGTCGTTGTCATTCATGTTAGCGTACTACAAATGTGTATTTCTATTTGCTTCTCATCAGTGGTTTCGGTAACATGACACTCCCCCTCCCTACGTCACGACCCTTGCAGGTATTCCCCTCCATGCAGCCAATGGTTTGTGCCTTACCTGCGCCGGCGTCGATGGTGGGCCAAGACTAGGACGTGGTGGATCGCGAAGAGCATCGGGAAAGCGTGTAGCGCTGGGTCCATGGTGGCGAGCAGCTTGTGGTGGGTCTCTCTGCTATGTATCTTTTCTTCGCTGTGGGGAATCCGCCGTGTTCAGACAGGTTGTTTTTCCGCAGCGGTTTTATGTGTATTTTCCACCATCTTGATTTGGGGGACGGTCTTAGACGTCAGTACGTACGGCGGAGCCTCCGGATGTGTTCCGTCCGCCGCGTGGTCGTGTGTAGTTCGGCGGCGGCGCGTGCTTTTCCGTCGCGGACGGAAATTTGACACGTTTTCCTATCCTGATATGGCGGACGGAGTGTCCGCGGCATGCGGACCCGGAAAAGGCATTTTCCGCGTACTCCAGGGCCGCGGTGGCTCTTCCGTCCGCCATCCTAATGAGCCCCCTAGTCTTTCCCTAATCTGTGTCCAGGCTTTCGCCAGGGACAAAAGAATTTTTAGCTTAACTTTAAAAAAAAAAATGTGGTCCCCGAATTTAAACAGGTATCCGTCAGTTGGTAGCGCAGCTCCTACCAGCATGGCTTTAAATACTGTCCCAGCAGATGCGTTCAATGGTGTTTTTAAGAGCATTCTAGAATGGGACAGCTGGAAAGCCCATGCATACTACTGCAAATCTGGCAAGGCAAGCCCCCCCTTTTCCCTCCTCCTCCTCAACTTCTTCCATGCCACCCTCGATGATTTATATTTCCAAATAAAGGAGTTAATCTCTCTCTGGCACCTATCCAAGATTTTGACATCAAGGCCAGGGGAATAGTATTGAAAATGAATATAAATTTGGGGAGGATAGACATCTTTATCAAACTCACCCTACCCAGTATGGTAAGTGGGAGATTGGACCAAGATTTTAATAGCTTCCTACATTCATTATAGACTCTCTCCAAGTTGACTTGAGCAATGTCCCCTACTTCTTGGGTCACCCGAATTCCCAAATAGCGCATAGACTTGGTCACATCCAGCTGCAAATTGGGGATATTCCACGCCATAATGTCAGTTTTGCTGGGGTTGATCTCATACCCTGAAATGCGACCAAATTCTTCAGCCCTCTTAATAACCGCAGGGAATGATACCACCGGATCAGACGTTAGGATGAGAATATCGTCTGCATAAAGTGTGACCCGCCTCTCCCACTCCCCAAATCTGAATGATGGAATGTTTTCATCTCCCCGTAAGAGCTGAGCAAACGGTTCGATGTACAAATTAAAGAGAAGGGGAGAGAGCGGGCAGCCCTGCCTCGTGCCCCTCATGATTTTAAAAGATTCTGTTAAGGCACCATTAATAAGCAGCCTTGCCGATGGGGCATCATAGATAAGGGTGACGGCCCGACAAATTTTTTCGCCGAAGTTGAACTTCCTCAGCACTGCAGCCAAATAGGGCCAATTGACCCTATCGAAGGCTTTAGTTGCGTCTAGGGTTAGTGTGGCCAATGGAAGAGAGAAAGCCGAAGCAATGTCTATTGCCCCCACCAAATCATACGTCAAATCAGATAGCTGACGTCCTTTAATAAAACCCCTCCGGTCTTGGTGGACAATTTCCCCTATTACTGACCCCAATCTTGCTGACATAATGGAAGCGAAGATCGTATAGTCACTATTCAAGAGTGATATCGGTTGGTAGGACCCACACTCAGTTGGGTCCTTACCTGGTTTGGGGATCAGAACTATGGTCGCCTCACCCGAAGATTTTGGGGTGCTTCCTCCTTCCTAAGGATCCCGTTAAAAAGGGCTGTCAGTGTAGTGGCAATAGCATCACCCAAAGCTCGATATAGCTCCCCTGGCAACCCATCAGGGCCTGCCGCCTTCCCATGCTTGAGTTGTCTGACAGCTGCACTTACTTCGGCCTCAGATATTTCCATCTCCAGGCATTCACTCTGTACTGTAGAGAGAGATGGTAGGGAAATCTGGTCCAACCATGTATCCCTTGCCAGCTGATCATTCGGGGTGTCCTCCCTGTAGATCCCCTCAAAAAAATCCCTGAAAGCAGTACCTATCTCCTGATTAGAGATTCTGGCTACACTCTCACCCTCAACCATGATTTCTCTGTTGTAGTTTTTGGCTCGGTCTGCCCTAACCTTCCATGCCAATATCCTGCCCGCTGCTTCCCCAAACTCGAAATGGGAGATCTTAGTCGCCTCCAATCTCTTATTCACTCTTTCTTGAAGGATGTTCTCCAATTGATTTTTCAACTCGCCTAGCTTTTTTTGCTCGTCAGGCGACCCTATTGAGGCTCCAAGCCTCCGCTCGATCGACTCCATTTCTTTCTCTAGGTTCTTTAATCTTCTCCCGATAAATTCTATACCGATGGGAGGCTCTGTTTGTGATGCATCCTCGCAAGAAGGCTTTCAGTGTCTCCCAGACCGTTACTAGAGCCGCAGATTCTAAGTTAGTCTCCAGGAATGAGGTGGTCTCAATTGCCAAGAAACTGACTTCCTCATCTTCCAGTAAGATAGTACGGTCGAATGACTAGGATGGGTGTTTAATCTGGGCTTCAAGTTTAAGAGTGAATAAGAGAGCGGAATGATCAGAGAGGTGAGAGGGAAGATAGTTTATCCCCAACAGGGAATTCTTAAGGCAGTAACTAAAAAGCGCATAATCAATCCTTGATTTGTGCTTATATTTGAGGTTCCTAAAGGATACCCCTAATATATTACCTGCCTGTTCCCTCCACAGATCTGCCAAGCCTAGCTGTGTCATAATTCCTACAAGAGTCTGTCTGGATTTGGAAGACGTGCAGGCTCTAGAATTGGTGGATTTGTCAAGTTTTAGGTTAAGCACGATGTTAAAATCCCCCGCCCAAATAATAGGGTCTTGGAAGGTTATCAGATGGTTCCTAATGGTTCCTAATTGATTCCAGATAAGACCGGTCATCAATGTTGGGACCGTAATATCCAACCAATATACACACCCAACCATCAATGGAGATTCTCACCAGGAGCCATCTCCCGCTCTGATCTTCCTTGTAGTCCAGAATCTGAACTTTTGCAGATTTTTTACAGAGTAATAGTACTCCTCTTATATTAGCATTGTGGTCAGTGCATAAAAATGTATCTACCCATCTCTGCTTTTTTAAGATTGTGGTGACCTCTGCTTTTAGAAGATGTGTCTCCTGAATGACCAATGATCTGCGTGGGGCAGTCTCTTAGATATTGCAGAATACACTCTCTTCTACTCCCCACACGCAGACCATTAACATTCCATGACAAAAATTGAATAGAGGTCATCATTTGATGTCTGTCCTGATCCCCTTGTCCTTACTCCTGAAAAAAGGCTGGAAATATACCTGGCTAGGACACAAAACTAAAATAAGAAGGCCTGACTCCTGAGTTTTTTTAGTTTTTTTCCCCCACCCCGCCCCTGAAGAACCCCCCCATACTTACTCTGGCCAGATGTGAAGCCAGATTTGCGTCCTCTGACACCCTTTCCCCTTCTGCACAGCTAGTACTCCTTGCTCCCTCCTGGACCAAACAAAACTTGGTTGGATTATTTTTCAGAGAACCCCAACAAAAACCTCTACCTACCCCCTTTTTTTTTCCTTTTAAAGCCCAATGCATCACCCCAATTTATGTGAACAAGAGAAATAAATGTTTTTTTTTGTTTTTTGTTCCATGTTTCATACCTTTCATGCCTTTAACACGTCCCTGATTCTCCCTTTCTGTCTCCTCAACACAATATTCTCTACCCCACAACTATACCCGCTCTAAAGATTTTTGAATCGGGGCATCAAGTGACTGAGGAAGACATGATTATTATAGGTCAACTTCTACGACTACTATAACCTAGCCATAAAAGGAGGAGATGAGAGCAGAATTAAAGCACAATCTGAGTGTTGCACCGCTAAACTCCACCCTGATAGTGATTACTAATGGACTCCAACAGTTCATCGACCTCCGAAGAGGATCTACCATTGTGCATCTTATTGTTGTACATGACCTGCAAAAATGCGGGAAACCTCATCTGTACAGTTGCACCAAAAGACCTGAACTCTGGCCCAGTACCCACTGTCTAGCCAGCGTGGATTTGGAAAGATCAGACCGTACTTCGAAAGAGAAGTCAGGGCCCTTTAGGGATTTCGTTTTTAGAGAAAGATTTAGAATTTTTTCCTTTAGAGTGTACGTAAGGAAATTGATCAGAATCTTCTTAGGCTTTGTTCTACCGGGGTTTAAGCGGAACGGGTCCCGATGTATTCGTTGGATATCTTTCCCCAGCTCCTCTATGGATTCCTCGAGATTAAGTGAGACCATCAGGACTTTGATCACAAAGGCCTTGAGTCTCAGGTTGTTCCGTTGTGAGTATTTCTCCAATGATTCAACTCTCTCTCTCATCACGTCACCCTCTCTCTCTGTAGATTTTGGATCTTAGCTTCAGCAACCTCTAGACTAGACTTCAAAAGCCCCGCAGAGCCCTGGAGTACCTCTGTCCTTTCACTCAACCCATCTACCTTCTTCTCCAGGACCTCGCATGATGCTCTTATCTCGTTCTGATTAGTCTTAGATTTCAGGAAGTCATTTCTTATTTCTGCTCTCATAGAAGCTATTGACGCTACAAGGGCCTCCAATGTGCTCCCGACCTCATTTACTTTCCCACTCTTGCCTCCTGTGCCCGCATCAACCCCCTCCTCTTGATCCATTGGAGCTTGCTCACAAGCAACATCGCCCTCAAACTTTCATTTCAGGGAGAGGGGGTCACTCAGCCATCTCTAAGGCTAGTGTTGGGGTAGTAGTGATGGAGCTGTCAATGAGAATTCCTGAAGGCGTTGGTGTATCTGAGAGTATTGTGGGTGAGTGAACCGATGTATTTACTACTGTAGCAGGGATCAAATCCGAAACCTGGGGCAGAACTTTAAAAAATGAGTGCCGAGAGGGGGTTATCTTTCCGGTAGCACTGTTGGAATATCTAATATTAACCCACTTCTGTGAATTACTCCTGGTTTTGGTGCCTTTACCAGCCTCCTTACTGCTGCTGTTAATGCTTGCCCTCTGATCAAACTTGCGGCTTTCTATACCGGCAGTAGAAGGTGTTTCCCCGAGCTTAACATCCTCTTTAGCAGGGCATTCCGGGGCTTGTAGTTGTAGTTTCTTTCCTGTTTTCTGGCTTTTCCCCCGTATTCTACTCACGCTCTTTGAGATTGTTTTTTGTTAGGGGCTTTCCCACTGCTGGGCTTATCTGTCTCCGTGTCGTCCCCCTCCCCCCAACCTTACTTGTAGGATCCACTGTTGAAGCGTGGATGCGGCAAAACTCCTCCTCGGTGCTGCCTTCCACCTGATCCTCTCCAGGAGTCTTCGTGCCACCTATATGTTCGCTCAACGGGACCAAAGGGGTCTGCTGGTGACCACTCCACCGCAGCCCAGCCAGCCTCGAAGCAGCCCCCGAGCCGTGCGGCCGCGCCGGAGCTCCACGGCTGCTCTGCACCACAGGCTCCACTGAGGCAGAGAGGAGAGAGGGAGGGACCGGGAATCTCCGTCGGCAGCCCGGCATATCCGATGAACTTGCAGGGACCGTGGAGAGAACTACTAAACTAGCCAAACAGTCTCGTCGAGAGCAAAAAAGGGGGGTCTGAGCCACTCTTACTCCAGGAGTAGGTTAAATCCAGCGATTACCGCCTCATTGCGGCTCCAGAAAGGCAGCAGCACCGCGGTGCATCAGAGGTTAGTGATGGACGCACGCACCGCATTAGCCTGCGGTCGCCATGTTCTGGTATTTTCTCTTCTGTCGCATGGAGGAGGGCGCATGTTTTAATATTGAGTGCCTTCCAGTTTCAGTTTCAACGTTGATTTTTCATTAAATAAACACATTGGCCAGGAGGCGTCCTGATGGTGAGCACAATATGAGTAGGAGGTAAAGGCAGTTTTTGGATATCGCAGGCATACAGAGCACAGCCGTATGACGGTTTGAGTGACCTAGTATGAAAATAAAGGAAGGACAATGCTTAAGATTTATCTGAGCAGCCATCTTAGAAGACCAGGGAATTTAACACTCCTAGCTAATAAAGTAAAAAAAAATGTATATATGTAAATCCAGTACTTGTAAAGCGCACAAATCACCCCCAAGGGGTATCTTGGCGCTGGGGGCCTTAGGGAAGATTAAGCGAGGTATTGCCCAGAGTCACATGGTGCTGGGCAGACCCCTGCCACCGGAGCTGGGGATTGAACCGTGATCTCCAGTGTCCAGGGTCAGTCGCCCTGGCCGTGGTGCCGCACCTCTTCCCAAAGTGTGTTGTTCAGGAGCATCAGTTATCTGACAGTTGGATTATGAACAGAGGCTTGAGATCAGTCAGATGAGGTACTGACAGTTGAAAGGAGGTCAAACAAAATTGATCCTCCTACGAGGGAAGTTAGATAAGTGTGCTGATTTATATTTTTATTGGTTTTATTAAATAGAGGTAAAAGGTTTTAAGATGAGTGAGGATAGATCACTTTTGGATGAAGCTCAGATTGAGGAGAAGCTGTGGAAAGCTGTGGAAAAAATGTATGAGGATTTAGGTTCTCAAATGGATAAAAAGTTGGAGGCTATTAATTATTGCAAGCTCTAAGGCAGCTTCAGAAGAAGAAAGGTTTCGGTAAGCTGGGGAGGCTCCTCAGTCTAAGAAAAAAAGGTAACATGGCCAAAAAGAGAAAGTACCTCTCAGAGGATTTTGAGCATGCAAAAGGTGTAAGTGTGTGTTGGCAGACCATGGTGCCGGTGTGAGCTCAGGGCATGGTGGTGTAAAGGACACCCATTGGGGGGGTGGGGGGGCAAGATTAAAGTTCCCAAAATAGAGAGATCTGATTGAAGGATGCTTGGAAAAACCATAAGCACACTGTTATTCTTCGTGATGAGTCTTCTGGTAGTGCCAGAGTGGAGATTAGTTGCTCTTCAGATTTTGCCTCTGATGAGTCTGGCAGTGAAGAGAATATCCAAGTAAGGGAGAAGAAGGAGAAAATAAAGGACACTGTGGCTGAGATAATAATGGACCAATCAGGGGATTCGATGATTGATCCTTACCTGATTAGGCATCCTCAGTCTCCAGAGTGGGAGCTTCTTGAGCATGTGGCAGAATAGATGCATTCTTGGTAAGAGTCCAGTTGAGGTCAGAGTGTCCTAGACATACTTTAGAGGATACGGGTATGCTGACCTCTGAACTAAATTCTTAAATGTTGCCATTTACTGGAAAAGATGGTTTTGATCCCAGGAAGGGATTGGACAGGGGTATATGGATATAGAAGAGTTATGTCAATGGGTCCAATTGGCAGGTTGCCTGCTGGGCAATGCAAATACTGCTTTGTCAGTAGAGTTCACAAAGAGTATTTTGCTCAAGATTGACCCTAAGTTGAAAGATTTGGCAAACAATGAAGTTGGCCCCTCTGTAAAAGGTCTATTATTTAGAGACAATTTTATTAATTCTATGTCGAAATTTGTAGGGGCATATTCTTCTTTGCAAAAATCCCAGAGGAATATTAAGAAGGTCTATAGTGACCATGTTTTTGGTTGGGTTGGCAGATCAAGGGGTCGATTACCCACCCGAGAATGGAGAATTAAGAGATTGACATTTTCACAGGGATATATGACCCCTCAAAGGAGAAGAAGTTTGGAAATCTGCCAATTTCTTCCCACAGACACAGCACTTTAGGGGACGCTGAGGACAGAGTGAGCGTTGGTTCAGAGGAACAGGTAAGAACAGGCCTTACTTCTATCCCATGGAAAGTTGGGTGGTACACTTGCCCAAATTTATCACAATTGGTTTCTGGGAAAAAGGGATCCATGGGTTTTGGAGATGGTGCAGGGTTATCGCATCAAGTTCATAGAGGAACAAGTTCAGAGTTGGGTGCCTGGTGTGGTACAGTTCAGTGTAGAACAAGCAAATATTGTGGACAAAGAGGTATTAGAGTTCAAAAAGAGAAAGGATTGATTGTGGAGAGTATCCAAGAAGAAAGGGGTCTTGAAAGCAATATTTCTTTGGTGGAAAAAAAAGACAAAGGAATAAGACCGGTAATAAATGTTAAAAGTCTCAACGATTGGGTAGCGTACCATCACTTCAAAATTGAAGGTATGGACTTGCTGAGGGGGGACATATTGCAAACAGGAGACTGGTCGATTCAATTAGATTTAAAAGACGTGTATCTGACGGTTCCAGTTTGCGAACCGCATCAGGAGTATCTGAGGTTCAGATGGGACGGAAAGATTTGGAAGTTTGTATGCCTTCCATTAGGACCAAAATGGTATGACCAGTGGTATCTTTCCTGAGAAAAAGAGGGATGAGATTGATTATCTACCTAGACAATTAATCATGGATCAGAGAATGCTTTGCGTTTTGGAGTACGCAGGCCTGACAGGCAAGTTGTTAGAATCATTGAGTTTTACCGTCATTAAGGAGAAATCTTGTTTGAGGCCAAAATAGGAGACTCAGTTTTGGGTTTTTTGGTGAACACTGTAGATGGAATATTATTTCAAGGACAAATTTCTTTGAGAATGTTGGCTCATTTGGTTGTTTTTTTGTCCTCCACGAAATAGGCTATTTTTCCAGGTTCTTTGAACTGTATGACTTTTCAAAGGTTGGAGACAATGCATCTGAGAAGTGATTTTGAGAGATTCTCAGGAGGTTGGGGAGGAAATGAATTGGTGGCATGTTGAACATGGAGGCTTGGGAATGAGAGAGCAATTTTTTAGAAAATCCGGAGTTATTAATAGTGTTGGATGCAAGCTTAGCTGGTTGGGGTGCAAAGTATGGGGCTGTTTTTGTACCAGGTTGTTGGACGGACAAGGACAAGAGGATGAATATAGATTGCCTAGAGTTGTTAGCAGGATCTTTTGCTATCAAATGTTTTATGCAAAATGAAGTAAGGTGTTCAGTGCTGTTTTTCAATGTGTACATAGTACAGTATGTAAACAAGCTAGGGGGTCAAAAACGAAGGATTTGATGGATTTAGTGGAAGTGTTTTGAGAGTACTGTATGAAGAGAAGAGTGTGTGTCCAAGTGGAACATATTTGAGAAATGACCAATGCAATAGCGAATTGTTTTTTGTGGAATTTCAGAGACTCAAGCGATTGGATGTTGGACAGGTTGGTATTTCTGCAAGTGGAGATAATTCTGGGTTTGTTCGGTGTGGATCTGTTTGCCAACAGTCTGAATGTCCAGGTGAACAGAATTTTCAGTTGGCGACCAGATCCGGAATCAGCCAGGACCAAGGTTTTTCATCACATTTAGACAGGTCTCAGTCTGTATGTGTTTCCACCTTTTTCAAAGATTGCTTTGGTGATGATGAAGGTTGGCTGCTGGAAGGAGACTACGGTGGTGATAACTCCACTTTGGGGGGCCCAAGTGTGGCATCCAGTTCTCTTGGATCTTCCAGTGGATTTTCCCATTCTGTTGCCGTGTTTTCTGAAACTCTTGTGGGGCCTACAGGAGAAGTGCACAATTTAGTGGTATCAGAAGAAATTAGGTTAGTGGCATGAAAAATTTCAGGAGAGTTTGGGATGTTCCAGGGCTTTCACGAGCAAGGTGGCACTCATTAAGGAATTCTGGGCTCCAGGAAAAAGGAAAATGTATAGACTGGCTTGGCAAAAATAGGTTTGCTGGTGCGTGGAGGGGAATTTAATCCTGTTTCAGTGTCCACAGTGGAAGTGGTGAATTATCTGTCAGAAGGCTTTGAAGAAGGTTTGGCATATGGGATAGTAAATTAGTATAAATCAGCAATTGCTGCGGGTCATGAGTTGGTGAACAGTTTGTCGGTAGGCCCTGATGTAGTGGAGTGCTATCTGTTAAGGTCCTGACGAATGCTGAGCGATTTTGCGTATTTAACAGCAGAAACATGTTGACCGATTATTTTATCTAAGGACACAGGTTTCCTAATATAGAACCTAGTCTTGTCCGCATACACTGTTTTTAATCTCAATACGGGTTGGCCTTTATTAAAGATTTTTGTACAGGTTTCAACCTCTGATTTTTTAACTTTGCACTCACAGTTATATTCACATTTCAGTTAGAGCACTGTTACACACAACACCATCCTGCTCCGCTGTAATTCAGGCGTTGTAGCATGCTGGGGGGGCATTCGGCCACCCCGGCGGGGACCCAATGATGAAGCATGTCACCAACTAGTGGTGAGTGAGGGTCCTTTTACAAAGAGAAAGACTTGTCTTCCTCTTTTTTCTGTAAACACACAAGGGCAAAGGTTGCCTTTTGTGGGTTGCCAATCGGGGTTTCCCTCAAACTGGTTCACCTTTGTTTGGTGGGGGATTAACTTAGTTTAACACATATTTAATTTATTATTGTTTGTCTCACTGAGTTACTCCTAAGTTGTTTTTGTTGTGGAAAATCTACATTCTATTTATCAGGCCACAAGCGCACCTGCATCACCAGCCTTACAACCATGGAAACTCCTAGCATCATTCTGTTGTTTGACTTGGCACATATTTGCACCTCGACCTTGATGAGAAGGACCTGCTAGAGCTGTACTCCAAGTATTCGAAAATGTCATTCCCAATAACCACAACAGCAGAATCAATCATACCCGAATTGCAGAGATTACTGTCCACTCATGATCCACCTTTGTGAACCGAAAAAGAACTAGACACAGCCATTCAATAAAAACTAACCAACAACCACTTCTTTTTTTAAGTTTCAGTTTATTGAAAGCAGAGGAAAAAGAACAACAATATAATAAGCAAAGTAGGTCATAGTTAACAATTAAGTTCATATTAAGGGATAGGAAATGCAATATTTACAATAAACTTTTTATGCAAGAAGGTAAAAAAGGAAAGAAGAAAAGAGGGGATGGGAGAAATAATATAGCTATTACAACAGAAAGATTAAGGAGAAATGAACTATAAGATTAAGCATTGTACGCAAATAAATTTTCAATAAAAAGATATGATTCTATAATTACATAAGCGTAAAACACAGTAGCATCTTAAAATTTTAGGAAAAAGACAACAAGTTATCATGGCTGTTTACGGACCTCATCTGATGTATTCACAACAGTTGCATTAGAAATATTTGAAGAAGTGGACCTGGATAAATATGTAGTGAGTGGAAGCCAAATAACTACCATTTCTAAATCAAATAAACATTGCTCTTCACGAGATAAACACAATGCCCACTCACAAAATAGAGGATAAAAGGAGTGCATCATTCTTACTACATAAGCTCAGTCGAGTATAAACCCCGATTATTGTTTTACACATATTTCATGCTTTTTAATGTTTATACCAATCTACAACCTTATCTTGAGCAGACCAATCTGGCAGGAACTGTTTGTACTGCCATAGCAACATGCACCATGACATTTGCAGAAACTGGATGCTCATGAGGCTGTCAAAAGTCTTTTTGTGTGTAAGTGCAAGCTTAGTACTTATTTGTCTCATAACTGACTGGACAGAGGGCCTTTGTATTTGAATTCTACATGAGGTGCTTTTACTTGCAAACATCTAATGAAAATGGGGATTTTTAGATAAAAGCATTGAAATAGCTTCTATTGGGATACGGATGCCATCTCTTACGCAATATGCCATAAACCTGGTATTCTCGAAGTGTATTAACTTTTACATGATTTAAAATATAAAATCTTTCTCATTATCAACCGAAACAAAGCAGCCACAATTATGTTGCTCAAGTAATTCAAGAATGCTTCTTAGACTGCTAAAGTTACCCTCCTACCAGTAACCCCGCTGAACAGTTGTATTGTAGCTTTATTTCCTCTATCACCCACTGAGTCCTACAGGCTCAGCGGCAGGAGTGGTTGGGGAAACATCTGGCAGGCCAGTGTCCAAAGAAGCAACAAAAAACAGAGAATTAACAGATAGATGACCAGGTGACGATCAAAAACAGATACCCAGGTCCAGATTTAATCATGGTATCGGATTGCCCTTGTCCCACTCATGGTGTTGCAAGGGCAATGCAACACCTTGCATGGCCTTATGTTGCTTGGTAAATCTGGAGTTACACAAGGCAGCAAATGTCTCTGAATTATGTTGCTCCACCCTATGAAGGCATTCCATGGGTGGAGAATGGGCGTTCCTCGAATCCACACATTGATTTTGGTTCATTCCCAGATTTACCAACACCGAAAAACCAGGGAAAGTGCAACAAGGAGAAATATCTTTATTGTTTCTTCATTCTGCAGCACACTTGGAAAGAGGAAAAAGCCTAAAGATTGTTTTTGAGAAGGAAAGTGTCCCTTCCTGCAAAAAAAGAAAATCCTGCCGGCAATGCAAGCACCTTTTTATCATGGAGCATTTGTGCCTGCATTGGCGCTAGGCAGCAGATTGGTCACCAGCCAGTGTAGAGAGGATGAATGCGCTATATATCGGTTGATATGGCACATTCCTGCCCTCTCTCTTTCACGCAGAGCAGAAAGTAGCCTGCTGCATTGTATTGCGTGAAAGAATGATAAATCTTGCCCCCAGTGATAACTTTCAGACTACCTTTTGAAAATAGGTCTCAGCAGCTGACAGAGACAAAAAGCTACCTGATTGGGTGCTTACCATGTCAGAACAGGTATTTGGTCAATATATATGAAGGACCAAAATTGCCTAAACGCCGATCATGACATGTTGGGAGTTTGACAGCACCAGGCCCTGTTGGAAGGATCCCCAAGAACAAAGTTCTCACTGGAGCAGGCAGCACGCATCACATTATCAAGGCGCTAACTCGCCCATAGGTGAAGTTTCTCACATCACCGGCACCCAGAGCAGTTTCAGACCAAGGGTGGACTCTCATTTTATTCCCAATCACAGCCATTCTATCTTTGATTGTCTCATGTTTATTTTATTTACAGAGTTTTATTGCATATGAATGTGACCCATCAGGGTATCAAATGCTGCACATAGTGATCTGTACATACAGACAGAAAGCAAGAAAAATAAATATACAGATACAATATACCAATCGTCCTGGTAAATTCAGTTATCTGGGGCAGATCAACAAGCAAGTAAACAAGCTGAGTGACTTTAAGACTGCTCCTGAAGGAATCTGTTCATCAGAAGCATTTTTACTTTTCTTTTGAAGGCAGAAGTTGAGGAATTTGTCCTGGTTTATGGTGGCAAAGCATTCCAAATTCTTGGGGTAGACCAAAGAAGGAGAGGTTGTATAATTTATTTTCTTGAACTTCTGTGGTTTGATCATGAGGTAGTTGGTGCTTCTTAAAGACTGTGTCTCGCCAGCTAGATCAAGTTTTTGGGCCAAGTAAATGGGGGTGTTATGATGGAGGGCCTTATGAGTCATGAAAGCTATCTTCAACTGGATTCTTGCTTCAAATGGGAGCCATTTTAGATAGTTTAGATCTCGAGTAATGTGATCAGATCTTCTACATCCAGTTGTAAGCCTAACGGCTGATTTCAAGCTAGTCCAAGGGAGCCAGCTTTGCTTTGGGTTAGCCTGCAAGTGTTGTACTCCTGAATTCTAGTAGGGAGATGAATAGGGATTGGACTGCTGATTGAAAATCTTCTGGTGGCATTAAGCACTTTATTTTCCTTAAAGTGTTCAGGTGTTTGTTGGCTACCCTAGTGGTGAACTGATATGATCTTGCATATTCAGGTATTTGTCTAACGTAATCCTTAACAATATAGTATATTTGATAACATGTGGGGTGCAGTTGAGAGCAGTGAGTTGTTTAAGCTACTCTTTTATAGGAGCTGAGTGTTTGTGGGGGCGATCAGGAGGAATTCCGTTTTGCGTGTGTTAAGCATGAGATGGTTGCAGGTCAACCATTGTTGAGTTTTCTGTAAGGTGCAGTTGAGCACTT
Organism: Lissotriton helveticus; assembly: GCF_964261635.1. Lineage (NCBI taxonomy): Eukaryota > Metazoa > Chordata > Amphibia > Caudata > Salamandridae > Lissotriton > Lissotriton helveticus. The sequence goes on from NC_136070.1 coordinate 293,428,787, forward strand.
TGATGAGTTCAGGTGAAGAGATTTTCAGATTTAAATGTGTGTCATCAGCGAACATGTGATAATGAAGGTTTGAGAGCCTCAGTAATTCATTAAGAGGTTCCATGAGCAAATTCAATAACTTGGGCGGGAGAAAGGATCCTTGGCAAACGTCAATCGGGACTGGCATAGTTTCGGACAGGATTTGATTTACTTTGATTCTTTCTGTAGAAAGGAAGCAAACCAGTATAAAACATGACTTGATAACCCCATCCTTTTCTCAAGAGGGCAAAACATGCTGCCAAGGCAGACCGTATAGAAATCAGAGGAGAGATCAAGCAGCATAAGCAAGCAGGGTATTTTCTGGTCTAATATTCTCAGGGTGTCATCTACAATGTATTGTCAGAGTAGTTTCAGTGCTATGACGTGATCTGAACCCAGATTGACAAGGATCTAGGAGTTGAAGGTTCTCAATGTGGTTGCAGAATGGCAGATGTACAACATTCTCTAATAGTTTTGCAAGTGTTGAGATACTGGTGATGGAGTGATAGTTGTCCATATCTGATAAGTCCACATTTCCCTTTTTTTGAATTGGGGAGACCTGTCCTATCTTTAAGCTGTTAGGTAACATGCCTTGAGAAGCAGAAGCATAGGCAATAGTAGTCATGGGGGGGGGTATAAGCTGTTTGACGAGCTTGGTGGGCAGAGGATCATTGAAGTGGTTAGCAGGTTTTATAGTTGTTAATATTTTTAGAAGATTGGCTTGTTCCAGTATTTTGAAGGAATTCCAGGAGACCTTGTTTTTTGGAGTATTACCAATAGTGGAGGAACTGACATGTAGCTGTACTGATAGGAAATTGGGCTGGACCAAAGTTAACAACATCCGAGAGGCAAGTAGCAACTCAGATTCAATCCTTCTTGTCTTCTCAATGAAATATGCAGAATATCCTTCATGGCTAGGCAGGGACCCGAAGCCTAAAGGGTGACAGTTTGATTTGTAGACTGCTTGTTGTTTTTTGTGATTTCCCAAAGTTTTTTAAATCACCTGGGAACAGGGAAAATGTGCGCACTCTCCCGTACAGGGGGAGCGGTGAGGCGGTAAACCGGATTAGAGGCGGTGTTGGGTGAGGTAGCGGCAGTTATATGAGGATGAAGGGTAGGAGAGTGTCTCCTTGGGAAAAGATAGAAGGAGGGGTAGGGGAAGTGTTAGGGGGATGGATGCATGGAGAGGGAATACTACGGGTGGTTACTGAAAGTGGGATAGGAAAAGGGCTCCAAGATGTGCACATGCTGGGTAACATGTAGTGTTGGAAGGTATCTGATAATAGGTTGGAGGCCGGAGTTGTCAAGCGGGTCACCGGTTAAGAGGCAGGAATGGTAGGAGTGGAGGTGCTCTGGATTGAGGGGGGCAGACTAGTGTCCAAGGAGATCTCAAGACTAAAGGCTGAGTGACTGGGCATGCTAGAGAAGAGGAATAAAGGGGAAGGGCAGGTGTCCTCCCTCGGCATGATAGGTCTGCAACCGATGGTGGTGGTTCCTGTGCTTGGTTGGGGGAGTGGTTATGTGTCAGCGAAGGGGATAAGGTAGAGGTGAAACTAGAAGATGCCTATTTTTCCATCATGGAATGAGAGGGGAGATGTTGACTTTTGGAGAAAAGGGGGACATCCTTTGACATCCTATTTTTAATTATTATGAATATTTATTCAAATCTCTCAAGATCACAGTCAGATGATTGGATGAGAATGTTCCCATTGTTGTAAAGTGAAATAGTTGCTTTAGCCCGGATAACTAGTTAGTGAGTAATTGAGAATTGTAAGCTGTGTGGTGTTTTCCTAGAAGTGTTAATCCGGAGCATTTAGGCATAACTCGTCTCTATTGCATTCTTTTGTTGGTGAAGAAGATTAGATCATTAATTATGTTTTTTTATTGACACAGACATAGACGTCGGATATGAGCATTTCAGGGTTCCATTTATGAAGTTTACATTTGTAATTCTTGGCTGCATTTTTTTTTTTATTAGGTGGGTAATTAATCCCAAATGCATTGCAACCCATCAGCGTCAGCATGCTGTCATTTGAACTAGAGTTATTTGGCAATGCCTTGTTGCTGGTTTTGAACTGGGGATGTGTTTACTGTAGGAGCTTCGTGATGCCCTCAAATGTTAGAGTTTAATAATGAAGGGAGATATTCTCCATGATCTTTCCTGAAGCCTTAAGTTATGCCTTTTCTTGTTTAGACAGCCATTGAACCAGGTTTTGGAGACCCTACCTGGTATTCTTTTTAGTTGCTTAGGAGATATTGTGTCAAGAATGTCTGACATGGATTGAAGTAATGCTACGTGAGATCACTTACCTTCGTCAGGCTTGAGGATGGAGGAAGTATGTTATTGCTCATAGAAGTTATATTCATATTTCTCAGGTCTCTAGACCATTGTTTGGGTTTGAGCAGTTTTCCCTTTTTAGTCAACACTATAGCCAGGATGAGGATGGTGATTTGATAGTTGTCAGACCAATCATATGGTGTTATGGAATCCAGTTGAATGGCATCGTCCTTAGCAATGATTAGATTCAGGATAGTGTCCCTAATGTGAGTTAGTTCATTGCATTATTTTGTAAGGTGAAAGTTGGTAAGGAAGGCCTTGAAGATGTGCAATAAGGAGTCATTAGAGTCTTCCAGTGTATTTTGAGATCATTGAGGGAGATGTGGTTGAAGTGCTGGTCCGAGTTAGATGAGATGGTCTCCATTAATTGTTCAATGAAGGGGAGGGTATTAGCGGGGGGTGGTAATCATGTGGAGTTTGCATACTATATTATCATTACTCCATATTTCATTACTTAGGTATTCACCGGAGAGCATTGGTGTAATTTGTGATTGTTTATTGGAAAGCATGGAGTGGTGGATGCAGGGTAAACCAGCACCAGCTTTTCCTATTCTGTCTAGCTTGACAATGTCGTATTTGGGTGGTAGAAAATTGTCCAGGATGAGTGATGAGGACTAGGAGGTCAATGTATTCTGTGAGAATGAGATCTGCAATGTCATTTGCATGTTTTACAGCAGACCTGCAGTTGAGCAAGACGGATCGGAGATGAGATTTGTTTACTGATGAATCTTTATGAGTTATGGGCACTTGCAGTAGGTTGTATTTGTTCATGGACCTAATGTTGGTACTAGTATCTCTGAGCAGAATCGGGGCAATGGTTGGGATGGAGTCTGGTGTGAGTGATGACTCCTTACTGGAGGTGGAATAAGATAGCAAAATGGAGTGAATGTCTGCTTCGGATAGGTGGTCGGTGACCCTTTGAGGACTAGAGACAGGATTGAGATAGGATCGGTCCCTCCAGTTCAGGTGTTCAGAGTTCTAAGTTAGTACTGTCTCATGCCAGGCGCAGTTTGTCCTTCCCCTTGAGGGGGAATTATATTGTTGTTTGAGTGAAGTTCTATTAGCCTAGGAGGTCAGGTTGAGGTTCCAGAGGTTCTCGAGTTTAGAGGTGATGTGAATCAAGTGATGAAGATCAGTCATAACTGGCTGAAAGTCTTGACTAAGCTCATCAAGTTATTTCTCCAATGAGAGTGAGTCAACTGTGCTCATGGGAATGTAATGTTACCTGGGAACAGGGAAAATGTGCGCACTCTCCCGTACAGGGGGAGCGGTGAGGCGGTAAACCGGATTAGAGGCGGTGTTGGGTGAGGTAGCGGCAGTTATATGAGGATGAAGGGTAGGAGAGTGTCTCCTTGGGAAAAGATAGAAGGAGGGGTAGGGGAAGTGTTAGGGGGATGGATGCATGGAGAGGGAATACTACGGGTGGTTACTGAAAGTGGGATAGGAAAAGGGCTCCAAGATGTGCACATGCTGGGTAACATGTAGTGTTGGAAGGTATCTGATAATAGGTTGGAGGCCGGAGTTGTCAAGCGGGTCACCGGTTAAGAGGCAGGAATGGTAGGAGTGGAGGTGCTCTGGATTGAGGGGGGCAGACTAGTGTCCAAGGAGATCTCAAGACTAAAGGCTGAGTGACTGGGCATGCTAGAGAAGAGGAATAAAGGGGAAGGGCAGGTGTCCTCCCTCGGCATGATAGGTCTGCAACCGATGGTGGTGGTTCCTGTGCTTGGTTGGGGGAGTGGTTATGTGTCAGCGAAGGGGATAAGGTAGAGGTGAAACTAGAAGATGCCTATTTTTCCATCATGGAATGAGAGGGGAGATGTTGACTTTTGGAGAAAAGGGGGACATCCTTTGACATCCTATTTTTAATTATTATGAATATTTATTCAAATCTCTCAAGATCACAGTCAGATGATTGGATGAGAATGTTCCCATTGTTGTAAAGTGAAATAGTTGCTTTAGCCCGGATAACTAGTTAGTGAGTAATTGAGAATTGTAAGCTGTGTGGTGTTTTCCTAGAAGTGTTAATCCGGAGCATTTAGGCATAACTCGTCTCTATTGCATTCTTTTGTTGGTGAAGAAGATTAGATCATTAATTATGTTTTTTTATTGACACAGACATAGACGTCGGATATGAGCATTTCAGGGTTCCATTTATGAAGTTTACATTTGTAATTCTTGGCTGCATTTTTTTTTTTATTAGGTGGGTAATTAATCCCAAATGCATTGCAACCCATCAGCGTCAGCATGCTGTCATTTGAACTAGAGTTATTTGGCTCCTTGGAGGAGGATGGTATACCAGAGTGATCGCTAAAAGTCTGACTTGATAAGCAATCTAGGTTTGGTAAATGTACTGCTTGTGAAGCAACCTGGGACTAGAGTACCTGGGATGGACAACAATGAGAGAGCAGTCAGGGTAGGAAAGAAGTGGTAGAGAAAGCATGGGGCTCGAAGTATGCAATTTACTGATGAGGAAGGGCTAAAGTAGGCAGTAGTGACCAAGTCTGCCTTATTAGGAGTATCATAGCATTTTCACACCATAAAAAGTATCAAGCCAGTATCATTCAAAGATGGCCACTCCTTTTGAGATGCAGCATTTCCTATCTGGTAGGAGAGCCTCAAGTCCATCTTTGATTTTAATTAGCCAAGCAATCCGAAAAATGTATATGAGCATCATGGATCCTAGCAATCATGACAATGAGCTCCGGGTCAATTTCATAGATAGCAATGTGTCACTGCACCTCCAGGTTGTGACCCTCAGCCAGGAAGAGCGGATTGCACACTCTGACGATTGGAACGGGTGCCAAGGCGAGATGACAGGACTTAGTTTGAGAGAAAGCCAGTGAGGGTGAATTGGATGCCATCATAGATTGGGCTGGTCCACAGTGAGGTAGAGTAGCGAGAACCCATAGTGTGTCATGGAAGGTGCAAGAGGGGTGAGGCAGGTTACCACAGCATGCCTCTGACGCATTCTCCTACTGCCCTAGAAAGATGCACACTTCCAGGAACAGCCCACCAAAGGACTGGTGCAAGGGATGACAGGCAGAAACTGACTCAGACCTGGAAGTAGATAATGCAACAGGTGGAACCTGGAACGCCCAGTAAATTTAGCCAAAATGACAGAGCAACATCGTGGAGGGCAGCATTAATCAAAAACTCTGTCATCCTTGTAGCAACCACATCACAGGCTGAATGTGGGGTGCCCAGAAAATTGGACAGCAGAACATGGTTACGTTGGGAAGGGCAGCTCTCCGCTATCACATTGCACCTCTCACTCAGCAACCATCCAGCCTAGAGCATGCCAGCCCTCGGGCATCAAGACTAACAGCTTAAGAAGCAGAAATGTGGGCAGGTCAGCAGGTGAGCACAACCTTTCCGTGGGCCGCGGACACACCAACACCTCGACTCACTGATGTTAATCCTAGGGCCAAGGGTATCTCCCAGAGTGAAAACAGTGTTATGATTTGCCTCTCACCTGAACCAAGCACAAAGGATAGTCAGCAACCCAGCCTTAGCTTTAGTGGCAATAGTAAACAGTGATCACTAGCCAGCAGTACCTAAAGCACATCATGGACATCATCCGCAACTCACCTCCAGGATCAGGGCAGCTCAGCTGCATAGAGCAGTTCCCATCCACTACCCAAAGCCAGCAGGAGGCACCCACAGTCCCCAGGAACAACACATGGCCTTCCAACGCCGTGTGCTGCAGGGCCAGAGGGGGACAGCTGAGCAGGTGCGGCTGGGCTTCGACCTCATGGCTACCAAACTGGACGCCATCCATGGGTGTCTAGGTCCCATCAGGGACCAGCTCCAGTCCCTAACGGATACTCACGGCCCGCTCCATGGTCTCCAACAAGCCCTCACTGACATCGCTGGAGTCATGACATGGGGAGAAGTACACCTGTCTGCTCAGACTGGCTCCAGCGATTCCAGCCGTGAGCTGGCACACATGCGGAGGCTCATGGAGGACATGGTGCGGATGGAGGCAGAAAGGATGGCAGCCACCGCTACACATTAGCAAGATGTAGCTGGGCTCTATCATGCCCTGCAGATCCTCATCATGGCTGCCACAAGGCGTGGCACTGATGAATGCTGCTGCCCCCACACTGGACACATCCCCGCCCCCTGGTGTATCAGTGCCACACAGTGCGGCTGACAATCCTCCTCCGGCCCCTGATGTGTCAGAGGTACACAGTGCTGCAGCCGGTACTGCAACGCCCATAGGTGGGGCAGAGCACGCATACGAGGACCTGGAGGAAGGAGGCATTAGCATTCATTTCCGCCACCTGGCCTGTTTCTACTTGGTGCTGCACATAGCCTCAGACCTCCCACTGACCCCCGATACACTTCGCTGCACTCACCTTGGACCGCGACATGGTCTGCTATATCCCATTTGATGACCAATGACACGGCGACCAGGATGTGGACTGTAACCTTCCTTTTCCTCAGTACCTGTCATCCCCGGATGGACTCTGGCTGGCTCTCCATGGGCCCATATTGTTTAGTGTGCTTGGCATTGCCCTGTGCCGCTCCAGCTGCAAAACTCCACTGGATGTGCAATAAACATCCAGTAACGCACTGCTATGTCATATCTGTCAGCAGTCCTGCATGAATGTGTGGCTGGAAGTAGGGACAGTGATTTCACTTTCGTCGCTAATGGGATGCCAGTCACCATGTGCTACATTGCCTATTGTGTCCTGGGTGCCGTGGACACTACAACAGGCACACACATAAGTTACTTCCTTGTCCAGATATGGACTGAGCCATGCCCAGATCCCCCGAGTCATTGTAGCAAGCCCTGCGCTGTTCCGGCGTACGCCAGGCCAGACCACCCCGCTGACGCACCGAAGGGGGGCCCACATAGCTTCCTGTCGCAGGTGTACTTGCTGGTGGTGTGCAGGTCACTGGTCTAGTTGTCAGCATGTCATGGCCACTCTCTGAGGGCAGGTTTGCACAGGCCATGTGACCCCGCAAATACAAGGGCCCGACAATGTCACATTCCCCTCTGCCGGTGGTGACTGGATGATGGACGCTCCACAGTGCTCAATCATAAAGGGCCCATGATTTGCTGCACACAGGGTTAGTGGCACCCGAGGCCTTGCCGCCAACACAGGCCTACCACCATGTGGCGCTGACTGGCATAGCACAGGGTTAGTGGCACTCGAGGCCTTGCGGCTGACATGGGCCTACTACCACATGGCGCTGACTGGCCTAGCACGGGGTTAGTGGCACCTGAGGCTTTGCACCTGACACAGGCCTACCACCACTTGGCGCTGACTAGCGTTGCACAGGGTTGGTGGTACACGTAATTGCTGAGTGGGTGTGCAGCCTGCGATGATGATGTGTGCCCTGATGTGGTCTCCGCCATTGATGACTCAGGACTCAGCATCATGTGTGGGACCTGCTGGGCCCCGGTGCGGGACCTTATGATGTGGACCATGCATGGTGGCATGACTGAGGACTGGAGCTTGCACCAGCATGCGGTGTGCCTACTGATGGACACACCGGTGGCAGCAGGTGAGCAGTGGGGCATGTGTGCACAGGAGAGGCAGTGTCTCTCTCTCTACCGTCATTTCCTTCTCTCTCACTCTCTGTCCCTTCCCTCTCTCACTCTCTGTCCCTTCCTTTTCCCCTCTCTCTCACTCTCTCCCTTCCCTCTCTCTCTTTCTCTCTCTCTCTTCCTTTCCTTCCCTCTCTTTCTCTCTCTGGCTCACTTTCCTTCTCTGTTTCTCTGTGTCTTGCTCCTTTGATGTGCGCATGACACACGTCCTGATTTTGTGCTTTCTTTTCCAGGTTGTGTCGTCGAGATTGTCCCTGGCGGACCCAATAGGAGTCTTCCGCATTGCTGTTTTGTATTGTGTTTCAATAAAGTTTTTGGTCTTTACTTCAGTGCTGTGTGACTTTTTCTCATTCTTCTGGCCACACATGTGTGTATTTATTTTGGCACTGTGCGTCATCATGCATTTGTTGTGGCTCTTGTGTTCTGCGCAGTATTTGTATGTCCGGGGAGGGAGGGGCCTGGGTGGGGCCTGGGGTGGTTGCAGTGGGTGTTGTGGCCCTCATGGGTATCCGCATTGCATGATTATTATCACCATGGCATCTGTGGGTCATCAGGTGGGGCTCTTGGCTGGGCTCCTTTTCATGCTGCAGGTTATCGTCCTGCTTTACACCAGCAATGGACAGGTGTTAATTCCCTGCTGCTACCGCAGCTTATCGCCTGTGTTTGATTCGCATCGCAGATCTGGCAGTTTGTTGTGAAAGTGCTGTTGTGGTCTTTTCATGTGTTTTTGCACAGGATCGCCTACTCTGCATCTCATTAGGGTTAGTTGGTGGTGTCCACTGTGGAGATAAATGTCGGGGCAGCTATAGCGAGAATACAGGCGATGTCTGCAGTTTGCACCAGCTTGTGAATAAGATGTTAACTCTATTTTCACTTTTGATGAGTTACAATGGGGATAAATTGGAAATAAGTCCCTGTGAATATCCCCCTAAGTTAAACTATGTACTCCATCAAAACATGAAACATTATCCATCGTCAAGGAAGTGAAATTCATAATATGTATACAAATGATATGTTAGAAAAGATCGTCTTTCCATAGGGTATTTGAGAACAGTACCAATGATTTCTAAACCGAAGGGTTGATGTGCTCAAACTCTCTGGAGGTGAATTCCATTGCTATGCCTTTTTAATTGTATGGTTTGGCCCATGTAAATTCCTGTTTCCATTGTAGTTTTGGGTAGGATTCAGGAAAGAGATGTATATTTGATACGTCTATGGAGGGAGTGAATGAGGAGGGAGACACATATTACGTGGGACAAAAAAGACAGCAACACAGATAGACACAGACTGAGTGAGAATTAAAGCAGGAGCCAAAGATATTGAGATAGAAAGGTTTCAAGATGGCCACCGAGCAGGAGCTCCTGTAGCATTCTTCAGGGTTTGGAATCATATATCCGTGATTATCCTTTCTTTCACCTTGCCATCGACCCTTTTGTTTTATAGCATTGGAACAAGAATAACATTGTTAAAGGATTGTAGAAAACCGGCTTTTACTCACATGCAAGTTTTGTTGCTGTCAAAGTTTTTGCCTCTCCTCTGGTGGCATTCTGACCAGCACTTGTGTTTATGTGTTGGAGGGCTTGGGTGTCGATGTTGGGGTTGTCCTCCTCATCATCAGTGAAGAGTGGCTGGGACTGCTCTGCAGGGGGTGTTGACTGTGCTCCTGCAATGTGAAGGGGAGATGGTGTATTATACCTGGTCCACATGTATGTAGCCACATGGTAAATGTTGACATTCACACAGCATGGCATTGTACATTGTGACAGTGTGTAGATCAGGGGCATGACCCAGAGTAATTGTGGGTGTGTACTGCTTGATTGTGCATGTGTGCCACTGTGGCCCTCTCCACCCGTCCCCCCAGTACCTGGTGGTCACTCACCCTGTTGCGGTTGTGTTGTGTCCTTTCGAGCAGTGTCCGTTTCCCCGATTCTGGCCACAGTCTCCACACTGATGACTGTCGACACCAGCTCCTCCATGTCATCAAGCACGAGCTGTGGCACTGGGCTCCCACCTCCAGTCTGCATTGCTGCTTTCTGGTTGGCTCCTTGGCCTTTTGCTTGACGTCAATCCATCGCCTCTTGGCCTTGTCCATTGACCTCTTGTGCTCTCCGATGGCATTCACCTTGTCCACGATGTTCCGCCATATCCCATTTTTGGTTCCCAATGACACGTTGGAGGTGACGAACAGTTGTTGATGGTGTTTCATCACCTCCGTAAGCAGGATCATTTTTTCCTGCGGACTAAACTTTGTCTTCTTCCTCTTCTTGTCCTTGCCCTTCCCTGTCCCTGAGGTCCCAGGCTGGTCGTCCGGGGTGCTTGTGGGTTTGCGCTCGTCCTCTGCACCTGCGCTGGCTGCCTCCATGGTGCGTAGGTGTTGGTCAGTTTGTGTTTGGGTGTTTTTTCTACTTTTATAGTAATTTTTCCCGCCTGCCTTGTGTTTGTTGCAGGCCTGGCGCTGCTTATCGCTGATTTCCTCATCACACTTTGGCCCATCGCATGTTTTTCCACATTGACGTTTGTGTTTTTATAGCGTCCAGGTGGTTGTATTGCGGACATTGGCCGCGGTTTTGGTAGACTATCGCATGCTACTACCTTGTTATGAATTCCACGTTAACACAGGGTTATATTCCTGCGATGGGTCGCGGTGCGTTAGCATTTATTGGTGTTGCTTAGAACACGTTCTTGTGAATATGCCCCTTAGAGAGAAGCACTAAACGAAATTAACCCTTTCTGGTCCTACCATTTCTTCTTTATTTTGACACTTAAAGTATAAATACGACATTCAAGAATAATTCAGGATATCTTTGACAAATTCTATCTCCAAACAAGCATTCTACTTCCAATCCCTTGGGGTGACAGTGTTGCGCTTCACAAATACTGTTTGATGGTTTTATCCTCATGTTTTCTATTTGTTTTTCAAAACTCACACTCACATGAAAAGATACACATTTTGTATCTTTGAATGCCATGCTGCTATCGTCGAACTGTCAGTGACAGGTATTCACAAATAGCAGAACACTTTAAAAGTATAATAATTAATTGCCACCAAATCAAAGGACAAAAATAGACCACCTTACAGAACCTTTACAGCCATTTATTTGAGTATTCTACTGTAAAAGAATTGAAAAGTCAAATGTTTCAAAAGAGGAAACCTTCTTTGATATTGATGCTGGATATGTAAAGGAGAGAGGGTCTTCATTTGCATGTATCTATGTCAGCTTTCCTCTTGTTAATTCGCTAAGCTTTCCCTCCGTTCTCTCTGGTGATGTGTCGGAGCAGATACAGCCACCATACATCAAAGTAAATGAGTGATATGATTTGTAATGACAGGAATCCACTGGCTAAAGGTCACTTTCCATTCTGCAAGCCAATGCATTACCCAAACTAATTACCGATCAAGGGATGGCAATGCAGATTTTTCACAGGAAGGACAATTTGGTGTCAATAATGTTCAGATAGTGCTTAATTTGTAAAAAAATTATAAGTGCTGGATACCAAAACAGTCTACAGGAGGCTGGCATCCACTTCTATTTCTGCATGTGGAATTAAAATATAGTAAACCTTTACATGCCTATATGTTCTTTCGTGTTGATATTTTTGTCTTTGTTATTTATCACCTTGATATTCATTGTGGTATGTCTGAAACCTCACAATCTAACAGACTTCTCGCTTTGTTTGTGTACCTGTGCTAATAACTGCCTGTTTTTGTCAGGTAGGACATTCTACTTTTATGGAGTGGAATGTTTCTATTGTCTTATAGCCTTTCATAGCTCCCTATACCAGCCCATAAAGGCCCACTGCGCTTGTTATAAGCGCTCCCTTTCCGTATTTGCCCATTACTCTGGAGTGTGCCTTTAATGACTGTATAGCCTGATACGGTGGGCAGTAAGGGTATATAAGGACATTCTGTCGTCATAGAGCACAATATTCTAATACCTTTATAGTCTGTTGTAGCGGGCTATTGTAGCCATCAGAGTCCCGGTCTCATAGTATAGGAGTCCGCCTCTAGCTTGGATCTATAACTTTAGAGAGGGTCTTTAATAGCCGGCGCAGTATGCTATTGTAGTCTATAAGGATATTTAAGGACATTCTGTTATAATATGGTACAATATTCTCATAGCTTTGTAGGCCACTGTAGCAAGCTATTGTAACCATGAAATTACCAGTCTCTGTTCGACTTTAGCTTTCACTATAACAGTAGAATGGGCCTGTAATGCTCATATTAGCCTGCTCTGAGGTACTATAAAGATATATTAACATTAATAGAAAGACATGAGAAACAACAAAAATTACTCTTAACTATGGTAGGGGGTTCTAAAAAAACCTCTATATTTTTTAAACAGCTTTTCTTTTACTTATTTGAACTGTTTTCTGGATTCAAATAAAACATGAAAAATGGGCATCGAAACTTGAATCAATGAGGGAAAAAAAGAAACTACGGGCCATATTATCAAGAAAGGGCGATACATTATCGCCGCTTTTATCGGCAGGACACTGCCGCTAAAGCGGCGATAATGGGCTTGATAATATGCCTTTGTGAATTCCCATAGAAGCCCAGGTTCTGGTGTTAACCTGGGCTTCTATGGGAATTCACAAGGGCATATTATCAAGCCCATTATCGCCACTTTAGCGGCAGTTTCTTGCCGATAAAGCGGCGATAATGTATCGCACTTTCTTGATATTATGGCTCTACTTTCTTTTGTCAGTCAATAGCTGGTTCCTGGCTAGGGTACTTTGCTGCCTTCCTCATAGATATTTCTTAAAATACATGCAGAAGAGGGTGATGTAGTCATACAGGCAATTCCGATCATGTGAGATGGTGGCTGCAACATCAAGAGGGCCACTGTCACCTGCTTGCGCACTTTGCACTGTAGCACTTGATGTTGAGTCTCCTTCATTGTCCTGCCTCTTCCTCTTTGCAGCATTGAGCTTCCTAGTGAAATATGCCTTCAAGGGTTTTAACATCCCTGAAGCACCAAAAGAATACTTCTTCCCAGTACCTCTTTAAAACTGCAAGTCATAGAGGCTCCAGGTCAGCACCTTCGTGGACACTTTCTTTTCACCTGGTGCTGTGGTGAAACTCTCCCAGAAGATGGATTGGGAGGTCCTGCATTGGTCGTTCTGCTGTTCCACAACATCATCCAAGTGGTGTTCTGGGTCTTGCTGCCCTCTATGCCATTTTCTGTTTTTTTCCGTGAAATGCAAAAGATTTTCCAAAAAGGAAACAACAGGCAGCGGACACTGGACAGGGTATCAATAGTGTGACTAGCCACTCCCTAATAATAGAAAAAAAGTTAAAACTTCCTGATTATAACTCAAACTAATGACATTAGCCACTTAGATGGTGATTCCTTGGCTGTCACAGGTACTGCAGTATCGTTTCGAGATAGTTCAATACACCTAAAAAGTAGGAACTTCACCAAATCCTTCATTATACCTTTCTTATTTGGGCTGGTGAGGAAACCTCATTGCTCAAAATTCAAATGAAAACACCTCTTTACAGTTAACATGACTTATATTTTAAAACCTCTTGGTCCAGTGGGACTCCGCAGGATCAGAAAACGGAAGTAAATGCCCCGCTGGAGCGGCACGGCACTCCATCATTGGATCTATGTGTCTCTCAGGTATCTTAAGGGAGGGCATAAAAAACATAAATGCAGTAATTTAACGGGCCACTTAAGAGACATTCTAAAAAAAAAACAGACCCTTTCAAAACAACCTCAAAGGTTTGCTAACCACCATTGGTTTATTGTCTTTAGCAGTGAAAGTTTGCAGTGTATGCAATCTGAAAACATCATGCTCTTAGACAAAACTGGAGACCATCAAACACCAAGTGCAACATTAACCAAGCAAGATACAGCTCTGAAGATGTTCTGCCAACACAACAAGATTAAACTGATTTTGTTATATTATGTTATTTTATTTGGAGTTGTAGTGCATGACTTATCACCCGAAAGGTATCCAGGCGAGGGAGCAGGTGTGTAGGTTGTCTGCTGGGGGTTGGTTGATGAGCCAAGTCTTCAGCCTCTTGCAGGATTGAAGAAGGGAGGAGGAGGCCCTGATGTGTAGAAGGAGGTTGTTCCATGTTTTGAGTGCGATGTTTTATTGTTAGATATGGGAAAAAAATTTAACTTGTGTAATAGAAAACAGAAGACACAGACAAAAATAAATATTAGAGTGACATTATAGTAAGGCAAGTAAAAAGCATCTTAACTAACATGGTAACAAATGTCAAAAATTCACTGACAAAACAAGAGTTAAAGTGATGTTATAGTTAAGTGACAAAGTCCCACACAATGCAATGTTTAGAAATCAAACAATCATTGCATTTCAGCACTTAAAATTCAGTGAGCTAACTATGACTTGACCCCTTGCCATGCGCTGCTTATGACGTCACAAATTATATCACTCATGACTTGTCAAATGACTTCATTGATGAACTCAGTGATGACATCTCAAATGACATTATGATGACATCACTGATGAAACTAGTACTCTTAAAATTAATGTATAAGCAACTAGATCATTTAAAAAAAAGATATAGGTTGTAAAGAGTCACCATCGGTATTTGCATATATTTCAATATATGTACATGTACTAAACAGAAATAGTGTAATACTGGTAACATTCTAAATCAATTTGGTAAATGTTATGCGGTGGACAGTTTTTTGGTCAGTCAATTTTAAAATTCCAGTAGTCCTTTATTTAAACACAGTAGAGACTTATTTAAACAAGGTAGAGGGTGCCCCTAACTGATATGATTCGCAAATGCATGTTCAAAATAGATTGCAGCTTAAAACAAAGACATATTACCAAACAAATGTAAGAGAAAATAAAGACTCTGGTTACAGTGCATATTTCTTCAGTCTCTCTAACAAAAGAGAGGGACCCCAACGCCCAAAAGGGTAGGGTGCCTGAAGACAAATGTCAAAAAAAGATTCCCTTTTGGGTTCAACCTTATATCATAGAAACACTTTCTAACCACAACAACTCATTCATACAGGAGCAAAAAGGAAACATTGATTAAAATAAGACAGTTTATTTAGTTGAGTTTGTTAAAAAAGCTTATCATTTCTTGTCATCAGACACAATTAAAAATATATTGACACATTATGCACAATAACATCTCATAACAATGAAGAAGTGGGAAACAGAGCCAAAGGAATAGATGGATCCTATTAGCATGGGGTTAGTACAGTAGCAACACTTATAATCACACTCTGATATCCAACTAGTTTTTTAATCAGAGTTGTTGTCACCAGAACTTAAAGTACTTCAACTCAACAAGGGCATCGAGTTGTTTCGGTAGGCACAATTTTTAGGAGCCAACACCTTCTTCAGGATATAATGATTGAGTGCAAGAAAAATTATCTTAGATAAGCATAGCTACAGCATTTTACATTAAATACAACCATCGACAATATTTCAAAAAACCGATCCTAAATGCTCCAAATTATACACTTTACACTTTACACATCATCCTTACATACATAAATTCCAAACTTTTCATCAGAATATAAAAACAGATTAAAGAACCTTTCATTTGACATAATCTGTTGTTTAATATTTTTCAGTGCACCTGCTGTTGTTAAAACGTTGTCATGGAGTACTACTGACACTTTATTCATGAAACTGAGATTGATATCATGCAGATAGGTATGGCTAGCATTTCAGTGAATCTTTGAGACATTATACATTGTTAGGGCAACTTCCAAATGTAAAGTAGTACTTCGGAGTACTACTGGGTGTACTCAAACATGTCTTTGTCAATAGGACCAAAAATATCTAAAGTGAGGATAAAATTGGAATATTCGGGGACTATTCATATGCAATTAGTATGATTAGACAGGGTTGGTTCTTCTCAGGAATTATAGAGAGGTTGATGTTTGGTGGTAAATTAACACTGGCAAGTGAGAGCATAAAAGTGTTCTCCTATACTCTTGTACTGCTTATTATTTGTACCTAAGGTTTAGCATTCATGAGGTGGAGGAAGGTGATGGTAATGCTATTTGCACATCAGTACAATACACTATTTCCACCCCTTTCTCCAATACATCATCTTCAGCTATAGGTACAAATGAAGGTCCTAATTGTAGTCAAAGATAGCATTATGCAATCAGATTGGCTTGGATGTCCCCTACAAACATTCCAATGTGCTAATTACGCTTCTGAATCTTAATGGAAATTACCTGTTGAAGAAGCTCTTGTATTGAAAACCAAAGGACAGATTTATCAACATTAGGAACATCAGGAATACTGATTTTCTATTTTACAGTTCTCTCAGATTCACAATTAGGAGATTTCTGTTCCTAATGTCTGAAACTTTAAATTTCCAAAAGAAGATTCCTAGTAGGTCGCAAATTGACCTACCTGATGAATTTTAATGAGGTGTACGACCCACTAAGAATCGCAGCCATCACAGAGATTGTGACCTGCTTGGGTCAGCAGACCAATATGTCTGTGATTGCTTTTTAATAAAGCAATCTTTTTTTTATGCAGCCTGCTTTGCATAAGGGACAATACGACGCGTTTTAAAAAAAAAGTGAAACTTTCAAGTTGTGTGTTTTCAAGAGTAGGCAGTAATCCATAGGACCACTGCCTATTCTCCAAAAATATTTTTTTCAAAATTATTAAAGGGGAGTGGTTTCCATGGGGACCGGTTTTTATTTGCAGGTTAGTTACCACTAACTTTGAATTAATGGTAAAATATTAATGTTTTGTAGCCAGAAACCCAAATCATTAATACATGCCATTCCAATACCTTATTTGGAAGGGCACGCCCCTTCTAAATAGAACAGATATGTATTTGCAATTTCAATTCAGTAGCGTGTTACTGAAACACAATTTGGGATTAATGCACACTAACATGCCATTTTGCGGTGACAAACTGTCAGATTTGGTGATTCAAGCTGTTTGTGAATGCAAATTGGTTTGGTACATCTAGCCCCAAGAACTTTGGGGCTGGCACTTCAGATTCAGTTGATTTCCACCATTAATTATTCAACATTTAGGGGCAGATTTACAAGCCCCTTGCACCACCCGTACCTCACTTTTCCAATTAGCGCAAGAGGCTTGTAAATAAGCCCCTCTGTGTTCAATACTGTTCACATGCTGTCTGCTGAAAAGAACTAAACAGTTCACTTCTAAGCAAACCTAAGTGAAAAGTTCCAATTGGTGACAATTACTGAACTGATTTTCTGACCCGACTACCCACGTTTATCAACAGGACAAATTAAATTATATGAGGAAAGCAGAAGAATTGACCACACACAGGGCCACTCGTCGTAAAAAATGAGCCACAAAATTAGAAGTGATGAAAGGGATGAGGAAATTAAGATCTGCTATGTATCATGACATAACAAAGGCACCTCGAAGGAAGCCAAAGTGACACTGAGTGTTTGTTCGAGCAGTAATTAAAACTGGCGAATGAAATGTCAGACGTGTTCGTAGAGGACATCAAGTCATTTTGTTTTATCAGCTGCCTCCAGGAAAATGCTGACAAACATCC
Source organism: Lissotriton helveticus (assembly GCF_964261635.1). Lineage (NCBI taxonomy): Eukaryota > Metazoa > Chordata > Amphibia > Caudata > Salamandridae > Lissotriton > Lissotriton helveticus. Next base: position 293,446,208 of record NC_136070.1, read on the forward strand.
TAAGTAAAGCTTATGATAAGATTATAGATATAAAAAAATGTTACAAGAAGAAATTGTTGATTGTTTTCCCTAATGAGCTATTGTTGAACTGGTATGAAAGCAATCTGTAATATGCAGAGACATTTTACTGGTTAACAGACATCCCTGAGACTCTAGAAGCAAGGTGATTACCAAAATTGTTTTCCGCCTTAATATTATGTTTTCCTTCAGTATTCTTAACAGAAAAAAATGAGCATGAAATGTAAAAACGCAGGAAAGGATTATGATCAAACACACAAAGAAAGGAGCGAGAAAAAAAAACAGGTGTTAAAATCCACATTAATTCCTGTGAATACAGTATTAATTTATAGTGCTATATTACAAGAGAAAAGTCACATTGAAGCAACCTACCTTACTGAAAAAGTACTACGTTTACATGAATGTAACTACCCAATGTTGGATCACAAGTAATAACTAGAGTAAAAAGCGAGATCACAAAAGCGGATACATAAGATTGTGTCCAACGCCACATTCTTCCCAGGGCAAACCTGAGAACCAAAAGCACCCCTGTAAAGATTGTGTTAACCCTTCCTGGTTCCTTCCCTACATGTCTTTCTTTCTTTCCAACATTTCTCTATCTCTCTCTTTCTCATTTCTCTATTCTCACTCTCTGATCACTCTCTCTTAATAGACAAAATGACACACAAAAAAACAGAAATTCATTGACATATGAATTGAATTGGTGTTTTAAATAAAAATGGCACGCAAGTACACTAGCAGGAAAAGATAGTCTATGGAAGCTGTAGAGTGGGACCTAGGCATGATTTCAGAATGACTATGATGGAGGACTGGTCTGGCGCACCAAGTGAGTTCATCCTGGTCGAAAATGTTATCTTCTCTTTTGTCGTGCTTAAAATCTTCCAGTAGGGCAAGCCTGAAGCTGTATCATAGGAAGTTGAATCGAAACCAGGGAGATTTACCACAAATGTCACACTGGTGGTGCCAGAGATCTTGGAAATCTAAGATATTTTTCATTATTTGCAATGCTCATGCTTTTGCATCTATAATACATGAGCAGTAGCGGGGGAGGACTGCACTGGGAGCATATTTTTCTTATTGTGATCTGGCCACATATATCGGACTTTGCTTTTTATTTTTTGTCTGATGGTACTCTTTGACATCATAATGCTTGACTGTACTATATCTCCTTGCTTACGCATTACCTGATAATGTGAACTGTGACAGTGACCGCTTGCCTTCCTATTGTTTGACTATGGAAAAATGTATAAATAAAGTTTATAAAAAACGATCTTTTGCAGCTTGTTATTTGCCTGTGGACACACAGGACTTTAGCTATCTGGCACTTGTCATACATGTCTTTGTCCTGTGTGCAAGAGAGATCAAGTCCATGCCTTCAGGGCTCCCTTCAGGTCACTGGCAGCAGATCCAGACCTCTTCTGATCTTCTGCAGGTCAAGAAAGTGCCCTGAAGAAGGTTCCTTGAGGTTACACATTTATGGCTGGCACTAGCTAGTGGTTGGGGGTAACACCTGGACAATGCCTAAACAATAGAAGAAACATTCAGGGAGGCAACCCTCCCCACTTTTGCAGCACATCCTGTTTTCTTTAGAGCAAGCAATCTCACAGTGCACTTAACTCCTAAAATCCAAGATGGGGAAAGCATTCCTCCATTGTATAAAGCCGTTGTATCATCCCAGAGATGTGATCAGCTAATGAGCAATCCCCTCTCCTGTGTCCACTCCACTTCAGGGGCAATTTTCCTCCCACTGGTTTTAGCACAGCTAATGTGGGCCTTTGGGAACAAAGGCTTGCTCTTCTTTAGGGCTCCCCTACATTAAACCATGAATGGACAGGCTTCACCTCTGTCCCTTTCAAGGTAATAAAGTTGCTGGGCCCACCCCAACAGTCCTTCCTGTGCTGATAGAGATCAAATTCCGCACTTCAAGTTCATTCTGTCAACGGTACAAAACCATTGCTCTGCTCAGGGGACATTTTTAACATCTCATTAGGCAAAGCATTAGATGGTCAGTGGCATACAGACTAATGCAAATTAGCCTCCAGAAGGTTAAGGCAGGGAAAAGGTAGCTTTTAAAAAGATACTTCTCCTAATTGTGTAATAGAAATTCAATGTCATAAATGAATTAGACTTTTAATGTAGCATTTTTATATAAATATATACATTTTTTATTGAGTTTCAAAAAAATACAAATAGTAACATCTAAAACCTACCTCTCTTATCCTCTACAGAGGTGACTTACTACCCATACCTGGTAACAATAAATATGTACTGGATTATATTGATTGTATGTAGCTCATCATTATGTAGAAAATCAGTTTTGTTTCTTACATATCAGCTGCCTGCTTTTTAGCTTCATGCCCTTCGGATTGTGGTCCATTAGTGTCTCCTTCCATAATTCCATGTTTCATATCAATTTCCACTAGATCCTGCTCCAACATTTCCCCCTTGTGACTGAACTGATTTTTATTTTCTTACTTATCCTACACTCAGCTTATACCAATTTCAATAGCCCTCTCTTTCATCATGTCATTGTCAGAGTCATATTTTTTATCCATTGTACTGTAATACATTTCTTTCTCCACCAGAAGGCCCAGTTCCACAATCTTAACCAATGTTTACTCCTTGGCTCTAATATCAACAAGCATGTTTGAACATTGAACTGCAAGTTCATATTTGTTAAGGAGTGTACATTCCCAAACTCAGCTTCCCAAAACTTTGATATATCTGGGCATTCCCACTACATTTGTATACAAGTGCCCACAGTCACCTTGCACATAGGGCAAACATCTGTTTTTGTGGAGTTAAATCTATGCAAGAGTTATGGGTTGATATAAGTTCTATGTATAGACTTTTAGTTGATCAGTTGTTTCCTAGCATTACATGTAACAGTCCTAAAATTGTGGGAAACGTCTGAATGACTATTTTAAAACGTTCCCTGCAAAAGTTACAAATTAGAATTTGTAATCTGTACTTTGACATTTTCTAGAACCTAGCTACAGCCCTGCCAATGAAAGTAGCTTTCGGAGGCTAGTCACTGGAGGTACATACCAACCATAATTTCATACATGTTCCAGTTTAAAATAAAAGGCACTTTACCATGTGGGAGACAAGGTGTACTAAGAGAAGACTTATTAATTTGTAAAGCCAGTTTTTCCACAGGTCGGAATCAATTATTTTGATAGCAGCTTTTTAGGCTCCTTCTGTCAACCTACCCATGGAAGGCCTGAAGCCATTTTTTAACAGTCCCAATTTGTGGCTGTAACAATAAGGACTGGAGTCCACTTATGGTTATTTAATTTACAGGCCCTGGTTGTATTTTCTACACCTTTATAACGGATTTATAGGCAAGTTAAAAATATCAACCAGGGAAAAGCCAATCTAACTATGTTAAAAGGGGGAGCATAAGAACCGTACTATTTAGCAGAGGTAACAGGGAACAGATTTACGAGTCCAGCAACAATAGGATAAAAAAAGACAGAATTAATGGGGTAAGATTTCGGGAAAGCTGGATTATCTCTATCCTGGTTATAACCCTGCCCTTCTATTGTATTGGCCTGTGGTATTTGCTTCTTCGATATTAGTGCCAATATTCTCTACCTCCTTCATACTTCTAATATTATGCAAATCAAAGGCTAGTCTCATTTACATTAAAGGACAATGTTATGCCTTTGAAGGACCAGAATTTCTCTCCACTCACGGTGTATACTTACCATGTTCTTTCTGGATCTCTGATATAGACCCTTTAACGGTTATGTGATGTTACCCTGCATGCATTTACCCCATATGCTTTTACCCTGTAGTTTTTACTCTGCAAAATCAGTGCTTTACAACGTAATTAGTTACAACGTATTCCCCATTCCAACGCAATTACTATTCTAACTCCAGTTGGGGGGCGTTAGTTTGGGGAATGCGTTATAACAGTTTTGCAGTGTAAAGCCCTGTGTTGTAAAAGTTATTGTGGAGTAAAAAATGCAGGGTAATTAACATTTACCCCCTTTAACCATCCACTGTCGGAGCCCGACTAGCATGGTGGAATTTTCCCTCAGTGTAAAATTGCGTACAGCAAAAAAAGTTGACATTTAGAAGAAGAAAGAAATGAGGAAAATAAGAGAGGTTGAGCAGGAGGGTGAGCAAGTCACATTTTCAGAAGTACACTACAATGTAGATTAGGACTAATCCTCTAGGAAGTGAATGTACTCGCAAACCAAAACTTTGCATTTAAACACAATAGAAAACTCTCTATTCTTTCATTTACTCCCTTGGCTGCTGGGGTCATTCCCCTGCCGTGCTGGGGGGAGGGCGGGCCGCGCACAGCGCCCCGGTGCTCATGACGAGCTCAGCTCGAAGGTATTAATCAGTCGATGGGGCAAAACCAAATGGAGACTTTGAGTCGGCACTCAACTCTTTCCCGACGACCCTAGACTGTGACAACAACAAGGCAGCACAGCAGTTTAATGATTGGCTAACATCAGCAGCAGACAAAGTCGTGCCTAGAACGCTAATGACGGCTAAAAGAGTTAAAACTTTATCACCATGGTATACCCAAGAACATAAAAGCCTAAAAATCAACTGCAGAAGAGCGGAGCGCCACTGGCAGCAAAACTATGATAGTGTAAAGTAGGCCATCTACAATCACACTATCTTGCTATATAAAGAAGCAATCATTGCCGCAAAAAAACATTTTTTTACCATAAAAATAAAAGAGGCAGGCAATTTCACTAGGGAACTGTTTAAATCAGGTAACTTACTGGCTAAACCTCAGCAGGACAAAGCGTTTAAGCCAGACCAAAATGTATGTAACATCGTGGCGGACAATTTTCAAGGGAAGGTACGGGAAATTTATAATAATTTCCCAAGCCCCTTTAGCCCTCAGGACATGTTAGTGCTAAAACCAGTCCACGATGCAAGCTGACTTGCTTCCAGCCAATGAACAATGGAGAGTTCAAAAACTCTTACTCTCCATAAAATCTGGGGCACCTACTGATCGTTGCCCCCCTTCTATTGTGCACCAAATAGCACATAAGATCTGTAAAAATCTTGCCCCTATCTTGAATCAAGTCTTAGCTACTGCCAACTATCCTACTATTTGGAAAAAGGCGGCTATTATGCCTCTTTTAAAGAAACCAAATCTAGATCCTAGCGACCCTTTGCCGGTCTCCCTATCACTGCAAATGTTCTAGAAAAACAACTCTGTACAGTGCTAACAGACTATCTTGACGTGAACAAGGTGCTGGATACTTCACAGCATGGCTTTCGTCCACATCACGCTACGGAGTCGGCACTAATTCTTGCAGCTGAAGAGATTTGCAGGGCTGTGGACGAGGGGGGATGGCCAGTCCTCGTACTCCTTGACCTATCAGCTGCTTTTTGGGATGGCATGCAGTCAGAGAATTTTCACCTACCCTGTGGAGTGCCACAAGGGTCTGCGCTATCGCCAATCCCGTTTAATCTGTATGTCACTCCTCTGGCCAATTTAGTTAGGAGACACAGATTTGGGCTGGTCTTGTACGCCGATGACTCTCAGCTCATCATTTCCATCACTAACCAGCCAGAGATCACAACAGCCAGGTTTCATACCTGCCTTACTGATATTATGACCTGGATGGGTCAGAGCTACTTGAAAATTAATACAGAGAAGACAGAGATGATGGAGTTTGAGCCAGGCCAACCCCTTTGGAATCAGGCCTGGTGGCCGTCAGAGGCCGAAGAGTGCCCTCGTCCAGTCGAAAAGGTTAGAAATCTGGGGATTATTTTCGATAACAAACTGAATTGTGATGCGCAGGTGAACAGCCTCATTTCCTCAGGTTTTTTTCTGTTAAAAACCTTGAGAAAAATGTTCCCTTTCATAGCTCAAGAGCTCCAAAAACAGTGATGGTAGCTCTTTTTCTATCAAAGCTGGATTAGTCCAATGCACTGTTTTTGGGAATCAATAATTTTCAACTGCAAAATTTACAGTCCTTATAAAAGACGGCAGCTAGACTTCTCATGGAGTTGCACAGAGGACAACCAACATCCGTTGGTATCAGATCACTTCACTGGCTGCCCATTAAACAGCGCATTGAATTCAAAGCCGTAACTTTGGTATACAAAGCTATAAATGGTGGGATTGCAGCTGATCTTCAAAAACTTTTTACACCATACGTTAACTCACGTGTTCTTAGATCGGCCACGCAAGGCCTTATAGAAATGTTGAAGTTAAAACAAGCTAGATGGGGAGGCCGAGCCATAACACACTGTGCGGCTAAGCTTTGGAACAAACTGCCTCTGTCCCTGAAACACCAGCCAAACCTCCAGCTCTTCAGAAAGAATCTGAAAACCTGTCTCTTTACAGCCATATATGCTCTGTCACCACTTCACTTTCTACCCTCACACTTCAGCGCCAAGACGCTTCGTCATTCGAGCGCTTTACAAGCATTTAAACATAAACATAAACATAAACTAACTCACCCCCTCAACCACCCACACAAACACTCAGACACCCATAGAGGTACTCAGACAACCAATCACCAATACAGACACTCTAACACTCATACAGTCTCTTGGACACCAACTGATACATACATTCACACAACCAATCACTCACTCGTACATTCACTGAGACACCTAATCACTCACTTATAATGTCAGTTATACACTCACTGAATCATCGATAAATGCACTCATAAACCCACTGATTGACCAATACACCTTGGTATAGATATATTTAATACTCATAAAGTTTTTAAATACACTCAGTCACTCAATGATGTCATCAGTGACATCATCAGTGATGTCACTGACCATTTCATGAGTGTTGGACCTGGCCCTTTTGGCAGGTTCACCCCGTAACTTTTTGCTTTTGCCTAGCCTGTTTCTGTAACCTGTGTTAGTGATTTTTGGGTCTCTGCGCACTTTTTCCCTGTGTCCCAGAGTAAAGTGCGTGCGTGTAGTATGGCTGGCCTGCCCTCCCATAGGAATGCATGGGGAATGTGTGTGTCCCTGGTAGTTCCTGCTGCGTGGGGAGTGCAGGCTCGAGTTTAGTATGTGTGAACTCGTGAGAGTGAATGCTGCGAGATGGTGTATGCGGCATGTATGTGTCTAGAAGGGAAGTGCTACCTCTGGACATGGATGTGTGTGTGCAGTGAGGGTACTGGAGCGTGATTGGCTGGGGCTGGCTGGCATGCCAGGCTCCAGGAAGTCTGGATGGGTCTGCCCGGTGGTGAGTGTGAGATTAGCATGAGTGATGTGTGGGAGGAGTGTACCTGTGTCCTGAATGGGCTGGGTTTTTCCCCACACAATGCTGGCTCCGCCCCCCTGTGGTGTATCTAATGACCCTAGCCTCCCCAGTGAATGAAAGGGGTGGTTGGGCCATCAAGGGTGCTCCAAGACCAGCTGCGACTGGTCTCCCCCACCCTGCACCTTTAGACAAAGGTTTTCAGTGTATAAAAGGAGGCTGTGACCTCTTCTAAAATGTTCTTGTTTCTGACACTTGAATCTGCCAGGGGCGTGCTGCTGCTTGGGCCCAGGGGAAGGCTTGCCTCCCTGGGCCCTGCCCAGCCCCTGGACTGCTGATGCCCTGCCTCCCTAAGGACTTTGCTGGAACCCTGCTCTGCTGAGGGCACCTGGGAGTGCTGTGCTTGAGTTCCCAGCGCCTGGGAGCGCTTTATTTTCCCCTAAGCGCTGGGGAGCGTTTGTTGCTGTCTGTGCCTTCCTAGCGCCTGGGAGCGCTTTATTCTGCTTATAGCGCTTGGAAGCGCTCTTCGTGCCCACAGCGCTTGCGAGCGCTGTTTATTCGAGCCGGTGCCCACCCGGCATTTGCCCCGCTCTTGGGAAGGTCCCTGGGCCCCAGCGAGTGCCTACCTCGCTTGATACCCTCATTATCTACTTTCGAGGGTGCCTACCCCTCTTGCCCCCGAGAAGCGAGAGAGAGCCGGTGCCGCCGCCGCGGCGAAACTGGAAGCCAGGCCCGAGCCGCCTGGCAGTGGGAGGGGCCTGATTTGGTCACTTCAGCTTCCGAAGCCTTCCAGCTCCGTTGCCGGTCTCCCGTGTGCGGAGGGAGACCGGAGATGACGCCCGCCCCGGGGAAGGAGTCCCTGAAGAAGCGGGCTGGGCGCTTGGTGAAGGCGGGGCTCCCATGAGGAGGGAGAGCCCCGCCGTGCGTGACCGCCGCCCAAGAGAGAGACGCCGCGTCTGGAGACCCGGTGAGTGTGTTGCTGGGGAGGAGGGGCGTCGGGCACATTGCCGGTGCCTGCCCCTCCCCTCCAGAGCGAGCCCGGTTGCGTTGGGAGGCCCGTGAGGCCTCAAGTGCTTCGAGTCCCCCGAGAGGGACTCCGCCCGTTTTGCCCACGAGCCCCGAGAGGCTCCCCTGGGCCCCACATTGCTCCCGAGCCCATGAGAGGCTCATTGCCCATTTTGGCCAGGTGGAGTTCCCCGAGGGGGGGACTCCAGCGAAGGCCCCCACCTGATTCTTGAGCCCTGAGAGGCTCCACGCTGGCACACAGTCCTTGAGCCTAGTGAGAGGCTCCAACGCTGGCACACAGTCCTTGAGCCTAGTGAGAGGCTTGTGGGGGCATTTCTTTGCTATTGCATTTTTGTGTTCGAGCCCAGAGAGGCTCGTGGGGGCACATTTAATTCTGAGAGCCCAGTGAGGCTCAAGAAGGCGCCACATGTGTTTTGAGAGCCCAGAGAGGCTCTAGGGGCATTTCCTTTGTTGAGCCCTGCGAGGCTCCCAGCCCATATTGGTTTTAGAGCCCCAGAGAGGCTCTGGGGTGCCATCCTGTTGTTCTTGAGCCCACGAGGCTCCAACGTTGCCCCTTGATGATTCAGCTGCCCAGCACTTTGTGGGCAGCTGCCACGTTTAGGCCCCTGACAGTGGAACACAGGGCGTCCTAGCCCCAACAAGGCCAGAGGGCCTAGGGACTGCCACAGGTTGTGGCTCATGTGAGTTTTGCGCAATTGCTTGTGCTTGCACCTCTGAATGTGTTTTTGATACATCATTTGTTTTCTTTCCCTACACCGCTGAATGTTAATGCATCATGTGTAATGTTCCTATGCTTATACCCCTAAATGTTGGTGATACTTAGGTGGTTGTTTTTCTCCTAGTGCAGGTGGTGCTAGTGAGATCCTGGTTACCAGTAGTTACTGGTTGTGTGCTAAAAGTGATTTTTCATTCTATGTTTTACATTCTAATTACTATTCCTAAAAAGTGATGATTCCTGACAGTGGTCCATGTGGCCCTGTCTTGTACATATCCCTTGTAAATTCTGCCCGTGCCTATTGGCACAGTGTAACAAAAATGTGTGTTTTATCTAATGTATGTTTATTATAATACAAAGGCTATTTTTATATAACCTTGTGTGGAGTTTCTTTGTGGTGGGCTTTGGGAGTTGTTGCTGGGTGCGCGCGCAAACACTTAACCTACATAGCCTCCAAGTTTAGCCTGGCTGCTCGCGTCACGTTACCTAGAGGGTGAGCAGGGGTTATCTTGGTGTGTGACTCCCTTGCCCTGACGTGGAAGTGGTGGTCTCTGACTGACGTTGGCGCAAGCCTTGGCCAGCCAGAGATCCCGTTTCTAACATTGGTGGCAGGCGGTGAGGATCCGGATTTGTGTTTGCGTTGTACCGCAGTGGCAACAGGCCACACTACAAAACTCTGCAATTTTAGATAATTACATGTTGGGGATTATTGTTATGATTTTATTTTTCCTCAAGAGTGTCATTTTCAAATGGTGTTCCTGCGCTTTATGTTTAGTGGCAGAAGAGAGAAAATGACAGGGCGGGACGCCAGTAGATAGGGAGTTCCTTCCTGGGTCCAGTGTCCAATCCCCGTTCCTGTCCCCAGAGGGGTGGATAGAGGAGAGAGAGAGGGGGTGTGGAGGAGAAATGGCTAGCTCAGGATGGTGGTTATCCCTGAGTGTAGTATGTGTGTCTGTATTCACCAGTATGGTAGGATCCAGTGGTGGCAGCTAAAATATGTCCAGTGCGTGAAGTCCCATTCCCAGTTCCCAGAGTATGGTGCCTGGTGCTCAGTAAGAGGGGTACAGGTTGAGAGTCAGGGGCAGTGAGGAACTGTCTCGCCAGTCTGGAGGGGGAGTGTGTGGATGAGTGGTGTGTTGAACTAGAGGAGTTGGTGTGAGTTTTTTTAAAGGAGCTTGCATAGGAGGTGTACCTCTGGTGGTGTGCAGGAGGACCTGCAGTGGCACTGGACAAGAAGGTGGATATCTGGCAGTGTGCTAGATGTCTTGAAGAGGCATTAGGGAGTGAATCTAAAAGTAGTGGCTTGTCTATCTGATGATCCTGTGTAGGTGAAGAGGTCATTGTGTAGCCCAGCTAGGGCCCATTAGGATGGTAGGGGTGTAGGGGCTCACGTCCTGTCTCAGTGGAGGCGGAGTGAGTGTGGGACGGTGTGTCTCACGTTGGCCCAAAACCCTGTCTCAGGGCCTGGAGGGTTCCCTAAGGGAGCGCCAGGTCAGGGGCCTAGGCTGTACTTACAGGTCATTTGAGGAGGATCTTCCTGTGTCTAGAGGATGGGGAGTTTCTGTAACCAGAACTCCGGCGGTCCTAGTATTGGGCAGTACCGCTCCTAAGTGGAGGGTGCAGAAGTCCTGGTTGAGGAGTGAGAGGGGGAAATAGTCCCCAGTGGAGGAACCAGTGGGTCAGGGTCCAGCCAGAAGGGCTGGGCCACCAGTGAGTGACCATGGTGATGCCACTTCTGTCCTGGGGGATCTCTGCGCCCTGCCAGGTGGGCAGGAGGTCGCGAGATTAGAGCCAGGCAGACTGTCACGAGACACAGTAGTTATGTGTCACCCTCGTAGTGGGGCATGCGTGCTCCCCGTGAAGTCCTGGTTCACTGGGCATTTGGCCGTCTAGAGTGCTTGACCATTTGTGGGGCCTCTGGAGGTCGTTCCCCTAGGAGGGGGGAGGCCAGGTTAAGGTAGCCTGACCTGGAGGGAAGAGCATCTTTGATAAGGGTCCTGAACAGTTGGGAGGAAAGCGTGTTGCTGATACGCTGCTGGCGTGTGCTCTGTCTAGCCTGAGACATACTGAGAATCCCACTGTGATAGGGAGTACTGGAGGAAAGTGTGTTGCTGATACGCCGCTGGTGTGTGCTCTGTCTAGCCTGGAACATACTGAGAATCACCCTGTGATAGGGAGTACTGGAGGAGAGTGTGTCGCTGATACGCCGCTGGCGTGTGCTCTGTCTAGCCTGAGACATACTGGGACTCACCCTGTGATCATGGAACTGGAAGGGGGTGCAGAGGGAGGGAGTCCTCGCCTCTGACCCCGATGTAGCCGGAAGGTAGATCCCAGGTGGTAGACCAGTTGATGGAGTGAGGTCCTGATCTGGTGGGAGAGTTGTGTTCTGGTGGGTGCCTCCCTGGGAGGGTCTGGAACCCCAGAAATAGAGGTAGGGTGGGGCATTCTTGCCCGTGACCTCTGGTCAGCCTGAGGGTGCGGACCCTAGGTTGAAGGATCAGTGGTAGTTTGAAACTACACTGAGAGGGAGAGTGGAGAATGGCTACTGTGTGCCAGGGGTTACTGCCCCCCACTCTGTGAAGTGGTCAGGACCTTGACATTTGGATGGTCTAGGGCCTGGTCCTGACCGTGGACCACTAGAGGGTGCCAGTGGGGTATCCTAGTTGGGACAGAGAGTTCTTGTTGAGAGAAATCCATGTAGGTTCAGAGTGGCGAAAAACCGGAGGGTGTCCCTGCCGTGCGGGCCCGTGTTTTGTCGCCCAAAGCAGGGAAGCCCATCAGTGGAGTGATTGGTCTACCCTGCGTTTTGGCTGGAAGGGGGTTGTGTTGGACCTGGCCCTTTTGGCAGGTTCACCCCGCAACTTTTTGCTTTTGCCTAGCCTGTTTCTGTAACCTGTGTTAGTGATTTTTGGGTCTCTGCGCACTTTTTCCCTGTGTCCCAGAGTAAAGTGCGTGCGTGTAGTATGGCTGGCCTGCCCTCCCATAGGAATGCATGGGGAATGTGTGTGTCCCTGGTAGTTCCTGATGCGTGGGGAGTGCAGGCTCGAGTTTAGTATGTGTGAACTCGGGAGAGTGAATGCTGCGAGATGGTGTATGCGGCATGTATGTGTCTAGAAGGGAAGTGCTACTTCTGGACATTGATGTGTGTGTGCAGTGAGGGTACTGGAGCATGATTGGCTGGGGCTGGCTGGCATGCCAGGCTCCAGGAAGTCTGGATGGGTCTGCCCGGTGGTGAGTGTGAGATTAGCATGAGTGATGTGTGGGAGGAGTGTACCTGTGTCCTGAATGGGCTGGGTTTGTCCCCACACAATGCTGGCTCCGACCCCCTGTGGTGTGTCTAATGACCCTAGCCTCCCCAGTGAATGAAAGGGGTGGTTGGGCCATCAAGGGTGCTCCAAGACCACCTGCGACTGGTCTCCCCCACCCTGCACCTTTAGACAAAGGTTTTCAGTGTATAAAAGGAGGCTGTGACCTCTTCTAAAATGTTCTTGTTTCTGACACTTGAATCTGCCAGGGGCGTGCTGCTGCTTGGGCCCAGGGGAAGGCTTGCCTCCCTGGACCCTGCCCAGCCCCTGGACTGCTGATGCCCTGCCTCCCTAAGGACTTTGCTGGAACCCTGCTCTGCTGAGGGCACCTGGGAGTGCTGTGCTTGAGTTCCCAGCGCCTGGGAGTGCTTTATTTTCCCCTAGGCGCTGGGGAGCGTTTGTTGCTGTCTGTGCCTTCCTAGCGCCTGGGAGCGCTTTATTCTGCTTATAGCGCTTGGAAGCGCTCTTCGTGCCCACAGCGCTTGCGAGCGCTGTTTATTCGAGCCGGTGCCCACCCGGCATTTGCCCCGGTCTTGGGAAGGTCCCTGGGCCCCAGCGAGTGCCTACCTCGCTTGATACCCTCATTATCTACTTTCGAGAGTGCCTACCCCTCTTGCCCCCGAGAAGCAGAGAGAGTCGGTGCCGCGGCGAAACCGGAAGCCAGGCCCGAGCCGCCTGGCTGTGGGAGGGGCCTGATTTGGTCACTTCCGCTTCCGAAGCCTTCCAGCTCCGTTGCCGGTCTCCCGTGTGCAGAGGGAGACCGGAGATGACGCCCGCCCCGGGGAAGGAGTCCCTGAAGAAGCGGGCTGGGCGCTTGGTGAAGGCGGGGCTCCCATGAGGAGGGAGAGCCCCGCCGTGCGTGACCGCCGCCCGAGAGAGAGACGCCGCGTCTGGAGACCCGGTGAGTGTGTTGCCGGGGAGGAGGGGCATCGGGCACATTGCCGGTGCCCGCCCCTCCCCTCCAGAGCGAGCCCGGTTGCGTTGGGAGGCCCGTGAGGCCTCAAGTGCTTCGAGTCCCCCGAGAGGGACTCCGCCCGTTTTGCCCACGAGCCCCGAGAGGCTCCCCTGGGCCCCACATTGCTCCCGAGCCCATGAGAGGCTCATTGCCCATTTTGGCCAGGTGGAGTTCCCCGAGGGGGGGACTCCAGCGAAGGCCCCCACCTGATTCTTGAGCCCTGATAGCTCCACGCTGGCACACAGTCCTTGAGACTAGTGAGAGGTTCCAACGTTGGCACACAGTCCTTGAGCCTAGTGAGAGGCTTGTGGGGGCATTTCTTTGCTATTGCATTTTTGTGTTCAAGCCCAGAGAGGCTCGTGGGGGCACATTTAATTCTGAGAGCCCAGTGAGGCTCAAGAAGGCGCCACATGTGTTTTGAGAGCCCAGAGAGGCTCTAGGGGCATTTCCTTTGTTGAGCCCTGCGAGGCTCCCAGCCCATATTGGTTTTAGAGCCCCAGAGAGGCTCTGGGGTGCCATCCTGTTGTTCTTGAGCCCACGAGGCTCCAACGTTGCCCCTTGATGATTCAGCTGCCCAGCACTTTGTGGGCAGCTGCCACGTTTAGGCCCCTGACAGTGGAACACAGGGCGTCCTAGCCCCAACAAGGCCAGAGGGCCTAGGGACTGCCACAGGTTGTGGCTCATGTGAGTTTTGCGCAATTGCTTGTGCTTGCACCTCTGAATGTGTTTTTGATCCATCATGTGTTTTCTTTCCCTACACCGCTGAATGTTAATGCATCATGTGTAATGTTCCTATGCTTATACCCCTAAATGTTGGTGATACTTAGGTGGTTGTTTTTCTCCTAGTGCAGGTGGTGCTAGTGAGATCCTGGTTACCAGTAGTTACTGGTTGTGTGCTAAAAGTGATTTTTCATTCTATGTTTTACATTCTAATTACTATTCCTAAAAAGTGATGATTCCTGACAGTGGTCCATGTGGCCCTGTCTTGTACATATCCCTTGTAAATTCTGCCCGTGCCTGTTGGCACAGTGTAACAAAAATGTGTGTTTTACCTAATATATGTTTTTTATAATACAAAGGCTATTTTTATATAACCTTGTGTGGAGTTTCCTTTGTGGTGGGCTTTGGGAGTTGTTGCTGGGTGCGCGCGCAAACACTTAACCTACATAGCCTCCAAGTTTAGCCTGGCTGCTCGCGTCACGTTACCTAGAGGGTGAGCAGGGGTTATCTTGGTGTGTGACTCCCTTGCCCTGACGTGGAAGTGGTGGTCTCTGACTGACGTTGGCGCAAGCCTTGGCCAGCCAGAGATCCCGTTTCTAACAATGAGTGATTTATAATGTGAGGTCATAAGCAGTGCATTGCAGGGGCAAGAATTATAGTTAGCTCAACTACCTATAACTGCTGAATTTCATTGGTTTTGTACGTCTGAAACATGAGTCTAGTGCATATCAATATATATATATATATCAATATATATATTGATATGCACTATATAGATGATAAGCCTTACTGTTCTGCATCAAGCTACCAGAGGGTGAGCACAGGTTATCTTTGGTGTGTAATTTACTTGCCTGACTAGATTGGTGGGTTTGGTCTACTTAGTTGCATACCCTGGCCAACCTGATACCCCATTTCTAACATTCCAACTCCGCTAGCATGCAAACCTCAGGGTTGTGCAGTTCAACAGTCTTGATATGTTACACTGTTAACATCACTAAATTACAGTTGGCTATTTTTTGTTTTGCTTAGGGTTATGTAGCACATATCTATACTAAATAATTTTCACCAATCTTTGCAGACAGTGGTGTCCTACGCTGCTATGGGGAGGATACAGAGGTGGAGTTGGCTCCACAGCAATAGTCAAAGTTATGGAGCATAGCCTGCAAGTTTCTGCGGTCTGCTCAATAACACATTTTGGATTTTTCTTTTTTTATGTATTGTGGACTCCAGTGGAAAATACATTACCAAAACTGAGAGACAACGATGAATATTGACACGATTTATAAAAAACACGGTTGTGAACAAGGCAGTAACAGCAGAGTTTATCTGCTAAAATGAATTGTGTGAGAGTTAGGGGAAGAATCATTAAATACATCCTCCCCTGCCATATTAGTTTACTGAATGGCTGCATTACGAGTTACTCTCTAAGAAACATTATACGTTTCTTGATGATTTGTTGTGTTTTTGTAGCTAAGACGTTGTTATGTTATGTGTATTCTCAAAGAGCACTATCACTCGCAAGGCAATCCTTGCACTGAGCACACGTGTCTATGTATACCTGCCTTTGGAATGATTGTTAATTGAATAGCAAGATAATCAGCCCTGACGCATAGTATGAGGCCATTCCACACTTTAGGAGCAAAGTAAGAGAACGCCCATCCTCTTGATCTGGTTCTGCCTGTGTTTGGGATGAGTGCACGTTGGTGTCCTGTGGAGTAGAAGTGTCTGGGTGCTTGTTGGAAGAAAATATGACTGCTCACATAGGTGGGGTCTAGGATGTGCAGAACCTTGAAAGTCTATGAAGAGTTTGAAATGAGCATGTTTGTGTATCAGGAGTTAGTTGAACTCCCTGAGGTGTGTTCTGATGTGAGTTCTATGTGGAAGGTAGAGCATGAGTCTGGCTGCTGAGCTCTGGGTGGTTTGTAGAATTCTAGTGAGTTGGTTGGTGATTCTAGCATAGATTGTGCTCTCGTAATCCAACTTGCTTGTGACTAAGGAGTGAGTACCAGTTTTTCAAATGTTGCATTGGACCAAATTGATTATCTTCCTCATGATCTTCAGATAGTGGAAACAGGATGCAGTTATGGCCTTGAATTGTGCGGTCATGTCCAGTTTGCTGCTGTTGATTAATATGAGTGTGGTGATGGGTGTGGGCCTAACTTCGGCCACCCACCAGTTGGAGTACCATGGTGAGATGTTCTTGCCAAAGGTCACTACTTCTAACCTGTTGTTGTTGAGTTTGAGACAGTTGGATTCCTTCTAGTTAGTTAGTGAACTTGTTTCTTGTTGTAAGGGTCTTGTTCAAGAGGGAGAGATGAGTTGCGCACCACCAGCATAAGAGAGGTTGTAGTGGGCCCAGATGAAGTTGGCCAGGGAGATCATGTATACAATGAAGAGGGTGGGCTGAGCAATAAACCTAGAGGCACTCCGCTGATGTGTTTGCGGGTGTCCGAGGAGTAAGGTGCCAGGATGACAGCTTGTGTTGTATCTTCTAAGAAGGAGCAGATCCAGTGGAGAGCAGGTCCTTGAATGCCAATCTTGTGCAGTCTCCTGGTGAGGATGTGGTGTAGAACTGTGTCAAAAGCTGCAGAGAGGTCCAGGAAAATGGGAGCTGCTGTGTCTACTCTGTAAATGATCATGCGGATGTCATCTGGGGAGAGGAGTTGGCCTAACGGCTAGGGCGCTCGACCTCAGACCTGGGGATCTGGGTTTCAGTCTCGGTAACGACGCCCAAACCTCCTGTGATTCTGGGCAAATCACTTAATCTACCCGGTCCTAAAATGAATGTGTGTCCTCATGTAACGTAACTGGTGATATGTAAAGCGCTCTGATACCTGATTCGGTTCGGGTCTAGTTTGCACTATATAAAAACTCTGGAAAAAAAAAATTTGTGTCAGTGATGAGTGCAGTTTTTGTACTGTGGTTCGGCCTGAATCTGGACTGCATGCATCGAGGAAGAGGTGGTCAGTGAGGTGTCAGCTGGTTAATTTCAATAAGACCTTTGTAAGGTATGGCAGAAGGGAGATGGGTCTGCTGCTGGAAAGGGTGGATGGACCAGTGGATGGTTTCTTGAGCAGGGGCGTAACAGTGGCATATTTCCAGGAGTCTGGGAATGAGGCAGAGTGAATGGAGGCACTGAGTATAGGTGTTAGTGCTTCAGTGGTCAGTAGGTGTCCTTTGATGAAGGTGTGGTGGGGCAAGGGTCAAATGGGGCCCCTAAGCATATGGTCTTCTTGGTAGCGAAGGAGGTGACATTAGCCCATGAGGTCAGGTTTCATACGTTATTTTTTATATGAACTTGAGTTTCGATGGCAATGGGGTCTGTTCTAGGGTCAAAGCTACTGTATATGGAGGTGTTGTGAGAAAGTGTTGTTCCTGGAGGCAATCTTTGATAATGGGGAAGATTTCAGTGCTACTGTTAGTGTCTGACATGATGCGATCTGCAAAAACTGTGAGCTTGGTGTTCTGCATCTGCTGGTGGTAGCAAACTTAGGGCTGACTTGAAGCTGTCTTCATCTATTGTGTCTTGGCTTGTTCTACATTTGTGCTCCAGTTGCTTGCAATAGCATTTCATGAGCCTGAGGTCTTCACTGTACCAGCTGGCCTGTGTTCGGGCTCCAGCCGCTGGGTTGCACTTGAGGGGAGCCAGGATGTCAGTGCATGTAGTGATCCAACTGCTGAGGTGCTTTATGACTTTCTGCAAGTTGCTCATTTGCTTGGGCTTCAGCATGGAGAGGGCAGAAACCCACTCTTCTTCTGTGATGCTTTTCCAGCTGTGCGGTACAAAAGGGGGTGGTGATGGACGGAGCATCTGAACCAATCAAAGTGGCAGGCACTTCCAGTGGTCGTAGATCTGTAGTGAGAAGCAACTGAAAAAGAAACAAATAACCACCTAGGCACCATAATAAAGGGATGTTATTTCTGGTGCTGTGGTCTTGTGGTGAGGTAGCAAATGTACACAGACACAATTGGTTGTTACTCTAGCTACATCATTTGTAAGGAAAGTGGCCTGCTCGTTTTGACCATTACTTGGAAAATCGAGACACATACAGAATCTCCCCCTGAGCTTCTTAATTATAATAACGGGAATAAAGCACATATGTTTGTGTCGTTTTATAGTAGGTCACAGCACCTTTAGCTTTTTGCATAACGTTATTGTACGCATACCTTACGGTATTGCTTCTCGTGTTTACTGCGTGTAACACTGATGAATAGAAATATCAGAACTGTAATAAATTGCTGGCCTATCACACTTCTCCATCACTCACCCGAATAATTCCTATCATGTCCCTGGAGATGAAGTGATGCGCTTATCTAGCAAAATACCGCATGCATAAACAAATAATGCTGCATGATTAATCCTCAAATTACCTAAGAGATTTGCCACAATGTTATTAAATTATCTAAATCACAGAAATGTAAAGATTTTCTCCTTTCGCTCTGGGCCTTAGACACTTCCAGGCGGCCCTGCCTGTGAATTGGGCCGCCATGATGCATGGCAGCCATTAAGTATCCCATAGTCAGGGCACAGGAATATAGATCCCCGCAGAGACGCTAATTGAGTTGTTTCTAATAATGGGCAAATGTTTGAATTTTGCTGCCGAGCCAGCATCGTCAGTATTCGAGACCAGCAAATTCATAAAACAACTTTAGAACTCAAGTTGCCCCCTCACCTCGTTCCCCAGACAGCCCTTCGCCCACCATCTTAAATTAGGACAAATGAACGAGGCTCACACGCTCAGAGTAGGGATAAATTGTCAGTTCTGCAGAATTTCCGCCTCAGGGAAGCATATGCTAGCTGCGCGCGCAAGACACAGCACTGAACCCGCTAAACGGAAATCCACTTGGGGGAGGGCGTATCATCGTGCTTGCAGAGCAGCGCGAGGGTCACCTTCCTCATACATCCCATTTCTACTTTGAAATATGTTTGCGTCTATCTTGTTTAAAAAGAAAAGGTTGACTAACATGGGTCATAGAATCAACGCCTGCGTGGCCACAGGGAACAGGTATGTGTCTGTTTTTAAGACATTGCACTGTCTAACGTGCAAGCACTTAACCTGGAAAATCCGAGTGTGCATCAGAGCCGTATCATGACTATGTGGGCTTGTGTAGGGCACAGCTGTGTGCTTGTTTTTATGCGATTGTGCTATCTAAAGCACACACAGAACGGTTCATTAACATTCCCCTTTCTAAGCTGTACTGTATTGCAGCGCGTGCACTTAGACAATTCCTGATATACGCATATTTGCTTTAGTCAGTGCGATTATTCTTATCACAGTAAAAAATGCCGTGCTCAGCGCCAGTCGTATGCATTCATGATATGGCCTGAGAAGTGCTAGACACTAAGAGGAACTATATTTATTTGTTGGAAAGTGTTCCTAACTGTACACGAAGCTCACATGAGCATCAAAATCGCTTCACATGTTTCTTACCCCCAGATTCACCAAAGTCATGTTTTGCGAGTCCTTAATAGCGAATTTTAAGGATTCACTATTAAAGACTCGCAAAACGGGATGCATGTAGGAATCGCAATATTTTTTGCGATTTCTACAGATTCCTTATTTTCGATTCGCTAATTGCTAATCGCAAATAAGGAATGGCTTTCCCATTCATTCCTATGGGTCTAAAGGCCCATAGGAATGAATGGGGAGTCATTCCTTATTTACGATTAGCAATTAGCGAATCGCAAATAAGGAAGCAATTTCAAGGGTGCCAGGGTGTCCAAAGGACACCCTGTTGCACCCCTGAAATGCTAATGTTCACTGGTGTTGCGCACACACATGTCCCAAGGACATGTGTGTGTGTAACATACAACTTAGAAAAATGCACTAAAGTGCATATTTCTAAGTTTTTGCTATTTACCACGTAGTTATACTTCGCGGTAAATAGCGCCCCCAGATTGCGAATTCGCAATCTTGGAATGGTTCATGCATTGCATTTAAGGAATCGCAAATTGCGATTCCTTAAATGCAATCGCAATTTGAGAACTAGCAATTATTTGCGAATTCTTAAATTGAGAGTGCATGAACCCTTGATGCATCTCAAATGCCATTTTTGCGGGCGCAAACGGCCGAATTTTGCGATTCGCACCGTTTGCGCTTGCAAAAATGCTTGATGCATCTACCTGTTAGGCCTTTATGTGGCTTTCAGCCAGTCATTTCCAACCGCTTACTGGTCTATTGTTGCCACTCACCTTTTCAATCCGCACTCTACAGCCTGTGGTAATGGGTCAGCCCACTTCAGATATTGGGTATCTTCAAAGTGAGTGATGGTATACTGCTATCTCACAAGAAACACATCTGCATGCAAAGTAGTTCCCCTCAGTGGCAGGGACTACTAAGGCAGTGTGTGCTTTTTGAGACCAACAAATAGTATTTCTTTTAGCCACTATTTTTCTTATTGGTTAGGGAAGAAAAACAAGCAAGTATTGCGGCTGGGAATAATGGCGCACACAACCCTGCTAGGCAATAAGAAAGTATCGTTTCCCACAGCTTCCAGCATCCGGATAATTTCCCTGGCTGACACCCTGATCAACGAGGACACGCACCTGTCAGTGCAGCGGCCGGGCTTGGCTCCGCCATTCCGTTTGAAACGCCGACCGGCCGGGCTTGGCTCCGCCGGTTGGACTCCACCTCCCAGCAGCCTCCAGGGGGAGGCGGCGACGATATCCACCAGCGCGCCAGGCGGCGCATAAAGCCTCGACAGGTCCCTCCTCCCGCGAGGACGCGCGCGGGATGCGCCGGGCTAAGCCCGGGCAAAGGGCGGGCCCTCTGTGGCCCTCAGAGGCCTGAGGTGGCCGGGCTGGGCCACCCCCCTTAAATTTCTCTGTGAGATTATTCTATATCAAGGATGACTAAAGCACAGAAAACTCCAATGGCAACGAGATCAACGACGAGGCTAAAATCTGTGAGTACACCATTACCCACTATAACCGCCATTGACATTATGTTACAAAAAACGATAAGCGTAGTGGCAGACGCTATTCAGAACACTGAGAGACGACTCTCCCTGACCCCAGATATGTGTTTCCCAAATTTGTCCATGCATACCACCAATAACACACTCATCACGGACGAAACATCACATTCTCAGGAATCCATACTAATGCAATCTTTTACTGACTTGCCAAGGTCGCATATTAAGGATAATACCCCAAAATCCCTATTTACATTTCCCATAGGGTATACAATGGAGAGCAGCCCTTTGGTTTCATCTAATCGTGGTAGTAACACTTCTTGTCTGCACACTTCGTCACCAGTTCCGGAGGTTCTAATAATTGAAAACCACGTACCCGCCACCCAACTGACATCAACGTTAACTCCTGAACAAACAAGTAAAATCCAGCACCACAGGAAAAAACGGAAGATCAAACACCCTATGAAAAAATCTCACTGCCTCTTAGGCAAGTCGAAACGCTCAATTAAAGATATGTGGCAGAAATTCATACAGGAGAAACCCACTGGAGCATCCACGGCGGGGTCCCTGTTGATACCTCCTCAAGATCTGGATATATCTCAACCTGATAAGATCAACACGGAGAGTAGTTTAGTTAAAGAGCAGACAAGGCAAACTAACAAAACACTTGTAACAAAAACACCTTCTCTGAGCGATATAGAAAATCTGATTAAATCTCTCTTGCACCCTATCAGCAAAAGGATCGTTAATATTGAGAAGGCCTTAGGGAAATTAGAGAGAACACAAAATGAAGTATCCTCCAACATTCTCAAATCGTTAAAAATGTCTGATAAAACTTCTATCTTTGTTCCAGCAAGTACTAGTCTTAAAGTAACTAACACAAAAACTGTAAAAAACACTAGTGCTTCAGCAAACAACATTGTTAAAGAGATAACTTCACAGCAACAGGGATCCTCCCCTATAGTGGGCTCATTATTAACCTCGCAAGTAGCACCCAGTTTAGTGAAGGTAGTAGCTACACCCACTAACAACACACAAGTTATACAGATAAGGGAGGACACCGATGATAGCGAATGGGCTGCGGAGGGTTACTCCTCAGAAGTAGTCACATCAAACATTGAACCATTGAGGCATTCCTCTCTGCCAGCGACGAATAATCCAACCAAGACAGCAGGGGCTTACCAGCCTGACCCTATGAAGGCAAAAATACCTACTCATATAAATCTCCCACCTGAGTCTAACGCCCATACTATAGTTATGATTGGGGTTCCTAAACTAACTGACAATAGTAGGGAAACCTATGTGGAATTAAAGAACAAGGTCATGCAATGGCTAACCACTCATAGGCCACTTCCCACTCACATAACAGGGACCATCTCTTATGTGAAGAGAGTAGATTGGGTGGGTTCCAGATTTAAATCAACTGAGGGAGACTGCATCGTAGTCACCTTCAAAGAGAGAGGAGCGGCGAAATTTATCGCAAATTGGAGGAGTCTCTCGACAAATAGTCTAATCCGCACAATGGGTCTAAGTTATTTTTACCCACATAATATAACTAGTCATAGGAAAAACATCATTCGGCATCACGGCCAAGAGGGATTTCAGATGCCCCAAGTATATTCCCATCCCCAGGCACCCCCTCTCATCTTTAAACAGGGGATGGCCTTAGGTCTAGAACCACCAAGACATGATCATTCATGGGAAGGCAGAGCATATAATCATCCACCTCAAGCAATGTTTGAGAGATTGGAACCTGCCCAACACTCCTACAACCGAGATTATATACATCCCTATCTACGTCAAAATTACTATGAGATCCCAACATCAAACAGATATGATGCCTTATATACCTATGACTACCTGGATGAGGTGGATTGACTGTCATCTGTTATGCCCCTTAGTATTTTACCTCATCGGTTAAATCCCCAAGAACTAACGAATGTAATAAGTACCAATAAATTAGTAAGCACCTCTGATTTTCCAAGTGCGGCATCTAATATTAACTTAACTGAGGTGATTTCATCCTGTCCTGAAAACTCCTCCCCATTAAGAGCAACTACCCCTCCTATATTTGAAGCAGGCAGTTCGTCCTCTACTGTAGTCCATAATTTGTCATATAGCAGTAAAAATTATCAGACAGTTATAACTAGTCATCTTAACTCAAACACATGCCCGTCACCTAATGCGATCCAAGAGTTACAGAGTGACTGTAATGCTCCTAACTCTATAAAAATCCTGTCTTGGAATGTCGCTGGACTGACCGCAAAACTTAATGACCATCTGTGGGTAGCTTTTGTCAGGAACTTTACCATTCTGTGTTTCCAGGAAACTTGGCTTATAGACAACATTGCTTTCATTGAGGGGTACCAAAGTTTCTTTGTCCCAGCAACTCCATCGCCCAGCGGAAGATCAAAAGGGGGCCTTGCAACATTCATTAGCCTCTCTCTTATCTCCCAGATAAAAAACATGCAGATGGACAATAGGAACATTCAGATCATGGAGATTGGTAGGGGTAAAAATGCACTAACTCTAGTTAATTTTTACAACTCTTTAACGTCAGCAGGAGAGTGCAACATTAACAAGCTCCAAATTTACTTGCAAGATAACCTGGCAAAACTACCACGTAACAAATTAATTGTTGGCGACTTTAATGTACACATCTGTGGGAACCCGTCCACGACAACCCTGGATTCCCTGGGATGCGGATATAGGACGGGTCTCCATTTTACACACTGTCCGCGTGGAACAAATATGAACAATTTAATAGATGGCCTGAACTTGAGGGTTGCAATGTCCCTGAATGTGGACTCCTTCGTTTTTGAAACACCAACATACAAAGGCTCAGAGCATGGTTCTTTTATAGACACATACTTCTCTCTGTTGACCTAGCTATTTCAGTGTTAAAATTCAATATACATGAAAGCATTTTTAGCGACCACAACCCAATTTCAGTGGAATTAGATAAGGGTCCTTTTCATCTACGGAAAAATAAAAAGGATCCGAGTGTTTTAAAACTAACTAGTAGAAACCGCCGCCTGAAATGGACGATGATAAACAGTGATTCTTTCCATGAGTCTGTCAAAACGAATTGTGAACAGGAACTGTATCTCTGTGCTGCCGATTCTACGCCTTCGGAATCTATTCTATCTGCTTTCTCCGAATTAACTCAAAGAATTGATCAAATGCTTTCTGTTCCATCAAAAGGCCCAACCAACCAACCGCCAAGATGGTTTGATCACTCCTGTTCAGCAGCAAGCCGAAGTTTGAAAACAGCCCTTAAGAATAAACCAAGGGATTCCGCACAAATTAAAATCTTACGAGCAGAATATAAATCAGTCCTGGCATCACGAAAAAGGGACATAAAAGCGAATATTTGGGAATCCTTGCTTGATCCATCAACTCTGGGTAATAGCTCCAAATTCTGGTGCATAATCAACAAGCCGATGTTTGATGAACCCAACGTTGCCAGCCTAGGAACTGTTATTCCCGAGAATGAATGGATTTCCCATTTTAGTCTAATTTTTAAGAGTGATGATACCCAGTTGACTCAAGTAACTAAACTTCCTGAAGAAGCACCTCTGTCTTTTACAGTTAAAGAAGTTGAAAATGGGATCCGTCATCTAACCAGTAACAAGGCCCCGGGTCCAGATGGCCTCCCGCCAGATTTATTTAAATCAAATATTCCACTCTGGGCCCCAATTCTCACGGCGGTTGTCAATGCTGGAGTTAAAGTTGGGGCTCCAAAGTCCTGGGGGTCCTCAACTATTGTACCCATTTTCAAGAAGGGTGACAGAAGCAACGCAGCATGTTACAGGCCAATTTCTTTGATAAATTCAGTAGCCAAAGTAGTGGGAGGGATTATTTTAAATAGGCTGACTAACTGGGCCAAAAATAACAACATAATGTCACCCGTTCAATATGGCTTTAGACCAGGGCATTCTACTATAAACCAATGTCTGAATCTTTATTTGATTAGCGGCAAGTATACCCTGGCAAGAAACGGAACCCTAAATATGGCCTTCATGGACCTTTCATCGGCCTTTGATTGCGTTGATAGAAGAATACTCTGGGATGTTTTGTTAAACATGGGAGTGGAAAAAAATCTAATCAATTTCTTAGCTGATCTGCACAGTGATACTCGTGCGAACGTTCGTTATACCAAGGATCTGAAAGTAACCAGAGACTTCAAAATAAATCGGGGGGTCAGGCAGGGCTGTATTTTAGCGCCATTTCTTTTTAATTTATATGTTAATGGACTTGAGGAGCATCTTTTACAGACAAATACTGATTACCCATACATAGGAAAAAAGGGCGTACCTGTTCTGCTTTATGCAGACGATGCCGTCCTCATTTCCAGAACCGCACTAGGTCTCCAAATATTACTTGACTCTTTTTTTCAATTTATGAAGTCACGGGGCCTATGCATCAACAACACCAAGTCATTTGTTATGAAAGTAGGTCCGGGCTCAAAAAAATCCTACCCTTTCCTTATCAACGGGGAAAAAATACCCATAACAAAAACTTTCCCATATCTTGGTGTATTGTTTGACCACAAACTCAAATGGGGTCCAGCAGTAAGGAAAAAGAAAGGAGAAATAATAAGGACTAACGCTGCAATAATTGATTTTGTGCGTAAAATGGGAAATACACCAGTGGTTGCTACATTGAAACTATATCAAGCTAAAAGCATCGCAGTCGCCAGTTATGGGAGCGAACTGTGGGGCTTTGTTCCAGTGGGTGACATTGTAAGCACTGAAAATAACTTTTTAAAACAAGTCTTGTGTCTCCCAAAAAGCACAGCTAATTTTTCCATTCACGAGGAACTGGGCATGCCACACCTTGGGGACAAGATTGCTGTAAAACCGCTGTTGTGTTGGCTTAATTGCTGGTTGAACGATGAAATTCCATTTACCCAAACCATCCTCCTCGAAGCACTTAATTGGGAAGGAAAACTAAAGATCCCTTGGCTAAAATATATCAGAAACTGTCTTCAAGATCTGGGTAGGCTGGATCTTTTTCTGACACCACAGCAAGTATCTAAGCATGATATAACATCTGTAAAAGACGCTTTTCTGTTGTCACGACAGTTCGCCAGGGAAGAGTTAGAATTGAAGAAGGATAGTGTGTTGAGACATGTTTTAACTAAATCTTGCATGCAAATTGAACCATATCTATCCTGGCCCATTTCCAGATATGAGCGCTTCCTGTTGACTAGATTTCGATTTGACTTGTTTCATTTGATGCTAGCTGTGCCCAGTGGAGCCCATAGGGGACAAGTGTTGCCAACTTGCGGCTGCGACAACAAGTCTCCGCAAGACTTGGTACACTTTTTATTTGTATGCTCCTATTACATGTTACCACGGAAAATGTTTTTAATACCTCTTTTTAAAAAAATTAACTTTGCGCAAATAAGACCAGCACTACTTCACCTTCAAATGCTGCACTGTGAAAACACTTTGTTCATATGTAACTTTTTAAAGACAGCCCTGAAACACAGAAAAAGTATGGAAGGCTAACCCCTATTTTTATCCGATCTTTGTAAATATGTCTCTGATTAATTGGTGTACTTACATTTGTTTGAGCACTTACATCCTATCTTGTGATCCGTTGCCTTTGTTGATATGTCTTTTTAAATTAATGTTATATATATGCACTAGTATTTTTTGGTACTTTTATGACTGTATTTCACACAGTCGAATAAAGAAATTTTGATGATGATGATGATGAAAGTATCGTCATTCAATCTTGTGAGATAAATGTCCACACTTTATATGGTGCTCAGGAAGGGATTCCAAATGTTAAAGAGAAAGTTCTCAAGAATGGCAAGACACCTGATGCCACACGGGATCACCGTCTGACAGATTCGGACACCACACCACATATGGCCCAAGGCTGCACTCCAGCCAGGGGGGAGGGAGGGGCTACATGAGACGGATCTTACATTGTGACATCCTAGATTGACTCGCTAATTATTGCCTATATTTCACTTCTGCATCTATAGCAAATAAGCCCTGATGAAGTCTGCTGGGACAGATACAGTATAAGATTAAACTCGTGTTATAAAGAACTGTTGATACCACGATCTCAACGCCAGTGATTTTATGAGTGCTTGGAGAATCTTCTCGATCTTTCTTATTGGTGTTGTCGAGCCCCCTCAACAATATTACAAAAACTATGATAAATCAAAACACACATTGTCAAGGTAAAAAGCTGGCAATCAGCGCTCGACCTACTGAATTGGTCAATGCTTTTTTTACATAGGAAAAAAGAGCGCATTTGCAAAAAGAAAGGGGGGCAGTCCACCCAAGAGCTTCATGTTTTCCTGTCAATCAGTTGGCCGTGCCTCTTTATGCCAGAGTGTATGCTTGCAAACGTGCAAAGTATATTCATCAAATTTTATGAACTCCATGAGACTTTTCTGCCTCTATAATTGACGAGCGTGTGTTAGAATGGCAATCTGTCTAAAATGTGATAGGCAAAAGTAGTTGCTAGCTATTTAACGCAGACCTCTATGTAAAATAACTTTTAGTGGCTTCATCTTCTTCTAGGGAGAAAAAGTCACGTGCCGTGCAGTGTAATACAAATACTTTTTAAACCACAAGGGAGGCCAGATTGGTTGAAAAAGTAACTCTGCATAGACTGCAAAATCATTCTTGCACCACTGTTTTCTACAGACTGGGATAAGCGGAAGAAACAAAACTTATCAGACACATATTTACTATGTCCCTTTAGACCTATCTGCACCTGGGAAGATTAGACAGCTATGACAAGACATAGGACTGGTGTGTGGGAAATAGAGATGTGCTTCAGGAAGACAGAGACATGTCTTTGGAATGTAACTACTGTTTGTTAATGCTCTTTCTTTTTTCATGCTTTGAAATGTTTAGTCAGTGTTACAAAGATAAGTTATCTTTGTTGTCAAATTAATTATCACAGGCATGAGCATGAGCAGAACACGTCACTAATTTCAACTGTACTCTTATCGCGGTAAGTTTCGATTTGATTGCCAGGCCTATGGATATTTCTCAGATATAATGACCTGACTAATTAATCAAGCATTGGCCATACCAATAGGTTGCGCCGTGTAGTGGAGTTTAGTGCGTGGATAGTATCGAAGAGCAGTGTTAGGTAGTAGGTTAAAGTGTTGTTAATTGTTGTGGAGGAAGTATAGTGTTATAGAGTAGATTATAGTTTTAGAATTTAGTATAGCGTTGTAGAGTGTTTTGTTTTTTAGTGTTGCGGAGTGGTGTTGTGTATATTGTAGCACTGTGTTGTGTAGAGTGTTATAAAGTATAGTGAAAGTATAGTGGTGTGTAGTATATTGGTATAGTTTGTAATAGTGTAATGAGCATTTGTTTTGAGTAAAGTGGTGTATATAGAGCATACTACCCCTGACGAGGCTTGGAAGCACTTTAAGCCGCTCAGCATGCTGCCTCAGAACCCAAGGTTAAAGGTTAGTTTGGTGTTATTGGTTACTGTTAGTAATTGGGATACGTTTTGTGCACTGAAAGCAAACCATTCAATATAGTCATTTCATTTTTATATGGTGTACTTAAGTATTAGAGGTTGGTTCTGATGGATTGTTTACAGCCCCCTCCTGACACAGTTAGATCTCGTGCTGTTACTGAAGGACAAACCCTGGATAAATTGTAAAAGCATGTACTACTCCTATGTGTATGGGGTGATGAAGCGTTACTCACATAGATAGCAAGCTATCTGTGTTTGGAGCGACCTAACATTAGTGCTCCACATGAAGTATGCTTAAGTTACAACAAATCTTTGCAGGTTAACTCAGATTTTCAAACATTGGTATCAGTAAGAGATTGTGTAACCTTGTTATAAAGTACTCCTATGATTAAGCTTACAGCACACTAAACCAGTTTATAATTCCTTTGGGTAATTTGGCATGCAAAACACAAATAAAATTAAAAATACAAATATCACAGTAAACTAGTCCAGAATGTGTGTGTGTGTGTGTGTACGTTGAAACACCATTTTACGAGGAGCAGATGGCTGGCCAGGGGGGTGATGGCATCCAGAGTCAAGATAAATGGCTGGGGTTCAAGTCCCTCATTTGTTCCTCCCAGTTACTGGTGAGCAAGAGTTCAACTACTGCAGCATCCTCTAGAGTAAATATTTTCACAATAGAAGCATGTGCTGCTTAAGCTTCTTTCTCTTCTTACCAGCGCATGCTTCTTTTACACTCAGACACATACACGCACACCACATAGAGACAAATGTAAACAAAATGACAGAGGAACACACAGACATATGCACACAATCACAGATGCATTCAAAAAACAGAATCACACAAGCCCACACAGACTCGGACACATGCAAAGGTATACAAAAACCTGAACACAAGTGACAGAGCCACTGGACACTCACACATGCACAACTTCAGACTCTTAGGAACAGAAGGGCGAGCAGACACTGTGGAAAAAACAGCACCATATGGGGTCTGCTTACTTGCCATGTCGTTGCCAGTGGGGAGCGCTCTGAGAGAGCTTCTTGAGAAGCGGGTGCTGGAATACAACCCACAGCTTAACACAAGCCAGAACAAACAGATGGACACTAGAAGGAACCCTGAGGCTGCGATGCACAGACAGGAGGGGCCATTGCACGCTGTGCCAGAAGGAAGCTTGAACGCATTGTGATGGCCAACAAAAAGGATCCCTTAGTGAAAATGCCTGGGAGGGAACCAAGCACCCAGAGGGGGAACAATTACAAAAAATGTCCCAATAAAAAAGCAGCATTTCCGTATGGCACAACAAAGAACGAATGGCATTGATGGGCCTGCCAAAGGCCCACAGAGGAGATACAACATGTCTTGCAGACAGCGCATGCACACAGCCTAGGCTTGACCTAAAAAAAGGGGAGATTGTTTTTTGTTCTTGAGCCAAATTACCACCGCTTTTAAAACTGGGATAATTAGGGTTTCTCTTTATTACAAGAACATCTTCCAGAAAATTGACAACAATGACAAAGTACCCTCTTAAGTCTTGATGTTATTTCATGACCTTAGGCCACAGTGTGCAATTGTTGGGGTTGACATTAACTAGTAGCACATGAGCCTGCCTGCTCAGTTTGCCTGAGTTGCTGCCGGTTAGAGACTGTGGTCTCACTTAGGGTTAGCTTGAAATACTACTGGTTCTGTAAACATTTAAGAATTGCAACAATTTAAATTAACTAGAGAGGAAACTGATAGAGAGCAGTGAAACTCTGGAAATTGTAGGGGTACATTAGATTCATGAATAGTCCGTACTCGCATATATCCTTATGTGTGTTATTTTTAGCTAGTCAAATGTGTTGTAATAACCAATGGAAATGAAGTGTTAGAATGAGTTGTGCCATTCAAGACAGTAAAATGGCATTTAGAGGGAACCATGTAATTCTCGATGTTCATTGCAAATGCCTAATAAAGTAGCTCATGTGTAATGTAATGCATTAGACTTAAACATGCACCATAATAAAGTATGCACACATAGAGATGATTAACTGTGCCTTAAATGTGATGAAATGTAGTGCTTGCAAATGTAATATTTATAATTTGATGTTAAAGGCCTACATGGAGTATTTGCTCTTTTGTGCTATAAAGGCCTATTTGTATTTCTTATGTTAGCTGATTTGTGTAAGCCTGAAATGCATTTTCCCTGGTAGGGCTCTCATTTGGAGGCAGTCAGTCAAATTCATGTGCATGCAAGGTTGTTCTGTTCTCATGTGTCTGTTGCTGGTGCAAGGACACTGTCCTCATTAGTTAGACTAACGTCTTTTTGTTTTAGGAGTTAGGTATGGAGGAGACCTGTTACAAAGTATTCAGGAATGTCGATAATTGGGAGCCGATATTCTTTCTCGCCGAAGAAGCCTGGGACCCAAGGACACACCAACTGTTGCCGGACAGAGTACAAGTTTTGGTGGAAAATGAACTACACAAGGTGCCTGGCCAGAGGAGGTGTTTCAGGGGTGTGTTCTATCAATTGTGCATTTTTTATTAGGGACAGTGCCCGAGGGATGTGTTAGCAGAGATCCGTTAGAGGGACAGAAGGAACGGATCAATTATTTTTGAAGAGAGACTTAGAACGAACTCTGTAGCTTTGGCTACTGACCCTTACAACGTGAGTGTACTTCTTAGGAAGTCTTCACAAGCTGACACCTTTTCTTGATCTTGCCTGGGAAATGCTAAGTAGGGATGTCACTTTAGTGATAGTGTAGGGATAGATTAACAGATTTCTTTTACAGCCACTAATGAAGACTAATATAGACATTGGAGCAGTTATTGTCTGTTTAGTATTTTTGGAGTTGCTTATTATTTTTATGCTGCACCGAATCAGACTGATTCGTAGGATGAACCTTGTACTAGTACCTTTGTATTTTTACAACCTCATCATGAGGTGCTTGTATGTCCAGTTATTTTTGGCTTTGTAATAAAATCACTACATTTGAATTCGGAGTCAGTGATCCTTTCTGAGTCTTACTCAATTGGTCCATGCTAGATTGTCATGATTGCAATGTTTCTCCCTTTTACACTTTTCAGCAGGTAATAGAGGTCCAGCCAAGAATTCTTAGTAAACTTTATAGTAGAATCCGGCGTCATCAGTTGGTAGCGAGGGGACGGTTCCCTGTGTAGTAAGGGGAGAAGTAGAAGGGTAGGTATTGAGTCCCCAAAGAGCCCAAGTTATGGTTATCTAGTGGATTGTGAACAGAGGACAACGGCTTTGATGGAAACAAATGGAGAGTGACGGTGCAGCGGAAACAGCAGTTCCTGGTAGAGTGAGTATGAACATGGATGTGTGTTTTATTAGATTGCAGTGTTGTTTGATTGTGTGATGTCTTGCGGAGTTGGAATGAGAGTTGAGTGATTGTGGTTTCGGGCAGAACCCGTGTGGTCCATGAGATTAGATTTTTTCATATCCCGGGATAAGAGATTTTGGTGTAGGAGACACCCAGAGTTGAAATTGTCTGATCAGTGATTGTCGGAGTCATGGGACGACATTGACTAACCCATCGGTGATAGTGAAACGTGTGTGAGTGCATGAGTAACCGACGCAGGTCGTGGGTAACTGTATGTGGAACATTAAGTGATTGGATCCTATCGATTAAGTACATAACTGTCCGGCCATTCATGGGCAGATAGTCTGAGGCAGTTGTCTGGTCATTTCATGGACAGACGGCTGCCAGAGTTGAGGTCGACAATTACATGAGACTGCCCGGTCATTTCGTGGACAGACATTCAGAGAAGTGACTGTTCGGTCGTTTGGTGAACAAACCGTTATTTTATTATGTGAGTGAGACGCGTGAGAGTGTGAGAGACAAATATGTAAAGGAGGGGAACTGCAGCATGAGGAGGAAGAGTGACATCAGTGAATGTTGCGCTGTGATAGGTTGGTTGGCGTGAAGCCGCGCTGGTATTGGTGGATTGTCATTAGGAAGTAGACGAAAACAATTGAAGAATAAAGGTTGATTTCATCATGAAATGTTTTAAAGTCCCACAAGATATGTGTAGAGGAGATAGAAGGGTGGTTACTCGAGGAGGAGAAGAAGCTCCACCTGAGGATACCCCAGCCCATTACATGGCTACGAATGAGGGATTGCATACTTTAATTTGCCTCAAAAATCGGCATAAAATTACTGAAGGAGAGGGAGAATTGATTGTAGGTATATGTACTTGGAGCACTCTTGACAAGTGGGAGGAAAGATGGTCTAAAAAGAAGAGCACTAAAAAGAGCGTAGGAGAGACACCACCTCCAGGAGGTGGGTTAATAGGAGTGGAGAAATACCCTTTGCGAGAGGTACAAAACAGAGGGTATGTGCATGTGCCTTTGAGTAGAGGTGATTTGGCAGCGCTTACAAACAAATTTCCTCTGCTGAGGGAGAAGCCTGTTGAGTGGTACAAGAAGGTTGACCATTTCATTAAAATCTCAAAAGTGTTGTGGGTTGACCTGAATACATTGTTTGATATTGTCGTACCAAGTGACTTGTGGGCAGCTTATAAAGTTGAAGTTGATTGGCCAACTTCTGAACCAGACAGAGATTCTGTTACCAATGGTCCTTCACCTATTGTTATGAAAACGTTTGAGCAGGTAATTAAATGGCTGAAATCCAAAATCTCACCACAAGACAATGATTGGGTTAAGATAGATTGAATTGTTCAGGAAACAAAAGAGTCCATACATGAATAATACAAGAGGCTCCTACAAGCCTTTAAGCAGTACAGTGGGCTCAACACGTTAGACCCCAAAGACATGGGCCAGTTTGTTTTCATGTTCGTCTTGGGTCTGAGAACCAAAATTAGCTTCATGATCCAGCAGCATCTGATCTTCTGGCAGAACAAGTCGGTGGACGAATTACTGCTGAAAGCCAGATACTGCAGCGGCGAAGTGGACTCGAAACATAGGAAGCTTAAGGATAAGCTAATGCTAGTCCAAATGCAAAACGCTGACAGGGAAGTCCAAACACAGCCTAGTGGAGGGACGCTAGGGAGAAGGCAGGGACACAACCAAGGGGGAAACCAAAATGGGCAGGGTCAAGGAAAAGGGAAACCTGAAGACCCCAAGACAGGGATGGATGTGGCAACACTGAAAAAGACGACTGCGTGTCACCTTTGTCACAAGATCGGGCATTAGAAGTGCGAGTGTAGATTGAATCCAGCGAACCAGGTGCAACAAGAGGAAGAGACGGTGCAGGTATCTGAGGATGTCAATACAGTGACGAGACCCAGGTCCATGCAAGGCGGACATTGTGCCCGCAGGTGCAGTTCCGCAACCTCCGAGAATTCCACAGGGAAAGCAAACGTACCTGCAGATGCCTCTTTTCGAGGATTGTGATGAGTAAAAATCAGACCAATTAAAATGACGGTGCCTGAGGGGGGAGGAAGACTGCACTATTGGGGCAGTCGTAGAGGTAGACCACAGGGGACCATTTGTAGAGGCGGATGTTTGTCGGTCATCCTATCACCTTTTTGGTTGATACTGGTGCTAACCGTTCTACTGTGAGATATGCAGTAGTTCCCAACCTTCCCTTCTCAGGACAATCAATCCAAGTAGTAGGAGTGGTGAATAAGAAGATGACCTACCCATTGATGAGCCGATTCCTGTGAGAATAGGAACTTATCGAGATCGCCACCAGTTCGTGGTGTGCGATTCAAGTCCAGTCTGTTTGCTAAGACGTGATCTTTTGTAAAAGCTGAATTTTACCATCTATTGCACACCCAAGGGAGTGGAACTACAGACAAATGATGATGATGCCACCTTCAAGGTTGCGAATCAGAATTTGTGCATAGAGATGTATCCTTTGTTAACAGTGGAAGAACTTCCACTTGACTTGAGAGATTCTGTTTCTTTGGATGTGTGGGATTTCACAGGAGAAGAGAATGGACTGATCCAAGGTGTTGAGCCAGTTAAGATCCAGCTTAAGCAAAATGTCGAGTTCCTGAGAAAGCCCCAATACAATCTGTCACCTGAGACGATCGCAGGGATTAAACCTGTAATTGATTCCAGGAGATAATGGGCTGTCCATGCAATTCACCAATCATGGACTTACAGAAACTAAGCAGCAAATTCAGAATCATGCAAGACCTGCAAAAGGTCAAAACAATGGTGGTTCCATGTTGTCCAGTGGTACAGAATCCATCAGTGATACTATTCCAGATTCCATGTGAAGCCGAGTGGTTCACTGTGATTGACTTGTGCCAAGCATTCTTTTCGATAACTTTGCATGAGGAGAGACACTTTTTGTTTGCTTTCCATTTGGAAGATCACATGTTAACGTGGTGTCGTATCCCTCAAGGGTATACAGAGTCCATCAATCTTCAATCAAATCTTGAAAAAGAATCTTGAGTGTCTTGTACTGCCCCAGAATTCTGTTCTCGTGCAGTACAATGATGATCTCCTCATTGCGTCCGAAACTGAGGAAGCTTGCAGGAGCGATACAATTGCCTTACTGAATCATCTAGCGGAGAAAGGACACAAGCTGTCCCCAAACAAGTTGCAGTACTGTCTGAGTAAGGTTCAGTTCTTGGGTCATCGAATTTAGAAAGGTAAGAGGAAGGTGTCAGACCTAATTGAGGCGATCATAAATATGACTGTGCCTACCACTCAGAAGGAAGTCAGAATATTTTTGGGGATGGTTGGCTGCTGTCGCCAATGGATTCCCATTTCTCACTGAAGGCGAAGCCTTTGCAGAGGCTCACACACAAGGATGTGAGTGATCCGGTACCATGGGACCAGGACTGCCTGATTGCGGCCTTAGATTTGAGAGAGGGCCTGTGTTGTGCCCCGGCTCTGTGAATGCCAGACTACAACACGCCCTTTTCATTGTTCTGTTATAGAACAGTCAGCAAAAAAC
This sequence comes from Lissotriton helveticus, assembly GCF_964261635.1. Classification (NCBI taxonomy): domain Eukaryota; kingdom Metazoa; phylum Chordata; class Amphibia; order Caudata; family Salamandridae; genus Lissotriton; species Lissotriton helveticus. Next base: position 293,481,418 of record NC_136070.1, read on the forward strand.
TTTCTGCAAGGCCCAGTACAAGTGGTGCCAACAGTATATTTTATGTGTGGGGAAAAATGCTTATGTGAGATTGCCTGCCAATTGGTATGGTGTTTGTGTTACCTGGCAGCTGTTTTCCCAGAGAACTACCATGTGGAGGAGCTAGAACTCCTGGAAGGTGGAATGCATTCTAGAGCAAGGAGAGGTGCAAGTTCAGGAGGAGTGATTGGAGATATTTTTGGAGCAGTAATACCAGGGTTGGGAGTGATTTTGAATGATGTGAAAATTAGGAAGCTGGCGACTGTTGTGGACAAGTTGTTGATGGATACAGCTAAATCACTGTTGCTTGTTGATGGAGCGATGTTGTTGATAAGGACAATGGCGATGCAGGACTGTCTTGCTTTAGATGTCTTTTTGGCAAAAGAGGGCGGAGTCTGTAAAATGCTGAAGATGCTAGAGTGCTCTACTTATATTCCAGATAATAAGAATCTGAAGAAGTATATAAGTAACATCACTGAGATTCAGGATTTAGCTGAAGAAGGTGTTTGGGAGAAAGTTGGTAAAGGATTTGGTAGAGTGGGAAGTTGGTTTGCGAGTTAATGAGAAGGCATTCTTAGTTACATTCTGAAGCCTATCATTATAATCATGGTCTGTGTGGTTTGTCTGTGGGGTTTTGTCAGGGCTTATCAGTGGTACATGGCGAACCAAGTTGAGAGATCCCTTAGGTAGCGAGAGATGAGATTTGCTAGACTGCAGGTTAGTCATTATGAGAATATCAAGAATCTAGAGAAGTTCCGACAGGGAGGAATGGCTGCAAGTTCTGTTTAGGATGGTTCTTTCTCCAGGGAGTTGTGATTTTGTTGATGACACTAGTCATCAGAGGGGGGAACTGATAGAGAGCAGTGAAACTCTGGAAATTGTAGGGGTACATTATATTCACAAATAGTCCACACCTGCATATATACTTATGTGTGTTCATTTTAGCTAGTCAATTGTGTTGTAATAACCAATGGAAATGAAGTGTTAGAATGAGTCATGCCATTCAAGACTGTAAAATGGCATTTAGCGGGAACCATGTAATACTCGATGTCCATTGCAAATGCCTGATAAAGTAGCTCATGTGTAATGTAATACTTTAGATTTAAACATGCACCATATTAAAGTCAGCACACATAGAGATGATTAATTGTGCCTTAAACTTGATGAAATGCAGTGCTTGCAGATGTAACATTTATAAAGCGCGTTTGATTTGATCTTAAAGGCCTAGATGGAGTATTTGCTTTTTTTGTGTTTGTATTTCTTATGTTAGCAGGTTTGTGTAGGCCTGAAATGCATTTTTCCTGGTAGGGCTCTCATTTGGAGGCAGTCAGCGTAATTCATGTGAGTGCAAGGTTGTTCTGTTCTCATGTTTCTTTCCAGGTGCAAGGACACCGTCCTTGTTAGTTACACTGACATCTTTGTTTTAGGAGTTAGATGACCTTTGGCTTTATGGCCTCAAATTTGTACTCATCTGATGCTTTATGTTGAGATGCTCCAGAAAATAATTGAATTTTCTACTGTTGAACGGCGGGCCATTATCAAACTTCAAAATGGCTAGAACCTCCCATGTTGTTAAAATTCCATCAAGCCTCTCAATGACTCACTCATGAGTTGTGGATGAGAGATCCTCTATTAATGGAAATGAGAGTAGTCATCCACAATTAATTTCAAATGGTGTCCACTGTTGAGTAGACCATAGAAGTCGATGGTTATTCTCTCCCATGCATGCTGAAGGAGTTCTGACATGGTAAGAGTATGTTTAGTAATGTTCATATTATTATTATTATTCTCATTATTATTATTATTATTATTAATAAACCGAATTTGTAGGGCACGCAGCTACCCAAAGAGGTTTACCGGCACCAATCCAGTTCGAAAGAGAAAAGATGAAAAAGAAATTAATTATTGAACAACCAAGTTTTCAAACTTCTGCGGAATCTACCATGCATGGTTTCCTCGTGTACAGAGATTGATAGAGAAATCCATAGGGTAGCTCCTAAGTAGGAAAAAGACAGGCCACGCATGCAAGAGAGTTTGATTTTAAGGATAGTAAACCTAGTCTGCAGGGCAGAGCGCAAAGGGCCTGAGGGTGGCTGGTAGTGTTGAACTTGATTTTGTAAATATTTCGGGGCCACTCCCATTTTAATTTTGAACATATAGCACAAGGCTTTGAATTTAACTCGGTTCTCCACCTTCAGCCAATAAGGTCGCAAAGGAAGCCAGAGACTGAGGTCGTCTTAGGCATATGACACAGCAGTCTGGTAACTGCATTTTACACCACCGGACGTCTTTGGATCGTAGCTTTGTTGGAGCCCAGGTAAAGAACATTTCCGCAGTCCAGCCTAGATGTAACTAGGGCATTAACTACAGATCTCTGAGCAGAGAGGGGTATCATCCAAAACACTTTCTTCAGCCACTTTAGAATAGTAAAACAGGTGGAGGCCACCTTGGTGACTTGTTGTTTCATTGCAAACCTGATGTACTAGTAAGGGAAAGGCACCCATTTCAGAGGGCCAATGTTTAGGTCCCCAGAGGTCATGTTTTTTCCCTAAAATCATGACTTCAGTCTTGTCTCCATTTAATTTGAGCAGGTAGTTTTGCATCCAAGACGCAATTTTACTTAGACCTGTCCGAAGAGCAGAACGTTCAGACCCTTTTGATGAGGAAAGGGGGAAGATGATCTGATTGTCATCGGTGTGGGAAAAAAGGGACAACCCCCAGCTTCTTCAGCAACATCGGCCAGAGGACTGAAATAGACATTAAATAGCAAAGGGCTCAGTACAGAGCCTTGGGGAACTTCATCAGGGGACAAACAAGAATTTGAGCTGCTTGCTGCAGAAAAGACCTGAAAATTATGGTTTGTTCGAAAAGAGCTGAGTTACTGCAAGGCTGAACCCTCCAGGCCCAAGGACTGCAAGCCTCTCAACAAGACAGCGTGAGAACACCATGTGAAATGCGGCACTGAGGTCCAGTAAAATAAGAGTCCCTGTATCCCCTCATCTAACCGGTATCTCAGCATTTCAGTGATTCCAAGTAGAGGTAATTCAGTAGAGAAACCAGTTCTAAAGCCAGATTGAGAGTTATGAAAAAAATTCTGAGACTCAACACAGGAAGTCAGCCGAGCGTTTACATGCTTTTCTAGAATTTTTTTTAAAAACGGGAGCAGCGAGATGGGACGGAAGTAGATGGCTTAGTCAGGTCAGCATTGGCTTTCTTTAAAAGAGGAGAATCATAGCATGCTTCCATTCGGAAGGAACTAGGACCTATTGCAAGGAGGCACTGAGGAGTTCCATAATTATCTAGAGTATTGGGACGTCAGCTGTTTCATCACAAAATTAGGAAGTAGGTCATGGGGGGAACCACATTTAATGTTTGCCAAAAGATGGTTAAATGAGCTAAATTCCAAGAGAGACAAAGATTCCAGTTTGCTGGCTGATGTAGTATTATTGTGGGTCCCAGTCACCCAGTCACTGGTAGCATTTGGAGTAGTCTCGGTATCAGGTAGAGTGTTTTGTGAGTTTTTACTGGATAGTGCAGAGTGTATTTTTGTCAACTTTATCCACCAAATAGTGTGCAAGTTCCTCACATTGAGTACCAGTAAGAACAAGGGAAGTCTGGGTTTCAGAGCCGGATGGTTCTTTCACCACCTTGAAAAGGATTTTAGAGCAATTTTGTGCTTGAGAGATTTTATGTGAGAAAAACTCAGCTCAAGCTGCTTTACCAAGAATGTGATATTCACTTAGGGCTTTTTTATATGTCACTTTGACTTGTTTCTGGTAGTGTTTCCTCCAGTGTCTTTCGAGGGTTTTACATCCAGACGTTTCATTCTTAAGCCTCTTAGTCAACAAAGGAGCTGGTGGCTGATTTTTATTAGAATGTTTGTTGGACAGAGGGAGGCAGGTATCAACTGCTTGTAAAATCCAATTTTGGATAGAACCAAGATCTGTGGTTGAAATCTGTTTGACAGCTGGTCTACTGTCAGCTGGAAGTTTGTTTAAAGCCAGGACATCGAGTTTTGCCGAACTTCTAACTTTTTGTTTAGGCCCCATATAGCTTGCTGGAGGACAGGGCAGCACTTTCAGCAAGAGAGTTACAGCAAAATGACCAGACCATCATAAAGGAAAAGCAGGGGGCCAGCTAAGGTCAAACAAATAAGAAAAAATAGGATCAAGCCGATGGCCCGCTACATGAGTAGGACCTGAATCACTTCTAAATCAGTAAGGAATGACACACTTTTAATACATTCAGGATCATCTAAGTGTAAATTCAAAGTTGGCAGCCTACAAAATATGAGGGGTTACTAGGTCGGGGAGGGAAAGCGCCCATTGCATGGCTTCATAGAGAAGATGTTTCATAGATGACAGGCCTTAAGTTTTTTTTCAAACCTCTCTTCTAAATATGGAAACCAGACTCGATCGCAGAGATCTCTCTTGGTGGCAATAATGCCACTATATCTTCGTGAGCCACTTGAATTATCTTCTGTCTTAAACTCTACGGAATTACGATTTTTGACCCTTACAGTATAACTCCTTCCTGAGAAATAGATTTAGCATGTCGATTCCACAACTCATGTGTAATAATATCTTTAAACTTTAGCATGCTACTATCATGGCTCGTAGCAGTGATGATCTGTGCTAAATATGTGCAGATGTGTATTTTACTTTACAATGGAATTAATGTAGACTTCAGTTGTCTTGAGTAGAGTACCTTGACCATGTACAGGCACTCTGGAAAAGTAGTCAGTAGGGTTTTGGTCCTTCCCTGGACAATGTACAATAGTGTAATCATACTCATGTAAATGGAATACCCACCGTTCAATGAGAGGAGGCAGCTTGGATCAATAAATCTTGATGATCAGTTACCAGCATAAAAAGAATTCCATACAGGACTACACAGAAATGTTCACAAGCCCATACTATGGCCAAACTTTCTTTCTCCAGTTGGTAGTAAGTATGTTATGTGTGGGACAAACTTCTGCTGGCATTTGCCACAATACATTTTCAAGAATGGGGTTGTCCGCTGTGCTGTGCCAGGAAAGCTCCCTACCCAGCTGGGTTAGTGTCAACAACAACCTCTGTGTGAACCTTTGGATTGAGAGAGGCCATTTCAGTAGAAGTTTTCATGGCTTTTTAGATTTTCTTGACACTTTTCTCACATTCCTGTGACCACTTGAATGAAGCATTTTTCATTGTTACTCTGATAAGGGAGCGCTTACGGTCACAGTTTTGTATGAATCTTGAACAGTAACTGGCCATACCAAGAAATGAACGTATCACAGAAACATCTTGCGGGAGATCAGCAGGGGTCAAGATTCATTTGCGTATAGCTGTGTCTGAACTGGGGTGGCGAAGTGAGCTAAAGAACGATGATGGATTCAACCCAGATCTGTGACTGAGGGTGAGTGTCTGAAAAGTTTCAGTGCTCCATCCATCATCTCCTTGTGCCTGCTTTGATTGCCATAAGTTGTCAGGGTATGCCCAGACATGGGTCCCTTGCTCACTTTGCCACTGGATTCAAGCTAGCCTTGCTGATGAGGGCTGTTAGCCCGAAACCGGTCCCAGGATGCTTGTTTGCGTTCCAGGGAGGACATGGCTTGGACTAATGTGCATATAGCTGTGCCTGAACTGGGGTGGTGTAGTTAAAGCGTCCATAGCTCCCAAGGTTCCCAATAACCTACCATCATCTTTTGTAGCTTAGCTCTTCTATCTGCCAAACCCTCAAAATCCAATTCTCAATTAGCTGATAACCATCCTCATAGTGCACTAGCCACATTTAAAAAGCTAAAGATCAATGTGGCTTCGGCATTTCTGACTTTAAATCTTACCATGCTTAGGGGCATATTATCAAGGGGTTTATCTCCGCTTTTTTGGCTTTAAAAGCCAAGAAAGCGGAGATAAAATTATCTCCCTATTACCAAGCTGTCGCTAACACCAGTTAGCGACAACTAATAGGAGATAGCGACCATCTTGGGCCCCGCTTTGCATGTCAGTGATATTTATCACTAATGACATGCAAAGTGGGCGTGCAAAGATGTTAGCGACTGGAAACAGTCGCTAACATCGCTATCTCCTATTACCAACTTTTGGAGATATTCGCGCTAAGCGCGAATATCTCCAAAAGCTAACACCTGCCCAGGAGCAGTTCTTAGCCATGTTATCCAATGGGAGGTGGATAACATGGCTAAGAGCATTTGCTCGATAATGCATGAATATCGCTGACTTTTCAGCGATATTCATGCATTGCGGCGTTTTTTATCGCATTTGCGATAAACCTTGCTAATAGCAAGGTTTATCTGCGATAAAAATCGCCGATTTGCGGCGATAATTTTTGTCTCTAAACAAGTTAGAGACAAAAATTATCGCTAGTTGTTGGTAATATACCCCTTATTTTTTAATAAGAAATTATTTAAAATGGTTACAAGAGCAGGTAGCAAAGTTTAACACCGTATTGTGGGAAGTGGCTGAGAAAGAGGTAATATTCACTGTGCAGTCTTGTGGTCTGTTAACAATTGACTCACGTCTAGCTTCTGAGATCCCTATTTTAGCATTTGCTAATTGTGCCCTAGATAAGCTAGAAACCATACTGCCTAACAAATCAAAGACAAATTGTTTGCTTATATGTGGTTTAACAATCATATTAAAAAAGAGACCAGTTTTCTGGAAAGATGTGGCCAATAAGTTGCTTTCATAATATACATAGTATGCATAGTAGAACCTCCAATCTGCCCTCAGAGGGGCAAAAAGATGTTAGGGCCTGGGGGAGCATTTGCCCATTGCCAGGGCCTGCTCCTCTCCTCAAAAATATCCCTGGGTTCTAGCTGGTGGATCCATGCTTGGGGATCACCCTCCAGTCACAATCCCCGAGCAGGGATCCACTAAAGAAAGGTACCATTAGAAAGGGGAGATTCTCCCCTCTCCAACATACCTCTCTCATCTGCTTCAGTGCTCATGTTAAGATATGCCCCAATGACCAAAGCAGAGAAAGTGAAATGAGACGATCCACTCATTTCACTTTCACTTAAACGTGCTCAGATCGTCTTTTAAGAGGGAAAAAAAGAGCCTTGGTAGCTTGGGAAATGCTTCCTCAGTTTCCAAGGTTAAAATAAATCAAAGAAATCCCTCTTGTTCTCACACACAACCCCAGGTGAGAAGGGGTTCAATAAACAAGGTGAGATGATTGGCTTGCAAAATGGAAACTTCCTTTATTTATTTCAATAAAGGAAATCAATTGAACTTTTAAAATAAATTAAGGATCACAAGGGACAGCGGAAGTCCATAGATTTCCTGCTTGCCATTCATTTATACTGTTTTTTAAAAAAAAAAAATTTAATCTGTAACTTTTTAATCATGGTGTGTTATAGGCCCAAAGCAAGCAGGAAGATGAACTAGAGGGGTAAGGGATAGGTCTTATGTGATGTGTAAACTCCTTACTTACAGGTTGAAGTTGTATCATGTAGAACCCAGATTGATGAACTGTTTTTAAAGTCTGTACCTGTAACCTTTTTCTTTTTGATATATTGTATCTTTCATGGTATTCTCTATATGCCGAATAAAGATTGTATTATTATTATTATTACAATGGAACTATTACTTACCATAAATGTGTCAAACAAAACGTTCCCAATATCTACTGTGCTGACTCACAGCTATCCAACGGAGGATATGAAAAAGGCAAAGGTAACAAAATATTTAGAAAAGATAGATTATTTGATTGTCAAAATATTATACCAAAATACATCTCTTGCTCAACAGCTTTTATCGACTTGGGACATGTTAGAGTGTTGTTGGAATAAATGTTTCAAATTATTTGTTGCTTTCAGCCTCTCAGGCTATTTCTAACTCTTTGCATGTGCTTTCTGGACAACTCTGGACTCCTTTAGGCTAAGGTATCTGAAATTCCTATACCCAGCATTGGCAGGACAATAAATTGATTGGTCATTTCCAGCTTATATTCTCTAGACTGTCCAGCACAAATTTACTCCCCAACTGCGCATGAAGGCGGTACGCGGATGGGTGGGGATCGTCAATGTACATCAAGTCACCTCCCCTGTTGATTGCTCTGGAAAAATCATGTTCTTTTCGATTTGCAGCAACGGTGAAACTTTATTTACAAGTGGGTACCAACCAGACGGGTTCTGGCAGAAAGCCTTGCTCACAGGTCAGGATTAAACTTCATGTCAGTGCACGTAAACCATACACCCACATAAGTGATACTTTAAACAAGGACAAACAAATGGGAGTGAGCATAGTGATTGCATAGCTGTTATTTTGGAACATACAAGTTATATACTGTGTATGATAACTAATCTTATTTTTAGTTTGAATATACTTTTATTTAATGTCATAATTTTCGATATTGCAGTTATTATTGAATGACAAGGCCCAAACATCAATAATATTCCATGCATACATTGAGTTAATATTATAATATTGTATGATGGTTACAGGACAGCCATTTTGAAATAATAAATATAAATGTTATATTCGACAACAAACCCCCTTAAATTCATGATCGATTAACTATACATCTGTATAATAGCATCGTTTTGGATATTAAATAGTTGTAGTTAAATAGTATGTCACACACAGTAGCAATCCTCAATAGTGCACTGAATCAAAGTTATGTAATAGAGAATGTGATACATTTTTGGGAAGGCATTATTCCAGGGAATTAACTATTTTATTACTCTAATATTATACTATCTCCATGTATGTTATGCCCATGAAATATTGGCCTGATCATGGCAACCCTCTCTTTTGGATCACAGCACTGTGCCATTCAATACATTACCCCAGTGGGAGATCACATCTCATTATTACAGTACATTATATTGCCGCAAGCCCCTCTGAATGATTTCAACACAGTGAGGACACCATCTCATGCCACAGTGAGAAACAAAATCACATCTTCAAATTGCACATAGGATAATAACTGAATATCTCCACCATAGCCTTTAAACTTTCAATGTAAAAAAAAAAGTTTGCTCTTTAACCATTACAGGAAGGAGATAGCCAGTTAGATAATTTAGCTTGTTATGAGATGGTGGAGGAATCCACAGTGACAGAAGTTAAGCAAATGTATTGGTATAAATTGGGAAGGCTGGGGAGACCTGGGCCTTGTAGAATGGGAGGAGTATTTATTTCTAAATTGCCAGTATACTAAAACATCCATTCTATAATTAATGCCTGAAGTTCACAAAGACCTGATAAAACCCCCAGGTAGATCTATCATGTCATCCATAGAAAGCTTATTGGAAAATACATCAAAATGAACTGATTATTCCCTAAGACCTTTTGTGGAAACCCTACCTTCACACATCCAAGATAACAGGAATTCTATAAGAGTAATTGGTGATGTACACTGGGAGCAGGATACCATCATGCTAGCATCAGATATATGCAATCTATATACATGTATTGTACATGGTTATGGGATTCAAGCATGTCATCGTTTCATTAGTGCTATATCTTTGTCTTTGTTATTACATACTGAATTGATTTTATATATGATTTGGTTTTGTTTGACTAATAATGTTTTCATTTTGGATTATCATCGCTATTGCCAAACCCAGTGCACTGCATTGGGGACCAGCTTCACCCGCAGCTATGCACATCTGTTCATGGGCTAGTGGGAGGAACTGCTCATCTGCAACATCAAGGCATACAATGACCATGTAGGGCTCAGAAAAAGACTTTTTGAAAACCCTGAATGAAAATTAACTAAATCTAACATTCACGTTATATTAGTAAAAAAATCTATAGAATTTTGGGCATTCCAAATACTTATGAATAATGACATGCTACATTCAAAAGTATACTGTATTTAAACGTCAGGTAACAATTCACTTCAAGCATCAAGTGCTCACCATACAATCCTGATAAACACCATTCATTACCAAGAGCTGTTACACACCAAACTGAATTGCACTTCAGTAGAGACATAGGAGTCAGAAAAAGAAATCATGATTAAAAGCTTCTCTGAAAGAGGCTACAGCTGAACATGTGTTTCAATAGCAGCCCAAAAAAGTGAAAACATGAGACAGGCAGAAGACCGGCAATAGACAGCAACACTCAGGAGGGCCAATCAGACAACATTAGATTCATCACATCCCCCAGTTATAAAGCTTCCCAGATTAGAAATATTCTCAAAAACATTGGTACATACAGAAAACAGATGCTATTTTCTCGAAATTTGTAAAAGAACCGCCTGCATTACTTTCAGATGAAATAAGCCTTTGTTGTTTGCTTGTTTTTTTTACTTTTGATAGATCCCTAAGCATGTAAGAGGTGGGAATAGAACTCTTGATCTTCTGAGACTGGAATGCAGGACTTCTATTGATTTCGATACTTTAGCACCAACAGAGCTCAATTATGATAAGGAAATGGCAGTACATTTGGGTTGGAAGTCCTCAGAAGCTGCCATTGGTTTGCAGTTCTTTAATCTCCTGAATACTATTATGTTACATGTTTTATGTTATGTTATGGCTATTTGTATAGCACATTAATCAACCGTGAGGGTAACCAGGTGTTTCTGTATCAGCAGGTGGTCCCTGCTCTGCCATTTGAAATTCCAGGTCTTCAACTACTGTAAAAACTCGAGAAGTGATGAGGAGCCTCTGATGTGTTGAGGTAGGTTGTTTCATGTTTTGGGTGTGATGTAGGAGAATGATCAATCTCCTGCTCTGCTTCTGTGAATGCAGGGTGTGTGTGCAACTGAGAGTGGGGCCGAGCATTGGTGTCTGGCAGGCTGGTTGAAGCATATGTGGCTATTCAGGTATGCTGTTCCCATGTAAGACATCGTAGGCATGTGTGAGAAGTTTCAATTGGCAACACTTGTGAATAGGGAGCCCATGAAGCTCCTTGAGGTGTGGTGTGGTGAGATGTGGAAGAGGAACAGGAGATTGAGGTATCAATTTTGTGGCAATGGTCAGGATGGTCTGGAGTCTGTGTAGGAGTCACTTGGAGATTTGAACGTATAGTGTGTTGCTGTAGTCAGCCTCCTTGTGATGAGTGCTTGCATGATTATCCTTCTTGTGTTCTGTGGCAGGCACCTGACGATCTAATGTAACATGCAGTGGATATGGAAGCAGGAGGTACTCACCACATTGATTTGTGCAGTCATGTTAAGCTTGTTTTCAAGGATTATTCCTAGATTTTTTGCATGATCGATGGGTGTTGGCCCTAGCTCAGATGGCCACTAGGTTGAGTCCCATGGAGAGGTCCTATTTCTGAATACCAGTACTTCCTTCTGGTCAGAGTTGACTTTCAAGGAGTGGTCCTTATCCACTCCGCTACCAAGGTCTTGCAGTTGGTGAAGTTGGTTCTGGTGGTGATTATCTTGTCTGTCAGTGAGAGGATAAGTCAGTTGTCATTGACGTAGGAGACAATAATGATATTTTGGGATCAGATGATTTTGTCGAGTTGTGTCATTTAGATGTTGAACAGGGTGTGGCTGAGGAATGATCCCTGGTGGTCTCCGCAGATCAAGTTCTTAATCTCTGACATGAAGTATGGCAAACTTACTTTTTTTGTTCTTCCCGTGAGGAAAGGGAAGAAACAGCTGAGTGTGGTTCCTTGGATGGCAATCTCATGGAGTCTTCTGATGAGAGTGTTGTGGGAGACAGTGCTGAGGTCAAGCAGGATAGGGTTTTTGTTATTCCTAGGTTTAGGATGGTCCGGATGTCTCAGTGGCAGCAATGAGTGCTTTTTCAGTGCTGTTGTTCTTTCTGAATTCTGATAGGGTGAAGTCCAGCTGGTGGTGAGTCTCGAGGAGGGTTAGAATTGATTGTTGATAGCCTTCTCAATTACTTTGGCTGGGCGGTGGCGTTATGAAATGGGTTGGAAGTTGCTCAGTTGATTCAGATCTTGAGGAGGGTGTTGACGTCCATATGTTTCCAGTCATCTGGGAATATGGCGGACATGATGGAGCTGTTGAAGGTTTAAAAGAAGACAGTTCTGATTAGAGGATCTCCCAGTTGTAGATGTGGTGGGGGTATGGGTCCATTGGGGCAGCTGAGGGGAAGTTGCACATAATTATCGGCGTGTCCTCTTTGGTGAGGGTTGTCCATTCTGTCAGGAGGCTCTCTTGGTTGGTGATGAGTCGGTTGGTAATAAGTTCCCTGGGGTCAGATTGGTGTGTGACAATGGGATTTTGCTGTGGAATAAGCTAGACAGGTTGTGGTATTGTTGACAGAGGCTGGGGGTGTGCGAAAGTCTTTGACAACTTCTGAAGCTGTGGGAGCTTCCTTCAAACCATTGGTGGTAAACCTGAGAATGTATCAAAATGCTACGCCTTCCCAGGTGAGACCACAGGATATGACTAGTTCAGCCAGAGGAACAAGAAGAGTGGAACTGAGCATTGACCCTTGAGGGACTTCACAAGTGACTGATTCAGGGGTGAAATAATAGGTAGGATAAGAAACAGCTTATGTGAAATTAGGGAAAAAAGATTAAAAACCATTTTAGGGCTGATACCAGAATGGAAGAGGTGGAAAAGAGGGATATAGTGAGATATGGTATAAACCCATCAGAGAGATCAAGAAGGATCAATGAATCAGAACTGCCTTGATTGAGAAGCAAATGAAGGTTGCCTATGGCTGAAATGACTATTTTACCTGCCTAAAATCCAAGAACTCAGGGGTTTCTGAGGATGTTGTTGATAAAGGAACAACCAATGCATGTTTCCAATTTGCAGGGAAAAATACTGAGGTCAGACAAGTATTGTAAAGCAATGTAAGTGCCCAATTAATGGGTATGCCACTACTAAGAAAAACATTTGGGGCTGTGGGTGTAAATGTGAAATAGATTTGACAATCAGAAGACTTTTAGTGGCTTCGGCCTGTGTTATAGAATGAAAATTAAAAAGTGAGGCATGTTTAGGGGTGGAAGAGATAGCCTTAAATAGACTCTGAGCATCATCTGGAAGCTGGGGTTTGAAACTAACTTGCCTTTTCAAAATCTTGTCAATATAAAAGTGTATAAGGAGAGACAGAGTTCCTGCAAGGTAAAAGTGGTATTAGTAAAGGTTGTGGAATGAAGAAAACATTAATTTAGTAACTGAGAAGATCATGGAAAATAAAAATGCTATGCCTCCCCAGGTGAGGTGTAGTGAGGAGAAATATCTTTATATCTCCCTGTTTTGTCCTCTTTCTACATATACTGCAATCTGCAGCACACATAAAAGAGAAAAATGCCTCCTAGGATTGTTTTATGCACAAGGTTTCGCTTCCCAGCACAAAAACAATCCTGTCTACAACACAAAGACCTTTGCACCATGACGCATAGGTGCCTGCGTTGGCACTAGTCAGTCAAAAGAGAGCCAGTTCTAAGAAAGGAGAGGAATGATCTGTATAATGTTTAACATGGCATATTCCCTGATCTTTTCCTTTCGCTTTCATGCAGTGCAGTAAGATGGCTTGCTGTATTGCGCTGCATGAAGAAATGATAACTATGGGCTTTAGTTCTTGATGAAGGGAAATTTGCTAAAAATAAAGATGTTTTGTTTACCCTGTTTAGAGTGTGTAGATGGCAATTCTCCCTAAGTAGAGTGGGCATGCTCTAAATGGGACAAACTTGACATTAGCTTATTTTTCGAAGCTGCACCAATTCTGCTAAATTCTAAATCCACCCCTTTGCCATACTCTTGCTATTAAAGGCAGCCAAAAGTGGCTGAGCATTTCTATTTGAAAATGAGTTGTTGAACTTATTCAGGCATACATTGTTTTTTTTTTTTAATTGTTTTTTTTTATATTGAAGTTCTTGTATCAAAAAAAAAAAAAAGGTAATACAAATATTAACAACCAAAGAGTACAAAATCATAGTTTACAGAAAGCATCTTCCAATATTACTCAAAATACGATTTCCAAATTTTATCAAACTTCCTTATCCCCCCAATTCGCTGTGCATAGCGAAATTCACTGATTCGAACGTTCCTCATTTTCTGAAGCCAGGTATTAAACAAAGGAGCTTGTGTTAATTTCCAATTCTGGAGCACCAGAGATCTCGCTACTGCCATCATAATAAATAATAATTTAACCATCTGTTCTAACAATCCAAGATCAGAATCATATCCATAAAGTATTAATTTAGCGTTATAGACAATCTGAATCCCACAATACTTTTGTAAATATTCAAAAATTTCATTCCAAAAAGGCACAATTTTAACACAGTGAGCTATAGTGTGAGACCAATTAGCAGGACTATATTGCAGACATCTAAAACATGTGGCACTAACATTCACAAACATTTTGGAAATGACGGCAGGAGTTCGATAGAGGAGCCATTTGCTGAAAAAAATCATTCTCCTCCAATTAGAACCTCGAAGAACACTAAAATTCATCTTATTGATACATTTCCAGGTATTCAAAGTAAGAACATGATTTTCTTGATCGTACCATTTTTTAATGACTCTTATACTAAGATCTGTTTCAATATGTTGAGCTAAGCAACGTTTCCATTCTCCTGGCTTCTTACTCTGAGGAATCAAAAACAAATCATCCCTCAACTGAGAGGGAGAGTCAATCATTCTTGGCTCAGCTTGTCCCAGGGTTTTAAAAATTGAAACATAAGAATTTAATAACATAAAATTTCCTGAGATTAATCGCTGCATCTCTCCAGGTGACAGCCAAGCCCCTTCTCTTAAAAAGTCTGACAAAGTACAAAACCCAGCCCGTTCCCATTGAGAAACAATATCTGCTCCGACTTTAATTCCCATAAAAATAAGAGCATTCCTTAAAGGAGTTCTAGAAATGAACTGCGGAAGGGAATACCTTTTTAGAAAAACATCGCGACGTTTGAAAAACCAATACATCATTTTATACCGAGTGAGTTTTGGCGATTTAGGGATGTGAAGAGGAGCTGGGGTTTGAACCTCTTGACTGATTTGGTCAAAAAACAAATTAATAAATAATTTTGGACTTTGCATTCCTAATTTAAATCGTTCTAAATATTGGGCGAAATATCCACTATAATAATCGTTAAGGTTGGGAACAGATAAGCCTCCCAATTCAATATCCACGTAGAGTGTCTTCATTGCAATCCTAGGGCGT
The DNA here is from genome assembly GCF_964261635.1 of Lissotriton helveticus. Classification (NCBI taxonomy): domain Eukaryota; kingdom Metazoa; phylum Chordata; class Amphibia; order Caudata; family Salamandridae; genus Lissotriton; species Lissotriton helveticus. Next base: position 293,496,482 of record NC_136070.1, read on the forward strand.
TTTTTAGCCCATATAAAACTTGAGAATAGTGATTCTGCTTTTGAAAAAAAACTACTAGGTAAGTAGCACGGAATAGCTGAGAATAAGAAATTAAAAAGTGGAAGTATAGACATCTTTATAAGTGCCACCCGACCCATAATAGTGAATGGCAATGGATCCCATCTAGTAAATAAGGATTGCACCTTATGTAAAAGTGGGTCATAATTTAACTTAACTAAATCGGATACCAAATTAGAAAACATAACCCCTAAGTACCGTTTTGGTCTTAAACTAATACATCCAACTAAGTCCGCATGTAAATCCACCCCCCCCCCCCCACCACACACTAATATTTCAGTTTTTTGTTTGTTAATTGAATAACCTCCTAAGGCCTCGAATTCTTCGAAAAGCTGTAAAACAGCAGTCTGAGATTGGATATCCGTCTTGATTATCAACATGATATCATCGGCGTAGAGTTTAATTTTGGCCATAGATAAAATCGGTGGTGGAATATTTACAGATTCACGAATTGCTATAGCTAACGGTTCAATAAAAAAAGCAAAAAGAATAGGGGATAAGGGGCAGCCCTGCCTGGTGCCTACCATAACAGAATTAATAACTATATCAGCTTTGGCACCCGTGTATAAGTTTTGAATTAAACTAATAATTTGTGAAGGGATACCCAAGTGTTTTAAAATAGAAAATAAAGTAGTCCACACCACCAAATCAAAAGCTTTCTCAGCATCTAATAATAAAATTAAGGCCGGGATTTTTTTAACCTGAAAATAATCTAACGCTTCCGTGAGAAAATGGGTGTTGGTAGCTAGCTGCCGGCCTGCCGCAAAACCATTCTGATCTAAATGAATAAGATCCGCTGCAATCGTGTTAAAAGTATTGCAAGTAGTTTAGTAAGGATTTTATAATCGGTATTAAGTAGTGTGATAGGCCTGTACGAGTTAGGGTCTTTTAAATTTTTACCTTTCTTTGGAAAACTAACAACAATCCCCTCCCCAAAAGAATCCGGAGCTTGACCCCCCATTAACATATAATTAAATAATTGTAATAATAGATCAGAGAAGGTACTAAAGAAGATTTTTAAAAATTCCGCCGGAAGCCCATCCAGGCCACATGCTTTACCGATTGGCAAATTCTTAACCACGAATTCTAATTCTGAATTAGAAAATGTACGCCTCATTGAATCACTATCTACCGGAGTTAACGAGGGCAAATTATATCTAGATAAAAAATTTGAAAACCTGTAGTGATCTATTATTTGCTGTTGACTATAAATTTGTTTCTAATGGGACAGCATGATAGTGCCAATAGCGTCCGTCTGTGATACTTCAGCCTGAGTAACAGGGCACTTTAAAGAGTGAATTAAATTTGCGGCAGCCTGCTCTTTTGCCTGCCATGCGAGAAGTTTACCAGAAAAATTACTCTCCTCGTAGATCCTCTGAGATTTTATTGAAAATTGCTGTTCACTCTGTGTGAAGATAAATGTATTAAGTTCACGTTTAGCCTCATTTAATCTTTTTTGTGCATCGCTAGAAGAATTAACTTGGCGCAATAGTGTAAGTGAATGAATTTTTTGGTAGAGTGTGGTTTTAGTTTGTTTAATAGTGCGCCATTCTTCTGCATCTTTACTAATTATGATACCACGGACAAAAGCTTTTAATGAGTCCCACACAATATGGAGTGGGGCTGTATCTAAGTTACGTGTTATGAACTCGACAATTTCGATTTTTAAAAAAGAGATCCAATTATTATCCTGCAGATTTATTAAATATCCATTTTTTAGAAGACTTAATTTCTTCGCCTACTTCAAATTCGATTAACAACATTGCATGGTCTGAAAAGTAAAATTTAATAACCTTGAAGCCAAAAAAAAAAAATCTAGTCGAGACGAAGATCTATGTCTCCCAGACCAACAAGTGAATTCTTTTTTCTGTGGAAATTTGGTACGCCACGGGTCACCTAAATCTAATAATGATCTATACTGCATGATAGACCTTCTTGATTTAGGTTTAGATTGTTTCCTTGACATAGCGGTAGAGTCTAATTTCACATTCATAAGGATATTAAAGTCCCCCCCTATCACTATGTCCCCCCTAACTAATAACAAAGATTGAAATAACTCATCATAGATTGAGGCACGATCTTCCACTGGGGCATAAAAACTGACGAAAGTAATGGTCTTCTCCTATTTTTTATTAAGCACGTGACCCAGCACCACCTCCCTGTCCCTCCATTTTCATACTGAATAATTTCTGCATCTAAATTTTGATTTAGAAAAATGGCGACCCCGCTTTTAGATTCTTGAGCGCATGAAAACCCTCTATATGACGACCAAGTTTTAAACATAGAAAAAGAATCAATTTTGGCAGTTGAGATATGAGTTTCTTGAAGTAATACGACAGCTGGTCGCTCAGACTTAGTCCAGAGTTCAATCGCTCTCATTTTTTTTCGATTATTCAACCCATTAACATTGAAAGAGATCACTCTGAGCCCAACCATAGACATCTAAATAAATCATTGATACTAAGAGACACATCTTGCCAGCTTCTTTTCCCATTAACATCAAACAAGAACTTCAATTTTTTTTTTATTTTTTCCCCCACCCCACTCCCCTTAACGGGTGCTCCCCTCCAGCACCTAGCCCTGTGGCCCTGCACTACACCATCACCTCCTCCCCACGCTGGCCACCTGACACTCACCCCCCTCATAAGGCGCCTTGTTGTTGCGCCTATAACCCTGTGACCCCCCCTGTTCCTCACTTACCCTCCCCCCCACAATCATATCTACAATGTCTATTTTAGGCTTAATTCTGCGGCAACAGGTTAAGCATCTCACGTGCTTCATCTACATCAGTGAATAAATGGAATTTGCCTTTTATCAAAACTTTTAACTTTGCCTGTTGGGCCATTGAAGCTTGAACGCCCTTATCCTTAAACAATTGCAGAATCTTTACAAATTCTTTCCTCCGTTTAGCAGCAGCAGCCGACATATCGGAGAAAATCCGACATTTAGTAGTCGGATTAGCATTAAATTGTCTTTTCTTGAAGGCCTGCGATAGAATTGTCTCTTTGACACGTGCATCAGCAAAATTAACAATAATTGTCAGAGGAAATGGAGAATTAAGAAATGGACGTGCTGGGACTCGGTGTGCACGTGTGATTGTTAGGTCTCCCTTAAACTCAGGGATTACCTCTTGAGAAAAAAAGGAAGAAATCCATTGCATCATATCCGAGCCTTCAATATTCTCAGGCACGCCCACCACTCGAAGGTTTGACCTTCTATTGTAATTTTCTAACTAGTCCAATTTGATTTCAAAGGCTTTTGAAGATTTGCCAGTTGTGTACAACTCCTTCTGCATAGTAGTCATACTGTCCTCCAACCCTGAAATTCTAGTTTCCGATTCATGGAATCGAGTTGTAAAGGAAGCCATTGAATCTTCTATTTTATCCAACCGATTACTAATTACAGCCAATTCAGATTTTTGAAATTGCTTCATTTCTCGTATTTCCCCTAATATCAGGTTTAGCATGTCTTTCACTGAGATTTGAAAGTCTCCAGTAGTCTTAGTATCCATCTCCAGAATCGGGCTCTCTACCATTGCATGTGCCACAGTATCGTCATTCAAATCTAATTTTGATTGTGGTAAGATAGAAGATATAACAGGAGGAGCAGCCATGGACGGAGAAGTTGAGACCTCATTTTCACTTGAAGTTGAAGTTTTAGTATCTAAAGATGAAGAGTCTACTAAATTGACTACGTTACTAGTTAACATTGGCGCCATTGAGTCTATAGAATTTGAGGGGGCTGAGGCCCCTGTCTCATGCCGGTCTAATCCCAGCTCACATTCCCTTGACGAAGTTGCACGGGTCCCAACTGCATTAGTGGTAACATGAGCTGTGCCCTTCCGCTCGAATAACGGAAATTGTTTAGACACTTTAGAAGTGGAAATTAACAAGGCATCTTTGGGTACCTGTGGATCATGTACCCCTGTAGAATTTACACCTTGTACCATTCCTGATGATTTTTCAGCTAAACTTGACAAGGCCATATCCAATCCAGCCACGGATGTCTCCTTCCCCTTGCTAGTGAGGTTACCAAAATCTTGTTGATGAGCCAGTATTATGTTATCACTCGGGGGATTATTTTCTCCCTCTTCAGAGCTCTCCGAATTGTCAACAGAAGAGTTTTCCTTCTCAGTAACAGATCCTGCCTGTTTAGCTTTTTCTGATTGATCTTTCAGCTGTTGTCGTCTTTTTATCGCTCTGGTCCTCGCCGTCAATTGCTTGCCCATAATCAGAAAACGAGCTGAAGTATTCTCACCTCAAAGTCTCTGATCTACAGTCTTCAACTAAAGCAGAATCAATCTAATAGAAACCAGAGAAGACCAGGGCGTCGAAAATATTAAAACTTGTAAAACATGATAATTCTCATATTTTGCGATACTTTCCAATCGTCGGCAGAACCCAATTTAATCGAAGTCTTGGCCACACAGCCTCACCGCTCAGCAATTTCACTACAGACTGTATAATGAAAGCAGCGGGGCAGAGCAATCAAATTCAGATTAGGCCAGTAATTTCTCCGATCACTGGAATGTTGGGATTTTGTAATCTTTTTTCTTTTTTAATTATTTTATTCCCCTGTCGGCTCCAAAATACTTGCAGCTCCACTCCGAGATTATACTATATTCCGAGCCAACCTCCGATAAAGCTTTGGAATGCTGTAGTACTAGAAAGCACTAGAAAGCACTAGCAGACATTTTTTCCAGAAATAACCACAGTTCATAGGTCTCAGTGAAAAATATCGCCCTCAGCGCTGGCTAACAACAAATTCAGCAGTTCTCATTCCAATGACATGAAAAAGCCTTTCTCGGCACAGTTTAGCAGATTATATTTCTTGATAAATGCACAGCCTCCCCACGGCATGCACTGCAATGTCGAAATGTCTTTCTCTCCCAAAATCCAAACGCAGCAACTGCCTGATGCCAAAAAAAATACTTTTTAAATGGCCAAGAGATGAATAAGCAATTCTGCTCGCAATGTGGTCTAATTCTGCTATTCTGACTTTGCCAGCACAGGTCTGTCCTGAGCTTATATCCCGCCAATTGCCACAATGTCTCTGTACTATAAAGCAGTTACAAAGTTCAAAAGAAAAGCAACTGTGGCGTTTCCGTGAAAAAAAAGACGAAGCTTCAAGCAGGCTCACAGCAGTCCGTGTGAATGAGTCATTACGTATCAAAAAAAGAAAAATGTCATACGTGAAATAAAAAATATAATGCAGTCTGCGCTGACTCGCACCTCATTCCAGAGATATTACCACCAGCTGTGTGATCGTGGGGTCTACTTCTCAGGACAAAGGATGCAGTTCATCTATACACGTCTCCCTCTCAGCTCTGCGCCAAGCTCCGTGGTTAACTCAGCCCCAGAGTATGCCGACTGCGAAATCCTTTATCCGATGAAAGCGCAGCCACGTTCAGACCTTTTGCACCATCCAGCCATATAAGCAGCTCTTCTCCACCGCCTTAGTGCCTCACTCAGACACCAGCATTCTGCCGAAAAAACACGAGCACCGCTAAGCCGCAGAGTAACGGCTAACTGCTATCCACCATCAGCCTCGTGTGGGGGAGGGGGAGGAGCCAGGAACCAGGACGTCCAGGTGCTACGTGGAGGCGTGGAACTCCACCGTAGCGCGCCCCAGGTATTCAGGCATACATTGCTGACTTTGAGCCTGATTACGATGTCAGGCAGATCTGGTCTCGGGCCGACCTCCAGTCAATGGTCCCGATACTGCCATTACAATGCGACCGACATGGTGCAGTCGTATACTCCCATTTCTCAATAGGAGCTTGTGCTGCGGCTGTAAACAAGGCCGTAACAAAAGATCCAATGGAGAAAGGGGAGCCAGTGTATTCCCTGCTCCACGTGGCAGAGACATCACAATGCCTGCCACATGGTGCAGGGGGATCACTGACATAATATAGAATGACAAAATATAGACTTACCAAAATATAGTCACAAAAATATAGAATGCCAAAATATCGAATTCCTATCTACAAACAGGTAAGTACAAAAATATCGAATCCAAAATATAGTCTGTAAAAAATATAGTAAGTCAAAATATCGAATTTTTTTAAATGTCTTAAAAGTAATTTAAAATTAATGAAATAATAAATATAATTAACTAAAACATACTTAAAAATACTCAAATAACAGTACAATTAAGATATAATTAATTTAAGTTATTAATAAAAAATGTACAATATTTTACCGAAGGACAGCAGGAGGGTAACATTTAATATTACCACTCCAGTGAGTGCAACAGTAGGGAAAGCGTTGGATAGCGTAGGGGTAAAAAATACTATTCCCACTCCAGAGAGTGCAACAGTAGGGAAAGCTTTGGATAGCGTAGGGGTAACAATTAATATTCCCACTCCAGAGAGTGCAACAGTAGGGAAAGCGTTGGATAGCGTAGGGGTAAAAAATACTATTCCCACTCCAGTGAGTGCAACAGTAGGGAAAGCGTTGGATAGCGTAGGGGTAAAAAATACTATTCTCACTCCAGAGAGTGCAACAGTAGGGAAAGCGTTGGATAGCGTGGGGGTAAAAATTACTATTCTCACTCCAGAGAGTGCAACAGTAGGGAAAGTGTTGGATAGCGTAGGGGTAAAAAATACTATTCCCACTCCAGTAAGTGCAACAGTAGGGAAATCGTTGGAAAGCATAAGGGTAAAAATTACTATTCCCACTCCAGACAGTGCAACAGTAGGGAAAGCGTTGGATAGCGGGAGTGTAAAAATTACTATTCCAACTCCAGAGCGTGCAACAGTAGGGAAAGCGTTGGATAGCTTAGGGGTAAAAATTACTATTCACACTCCAGAGAGTGCAACAGTAGAGAAAGCGTTGGATATTGGAAGGGTAAAAATTACTATTTCCACTCCAGAGAGTACAACAGTAGGGAAAGAATTGGATAGCGTAGGGGCAAAAATTACTATTCCCACTCCAGAGAGTGCAACAGTAGGGAAAGCTTTGGATAGCGTAGGGGTAAAAAATACTATTCCCACTCCAGAGAGTGCAAAAGTAGGGAAAGCGTTGGATAGCGGGAGTGTGAAAATTACTATTCCCACTCCAGATAGTGCAACAGTAGGGAAAGCTTTGGATAGCGTAGGGGTAAAAATTACTATTCCCACTCCAGAGAGTGCAACAGTAGGGAAAGCGTTGGATAGCGTAGGGGTAAAAAATACTATTCCCACTCCAGAGAGTGCAACAGTAGGGAAAGCGTTGGATAGCGGGAGGGTGAAAATTACTATTCCCACTCCAGTGAGTTTAACAGTAGGGAAAGTAATGATTTAATATATTATTAAAAATAAATTAAATATCAATACCAATAAAACATTAATTGAAATTAATAACCAATTTAATATTATGTAATAATTAATTAGAAATACAACTACATATTAGTTATTACAAATTAATAACCTATTCATAATTATTTAATAACTAATTAATGTTCAATAACAAAAACTAATTATTAATAAAAATTAATACCAATTAAAAATTAACAGTAAATTAATTATCAATACACAAAAAGTATTTTTAATATGTAATTAATTACAATTACATTACTTCCCACCCTATTCCCCTATAAACCCACATCCCACTACAGAAAATACATTAATACAATTATCATAATTGTCAAATATTTAATTAATACAAAATAATTACCAATTAATTGCCAATTAATAGAAATTAATTACCAATTAAAAATTAATTAACAATAAATTTAAAATCAATACCAATAAATGAAAAACATTATTTACTTAATTACAATTAAATTACTTCCCACCCTATTCCCCTATAAACCCACAACCCGCTACAGAAAATAAATTTCGAAAATTAACATAATTAACAATTAATCAATTAATACAAATTAATTGGCAATTAATAAAAATTCATTACCAATTAAAAATAACAATAAATTCAAAATGAATACCAATAAATAAATACAAATATTTAATTAATTACAATTAAATTACTTCCCACCCTATTCCCCTATAAACCCACAACCCGCTACAGAACTAGAAAGCAAAATTTAATTAAAAATAAATCATAATTGCTAAAAATTTATATTTAATTTAATTTAATTAAATTACTTCCCACCCTATTCCCCTATAAACCCACAACCCGCTACAGAATTAAATTACGCAAAAATTAAATAACATAAAATTCATTACTTAAAATACATTAAACATACATTACCAAAATTAATATACACTTTTCACACATATACTAAAATACAAAACACGTTAAAAAAATTGATATTATTAAAAAATCGATATATTTAATGCCTATATTGTATACTTCGATATTTTGAAAATCGATATTACTTACCTTAAATTCGATATTTTTAACCACTATATTGTGTCCATTCGATATTTTGTCCATTCTATATTTTTACTTCGATATTATGTCCATTCTATATTTTGGAATCGATATTATGACTGTTTACCGGTGCAGCGATATACAGGGGGCACCATAGGTGCTCCCAGGTCCCCAACAAGAGCCTGCCCAGACATGGGGGCCCTGCTAGGGCCCCAAAGTCGCTTTCTGACAGGCTTTTCATCTTGGATTTCCAACATGAAAAACCTGTTGAAAATCAACATCATAACCCCCAGGGCTTAAACGTTATACATTGGTGATTTTGAGTGGCCTCCAACTGGCTGGAAGCCAGTCGGTCCGACCGGCTGGTTTCAAATCCGACAGCCTTTATGATTATAAGGCTGTCGGATTTGAAACCTACGTTGTGAGTCAGAACATGGGCGGTTTAAGGTAATATTATGTTTTAGTCACAACACGTTTTTCAAATAGAAGAAAGCCATTTTTCCATGTCTTTCCACGCTGGCAGGCCATTACCTGAATTTTCTTAATATTTCATGTTAAGTGGTTTGCCATATCTCATTCTGGAAGGAAAGCAATGCATATCTGTAGGATGTGAGACTTTTGGAAGCGTCACTGAAATGAGGTTTCCATCAGGAAGGGACCCTTCTGCCTACGGCTGACAGGACATTACCTGAGTTTTCCAGTACCTTGCATAAGAGAAATAACTGATTATTAAATGTGTTGAGAACGGGCAGCAGGGAGTTGATGATGGAAGGAAACTAATTCTCTGACTTGACTACATTCCGAATCACCACGATAACTACATTAGCAGAATCTTTAATCAAAGTTTAAAATTGAAAGATCTATTTGTTTATCATTTTCTAGAATCCTTTTCGACTTGAAATATTTAGGGATAGCTTTTCTGACTTAAAAAAACTCCCTTAAGCCAAGTTAAAGTTATATTAAATCAGGCCTATGGACTTAAAAGCTGGTTACAAAGCAGATATTGCAGGTTGTAGCCGAAAAGTGTTTGATTAGTTGGTTTGGATTTGGAATCTTTGACAAGTAGTAGCACCATTTGCAACTCATTTCTTATGGAAAAATTATGATTGAAAATGTAACTTCCAAAAGTAGCAGGTGTAAGTCGGTCAGAAGAGGTGAAACATGATTTCATTACTTCGTTCATTTTATCAGCTTTGCTGCAACAATGGGCTTCCTTTGAGTAGATCAAGCATTTTGAGTCCATCAAGGTGGATGTTTCCAATGTCAAGATCGCAGATGGCAAGTGATTGGTTGGCCTGGTGAAAATCTGTGGCTCAAAACCCTATGACCACCAGTAGTCAATTTTTGAATCATCGAGTCCATTTCCCTATTGTTATACAGGAGTGTTTGGTGGAAATCTCTCTGTTGGAGGGAGGAGAGGGTATTTTATTCCCCAAAAGTGGGATGTTCTGTGCCCCATCTCTGTAATTGAAAGAGCTCCCCTCGGTCTCCCCAGAGGTAGGAGGTAACAGGGAGACTTCCTGCTGCCCCAGAATGAACAGCAGAGATTTTGTACAAAAAAAGTCAATTATGAACGCGCACTCTATGTTCCTTCATAATACAGATTTGGTATAAAGAGCAAGACATTGTAGTGGGATGGGCATGATTTGCGTGAGGATATTAATAACCACTCTATGGAAGAGCATGTAAAGACTTTATCTGGCAAATGCTTCGGAATGTTGCGGATGCTGAAAGGGATTTTTCCTTGGGTCCCTCCTGCCACCAGAATGGCCTTGTTACAGTCACTCCTAGTCAGTAGATTGAATTATGGAAACGCGCTACTGATAGGTATGAGGGAAGATTTGTTTGCAAGGTTACAAGTCATCCAAAATACGGCAGCACCATTAGCATTGAATAAGACAGCTCGAACTCCATCTCTTCCCCTACTGAGAGAGTTACATTGGCTCCCTATAAATAAAAGAGCAGTCTTTAAACTCTTATGCTTAGTATATAAAGCACTCCATGCACTTGGACCCGAATATCTTACAAAAAAACTAGAATGGTATGTCCCAGCCCGTCAGCTCAGATCCAATGGACAAAAGCTCCTTCAAATGTGGAAAATTAAGAAGGTAAAAATGGGAGGCCGCGCCTTCTCTTACTTAGCCCCTTAGTATTGGAAGTCGCTGCCGGAAGATCTGCGGGCATGCACTACCTTGATTCTGTTTACAAAGCACTTAAAGACCTGGCTATTTTAGATGAGGATTCCTGCACATTGGTCTGTTTGTCTCCTGGTGCCTAGAGATCCCCTTGGGGATGATTTGTGCGCCATATAAATATAAATAATAATAAATAATAATATTCAGTGCACGTCAGGCACCAACCCTTCAATGATTGATTGGCTGTGGTGCCTGCTGGTAGGGAATTTGTCACCATGAAGTGCATGCAACTGCCGCTGCCTGGTTACAATAATGCAGCCATAGCTGTAATCTAACCTTGGTGAATAGCTTGAATATGGCAGTTTTGGTGATCTTTCACACAGACTTGTAAGTTTATATTTGCATTGGCGGTAAAACTTTAGGACTCAACATAAGCTATGAGAGTAGGCGTAACATCAAAGGATTTACTTTGCTCACACAACAATTGCTATGTTTGGGAGCAATTTATTGTGTTCCTAAGAGAATGCATTTTTTGTCACAGTGATACGTAGGTCTGTTTCCATATACAGCAAAACTACATGTAACTTCTTCCCTTTCTGTAGGATTTTCTTCACAAGCAGGAATGTTTGCAGGGACTTTTCTGCCACCCATGCTTGTATGTTTATAAAGTCTGTCAAGGTGGATAACTTCAAGAACAAGATCCTTGCCGGATTGTTGGCTAGTTATACTTTGGCCATACAGCTTGGCCCACTGCACACACCTATTCTTAAGTTGTTGCACAGCCACAAGTTATGGTCCATATGTTTCCTACAACTCCACATTCAGCAGAAAATCCTAACAGTTATCTACTCATAGATGCATGTTACAGGCATTGGAGTTGGTGTTGTTCCCACAGCTTTAGTATAAAGATGCCTTATGTCTCGGGTTGTAGGATATTCTGGTCAGCAACCTTCAAAGGATGCAGAATATGTCAGTCATATTCTTTTATGGTATTCATAAGTTTTCCACATCTCCGCAGACTGTCCATCTTTTCACGGGCTTCCAGCGGAGCACATAATCCTGTCAAAGGCTCTCTGCCCTGTAACCTAGCATTGTATATAACTGGACCAAATGTTGCTATAAAACGTGTTAGTCACACGTGTACTGGTGCAACGAACTGGGTAGCAATAACGCTTCAAAAGTTCCTATTTCTAGAGGGCATCGCTGTGTGGGAGGATCCATAGCAACATTCGGCTTCAAACTTTGGAATGCTTTTCCGTTTGGACTGCATCAGTTCTCAGAGTATCTTGAGTGTCTAAGCAGAGGTGTAGCTAGAGCTTGTGGCGCCCGGGGCTATCCCTCAGATTGCCGCCCCTGGGGGGAGGGGTGCTGGGGAAAAAGGACGGCGAGCACTTGAAAGAGGTCCGAAAGACGCATAGTATTGCTGCTAATAGTTACCTCGATCATGCAAGTTACATGCACATACATGACACGGTCCAAGGCTACACAGTTGAATACACCGGTGACCGGCAATACCAAAGAAGAACACGCGCATGATCTATATGGGGACTCAGAAAAACTGCATGTGACATCCATCAGAGAAGCTGCGTGAACTATTACAACACGAAAGGAGTGCATACCACATATTAGCCCTACATGAAGTTAGAATTCTTGAAATCCTTTTTTTCTGCTGCCAAAGTTTTGAGAAATTTCAATTTTATACTGTCTGAAAATTTCCCAAGATAATTTTGTCTTTGCCTCCCTTACGAGTTTGCATTAAATTCTGCTATGTGCGGTAGCTCCTGGAACCACACTTATTGGACTTATGAGTTTTGGAATGAAAACCATGTTCCCTTAATAAATGCTTTCAGGCCAATCCTACTGATATCTATGAGGGGAAAACCGGAAGATGGCATTTAGGTGCAGTAAGCAGCAAGATCTGGACGTTGGTCCTCATTACGGGGGGAATAACCACTCGTAATGAAGGGTATAGCAACAACAACAACAAAGAAATCAAAATCCTTCCTTTCTACCCCTCCACTATCCTTTTTCAATCCAAATAACAGACTAACATGTCCACTACTCAAATAAATTTCCTATTTCACTATACTAATTCACAACTAACCCTTTATGGGTTCCGGAGTAGCATGCTACTCGCCGAAAAAGCACATTAACACCTCAACAGGGGTAGCAAGCGCTATATAAATGCAAACCTTTTTACCTCTTCTACCCCTTCGGTATCCTTCTTAATACAAATAATTGACTAACATATCCACCAGTCAAATTATTAAAAATGACTTGCATATTTAATTATACTAATTCACCACTAACACTGTATGGGTTCCAGAGTAGTGTGCTACTCGCCGAAAAACACTTTAACCCCCCCACCATCAGAGGTAGCAATTTCTATATAAATGCAATCATAAACAACAATGAACCTGTTCAGAAGGTGAGCACGCTGCTCAGTGACTCCTCCAAACATGTACAGTCACCCAACTTTGTGTGACGGTACAGCGGTTATCCTTATGCCGCCTGTTCCGGAGGGACCAGGATCACCTGCTAGTTAATAAAAAACAATTGAGTCTGTGAGCTCTGCCTCTCGTGGTCTATCCTACCCTCCAGTGTGAAATGACCAAACATAAGTAGGAAAGGAAAAAAGGTGAAAAACGATCGGCAGTGCCTCACGGGAATAACACCATGGAAGTCTGCAGACTGGTACTCGCCTGCATCTTCAGGTTCTCATCATCAGCGACTGCCAACCCATAACAAAAATTGTGATAAAGTAAGAAAAAGAAAGAAGACATAGTGCAAAGTGTCTGAGTCTCCATACCTCCACTATCATTCTCAATTCACATAATCTGACTAACATATTCACCACTCACCTTACTTTCAACTTTTCACTATACTAATTCACCACTATTCCTTTCTGGGTTCCGAAGTAACGTGCCACTTGCCAAAAAAGCGCTTAACACCCCATCAAGGGTAGCAAGCGCTATATAAATGCAAACCTTTTTCCTTTTCTTCTATCCCTCCACTATCCTTCTCAATCCAAATAAATGACTAACATATACACACCACTCAAATTTCTTTCAAATTTTCACTATACTAATTCACCACTAATGGGTTCCGGAGTAGTGTGCCTCTCGCTGAAAAAGCGCTTTGATGCCTTGTTATGGGTAGTGAGTGCTATATAAATGCAATTACAATACACTACAAAAAATAATTGCAAAAGTGCCTTCAACACCCTCAAGCAACCAGGAAAGGGGAAACCGTGCAACCAAATTTAAACCCATTCTTCCAAACTACTGACCTCCACAAAGAACATAGATCTATATCAGTGTCAAAGGCAATATTGAAGGTACAAGAAATCAACCACATCTGGCCCACATAAATATGTTAGATGCGCGCTTTTTACATGTTTATGCTTTTAATTAACTAATAAACTAGTTACTTGAACTGTTCATAGACATGACTGGATAACATGGATGCGCTGTCCTGGGGCTCTGGAAAAAAACACACAGAGACACACACACAGCACACAGAGACACACAGACATGCACAAAACACACACAGACACAATACAGACACACACAAACACACACTACACATACACACAGACACACACACACAGAGGATGGAAGCCCTATTGTGCAGGGTTTCTAATAACTTTGCACTGAACAAATATTATACCATGAGTAAGTCACCTTAGAAAGATGATTCGGCGTTTCCTGCTGCAATCATTTTGAAAGAAGGAGACAGCATAATGCTACACCATCCAGAACGACAGTAGGCCTCAACACCGCAGGAAAATGGCACACAACAAAAATGTACAGTAATATTCTTGTCACACAATAACATCTCCAGAATCATGCTTTCGTTCGTGATGCAGTGGAAAAAGTCTTTGCATCAAGAATTGCTTTAACTTCCACCTAGGACATACGGCCAGGAAAAAATGTTCTGGGGGACCGTGGCGATGTCGCTTTCAACGGCCCTGGGGCGATGTCCTCTCCACTGCGCAACCAGATTGCAGACTTAGGGTTAATAGATGTGTGGCGCTATCACAGCCCGGATCTGAGAGACTATTCATTCTATTCACATGCTCACAGATCCTACTCCCGTATAGATTTCCTCATTATATCGCTGGAGTTGCTCCGAGACACGTTGGGGGCCTCCATCTCGGACATATCACTGTCGGACCATGCCCATGTGGAGATGCTCCTCCAGGACCCGACAGCGCGTCCCATGCGTGCCGCTCGTTGGTCTTTCCCGCCGAGCGTCCTTCGGGATGCTGAAGATGTGGATAGCATCCGGGAGGCCATCGACACCTATTTTGCTTCTAATGATACCCCGGAAATGTCTTTTCCGGTGGAATGGGATGCCTTCAAGGCCACGATTCGGGGGCACATCACCTCTCTGGCAATTGCACGGAGGCGTACTGCCTGCAAACTGGAGGCCGATTTGGCAGTGGACATTAAGAGGGCCGAGGTGCAAGATCGGGTGCGGTCGTCGCGGGAAACTAGGAGGAGATTAGCCAACCTCAGAGGACAACTTCGGCTTTTACGAACTAATAAGGCGGAATGCTCTCTGTTGGCCCTGAAACAAAAGTACTTTGAGGGTGGCGACAAGGTAGGACGACTGCTGGTGGGAAGGCTGCGGGCGCGCGCCACCAAGGCTCACATAACTAGTATTCAACTGCAGGATGGGTCAAGAGTAGTCTCGGAGAAAGCCAAACAGGCTGCATTTGTGGACTACTATGCCTCTCTATATGGGAGGGAGCCCATCTCGGTAGACGCGATAGCGGCTGTCCTGGATGACTACGAGGGAACGACGCTGTCTGCATGGAGCGCGACGGAGCTGGAGGGCTCCATTACAGAGGAAGAGGTAACGGCGGCGATTAAAGACCTCCCTCTGGGGAAAACGCCGGGTCCGGATAGCCTGCCCCTATCTTTCTATCGCACATTTCAGACCCAGCTTCGACCTTACCTGCTCCAACTGTTCAACTCTTTCTCTGACGATGTGGGGCCATCACCTGACATGGGCATGGCAGAGATAGCGTTGATACCGAAACCTGGAAAAGACCCCATATTGTGTGCGTCTTACCGCCCTATTGCCTTGTTGAATACGGATCTCAAAATATACACTAAACTCCTCGCTAAACGCTTAGACCCGTATATGCAATGGCTTGTGGACCCTGACCAGGCCGGATTTATTCGCGACCGCCAGGGAGCAGACAATGTCCGTAAAATCGCGCACCTTGTAGGGAAAGTGCATCATTGGAAAATCCCGGCTTGCCTTCTCTCCCTGGACGCGGAGAAGGCGTTTGACCGGGTGGATTGGACCTTCCTTAGGGCGGTACTTTGCAAAATCGGGTTGGGTCCGAAGATGACCGCAAGGGTTATGGCTCCATATATAGGGCCCCAAGCTAGAATTCGGGTCAACAGAGACTTAACACCTCCGCTAGCGGTACATAGGGGCACTAGACAGGGGTGCCCCCTCTCGCCCCTTTTATTTGCCCTCGCAGTGGAACCTCTCGCGGAGTTGATACGGCGTGAATCGGACATTCACGGGATAGCTCACGGTGGTCGGGACAACAAGGAGGCATTGTTCGCGGATGATCTGATTCTTACTCTCACGCGTCCATGGGAATCTCTACCGGCTGTTCATAGGGTGCTCTGCCTTTTCGAGAGGGCCTCCTCCCTCAGGATCAACCATGACAAGTCCTGGGCTCTTAATCTTACTATCCCAGCAGAGGAGTTTCCCTCTTTGAAGGGGGCTGTGCCCTATCAGTGGGCTGAGCGCCATATCCGATATCTGGGCCTCACCTTGACCCCCTCCCTGGATGACTGGACATCTGCGAATTGGCGTGACTGCTGAAAAGAGATCTTGGAAGATCTATGGCGGTGGAAGCCCCTGATGTTGTCGTGGTTAGGCCGGCTCAACGCTGTCAAAATGACGATCCTCCCAAAAATTCTCTACGTGTTCCAATGCCTCCCTACTCCAATCCCGCTCCACTGCATACAAAGTATGCAACGCGAACTCATGTCCTTTGTCTGGGGAGGTAAGCGATCACGCTTCTCCCAAAAAATCCTTATGGCTCCGCGAGACAGGGGAGGTCTAGCCTGTCCCAATCTGGTACACTACTATTGGGCTGCACACCTCTGCTTTGTGATAGAGTGGGGGGTGCGAGAGAGTGAAAAAGGATGGCTGCATATGGACAGGGTGGTGGTGGGACATTCCATTTGGGATCTGCCGTGGCTCCATCGGGCGGCTCGTTCTAGGAGCGCATACCTTGCGGTGCCAACGAAAACGGTGTTGGACATCTGGGATGCCACTGCTGTGTCCAAGGGGCTTACTACGTTCCCGTCTCCACATACTCCCATAGCGGCGAACCCTCATTTCCCGCCGGCCCATCAATCTCGGGCGTTTGAGAACTGGGTGCAAGGATACTGCAGGGTGATCTGCGACCTCTTTGAAGGGGGCTCATTTAAATTGTTCGACCAGTATCGGGAGGAGTTCCTCTTGCAGCCCACGGCGCGGCTGCAGTATGCCCAACTGCGACACTGGGTCTCTGATGGAGGCATGTATCAAGCTACCACGCGTGCCTTCACCCCTTTCGAAAAGCTGGCGCGTTCCCTTGGGGGTTTAAAACGGTTGGTCTCCCTGATCTACCACAGTCTGCAACATCCGCCACTTGTACCCATCCATCCGTATCAGCGCCAATGGCAGTTAGCGGTCAATGCGGACATTGAGCCCTCGCAGTGGGACGCAGTGTGGAGAGATATCCCCAAGGTGTATCGGAGTATCCCGCAGAGGGAAAATGCCTATAAGCTTCTAACTCAATGGTACTACACTCCTTTGCGGCTCCACAAGATGTTCCTCACTATTTCGCCGCTGTGCTGGAGGTGTGGGACTGCAACGGGGGATTTTGTGCACATATGGTGGGCGTGCCCGTTCTTAACTGTCTTCTGGAAGGAGATCCTCAGCCACATTAGGGGGGGTGTTGGGGTTCCCCTTGCCTGAAGCTATAGGTACGATCCTGTTGGGTGTTCGGCCTCTAGACCTCAAGGCCTTCACCCGTAGTGACTGGGTTGTGACACTACAAATGCTAGGTGCGGCCAAACAGCTCATAGCCTTGTACTGGAAGAAGACCGAAGCACCCCCCATAGCCTCCTGGTTTGTGCGGCTGTGGCACGTCCTAGCTATGGAGCTCCTCACGGCGCGGCTCCAGATGCGTGACACTCGTTTCGAGACAGTTTGGAAGCCCTTGGTGCGCTACCTTTGCTCAAAGGAACATGCACGACACATGCCCACTAGGCTCCGGACTTTACATATCTTTGAGGACGCTATGGTCCCCGCAGACCCCACTAGACTGCTCCCATAGACATCCTTCATGACATGAGAGTTTTGGAGGCCGACTCTCGCTGCCCGGTGCCACCCCTCTCCCACTGACCAGCACATCCATCCTGCTAGCACGATACCCCTTCTACCTCTTGTCTCTGGCTCCTTTTTCTGTTCTTTTCTCTTTCTTCCCTCTCTCTCTAGATCTCCTTCGTGTTTGTGGACCCCTGTTGGGTCGTCCATAAGTGTTGGGCTTGTTGCCTGTCCACCTGTTCCCACTGACCTGACATTGGGGCTCTCTATGCGCTGAATAGTTCTAACAGCTTATTCTAAGCCACGCGGCCGGCCCCCCGGGTGTTGTAGGCAAGGCGCTGTGTTAACTAGTTTTTATATGCAGAATCTGTGGCCTTATTGCTAATTCTTCGTGGCCGGCCTCGGTTAGAGGTTGTAGGCTTAACGCTGTGTCTATGTGCCCCTGTCAGGGGTTTTGTTCTAAAATAAAACAGACTTGTAACAAAAAAAAATTCTGGGGCGGCTAAGAGGTCTCGAAACATACCTCACTTGCTCCTTTAAGCCTTCTTTTTTTCTACTGCCAAGATACTACAAAATAAATTAACAAACAAACAAATCAATTAAAATAAACATAGTTGGCAGCTCAATTTTATAAAGGAAAGGGGAAAAAAGCATATTGAAACAAAACGTGAACTATTGAGATGTCAGTGCATTGCAAAGGAAAAAACACTGCATTTAGAGTGCATACTGATTATGGTGTAATATAAATATACCGTTATCATCAGTCATGTGTTGATACTATTTAATTGCTCTCATAATATTAACTTTTTCAGGCCGTGCTGCTCATAGAAAGAAATAAGAAGCCAAATTATATTTATATTGCTAGAACGGCTAATTTGTTCATTGGGATTATAGGGACAAGGCTATAGGTGTATTAGCTCTTTGAAATATTAACTAACCTTCATATTAGACAGAAGCAGTTTGTAGGATTGCAGGTTTGCAGTGGGATGCAAAACAAGATGCAGTCGTAGGACCTCAGACTGCTGTTGGCGTGGCAGGCAGCTGTATTGTGCCTATTATTTCTCTTTTTTATATTTGTGTGACACACAGCTTCCCAATTTTCCTGTATGATTTATGGTTTGACTTTTATTGTAAGGTTATCTCTTCAGGCATGTCAGCTGCAAACCGGATGAGCATCCAGATACCTCTAAAATGAAATTAATGATGGTAATTTTGAATCAAGCTGTTCCTTAATTATTGATGCCCGGTATTGCTGACCTTACATTTTCTTGGCTGTTTGTAAGCAGGTCCCCTCTTTCACTCTCTCCGCATTGCAATTCCGCTGGGCCTGGTCCAGCTAAATGAATTTTTTAATTAAAGCCAACTTCAGGCAATTTGAAAAGGGATTTCTTCCATTTGCACATTTGTGGAAAGGCAGACCTGACTGCAAGCCGCGTATACCTAAAAGCAGTGTTCCGTCTGCTGTACTGTACAATATATGTGTGTGCTTATCCCTTATGAACAAAGAGGTTTCATGATGGGATTTTTAGGGCCGTATAGGCAATTCATTCTCTTGGCGTTTCCTCGGTATGCTGAAGACTAGGGATGCTTTCATGGCTAGTTGGGCTGCCATAATCCAAGCATAAAATCCCCTTGCTTCTATGCTAGGTGTGGCCTCCTGGGTTGTATGATATTACAAAACATGACTTTAACACACAATCTTTACCAAGCATTCCTTTACTGCTCAGAGGCCTTTAGCACACATGCCATGCCTTTACCATGCATGATAATTAAGGTAAGTGAAACCCATATCTATCTATCTATCTATCTATCTATCTATCTATCTATCTATCTATCTATCTATCTATCTATCTATCTATCTATCTATCTATCTATCTATCTATCTATCTATCTATCTATCTATCTATCTATCTATCTATCTATCTATCTATCTATCTATCTATCTATCTATCTATCTATCTATCTATCTATCTATCTATCTATCTATCTATCTATCTATCTACCTAACTACTTACCTACCTACCTACCTACCTACCTACCTACCTATCTATCTACCTATCTATCTATCTATCTATCTATCTATCTATCTATCTATCTATCTATCTATCTATCTATCTATCTATCTATCTATCTATCTATCTATCTATCTATCTATCTATCTATCTGTCTATCTATCTATCATTGTATCCTACACCGACGACACCCAGCTCATCCTCTCCCTCACGAAGGACCCGAAACCACTAGACTCAGCTTCCAAGAAGGAATGAAAGGCGTCACAGCTCGGATGAGCAGCAGCTGTCTGAAGCTCAACTCAGAGTAGAAAGAAGTCCTAGTCCTTGGACCCTCTCCCTCTGCATGGGACAATTCCTGGTGGCCTGCTACACTCGGCACCCCAACCCCCACAGCCTCAGCATCATACTCAACTCCTCCCTCACCATGACTCAACAGATCAACGCCATCGCCTCCACCTACTTCCACAACCTCCACATCCTCTGCAAGACCTTTAAGTGGATCCCCCATCCCCAAAGCCAGAAAGACCGTCACCCATGCACTCATAACAAGCACACTCGACTACGGGAACGCCCTCTATGCTGTAATCAACAAATCCCTGCTACAAAAACTTCAGGCCAAGCAGAACACCGCGGCCAGACTCGTCCTGGGCTTCCCACGACATGAGAACATCACCCAACACCTATGAGACCTCCACTGGCTCACAGCCGAGAAGAGAGTAACCTTCAAGCTACTCACCCACACCTAAACATATCCCTCCACAACATTGTACCAAAATACCTCAACAAAAGACTCTACTTCCACGTACCCAAAAGTAGCCTCCGCTCTGCCGACCTCACCTTGACAGATCCCAGCGCATCCGCGAAACCAGAACCGTCAGTAGAGCTTTCTCCTACATCCTGGCCAAGGCCTGGAACAACATCTCAGTCAACATCAGGCGTTCCCCTACTCTGCACACCTTCAGGAAGAGTTTCAAGACCTGGCTCTTCGGCTGACCGGAGCTGCACTCCACCCAGCGCCTTGAGACCCTCAGGGGTGAGTAGAGGGTTTTAAAATCCCTGATTGCTATCTATCTATCTATTTATCTATCTATCTATCTATCTATCTATCTATCTATCTATCTATCTATCTATCTATCTATCTATCTATCTATCTATCTATCTATCTATCTATCTATCTATCTATCTATCTATCTATCTATCTATCTATCTATCTATCTATCTATCTATCTATCTATCTATCTATCTATCTATCTATCTATCTATCTATCTATCTATCTATCTATCTATCTATCTATCTATCTATCTTTCTATCTATCTATCTATCTATCTATCTATCTATCTATCTATCTGAATGTCTGTCTATATATATATATATACACATTTTTATATGTATATATGTATGTATATTATATGTATGTATATATGTATATATACGTATAAACTTATATATATGTATATATATACGTTTATATCTATATATATGTGTATGTGTGTTTTTTTTTCAAATTGCCTCTGATTTGTGAGTTTGTGGCAACATTTAAAAAAAATAAGCTCTTCAAATCCAGTGGGGTCCCTGAGGGGGTAAAAACTGATCTGGGGTCTGGGTATTCCTAACCTGCCCCCTTTTCCTTCTTTTTTTGTTTTCTTGGACTCTGCTTCAAGTCGATCCCCAGATGGCTGCCAACACTTCCTGTTTGAAGTGTTGACAGCCAATCAATTTTTTGAACGATCCATGAGTCCACTGCAAGGACTCACGTTCCCAGATATCTATATTTTTTAAGTAGATATCTCAAAAATTACTGAACGGATTTACATCAAATCACAAAAAGCGCACTCTCTGGACCAACATCTAGCTTTCTGCAAAATTTAGTATAATTCCGTTCAGCAGTTCGGCTGTAGTAATGTTTGAAAGATGAAGAATCCCCATAGACTTAACATGAGGAAAACAAGTTTTGGGGCCCCTTTTTTCTCAGCCCCCGCTTGATGGATGATCCCGTAACTTCCAACACAGCAGTTAAACCAAAAAGGGTAAGCTTTGTGAAACTTTCGTGGAGATTTGTCACGTGGCACCAAAGTTATAGGCAAAAAGAAAACGCTTTTCCCACGGAAACTTTGGTCCTAACTGTCACTATCTACTGGTGACCCCCAGTAGGTAATATATCAATATATTATCTACTAGGGACCCTTTTGCCTGTTGTTTGCTGGCCATTCCTGTTGCCACCTTATACTGACTTCTTGCCTCCGTGATATCCCTTGTGGGTGAGAGAGACCTCGCCGGACCCGCTTCGCGGGTCCCGCAGCGCCGCATTTCAAGTGTGTGCCTACCTGGGAGAGGAGCTGTTACCTCGGGGCGCCTGGAGCTGCCGGCAGGGCTGCGAGCTTGGAAGCAGGGACTCAACTCACCAGGAGTCCCTGCGAGCCCTATTTGCAACACCTGGGCTGCTCTCCCTGCTGGCCCCGCCCCCGCCAACGGAGTGAAAAGCGGGTGAGGAGCTTGTTTTCACGGGACCCTTTTGCCTGTTGTTTGCTGGCCATTCCTGTTGCCACCTTATACTGACTTCTTGCCTCCGTGATTTCCCTTGTGGGTGAGAGAGACCTCGCCGGACCCGCTTCACGGGTCCCGCAGCGCCGCATTTCAAGTGTGTGCCTACCTGGGAGAGGAGCTGTTACCTCGGGGCGCGTGGAGCTGCCGGCAGGGCTGCGAGCTTGGAAGCAGGGACTCAACTTACCAGGAGTCCCTGCGAGCCCTATTTGCAACACCTGGGCTGCTCTCCCTGCTGGCCCCGCCCCCCGCCCACGGAGTGAAAAGCGGGTGAGGAGCTTGTTTTCACGGGACCCTTTTGCCTGTTGTTTGCTGGCCATTCCTGTTGCCACCTTATACTGACTTCTTGCCTCCGTGATTTCCCTTGTGGGTGAGAGAGACCTCGCCGGACCCGCTTCACGGGTCCCGCAGCGCCGCATTTCAAGTGTGTGCCTACCTGGGAGAGGAGCTGTTACCTCGGGGCGCGTGGAGCTGCCGGCAGGGCTGCGAGCTTGGAAGCAGGGACTCAACTTACCAGGAGTCCCTGCGAGCCCTATTGCAACACCTGGGCTGCTCTCCCTGCTGGCCCCGCCCACCCGCCCATAATCTCTCCCACCTCATGTTAAAAGGAGCTATACGTGCCGCTGCTGTGGCCGCCCGGGGCCGGAGGAGGCCGGGCTGGGCCCGCCCTCTGACATTGACTCTAACGGACTTTATATTTTCAAGTTTTTTGCTGTGTCAGATAAGTGCTCACCAGTAAGTTCTGTAAAAGGGCTGGTTACCACAAGGTATGCCTGAATCCCCAAGTAGTATCGTTCCGATGACTCCACCAGTCGAGGCTGGGCCAGCAGTTATTGGACCTATAGATACATTTTTTAACCGCCCGGCCCAGATCATTGATAAAGAAATAACGCTTACAGAGAGGCGTGCTGAGCGTCGATTATCTATTGAACTTCTAAAAAATCCTATAGATAAGCGCTCTGTACAAACCTATCCTGCATTGGTAACACCTTTGTCATCACTAAACTTGCCTGTTGTAGTCGAAATATGTCATGATGCTATTACTAACGAGGAGAACCAGGGTACTGTAGCTGACCCGATTTCTTCTTGTGTGAGCCATACAGACTCTATAACATGTACAGCAGATGTATGTGCTCAGGTTTCCTTGGCCCAACCTAAATCTGGATCAAAAAGGAAAAGGACTACTGTACCTAGAAAATGTTATCCAGCAAAACCCCCACACAAACTTAGAAAAGTAAACAAAAGTACGTGCCCCAGTAAGGCTGTTACTGAAGTAAGCCGTAGTAGGGAAATTATACAAGAGGGGGATGTTGTTCTATTAGACAGCCCAGATCCTAGTACTACTAATTCTCCAGACACTGGTTTGGCAATGGCAGATAAACCGCCACTCCCCTGCAACCTGTTTCCTGACTTAGAAAGGTTGCTACGGTCAATTCTGCTCCCATTAGAGGAACGAATTAGTAAGCTTTCCGACCGGCTAGACCATTTTGAGCAGGTAACATTAGATAACTTTTTCTCAACAAAGGCATTAATAAAAGCCCAGGCAAGGCTGGATGAAAGTAGCAAGTCCCAGAATACTACTCAATGTGTATCACAAGATAAGGGACGAAGGCAACAAACTAACTCTCCATTACCACCCAAGACAGGTAGTGCGGTTGTGAAGAGACCACTTAAGCCTCTTGACTTAGCATCACCGGGACACGCTAAAAATCCCCCTAATATTGTAACTCCAGCTCAGACTGCGGCGCAACAACCGCCGCTTAGTTTAAACTCTTTCGTTATCATGGGAGCAGGGGGTAATGCGTGTACTAAAACGGGCACTGCTTTACCATCTGCCCCACTAACTAGTAACCAGCCTACAGCAAATAAACCGGTACCCCGCCCTGCTCCTATAGTTCCCAGACCGTCCTTACCACCCCCGATAAAGCCACCTCATAAGAAACCCCCCATGAACCTTACCCCAGATTCCTTCCCCTTTGTAATAGTCCTTATAAATGTTCCACCACTTTCAACGGGTCAGAGAGAAACCTTCCAGATGCTTAAAAATAAGGTTATGCACTGGCTAAGGGTGAATCGGCCTCTACCAGGGGAAGTTGATGGACTAATATTGGGGGTTAGGAGAATAGATTGGATAGGCTCTACCACCAAAAGGCTGGGGGGGGACTGTATTGTGGTCAACTTTCAAGATCCAAGGGTGGCAGGATGGATAACAAGACAGGGATGGGGCACAAATAATGGAGGAATTGGCATTGTTGACCTTACTTTTTTTTACCCATGTCCTACCAGTGTTTCGACTAGTCTGCTTAATGAGCAAAACTGCCCCTCTAGTCTTCCATGGCCAGGGATTATTACACCAGTTCCACTGCTACAGCGCCATGATTATATTACTGGCCCGACTCATAATCCCCCGGGTGGATGGCAAGATCTAGGGTGGGGATGTTGACAGACCCTTGATCACATGAATACTAGTAGGGGAGGAAATAGCAGGAATCAACAAGGGGATTGTGTTGAACTTGATTCAAATGTTGGTTTAATGCTAAATGTTGTGAATATTGGCAATGAGATCTCGAATATGGTGGAAAGCTGTGGGGAAGTAGGTGTCAATGATGGAGCGGGGGAGTTACCCACGCCAACTGCAAATGTTGATAATGATATGGATGGGGGTAGTACGAGGAAAATCGTGAGACTGGATGGGAATGATGAAAGCTCAATGAACCACCAATCATGCTCTAACACAAATGCAGCACGTGGGGATGGGCTTACCTCTGGGAAGTTTTTATCTTGGAATATTGCTGGGCTGGGCAGCAAGTTAGAATCAAAAATCTGGTTAGATTTTATCAATGGGTTCGATGTGTGTTGCTTTCAAGAAACATGGGCCTGCGACCCTGTTTTCCTCCGAGGGTATTTACATTTTTCAATTCCTGCCTCTAGAGGGGCTAGGGGCCGGCCAATGGGAGGGCTTACAGTATGGATAAAGCAGGACCTGGGTATTTCTATTAAAGTGTTGGATTTGGGCCTTAGTGACATACAAATGTTAAGACTGTCCTCTGAAAGGTGGGATGTGATTGATCTGTATAACATCTATGCAAGAGGTACCAACTCAGGGAGTTCTTCCATCTTAGAGGCATTGTCCGCCTTTTTAGAAACTAAGTCACTAGGCAACAGAGTAGTAGTAGCTGGGGATTTAAATAGGACCTTCGAGCCACTTGAGAGTACAAATGATCCCCTAGGTCATGATGAGGACATGCTCTGGGGAGTACCATCTTTGTGTTTAAGTCCTGTCAAGCGGTGGACGAAGGACATACTGCTACTAAACGCCATGTGTATGGAGCATGGGCTAAGAGCCCTAAATGGGAGGACATCAGGGGACAAAGAGGGTGCTTGTACTTTTGATAATGGTCATAGTAGGAGTAGAATAGATTATGTAATATGTAGTCTTTCACTCTGGCGGGGGGTTCATGATATGGTTATCAAGGGTAGATTGGAAAGCGATCACAATCCCCTTTGTGTGACCCATAAATGGTGGAATGTTGGGCCCCAAAACATGTTCATAAGAAATGACCAAATCCCAGTAATGGCCAACGATATGCGAAGGTTGAAATGGCCAAGGGTACTAGCAAATGAAGAAACAATGACCTTTATTAATGTTGAGGTGGACAAGGCTCTTACTTCTATGGAAGTGGCAAAACCTACAATCCCTGGTTCCAGGGATATTACAGATATTCACAACAACTTCTTCTGTCTCCTAAAACCGGACTTTATGCAACCACAAAGCGCCAAAGGGAAAAAACCTCCTAAAGTGGCCAGGTGGTTTAATTGTCAGTGTAGGTCAGCAAGATTGGCATTGGGCCGTGCTATCAGAGAAAAAGATAGGGATGCAATTAGTGCAGCCAGGAAATTGTATAAAACAAGCATTTCCCAAGCAAAGAGAAAATGGGATGAAGAGCACTGGGTAGAGTTGAAGGAGGCTTCCAGTAGTAAGGATTCCAGGCTTTTTTGGAAGATTATAAAGTGGGGTAGAGGCGGTACCCCGGATAGGCCTGATAATAATGTAGCTGAAGAAGCCTGGGTTGAGTACTTTAGACCACAATATGCAGAAGTAAAGAAGGTCGGGATAGGGGAGGTGATATCGCCAGTCTTTGCTATTGATAACCTGTTCTCCCTTAAGGAAGTTGAAATAGCAATTTGCTCAGTCCAAGGTGGGAGGGCACCAGGGTTAGACGGGATACCCTCGGATGTCTTTAAACAAGACATGAAGAGATGGGCGAGGTATGTTTTTTTATTGGGTAACGCCATTGCCAAGGGAGGGGTGGTCCCTGAGCTGTGGCAAGGTGCCGTTATCATACCCATCTACAAAAAAGGAGACCGGTCTCTCCCGGCTAATTATAGGCCAATAAGCTTGATTGCTACCATACAAAAAGTTGTGGGGAAAATGGTTGTAAATCAGCTTATGGACTGGGTGGACAACAACAATGCTCTTTCCCCCTACCAAGCGGGATTTAGGCGGGCCACCAGCACAATCGACCAAGTTTTTCGCTTCACCATTTTGCGGTGGAGGACGGTATTGCTTGGCAAAGGCTGCCTGTATGTTGCATTTGTCGACTTGCGGGCAGCCTTTGATTTGGTCCCAAGGTGCAAGCTATGGATGGTTTTACACAAACTAGGCATTCCAGCTGAACTCCTTACTCTAATCATGCGATTGCATGAATGTAATTTTGCTAGAGTCCAGTGGGGTGGGAATGGTGAGTCAACACCAGATTTCCCGGTAGAAAGGGGGGTCCGCCAAGGCTGTGCAATGGCACCCCTACTTTTTTCACTATTTATTAATGGGATCGAGGGGAGGTTGTTAGATGTCGGTGTAGATGCTCCTTCGCTAGCGGGCGTCAGGGTCCCGATCCTGATGTTCGCTGACGATACCCTAATTATGTCAAAGACTCCTGCGGGCTTACAGCGTGCCCTAAACATATTTGATGACTTTTGTAAAGAGCACGGTCTTGAAGTAAATGTGGGCAAGACGAAGTTAATGATCTTTTCCCCGCGCCACAAAGCCCAAGCTAGGGTATCCTTGAATAATACTAAGCTAGAGGTGGTTAGGGAGTTTACATACTTAGGGGTCCTAATAGCAGATGGCCTGGGTTGGTCACATCACCTGGACAAAACAGTTTTAAAACATCAGCAAATCTCGGGGGCTTTGCGGGGGGAACATAGAAAATCTAAAACCAAACCCATCAAGCCTGTCCTCATAGTGTATGATGCAAAGGTCCTAGGTGCGGCCCTATATGGTGCAGAGTTGTGGGCCTGGGAAAAGTTATCGTCCCTACAGACATCAGAGAATAAGTTCCTTAGAGGAATTACAGGCGTCCCCCAGAGCACTCCCCTAATTCCACTGTTTCTTGATCTAGGTAGACGATCAATTAGTGATAGAGCGCGATTGCGCCCCATTCTCTACTGGAGACGTCTCTGGACAACTCCAGAGATTAAACATTATGCAGATGGATTCCTGGCAATAATTAAGGAAGATAACTTTCATAAGATCGACTGGCTAAAGAATTTACGAGCCATGTTAATCAAACTGGGCCTTTCTAACCTCTGGACCAATCCCCAGGGGGAAGTTTTTCCAAGTAAAGAAGCCCTCAAGTCTCACTATTGGGACTGGGAAGATAACAGCCTTCTGAGTGGCACGAGATCTGATTCTATGGCTGGTCGTTTTTTGGAAGTCAAAATCTGTCCTATTTTAGAAAATTATTGGGACAGTATTACTGCCCCATTGGACAGGAAGTTAGTCTTCCAGTTAAGGTCTGGATCCCTTCCGCTAAAAACACTAACTGCAGGCTGGCAGAGTTCGACCTCTATATGTTGCCCAGCGTGTAAAGCTCCTACAGAAAGTGTAGGCCATTTTCTATTTGTCTGCGATGCTTATTTGTTACCAAGGAGGGTATGGCTAACTCCAGTTTGTAAAAATCTTGGGACACGACACAGTGTGGTGGCTATGAGAATCCTATGCGCATCCACTCAAGAGTCGATTGTCCTTGGAGTGGCCAAATATCTGGGGTGGGCTTGGTCAATCAGGCGGAGGTTGATAGGTAGGCTTACTTAATCTTATGTAATTTTTAAATGTAGTCCTATTGCAATTTGGACTTATTTTTATGTGCAATTCTTATTGTTTAGTATTGTATGAGCTTGCACAACTGTTTTTTAGAACATGTATATATAATGATGTATGAATTAATTGTTTTTATCTGTAATGTATTTGATTATGTGTTGTGCTTTTATGAGAAGTTATCTCGAATAAAGCTTATACTACTACTACTAGGGGTTGCCAGTTGATAGTTATAGTTAGGATGAAGTTTCCATAGGAAGAGTATTTTTTCAATGATCTTCGTGTAGTTTGCCAAACAATTCTGTTGCTGTTTTGAAAAATTCGTAGTGATCCATCAAGTGGGGAAAGAGAGAAAGGGGGGTCCCAAAACGTGTTTTCCCCTTGTAAGTTCTAATAGGATTTTTAGACACGGCTAAGCCCGCAATGCTAAATGGAATAACACCAAATTTGGCAGAGAGGTAGATATTTGCACTGGGGACTGCCTTTTTGTGATTTGGTGTAAATACATTCAGTATTTGTGGAATTGTTTAAAGAAATTCAAATTTGTTTATATAGGGACCCGAATCCCCCTGAACCATCCTGATCTAGTGTGGATACCAGTTTGTCTGTCAAGGGTTCAAACCAGGAAGTGTTGGCAGCAATCTTGGGACTTGGCTTGAGCCAAGTCCCACAAAAAACATCTAAAAAAGAAGGGGAAGTGTAGTAATACCTTGACCCCTACACCTCTTGAGGGCGGGCTGCTGCAGGGGCCCCATAGCGGAACAAAAAGCATTTTTTTTATCATGGCGGGAGTCATGCTGGATCCACAGATCCTGCCAAAAAATAAAAATCGTCTAAAATAAATATGCGGGAACAACCTAGGTGTATGTGCCTGAATCAAGCATATTGCAATCTAGTCGCAGTGTCTGCTGGTAAAGGTAGTTTGTGATTGCGCCTCTAAAGAACAGACGTGTGCTGTCTCTAGGTGTGTAGAAAATTCAACGGCAAATTAGAGTATAAAGATACTCGTGCCGATCATGTTGGTACAATGACTCCAAATAGATTGTAATTAGATTACAATCGTCTGTTCTTTAGAGGCGCAATCACGAACTACCTTTACCAGCAGACACTGCGACAAGATTGCAATATGCTTGATTCAGGCGCATACACCAAGGTTGTTCCCGCATATTTATTTTAGACGATTACATGTTAATACATTCCATATAGGGAAATTATGATCTCCATTGTTCAGCCATAACTTGAACTATGTACTATATCATTGTACTGCAACTAGAACATTTTGTTGTAATTTTATATCATGATTGTGACTTACTAAGGCCTTTACAATATGGCGGCTGTTTCCAGTCCTATTTTCACATCCATTTACACGGAAGTGTTTGTGTTCATAAAGCATGATTGAAAGTTACAAACTTTGTGTGAACAAGCGCTTTTTAAGCGCGAAACTCATCGCAAGGTTTATGAATTAATAAACCCTTTGCTTTGGCATATGACCTACGACTCCTGTGATATATTGCCGAGCGCTCGTTGAAACGCCGTTTGTTTTGTGATATATATATACATATATATATATATATATATATATATATATATATATATATATATATATATATATATATATATATATAGATAGATATGTGTACTTCACATTTACATGAAAGAAAATGTCATTTGATGAGATGAAATTCTCTAAATGATGTTCATAATAGAGTTGTGAGATCACAAATACAGGAAGTTGCTACTATAGTGTTCTTTACATCCACATAAAAGAAAATTTAATTTGATGAGATGAAATTGTCTAAATGATTTTCAGACTAGAGCATTTTACCACTTTATAAAACAAAACGAGAAATTATTGCTATAAAATTGTCGAAATTGAAATAAAACCTTGTTTAAATAGCAAATTAAATATGTGGTCCAACTATGTTTAAATATAAATGAATTTTAATTAGGTGGTGGGAAAGAGGACTGTTGCCCTTTAAATGTGACATGCTACACACTGAGTCTATCACCCATTTGAAGTCTTCAGCTGAAAAGGCGTAGGTCAGTTTTCTTTTTCTGGCGCACATGCACTTTGCAGGAAAAGACAAGAATTCAAATATATATTGCAGCTGAATCTCCACACCTCCTCCTGTGCTTTCTTCCTGTGTTGATCATTGGTGATCGAGTGGTGGACTTTATGGGCAGTATCCGGGAGCGAGGATCCCATATATATCCCATATATATATCTCAAGTAAATATAACTCCTGCCCTAATGGAACTATAATTTGCACCGTTGACTATTAACTATCCTTGATATTATACAACAGCAATTTGTATGAATTAAACAGAATTCATGGATGGGGTTGAGAATATTAACATTCCACGTGAGGAACCTAATGACACTTGACAAAGCATACTTCTCACAATTGATATTTAAGTTAGCCTTGGCACATTAGAGCAAAATGCCTTGGACAAAATACATTCTTGTTTTTCCCCCCTGAACCGATGGGTTTTCAAACTTTTCCCTGATCCCAACCCCTATTGCCCTACTGCTGACTCTAAATCCTATCTCCACTCTCAGCATTCAGGTGATCGGAAAAATTCTCCTGTTCAACTACTCATATTTTCTCACTAGTAGAGGCTTGTGAAATGCAGCAATGATCATGCACACTGGAAAACTGCAAAGTGAGTCTTTTCATTAATACTAATGCAATAGTTATGGTTTGAGATTCAAGTAATGAGCCTACATTGTGTAAACAAAGTTGAAAGAGACAAATACAATAAGAGAAAATAGAATAAAAGTGAAATGCGAAATGTATTATTTCACTTAAAAGTTATGCAGACATGTTATAAATTGTAGCCTTGGTTAGTTAGTGCGGAAACAAGATGCAATTGATCAAGATGGAAGCACTGTGAAAGGTTGAAGAGGCAGACAAGTGGTGGCTTTGTGGATTAGGAGCAGTCAATGTGGAAAGCGAGCTGTGCAGGGCAAGAAATATATTAATACTTTGTGGTTATGTGACAAGATTCTTACTAAGCGTGAGAAACTGGGTATCTGTTCCTGTACCCCCCACCCACTCACCTTTTGCCTGGCGTTTGATGTAACTTTGACTGATCTAGAGACCTCTCACCCAGACAATGAAAACTGCAATTGCAGGCTGTATGTCTTGTTGCAGAGACAACTGAAGAGTCAACATGGCACACAGCTCTGAATGCCATGCACTCACACTGTGCATGAGATATAGGTAAGTCATCCCTACTGCAGGCTTTACCGCCCTAAGGCAAGTTGCACTATCTCCCATGTATGAGCATATGACCCTGCAATATCTGAGCCATTCTTAGCTGTTGTAAGCTCACAGAGAAGCCATAAAGAGAAAATGTGCTGGATACTTGTCATTATGAGTTTCCTAGTTACATGATGGCTTCACTGTACCCTAAGAAGCTTGGTACCAAAGTCTTGTCTTAAGAAATCCTCATGGATGCCAGTGAGAGATTTATTAAGGAATGCACACAGAATACCCTTTAGAGGGTCCCCTGAAAATCAACCACACATTGGTGTGGTCTCTGACTGGTCATAGCTAGTCTGCCATCACCAAACGTGCTTCTGGCCTCATTGGGAGAGAGCCTTCACTCTCAAAGGCCAGAGCGGGAAGCTTCAATGGTGTTGCCACCTTTGAAGCTCACACCAGGGGAAGAAAATCTCCCTGTCCTGATCCACATTTGGCAGGAGGACAGGCGGGAAAATTAGTAAGATGAGGAGGGTCCACACTCTGTCAGCACCACAACTAGGGAGTTGTGGGTAATGTAACCCCCCTCCTGAAAATCCACCATGTTGGGAAGGTTGAAAGCAACCTATAAGGGCTAGGGTAGTGCCTCTCCACACAGTAAGTGGTCACTTAGATTATGTAGATACCCTAAAGGTAGGTAGTTAATTGACTACTACCTGTCTCCCACTGTAAAATACCAACATTCAGAATTTAAGTGGCATCCTTAGACCTAGAACTTTGATTCAATGGACAAGAAGAAGACCAGAACAAAGAAGATTTGATGCCTGAGACCTGAAGCCCAGCTGCTGAAGAAAATTGGCTAAAAACGCTGCGTGCTGCCTCTAGCACTTCAACAATCTTAGTGAGCTGTGTCGTCCTGAATTTGGGAAGATTCCAAGAACCCCAGAGCATGTCCAGCATTTACAAAATCATCAAGAACCTCCCTTGGAGTGAAGGTATCACTCCCCTGCACACTGCAAGCACCAATCCTGCTGAGCCCTGTTCGTTGACGTGCTGCCCCCCAACAACTTTGATGAAGCACCCTCACCAAAAGAGCTACAGCAGTTCTGAAGGGGCAATTCTGTCTCCTCACTAGGTTTGGAGATACCAGGACCTACTGGAACAGCGCTGCACCAATACCCGGGGTTCCAGACCCCCAACAGCAAACAGCAAGATGAAGAGTCTGTGCCGGAATTCGATGACACTAGAAGCAGTCACCCATCAAAGGATACTGGGACCCCTGAGACCGACATCCTGTGCAGCCCAACTGTCCAATAAATGCCTCTTCAATTTGCCTGCTCCTGACCACAAGCACTTTTCGGCGTGCAACGCCCAGCTGACCAATCTGCTCTGCATCCGGCCCACCAGCCCTGGTAACAACAAACCAGCCATGTTCCCATGGTCCTGCAACACTTGCAAACTCCTCCAGTAGGACCCACCAGACTTACCTCTATGTCCTCCTGTGCAGTTTCTTTCCAAGTGTCCCTCTTTCTCGTAGTGCACCAGCTACCAGCACCTTCAACATCCTGCTCCCAGGCAAATCCAGGACACTCCCGATCTTCTCCTGCGGCAACTTTGGCCCAAGTCCTGCTATTGACCTAAAACAAGAAGGTGAACTTTGTGAATGCATTGCCGGATTTCATATGCATTTTCCTGCTTTTCTCCATTGACTTCAATAGTGCATAATTGCACACAAAAGTGGTATATTTTCCGAACTCCTAGACATTGTAACTTCTAAAGTACTTACTTTAGATCAAAGTTCTTATTCTTAAAATATACATACAAGTTGATATTATTTTTATAATTTGGTCTCTGATTTATTCTTGAGTGTGTGTCTTTTTTATTGTCTTTGTGAGCACAACAAATGCTTAGCGCTATCCTCTGATAAGCCTAACTGTTCACCCACACTACCCCAGAAAGAGCATTAGTATTATCTATATTAACCCCTGTGTACCAGTGAGGGATCCACTGGAGTCCCTGCAGAGTCTACCATTTAGTAGTATACTATATAGAGAGCCAACTTCCTGTACTTAGGCACAGCACAACTAGTTTAGCTCCGCAAAGAACTTGAAAAGTTGGTGCAAGACCAAGAAATAATAATAACTTAACTGGTGCTATCAATTGCGGGGAGAGAGAAGCACCACATATGTATCTCTTTTGCTTTATCTATTTATACTGGCAGAAAGGCCAATTGTTGCATCGGGCTCCCAGATTCAAGGCCAGAGGCAGATAATTAGCTCATCTGTGTGGAATTGTACTAATGTCCTTGAAGGTTGCCCATTGGGAGACATTGGCTACCCACAGCACAACCATCAATAATTGTACACTTTTATTAAAGCCGAGCAGTTCCTTAATATCATTCAAGAAGAGTATTTTCCTCCTCATTGGACTGAGGTAGTATTGGCCTCCATTTTGAAATACCTTATTCTCATTTTGGATGAATGAGGTTAGCAGAGCTAGGCCTTTTGGATTTATAAGCTGCTTTTGACATACACACTAACTCCATCCCTTTACGTTCTATCTGGAAAGCTGAGGTGAAGGAACCAGATCAGAACTAGAGTTGGTCATTTTCTCCTTGTGCTGATAGACAGTATCCCTTCCTCCATTTATGTGCAACGGCAAATCAATCATCTATTTAGTATCTATATACCTCACCTGACTAAGCTTATCTGCTGCTCTGGTCTCACTTTCTATGCATACTCCAATGAAATCCAGTTTAATTTTCCAATAACTGAGAATGAAGCAAAACACCAGATTGGGTTAACAAATTGTTTAAGATACATTGCAACATGGATGAATGCCAACTAGCTTGAATTCAAACGAAACAAAAATCATGGGTTTTGACAATCAGATTTTCTCTCAGTGTGCCAGCTCTAGTGTGCCAGCTGGTGGCAAGGTGATCTGGCTCTCCTATTTCGGCCACCAGTACCAACAGTCTTTGGCTTATTTTGACATCCTACTGAGCTCCCAATAAAATATACAAGTGATAACTTCCTCATGTTTCTTTAATTTGAACATGTTATGAAAATTTCTTCCTTTAAGGAAAACAATAGCTGCAGCTGATATGTTCTCCTGACTGGCCTGTTGCAATGCTCTGCTCTGGAGTTTGTCTAGCTGCCATGTTGGGAGGCTCCATATTATGCAACAATCTGCTGCCAGACTTATCCTTATAGATTTCCTCTTACCTGACCATTCTGCACTAGCCACTAACAGCCAAGTGCCTTTCTTTCAAGAACATCTGCTTCAGGGACCCTCCATCCTACAATAATGGTCATATTTTAACCATGGACATGTCAACCATCATCTCCTTTCTCATACTCTCAAATCTTCCTCAGCTTTCCTGTTTTTCATTTCTCTACCGTACAACAGTATTGGAAGCCGGGTCTTCTTTAGTTCCCTAAAAATGTAGAGCATTCCTTTTTATTCTTCAGTTTAATCCATGGTCTATTGTCTTCTTTGGCCTATGCTTTAGAACCAAAGTACCAGTACCCGGAAATTAGCTGAGTGTTATACATGTATAAAATAACATAATAAAAATAATACTAATAATAACAATAACAACAATACTGTTCTTATTGTTGTTGCTATTATTATTATATTCGTAATAATATTAAGTAGTGGCATTGTTAATATTGCAGTCAACATTATTATTATTAATATTGTTATTATTTTTGTTGTTGTGATTGTTTATTATTATGCCTTTTTCACAGTTCCTATACGCCAATTGTATATAGGCTGTGCAGTAGGTTCAGAGTAGAGTTTGTGGTGTTGGCCCAGACCTGCACTCACTCATCATGGCAGGTAATCTGGCTGTAAACAGTACGTAGTTTGCAGAGCTATCTGGACACAAATTGTGCCCTTCGGCCATGCTCTGCACCCACTCCTATGGTTTTAGAGCCAGCTACACCTGAGGAAGTGGCATTGTGCCATGAGTGCTGAGCACAAACACTAGCCAGAAAACCTTTCAAATCAGAGTAATTTTGGAAATTAACATGTGCCTGTTGATGAACAGTGAGCACTATCCTTTTGCAATCCACAGATGGAAATAGTTACTGCTAGGTTCCGGAATCGATTAACTTCCCTCGAGTTAGTAAGGTGAAGGAAAGCCAGATGCTCACTGTGCCCCGCATAGATTCAGAAGTCATTGGAATGCTGAGTGAATTTCGAGGAACTGGATGAGGCAATGAAAGCGAACATGGTGAGGAATATGTGTAAATCAAAGGTACGGGAGTCGCTGAGCTTACATTTGCTCCTGGTGATGTTGTCCACATGATTGTGCAATTCAGAGTGATGGGATGTTGTGACAGTATTGCTAGACTACTGTTGGTCAGTGATTGATTGTGAAGATAAAGGTAAAGTGGGTGGATTTAATAAACCTTATCATGGCATGGAGGAGTATGAACTATTTGTTGAATTTCTGTTATAGGCATTCTTTTAGGTGTATTATCCTGCCAAAGATGTTGGTCTAGAGATGTTCCTCCTTTGTGTACCAAGCACACGGGGTTCCACCCGTCTGATGTTTTACTGTGCTATTATTCAACATTGTTGCTCTTGTTTATTTACTTCTTCTTTTCTTGCTCTGGTGATCATTTTGTACGTAGAATATTTATTATGTCAGTGCCACTGAGAATATCCAGCAGGGGAGCACCAAATTATGGAGCAGTTTTTGATAAATTATCTGGAAATAAAATGCAAAGTATACGGTTTAATGCAGCACATTATTTAATATCAATTAATATTTTGTACTTTGTACACCTGATAAGACTGTGTGGGCAATTATTGCACCTCGTTAGTACCAGTTTAACAACCAAATACAGAAATAAGCAACTGAAAAAGGACCAGTTAATTTTTGTGAATGCCTTTCCACTACGTGAGAACATGTCAATACGTTTTTAGCAAGTTTTGATCCTTGTGAGCTAGACAGACTTTTGTTTTGTTAAAACTTGAAGATTGTCACAATATTGATGTACAAAATATCAATAATATTATGATCTGTAATGTTGTGAAGTTAATTATATGTAGGGAAGTATTAATTTACTATGTTAGGTGTACCATTATATACATTGAAGATTTATATGTTGTCAAGGTACAGCTATGTAGAGTGAAGAATAGAAAATCTCTACTCATCTATATAAACGTACTATCTCAACATAATAGTAGTCAATATTATGTTCAAGATATTTTGGCTTGATGATAATTACATTTCAATATTGTCGGGGAATACTAGGGACTCCCTCAAGTACATTTCTTCTAAATTGCTGTGGCTTCCCAAGTCATCTTTATAATATCCCTTTGCATAAAAGTACTATTGCATGTCAGATATGATCTCTCAGTGTTCTTTAAGGATGACTCTCATTCCTCACAGAAATGATCATCAGTGCCCATCATGTGCCTTCACGTAGAATCTAAGCATGACAGTAAAACCTGTTCTCTGTGATGTTTGTGCCCTTCCTTTCGGATTGCTAGATTGTAACTCCTGCATTGCTGATCTCGTCATTGTCATTTAGCTATTCAATATCCACCCTTGAACTGTAGACAAGTATCTCTGTTTTGATGCTTGAAATAAATCGTGATATTCTGGTTAAATGAAGTTATTTCTTCCTTTCTTAAAAATGGAAATCATAGATGTCAATTTGTAGTAAACAGGAGTGGCGACTGCTACCGATGGTCTAACCCCTGGTATCACTGGTGTCAGGGGTCATAAAGGGAGGAACAGTAAGCCAAAAATAAATTTGAACAATAAAAACCTTGTTTTCTTTCAATATTTATAACTTGCATTCCATTAGTACATCAGAGATTAAAAAGACTCTTATGCCATTAATGGTCTAAGGTTAATATAAGGGGTCAACCATGTTATGCCTTTGAAGGTGAAAGGGTGTTTGATATCACTTTATCTACCCATGGTATTTTAAGGAAATACATTTACATAGAAAAGTTGTAAAACAGCTTGAGCATGAGCAGCCTAGCATTTTCCCAATTATATGTCCACATCTATGCTCAACTGGATCTCACAAACCAAACTGACAAATGCACAGCACCTCATATTTTGAGCCTCTACTGCAACTGTAACAAGCACTGGCAAAACCAATAGTTTAGTTTGTGGCTGCAAACGTCCTGGCTTTGCCAATGTTTGTTTTCTTCAGAGCACTTTAGCATTCCAAGATGGAATCCTGTGTGTAGGCATGTGTGCAGATATGCAGGTGGGCGTCTTTGAATGTATTTTGCTTACTTTACATAAAAACATTCAAAGGCGGCCACCCATGTATGCAAATTTATCCACACACCCACAGGTGGAATCTAGGACTGCCTTTGTAATTAAGGTTTACACATTTTGTGTACAGGTGGACACCCTTGCAGGTGCATAGATGGCCACAGTGAAATGTGTTTTAGAAAACTTTATCGCAAAAACCAATCAATGGTTTTTGTGATAACACTTTACAAAAATCATTAAAAGATGGTGTTGGATCTGGCATTCTTGGTTTGGTTTCCCACACCATTTTTGCCTTCAGACCTCCTGCTTTTGATGACTTTGTTTTTGCCAGCCTTAGGACTCTGCACACTTTGCCACTGCTAACCAGTACTGAAGTGTTAGTGCTGTCTACTCAAAACATGGTAAAAGTGGCTTCTACCCAATTGCCATATTTAGTTTATTTGAAAGTCCCTAGTAAAGTGTACTACATGTGCCCATGGCCTGTAAATTAAATGCTAGTAGTGAGCCCGCATTCCGGCTCTCCACCCCAGCAGCTCTGCTGTGCTTCGCCTTCCACTGCCCCCGACACCACCTCCTGCTAGGTGTTCGAGGCCCTCCTGTTGTCTTCCTGTGTCTCGTTCACTGCTTTCTTCCTGCATTATTGTGCCTTATTGCAATTGTGCCGTATTTTTTCCTGTTGACATTGTATTTTGTTTTTCAGCACCCTTTTTCCAGCCTGGTGACCCCCGCAGCCCCACCCCCTACCAACTCCTGAGGACGACCGAGCAGGACCTCTGACCTCTAGGCCAGTGTCCCGTTCTCCACCCCAGCAGCTCCCCTGTGATTCAACTGCCGCTGCCCCAACACCTCCTCCCGGTAGGTGATCGAGGCGCTCCTGTTGTCTGCCTGCATCTCATTTCCTGCTTGCTTCCTGCATTATTGTGCCTTATTGTAATTGTTCCTTATTGTAATTGTGCCTTATTTTTTCCTGTTGACATTGTATTTTATTTTTTGCTGCCCTTTTTCCTGCCACTGACCCCCCAAGGCCCCTTCCCCTGCCATGTCATTCCCCCACCTCCCAGCTGTGCTTCCCTCCCCCTCCATATTCAATGGCGGCGAGCAGTGGGTGCGCCACTGGTGTGCCAAACGCAAGCCCGTCTGCGCCAGTCCGTGTCCCGACTGTGACCAGAACTAGGGACCCTGGATCTTCGACCACCCTCCGCTATGACTCAGCTGCCCTACTCGCACTCAACCCTAGAAGGAACAACAACTGCCAGCTGTCTACACCAAGCACCACCCATGGCGAGTTCTCCTGCCATCACTGCCACCAGACCTTCACCACCGTCCGCACCCCCGTGGCTACCACCCACACGCCGAACTCCAGCACCCTGAAGCCCTAAGATGTATCCTCCTCAACGTGCGCACCCTGCACAGACATGTTGTAGAGATCTAGGACATCCTCAACACCCTCTCGCCAGACAACACCTTCTTCACAGAAACTGGACCAATTCCGCCCCGCCAACCCGGCCGGATACAAGATCCAGAGGAAGGACCACCCCAACCGCCCAGGAGGAGGACTTGCCATTGCACACAAGAGCTCCCTCAGACCGCATTCACCACAAATATCGCCAACCTCATTGCACCCCATGCCATAGACTCCATGGACTACATTCTCATTGGAGACCTCCATTTCAACCTTGAAAAACCCAGCGACCCCAACTCCATCACCCTCCAGCCACGGCCCGTGGTAGGTGTAACTGCAGGGCGGTGATGTAGGGAGGGGAAGGGGCAGGGTGGGGGGGTTGTAATGTATGGAGTATGGACTTTAACAGGTAAGTAAACATATAAATTAATAAAATGAATTTCGTTGTGTGCACTGCAACACCAAATGCGATGCAGTGCGCGCAACGAAATTCGTTTTATTTATTTATATGTTTACTTACCTGTTAAAGTCTGTAATCCATACATTACAACCCCCCA
The DNA here is from genome assembly GCF_964261635.1 of Lissotriton helveticus. Taxonomy (NCBI): domain Eukaryota; kingdom Metazoa; phylum Chordata; class Amphibia; order Caudata; family Salamandridae; genus Lissotriton; species Lissotriton helveticus. Next base: position 293,536,405 of record NC_136070.1, read on the forward strand.
CCCTGCCCCTCGCCCTCCCTACGTCACCGCCCTGCAGTTACACCTACCACCGGCCGTGGCTGCCACCCTCCTGGACTACCTCGCCAACCTTGAACTGAAACAACTCATCATCTCCCCCCCCCACAAGGCAGGACACAAGCTAGGCCCCATCTTCCCAGGAGGTAACAACATCCACTTCAGCCACATCACTCAACCCCCATGGATGAAACACCACTGTGTACACTTTCACGTCGACAAAACCACGATGCCCAAACCTGCACCTCGCCCTCCTTGAAGAAACTGGAGCAAAATCACAGAGGAGCAGCTCATCTCCACCCTCAACCGCAATACCTCAGCCACCTCGGGTGAGGCCAACTTCACAGCCAAAGAACTCCAAAGATGGATTACCAACTGCACAGACGTGCTCGCTCCCCTTCGTAACACAGCCAGACTCTGCCCCAGGAAGGCCACATGGTTCACTGCCGACCTTCAAGAAGCCAGACGCCTCCGCAGACGTCTCGAGAAGAACTGGAGAAACAGCAAATCCTCGGAAGACCACACCTCCGTCAAGAACGCCATGACAGACTACCACCAACTCATCAAATCCACCAAAAGGACCTTCATCCAGAACAAGATCCTCGCCAATGCCAGCAACTCCAGCGAAACCGCGGATCTCACCCTCTCACAGGACCTCTGCAACAAGGTCTGATCCTATCTCCATCTGAAGATCAAGGGCCTCTATGACAACTTCAATGACCAGACACCTGACTCCGAAACGACCTCATCCTCCAGTAACACCAGCCATTCTACTATCTCCTCCTGGACCCCAGTCACCACTGAAGACACTGCATCGACCACAAAAGGCATCCACTCGGGAGCCCCAATGGACCCCTGGCCCCGCACATCTTCCACAGAACCGCCACCACCATCGCTCCTGAACTACGATGCACCATCAATGCCACCTTCGAAGCAGGCATCTTTCCTGATTACTGAAAACGTGCAGAAGTCAGACCCCTACTCAAGAACACCTCAGAAGATCCCACAGACCACAAGAACTACCGACCCATCTCCCCCTTCCCTTCGCTGCCAAAGTCACAGAGATGACCGTCAACATCCAACTAATGAAATTCATCAAAGAAAACTCCATCCTCGACCCCTCCCAGTCTCGATTCCACAGGAACCACAGCACTTATACCACCCTACTTGCCACCACAGAGGACATTTGCACCCTCCTCAACAAAGGACACATCACAGCTCTGACCATACACGACCTCACGGCAGCCTTTGACACCATCTCCCACCACACACTCATCGCCACACTCTAGGAAGCCGGCATACAGGGAACCGCTCCACCTCGCTCCGATCCTTCCTCACCGGCAGAACCCAAAGAATTCGACTTTCACCCTCTCTCTCCAAACCCACGAAAATCAACTGTGGAGTACACCAAGGATTGGCACTCAGCCCCGCTCTTCAACATCTACATGGCCCCCCTGTCCGCCATCGTCAGACAGCACGGACTCAGCATAGTATCTTATGCCAATCACACACAGTTCATCCTCTCACTCACCAAAGACCCCATCACCGCCAGACTCAACTTCCAGGAAGGAATGAAAGACATTGCATCCTGGATAAGCAGCAGCTGCCTGAAGCTCGATTCAGAGAAGACTAAGGCCATCATCCTCAGACACTCCCACTCTGCATGGGACAACTCTTGTTGGCCTTCCGTCCTTGGCAGACCCCACCCCCATGGACCAAGCCAGAAACCTCTGCATCGTACTCAACTCCTCCCTCTCCATGACCCGGCAGGTCAACGCAGTGGCCTCCACCTGTTTCAACACCCTCCGCATCCTCCGAAAGACCTTCAAATGGATCTCACCGAATCTAGAAAGACCTTCACCCATGCATTCATATCCAGCAGACTGGACTACGGAAAAGCCCTCTATGCAGGGATCAACAAGTCTCTGCTAAGCATGAGCACAAAATCCGTTCCGCTCACGGATTTTGCGGATTTTCGGTAAATTTGCGATCCGCGAACTCCCGCGAATTTACCAAAAATCTGCAAATCCGCGAGCGGCGGATCCGGGGGGCAAAAGTTCAAGCCTTCAAGCTTGAAGTTGTTGTAACTATTTTAGGATGCCGCCGGCAAACTGCCAGCGCCATCCTAAAATAGTTACTAAGTTAGCTTCAACAGGAAGCACAAATAGATAAAATAAAGCTGGTGCTCGAGCACCTGCTTTATTTTATCTATTAGTGCTTCCTGTTGAAGCTAACTTAGTAACTATTTCAGGATGGCACTGGCAGCTTGCGGGTGCCATCCTAAAATAGTTACAGGATGATGGACAGCTCACTCAAGGGATATGAAGGGCAGGGTTCATTCTGGCACGATGGTCCTGTCACAAAAATTAAACCTCAACAGGAAGCACTTACAGATATCAATAAAGCATGTGCCCTAGTTGAAGCTCAAATTCAGTGACGCATTCATCAGCCCAAAAACAATCGTGAGCATTGTCGAGGCTGGGCAGGTGTGCTTTCTTCCCAAATCTACCGTCGAAAATCAGCTGTGATGCTGGATAGAGGCCTTTGCATCCCTGACTTTCACGAGCGCAATCCCCTGGCTGTTCCTGTGACCAGGAGCTTCTTTCTCTTCATCTGCTGCTCTGATCGGTCTCTGACCTTTTATACACACCAGAGGCATGTGTGCTCGCATGTAAGTCCCGTCTGTTTGGCCCCGCCCACACACTTGCGGTGTGAACCGTCTTCCCGCCATTTACCCACTATGATGGACAGTTGAAGCTCAAATTCAGTGATGCATAAATCAGCCCAAAAACAATCGTGAGCATTGTCGAGGTTGGGCAGGTGTGCTTTCTTCCCAAATCTACCGTCGAAAATCAGCTGTGAAGCTGGATAGAGGCCTTTGCATCCTTGACTTTCACGAGCGCAATCCCCTGGCTGTTCCTGTGACCAGGAGCTTCTTTCTCTTCATCTGCTGCTCTGATCGGTCTCTGACCTTTTATACACACCAGAGGCATGTGTGCTCACATGTAAGTCCCGTCTGTTTGGCCCCGCCCACACACTTGCGGTGTGAACCGTCTTCCCGCCATTTACCCACTATGATGGACAGTTGAAGCTCAAATTCAGTGACGCATTCATCAGCCCAAAAACAATCGTGAGCATTGTCGAGGCTGGGCAGGTGTGCTTTCTTCCCAAATCTACAGTTGAAAATCAACTGTGATGCTGGATAGAGGCCTTTGCATCCTTGACTATCACGAGCGCAATCCTCCAAAAAAAAAAAATCCGCGGATTTTGCGGATCAACAATACGCAAATCCGCAAAATTCGCGGATTGTGGATCCGTGAAATCTGCCCATGCTTAGTCTCTGCTCCGCAAACTCCAGACCATACAGAACACCACAGCCAGACTCATCCTCGGCATCCCTCGACATGAACACATCACTGAGCACCTGCATAACCTCCACTGGCTACCTGTCAAGAAAAGAGTAACCTTTAAGGTACTCACCCACACCTACAAATGCCTCCACAACACCGGACTCCAATAACTCAACAACAGAATCTCTTTTCACGTACCAATGAGGAACCTCTGATCCAACGCCCACACCCTCGCGCAGAACCTGTGCGCATCCGCAGAGCAAGAACGGGTAGAAGAACGTTCTCCTACCTCGTGGCCAAGACCTGGAATGAGTTGCAGATCAACATTAAACATGCCCCCACCCTGCACATCTTCAGGAAGACCCTCAAGACCTGGCTCTTCAACTGACTGGAGCTGCCCCCCTCCCTAGTGCCTTGAGACCCTCACAGGTGAGTAGCACGCGTAACAACTCCCTGATTGATTGATTGAGTGATTGATTGTACCACACACTTTAGTAGCTGTTTGAACATGTCTCAGGCCTGCCATTGCTTAGACTGTGTGTGCAGTTTAAACGGCTATTCCAACCCAGCAAAATAAACCTCTTGCCAGGCCCAAACCATTCTTATTCATAGTCCCTAGACAAATACAAGTGCGGGCTGCAATGTATCTAAAAAGTACAGCATGTTGTTTTTAGTTTTACATGTTCTGGTAGTGAAAAACTATTAAATTTGTTTCTCAGTGCTGCAAGACCAATTACTCACATAGTATAACATTTGGTTTGCCCTATATTTTATAAGTGTAATTTCAGAAGGGAATAGATATCTGGCTCATGTTGGATATCTCTGGAACCCAAATTTGATATCCTAACTCGTGGTTATGTCAGATTTTAAATTACTATTTGGAAAATGCCACTTTCAGAGTGTTGGCATTTTCTTTCCATAGCCATTTGGTGCCTGCATCCTATCTCAGATCACTTGACTGGGTGTAGTTGGCAGTTGGGCTTTGTGTATTCCACCAAGAAAGCCACATACAATGGGAGCTTAGGTGTGACTGGATGGGCCATCACTGGCAGGATGGGAGGAAAGAACTTGGTAAAGCCTCACTTACAACTGAATAGGCTTGTCCTGTCTCTACACAAAGGGTTTCATTACTCCTTGTAGTTCGTGTGGAGCAAGGGCAGGGGGGGCAGGGCTTCTGTGCATTTCAAATGCATGCATCTAGAAGCTTCTCCCCTCTTCAAAGGCACAACGGTGTATAAAAGAAGGACCTAAGACACCACCACTTCAGTTCTCTTCTTAAACTGTGAACTCTCTGCCAGGAAAAAGGGCTGGAGTGCTGCTACAAGTACTGCCACTCTGCCAGACTGCTGCTCTTTAATGAACTGCTGCCCTGCTGTGCTGGCCTGCTGCCTGCTGCCCTCTTGCCCGAGGAGAAGAACTGAACCTGCAAGTCCATCTTAAACCCCGGATACCAGAGTGACCCAAATGGCTAGTCTGATAGCCTTCTGATCTTAGCCTCAAGGGCATAAAAGGCTCCCGACAGCTTCTGGACCTGTCTTCTGCTAGTTCCAGACCCTCAAGTGGTGCCTCTCAGGCGCTGGACCCTTAGTGTGGCTCTTGAGCTCCTGATATCAAGTTTTTGGGGCCTTCATGACTGCGAACAGGCCCTTTTGCACAGCGCTGCTTGTACCGAAAATCAGTGATACCTGCCATCAGTGTGTCTCCTTGCCCCGCAGCAATGACAGCCCGCACATCTGCCCGTGAGCTCGACCTGCTCTACCCACCCCACCAACTGTTGCCCATGACACTCTCCTTGCTCCTCACAATTCTCTCCAGCTGGAGCAAGACTTTTGGCACAAAACTTGAGAAGATTAAACTTCAGCAGGGCTAATCTAGCTCTGTACCTGAACTATTGCAGTCAGCCTGAACTTTTAACTTCGACCTGGTCCAGCATAACCAGATAACTGTTTTTGTCACTTTGTGCTTTTAGACACTATTTTACACTTTATTTTTTGGAAAATCATAACTCTAGTACCACTGATTTGATTTTTGCCATTTTGGTCTTGTTTTATTTATTAAATTCAGCTCTATTATTTTAAAAAGGTGTGTTGTTCTTTTTGTGTGGTGTTTTCTCTATTTTACTATTTGAAGTTTTGTACAAAACCTTTACACATTGCCTCTAAATTAAGTCTGACTGCTCTGTGCCAAGCTACGAGGGGACTGAGCACTTACCCTGACTCAGAGAGTGGTTGCTGCTTGACTAGGGCTCACACCCCAGTCAACCAGTAAACCAATTTCTAAAAGATAGACACACATTTGTCTTGGAATAGCTTAGAAAATATTTTCTAAGTATGTGGCTACTAATAGTACCCATGCAGAATGTAGCACATTTCCAAGCGGCAGGAATGTTATGATAGCAGTTTCTGGGGAGATGCTGGGTCCACCCGTAAGGAAAAAATGATAATAAATGTAATGAATGGTGCAAAAAAGGGCATAATGGGTTGCCAGTCCTAAGCACAGAAGTAACTACTTTTTCCGCTGAAGTGCACAATGTGGATGGGAAGACTGCAGTCACTCGCAGTTAGAGGAGACAATGGCTGAAGTGGTCTGACTCATTGGCGGGTCTGTTTGCTGTGGTGGGAGGAAGCCAAATGTATATGACACTACATCATTATATCAATGGATGAAAAGGTCCGACTGACCGACACTCTACGTATGTAAAACTAGATTTGTGGAATTTTACATTTTAAAAAGTGCATGTTTTGTAGAGAAACTGGGGAAGCCGTTTATTTTTTTTTCTTGCATAGTATGCATGTTTCATCTCAGAAATATGTGTTTTACATCTTGCATTCTAAGGCAGATGTCCACATGAAAATAATAACTTTTGCCATACTTTTATCACAAGATCTCAATTTCACCACCTGCTCAGGGGTGTAGCTACCATTGTTGCTACCAGTGAAATTTACTAAGACCCAAAGTTGGGAGGCGGGCCAGTCTGTCCTGTATTAGCTGATGTTATTTCAAGATGGCTGTTCTGAATTTTTTATACTCGGTGCATACCAGGCCATGATTGGCTTTGTTTACTTATCAAGGAGAAGGTCAAAGGCAGTGGAAGATACGGGGGACCCTAAAGAAGAGAGAGGAAAGGGATGAAAAAAAGGAGAGGGTGAATGAATGGGGTGGAGGGCAGGAAAAGATGGCAGAATGGGAGAAGAAAATACGGTTGAGTCAGAAACAGAAAAGAAATAAGTATGAGCAAAGTCTTCGAGTGAATAGGAAGAGCAAGGAATCAGAAATCAGAAGAGAAGGGAGGAAGGAGAGGAGGGTGAGTGAGAGACAGAAGAGGAGGGAGAGAGATAGAGTCTAAAGTATGGGATGTAGAGGAGGTCATTAAATGTATGAAGGTAATTAGAGGAAAGCAGTGTGGAGATAGGGATACAAGAAGAAAAGACGAGTAGAATGAGGAACTTGGAAATCCGAAAACTTACAATAGGGAAGCAGGTGCTGTTACTACAGGGTCCAGGGTTGTGATGGGTGTACTGCACCTAATTTATAGCAGTATTATAATACTGACTAGGGGATCTGGTTTCATTGCTTTCACTAGGGCCCATGAACCCCAGGTTATGCCACAGCACCTGCTTGCGAGTAGGAATGACCGCTTGTGGATTTATCTCACAACTGTTTGGTGGCCAGTTAGTACCAATTAAAATGTACACGAGGAATGAAAAGGGAGCATAAGATAATAGCAGCAAGGTATATCTGTCCAATTTCTAAGAGTACATCTGTGAATGTTGTTATCTGCGTGCTTGCAGCAGTGGCGTACATCTATTTTCACAGTCACTTTCAGGCCACAATGCTAAAACCAAACCCCGCATTAAAGAAAGCTACCCTGTTAAGACAGATGGATGCCAGGAAAACAGAAAATGATGCTAGCTGCAGGTAGCCCAATAACTGTGTTTTTTGGTGAAATGACACTTCCATAACAAAATTGACAAATGACATTAGAAATGTCTTTCTACAAATATACAGCAACGCATTCACATGGTTATTCTTCAGCATATAGTGATATCTATTGAGAGGAACATGGTGAAAGCTCTGGGTATCTGCTTTGAAACATGCAGAGCTTTATGTTTTTGCATGTGTTGAGCAGTTTAATTTGGGGTTTGTATGATAGTTCTAGTAACAATCCATTTCGTTCTTTGTTACCACAGAGCACGACATTACGGTTTCTTTTTAGTGTGTACCCATATTGCTTACAAAAACGTGACGAGTTTTTGGAAAAATACATGAGCCTAATGAGTGGTGAAGAGACACGCATGACGTACTAGGTAAAGCAATAACATTTGTTATTTTTGTATTCCTGTTTATTCCTGCAGATGTTCACATGTAAATTTGCATGTTTTACATTCTGTGCTTTTGAGGGATTCAGGTCTGTCCTGATTAGAGTTTCAATTCCTTTGAATTTTCACTGGAGTGCTAGGCCAGAATAATGGCATGCACATTTTGTTTGGTGTATTATTACACTTGTTTGAAGAAGTTTTTGTCAAATAAACTCCCTTTAGAGGCAACAGAAAATACACTAAATCATTTGAAGTTTCTGTTAGTAGGAGCCTATTGGTACCACAAAACATAGCGAGACCCCTTTTATAAAGTCAGCAGAATATTGTTTGGGATAGCACTGAAAGGACCAAAACACATTGTTCCTGCAACTGAAGGAGGGGAAATCGCTTTCCTGTACACTATTTATTTATTTGTTTATTTATTGATTAGTTTGCGGCACATAAAACATATGCAGCATGAACCCCGCACCAGGAGCGATGAAGTACTGTACAACAACTAGAATAGTTATTGGGGAAGGAGAAATAGCAGTTGCAATAGAAAACACACGCTTAGGTGGAAAGGTGTGGCTCACTGGTTAAAGGCGGCAGACCTGTAAGCAGAGAACGGCCCGGGACCAGGGTTCAATTCCCGACGCGGCAGGGTCTTGGACCAGGGTCAACGGACTCGATAATTCTCGCCTCAGTGCCTACTCTAACCAGGGAACACACTCGGTAACTCTGGGCATTAAGCTTGCCTCATCTCTACAATGGCCCCCCACAGACGCCGGGGATGCCTGGTTTCACCCTGGAGATACCCAGAAAGGGACCATCTCACAGGGAAAACCAGGACGGGTTCCCCAGCGGTCTACAGCGCCAGGACACTCGGGTAGAGTAACAGTGCGCTTTACAAGTATCCAACATCAACATCAAAATATAGCTGAATTTCTCCCTGCTCAAACCCTAGAACAACCACTCGCTTGATTTAGCAGATAAGAGTGGTGTTTGAAGGGGACCATGGCTGGTGCAAATCTCAAGTTTCAGCTGCACCCAGGTGGTTGGATTTTTCACTGAAATTAAAGAAATAAAAAATGCAATGGCATATTGATAACAGTGAAGCAGATTGTGCCTCACAAGAATGATTGGGTAGTCAATTTGCAAACCACGACGTTTTATTAACTGATACAAACTCAAATCAGTCAAAATAATCATGAATTAATAATCATTTGATTACATCATATGCCAATAAAAACTGAGCAGGTCAGAACATCAAATACCAAGATAAGTCGTTTTAGTATTATTATAGCAAATCATAAAGACTCAAGGGCTTATTTACAAGCCCCTTGTGGCACATTTGCACTGCCAGAGCATCACTTTTGTGACACTATGGAGGCGCAGTGTGCAGACCCATATCTACAAGGTCACTCAAAGCCACTTTGCTTGGCCTCATAGATATGGAGTAAGCCGAAGCAGCGCAAGTCTCTGCCTTGCCATAGGCTTTGTGGTGGGTGTTCCCATGCAAAGCCCATGTATTTTGACACATTCCCAGATTAACATGGCATAAATCTGGGAATGCATCAAAACCTTGTGCCTCCCCAAAAACAATCCTGCCAACAATGCAGGCACCCTTGCACCATAGTGCAAGGATTCCTGCATTGGCGCACAGCAGTAAAATGTGTGCCAGTGCTGGATGAAAGGGCAGAAATGGACCAAACCATATAAATATGGTGCATTCCTGCCCTTTCAAATTGGCGTAGGACAGTGTAGCAAGAAGCCTTGTGGCACTGCCCTATGCCAATTTCTTGTAAATAAGCCCCTTAGGGTCCTTGAAAGGAAACATCCTAATGATAAGCCGAAATGTCAATGAACAGTAGGCGAAGTTTTGAGCAGCATGACTCAGCAAATGAAACCCTATAAAGCAGAGCCAAATGCAGAAGATTCCATTCAAGTAAAAGAGAAAAGTGTTTTTCTCAAGAGATTAACTCTATGGGCAGGAATAAGTGAAGCACATGGTCTCAAGTGTGACAACGTGATGTATGCCCCCTCAAAGGTGGACAGGAGCAAGTCTAACTATCTAACAAGAGAATGCACAATTAAAGCATGAAATTCAAGCAAAAGGACACTGATAAGGAAGGTTTCCACAGAGATGGAATGATTCAAAAGTTCTGCGTCCGCCCTTTCCTCATAAGCCACACAATCAGGGCTCGAGTCAGGGTGCTAGGCGGGTGGACAGCGTCCCCCACTTATTTTACTGGGGGGACTCCGTCCCCCCTGACAAACAGCTGGACTTCACTCTTTGGCCTCTCTGGGACGAGGAGCTCGGCACCTTTCGTGACGTAACTTCCTGTTGTGACGTCACTTCCGGTGACAGCGTCCCCACACTTCTTTTTTTACGACTTGTGCTCTGCACACAATGAAGATTTTCCAGCGCTGTGGCCCTCATAGGTATCACACTAAGGACGATTCTTCTAACAGGCGCAGTACATTGACATAACTTGCCCTCTGGAGTGAGAGGAAAGATTATGCACAGCAAGCAAAACCCGACATTTCATTTACAATGGGCCTTTCAAATCAAGGCCTACAGTGGCTATGGTTTACTTAAGGTGAAAACACTCTACCTATGGTTAAATGTTAAGATGAACATCAGTTGTTATGGTCTATCTGAATATAAAAGGAAACTGAAATGTGAACAAGGAAAATATTATGTGACGTGCAATAAGGAGTAGTCAAACGAAAAGAAATTAGTGATGTGAACGGAATTGCACGTGTTGGATGAAGAAAACGAAGGCAAAACAAAAGCACTGTTGGAAAACATGCCTTTCTGCTCTCACAAATACGTGATTTCATTTTTTCTGTTGTAGAGCACTTTGCCTTCGTTCAACATTTGGCCAACAGGGACATAACCGTGAATATCTACTCGCGCAGAGACGGTTCAGACTAGAGTAAAAACACGAGTGACCGGAGAAAAAGAGTACAACGTTCAGGGCGTGTAATATGAGCGGAGCGGAGCTGGAAGGAACGATCGACAGGTGCACCGACCGATCCATTATCCCAACTTATGATATGAAGGTGCTAACGCGGGATTACTGGTTACTAATTATCTTACCAAATCCCAAACTATGTCGACTGAATCGTTGGTACCTGTCTTTGAGTAAAAGGTAATCTCGCAATAAGTCAATCAATTTAAGAACTTACACCACTCTAAATGACCACTGACCAAATTTAAGTTTTAAAGATTTAATATAAAGTCAAAGATAACTGAAGATACAAACTTCTCAAAATGAGATTAAGAAGATAAATCGGTATCACTATGAACATGAACTTTTTGAATAGTCTGAGTCTGAAAAACAGAATAATAAGTACAAGCTCGAAAACCATCAGGGTTGCCAAAATAGATATAAGTTGCAATCTCAAAGTCATTACAGAAAAGAAAATTAAGGTTAGTCTGTCCCTACACTATTTTAAATGACATCCCTACTTAGCAAGATCTTAACCCTCTAGGTGTCAGCCGTGGTGACTTCCTAAGAAGATCACGCACTTCTCTTTGTCTCTTCTCTGATAATGGGTCTCTCCTGATCAGCCTATCTGCCTACCCATCTGCTTCCTTAGGCTCCCAAAATCATCTGCTCTGCTCTCCTCCCGGGTCTCTTTCCCTAATACCAAATCACATTTTCAATAGAAACGCCCCTTGGGACGCCCCTCACGTGGTACATCTTTGCGCGGCAAACTCCATGATGGTACTCTTGAAGACCCTCGTTATAGTTGACCTTGGTTCCCAGGCTTCTTCTTCAGTGCGCTGATACCCCCTGAAATTCCTGGAAACTCCTACAGGCCTGCGCAAGGCGCCACTGAACAAAGTCCCTTTCATTCGAGCTGATTAGGACCCTCGCACCTGCATACAGCTCATCCTGCAGTGGGCCTCAAATTCCAGACTCCACCATATCTTTAGTCATAAAACACTCTCAAAGCTCTGTGCTGGACACCTCTCGACCTCTTCCCTAACAAGCACATGACAATTTAAACTACATGACATTATCGGCTCTGACCTACTTGATTTACATGCAGCAGGTCCCTGCACTCTTAAAACGTTAACTTGATTTAAACAGCAAACATTCTTAACTAGCATACGTTTCTAAAATAACACATCTATAAAGCATATACTTTTAACCCTAAGTTCAATAGTACATTTGGAAGAACCATGTCAACCTTATCTCACATTAATTTAGCAGCACGTTCAGGTTTGCTGTGAATTGCCCTAAGGCCTACACATAATACTGGATTTTCAAAGTTACATTTAATTCGGACATGATCCTTTTAACATGAGAACATGAGGTTTTCACATATATTCCAACATTTCTACATTAATCTCACACCGTTATAATTATAGTTACTCTACTTAACATTCTATACATTTCACTACTGATTATAAACCACTCTGTATATTTCACTCCTGGATATAAAACACTCGTGTGCAAAACATATTTAAACTAACTACGTGCTTGTAAATATGGCGTACTTATACATTTTTTCAAACTTGTGCTCTCTCAGTCCCCCCTTTGATGACCTTTCAGACTCTTATATTGAGTGTCCTGCATCGCTGTCAACTCTTCTTCCTGTTTCTTCATAGCTCTCTGTAACCTATTTGCTTTATAACATTGATACAAACGCACCAATCCCCACAAAGTGATTACACAAATCACAATTATGATGATGGGTTTCAATATGTACCAAACGATACCCTTTCCTAAGTTGGCAAACCAACTTCCAACTTTACCCATTCCATGACCTACTTTTTCCCACACATTTACCTTTGCCAGGTCCTCAATTTCGTAGTGTATGGCAGTGATGTTTTGTATATACTTCTCTAGAGGTTTTGAATTGTCTGGAATGTAAGTACAGCATTCCTGGACCTTCAAGGCCTTACAGACTCCTCCCTCTTTTGCTAACAGAACGTCTAAAGCAAGTCGGTTCTGAAGAACCATTGCCCTAATCGATTGCATCTCACCTTCTATCAGCATCAATGATCTTGCAGTACTAGCAGATAGCCTATCTACGACTGTAGCTAACCTCCTAATTTTGATGTCATTCATTATCAATCCTAAGAAAGGGAATGCAGCACCGAGTACATCTCCAACTACTTCTGCTGCACCCAGCCCTCGCTTCCATCTAGTTGATATTTCTTTCTTAGGCGTGTCTAAATTCTCAACATGATATATTTTAGGGAAGACAACAGCCAGATAGCATGATCCGTACCAATTATCTGGTAACTTCACATAGGCACTTCTTCCACATACAAAATATACATTTGGTATTGCTTGCATCCCTTTCAAAAAGTTCTTAGAGTAATACTCCAATTGAAAGGCATGTTCACAATGGACTTGACCTACATAAAAGTTTTCATAATATGAGTAACTCCTGTGAATGCACAGTTTTCCCCGTTTATCCTTATCCAAAGCAATTGGAACAATACTACCTTTTCTTTGATGTGCCCTTTCCTCCTTGGTCCAATCTGTTTCCCATTGTCCTGATGCTTTCAAAATCTTCTGCCTCCTGTATCTAGTATCTACCTGTGCTATAAACTTTTTCTCAACTTCTGATATTTGACAAGTCAGATTGTTCCTTCGAGCATGTGAAGTATCTAACGTTTTCCATGGAATAAACCATTTGTGTAATCTGTCTTCGCTTTTGTAGTAGTCCCATTTGTTCAAATGCTTGAAATTCGGAACCTCTGGCAATGTCGAGTCGAAATTCGAGAAATAATACTCGAATCCTTCTCGTCCATAAAACATGCTCAACAATAAACTGCACGTTATTCCATATGTCAACGGAAGGTGATGGTATCTGATACCCTCCTCCACTGAAGCTGGTAATTGCATACAAACGTAACAATCCTTTACTTCCATGGCATCAACATATTCATAAAGCAATTTAGCATAAGCATTTGACTTGTAATTTCCCTGTGACTCGTCGGTGTGAAGCCTTTTTATTTCTGCATCTAACAATGCTTTGTCTTTCTCATTGATGTTTCCCTTCTCTTTAATAATGGTAGTTTTCGGTGTTCACACTCCCGTATCCTCCTTGACTGCGGTTTCATCCCCCTCGTGTCCCACTAGGAATGAAACAGTTACCACTAAAATTATAAGAGAAACCACTACTCCTAAAAGTGTAACAGCTATACATTTTGCCCTGCGGTTCGGGTTGCCAGCCTCCATGTTCTCAAACAGTGTAGTTTTTTTGACTTTCTTCCAGCATTCACTTCCTCTTCTTTTCAAACAAAGTCTTTCTCTCTTGCAATGTCTTTCTTTGAACACTTGGAAGCTTGACAATTTGTTTCCGCAAAACAGTTCAAAGTCCAGTAGAAAATAGACAACCCTAGCCCTTCTCCATCCACTAAAATGAAACCCCTATCACTTTTCTTCTTCCACTCGGCGCTAGGTTATCTTGCAACAAGTTTTTACAATTTCTTTTCAACAGTCTTATTTTCGTCTGAAGTTATGTATGACTCCAGGAGTGACACTACGTCTTCATAAATGTCCATCCGAAGTATCATTCCCTCAGGTTCTGGGCAGTTCGTACCACAACATGGAAAGTCAACTTTTTCTAGGATTATTCTCCTTATTTCGCTCAAGACAAGTGGACGGACAAAATTGAGAGTTAGCGTTTTTTCAATTTCCACTCCTGGTACTATCAGTTCTACATCCACAATTACAAAGGGGTCCGTTCTAATCAAGATCGCTTTCTTCACCTTTCTAGTTCTGCGCCCCTTTGAAGACATTCACAATATGGTATTAATCCACAACAATAAGCGCTCCTAGCATTTCTACTACTCGCTCAAGCATTTCCAACCGAAGAAGAGTTCCCTCCAATATTGGATATCGTGAACAGCAAACTGGAAACTCAACTGTCTCTAAAATCAATTTTCTTATTCCACTCAGGAGAGCAGGATGAACGATGTTGAGTGTCAGCAACCTTTCGGTCTCCGCTCCTGGCAGTAGAAACCTTATTTGCACTGTGATGATCGGGTCAGTTCTGATCAGTTCCACTTCCCTGATCCTCCCTGTTCTGTGTCTCCCAGACATCTGCAACGAGGTAGGTCCAGTCGGGAGTAGAGTATCTTCTACTAGGCACTCGCATCCTCCTTGATCTTCTAAGACCCTCCTCGGCTTGATCCTGGATATCTTCTTCTGGATCTGAGTCTTCGGATATAGGAGTAAGCGTTTCTTCCTGGGCCGACCTCAAACTTAGCCTTCTTCTCCTTGTTGGCCAAGTGGCAGCTCCAAGCCTTATTCTCCTATTCCTTGTCCTCTCACTTGGTTCTTGGTCGCTCCGATACGGATCTGAGTCTGAGTCGTATTCACTTCTGCTCTCTCCTTCAGTTGCGTCTTCTGTCTCACTGCCGTCCTGCCTTTGCTCTTCTTCTGAATCCGTTGCGTTCCCAACTTCTTCTGACACCCCCTCAGCCGCCTCTATCCCTTCTTGCGACTCTTCTTCCACTTCCGGGCTTTCGTCTGGGATGGGAGCTGTTCCTTCTAGAGGTGCTGGAACTCTTCTAGTATGGGATGCATGGATCCAATTTGGCAGCCCCCCGCACTTCACCGCGGTGTTCGTTATCAGGATTACCTGAAAGGGCCCACGCCAGCGAACATCTAGGCAGTTCTTCCGGACGTGTTTTTTAACTAAGACCCAGTCCCCTGGGTTCAGGTCATGACACAGGTTCCTCGCTGCTGGAACTTCAACTGCATGCACCTGAAGGGACACAGAATGGATGGCGTCAGACAGTCCTTTACAATAATCCAAGATCAGATCATCTGTAATATTCAATAGAGCAGTAGTTGGAACTGTAGGAAGTCTCATGGCCCTCCCCATCAGGATCTCGTGGGGAGAGAGACCTGTCCTCCTATCAGGTGTGCTGCGCATGCTCATGAGCACTAAAGGAAGAGCATCTGGCCAACTCAAAGATGTGGATGCCACTACTTTAGCCAATCTATTCTTCAAAGTGCCGTTCACTTGTTCCACAATTCCTGAAGCTTCTGGTCGATAACTACAATGCAGCTTTTGATCGATATTCAGTGTGGAGCACAACATCTTCACTATTTCGCTGTTAAAATGTTTTCCTCTGTCAGATTCCAAAGAGGCAGGCACCCCGAAGCGCGGTATCAACTCCCTGAGCAACAATTTAGCCACTGTGAGTGTATCGCACCTACGTGTAGGGTACGCTTCAACCCATCTGGAAAATACGCATACAATCACCAACACATATCTAAGGCGATTGACTCTTGGCATTTCGATGAAATCTAATTGCATTCTATTGAAAGGCCCCCCTGACCTCCCAATGTGACTCAGTGTGACTGGTGTTCGTTTGCCTACGTTCAGTTGTTGGCAGGTAACACATCGCTTACATACTGATTCTGCTGCTATTCTAAATTTAGGGCAATACCAAGTTTGCCTAAAAACTCTCATCATAGCATCCCTTCCTAGATGTACTGGACCATGTATTTCTCTCGCCATGGGATTAGCTAATTCTTCAGGTAACACAGCTCTCCCATCTGCTGAAACCCAAAAATCCATTTCACTTCGCACACAACCTGCTATTTCCCATGCCTTTTTCTCTGTTTCAGGTGCGTTCTCCTGCATTATTCTTAAATCCTCCCAAGTGTCTACAGTTTCTAACATCATACTTAATTCAGTCTTTTCTTCTGCACCTTCTATTTCCACCTTTGAGAAAGAATAACTTTGTTCCGCGCAATAGCGTGCGACTTCATCAGCATATCTATTACCTTGTGACACAAAATCTGTATTCTTAGTATGAGCTACACACTTCACTACTGCGATGTCAACAGGACCTTGTAATGCTTCTATCAGCAATCGCACAAATTCTCCATTTCGAATGGGCGAACCAGAGGAGGTCATGTAACCCCTCTGAGACCACAACTGCCCGAAATCATGAACCACACCGAAACCATATTGGCTGTCCGTGTAGATGGTGACTCTTTTCCCGTTTCCTGCTATGCAGGCACGAGTTAGGGCAATAATTTCTGCTACCTGTGCGGAATGTACTCCTTCCAGGCAAGCGGCTTCCACAACTCCAGTAATGGTACAAACAGCATAAGCTGCTCTCAACCGACCAGTATCGTCTCTTAAACATGAGCCATCAACAAAGTAAATTTTCAACGGGGTCTGACAATGGCTCATCCACAATATCTGGTCTGGGTTTCGTGCATAGTTCAGTCACATCAAGGCAATCGTGGTCTTCACATCCTTCGCCTTCTATTACAGTAGGTAATGGCATCAAAGTAGCAGGATTCAAGACAGAGCATCTCCTGAGAGTCACGTTCTCTGCGGCAAGTATAACTTGCTCGTAGCGCGTGAGCCTACTATTGGTCAGATGCTGCGTCTTCGTCCTGGTCATTAACAATTCAACTGAATGTGGTACATATACCACTACTGGATGTCCCATCACAATACTCTCGCTCCTTTCAATGCTGACACCCGTTGCAGCAACGGATTTGAGACATCCGGGCAACGCTGCGGCTACTGGATCTAATGTAGCCGAAAAATATGCAACTGGTCTACGGGCATTTCCGTGGGTCTGTGCCAAGACTGACAAAGCACATCCCTCTCTCTCACAGCAATAGAGTGAAAATGACTTTTCGTAATCTGGCATTCCCAGAGCCGGAGCACGACATAAATCGTCTCTCAGCTGTAAAAACGCCACCAGACATTCTTCATCCCATGGTACCGGATCACTCACCTCCTTGTGCGTCAGTTTCTGTAAGGGCTTTGCTTTCAGTGAAAAGTTAACTATCCACTGTCGGCAGTAACCCACCATTCCTAAGAACATTCTAACTTCCCTCTGTGTTGTAGGCGCATTCATCTTCATTATCGCCTCAATCCTCTCTGGTGACACCTTACGTTTTCCTTTCTCTAACCGGTGCCCTAAATACTGTACTTCCGTCAGACAGTACTGCAACTTGCTCGGAGATACCTTATGTCCATTTTCAGCTAAATGGTTCAGTAAGGCAATTGAATCTGCTTTACAAGCTTCCTCTGTCTCTGACGCAACAAGTAGGTCATCTATGTACTGTACCAGAACCGAATTCTGTGGCAGTACTAGATTCTCAAGATTCTTCTTCAGCAACTGATTAAAGATGGATGGGCTGTCTGTGAATCCTTGTGGGATTCGACACCATGTTAAAACGCGATCTTCCATTTTAAAAGCAAAAAGATACCTGCTCTCTTCATCCAATGGGATTGAAAAGAAAGCCTGACAAAGATCTATCACTGTGAACCATTCTGCTTGACATGGTATTTGAAATAGTATTACTGAAGGATTCGGTACCACGGGACAACATGAAACGACTATGTTGTTAATTTTTCGTAAATCCTGAACTATCCTAAACTTCCCGCTAGGTTTCTGCAAACCCATAATCGGGGAGTTACAAGGACTGCCCACGATTTCTTTCAGTATTCCCTGTTGAATCATTGACTCGATCACAGGCTTTATTCCTGCAATCGTTTCCTGTGACAATTTGTATTGAGGCGTTCTTGGAAACTCAACATTTGGTTTTACCAATATTTTTACCGGTTCTACCCCTTTAATCAATACTATATCTTCTCCTGTGAAATCCCACACCTCTGACGCTACTACATCTCTTAAATCTTGGGGAAGATCTTCTACAGTCAGAGTAGGATATAGTTCTACACAGAATTTTGAATTGGCCACCTTAAAGGTAGCATCATCGTCGGTAGTCTGTACCTCCACTCCTTGTGGGGTGCAGTATATGGTGCAATTCAATTTGCATAACAAATCCCTTCCTAACAGACATACCGGACTCGAGTCACAAACCACAAACTGATGTTCGTTCATATGATTTCCTATTTTCACAGATACTGGTTCTGTCAACGGACTAGTCATTCTTTTATTTGCGACTCCTACCACCTGAATTGTTTCCCCTGACATCGGCAAGTCTGGAACCACCGCTGATCTCAGAGTCGAACGAGTAGCCCCAGTGTCCACTAAGAACGTAGTGGGACACCCTGCCACTTCTGCCTCAACAAATGGCCCTCTTTGATCCACTTCTAGGACTGCCCCGAGGGTACAATCCTCTTCACTGCTCACCCGTTGTCCTGTCAATGGGTCTATGTAATAACACTTTTCTTCCTCGATAAACAGAGGCATTTGTTTAAAGACCTTTCCTCCAGCTGCTATCTTCGGTGGCTGTGGGAATTGGGCCCGTGGAGCCGAAGTCCCCCCTTTGGCCACCTTGCCTCCTGGAACTGTCACCTTTTGCACTGGGACTTCTTGGACCTGCTCTTCTACTTCTAGCTCTCCATTTTCAGGGTTAAAGGGACACTCGCGTCGCCAATGCCCCACCTGGTGACACTGATGACACTTTGTCGTTTTCTTTAAAGTGGCAAAGTCTATCCTAGGTCTCTGCCCTTCTTCATTGTCCTTATTCTGACCGTTTGGCTTTCGTCCCATCCCCTGTTTCTGCTGGCCACCCTTCCCAGCGGACTGCATTTGCACCACCATCAATTTCTCCTTTAGATTCTTGGCTTTAGAATCTATCTCGTCACTGCAGTACCTCGCATAACGTAAAATCTCATCTAGTGGTTTGTTCTGCCAACAGATTAAATGTTGCTGTATCATCAAACAAATATCAGGTCTCAACCCCAAGACAAACTTTGACACAAACTGCCCTATATCTTTGGGATCCATTACATCTAGTCCACTGTATTGCTTGAATGTTTTCAGCAACCTCTCATAAAACTCATGCACGGTCTCCTTCGGTTCTTGCCTTGTTCGATCTATCTTTACCCAATCTATATCCTGTGGTGGTACCTTATCTTTCAGCCATGCTATTACCCTTTCGTACTTTTGCATGACAATCTCGGACGGTCCATTAGTCCGAGCATCCCTCACTGGTTCAGTATTTGGCCATTCAACACTAGTCTTGCACGGGGTCCACAAATCAGATGGGACCACGATGTCAAACAACGTGTTCAAATCTATCCACAGTACTTTCGAGATTTTGACAAACCTCTCTACCTGTTTATACCATTCGACTGGATTGTCCCGCAACTTCGGAAATGAGTTGGTAAATGCAGCTAAATCTCCTCTACTCCAGGGCACATGTACATAATTTCCGTTTGATATTTCTCGCAAAGGGAATGCCTCCATCTGCATTACCCTTCCCTCAGGGGTCATCACATTTGTACTTCGCCTAACTGTGCCCTTTTTCGACCACCTTTCTTCCCATTTATCCAGTTCCCTCCACACTCTTATCCCTGATACCAGCTCTCTTATGTGTGTTTTTAATCCAGTAGTTCTCTTCTCATCTAGATCTTGGTCTGCGTACTGTAATCTGTGGTTACTCTGTAATGCCCTTGTCCTAGACAAATCCACGGCATACCTGTCTGCCAAATCAGTCAATTTCTCATGAAACGCTCTAGCTTTCCTAGTAATATCCTTTGCCATGAACAATAACTCATCCTGTTCATACAAATCGATCCTTTCTAAAGGCAATGTTCCATCTATTATCTCATCAACATCTGATTTTAAACTAGTAACATCAAGCCTTTTTGCCTTAATTTCAGCTTTCAAGACACTCAATTTAGCTCCTCCATCCGCATCTCTCCCATCCCAGCTCCGAGATCTACGTTTAGGTATTGGTGAATTATAGGGAGTCCTCCCCTGTTCCCATCTCTCTAAGTCCCATGCCTTTCCATCTTCTCGGGGTGGGTGGTGAAACACTCCTTCATGCCTCCTAGCCTCTCTCTCCCCATCCTGGCTAGTTTCACGGGATGCAGGGTAAGATGTTCCATTACTCCCTCTTTCTTCCCTACTTCCCTGTGATTCCTGATTATTCGAGGCGTGGCGGGACCTATCGCTGTTCTCCTTTCTCCAATGTTGAACGTCTTCCCCAAGTGTATGATGAAGGCACCTAAACCTATTCTGAAAAGCCCGTACCGCCTCATCTCCTCCTTTCCCCCAGAGACGGGACATTTCCTCACATTCTACAATCCTAGTATTTTGTTCCGGCTGTTCTCTCTGATTTGTAGGACATGCATCCCCTCTATTCTCTTGACTTTGGCCTTCCCGGCCCTGACTGCTTTCGCTGGCCCCACAATGAGATACAGTCCCGTTACCCCTGCTTTCCCACTCTGGTTCTGTTCTTGTCCTGTTACTTGGAGATACTACGGACCCGTCCCATTCCCTCAAATCAGCTCTTAACTCTGAAAAAGATCTTGGCCGTGGTCCCCTTAGATCCATTGGTCCTCTCGGACCTCCCTGTTCTGAATTGGGACCGACAGTTGTGTCTAATAGTCTGTACTCTCCAACGCTTTTCCTCCTCATCCCATTTGGAATCTCGCACTGCCCTTACCGATCGCGTCAGTCTTTGTTGACGCCTGTTCAAATTTCGGTCGTGTGCAGCCTTAATCCATGCATTAAGAGCCTCAAACTGTGTTGGTCTGGGCGAGGGTTTCAATGAGGACATGGTTGCTTTTAGCCGATGTAACACCTCTAATTTAAAAGTCCCGTACCTCGGGAACTGCATTTCCTCATTCCCTTCCGTAAGCTTATTCCAAGCCCCAATCCACAATATCGTATGCAGCCCCACATTCGTTGCCATGTAATGAGCTGGTGTACCCTCCGGCGGTGCCTCTTCCCCGTAATAATGTTCACTTCTTTTACGTTTAAAAATCCCTTTCAAACACTTAAAACACTTCATGATTTCGCTCTTTCTCCGCGTTCGTTTACTTCCTGATGATATTCCACCAATCTCAGCCCCGTTCTCACTAACTGGCCTATCCGTACGCGACTTTCCTCCGACGTCACTCTAGCCGCCCAACCAGAGCGCGGCTCTAGCTAACGTCACACCAACCGCTCAATCAGAGCGCGGCTCTAGCCGACGTCACCCGTCTCCCTTCGCAGCAGTTCCCCTCCTTTCTCAGCTCGTCTCCTCGGTCATGCACGCATCCCATTCATACTCTGAAAAATGATTACTTCCGTCCAAGCGATCACCTTTCTTGACTGTACGCCCACAGTCTTTCTGTAGTTGTCACCTTAACTTGGCGAAATGTCTTTCCGTTTACTTCCAGACAATCGCCTTCTCCGATAGGTTACTCACACGCAGTAACTTTCGACCAGCGTCCGTTACTCATACACTCACTCTTACACTCCCCCTATCTTGGATCCACGGCGGTCAATGGTACCTCGTGACCTCCGTACTATGGTCGACAACTACCCTGGATGTTCGATACACCCAAAACCACTTAAGCTCTGGCCTGAACTTAAGATTTCACCAGTTCACCCGTTTACCAGGTTACCAGCTTACCAGGTTGCGCGCGCTCACAACCTTCTCTCATTCACACTACAGGCATTCAACTCCGCAAGACATTACAATACAAATACAACACAAAACACCGCAATCTGTTCACGCATGACCCTTTTTATACTCACTCTCCGATACTGCTGCTTTTCTCGCACCGTCTGCACCTTTCGGCACACGATTCTTCCGCTGCTCGTCTCTCGGCGTCTCGGGCCTTGGGGTAAACTAACCTCTCTAGATTACCTTCCTCAAGAAGATAACCATCCTCACTCTGCTACCAACTGCTAACGCGGGATTACTGGTTACTAATTATCTTACCAAATCCCAAACTATGTCGACTGAATCGTTGGTACCTGTCTTTGAGTAAAAGGTAATCTCGCAATAAGTCAATCAATTTAAGAACTTACACCACTCTAAATGACCACTGACCAAATTTAAGTTTTAAAGATTTAATATAAAGTCAAAGATAACTGAAGATACAAACTTCTCAAAATGAGATTAAGAAGATAAATCGGTATCACTATGAACATGAACTTTTTGAATAGTCTGAGTCTGAAAAACAGAATAATAAGTACAAGCTCGAAAACCATCAGGGTTGCCAAAATAGATATAAGTTGCAATCTCAAAGTCATTACAGAAAAGAAAATTAAGGTTAGTCTGTCCCTACACTATTTTAAATGACATCCCTACTTAGCAAGATCTTAACCCTCTAGGTGTCAGCCGTGGTGACTTCCTAAGAAGATCACGCACTTCTCTTTGTCTCTTCTCTGATAATGGGTCTCTCCTGATCAGCCTATCTGCCTACCCATCTGCTTCCTTAGGCTCCCAAAATCATCTGCTCTGCTCTCCTCCCGGGTCTCTTTCCCTAATACCAAATCACATTTTCAATAGAAACGCCCCTTGGGACGCCCCTCACGTGGTACATCTTTGCGCGGCAAACTCCATGATGGTACTCTTGAAGACCCTCGTTATAGTTGACCTTGGTTCCCAGGCTTCTTCTTCAGTGCGCTGATACCCCCTGAAATTCCTGGAAACTCCTACAGGCCTGCGCAAGGCGCCACTGAACAAAGTCCCTTTCATTCGAGCTGATTAGGACCCTCGCACCTGCATACAGCTCATCCTGCAGTGGGCCTCAAATTCCAGACTCCACCATATCTTTAGTCATAAAACACTCTCAAAGCTCTGTGCTGGACACCTCTCGACCTCTTCCCTAACAAGCACATGACAATTTAAACTACATGACATTATCGGCTCTGGCCTACTTGATTTACATGCAGCAGGTCCCTGCACTCTTAAAACGTTAACTTGATTTAAACAGCAAACATTCTTAACTAGCATACGTTTCTAAAATAACACATCTATAAAGCATATACTTTTAACCCTAAGTTCAATAGTACATTTGGAAGAACCATGTCAACCTTATCTCACATTAATTTAGCAGCACGTTCAGGTTTGCTGTGAATTGCCCTAAGGCCTACACATAATACTGGATTTTCAAAGTTACATTTAATTCGGACATGATCCTTTTAACATGAGAACATGAGGTTTTCACATATATTCCAACATTTCTACATTAATCTCACACCGTTATAATTATAGTTACTCTACTTAACATTCTATACATTTCACTACTGATTATAAACCACTCTGTATATTTCACTCCTGGATATAAAACACTCGTGTGCAAAACATATTTAAACTAACTACGTGCTTGTAAATATGGCGTACTTATACATTTTTTCAAACTTGTGCTCTCTCAGTCCCCCCTTTGATGACCTTTCAGACTCTTATATTGAGTGTCCTGCATCGCTGTCAACTCTTCTTCCTGTTTCTTCATAGCTCTCTGTAACCTATTTGCTTTATAACATTGATACAAACGCACCAATCCCCACAAAGTGATTACACAAATCACAATTATGATGATGGGTTTCAATATGTACCAAACGATACCCTTTCCTAAGTTGGCAAACCAACTTCCAACTTTACCCATTCCATGACCTACTTTTTCCCACACATTTACCTTTGCCAGGTCCTCAATTTCGTAGTGTATGGCAGTGATGTTTTGTATATACTTCTCTAGAGGTTTTGAATTGTCTGGAATGTAAGTACAGCATTCCTGGACCTTCAAGGCCTTACAGACTCCTCCCTCTTTTGCTAACAGAACGTCTAAAGCAAGTCGGTTCTGAAGAACCATTGCCCTAATCGATTGCATCTCACCTTCTATCAGCATCAATGATCTTGCAGTACTAGCAGATAGCCTATCTACGACTGTAGCTAACCTCCTAATTTTGATGTCATTCATTATCAATCCTAAGAAAGGGAATGCAGCACCGAGTACATCTCCAACTACTTCTGCTGCACCCAGCCCTCGCTTCCATCTAGTTGATATTTCTTTCTTAGGCGTGTCTAAATTCTCAACATGATATATTTTAGGGAAGACAACAGCCAGATAGCATGATCCGTACCAATTATCTGGTAACTTCACATAGGCACTTCTTCCACATACAAAATATACATTTGGTATTGCTCTCTCAAAGGGTTAGCAGGTGAGTGCTAGTATCATTTGAAGGACAAATGGTGAAGTGAAAAAGAAAGATGATGGCTGATTGTTTCCTAGTAGGAACTCTTTATAACGCAGTAATCTCACAAAGTATGCACTAGTGGGGTATGGACTCAAGTCTCCACAATGTATTAATACCATGCATGTGCATACATTCAGCATGAAATTCTGATGAAAAACAAACGTTGCCCGACATGCATGTCAACTAGCAAAACATAGATAGTTACTTCCATGTTTATCATCATTTTGGGCTTCAAGAATAAGCACCAATATTTTCTGCATTGGCAAGCAATCACCACTACCATAACCTCACAACACTCTTATTCTAACTTTGTGTCTAAAGTGTTATTTTCCATCTTATCAGTCAGTGCATAGGCAGCTGGAAGCATTTTGAATTTCCTTACTTGCAGGAATTTAATAACAGTCTACATGTGTTCAGAGAACGGTCACCGCGTTTTCTCAAAGAACAGCGCGACAATCAATCACACAAAAGACACTGGCTCTGCTGTTTTATTACCTTTAAACATGTCACAATGTCTTGCCAGCAGAATTGGGATAAAATGAAAATGTAAATGTGGATGGGTTTTTCCCCGAACCTTTCGGAATAGAGCGTCTGTGCTGCAAGAAGTGATTTCTTTCACCGTGGAGGGGAAACAGGCACTTTGCATATATATGGACGCTTTCATTAAAACCGACATCCAGCCAGGGCCATCTTAAGGATTTTGGGGCCATGGGCCATACGTATTTTTGGGCCCCTGTGCGGAACAGCTTTGAATTTATGATCCGATTTCAGCTTTCAAGTCCTCTGTGGCTAGGTCACTGAGAGTGCACAGGCACCCTCCTCCAAATTCTAAATGTGTTTACATCTAATATTCAGGGAAAGTGATATGTGTTTTCAATATTGTGGCACAGCAGCAGCCCACTAACACACTACAAATAATTTCTGTGTCCAAAGCTGCAAAATACACCCACCGGCGGCCCACCAAATGGTATGGTCTGCCAAACATAACATTCTTCCTTTGTTCAGCATAAAACCACTACAAACAGTTTTAACAGTGATTAGAAACTTACTGTGGAAAATACAATTTAAAACAGATGCAAAATTAAAGGGATGAGGGGAGAGAGAGAGAGATGGGAAGACACTGCTGGCCTCTGTCTGAGGTGGTACCTCCCACTCCCTTGATGGCTTTCACAGTCACTCGAGCCTGCTGACAGTCTACATGACCACACAGGGGTTCCAGCTCTATCAGGTGATTCGGCACAGCTCGCGTGCTCCTGGCAGCTGCCAGATTTTCGGTTTTCCGTGGCAGGAGAGCACTGATGGTAGAGCAACATCGGCTGACTAAGGGCCAGATGTAGGTCACCAAATACCGGTCGGTAACGGCCGATTTCGGCCGTTACCGACCGGTATTTGGTGATTGAGATGTAGGGGGCCTTACATTTACCGATTCGGTATATTTACAGAATCGGTAAATTTACAGATTCTGTAAATTACCGAATCGGTAAATATACCGAATCTCACATTTGTGATGTAGGTGGCACTAAAAACAGTGCCACCGGCCCTTAAGAATTCGTTATTTACCATGACATACTATGTCATGGTAAATAACGAATTCCTGTGTACATGCACATCTGTGCATGTACACCTGTGCCCTTAGGGCATGTATGTGTGCCACATGGCACACAAGCCAGAATCAGGGGTGCAACAGGGTGTCAAAGTGACACCCTGTCCCCTTGCAAATTCGGTATTTTTACCGAATCGGTATTTACCGAATCTGTAATTGACATTGATTCCTATGGGCCTCAAGGCCCATAGGAAGCAATGCCAATTACAGAATCGGTAAATACCGATTCATTAATTACCGAATCATACCGATTCGGTAATTAATTTGGTAAAATTACCTACATCCCGATCGCCAGTTCTTAAATACCGAATCGGTATGATTCGGTATTTAAGAATCGGTAATCTGGGATTACCTACATCGGGCCCTAAGTGTCTAATTCAAATGGAAGTGTGAATTTCCCTCGTGAATTTTGGTTCTTGATCATCACCAGATCTCCTATTGCTAATTGTCTTTACTTGGCTCGGGGGCCTCTGGACATTCATTCGTTCTGAATTCATCGCTGGTCTAACTTTTTCGATGCTTGCTATTGAAGAGCCGTTGTTTGAGTCACCTGAGGAAATATATCTCCTACCGCCCTCCAGATGCAGAGTGATCCAGGGCTGACTTGAGTAGTAGTGTGAGGAGTAAGTTGGTATTCTCGTAGAAAAGTGTATAAAGCACCCTCCAAGTTTTGGCCATGGGCTCACCAATCCGAAGCACTTTAATGAGTGTGCGCATGAAATGCTAAGCTTCTCCATTGGCTTGAGGCCATCTTGGTGTGATTTTATTATGGCACACTCTCCTTGACTGTTGATATTCTGCCATTTCATAACTAGAAAAAGGGGGACTATTGTCTGTCAGTAACTCTTTTAGGAGTCCATGAGTGGCCCTAATTTGTTCCAAAATAAGGTATGGTTTTACTTGCCGTGGTTGACTTTAGAACCTCCACCTCTGGATATTTTGCGAAGTCGTCTATCACCACCAGCATGTGTCTCCCGTCCGCGAGAGTCCCGAAATCTGTGCTCGCTCAGTGCCACGGATGTGGTGGTAGTTCCTCAGTGACAATCAGCACTGGGGGTTGACAGAAAACACAGTCACAAACAGTTTGGTCTACGGGGTCATCAAGGCGGGGAAACCATACTTTTCAGTGCAGACAGGACTTCGTTTTCACGATTCCTTGGTGCGCTATGTGTGCCAAATTGATCACTCATTTCTGCAGTATCCTGCGAATTACCAAACGGGATCCTCTCATAAGGCATGCTTCAGCAGGCACAGCCAGGTCTACTCGGGCCTTGTGTAGTACACATAGCGTGGTGTGAGCTTCCTCAGGCCTACTGGGTAGCTTGTCAAGTAGTAGATGCCATTTTCCTGACGTCACTGCAGCAATGGCCAGCTGAAGACACTCATCGTCTTTTGTAGCTCTCACAAACTCCTCGAGTGAAATGGACCTGGGGCGGGACTGCTCCACCATGAACCTGACATACTCCTCCACCTCCTCAGCCGCTGAGTCTTCTTCTTCTGTGGCTGGTCTCACTTGCCTCAACAGGAATTCAGCAGGATTGTTGGCGCCAGAGCGATACACCACTTGGAAGTGATATTCCTGTAACTGGAGGATCGACTTTTCAATCCGTGGTGGAGGTTTTGAGGAGTCGCACATGAATAATGGTATCAATGGCTTATGATCCGTGTGTTCTATGAATGGTTGACCATAGAGATATAAATGGAAATATCGGCATCCCCGATAAACTACAATCACTTCCTTTTGTATGCGAGTATCTTTGCTTGGAATCTGTCAGAGCACGACTTGCATAGGCCACCGGCGCCCACTCCCCATCCTCTTGTTTTTTTGACAGCACCAACCCTAAGCCAATGGGACTGGCATCAACTGACAGGTCTGATTCTTTGGCTGGGTCAAAGTACACTAGCGTAGTGTCGATGGATAAAGCCTTCTTCGTGTCATGAAAAGCTTTTTCCTGGCAAGGACCCCATTCCCACGTTGTTTTGGACTTCATGAGTTCCCTCAGTGGAGAGGTGAGCTCAGTCAGGTTTCGGATAAACCACCCACAGTATGTCACCATACCAAGGAAACTTCTCACTCCGGTTACAGAGGTGGGGGCTGAAGACGTCTGGATGTCATAAACTATCGCTGGATCTGGGGATATTCTGTGTTGAGAAAAATAATATCCGAAAAAGGCTATCTCTTTCGGAAGAAAAGCACATTTTTCTCGATGAAGTGTGAGACCACTGTCTAGCAGTCGCTGGATCACCTCTCTCAAATGGTCTAAGTGCTCTTCCAGGGTGGGGCATGCACAAGAATGTCATTGTTGACATTGAGAACCCCACGGATGCCAGCTAGAACTCCTTGAATTGTATCTTGAAAAATGTCAGCAGTGCTGGAAACCCCAAAGCTTAGTCGCTTGTATTTTCGAAGTCCCACGTGTGTTGAAAACGTGGTTATGGCTCTTGACTCTGGATCCAGCAGAAGTTAGTGGTATCCAGCTCGGAAGTCCATTTTAGAGAACCAATGAGACCCGCTCACCTCGGCCACAATGTCATCAACGGTGGGGGTCAGATGACGCTCTCTCTTTCTTGCATGGTTGGGTAACCTCATGTCAATGCAGATTCTCACCTCGCCTGGCTGATTAGGTTTCCTGGCTACGACAATGGGTGACGCCCATGAAGTCATCCCTTCAACTCGCTCAATGATTTCCGCTTCTTCTAGGTTCTTCAACTCTTGTTCCACTTTTGGCCATAATCGAAACACAACTCGTCTATGCTTGAGGGCCATGGGTTGAATGGTGGTGTCTACATGTAGCCGGACCATATGATTCTTTAGACATCCGATTCCTTCAAACAGGATCTTGAACTCATCCACCAATGATTCCACTCTCTCTTGTTGAATTGGGAAAGCGAATGCTACCAGTTGTAGGTACTATGCTTTGCAGCAGCTTAACAGCATCCCAGAGCCTTCCTGGGTCACATAAACGTTTGGTGGGGTGGAGCGAGAGTCATGAGAGATGTCTGTAGTGAAGACTCCAGCCAAAGGAAGAGGGGTTGTTGACTCATAAGCGAACACTTGGGTCGATGTAGCTCTCAAAGATGGAGTGATGGGGAGAGTCTGTAGCAGGGAGCTCGCCATGATGTTGATAGATGCCCCGGTATCTATGAGCACCTGGATGGGGTGTCCCGCTACCAGAATGCTGCACCTCGGGTTTCTCCACTTTGGACATCAATCTGGTTGCATTGCATGGATTACATGTATCGCTCCCTCCACATTTTCGTCATCCATGTCCTCTTCGCCTTCCATGATTTGGGACGTATCATGACATTTACTTGCCTGTGTCGCGGTCTCCTCCGTGACGTGGAATGGCATACCTTTACAAAATAGAGGTATTTGTTGCACGCTGAACTCTTCTTTCCTTGAGCTGGGCATGACCCCAGATGGGAAACGGTCCTCTACAACCATAGCATGTTCTGGCAGTAGATGGTGGTTTGCTGTGCTCTAATTTCTTGGCAGGATTGCCAGATGCCACAGCGTTAACGGCTCCATCTTCACCTGGCTTTGTAATGCTGCTTCCATGTGCACCACGCGCACCTTTAACAGCTCCTTGGATCTTCCCATAATCAACATGTTCGCCATGGGCATCCCATGAACCTGAAGTATCTGTTCTCTCAATTTCACAGACACGCAGCCCTGGGTAAATTGCGCCCGTATCTCGTCATTGGCATCTGGCAGTGTGCATGTACTTTCCAATTCTCAAATCCTGGTGTAAAAAGTGTTGACTGACTCTTCGGGGAGCTGCCTTGCTTGCCTTAGCAGGAAACGTTCGTAATCTGGGTTAGCCAGATGCTCCAAATGCTCCTCCAGGGCTCCCTTTAGTGTAGCATAAGTATGAGGAGGGCCTGCCTCTGTCACCGACCATCACAGCTTGTGGATAACCGCACCACCAAGATGCAGCAGCATGGGACGCCGCCTCTCAGCCTCCAGACCCACTGCTGCAAAGAATGTTTCCAGTCGGTCTACCCAATCTTTCCACTTGGCTGCTTGCGTGGACTGCGGTCCTTCCATCAGGAACGGCTCAATGGGTTGTATCGTGGTCATTTTGTATGTGAAGTGCAGGTCCTGGGGGTCTGTAGCCAATTAGGTAAAATGTAGAACAGATTAGCTGGAGAGCCGAATGCACGAGAGAAATTGCCCCTCCGATGATTCTCTGCTCGCGCTATAAGCTTTATGTGCCTCCGGAGTCTTCCTCTGTACCTTCGCCCAGTTGGTTAAGTTCGCCCTCCGCGAAGATGGTAAAGAGAATGCTTCTTCTGCGAAGACAGGATTACCACTCAGCAGGCACAGGAGCACAGTCCTAATAGGCAATGGACAGGTGCAGGGGGTACATAATATGCCTTAGGTGCAGGAGGCATAAACCATAAATGCTCCACCCGATCACCATCCTAGCAGGCATTGGACAGGTGAAAGGACGTGCCTGGAGCCATCTCCTGACATTGGCGGTGGCATGCCAGCCCAGGACAGGCAGAAACCCAGGCTAAGAGCTCCCCGTGTCAGAATGGGGGTATGGCCTCGAACGTTGGATGTTGCGCATGAGCATGCACCCCTGTGCGAAGAGCAAAAGTCACTGGGGAGAGGATCACCTCCGCGGTGGGCCGGGCTGCAGGAAATGCGATGCACTGCTGAGGAGGCCTCACCTTCCCAAGTGTGTATGAAATGTCCATGATGGCACCACCGACGGCCACACAGGGCGAGTACCGGCACTGTCTCAGACAGAGACTGCAGAAGGCAGGCGCAGGGCACAGCGCCTCAGGTGCTTGCGGGGGACAAAACACTCCCTCGTCGCCAGTTGCTGGATGCTCACACCGGTCAGTATGATGTGAGCATGATGTAGGTCCAAATTCTTTGGGGGAATAAAATGGGCACACACTCCAGTAGCACATCGGGGTGGTGCCGAACTAACCACATCCAGTTCTGGTTGCCCCTTTTATTACGCATAGAGCATCTGGCCAATCCTTTACATGCTAGGAAAAAACGGGGGTTATGCCCAAATTGCCCTCCTATACATGAGCAATATACATCAGAAGATGTGGATAAATAAGAAAAAGTACAGAGGGATCAATTCAATATTTATTTTCATACAGGGATAAGTGAATAACCCTGATGTTTTCAAAACGATTTTTAGAGACAATTACATTCACAAATTACAATAACATATATACGTATCAAAAGACAAGGTGGGGCACAAAATGAAATATCAACAAAAGACTATACAACAATGAAACGCCCTAATTTGCATTCATCTCTATATACAATACAATATACAAAATATATATATACATCACATATACAATATCTACAGAACATATACAGAACATATATACCCTAAAACAAATATAAGACAGTGTAACCGTGTGCACTCTTACGTCAAAGTGCTACACTTCTTGGAAGTCCTAAGTAGCGCCAGAGGTATGTGACTCCTACCTGATTATTTATAAGGCGCTTATATTGGAGTGTAAACCAATTTAAACTTAAAGGCAGACTCCTTCATATAGTGTCGACCCAGTCGCGGTCGCGTTTCAGCCACTCGTTTCTATGGGCTTCGTCAGGACAAGGGCATTCACAGTCCCCCGTTGTACAGGGACAGAAGAATCTGGGTACTCAATCCAAGGGTACCTCAGGGGATAAACAACCCATTTGTGCCCACTTCGTAATTCCTTAAATGATTCAAGTGGTTGCTCCTAGCTTGCAAACAAACACATGTCACTCTTCTCTTTCTAGAACAGGGAATCCAGATTATATCTTTGGTCTTCTCCTCACACGGTCTTCAAGCAAGCCGCCATAACGTGCAGGGGAGCAAAAGCCATCCTTTACATGGGCACTACCATGATGCAAAACAGCCTGTGTCCCAAGCTGCAAAAGACACCCACCAAATGGTATGGTCCGCCAAACATAACAGCTCCCACTTCTCACATGTGAGGTCTGGATTTGATCTAAAAAAACCTTTTTTTTATGGATTTTGCATGAAACATAAACACAACATTTCTCTGCAAAATCTCTTTCCATTTCTCACAGGTGACATAATTTCAGCATTGTCGCACTGGGAGGAATTTATTTCACGGACGAATGACACGATTGATTCGTAAGACCCGTGAAGAACAATCTTCGACAATAAGTAGTATACTTGACTAAAAGAAGAAAACTTTGGAAAATCGTGTCTCTCATTAATCAGATAATCTAGTCCATACTATCGAATGTAATCCTTATTGAGAGAAGGCTGAGTTTTCTGTGACAAAATTGTAGCCCACAGCTGCAAATCCCTCTCAGTTGATGAGTTTGTCATCCTTCTGAGGGTGATGAACGGAATGTCATTGGGCTGGGTTGTTATGGCCGGTGGAACAAGGTAGCTGCTGGTGGTTTATTGCCAGAGCAGTCGCTATCACCCTAACTAGATGATCCGCATTGTCCACCATGACAGGCTGGCAAATCTCCACGCTCAACTTTTCCAGTCATTCGAAATCCCTCTTTAGGGAAGAAAATCCCCCACACTGTGCTTTTTATTAGGAATTCTGTCTGGCCATATGTTTCCCCCAGTGGACTTAATATATGTGAGCACACTGGAGGTGATCTCTGTATTTTTTGTTGTTGTTACTCATGCGAACAGCTCAAAGCTCTTCTGCACTGCGGTTAGACTCAAACTATACCGTCAGCGCATACAAAACAATCTGCTTTCCCTCAGTACAGAATGGGGCACATGATGGCAGTTGAGAATCATTTGAGGGGTCCAGGCCTTTTTATGTGCACACTTCTAAAACTGGGCTACTGGTTCTCTCAAAGTGAAATCCATTACATCTCCCAAAGTTGGCGCTTTCTCTCCAACAAGAAAGTAGGTTATCTGTTTGGTCTTGTGAGTGGTGCCCAATGAAATTCATCTGATTTATGAACGGTGACATCTATGAAGGCACATTGAAAGCAACACAAGATTGTGGGTGCATGTCTCTCAAGCATCCTGTATGGCATAGCCTCAGCATGCCTATTGCCGATTCCCAATGCAAGACTTTTGCCCGTAACATACATTTAGCCCAGAGCCTTGGTAGCATTCAAAATGCTAGCTTAAACCAGTAGGCCTGTGAAGATCTCCTTCCAGATGTGAGTGAAGGTAGAGTATACATATTCAGGATCTTTCATGAGTATGAAGCCCAGTTTATATCATGAGACTATCTTTGACTGCCCTCTGTTATGCACTGCTAAGATCTATTTGTGAATTGCAGATACTCCCTTCAGAGCTACTACACTGCCTTCCAAGAAATCAACATTTTATTTTACCTTCCCCTCATTCTCAATGCCTTCAAAAAGCTAGTGTAGATGCTGTCCAATTTGTGTGGCTGTAATTATGATCTTTGAATCATATCCTTAACTTGGCTTGGCTTGGTTTCCTTACTGTGGCCCCTGTTTTAGATCAATCATTGTTGACGTGCTTGAACTAAAAAGATGTATGCAATGATATGAACTTCTAGAGAAGCCTTAGTGTTCCAGCACAGACTAACATCTGGTTGCGGCCATTATTCAAAAGGCTGGGCAGATGCCAATGACTCTGAAGGAAGCCTTCTTGCTGTGTTGGGAGTATGTTGATTGCGAACCCCATGTTCTTTCATAATCAATAAATCCTTTGAAAAGTGTGGTGGAATATGACAATTGAACAGATTTTCAACCAGTTGTGCAGGGCTTTTATAGCTGCCCTGATTCTCACTCCGTTATGGGATTCCCACAGATTGCTCATTGGATCGCATGGCATGATTTTCTAATTCCTCGATCTTGTTCAATAAGAAGGCGATTTTATTCTGCATAGCAAACATCTCTTTATTCTGAGAAACACATGTGTTCTCTAAATTAGATATTGTCTGTTCTGCTTCTTGAAGTCTTATTATGAACTGAAAATTGCAAAAAACACAGTTGATGGACAGAATGTAGAACAATGTCATACATTCACCCCAGTACAAGGATCTGGGCCTAAATCCATCGTTTCTTTGCACTCCACAACACCCTGGGTTAGACACTGGCTATATGCAAATCAGCTCTGACCCTGTGCCTCATGGGAACAGTTCAGTCCGAACTACCAAGCCATGTCTTTCCCAGACCGGAATCAAGCATCCAAGGACCGGTTTCTGGCTATCAGCCTTCATCAGCCTGGATAGCTTGACTCCAGTGGTGTGGAGAGCCAGGGACTCACGTCTGAGCATACGCAGCCCACTGGGGGTGAAAATTGCAAAAAACACAGTTGATGGACAGAATGTAGAACAATGTCATACATTCACCCCAGTACAAGGATCTGGGCCTAAATCCATCGTTTTTTTGCACTCCACAACACCCTGGGTTAGACACTGGCTAAATGGAAATCAGCTCTGACCCTGTGCCTCATGGGAACAGTCCAGTCCGAACTACCAAGCCATGTCTTTCCCAGACCGGAATCAAGCATCCAAGGACCCGTTTCTGGCTATCAGCCTTCATCAGCCTGGATAGCTTGACTCCAGTGGTTTGGAGAGCCTGGGACTCACGTCTGAGCATACCCAGCCCACTCGGGGTGAAAATTGCAAAAAACACAGTTGATGGACAGAATGTAGAACAATGTCATACATTCACCCCAGTACAAGGATCTGGGCCTAAATCCATCGTTTTTTTGCACTCCACAACACCCTGGTTTAGACACTGGCTATATGCAAATCAGCTCTGACCCTGTGCCTCATGGGAACAGTCCAGTCCGAACTACCAAGCCATGTCTTTCCCAGACCGGAATCAAGCATCCAAGGACCGGTTTCTGGCTATCAGCCTTCATCAGCCTGGATAGCTTGACTCCATTGGTGTGGAGAGCCTGGGACTCACGTCTGAGCATACCCAGCCCACTCGGGGTGAAAATTGCAAAAAACACAGTTGATGGACAGAATGTAGAACAATGTCATACATTCACCCCAGTACAAGGATCTGGGCCTAAATCCATCGTTTTTTTGCACTCCACAACACCCTGGGTTAGACACTGGCTATGTGCAAATCAGCTCCGACCCTGTGCCTCATGGGAACAGTCCAGTCCGAACTACCAAGCCATGTCTTTCCCAGACCGGAATCAAGCATCCAAGGACCGGTTTCTGGCTATCAGCCTTCATCAGCCTGGATAGCTTGACTCCAGTGGTGTGGAGAGACTGGGCTGTCACGTCTGAGCATATCCAGCCCACTCGGGGTGAAAATTGCAAAAAACACAGTTGATGGACAGAATGTAGAACAATGTCATACATTCACCCCAGTAGAAGGATCTGGGCCTAAATCCATCGTTTTTTTGCACTCCACAACACCCTGGGTTAGACACTGGCTATATGCAAATCAGCTCTGACCCTGTGCCTCATGGGAACAGTCCAGTCCGAACTACCGAGCCATGTCTTTCCCAGACCGGAATCAAGCATCCAAGGACCGGTTTCTGGCTATCAGCCTTCATCAGCCTGGATAGCTTGACTCCAGTGGTGTGGAGAGCCTGGGACTCACGTCTGAGCATACCCAGCCCACTCGGGATGAAAATTGCAAAAAACACAGTTGATGGACAGAATGTAGAACAATGTCATACATTCACCCCAGTACAAGGATCTGAGCCAAAATCCATCGTTTTTTTGCACAACACAACACCCTGGGTTAGACACTGGCTATATGCAAATCAGCTCTGACCCTGTGCCTCATGGGAACAGTCCAGTCCGAACTACCAAGCCATGTCTTTCCCAGACCGGAATCAAGCATCCAAGGACCGGTTTCTGGCTATCAGCCTTCATCAGCCTGGATAGCTTGACTCCAGTGGTGTGGAGAGCCTGGGACTCACGTCTGAGCATACCCAGCCCACTCGGGATGAAAATTGCAAAAAACACAGTTGATGGACAGAATGTAGAACAATGTCATACATTTACCCCAGTACAAGGATCTGGGCCTAAATCCATCGTTTTTTTGCACTCCATGACACCCTGGGTTAGACACTGGCTATATGCAAGTCAGCTCTGACCCTGTGCTTCATGGGAACAGTCCAGTCGGAACTACCAAGCCATGTCTTTCCCAGACCGGAATCAAGCATCCAAGGACCGGTTTCTGGCTATCAGCCTTCATCAGCCTGGATAGCTTGACTCCAGTGGTGTGGAGAGCCTGGGACTCACGTCTGAGCATACCCAGCCCACTCGGGGTGAAAATTGCAAAAAACACAGTTGATGGGCAGAATGTAGAACAATGTCATACATTCACCCCAGTACAAGGATCTGGGCCTAAATCCATCATTTTTTTGCACTCCACAACACCCTGGGTTAGACACTGGCTATATGCAAATAAGCTCTGACCCTGTGCCTCATGGGAACAGTTCAGTCCGAACTACCAAGCCATGTCTTTCCCAGACCGGAATCAAGCATTCAAGGACCGGTTTCTGGCTATCAGCCTTCATCAGCCTGGATAGCTTGACTCCAGTGGTGTGGAGAGCCTGGGACTCACGTCTGAGCATACCCAGCCCACTGGGGGTGAAAATTGCAAAAAACAGTTGATGGACAGAATGTAGAACAATGTCATACATTCACCCCAGTACAAGGATCTGGGCCTAAATCCATCGTTTTTTTGTACTCCACAACACCCTGGGTTAGACACTGGCTATATGCAAATCAGCTCTGACCCTGTGCCTCATGGGAACAGTCCAGTCCGAACTACCAAGCCATGTCTTTCCCAGACCGGAATCAAGCATCCAAGGACCGGTTTCTGGCTATCAGCCTTCATCAGCCTGGATAGCTTGACTCCAGTGGTGTGGAGAGCCTGGGACTCACGTCTGAGCATACCCAGCCCACTTGGGGGGGAAATTGCAAAAAGCACAGTTGATGGACAGAATGTAGAACAATGTCATACATTCACCCCAGTACAAGGATCTGGGCCTAAATCCATCGTTTTTTTGCACTCCACAACACCCTGGGTTAGACACTGGCCAAAATGCAAATCAGCTCTGACCCTGTGCCTCATGGGAACAGTCCAGTCCGAACTACCAAGCCATGTCTTTCCCAGACCGGAATCAAGCATCCAAGGACCGGTTTCTGGCTATCAGCCTTCAGCAGCCTGGATAGCTTGACTCCAGTGGTGTGGAGAGCCTTGGACTCACGTCTGAGCATACCCAGCCCACTCTGGGTGAAAATTGAAAAAAACACAGTTGATGGACAGAATGTAGAACAATGTCATACATTCACCCCAGTACAAGGATCTGGGCCTAAATCCATCGTTTTGTTGCACTCCACAACACCCTGGGTTAGACACTGGCTATATGCAAATCAGCTCTGACCCTGTGCCTCATGGGAACAGTCCAGTCCGAACTACCAAGCCATGTCTTTCCCAGACTGGAATCAAGCATCCAAGGACCGGTTTCTGGCTATCAGCCTTCATCAGCCTGGATAGCTTGACTCCATTGGTGTGGAGAGCCTGGGACTCACGTCTGAGCATACCCAGCCCACTCGGGGTGAAAATTGCAAAAAACACAGTTGATGGACAGAATGTAGAACAATGTCATACATTGACCCCAGTACAAGGATCTGGGCCTAAATCCATCGTTTTTTTGCACTCCACAACACCCTGGGTTAGACACTGGCTATGTGCAAATCAGCTCTGACCCTGTGCCTCATGGGAACAGTCCAGTCCAAACTACCAAGCCATGTCTTACCCAGACCGGAATCAAGCATCCAAGGACCGGTTTCTGGCTATCAGCCTTCATCAGCCTGGATAGCTTGACTCCAGTGGTGTGGAGAGCCTGGGACTCACGTCTGAGCATACCCAGCCCACTCGAGGTGAAAATTGCAAAAAACACAGTTGATGGACAGAATGTAGAACAATGTCATACATTCACCCCAGTACAAGGATCTGGGCCTAAATCCATCGTTTTTTTTGCACTCCACAACACCCAGGGTTAGACACTGGCTATATGCAAATCAGCTCTGACCCTGTGCCTCATGGGAACAGTCCAGTCCGAACTACCAAGCCATGTCTTTCCCAGACCGGAATCAAGCATCCAAGGACCTTTTTCTGGCTATCAGCCTTCATCAGCCTGGATAGCATGACTCCAGTGGTGTGGAGAGCCTGGGACTCACGTCTGAGCATACCCAGCCCACTCGGGGTGAAAATTTCAAAACAACACAGTTGATGGACAGAATGTAGAACAATGTCATACATTCACCCCAGTACTAGGATCTGGGCCTAAATCCATCATTTTTTTGCACTCCACAGCACCCTGAGTTAAACACTGGCTATATGCAAATCAGCTCTGACACTGTGCCTCATGGGAACAGTCCAGTCCGAACTACCAAGCCATGTCTTTCCCAGAACGGAATCAAGCATCCAAGGACCGGTTTCTGGCTATCAGCCTTCATCAGCCTGGATAGCTTGACTCCAGTGGTGTGGAGAGCCTGG
This sequence comes from Lissotriton helveticus, assembly GCF_964261635.1. Classification (NCBI taxonomy): domain Eukaryota; kingdom Metazoa; phylum Chordata; class Amphibia; order Caudata; family Salamandridae; genus Lissotriton; species Lissotriton helveticus. Next base: position 293,575,013 of record NC_136070.1, read on the forward strand.
GACTCACGTCTGAGCATACCCAGCCCACTCGGGGTGAAAATTGCAAAAAACACAGTTGATGGACAGAATGTAGAACAATGTCATACATTCACCCCAGTACAAGGATCTGGGCCTAAATCCATCGTTTTTTTGCACACCACAACACCCTGGGTTAGACACTGGCTAAATGCAAATCAGCTCTGACCCTGTGCCTCATGGGAACAGTCCAGTCCGAACTACTAAGCCATGTCTTTCCCAGACTGGAATCAAGCATCCAAGGACCGGTTTCTGGCTATCAGCCTTCATCAGCCTGGATAGCTTGACTCCAGTGGTGTGGAGAGCCTGGCACTCACGTCTGAGCATACCCAGCCCACTCGGTGTGAAAATTGCAAAAAACACAGTTGATGGACAGAATGTAGAACAATGTCATACATTCACCCCAGTACAAGGATCTGGGCCTAAATCCATCGTTTCTTTGCACTCCACAACACCCTAGGTTAGACACTGGCTATGTGCAAATCAGCTCTGACCCTGTGCCTCATGGGAACAGTCCAGTCCGAACTACCAAGCCATGTCTTTCCCAGACCGGAATCAAGCATCCAAGGACCGGTTTCGGGCTATCAGCCTTCATCAGCCTGGATAGCTTGACTCCAGTGGTGTGGAGAGCCTGGGACTCACGTCTGAGCATACCCAGCCCACTCGGGGTGAAAATTGCATAAAACACAGTTGATGGACAGAATGTAGAACAATGTCATACATTCACCCCAGTACAAGGATCTGGGCCTAAATCCATTGTTTTTTTGCACTCCACGACACCCTGGGTTAGACACTGGCTATATGCAAGTAAGCTCTGACCCTGTGCCTCATGGGAACAGTCCAGTCGGAACTACCAAGCCATGTCTTTCCCAGAGCGGTATCAAGCATCCAAGGACCGGTTTCTGGCTATCAGCCTTCATCAGCCTGGATAGCTTGACTCCAGTGGTGTGGAGAGCCTGGGACTCACGTCTGAGCATACCCAGCCCACTCGGGGTGAAAATTGCAAAAAACACAGTTGATGGACAGAATGTAGAACAATGTCATACATTCACCCCAGTACAAGGATCTGGGCCTAAATCCATCGTTTTTTTGCACTCCACAACACCCTAGGTTAGACACTAGCTATGTGCAAATCAGCTCTGACCCTCTGCCTCATGGGAACAGTCCAGTCCGAACTACCAAGCCATGTCTTTCCCAGACCGGAATCAAGCATCCAAGGACCGGTTTCTGGCTATCAGCCTTCATCAGCCTGGATAGCTTGACTCCAGTGGTTTGGAGAGCCTGGGACTCACGTCTGAGCATACCCAGCCCACTCGGGGTGAAAATTGCAAAAAACACAGTTGATGGACAGAATGTAGAACAATGTCATACCTTCACCCCAGTACAAGGATCTGGGCCTAAATCCATCGTTTTTTTGCACTCCACAACACCCTGGGTTAGACACTGGCTATATGCAAATCAGCTCTGACCCTGTGCCTCATGGGAACAGTCCAGTCCGAACTACCAAGCCATGTCTTTCCCAGACCGGAATCAAGCATCCAAGGACCGGTTTCGGGCTATCAGCCTTCATCAGCCTGGATAGCTTGACTCCAGTGGTGTGGAGAGCCTGGGACTCACGTCTGAGCATACCCAGCCCACTCGGGGTGAAAATTGCATAAAACACAGTTGATGGACAGAATGTAGAACAATGTCATACATTCACCCCAGTACAAGGATCTGGGCCTAAATCCATAGTTTTTTTGCACTCCACGACACCCTGGGTTAGACACTGGCTATATGCAAGTAAGCTCTGACCCTGTGCCTCATGGGAACAGTCCAGTCGGAACTACCAAGCCATGTCTTTCCCAGAGCGGTATCAAGCATCCAAGGACCGGTTTCTGGCTATCAGCCTTCATCAGCCTGGATAGCTTGACTCCAGTGGTGTGGAGAGTCTGGGACTCACGTCTGAGCATACCCAGCCCACTCGGGGTGAAAATTGCAAAAAACACAGTTGATGGACAGAATGTAGAACAATGTCATACATTCACCCCAGTACAAGGATCTGGGCCTAAATCCATCATTTTTTTGCACTCCACAACACCCTAGGTTAGACACTGGCTATGTGCAAATCAGCTCTGACCCTCTGCCTCATGGGAACAGTCCAGTCCGAACTACCAAGCCATGTCTTTCCCAGACCGGAATCAAGCATCCAAGGACCGGTTTCTGGCTATCAGCCTTCATCAGCCTGGATAGCTTGACTCCAGTGGTGTGGAGAGCCTGGGACTCACGTCTGAGCATACCCAGCCCACTCGGGATGAAAATTGCAAAAAACACAGTTGATGGACAGAATGTAGAACAATGTCATACATTCACCCCAGTAAAAGGATCTGAGCCTAAATCCATCGTTTTTTTGCACTCCACAACACCCTGGGTTAGACACTGGCTATATGCAAATCAGCTCTGACCCTGTGCCTCATGGGAACAGTCCAGTCCGAACTACCAAGCCATGTCTTTCCCAGACCGGAATCAAGCATCCAAGGACCGGTTTCTGGCTATCAGCCTTCATCAGCCTGGATAACTTGACTCCAGTGGTGTGGAGAGCCTGGGACTCACGTCTGAGCATACCCAGCCCACTCTGGGTGAAAATTGCAAAAAACACAGTTGATGGACAGAATGTAGAACAATGTCATACATTCACCCCAGTACAAGGATCTGGGCCTACATCCATCGTTTTTTTGCACTCCACGACACCCTGGGTTAGACACTGGCTATATGCAAGTCAGCTCTGACCCTGTGCCTCATGGGAACAGTCCAGTCGGAACTACCAAGCCATGTCTTTCCCAGACCGGAATCAAGCATCCAAGGACCAGTTTCTGGCTATCAGCCTTCATCAGCCTGGATAGCTTGACTCCAGTGGTGTGGAGAGCCTGGGACTCACGTCTGAGCATACCCAGCCCACTCGGGGTGAAAATTGCAAAAAACACAGTTGATGGACAGAATGTAGAACAATGTCATACATTCACCCCAGTACAAGGATCTGGGCCTAAATCCATCGTTTTTTTGCACTCCACAACACCCTGGGTTAGACACTGGCTATATGCAAATCAGCTCTGACCCTGTGCCTCATGGGAACAGTCCAGTCCGAACTACCAAGCCATGTCTTTCCCAGACCGAAATCAAGCATCCAAGGACCGGTTTCTGGCTATCAGCCTTCATCAGCCTGGATAGCTTGACTCCAGTGGTGTGGAGAGCCTGGGACTCACGTCTGAGCATACCCAGCCCACTGGGGGTGAAAATTGCAAAAAACACAGTTGATGGACAGAATGTAGAACAATGTCATACATTCACCCCAGTACAAGGATCTGGGCCTAAATCCATCGTTTTTTTGCACTCCACAACACCCTGGGTTAGACCCTTGCTATATGCAAATCAGCTCTGACCCTGTGCCTCATGGGAACAGTCCAGTCCGAACTACCAAGCCATGTCTTTCCCAGACCGGAATCAAGCATCCAAGGACCGGTTTCTGGCTATCAGCCTTCATCAGCCTGGATAGCTTGACTCCAGTGGTGTGGAGAGCCTGGGACTCACGTCTGAGCATACCCAGCCCACTCGGGGTGAAAATTGCAAAAAACACAGTTGATGGACAGAATGTAGAAAAATGTCATACATTCACCCCAGTACAAGGATCTGGGCCTAAATCCATCGTTTTTTTGCACTCCACGACACCCTGGGTTAGACACTGGCTATATGCAAGTCAGCTCTGAACCTGTGCCTCATGGGAACAGTCCAGTCCGAACTACCAAGCCATGTCTTTCCCAGACTGGAATCAAGCATCCAAGGACCGGTTTCTGGCTATCAGCCTTCATCAGCCTGGATAGCTTGACTCCATTGGTGTGGAGAGCCTGGGACTCACGTCTGAGCATACCCAGCCCACTCGGGGTGAAAATTGCAAAAAACACAGTTGATGGACAGAATGTAGAACAATGTCATACATTCACCCCAGTACGAGGATCTGGGCCTAAATCCATCGTTTTTTTGCACTCCACAACACCCTGGGTTAGACACTGGCTATGTGCAAATCAGCTCTGACCCTGTGCCTCATGGGAACAGTCCAGTCCGAACTACCAAGCCATGTCTTTCCCAGACCGGAATCAAGCATCCAAGGACCGGTTTCTGGCTATCAGCCTTCATCAGCCTGGATAGCTTGACTCCAGTGGTGTGGAGAGCCTGGGACTCACGTCTGAGCATACCCAGCCCACTCGAGGTGAAAATTGCAAAAAACACAGTTGATGGACAGAATGTAGAACAATGTCATACATTCACCCCAGTACAAGGATCTGGGCCTAAATCCATCGTTTTTTTGCACTCCACAACACCCAGGGTTAGACACTGGCTATATGCAAATCAGCTCTGACCCTGTGCCTCATGGGAACAGTCCAGTCCGAACTACCAAGCCATGTCTTTCCCAGACCGGAATCAAGCATCCAAGGACCTTTTTCTGGCTATCAGCCTTCATCAGCCTGGATAGCATGACTCCAGTGGTGTGGAGAGCCTGGGACTCACGTCTGAGCATACCCAGCCCACTCGGGGTGAAAATTTCAAAACAACACAGTTGATGGACAGAATGTAGAACAATGTCATACATTCACCCCAGTACAAGGATCTGGGCCTAAATCCATCATTTTTTTGCACTCCACAGCACCCTGAGTTAGACACTGGCTATATGCAAATCAGCTCTGACCCTGTGCCTCATGGGAACAGTCCAGTCCGAACTACCAAGCCATGTCTATCCCAGACCGGAATCAAGCATCCAAGGACCGGTTTCTGGCTATCAGCCTTCATCAGCCTGGATAGCTTGACTCCAGTGGTGTGGAGAGCCTGGGACTCACGTCTGAGCATACCCAGCCCACTCGGGGTGAAAATTGCAAAAAACACAGTTGATGGACAGAATGTAGAACAATGTCATACATTCACCCCAGTACAAGGATCTGGGCCTAAATCCATCGTTTTTTGCACTCCACAACACCCTGGGTTAGACACTGGCTAAATGCAAATCAGCTCTGACCCTGTCCCTCATGGGAACAGTCCAGTCCGAACTACTAAGCCATGTCTTTCCCAGACCGGAATCAAGCATCCAAGGACCGGTTTCTGGCTATCAGCCTTCATCAGCCTGGATAGCTTGACTCCAGTGGTGTGGAGAGCCTGGGACTCACGTCTGAGCATACCCAGCCCACTCGGTGTGAAAATTGCAAAAAACACAGTTGATGGACAGAATGTAGAACAATGTCATACATTCACCCCAGTACAAGGATCTGGGCCTAAATCCATCATTTCTTTGCACTCCACAACACCCTAGGTTAGACACTGGCTATGTGCAAATCAGCTCTGACCCTGTGCCTCATGGGAACAGTCCAGTCCGAACTACCAAGCCATGTCTTTCCCAGACCGGAATCAAGCATCCAAGGACCGGTTTCTGGCTATCAGCCTTCATCAGCCTGGATAGCTTGACTCCAGTGGTTTGGAGAGCCTGGGACTCACGTCTGAGCATACCCAGCCCACTCGGGGTGAAAATTGCAAAAAACACAGTTGATGGACAGAATGTAGAACAATGTCATACATTCACCCCAGTATAAGGATCTGGGCCTAAATCCATCGTTTTTTTGCACTCCACAACACCCTGGGTTAGACACTGGCTATATGCAAATCAGCTCTGACCCTGTGCCTCATGGGAACAGTCCAGTCCGAACTACCAAGCCATGTCTTTCCCAGACCGGAATCAAGCATCCAAGGACCGGTTTCGGGCTATCAGCCTTCATCAGCCTGGATAGCTTGACTCCAGTGGTGTGGAGAGCCTGGGACTCACGTCTGAGCATACCCAGCCCACTCGGGGTGAAAATTGCAAAAAACACAGTTGATGGACAGAATGTAGAACAATGTCATACATTCACCCCAGTACAAGGATCTGGGCCTCAATCCATCGTTTCTTTGCACTCCACAACACCCTAGGTTAGACACTGGCTATGTGCAAATCAGCTCTGACCCTGTGCCTCATGGGAACAGTCCAGTCCGAACTACCAAGCCATGTCTTTCCCAGACCGGAATCAAGCATCCAAGGACCGGTTTCTGGCTATCAGCATTCATCAGCCTGGATAGCTTGACTCCAGTGGTGTGGAGAGCCTGGGACTCACGTCTGAGCATACCCAGCCCACTCGGGGTGAACATTGCAAAAAACACAGTTGATGGACAGAATGTAGAACAATGTCATACATTCACCCCAGTACAAGGATCTGGGCCTAAATCCATCGTTTTTTTGCACTCCACAACACCCTGGGTTAGACACTGGCTATATGCAAATCAGCTCTGACCCTGTGCCTCATGGGAACAGTCCAGTCGGAACTACCAAGCCATGTCTTTCCCAGAGCGGTATCAAGCATCCAAGGACCGGTTTCTGGCTATCAGCCTTCATCAGCCTGGATAGCTTGACTCCAGTGGTGTGGAGAGCCTGGGACTCACGTCTGAGCATACCCAGCCCACTCGGGGTGAAAATTGCAAAAAACACAGTTGATGGACAGAATGTAGAACAATGTCATACATTCACCCCAGTACAAGGATCTGGGCCTAAATCCATCGTTTTTTTGCACTCCACAACACCCTAGGTTAGACACTGGCTATGTGCAAATCAGCTCTGACCCTCTGCCTCATGGGAACAGTCCAGTCCGAACTACCAAGCCATGTCTTTCCCAGACCGGAATCAAGCATCCAAGGACCGGTTTCTGGCTATCAGCATTCATCAGCCTGGATAGCTTGACTCCAGTGGTGTGGAGAGCCTGGGACTCACGTCTGAGCATACCCAGCCCACTCGGGGTGAAAATTGCAAAAAACACAGTTGATGGACAGAATGTAGAACAATGTCATACATTCACCCCAGTACAAGGATCTGGGCCTAAATCCATCGTTTTTTTGCACTCCACAACACCCTGGGTTAGACACTGGCTATATGCAAATCAGCTCTGACCCTGTGCCTCATGGGAACAGTCCAGTCCGAACTACCAAGCCATGTCTTTCCCAGACCGGAATCAAGCATCCAAGGACCAGTTTCTGGCTATCAGCCTTCATCAGCCTGGATAGCTTGACTCCAGTGGTGTGGAGAGCCTGGGACTCACGTCTGAGCATACCCAGCCCACTCGGTGTGAAAATTGCAAAAAACACAGTTGATGGACAGAATGTAGAACAATGTCATACATTCACCTCAGTACAAGGATCTGGGCCTAAATCCATCGTTTCTTTGCACTCCACAACACCCTAGGCTAGACACTGGCTATGTGCAAATCAGCTCTGACCCTGTGCCTCATGGGAACAGTCCAGTCCGAACTACCAAGCCATGTCTTTCCCAGACCGGAATCAAGCATCCAAGGACCGGTTTCTGGCTATCAGCCTTCATCAGCCTGGATAGCTTGACTCCAGTGGTTTGGAGAGCCTGGGACTCACGTCTGAGCATACCCAGCCCACTCGGGGTGAAAATTGCAAAAAACACAGTTGATGGACAGAATGTAGAACAATGTCATACATTCACCCCAGTACAAGGATCTGGGCCTAAATCCATCGTTTTTTTGCACTCCACAACACCCTGGGTTAGACACTGGCTATATGCAAATCAGCTCTGACCCTGTGCCTCATGGGAACAGTCCAGTCCGAACTACCAAGCCATGTCTTTCCCAGACCTGAATCAAGCATCCAAGGACCGGTTTCGGGCTATCAGCCTTCATCAGCCTGGATAGCTTGACTCCAGTGGTGTGGAGAGCCTGGGACTCACGTCTGAGCATACCCAGCCCACTCGGGGCGAAAATTGCATAAAACACAGTTGATGGACAGAATGTAGAACAATGTCATACATTCACCCCAGTACAAGGATCTGGGCCTAAATCCATTGTTTTTTTGCACTCCACGACACCCTGGGTTAGACACTGGCTATATGCAAGTAAGCTCTGACCCTGTGCCTCATGGGAACAGTCCAGTCGGAACTACCAAGCCATGTCTTTCCCAGAGCGGTATCAAGCATCCAAGGACCGGTTTCTGGCTATCAGCCTTCATCAGCCTGGATAGCTTGACTCCAGTGGTGTGGAGAGCCTGGGACTCACGTCTGAGCATACCCAGCCCACTCGGGGTGAAAATTGCAAAAAACACAGTTGATGGACAGAATGTAGAACAATGTCATACATTCACCCCAGTACAAGGATCTGGGCCTAAATCCATCGTTTTTTTGCACTCCACAACACCCTAGGTTAGACACTGGCTATGTGCAAATCAGCTCTGACCCTCTGCCTCATGGGAACAGTCCAGTCCGAACTACCAAGCCATGTCTTTCCCAGACCGGAATCAAGCATCCAAGGACCGGTTTCTGGCTATCAGCCTTCATCAGCCTGGATAGCTTGACTCCAGTGGTGTGGAGAGCCTGGGACTCACGTCTGAGCATACCCAGCCCACTCGGGATGAAAATTGCAAAAAACACAGTTGATGGACAGAATGTAGAACAATGTCATACATTCACCCCAGTACAAGGATCTGGGCCTAAATCCATAGTTTTTTTGCACTCCACAACACCCTAGGTTAGACACTGGCTATGTGCAAATCAGCTCTGACCCTCTGCCTCATGGGAACAGTCCAGTCCGAACTACCAAGCCATGTCTTTCCCAGACCGGAATCAAGCATCCAAGGACCGGTTTCTGGCTATCAGCATTCATCAGCCTGGATAGCTTGACTCCAGTGGTGTGGAGAGCCTGGGACTCACGTCTGAGCATACCCAGCCCACTCGGGGTGAAAATTGCAAAAAACACAGTTGATGGACAGAATGTAGAACAATGTCATACATTCACCCCAGTACAAGGATCTGGGCCTAAATCCATCGTTTTTTGCACTCCACAACACCCTGGGTTAGACACTGGCTATATGCAAATCAGCTCTGACCCTGTGCCTCATGGGAACAGTCCAGTCCGAACTACCAAGCCATGTCTTTCCCAGACCGGAATCAAGCATCCAAGGACCAGTTTCTGGCTATCAGCCTTCATCAGCCTGGATAGCTTGACTCCAGTGGTGTGGAGAGCCTGGGACTCACGTCTGAGCATACCCAGCCCACTCGGTGTGAAAATTGCAAAAAACACAGTTGATGGACAGAATGTAGAACAATGTCATACATTCACCTCAGTACAAGGATCTGGGCCTAAATCCATCGTTTCTTTGCACTCCACAACACCCTAGGCTAGACACTGGCTATGTGCAAATCAGCTCTGACCCTGTGCCTCATGGGAACAGTCCAGTCCGAACTACCAAGCCATGTCTTTCCCAGACCGGAATCAAGCATCCAAGGACCGGTTTCTGGCTATCAGCCTTCATCAGCCTGGATAGCTTGACTCCAGTGGTTTGGAGAGCCTGGGACTCACGTCTGAGCATACCCAGCCCACTCGGGGTGAAAATTGCAAAAAACACAGTTGATGGACAGAATGTAGAACAATGTCATACATTCACCCCAGTACAAGGATCTGGGCCTAAATCCATCGTTTTTTTGCACTCCACAACACCCTGGGTTAGACACTGGCTATATGCAAATCAGCTCTGACCCTGTGCCTCATGGGAACAGTCCAGTCCGAACTACCAAGCCATGTCTTTCCCAGACCTGAATCAAGCATCCAAGGACCGGTTTCGGGCTATCAGCCTTCATCAGCCTGGATAGCTTGACTCCAGTGGTGTGGAGAGCCTGGGACTCACGTCTGAGCATACCCAGCCCACTCGGGGTGAAAATTGCATAAAACACAGTTGATGGACAGAATGTAGAACAATGTCATACATTCACCCCAGTACAAGGATCTGGGCCTAAATCCATTGTTTTTTTGCACTCCACGACACCCTGGGTTAGACACTGGCTATATGCAAGTAAGCTCTGACCCTGTGCCTCATGGGAACAGTCCAGTCGGAACTACCAAGCCATGTCTTTCCCAGAGCGGTATCAAGCATCCAAGGACCGGTTTCTGGCTATCAGCCTTCATCAGCCTGGATAGCTTGACTCCAGTGGTGTGGAGAGCCTGGGACTCACGTCTGAGCATACCCAGCCCACTCGGGGTGAAAATTGCAAAAAACACAGTTGATGGACAGAATGTCGAACAATGTCATACATTCACCCCAGTACAAGGATCTGGGCCTAAATCCATCGTTTTTTTGCACTCCACAACACCCTAGGTTAGACACTGGCTATGTGCAAATCAGCTCTGACCCTCTGCCTCATGGGAACAGTCCAGTCCGAACTACCAAGCCATGTCTTTCCCAGACCGGAATCAAGCATCCAAGGACCGGTTTCTGGCTATCAGCCTTCATCAGCCTGGATAGCTTGACTCCAGTGGTGTGGAGAGCCTGGGACTCACGTCTGAGCATACCCAGCCCACTCGGGATGAAAATTGCAAAAAACACAGTTGATGGACAGAATGTAGAACAATGTCATACATTCACCCCAGTACAAGGATCTGAGCCTAAATCCATCGTTTTTTTGCACTCCACAACACCCTGGGTTAGACACTGGCTATATGCAAATCAGCTCTGACCCTGTGCCTCATGGGAACAGTCCAGTCCGAACTACCAAGCCATGTCTTTCCCAGACCGGAATCAAGCATCCAAGGACCGGTTTCTGGCTATCAGCCTTCATCAGCCTGGATAACTTGACTCCAGTGGTGTGGAGAGCCTGGGACTCACGTCTGAGCATACCCAGCCCACTCGGGGTGAAAATTGCAAAAAACACAGTTGATGGACAGAATGTAGAACAATGTCATACATTCACCCCAGTACAAGGATCTGGGCCTAAATCCATCGTTTTTTTGCACTCCACGACACCCTGGGTTAGACACTGGCTATATGCAAGTCAGCTCTGACCCTGTGCCTCATGGGAACAGTCCAGTCCGAACTACCAAGCCATGTCTTTCCCAGACCGGAATCAAGCATCCAAGGACCGGTTTCTGGCTATCAGCCTTCATCAGCCTGGATAGCTTGACTCCAGTGGTGTGGAGAGCCTGGGACTCACGTCTGAGCATACCCAGCCCACTCGGGGTGAAAATTGCAAAAAACACAGTTGATGGACAGAATGTAGAACAATGTCATACATTCACCCCAGTACAAGGATCTGGGCCTAAATCCATTGTTTTTTTGCACTCCACAACACCCTGGGTTAGACACTGGCTATATGCAAATCAGCTCTGACCCTGTGCCTCATGGGAACAGTCCAGTCCGAACTACCAAGCCATGTCTTTCCCAGACCGGAATCAAGCATCCAAGGACCGGTTTCTGGCTATCAGCCTTCATCAGCCTGGATAACTTGACTCCAGTGGTGTGGAGATCCTGGGACTCACGTCTGAGCATACCCAGCCCACTCGGGGTGAAAATTGCAAAAAACACAGTTGATGGACAGAATGTAGAACAATGTCATACATTCACCCCAGTACAAGGATCTGGGCCTAAATCCATCGTTTTTTTGCACTCCACAACACCCTGGGTTAGACACTGGCTATATGCAAATCAGCTCTGACCCTGTGCCTCATGGGAACAGTCCAGTCGGAACTACCAAGCCATGTCTTTCCCAGAGCGGTATCAAGCATCCAAGGACCGGTTTCTGGCTATCAGCCTTCATCAGCCTGGATAGCTTGACTCCAGTGGTGTGGAGAGCCTGGGACTCACGTCTGAGCATACCCAGCCCACTCGGGGTGAAAATTGCAAAAAACACAGTTGATGGACAGAATGTAGAACAATGTCATACATTCACCCCAGTACAAGGATCTGGGCCTAAATCCATCGTTTTTTTGCACTCCACAACACCCTAGGTTAGACACTGGCTATGTGCAAATCAGCTCTGACCCTCTGCCTCATGGGAACAGTCCAGTCCGAACTACCAAGCCATGTCTTTCCCAGACCGGAATCAAGCATCCAAGGACCGGTTTCTGGCTATCAGCATTCATCAGCCTGGATAGCTTGACTCCAGTGGTGTGGAGAGCCTGGGACTCACGTCTGAGCATACCCAGCCCACTCGGGGTGAAAATTGCAAAAAACACAGTTGATGGACAGAATGTAGAACAATGTCATACATTCACCCCAGTACAAGGATCTGGGCCTAAATCCATCGTTTTTTTGCACTCCACAACACCCTGGGTTAGACACTGGCTATATGCAAATCAGCTCTGACCCTGTGCCTCATGGGAACAGTCCAGTCCGAACTACCAAGCCATGTCTTTCCCAGACCGGAATCAAGCATCCAAGGACCAGTTTCTGGCTATCAGCCTTCATCAGCCTGGATAGCTTGACTCCAGTGGTGTGGAGAGCCTGGGACTCACGTCTGAGCATACCCAGCCCACTCGGTGTGAAAATTGCAAAAAACACAGTTGATGGACAGAATGTAGAACAATGTCATACATTCACCTCAGTACAAGGATCTGGGCCTAAATCCATCGTTTCTTTGCACTCCACAACACCCTAGGCTAGACACTGGCTATGTGCAAATCAGCTCTGACCCTGTGCCTCATGGGAACAGTCCAGTCCGAACTACCAAGCCATGTCTTTCCCAGACCGGAATCAAGCATCCAAGGACCGGTTTCTGGCTATCAGCCTTCATCAGCCTGGATAGCTTGACTCCAGTGGTTTGGAGAGCCTGGGACTCACGTCTGAGCATACCCAGCCCACTCGGGGTGAAAATTGCAAAAAACACAGTTGATGGACAGAATGTAGAACAATGTCATACATTCACCCCAGTACAAGGATCTGGGCCTAAATCCATCGTTTTTTTGCACTCCACAACACCCTGGGTTAGACACTGGCTATATGCAAATCAGCTCTGACCCTGTGCCTCATGGGAACAGTCCAGTCCGAACTACCAAGCCATGTCTTTCCCAGACCTGAATCAAGCATCCAAGGACCGGTTTCGGGCTATCAGCCTTCATCAGCCTGGATAGCTTGACTCCAGTGGTGTGGAGAGCCTGGGACTCACGTCTGAGCATACCCAGCCCACTCGGGGCGAAAATTGCATAAAACACAGTTGATGGACAGAATGTAGAACAATGTCATACATTCACCCCAGTACAAGGATCTGGGCCTAAATCCATTGTTTTTTTGCACTCCACGACACCCTGGGTTAGACACTGGCTATATGCAAGTAAGCTCTGACCCTGTGCCTCATGGGAACAGTCCAGTCGGAACTACCAAGCCATGTCTTTCCCAGAGCGGTATCAAGCATCCAAGGACCGGTTTCTGGCTATCAGCCTTCATCAGCCTGGATAGCTTGACTCCAGTGGTGTGGAGAGCCTGGGACTCACGTCTGAGCATACCCAGCCCACTCGGGGTGAAAATTGCAAAAAACACAGTTGATGGACAGAATGTAGAACAATGTCATACATTCACCCCAGTACAAGGATCTGGGCCTAAATCCATCGTTTTTTTGCACTCCACAACACCCTAGGTTAGACACTGGCTATGTGCAAATCAGCTCTGACCCTCTGCCTCATGGGAACAGTCCAGTCCGAACTACCAAGCCATGTCTTTCCCAGACCGGAATCAAGCATCCAAGGACCGGTTTCTGGCTATCAGCCTTCATCAGCCTGGATAGCTTGACTCCAGTGGTGTGGAGAGCCTGGGACTCACGTCTGAGCATACCCAGCCCACTCGGGATGAAAATTGCAAAAAACACAGTTGATGGACAGAATGTAGAACAATGTCATACATTCACCCCAGTACAAGGATCTGGGCCTAAATCCATAGTTTTTTTGCACTCCACAACACCCTAGGTTAGACACTGGCTATGTGCAAATCAGCTCTGACCCTCTGCCTCATGGGAACAGTCCAGTCCGAACTACCAAGCCATGTCTTTCCCAGACCGGAATCAAGCATCCAAGGACCGGTTTCTGGCTATCAGCATTCATCAGCCTGGATAGCTTGACTCCAGTGGTGTGGAGAGCCTGGGACTCACGTCTGAGCATACCCAGCCCACTCGGGGTGAAAATTGCAAAAAACACAGTTGATGGACAGAATGTAGAACAATGTCATAGATTCACCCCAGTACAAGGATCTGGGCCTAAATCCATCGTTTTTTGCACTCCACAACACCCTGGGTTAGACACTGGCTATATGCAAATCAGCTCTGACCCTGTGCCTCATGGGAACAGTCCAGTCCGAACTACCAAGCCATGTCTTTCCCAGACCGGAATCAAGCATCCAAGGACCAGTTTCTGGCTATCAGCCTTCATCAGCCTGGATAGCTTGACTCCAGTGGTGTGGAGAGCCTGGGACTCACGTCTGAGCATACCCAGCCCACTCGGTGTGAAAATTGCAAAAAACACAGTTGATGGACAGAATGTAGAACAATGTCATACATTCACCTCAGTACAAGGATCTGGGCCTAAATCCATCGTTTCTTTGCACTCCACAACACCCTAGGCTAGACACTGGCTATGTGCAAATCAGCTCTGACCCTGTGCCTCATGGGAACAGTCCAGTCCGAACTACCAAGCCATGTCTTTCCCAGACCGGAATCAAGCATCCAAGGACCGGTTTCTGGCTATCAGCCTTCATCAGCCTGGATAGCTTGACTCCAGTGGTTTGGAGAGCCTGGGACTCACGTCTGAGCATACCCAGCCCACTCGGGGTGAAAATTGCAAAAAACACAGTTGATGGACAGAATGTAGAACAATGTCATACATTCACCCCAGTACAAGGATCTGGGCCTAAATCCATCGTTTTTTTGCACTCCACAACACCCTGGGTTAGACACTGGCTATATGCAAATCAGCTCTGACCCTGTGCCTCATGGGAACAGTCCAGTCCGAACTACCAAGCCATGTCTTTCCCAGACCTGAATCAAGCATCCAAGGACCGGTTTCGGGCTATCAGCCTTCATCAGCCTGGATAGCTTGACTCCAGTGGTGTGGAGAGCCTGGGACTCACGTCTGAGCATACCCAGCCCACTCGGGGTGAAAATTGCATAAAACACAGTTGATGGACAGAATGTAGAACAATGTCATACATTCACCCCAGTACAAGGATCTGGGCCTAAATCCATTGTTTTTTTGCACTCCACGACACCCTGGGTTAGACACTGGCTATATGCAAGTAAGCTCTGACCCTGTGCCTCATGGGAACAGTCCAGTCGGAACTACCAAGCCATGTCTTTCCCAGAGCGGTATCAAGCATCCAAGGACCGGTTTCTGGCTATCAGCCTTCATCAGCCTGGATAGCTTGACTCCAGTGGTGTGGAGAGCCTGGGACTCACGTCTGAGCATACCCAGCCCACTCGGGGTGAAAATTGCAAAAAACACAGTTGATGGACAGAATGTCGAACAATGTCATACATTCACCCCAGTACAAGGATCTGGGCCTAAATCCATCGTTTTTTTGCACTCCACAACACCCTAGGTTAGACACTGGCTATGTGCAAATCAGCTCTGACCCTCTGCCTCATGGGAACAGTCCAGTCCGAACTACCAAGCCATGTCTTTCCCAGACCGGAATCAAGCATCCAAGGACCGGTTTCTGGCTATCAGCCTTCATCAGCCTGGATAGCTTGACTCCAGTGGTGTGGAGAGCCTGGGACTCACGTCTGAGCATACCCAGCCCACTCGGGATGAAAATTGCAAAAAACACAGTTGATGGACAGAATGTAGAACAATGTCATACATTCACCCCAGTACAAGGATCTGAGCCTAAATCCATCGTTTTTTTGCACTCCACAACACCCTGGGTTAGACACTGGCTATATGCAAATCAGCTCTGACCCTGTGCCTCATGGGAACAGTCCAGTCCGAACTACCAAGCCATGTCTTTCCCAGACCGGAATCAAGCATCCAAGGACCGGTTTCTGGCTATCAGCCTTCATCAGCCTGGATAACTTGACTCCAGTGGTGTGGAGAGCCTGGGACTCACGTCTGAGCATACCCAGCCCACTCGGGGTGAAAATTGCAAAAAACACAGTTGATGGACAGAATGTAGAACAATGTCATACATTCACCCCAGTACAAGGATCTGGGCCTAAATCCATCGTTTTTTTGCACTCCACGACACCCTGGGTTAGACACTGGCTATATGCAAGTCAGCTCTGACCCTGTGCCTCATGGGAACAGTCCAGTCCGAACTACCAAGCCATGTCTTTCCCAGACCGGAATCAAGCATCCAAGGACCGGTTTCTGGCTATCAGCCTTCATCAGCCTGGATAGCTTGACTCCAGTGGTGTGGAGAGCCTGGGACTCACGTCTGAGCATACCCAGCCCACTCGGGGTGAAAATTGCAAAAAACACAGTTGATGGACAGAATGTAGAACAATGTCATACATTCACCCCAGTACAAGGATCTGGGCCTAAATCCATTGTTTTTTTGCACTCCACAACACCCTGGGTTAGACACTGGCTATATGCAAATCAGCTCTGACCCTGTGCCTCATGGGAACAGTCCAGTCCGAACTACCAAGCCATGTCTTTCCCAGACCGAAATCAAGCATCCAAGGACCGGTTTCTGGCTATCAGCCTTCATCAGCCTGGATAGCTTGACTCCAGTGGTGTGGAGAGCCTGGGACTCACGTCTGAGCATACCCAGCCCACTGGGGGTGAAAATTGCAAAAAACACAGTTGATGGACAGAATGTAGAACAATGTCATACATTCACCCCAGTACAAGGATCTGGGCCTAAATCCATCGTTTTTTTGCACTCCACAACACCCTGGGTTAGACACTGGCTATATGCAAATCAGCTCTGACCCTGTGCCTCATGGGAACAGTCCAGTCCGAACTACCAAGCCATGTCTTTCCCAGACCGGAATCAAGCATCCAAGTACCGGTTTCTGGCTATCAGCCTTCATCAGCCTGGATAGCTTGACTCCAGTGGCGTGGAGAGCCTGGGACTCACGTCTGAGCATACCCAGCCCACTCGGGGTGAAAATTGCAAAAAACACAGTTGATGGACAGAATGTAGAAAATTGTCATACATTCACCCCAGTACAAGGATCTGGGCCTAAATCCATCGTTTTTTTGCACTCCACAACACCCTGGGTTAGACACTGGCTATATGCAAATCAGCTCTGACCCTGTGCCTCATGGGAACAGTCCAGTCCGAACTACCAAGCCATGTCTTTCCCAGACCGGAATCAAGCATCCAAGGACCGGTTTCTGGCTATCAGCCTTCATCAGCCTGGATAACTTGACTCCAGTGGTGTGGAGATCCTGGGACTCACGTCTGAGCATACCCAGCCCACTCGGGGTGAAAATTGCAAAAAACACAGTTGATGGACAGAATGTAGAACAATGTCATACATTCACCCCAGTACAAGGATCTGGGCCTAAATCCATCGTTTTTTTGCACTCCACGACACCCTGGGTTAGACACTGGCTATATGCAAGTCAGCTCTGACCCTGTGCCTCATGGGAACAGTCCAGTCCGAACTACCAAGCCATGTCTTTCCCAGACCGGAATCAAGCATCCAAGGACCGGTTTCTGGCTATCAGCCTTCATCAGCCTGGATAACTTGACTCCAGTGGTGTGGAGATCCTGGGACTCACGTCTGAGCATACCCAGCCCACTCGGGGTGAAAATTGCAAAAAACACAGTTGATGGACAGAATGTAGAACAATGTCATACATTCACCCCAGTACAAGGATCTGGGCCTAAATCCATCGTTTTTTTGCACTCCACGACACCCTGGGTTAGACACTGGCTATATGCAAGTCAGCTCTGACCCTGTGCCTCATGGGAACAGTCCAGTCCGAACTACCAAGCCATGTCTTTCCCAGACCGGAATCAAGCATCCAAGGACCGGTTTCTGGCTATCAGCCTTCATCAGCCTGGATAGCTTGACTCCAGTGGTGTGGAGAGCCTGGGACTCACGTCTGAGCATACCCAGCCCACTCGGGGTGAAAATTGCAAAAAACACAGTTGATGGACAGAATGTAGAACAATGTCATACATTCACCCCAGTACAAGGATCTGGGCCTAAATCCATTGTTTTTTTGCACTCCACAACACCCTGGGTTAGACACTGGCTATATGCAAATCAGCTCTGACCCTGTGCCTCATGGGAACAGTCCAGTCCGAACTACCAAGCCATGTCTTTCCCAGACCGAAATCAAGCATCCAAGGACCGGTTTCTGGCTATCAGCCTTCATCAGCCTGGATAGCTTGACTCCAGTGGTGTGGAGAGCCTGGGACTCACGTCTGAGCATACCCAGCCCACTGGGGGTGAAAATTGCAAAAAACACAGTTGATGGACAGAATGTAGAACAATGTCATACATTCACCCCAGTACAAGGATCTGGGCCTAAATCCATCGTTTTTTTGCACTCCACAACACCCTGGGTTAGACACTGGCTATATGCAAATCAGCTCTGACCCTGTGCCTCATGGGAACAGTCCAGTCCGAACTACCAAGCCATGTCTTTCCCAGACCGGAATCAAGCATCCAAGTACCGGTTTCTGGCTATCAGCCTTCATCAGCCTGGATAGCTTGACTCCAGTGGCGTGGAGAGCCTGGGACTCACGTCTGAGCATACCCAGCCCACTCGGGGTGAAAATTGCAAAAAACACAGTTGATGGACAGAATGTAGAAAATTGTCATACATTCACCCCAGTACAAGGATCTGGGCCTAAATCCATCGTTTTTTTGCACTCCACAACACCCTGGGTTAGACACTGGCTATATGCAAATCAGCTCTGACCCTGTGCCTCATGGGAACAGTCCAGTCCGAACTACCAAGCCATGTCTTTCCCAGACCGGAATCAAGCATCCAAGGACCGGTTTCTGGCTATCAGCCTTCATCAGCCTGGATAACTTGACTCCAGTGGTGTGGAGATCCTGGGACTCACGTCTGAGCATACCCAGCCCACTCGGGGTGAAAATTGCAAAAAACACAGTTGATGGACAGAATGTAGAACAATGTCATACATTCACCCCAGTACAAGGATCTGGGCCTAAATCCATCGTTTTTTTGCACTCCACGACACCCTGGGTTAGACACTGGCTATATGCAAGTCAGCTCTGACCCTGTGCCTCATGGGAACAGTCCAGTCCGAACTACCAAGCCATGTCTTTCCCAGACCGGAATCAAGCATCCAAGGACCGGTTTCTGGCTATCAGCCTTCATCAGCCTGGATAGCTTGACTCCAGTGGTGTGGAGAGCCTGGGACTCACGTCTGAGCATACCCAGCCCACTCGGGGTGAAAATTGCAAAAAACACAGTTGATGGACAGAATGTAGAACAATGTCATACATTCACCCCAGTACAAGGATCTGGGCCTAAATCCATCGTTTTTTTGCACTCCACAACACCCTGGGTTAGACACTGGCTATATGCAAATCAGCTCTGACCCTGTGCCTCATGGGAACAGTCCAGTCCGAACTACCAAGCCATGTCTTTCCCAGACCGAAATCAAGCATCCAAGGACCGGTTTCTGGCTATCAGCCTTCATCAGCCTGGATAGCTTGACTCCAGTGGTGTGGAGAGCCTGGGACTCACGTCTGAGCATACCCAGCCCACTGGGGGGAAAATTGCAAAAAACACAGTTGATGGACAGAATGTAGAACAATGTCATACATTCACCCCAGTACAAGGATCTGGGCCTAAATCCATCGTTTTTTTGCACTCCACAACACCCTGGGTTAGACACTGGCTATATGCAAATCAGCTCTGACCCTGTGCCTCATGGGAACAGTCCAGTCCGAACTACCAAGCCATGTCTTTCCCAGACCGGAATCAAGCATCCAAGGACCGGTTTCTGGCTATCAGCCTTCATCAGCCTGGATAGGTTGACTCCAGTGGTGTGGAGAGCCTGGGACTCACGTCTGAGCATACCCAGCCCACTCGGGGTGAAAATTGCAAAAAACACAGTTGATGGACAGAATGTAGAAAATTGTCATACATTCACCCCAGTACAAGGATCTGGGCCTAAATCCATCGTTTTTTTGCACTCCACAACACCCTGGGTTAGACACTGGCTATATGCAAATCAGCTCTGACCCTGTGCCTCATGGGAACTGTCCAGTCCGAACTACCAAGCCATGTCTTTCCCAGACCGGAATCAAGCATCCAAGGACCGGTTTCTGGCTATCAGCCTTCATCAGCCTGGATAGCTTGACTCCAGTGGTGTGGAGAGCCTGGGACTCACGTCTGAGCATACCCAGCCCACTCGGGGTGAAAATTGCAAAAAACACAGTTGATGGACAGAATGTAGAACAATGTCATACATTCACCCCAGTACAAGGATCTGGGCCTAAATCCATCGTTTTTTTGCACTCCACAACACCCTGGGTTAGACACTGGCTATATGCAAATCAGCTCTGACCCTGTGCCTCATGGGAACAGTCCAGTCCGAACTACCCAGCCATGTCTTTCCCAGACCGGAATCAAGCATCCAAGGACCGGTTTCTGGCTATCAGCCTTCATAAGCCTGGATAGCTTGACTCTGGTGGTGTAGAGAGCCTGGGACTCACGTCTGAGCATACCCAGCCCACTCGGGATGAAAATTGCAAAAAACACAGTTGATGGACAGAATGTAGAACAATGTCATACATTCACCCCAGTACAAGGATCTGGGCCTAAATCCATCATTTTTTTGCACTCCACAGCACCCTGGGTTAGACACTGGCTATATGCAAATCAGCTCTGACCCTGTGCCTCATGGGAACAGTCCAGTCCGAACTACCAAGCCATGTCTTTCCCAGACCGGAATCAAGCATCCAAGGACCGGTTTCTGGCTATCAGACTTCATCAGCCTGGATAGCTTGACTCCAGTGGTGTGGAGAGCCTGGGACTCACGTCTGAGCATACCCAGCCCACTCGGGGTGAAAATTGCAAAAAACACAGTTGATGGACAGAATGTAGAACAATGTCATACATTCACCCCAGTACAAGGATCTGGGCCTAAATCCATCGTTTTTTTGCACTCCACAACACCCTGGGTTAGACACTGGCTATATGCAAATCAGCTCTGACCCTGTGCCTCATGGGAACAGTCCAGTCCGAACTACCCAGCCATGTCTTTCCCAGACCGGAATCAAGCATCCAAGGACCGGTTTCTGGCTATCAGCCTTCATAAGCCTGGATAGCTTGACTCTGGTGGTGTAGAGAGCCTGGGACTCACGTCTGAGCATACCCAGCCCACTCGGGATGAAAATTGCAAAAAACACAGTTGATGGACAGAATGTAGAACAATGTCATACATTCACCCCAGTACAAGGATCTGGGCCTAAATCCATCATTTTTTTGCACTCCACAGCACCCTGGGTTAGACACTGGCTATATGCAAATCAGCTCTGACCCTGTGCCTCATGGGAACAGTCCAGTCCGAACTACCAAGCCATGTCTTTCCCAGACCGGAATCAAGCATCCAAGGACCGGTTTCTGGCTATCAGACTTCATCAGCCTGGATAGCTTGACTCCAGTGGTGTGGAGAGCCTGGGACTCACGTCTGAGCATACCCAGCCCACTCGGGGTGAAAATTGCAAAAAACACAGTTGATGGACAGAATGTAGAACATTGTCATACATTCACCCCAGTACAAGGATCTGGGCCTAAATCCATCGTTTTTTTGCACTCCACAACACCCTGGGTTAGACACTGGCTATATGCAAATCAGCTCTGACCCTGTGCCTCATGGGAACAGTCCAGTCCGAACTACCAAGCCATGTCTTTCCCAGACCGGAATCAAGCATCCAAGGACCGGTTTCTGGCTATCAGCCTTCATCAGCCTGGATAACTTGACTCCAGTGGTGTGGAGATCCTGGGACTCACGTCTGAGCATACCCAGCCCACTCGGGGTGAAAATTGCAAAAAACACAGTTGATGGACAGAATGTAGAACAATGTCATACATTCACCCCAGTACAAGGATCTGGGCCTAAATCCATCGTTTTTTTGCACTCCACGACACCCTGGGTTAGACACTGGCTATATGCAAGTCAGCTCTGACCCTGTGCCTCATGGGAACAGTCCAGTCCGAACTACCAAGCCATGTCTTTCCCAGACCGGAATCAAGCATCCAAGGACCGGTTTCTGGCTATCAGCCTTCATCAGCCTGGATAGCTTGACTCCAGTGGTGTGGAGAGCCTGGGACTCACGTCTGAGCATACCCAGCCCACTCGGGGTGAAAATTGCAAAAAACACAGTTGATGGACAGAATGTAGAACAATGTCATACATTCACCCCAGTACAAGGATCTGGGCCTAAATCCATCGTTTTTTTGCACTCCACAACACCCTGGGTTAGACACTGGCTATATGCAAATCAGCTCTGACCCTGTGCCTCATGGGAACAGTCCAGTCCGAACTACCAAGCCATGTCTTTCCCAGACCGAAATCAAGCATCCAAGGACCGGTTTCTGGCTATCAGCCTTCATCAGCCTGGATAGCTTGACTCCAGTGGTGTGGAGAGCCTGGGACTCACGTCTGAGCATACCCAGCCCACTGGGGGGAAAATTGCAAAAAACACAGTTGATGGACAGAATGTAGAACAATGTCATACATTCACCCCAGTACAAGGATCTGGGCCTAAATCCATCGTTTTTTTGCACTCCACAACACCCTGGGTTAGACACTGGCTATATGCAAATCAGCTCTGACCCTGTGCCTCATGGGAACAGTCCAGTCCGAACTACCAAGCCATGTCTTTCCCAGACCGGAATCAAGCATCCAAGGACCGGTTTCTGGCTATCAGCCTTCATCAGCCTGGATAGGTTGACTCCAGTGGTGTGGAGAGCCTGGGACTCACGTCTGAGCATACCCAGCCCACTCGGGGTGAAAATTGCAAAAAACACAGTTGATGGACAGAATGTAGAAAATTGTCATACATTCACCCCAGTACAAGGATCTGGGCCTAAATCCATCGTTTTTTTGCACTCCACAACACCCTGGGTTAGACACTGGCTATATGCAAATCAGCTCTGACCCTGTGCCTCATGGGAACTGTCCAGTCCGAACTACCAAGCCATGTCTTTCCCAGACCGGAATCAAGCATCCAAGGACCGGTTTCTGGCTATCAGCCTTCATCAGCCTGGATAGCTTGACTCCAGTGGTGTGGAGAGCCTGGGACTCACGTCTGAGCATACCCAGCCCACTCGGGGTGAAAATTGCAAAAAACACAGTTGATGGACAGAATGTAGAACAATGTCATACATTCACCCCAGTACAAGGATCTGGGCCTAAATCCATCGTTTTTTTGCACTCCACAACACCCTAGGTTAGACACTGGCTATATGCAAATCAGCTCTGACCCTGTGCCTCATGGGAACAGTCCAGTCCGAACTACCCAGCCATGTCTTTCCCAGACCGGAATCAAGCATCCAAGGACCGGTTTCTGGCTATCAGCCTTCATAAGCCTGGATAGCTTGACTCTGGTGGTGTAGAGAGCCTGGGACTCACGTCTGAGCATACCCAGCCCACTCGGGATGAAAATTGCAAAAAACACAGTTGATGGACAGAATGTAGAACAATGTCATACATTCACCCCAGTACAAGGATCTGGGCCTAAATCCATCATTTTTTTGCACTCCACAGCACCCTGGGTTAGACACTGGCTATATGCAAATCAGCTCTGACCCTGTGCCTCATGGGAACAGTCCAGTCCGAACTACCAAGCCATGTCTTTCCCAGACCGGAATCAAGCATCCAAGGACCGGTTTCTGGCTATCAGACTTCATCAGCCTGGATAGCTTGACTCCAGTGGTGTGGAGAGCCTGGGACTCACGTCTGAGCATACCCAGCCCACTCGGGGTGAAAATTGCAAAAAACACAGTTGATGGACAGAATGTAGAACAATGTCATACATTCACCCCAGTACAAGGATCTGGGCCTAAATCCATCGTTTTTTTGCACTCCACAACACCCTGGGTTAGACACTGGCTATATGCAAATCAGCTCTGACCCTGTGCCTCATGGGAACAGTCCAGTCCGAACTACCCAGCCATGTCTTTCCCAGACCGGAATCAAGCATCCAAGGACCGGTTTCTGGCTATCAGCCTTCATAAGCCTGGATAGCTTGACTCTGGTGGTGTAGAGAGCCTGGGACTCACGTCTGAGCATACCCAGCCCACTCGGGATGAAAATTGCAAAAAACACAGTTGATGGACAGAATGTAGAACAATGTCATACATTCACCCCAGTACAAGGATCTGGGCCTAAATCCATCATTTTTTTGCACTCCACAGCACCCTGGGTTAGACACTGGCTATATGCAAATCAGCTCTGACCCTGTGCCTCATGGGAACAGTCCAGTCCGAACTACCAAGCCATGTCTTTCCCAGACCGGAATCAAGCATCCAAGGACCGGTTTCTGGCTATCAGACTTCATCAGCCTGGATAGCTTGACTCCAGTGGTGTGGAGAGCCTGGGACTCACGTCTGAGCATACCCAGCCCACTCGGGGTGAAAATTGCAAAAAACACAGTTGATGGACAGAATGTAGAACAATGTCATACATTCACCCCAGTACAAGGATCTGGGCCTAAATCCATCGTTTTTTTGCACTCCACGACACCCTGGGTTAGACACTGGCTATATGCAAGTCAGCTCTGAACCTGTGCCTCATGGGAACAGTCCAGTCGGAACTACCAAGCCATGTCTTTCCCAGACCGGAATCAATCAACCAAGGACCGGTTTCTGGCTATCAGCCTTCATCAGCCTGGATAGCTTGACTCCAGTGGTGTGGAGAGCCGGGGACTCACGTCTGAGCATACCCAGCCCACTGGGGGTGAAAATTGCAAAAAACACAGTTGATGGACAGAATGTAGAACAATGTCATACATTCACCCCAGTACAAGGATCTGGGCCTAAATCCATCGTTCTTTTGCACTCCACAACACCCTGGGTTAGACACTGGCTATATGCAAATCAGCTCTGACCCTGTGCCTCATGGGAACAGTCCAGTCCGAACTACCAAGCCATGTCTTTCCCAGACCGGAATCAAGCATCCAAGGACCGGTTTCTGGCTATCAGCCTTCATCAGCCTGGATAGCTTGACTCCAGTGGTGTGGAGAGCCTGGGACTCACATCTGAGCATACCCAGCCCACTCGGGGTGAAAATTGCAAAAAACACAGTTGATGGACAGAATGTAGAACAATGTCATACATTCACCCCAGTACAAGGATCTGGGCCTAAATCCATCATTTTTTTGCACTCCACAACACCCTGGGTTAGACACTGGCTATATGCAAATCAGCGCTGACCCTGTGCCTCATGGGAACAGTCCAGTCTGAACTACCAAGCCATGTCTTTCCCAGGGTATGCTCAGACGTGAGTCCCTTGCTCACTTGGCCACTGGATTCAAGATAGCCTGGCTGATGAGGATTATGAATCCGAAACTGGTCCCAGGATGCTTGTTTCCGGTCCAGCGAAGACATGGCATGGCAGTTCAGGCTGGACTGTTCCCATGAGGCACAGGGTCAGACTGATTTGCATATTGCCATGTCTGAACTGGGGTGGCCGAGTGAGCTAAAGAATGGTGATGGATTAAACCGAGTTCAGTTGACTGAGGGTGAGTGTTTGATTTGCTCAGGCGCTCCGTCCATCATCTCCTTTTGTATCGCTTTGTTCGCCCTAAGTGTGGCAGGGTATGCTCAGACGTGAGTCCCTTGCTCACTTGGCCACTGGATTCAAGATAGCCTGGCTGATGAGGATTATGAATCCGAAACCTGTCCCAGGATGCTTGTTTCCGGTCCAGCGAAGACATGGCATGGCAGTTTGGGCTGGACTGTTCCCATGAGGCACAGGGTCAGACTGATTTGCATATTGCCATGTCTGAACTGGGGTGGCCGAGTGAGCTAAAGAATGGTGATGGATTAAACCCAGATCAGTTGACTGGGGGTGAGTGTTTGATTTGCTCAGGCGCTCCGTCCATCATCCCCTTTTTTATCGCTTTGTTCGCCCTAAGTGTGGCAGGGTATGCTCAGACGTGAGTCCCTTGCTCACTTGGCCACTGGATTCAAGATAGCCTGGCTGATGAGGATTATGAATCCGAAACCGGTCCCAGGATGCTTGTTTCCTGTCCAGCGAAGACATGGCATGGCAGTTCGGGCTGGACTGTTCCCTATGAGGCACAGGGTCAGACTGATTTGCATATTGCCATGTCTGAACTGGGGTGGCCGAGTGAGCTAAAGAATGGTGATGGATTAAACCCAGATCAGTTGACTGGGGGTGAGTGTTTGATTTGCTCAGGCGCTCCGTCCATCATCCCCTTTTGTATCGCTTTGTTCGCCCTAAGTGTGGCAGGGTATGCTCAGACGTGAGTCCCTTGTTCACTTGGCCACTGGATTCAAGATAGCCTGGCTGATGAGGATTATGAATCCGAAACCGGTCCCAGGATGCTTGTTTCCGGTCCAGCGAAGACATGGCATGGCAGTTCGGGCTGGACTGTTCCCATGAGGCACAGGGTCAGACAGATTTGCATATTGCCATGTCTGAACTGGGGTGGCCGAGTGAGCTAAAGAATGGTGATGGATTAAACCCAGATCAGTTGACTGGGGTGAGTGTTTGATTTGCTCAGGCGCTCCGTCCATCATACCCTTTTGTATCGCTTTATTATGAACTGAGCCACACTTTCCTATATTCTAGACAACTTCTGCTAAAAGGTGGCAATATCCTGCATTTGGGTATATTTTAAACCCCTGATCTCAGTTAGGCTGGTCTCTAATAAAGGCATTCACAACTCAGAGCATCCCATTAACTGAGTCTGGCATAGCGTCAGATCATCTACCCCGACTGTGAAGTATCACTAAGTTCCATTGCTCCCACGGGCCAGCCAAGCCCCTCGAGAGCAGGACCCAAATCAACTTGGGATAAGCTCTGCAACAGTCCACTCTTAAGGCTTTAAAGACAAATCCTTGGTTCTAATATACTAATTGAAATAAAAGTAGAAAACTACATATCGCCTGTCGCTGCTTGCCTGGAAATTTGAATAGGCTCCTGGATATCCTTTGAATATCATACCCCCAGAACAAGCCGGTTTCATGAAGAAGCATAGCACTTTAGATAATATTGCAGTCCTCTAGACTATCATAGAGAAACATGTCTTCTTTTGGGGTATGCCAATCTATACTGCATTTATCAATTCCTCCACAGCATTTGATAAAGTGGACCGTCAAAAGTGTGGAGAAAGCTTCTTCTATTGGGTGTCCCTCATCATCTTCTGGGGCTCATTATGGAGTTAAATTGGGATAACCTGTGCCAAGTCTTGATGGGCGGATGGCAGGGATTATCCCATAGTATTCAAACACACAATGGGCTCAAGCAGGGCTACCTGTTGTCCCCTCGCTTGTTTTCTTTACATATAGCTGATCTCCCTGGAGCCATAAATTCCGTGAGGGGGGATGCCCGCAGATTTGGAACAATGTCTGTTGGCTCTCTGTTATATGGTGATAATGTGGCCATTTTTAATTAAATGCCAATAGGTTTGCAACGCTGTTTAGAAGTCTTTGCTAAATATGCAGAAGTCCACTTCCTGAAAATCAATATTGCCAAAACATTGGGTTCTGAAAAACTTGAACTCGTTGATTCTTATCTATACCTTGGAAAGTTCTTTTCAATAACTGGTCAGGATACAGAACATATAAAGCTCTGTGCATGCAATTTTGGGCATATTTTGTCAGTATTTAGGGTTAACATTCCTCCCTCCTTGACCTGTGCCACTGTGCTGGATATGAGCTTTTCGCTTTCCTTGTATAAGACTGAAGGTCAAATTTGGTACCAAATTTGCAATTTAATTACTTTTGCTGCTCCCCTTGCTGCTTTGTCCCTTGAATTTGGTTTAGTTTCCTCATATATCTCATCCTTGGAAGTGGTTTTGAGGTGGGGAAAATCTCCCCTCTGGGGGTATGAGGTAACACTTAGGGCCGCCTTGATAGGCTGAAAGAACAGTCAACATTTTTTAGGTCCTTTTATACATTTGGGCTTAGCTTGCAAATCGATTCCCCCATGTTAAAGCCCAAATAGAAGGTGTATAGAAAGAGTTCTGTGTCTACCATCAGTTTGGCTGAGGGAGTGCTTTGGGGAACAAACCACAATCTTATTTAACTTAGAACTTGTCTCATGGGGTCAGAAGGCTGATGCTCTAGTTGAGACTGCATATGTTGCCCTTAAAAGAAATTACTGGTATTTGGGAAAAAACACCAACAAAGGAGAGAATTTGTGTGATGTCTTACCTAGAAGTAAAAGATATTAATCATGTGCTATTTGTGTGTCTGGAGTTGCAAAAGGCTGGGCACTATTTTTACTGCCTTTATTCCTTAAAGTTAACATTCACTCTGCCCTTGAATCCCATTCATTTACTTTTTTGCCCCCCGCAAATGAAATGATTTGTAACAGGATTTATCTGTTTTTTTTAAAAAGTTTTCTGGTTATCCATTAGGAATTTCAATGTTACTTTTCATGTAGTAATATTTCTACTTGCATGTTGTATATTGCACTCTGCACTTTGCTGTTTTATAAGATTGTTTTATTGTCTTCTGTATTTGGTATAGGATGCATGGCAAAATATTTTTTAGGAGGTATTTTTATTTTAAAGAGAAATATTTATTGGAAGAAATTTAATTTTTCATTTCTCTGTAGTATATGATTGTGTAATCCTCCGTAGGAGTTCTGTAACAAAAAAATGAATAAAATAATAACAATGAATATCCTTTGTGCCTAATTTGGAACTCCACTCCGACAGCGGAGTTCGTGGAGGTTTGCCCACTCCACGCTCCACGTAGAGCACAAAGTTCCCCAAAACTCCACGAAGTTGAGTTTTTCCTCTCGAGTAGCCCACCAATGGTAAGATGGCGAGCACGAGCAAGGAAAAATTGTACACCAGCGAGATTTCTCAATGCGGATGGTTGCCACAGGTCTCTACCGCTCGCATTGAGAAATCTGCTGCTCATGTTGAAGAAGCTGCCTCTTGAGTAGAACATCTCCTCGAGTGGCAGAAAGAAGCAGTGCCCTCTTGAAGTGTGCATGGTGCATTTTGTGCTGATTTTACAGTGTGGGACAAACTTCTAGTGCTAAAAACCAGTGCAAGCAGCATGACTTACTGCACTCCACACCTTGCAGAACTCCACGGACATGCAGAGTTTTTTGGTACTTCGCGAAGTTCCGCACATTAGTGGTCAATGAAATATGCCCAGGCCTACTATTTTGTCAAGATCGTTTTTTATTAGCTTGGCAAACAATGGATTGTCTTTCGGTCTTGCCTTCAGCTTCTCGATTAATCCCTTCTTCCAGGTCTATGTTTTCTCATGCTGGTGTTACTGGTTCTGAGATTGAATTTTAAAAGCAAAATCCTTGGGTGGAGAGTTTAACCCCAAACTCACTGGGCTGTCACCCTCTCCCTGCACACTACTGAGATCAGACCTTATAAGGGGAGTCTTTTGCAACACTATTTTCAATAGAGGAGTTTTTTTCTGACCATGAATACCATGCTTTTCCCCCTCCTGGGCAGCAACAACTGCACTGCTACTTGTAGAAGACCCCCTTGAATGTTGCGGTCTCATCATAAAATTCAATCTTTTGTGGTATCAAAACAGGGCCCACGCCTAACCTTGCATGGTGCCTGCATCATCTCATTGGTTTAACTGGACTCAGAAGATCGAATATGAGCCCCAAAAGAGAGTCTACCTGTCACAACTCTTTGTGACCAGATGCCACTCACCTCTATGCTCATGAATCTTCCCTCCAACTCCTGAATAAAATCAGACTCAAACCATTTAAGGTACTGTGAGTCAGAGTGAGGAAGCGAGGAACGTCCTGGAAATGCAGACAGCTCTATTTGTTTACAGAGGTTCATCCCTTGCCGGCTCATCAGTGCGCTAGACGAGACAATTGAGGAAAGCATCAAGATATGTTGAGAGGTAAAATCGAATCATACTGAGAGTATAGCAGAGTTACTGCCGTCTGCATTGGTGGCCCCGTCATGGTGCAGATTCATACACCTCAAAACCTTCAGGGTCAGCTCAGCAGAGGCAGTGTCTACGTTACGGCCTCAGCTCCGCTCCAGCATGTTCTACTGAGTAGCATGTCAGTGTGTTTCTGCTCGTCGCTCCCAGAAGTGAAGTGGTGTAAAGAGTCTAAAGAGCAACCTGGTGACAGAGTCTGTGGGCTCTGCCTGCCACCCTGTAAGGACCTTTTTGTTGATTTAAGCACCTTTGTAAGGTAGTGCAGGTTCCCTTTGAGTGGGGGGGATCTCAGCTTCCTTGAAGGTCGTTGTAAGTCTGTCATGCCTGTTGATTGTCTGCTAGGCAATGACCTGGAAAGTTCCCCTTGGAAGGAGGTGGGTCACCAGGCTCATTTAAAGATGTTGGGTCTGCCTGGGTGGGCCTGTGTGTCCATTTGTTCAATGGCACCCAGTAGGGGTACTCAAGAGGACCTGGAACCTAAAACAGTGGCCTAAGTGCCTGCCAGAAAGAGAAGGGGCAGGGGGCATGGGAAACCCACCCCAGAAGTTCTCATCATCCAGGAGGAGGCAGACCCTGATGGGAATTCCCAGGAATCTAAAGGGGAGCAAGTGGCAGAACTGGGAGACCTGCCTGAGCTGACCCATTGGCAGCAGGAAGGAGGTCTGCTCAGGGAGGGGTTCTGCAAGTTGCAGATGGAATGCCCTATTCTTGTTGGATTGTGGCAGCAGGCTGCAGACCAGGCAGCAGGTGGTCAGTCTGCATCACATTTGATTTATTGGGAGAATGGTCTCCTTTATAGTGAACCTAAAGTTGCTGAGCCCGGGGCAGCCCGTGTGCTGGTGGTACCAACGTGCTACAGGACCTTCCTACTGGGTCTTGCTCATGATTTGCCTTTGGCAGGACATTTGGACTGCGACAAGACCTATCACAGGCTTGTAACCCACTTTTACTGGCCCAAATTCAGAGGCACATTGGCACACATTGTAGCTCGTGTCAGACTTGCTAGGCAAGTGCCAAGAGTGGAGGGAAGTATAAGGCTCCCCTCCAATCCTTTCCTGTGGTGAGCACCCCTTTTGAGAGAGTGGGCATCAACATGGTTGGGCCACTGGAATCCAAGATAGCCTTAGGCAACAAGTTTATCTTGGTCTAGCTGGACCATGCCAACCAGTACCCGAAAGCTGTCCCTCTCAGGACAATCACGGCCCCTGTGGTGACCTGTGCATTGATGGGGTTCCCCAGAGAGGTGGTCTCTGACCTTGGTACCAAGTTCATATCTAGGTATATGAAGTAATTATGGGAGGAGTGCAGTGTAATGTACAAATTCACCACTCCTTACCATTCCCAAGGAAATGGGTTGGTTGAGAGATTCAGGCAAACCCTGAAAGGCATGATAAAGTGTCTTGCAGAACACATGAGAAGTAAGTGGGACGTCTTCCTACCATGCCTGCTATTTGCCCACAGGGAGGTACTGCAGAAATCCTTAGGGTTCAGTCCCTTTGAATTACTATATGGGCACCCTGAGAGATGACCTCTGAGTCTGGTGAAGAAGGGCTGGGAGAAAACAGCTGGTAAAACACCCCAAGATGTGTTCACCTACATGCTGGCCTTCAGAAACCAGACTCTACGCTTCAGAAAAATCACTCAGGCGAACCTGGTCGTTGATACAACCAGAATCTCTCTCTGGTTGAGTTTCAGACTGGCCAAAAGGTACCAGGTACTGTCCGGGCTGCAGAAATTCAGCTTCGCCTACCTGGATGTCATTGCTGTGTTTAACTCCAGCTGGGAGGAACACTTGCAAAACAGCGGTAAAATGTAGAAGGTTCTGCAGAAGGCAGGCCTCACTATCAAGGGCAGTAAGTGCCAGATAGGGCAGGGATCTGCGGTGTACTTAGGGCACCAGGTTGGAAGCGGCCAGGTGGCCCTATACAGCCTAAGATCAACACCATTCTTGCTAGGGACCCCCCAAGACCCAGACAGAGGTGTAGGCCTTTTTAAGTCTCACTGGGTACTACAGATGGTTTGTCAATGGATATGACACCATTGTTGCCCCCTTGACAGAGCTGACTTCACGGAAGCATACAAGAAAAGGGATCTGGACTGATGCCTGTCAGACCGCTTTAGATGCCCTGAAATCAGCAATGTGCATGGCGTCTGTGCTCAAGGGACCCAACTTCTCCCATGAATTTATTGTGCAGACAGATGCTCCAGAGCATGGTGTGGGAGTAGTACTCTCACAATTGAATGATGAGGGCTAGGCCCAATCCATAACTTTCATTAGTAGGAGACTACTTCCCAGGAAATAGAGGTGGAGTGCAATTGAAAGAGAAGCTTTTGCTGCGGTCTGGAGGCTGAAGAAGCTAAGACCCTTCTTGTTTGGGTTCAGACCACAGGCACCTTAGATGGTTGATGCAAATGAGGGGTGATAATCCAAAACTGTTGAGGTGGTCCATCTTCCTACAGGGAATTTACTTTAAGGTGGAACACCACCCTGGTACAGAACACGCCAATGCTGATGGTCTGTCCAGATTCTTCCACCTTAGTGATGAGAACTCCCAAGGGGGTGGGTAGTTCTCCCCACCTTTCAGCTGGAGGGGACACATGTTAGACGTGGCATCTTTGGCATGGTTTCCCCTGAATTTGTGCCTCTTCCTCTTGTATATTTGATGTTGTGCTGGATTTCATTTTTGATGGCTTAGATGCTTTGGGCACTTTGCCACTGCTGATCAGTGTCAGAGTGCAAGTGCTCCCTGTGTAAATTGTGATTACAATTGGGTCACCCTGATTGGCATATTTGATTTACTGGTAAGTATGTAGTACAGTGCACCGTGTGTGTTTAGGACCTGTAAATCAAATGGTAGTAGTGGGCCTGCAGCACTGTTTGTGCCGACCACATGAGTAGCCTGCAAGTGTATCTCAGACCTGCCACTGCAGTGTCTGCTTGCTGTTTTAAACTGCCATGTCATTCTGGCAAGTGCACCCACTTTCCAGGCCCTAACCTTTACTTTTCTTACATGTAAGACACCCCTCAAGTAGGCATAAGATACCCCCATGAGCAGGGTGCAGTGTATGTAAAAGTTAGGACATGTACTGGTGTGTGTGTCATATCTATCTGTCCCATAGGATAGAATGGGAGATACTTTGTAACATCCTACAAATATAACTTTCCATTGGGACAAAATAAAGTTTAGGTTCTCTGAACTCAGAATTTAATAACACATCTTTTATTAAAGGTGTTTTTTAAATTGTGTGTTTGAAAATGTCACTTTTATAATTCCAGGAAAGGTTCAGGATTTGTGCTTAAAATCCACGAAAAAATTAAAAAAAGATACAATCTTTATTCCATGAACAAAGAAACATTTTGTATTAAGGAGATTGGTTGTAGATAATTGATGTGTACAGTCCACTTTTTTGTATAACTTTTTTCACTAATGTAAAGTATAATTTCTTGTGATGTCTTTTGATGTAAAGCACAATTAGTTTGTATGTGTATTTAAATTGCATGATTTGATTATGTTTTCATTCTTCGTGTAATATATAAAATTAATCTAACTCAAAAAACAAGGAAACAGTAAAATAAAATACTGAGATAAACATAAAATTGTTTGTCTTGTGAGCAGAAAATAGTAACGCTCTGGTAAAAAATATTACATATAGGAACATTTTCATGTTTTTGCAAAAACGGCCCAGCCCTATCCTCTCCCTTCGGGCCTGACTCCTAGATTGTTTTCAACTTTTAGAAAGTAGGCATTTTCTTGTTTAACCATTCTGTGTGCCTCTTCCTGTTTGTGGATTGACTGTCTGGTTTTGTAGTGACAGGGGCTGGGGATTTGCATTCGCTGTAGACAGCCACGGGGGTGGTTAAGGGGTGCCTGGCCCTTCCTGTATCACTCAGGGCTGAACTACTTGGGGCTTGGCTGCTTTTAGAGTACTTGAGAGAGATTTCCTTGCACCTGAATAGGGACCTGTCTCCCTTGCACAATGCTGTCTCCACCCCCTGTTGCCATTCTGCACCAGTGAGGACAGAACTGGTTTGGACTGGGCTCAGAGACCCTTGTACAAAGAGAACAAAGACAAAATGGGGTATACGTAGTAGACCTTAAACCCCAGAACTTTAGATCACTTCTGGACTCAAGAGGAATCTTTGCCAAGGAGAAGAGCTGAAGGGCTGTGAGGAGTAGTACTGCCCCTTTGCTGTGTGCTGTGTGGGGTTGGTCTGCGGTTGCTGTTTCTGCCAAGGGAAGGACAAAGACTGGAACTATGCTGTGAACCTGTTTGAACAAGAATTTACAAGGACCTGTGTGTGCTGGCCTCTTCTTCTGAAGTCTCAGGGACACAAAGACTTCACCCCGCTCCTCTGAACTCTGCTGCTGAGAGTTATAACCTGCCAGGAGGTGGCATTTTCAGTTCTGGGCCTCTGGAGGTTGTTTCTGCTGTTGGGAGCTGGAAGAAACCTGGAGAACTGCGCTGTTCTCCCAACGTTGCACTGCTGTGTTAGAAGAATCTCAATGCATTGCTTTGCTGCTGCTGAGATGACGTGGACCCTGTCATGGCTGCAAGAGCTGACGCATCATGGGATCGCGGCTGAAGAAACCCCTGCACCGCTGCTTGTCACTGCCTCATTAATCGCCGACGCATCCTGGATTTCTATGCATCGCACCCGTGTGGCAAGTTTTTCCGATGCATCACCCGCAGACCAAAACCGTTTTGGATTCGACGCATCACTTCCGCCTACAGTCCGAATTCGACGCATCACTTCTCCTGTGTGCAGCAAAACTGTGGCATCGTCTTTCCAATAACTCAGAAACTTACGCATCTCTTTGTTTCTCGACTCTTCCCATCTCTGCGGTTGTTTGGCCCTGTGAATTTTGATGTATTTAAAGGTACTTTATGTTAAATCCCGCATCCATAGTTTTCTATGGACCCAGTTACTTGAAACCTTTGAAAAGTCATATTCTTATTACATATATATTGGATATTTGTTGTGTTGGTCTTGTTGAGTTTAGATAAAGATACTTTATTTTTCCTAAACTTGTGTGGTGTCCATTTGTGGTGTTATCACTG
The DNA here is from genome assembly GCF_964261635.1 of Lissotriton helveticus. Lineage (NCBI taxonomy): Eukaryota > Metazoa > Chordata > Amphibia > Caudata > Salamandridae > Lissotriton > Lissotriton helveticus. The sequence goes on from NC_136070.1 coordinate 293,609,977, forward strand.
TTTTACTGTTTTTTTTTTAGTACAAATACTTTCTACCTTGCCTTTGGGATAATCCTGTCTGTTCGTGCCAAGCTACCCAGGGGGTGAGCAGGGGTAAAGTGTGTATCCCCTTTACCCTGACTAGAAGCATGGGTCCCTATTTGGACAAAGGTACCTAACTCTACAAACTTGGGACACCCATTTCTAGCAACTTACCTGGCACAAGTGAGATGTGCTTGATAGTGAAAATAAGGAAAGACGTGCGTGATGGAATTTCCACCAAAAATAGGGTGACAGTACCACTAGATAAACGTGTATTGGAGTTCCTAGATATACTTGAGCAAAGGTAAGGAGCTTCTTGAGGATTTACTTTTTTAGGAAGAAATATACATTTACATTATTCAAGCTGTGGCCTTATTATAATGTCATTAGCTTGACAAAGATATAAAAATCATTTTTATTGTTATGTTTTGTTATATCTTTCACAGTATTTCAACTCATTATCACTTTTGTTTCTCAAATTGTTCCTCACAGTAGCAATCACTATCTTTTGTCTGAGGGTTCATTCATTGCTGAAATGTAATATGTTTCTGAAGGAATGAGAAAAGAGTGGTTGAATCTTATTCTGAACTTTATTTCTCAAATTGTGTACTAATCTTCCTTCTTTGTGCAGCCATACACTGTACATTTGAAATTGAGATTAATGCTTCAACAAAGGACCAAGTTCAAAGTTAATTAATCAGGCTCATATTTGGAAGAATTATAGGGAATGCACGAGGCCAAGAAGAATGCTTTAACTTCAAGAACGGTAAAGCAGCCAAAAACTGCTCACTAAATTTTAATTTAATAAACTAACTGACTGGTCCATCTATCCTCAGCCCCGTTCCACTTCCAGCAAGAGAAATTGGATTTTTTCTTGATCTGACTTTTGCAAGAACCATATTTATTGGGGAATTGACTCCCTCTGGTGCCACTGCAGTTAATAAATGACTGCTCCTTTTAAGGCGGATCACACACGTAGGTTTGAAATAAAAGATGTCCTTAAATATAAATCTCAGCTTTTTAAATGCAGATTTACACTGGGCAGGGTCCATTTTGAAGCACTCCAAATTTTTAAAGGCAGACATTTGAGATTTGGAAATAGACTGTGGTTTTTCTGATATCACTTTTTTTTTTAGAAAGAGAAGTGTTATATTTTAAAAGCAGGGACTTGTGGTAGAAGATTTAGGGGTAGCTACCTTCATTATTTTTCATGTAAGCAGTAATTTGGACCTGGCCCTTTCTGCAGGGTCAACTCAAAACATTTTGCATTCTCTCCACCTATTTTTACTGAATTCATTTTTGTTGGCCGGAGGACTGTGTGCACTTTACCGCTGCTAACCAGTGCACAGGTGCTTATGCTCTCTCCTTAAAATATGGTAATATTGGCTCATCCCCAATTGGTATTGTTAATTTACTTGTGAGTTGCTAGCAAAGTGGAACTACATGTGCCCAGGACCTGTAGATTAAATGCTAATAGTGGGCCTGCAGCACTGATTGTCCCACCCTCTTAAGTAGCCCATTAAACATGTTTCAGACCTTCCACTGCAGTCTGTGTGTTCAATTTCAAAACTGACATTTCGACTTCATAAAATAGAGCTTTTGCTAGGATGACGCCTTCCTTTTTAAGAAGTCACCCCTATAGTTGTTCCTGGAATGCCTAGAAGGCAGGGTACCGTGTATTTAAAAAGTTGGACATGCACTTTTAAGTTTTAAATGGTCTGGTAGTAAACAAACTCTTAAATTCATTTTACAATACTGCAATGCCTACTTTTCTGCTAGACTATATTGAAATTACCTTATTACATTTTATAAGTGTAATTTACAGATGGAAATAGATAACCAGTCCATGTATGGTGTTTCTGGAATGAAAATGTAAAATTCTAAATTATGGTGAAGTGATATTTTGAATTGAAATTCTGCAAATGGCACTTTTTAAATGTTCTGGACATAGCCATTTGGAGCCCACAGTCTGTCTCTGGGTCACATGACTGGGTGTATCTGACAGTTGGGATTTGTATATATTCCTAAACAGCCACACAATGGGGAGCTTAGGTGTGACTAAATGGGCCATCATTGGCAGGATTGGAGTGAGGATTTGGGCATAACCCCACTAACACTTGAATAGGCTGTTTCCTGTCTGCACACAAAGGCCTGCATACACCCTCTAGTTAGTCTGGAGCCAGGGTCAAGTTGTCACTGCACATGTGCACTTGAAAGGCATGCCTCTAGAAACCTTTTCCAGACTTTAAAGGCACAACTGTGTATAAGTTCTGGATCTCAGACACCAACTTTTCAGTACTCTTCTGGAACTGTGGATATTCTGCCATGAAGAAAGACTGCTGTGCTGCTGAAGGCCTGCCACTCTGCTGGACTGCACCCTGCTGGACTCTTGCCTTGCTGTGTGGCTGCTGTGCTGACCTGCTGCCTGCCGTCCTACTGCCTGGGAGAGAAGGACTGGACCTGCATGTCTTCAACCTAGTACCCAGAGTGACTCCAAGATTTAGTTGGCTGGCCTCCTGATCTGAAGCCTCAGTGTCATTAATGGCTTCCAAAAACCATGCATCTGCACCAGGACTCTGCCATCTGTGAGTCTGCCCTGCCAAGTGGTGCCACCCCAGTCCTGGACCTTCGGAAGTGGGTTTAAGATGTTTATCAGTCTCTGTGGATGCAGCAGAATTGACATGTTGTCTCTGTTGTGCAGAGCAAATCTCATCAGACCTTACATATCGTCACTGCTGCATGTATTGTACCCAAGCGATACCAAAGGGGATGATGGACGGAGCGCTTGAGCAAATCAAACACTCACCCCCAGTCAACTGATCTGGGTTTAATCCATCACCATTCTTTAGCTCACTCCACCACCCCAGTTCAGACATGGCCATATGCAAATAAGTCTGACCCTGTGCCTCATGGGAACAGTCCAGCCCGAACTTCCAAGCCATGTCTTCCCTGGACCGGAAACAAGCATCCTGGGACCGGTTTCGGTTTCATAACCCTCATCAGCCAGGCTATCTTGAATCCAGTGGCACAGTGAGCAAGGGACCCACGTCTGGGCATATCCTGCCAACTTAGGGTGAAGAAAGTGGTACCAAAGGGGATGATGGACGGAGCGCTTGAGCAAATCAAACACTCACCCCCAGTCAACAGATCTGGGTTTAATCCATCACCATTCTTTAGCTCACTCCACCACCCAAGTTCAGACATGGCCATATGCAAATCAGTCTGACCCTGTGCCTCATGGGAACAGTCCAGCCTGAACTGCCAAGCCATGTCTTCCCGGGACCAGAAACAAGCATACTGGGACTGGTTTCGGGTTCATAACCCTCATGCTTGTTTCCAGTTCAGGGAGGACCTGGCTTGACAGTTCAAGACTGATTTGCATATGGCTGGGTTCAAACTGGAATGGCATGGAGAGCAAAAAAACGATGGATTTAGGCCCAGATCTCTGTACTGGGGTGAATGTATGACATTGTTCTGCATTCTGTCCATCAACTGTTGTTTTGCATTTGTCACCCCGAGTGGGACAGGTATGCTAAGACGTGAGTCCCGTGCTCTCCATGCCACTGGAATCAAGCTATCCTGGCTGATGAGGGCTGAAAGCCCGAAACCGGTTCTAGGATGCTTGTTTCCAGTCCAGGGAGGTCCTGGCTTGGCAGTTCGGGCTGGACTGTTCCCATGGGGCACAGGGTCAAGACTGATTTGCATATGGCTGGATTCAAACTGGAATGGCATGGTGAGCAAAAAAACAATGGATTAAGGCCCATATCTCTGTCCTGGGGTGAATTTATGACATTGTTCTGCATTCTGTCCATCAACTGTTGTTTTGCATTTGTCACCTCAAGTGGGACGGGTATGCTCAGACATGAGTCTTGTGCTCTCCATGCCACTGGAATCAAGCTATCCTGGCTGATGAGGGCTGAAAGCCCGAAACCGGTTCTATGATGCTTGTTTCCAGTCCAGGGAGGACCTGGCTTAGCAGTTCGGTCTGGACTGTTCCCATGGGGCACAGGGTCAAGAAGACTGATTCGCATATGGCTGGATTCAAACATGAATGGCATGGTCAGCAAAAAAACTATGGATTTAGGCCCAGGTCAATGTACTGGGGTGCATGTATGACATTGTTCTGCATTCTGTATATCAACTGTTGTTTTGCATGTATTGAACCCATCATAAAGACCAGCATTGACCTTGCGGCTCTTCGGAACTGCTGCATCACCCTGACTGCGCATCTCATCCTCAGTGCAGGCCCTCTTATCCCTCTTCGAAAGTAGCCTCCACAAAGATGCTGAACTCAGCATCATAACCTTGCAACTCTTCAGAACCGTAAATATCCATGACTGCGCAATATATCATTGATGTGGAGCTTCGCATCGCAAGCTGCCATCAATGGGATTCTCGAACTAAATTTCAAGGGCATATAGGTATATTATTCGGAATTCATTCACAGGTCGGTAGTGCAGCAGGTAATGTGTACAGCAAAGCCGCATCCGGATTGCAAATCACCGAATCGTTCGGTGATTTGCAATCCGGATGCGGCTTTGCTGTACACATCGTCTTGGGGATTTAAAACCCATTAAATCGATCCGTAGAGAGCCATACGAGGGACTTCGTCAAGATTTCATTCAATTGTGCTGTTTACCTGTGGCTTCCACACTTCGTGTGCCGGCTCTGTGATTAATTCTAACAGAGCCGACGGGGTGATTTGGTTACCTGCTGCACTACCGACCTGTGAATGAATTCCGAATAATATACCTATATGCCCTTGGAATTTAGTTCCATGCAAGGATAAACCTCGTCATTGAAAGACTTGAGGTGATCCAGTATAACATACCATTCGTTGGCAGAGCCCATATTGTAGGTAGCTCATCTATGTGAAGTGCTGCCAGCGTACGCTGTAGGTTCCCTTGTCCTTGGCCTGATGAAGACCCGTAGCTGAGGTGTCAACCCACCCACCAATGCGCCAGGGTCGAAACGTCGACATTTTCTTATCCTTTAATCTTTTGGATACCTGAATCCATGTCCCATCCCCCTCCCCATTGCATTTTGTCGTTGCAATTAGAAATTGCTTTGATTTAGTCGTTTGGGTCAGGTTTCTGATATAAGGAGTTGTACCTTATCTTTTTTATACGAATTACTTTATTCTTTCCTTTTTACACAAGCACTTTTCCTTGCACTATTGCTACTGCGTCTGGCAGATTTCTCTCTTTAATCGATGTACAAAGTATTTTTATATAATTGTAAATATTCAAATAAATGTTGATGTTCGAAGAAACTGTTTGTTTTTGAAACATTTGATGGGTGCATTGTATATATATGTGTATAGATAAGAACAATTTTCTTTCTCTGTTTAGGATTAATTCCTATGGACCAGTATTATTTCAAATAATTGATTTGTTCCAAATACTAATTATAGGTCTAGGACCATCCTTTATATTTATCGAAGGACACAAGTGGGCATCATCTTTCGAGCAGCAGTGCACCAGGACTCACGTTTGCAGAGTGGTGTAAAAAGGGGGCGTGGCCTCAGACCACTCTCAGCAATAGAGCTGTGTGAGGCTTACTGGAGGTACCTGGTGGGCTAGTTGGACCCGGGAGACCCTCAGGAATAAAAGGGGACTTCATCCCCCAAAAAAGAGCATGCTAGGAGGTGTGTTTGCAGAGTGGTGGATAAAGGGTACGTGGCCTGTATCCACCTATCAGTAATCCCACTATCTGGGACATGCTGGAGGTATCAGGTAGGCTAGTTGGCCCCTAAGGACCCCCAGCAGTGAAGGGGACTTTAATCCCAATCCAAGAGCAAGCTAGGGAGTGAGTTTGCAGAGTGGTGGGGAAAGGGGGCATTGTCTGCAATGACAATTTAGCAATCCCACTGTGTGGGACTTACTGGATGTAATAGGAGGGGTAGTTGGCCAGGAATGTCCTTTGGGGCCAACTACCTATTACCTCCACTCTCCTATTACCTCCACTAAGTCCCACACAGTGGGATTCCTAGGAGGTCTTCGGAGGCCACATCCCCCCTTTCTCCACCACTCTGCAAATGCACCTCCTGGCACAGTACTGGTTGGGGGATGAAGTCCACTTTACTCCTGAGGGACTATGGGGGCCAAGAAGTCCTCGTGGTACCTCCAGTAAAGCCTACACAGTAGAATTCCTGAATGCTGGTCGGAGGCCCAGCCCCCTTTCTGCACCACTCTGCAAAAGTGACTACAAGTTAAAGAAGCATTTGTAATGCAATAGGTCTCACATTTGCAAGAGTTAGAGTTATTGGCATTGTAAATGAAAAAGATTTTTACTAATGTTTTGGTGTAGAGTGGATGTACATTGTGTGTAGTGGAATTATCTGGTATGTTGTGTAGTAAAATTATGTGCATAGAAAGCATGTGGTATTTAGTGTATAGGAATTATGTGGAGTGGGATTATGTGTTTTGGAGAATAATTATGTGTTATTGTAGTCTGTGTTGTGGAGTAGTAACCTCAGGTTTAGTCTTCCTCGTTTCCATAGAAGCTAAACTATAAACTCAATGAGACACAAAAAAAGAAGAAACCACAGAGGAGCACTTCTTGACCTAGTCAGATGTATGAGCCGGGCCATTGGAATTATGTAACTGTTCGGTCATTTTCCACATTTGCCAAATATTCCATCATCTGCTGCCTAATCTGCAAATTTAAACAAAAAAAGCCTTGTTTCTTGCTCAAACGGCTCAAATGTTCCCAAAAAGGCAGCGTCATGTGTTACAGCGTGGTGGAAGGCCCTTTGCAAAGCTGGAATGGTCATGTGTTACTTATTGCTAATTGTGGGTGTTACATTGGTACTAATGGTGCAAAGAATTCTCTTTTTTCTGCGCCTCGCTTGCCTCTTTCGGTGTTTCTCTTGCTTCTTTCTGTACCTTTCCTCCTCTTTTTGAACCTCACTGTCATCTTTCTGCACTTCTCTTGCTTCTTTCTACACCTCTCTTGCCTCTTTCTGCTCCTTTCTTGCCTCTTTGTGCATTTTTCTTACCTGTTTCTGCACTTCCCTTACCTCTTACTGTACCTCTCTTGTCTCTTTCTGCACCTCATTTGCCTCTTTCTGCACCTCACTCTTTTCCTTCTGCACATCTCTTGCCTCTTTCTGCACTCCTCTTGCCTTTTTCTGCACTTCTCAAGCCTCTTTCTGTACCTCTCTTTTACCTCTTTCTATACTTCAAGTGCCTCTTTCTGCACTTCTCTTGCCTCTTTCTATACCTCTCTTTTCTCTTTATGCACCTCACTTGCCACTTTCTGCTCTTCTGTTGCCGGTTTATGAACCACACTCTCTTCTTTCTGTACCTCTCTTGCCTCTTTCTGCATCTCACTTGCTTCTTTATGCATCTCTGTTGCTTCTTTCTGCACTTCTCTTGCCTCTTTCTGCACCCTTCTTGTCTCTTTCAGCACCTCTGTTGCTTCTTTCTGCACATTTATTCCTTCTTTCTGTACTCCTCTTGCCTCTTTTTGTACCCCTCTTGACTCTCTGAGTACCTCTCCTACTTCTTTCTTCACCCCTCTTGCCTCTTTCTGCATCTCTTTTGGTTCTTTCGGCACTGCTCTTGCTTATTTCTGTACCTCTTTTGCAAATGTCTGTATCCCTCTTGGCTGTTTCTTCACCCCTGTTCCCTCTTTCTGTACCTCTCCTGCCTGTTTATTCACCTCTCTTGCCTCTTTCTATACCTCTGCTGCTTCTTTCTGCACTTCTCTTGCCTCTTTCTACCCTTCTTGCCTTTTTCAACACCTCTGTTGCTTCTTTCTGCACTTTTCCTGCTACCTTCGGCACCCCTCTTGCCTCTTTCTGCACCTCTCTTGCCTTTTTCTGCAGTTCTCTTTGTTCTTTTTGCACCTCTGTTGCTTCTTTATGCACTTCTCCTGCCTCTTTCTGTACCCCTCTTGCCTCTTTCTGTATCTCAGTTAGTTCTTTCTGCACTGCTCTTGCTTCTTTTTGCACCTCTTTTGCAAATTTCTGTTTCCCTCTTGCCTCTTTCTGCACCCATGTGTCCTCTTACTACAGCTTTCCTGCCTGTTTCTGTACCTCTCTTGTCTCTTTCTACAACTCTGTTTCTTCTCTGGGTACTTCTCTTGCCTCTTTATGCACCCCACTTGCCTCTTTACAACATATCTGTTGCTTGTTTCTGCACTTCTCTTGCTTATTTCTGTACCTCTTTTGCAAATGTCTGTATCCCTCTTGGCTGTTTCTTCACCCCTGTTCCCTCTTTCTGTACCTCTCCTGCCTGTTTATTCACCTCTCTTGCCTCTTTCTATACCTCTGCTGCTTCTTTCTGCACTTCTCTTGCCTCTTTCTACCCATCTTGCCTTTTTCAACACCTCTGTTGCTTCTTTCTGCACTTTTCCTACTACCTTCTGCACCCCTCTTGCCTCTTTCTGCACCTCTCTTGCCTTTTTCTGCAGTTCTCTTTGTTCTTTTTGCACCTCTGTTGCTTCTTTATGCACTTCTCCTGCCTCTTTCTGTACCCCTCTTGCCTCTTTCTGCATCTCCGTTAGTTCTTTCTGCACTGCTCTTGCTTCTGTTTGCACCTCTTTTGCAAATTTCTGTATCCCTCGTGCCTCTTTCTGCACCCCTGTTCCCTCTTTCTACACCTTTCCTGCCTGTTTCTGTACCTCTCTTGTCTCTTTCTACACGTCTGTTTCTTCTCTCGGTACTTGTCTTGCCTCTTTCTGCACCCCACTTGCCTCTTTCAGCATATCTGTTGCTTGTTTCTGCACTTCTCTTGCTTCTTTCTGCACCCCTCTTGCCTGTTTCTGTACCCCCTTGCCTCTTTGTGCACCTCTCCTTTCTCTTTCTGTAACTCTATTGCATTTTTCTGCTGTTCGCTTGCCTCCTTATGCATCTCTATTGCTTCTTTCCGCACTTCTCTTGCCTCTTTTTCTAGAACTCTTGCCTCTTTCTGTACCTCTGTTGCTTATTTCTGCACTTCTCTTGCCTCTTTCTGCCCATCTTGCCTTTTTCAACACCTCTGTTGCTTCTTTCTGCACTTCTCTTGCTACCTTCTGCACCCCTCTTGCCTCTTTCTGCACCTCTCTTGCCCTTTTCTGCAGTTCTCTTTGCTCTTTCTGCACCTCTGTTGCTTCTTTATGCACTTCTCCTGCCTCTTTCTGTACCCCTCTTGCCTCTTTCTGCATCTCCGTTAGTTCTTTCTGCACTGCTCTTGCTTCTGTTTGCACCTCATTTGCAAATTTCTGTATCCCTATTGCCTCTTTTTGCACCCCTGTTCCCTCTTTATACAGCTTTCCTGCCTGTTTCTGTACCTCTCTTGTCTCTTTCTATACCTCTGTTTCTTCTCTCGGTACTTCTCTTGCCTCTTTCTGCACCCCACTTGCCTCTTTCAGCATATCTGTTGCTTGTTTCTGCACTTCTCTTGCTTCTTTTTGAACCCCTCTTGCCTCTTTCTGTTGTACCCCCTTGCCTCTTTGTGCACCTCTCCTTTCTCTTTCTGCACCTCTATTGCCTTTTTCTGCTGTTTGCTTGCCTCCTTATGCATCTCTATTGCTTCTTTCCGCACTTCTCTTGCCTCTTTCTCTACCTCTCTTGCCTCTTTCTGCACCTCTAGTGCTTTATTCTGCACTGCTCTTGCTACTTTCTGCACCTTTGTTGCAAATGTATGCCTCCCTCATACCTTTTTCAGCACCCCTCTTCCTTCTTTTTTACCTCTCTAGGTTCTATATGCACATCTGATCCCTCTTTCAGCACCCCTTTAGCCTCTTTCTGCAACTCTCTTGCCTCTTTCTGCAGTTCCTTTGCTTCCTTCTGCACCTATGTTGCTTCTTTCTATACTTCTCTTGCTTCTTTCTGTACCTCTATGCTTCTTTCTGCACCCATCTTGCCTCTTTTTGAAGCCCTCCTCCCTCTTTCTTTACCTCCCTTGCCTCTTTCTGTGCCTCTGTTGTTTCTTTCTGCACTTCTTTTGCCTCTTTCCTCATCTCTGGTGCTTCTTAATGCACCCCTGTTGTCTCTTTCTGCACTCGTCTTCCCTCTTCCTGTACCTATCTTGCTTCTTTCTGCACTTCTTTTGCCTCTTTCCTCATCTCTGGTGCTTCTTAATGCACCCCTGTTGTCTCTTTCTGCACTCGTCTTCCCTCTTTCTGTACCTCTCTTGCTTCTTTCTGTACCCTTCATCCCTTTTTGCATCCCTCTTGCTTCTTTCTGCAGTTCTCTTGCCATTATCAGCACCTCTCTTGCCTCTTTCTGCACTCCTCTTGCCTTTTTCTGCACTTCTCAAGCCTCTTTCTGTACCTCTCTTTTACCTCTTTCTGTACTTCAAAGGCCTCTTTCTGCACTTCTCTTGCCTCTTTCTATACCTCTCTTTTCTCTTTATGCACCTCACTTGCCACTTTCTGCTCTCCTGTTGCCGGTTTATGAACCTCACTCTCTTCTTTCTGTACCTCTCTTGCCTCTTTCTGCATCTCACTTGCTTCTTTCTGCATCTCTCCTGCTTCTTTCTGCAACTCTGTTGCTTCTTTCTGCACTTCTCTTGCCTCTTTCTGCACCCTTCTTGTCTCTTTCAGCACCTCTGTTGCTTCTTTATGCACTTTTATTCCTTCTTTCTGTATTCCTCTTGCCTCTTTCTGTACCCCTCTTGACTCTCTGAGTACCTCTCCTATCACTTTTTCACCCCTCTTGCCTCTTTCTGCATCTCTGTTGGTTCTTTCTGCACTGCTCTTGCTTATTTCTGTACCTCTTTTGCAATTGTCTGTATCCCTCCTGGCTGTTTCTTCACCCCTGTTCCCTCTTTCTGCACCTCTCCTGCCTGTTTATGCACCTCTTGTGCCTCTTTCTGTACCTCTGTTGCTTCTTTCTGCACTTCTCTTGTCTCTTTCTGCCCATCTTGCCTTTATCAACACCTCTGTTGCTTCTTTCTGCACTTCTCCTGCTACCTTCTGCACCCCTCTTGCCTCTTTCTGCATCTCTCTTGCCTTTTTCTGCAGTTCTCTTTGCTCTTTCTGCACCTCTGTTGCTTCTTTCTGCACTTCTCCTGCCTCTTTCTGTACCCCTCTTGCCTCTTTCTGCATCTCAGTTAGTTCTTTCTGCACTGCTCTTGCTTCTTTTTGCACCTCTTTTGCAAATTTCTGTATCCCTCTTGCCTCTTTCTGCACCCCTGTGTCCTCTTACTACAGCTTTCCTGCCTGTTTCTGTACCTCTCTTGTCACTTTCTACAACTCTGTTTCTTCTCTCGGTACTTCTCTTGTCTCTTTATGCACCCCACTTGCCTCTTTCAACATATCTGTTGCTTGTTTCTGCACTTCTCTTGCTTATTTCTGCACCCCTCTTGCCTCTTTCTGTACCCCCTTGCCTCTTTGTGGACCTCTCCTTTCTCTATATGGACCTCTATTGCCTTTTTCTGCTGTTCGCTTGCCTCCTTATGCATCTCTATTGCTTCTTTTCGCACTTCTCTTGCCTCTTTTTCTACCTCTCTTGCCTCTTTCTGCACCTCTAGTGGATTATTCTGCACTGCTCTTGCAACTTTCTGCACCTTTGTTGCAAATGTATGCCTTCCTCTTACCTTTTTCAGCACCCCCTTCCTTCTTTTTTCACCTCTCTTGGTTCTATATGCACATCTGTTCCCTCTTTCTTCACCCCTTTAGTCTCTTTCTGCAACTCTCTTGCTTCTTTCTGCAGTTCCTTTGCTTCCTTCTGCACCTATGTTGCTTCTTTCTATACTTCTCTTGCTTCTTTCTGTACCTCTCGTGCTTCTTTCTGCGCCCATCTTGCCTCTTTTTGAATCCCTCCTCCCTCTTTCTGTACCTCCCTTGCCTCTTTCTGTGCCTTTGTTGCTTCTTTCTGCACTTCTTTTGCCTCTTTCCTCATCTCTCTTGCTTCTTTATGCACTGCTGTTGTCTCTTTCTGTACTCGTCTTCCCTCTTCCTGTACCTGTCTTGTTTCTTTCTACACTTCTCTTGCTTCTTTCTGTACCGCTCTTGCTTCTTTCTGTAGCCTTCTTCCCTTTTTGCATCCCTCTTGCTTCTTTCTGCAGTTCTCTTACCATTATCAGCACCTCTCTTGCCTCTTTCTGTACTTCATTTGCCTCTTTCTGCACTTGTCTTGCTTCTTTCTACACCTCTGTTGCTTCTTTCAGCAATTCTCTTGCCTCTTTTGGCACTTCTCTAGCTAATTTCTGCTCCTCTCCTCTGTCTTTCTGTACCTCGGTTGCCTCTTTCTTTACCTCACCTGCTTCTTTCGGCACCCCCTTGCCTCTTTCGGCACCCCTATTCCCTCTTTCTGTACATTTCTTGCCTGTTTCTGCTCCTCTCTTGCCTCTTTATGTGCCTCTGTTGCTTCTTTCTGCACTTACCTTTCTTCTTTCTGCACCCCTCCTGTCTCTTTCTGTAACCGTCTTGCCTCTTTGTACACCTCTCCTGCCTCTTTCTGTACCCCTCTTGCCTCTTTTTGCACCTTTGTTGGTTCTTTCTGAGCTCCTCTTTCTTCTTTCTGCACCTATTCTGCTAATTTCTGCATCCCTTATACCTCTTTCTGTACCCCTCTTCCCTATTTATCCACCTCTCTTGCTTCTTTCTGTACTTCTCTTACTACTTTCTTCACTGCTCTTGCTTCTTTCTGCACCTCTCTTGCATATTTCTGTATCCATCTTACCTCTTTCTGCACCCCTGTTCCCTCTTTCTGTAACTTTCTTGCTTGTTTATGCACCTCTCTTACCTCTTTCTGTAGCTCCGTGTCAGATTATCACCCGACTTAACCCACACTGCAGAAGCGAGGAGATACCCAATCCGCTACCCCCACTCGGACCGTAGCTCGCCAAGTGTTACACAGCAAAAACCACTGACCGAGCACAGGGAGAAGGTGGGAAAAAACAAAAGAGAAGGAAAGACCAAGGGACCCAGTCCGACCTCGTCACCCTCAGGACTTGCTACTGCTAAAACTTGATAAGCTGTAGAAAGAAAGAAAAGAAACACAAAAGATCATAAGTTCAGCCCCAAGGTCATTTCTCTCTGCACATACACTCATATATGTCTGGCAACAACCAACCCCCTCCCCCTGCTTACCAGCGCTGTACTAATGATGTATCTTTCATGAGTCACTGGGGTGGAAAGCTGGCTCAATTGTACTGCTGTGGTCCTCAGTCCAGGTTGATACAGGTCAAATTCCTTCTTAATCCACAAAAGGGAAAAAATGTCACTAGACCAAAAAACCCCTATAAATGTACCAATACTTATTCTCAGTAAGGTACTACCCAACCGATTGTGGCCACAAAAAAGAAAACAAAGAAAAAGAAACACGAAAACAACACCCGGAGACGCTGAAATCTTCACCTCCGTGAAAGCGTCCGAACTTCCTACAACCAGGACGATAGTTCCCACAACACCCGGAAATGCATCTTCGAGTAGTCACGTCCCGAGCCTGCACACAGCCGCCCACAGCCGGTAACCATGTGGGATACAGATCGTGTCAAAATCCCAAAGCCTCATCTAAAAAATCTAGGAAGAAGGGGAATTCAAAGTAAGCAGTCCACACATCCTTCTTTGTCTAACGTGCAAAACGAAGCCTCGCTCTGCTTCATGGATCCGTGTAGACTCCGAGAAGGCGACTCAGCTACTGACAGAAAATATACCCAAAACGGGGACCCAAACACTGGTACAAAAAGCAAAGTGACCAGAGTAGAAACCAAGCAAAGAGTAATGACTCCAGCTTGTATTTAAAGCACTGGGAAGGAAAGGAGAACGGGAGGAAAGGGGGCGGGGCCAATTGCATGTGCATAGAGAGAGGACAGAGCAGAGAAAGGACAGAATCCTGCCTAATTCCCAACAGTACCTCCCCTCAAAGGCCTCCCAACCGGACGAGGCTTTGTAGAATGTCTTAAATGAAACAACCTTACCAAGCGAGGAGCATGAACCCCACCCGCAGGTTCCCAGGTACGATCTTCAGGCGGGTACCCCTTCCAGTCAATCAAATACATCAATCTCCCACCCCTTCTTCATGAATGAATGATGGCATTCACGTCATACTCTTCTACTCCATCTACCAAGAGAGAAGGAGGGGGGGCAAGGTCTGGGTAGTGTCAGTATACGGTTTCAACAAAGAGGTGTGAAAAACAGGATGAACACGATACTCATCCGGCAAACCCAATTTCATTGCCACAGAATTCACCACTTTAATGATAGGAAAGGGACCCACATACCGGGGCTGCAACTTACGAGACCCTTCGACTCTCAAATTTTGGTCCCCAATCCCATATATAGGGGCCGAAACCCTGTGTTTATCTGCCTGCTTCTTCATGTCCTCCTTTGCCTTCAACAGATGTTCATGTGCCCTGTCCCATATCTGAGCCAAAGTTAAACCCAAAGCTTTCACTGCAGGTACATGCCCTGAGGGTTGGATGGGGTTGGCTCTTGGATGGAACCCCATGGAACAAAAAAAAGGAGACATTCCCACTGCCGCATGAACACTGTTGTTATACGCGAATTCCGCCAATGGGATAGCCATTACCCAGCTACATGTCAAAGACGTCAAAAGACACCTCAGATACTGCTCCATAGTCTGGTTGGTGCGTTCAGTTTGACCATCCAACTGTGGATGGTAAGCGGATGATAAACACAGGTCCATCCGTAAAGCAGCAGACAACTCAGTCCAGAAATGAGATATAAACTGGGCCCCACGGTCAGACCAATAGCAGATGGTAAGCCATGTAACCGCACCAGTGAAGACACAAATATCAGAGCTAACTCCCTAGCTGTAGGCAGCTTAGGCAAAGGAATGAAATGTGCCATCTTTGTAAAAGAATCTACCACAACCAGTATAACTGTAAACCCTGATTCAAGAGGCAAATCAGTCACAAAGTCCATACTTATCGTATGCCACGGAGCAGGGGGTACAGGTAGGGGCTGAAATAATCCAGAAGGTTTAGTGTGTGTTGGTTTACTAACCGCACATACAGGACAAGATGCAACATATGTCTGGACATCATGTGCCAAGGTATCCCACCAAAACCATTGTAGACAGAGTTCCTTAGTCTTATTCATTCCCGGATGGCCCACAAGCGATGAAGAATGACACCACTTTAAGACCGTATCCCGGAGCTCAGGAGGAATAAACAAACATTCGCCATGATACAACAACCCATTCCTCAAAGAGAACAATGGCTGTGATAACCAAGGGGTAAGGTCTAAAGATCCCAGTTTCCGCTGTACCAACTGTAAGAAATCCTCATTTGAAACACTACCTATGATTCTTTCATGTGCTATGAAGGACCCCATCTCCTTCTCCCCCCCAATTCTGCCTGATTCACATGTACCCGGGACAAAGCATCAGACTTCAATTGCTGGGCTGCGGGTCTGTAAGTGATGATAAAATCAAATTCATTGAAGAAGGATACCCAACGCATTTGTCGCTGGGTCAAGGCTCGAGCAGAACGGAAGAACTCAAGATTCTTGTGATCAGTAAAGATAGTGATCGAATGCCGAGCCCCCCACAAATGATGTCTCCACTCTTCAAAAGATCATTTAATCGCTAATAACTCCCGCTCAGCAACGGTATAATTACGTTCGGCTGGCAATAAGGTTTTCGAAAAAAAGGCAACAGGATGCATAAATCCAGTATCCACATCCCTCTGCGATAACACCCCCCTACAGCACACAAGGAAGCATCTGCCTCAACAAAAAAAGGTAGGGAAGGGTCAGGGTGAGCAAGCACAGGAGCCGTGGTAAACCTTTCAATTAACAGATCCAAAACCATCTGCGCCAAATCAGACCAGACAAACGGCACTCCCTTTCTCAGTAACACAGTCAAAGGTGTTACAATGTCTGAAAAGTGCGAGATAAACCGCAGATCAAAATTGGCGAATCCAAGCAAAACCTGAATATCTCTGACACAGGTAGGAGAGGGCCAAGATGTTATAGCCTCGATCTTATGAGGATCCATCTTGATCCCCTCAGCTGAAACAATAAATCCCAGAAACTCTACACTCGACGTGTGAAAACTGCATTTTTCCAGTCTCACAAAAAGCTGGTGTTCTTTCAATTTCCGTAAGACCTGGACCACATGTGCCTCATGCTCCCAAACAGTGTTAGAAAAGATAAGAATGTCGTCAATGTACACAATGACGCTCAAATCCAAGTATTCCCATAACACCTCATTTATGAAGAATTGAAAAGCAGCCGGTGCATTACAAAGCCCAAAAGGCATGACGCAGTATTCGTAAAGCCCAAACTTAGTCCGGAAGGCAGTTTTCCACTCATCGCCTTCGCGGACATGAATAAGATGGTGTGCGCCCCTAAGATCTAATTTGGTAAAGACTGTTGCATGCTTCAATTGATCAAGTAACACAGGTATCAAGGGAAGATGGTACTTGTTCTTAATAGTACCCTTATTGAGCGCCCTGTAGTCCACACAAGCCCGAAGACCTCCCTCCTTCTTTGGTATAAAAAAGTTAGCCGAGGACACCGGGGAAGAGGAGGGACGGATGAAACCCTTGGCCAACATCTCATCGATGTAGATTTTTAGATGTTGTTCTTCTGGTCCAGATAAGGCATAGATACGACAGCGCGGTAAAGTAACGCCCGGCACCAAATCGATCCGGCAATCAAATGATCGATGGGGAGAGAGATCTTTTGCTTTTCCCTTGTCAAACACTTCACTATACTCAGAATAGGACTCGGGAACCTTTTCCTTATCGCTACCGCTCTCACCGGTCCCCACTGCACAGGTTAAGGGTGTGATCCAATCCGTAGCAACCTTATAACAACTCTGTAAACAGTGTGCAGAGTCAAGGGTCACAGTCCGCCTAATCCAATCAATTCTAGGATTATGGGTCTGTAGCCAGGGTACTCCCAAAACCACCCCGAAAGAGGGAGCATCAATCAAGTCGAACCCAATGAATTCCGAGTGCCCGTTGTCACATAACATACACAATGGTTCTTTTTGGCGAGTAATTGTCCCAGGGGACAACTCAGTACCATCTATAGCTCTCACGGGTTTTGGCTGTTCTTTATAAACCCAGGGAACACCCAATTTCTCTGCTAACTTTATATCCATAAAGTTACCCGTGGCGCCAGAATCTAATAGCGCAGAAACAGGAGCTCTGTGACTATTCGATATGACTAGACACACGGTAATAGTAAAGTGTCTCGGCACCCTCTTAATTATACCGGAAATCTGATATGACATATTAACTCCCAACTCCATATCCTGAGCCTCCTGCTTCCGGATGAAAGCCACATCCTTCTTAACAGATAAAACGGATGGTTTTACTGGACAATTCGTCGCATAATGTCCACCTTGACCACAGTATAAACACAAATTCTGAGCCCGCCATCTTCCTTTTTCCTCACTGGACAAGGGACCCCTCACGCTCCCTATTTCCATCGGTTCAGGCGTTTGTTTCTGTTCGACGTGCCCCTTCACTTCATTCCTCACTGGTACCACTCGGGACACCTGAAAACGGGTTCTTTCACCCCTCCTTTCCTGTAATCAATGATTCAGTTTTACCACCAAATCAATAAATTCCACGCAATCTTCAGGTGGATTAACCACCTGTGACACCACATCCTTTAGCTCCTCACATAAAACCCTGGTAAAACAAAGATGTTCTCCTGTCTGTAGGCCAGTGTGTTTTAGAACCAAACGGTTAAAGGAAGACACATAAGACAACAAATCCTGTTTCCCTTGCCTTAATTTCAACAGTTCAGCATCGCTGGCTTGCATAAATGCATGTTTAGCAAAAAGACAACGCATTTGCTCTTTAAAGGCTGAAAAATTATATAAAGCAGGGTCATCATTATCCACCAGAGGGACAGCCCATGAGGCAGCAGTCCCTGCTAAATACAAAATGACGAACACCACTTTAGCGGAATCATCCGGAAAAGCAGTAGGACGACACATAAAGTGTAGATGGCATTGATTCATAAACACAGCGTATTTATTGGAATCTCCTGGGAATCTTTCCAGTACTGCCAAAGGAACAGGAACAGGGGTAGTGACATTTATTGTAGTCAGGGGTGGACCACTAGTTCCAGAACCCCTGTCGAATTGAAAAGTGGCAGGTAGTACTACAGGTTTACCAGCCCCCAACCCTGTTCTCTTGTCCTCACAGTGCTCAATTCCTGCCTTAACCCATGATTTTCCTGTTTCAGATCTTGCACCTGAGTCTGAAGAGCCGAAATGGCCCCCATTAAGTCCTGCATAGTGGGGACCCTATCTTCCTGCCCATCCCCCTCTACATCCATCCTCGCTCGGGCAGTGTAAGAATTTGTGGGCTTGGTTTTCTGTCAGATTATCACCCCACTTAACCCACACTGCAGAAGCGAGGAGATACCCAATCCGCTACCCCCACTCGGACCGTAGCTCGCCAAGTGTTACACAGCGAAAACCACTGACCGAGCACAGGGAGAAGGTGGGAAAAAACAAAAGAGAAGGAAAGACCAATGGACCCAGTCCGACCTCGTCACCCTCAGGACTTGCTACTGCTAAAACTTGATAAGCTGTAGAAAGAAAGAAAAGAAACACAAAAGATCATAAGTTCAGCCCCAAGGTCATTTCTCTCTGCACATACACTCATATGTGTCTGGCAACAACCAACCCCCTCACCCTGCTTACCAGCGCTGTACTAATGATGTATCTTTCATGAGTCACTGGGGTGGAAAGCTGGCTCAATTGTACTGCTGTGGTCCTCAGTCCAGGTGGATACAGGTCAAATTCCTTCTTAATCCACAAAAGGGAAAAAATGTCACTAGACCAAAAAACCCCTATAAATGTACCAATACTTATTCTCAGTAAGGTACTACCCAACCGATTGTGGCCACAAAAAAGAAAACGAAGAAAAAGAAACACGAAAACAACACCCGGAGACGCTGAAATTTTCACCTCCGTGAAAGCGTCCGAACTTCCTACAACGAGGAAGATAGTTCCCACAACACCCGGAAATGCATCTTCCGGTAGTCACGTCCCGAGCCTGCACACAGCCGCGCACAGCCGGTAACCATGTGGGATACAGATCGTGTCAAAATCCCAAATCCTCCTCTAAACAATCCAGGAAGAAGGCGAATTCAAAGTAAGCAGTCCACACATCCTACTTTGTCTAACGTGCAAAACGAAGCCTCGCTCTGCTTCATGGATCCGTGTAGACTCCGAGAAGGCGACTCAGCTACTGACAGAAAATATACCCAAAACGGGGACCCAAACACTGGTACAAAAGGCAAAGTGACCAGAGTAGAAACCAAGCAAAGAGTAATGACTCCAGCTTGTACTTAAAGCACTGGGAAGGAAAGTAGAACGGGAGGAAAGGGGGCGGGGCCTATTGCATGTGCATAGAGAGAGGACAGAGCAGAGAAAGGACAGAATCCTGCCTAATTCCCAACACTCTGTTGCTTCTTTCTGCGCTTCTCTTGCATCTTTCTGCACCCCTCTTGCCTCTTTAAGCACCTCTGTTTCTTCTTTCTGCACGTCTCTTGCTTCTTTCTGTAACCCCTTCCCTCTTTCTCTACCCCTTTTGCCTCTTTTTGCTCCTCTCCTGCCTCTTTGTGTACATCTTTTGCCTTTTTCTGCAGATCTCTTGCATCTTTATGCACCTCTTTTGTTTTTTTCTGTACTTTTCTTGCCTCTTTCTCTACCCCTCTTGCCTCTTTCTGTACCTCCGTTGGTTCTCTCTGCACTGTTCTTGCCTCTTTTTGCACCTTTTTTGCAAACATCTGCATCCCTCTTGCCTATTGCTGTACTCCTCTTCCCTATTTCTGCACCTCTCCTGCCTCTTTGTGCACATCTTTTGCTTTTTTCTGCAGATCTCTTGCATCTTTATGCACCTCTCTTGTTTCTTTCTGTACTTTTCTTGCCTCTTTCTCTACCGCTCTTGCCTCTTTCTGTACCTCCGTTGGTTCTCTCTGCACTGTTCTTGCCTCTTTTTGCACCTTTGTTGTAAACGTCTGCATCCCTCTTGCCTATTTCTGTACTCCTCTTCCCTCTTTCCGCAACTCTCTTGCCTCTTTCTGCAGTTCCTTGCCTCTTTCTGTACCTCACTTGCCACTTTCTGCACTTCTCTTGCTTCTTTCTGCACCATTCTTCCCTTTTTCTGAACCTCTGTTGGTTCTTTCAGGACTCCTCTTTCTTCTTTCTGTACCTCTTCTGCAAATTTCTGCATCCCTTATACCTGTTTCTGCATCCCTTTTCCCTATGTCTCCACCTCTCTTTCTTCTTACTGTACTTCTCTTGCTACTTTCTTCACTGCTCTTGCTTTTTGCACCTGTCATGCACATTTAGGTACCCCTCCTGACTCTTTCTACACACCTGTTCTCTCTTTCTGTGACTTTCTTGCTTGTTTCTGAACCTCTCTTGCCTCTTTCTGTACCTCTGTTGCTTCTTTTTACACTGATCTTGCCTCTTTCTGCACCCTTCGTGCCTCTTTCAGCACCTCTGTTGCTTATTTCTGAACATTTCTTCCTTCGTTCTGTACCCCTCCTGCCTATTTCTGTACCCCATTTGCCTCTTTATGTACCTCCCCTACCTCTTTCTGCACACCTCTTGCATCTTTTTTTCCTCTGTTTTTTAGTGTATTTATATAGTCTCTATATAAATATGTGTGTGTGTGTATGTGTATATTCACTGAAAAAAAACATAGGTTTCAGGGACATTAAAATTAGGAATTAGCATTTCAAAAACCTTTGAAAATCACTGAAAAACCATAGTCTTTAGGGACTCTATTGTTAGAACTTAGCATTTAATGGACCTGCGAAATTCACTGAAAAAAACACAGGTTGCAGGGACGTTATAATTATTTGGATATTTCGCTCGTTCAAAACCAGAGAAATTCGGCTGTTATCCATAATATTGTTTAAAAGTATATGTATATAACTTTATTATATATATTATACCAAAGATCAATATACACAATTTTAAGCATCGTATATTTGTAACTGGTATAAAGATATATCATTGTTAAATATTTTTTTCGGGAATCTCATTGGGTGCGCACCGGTTGCGCGTCAGGTGCGCGAATACCAAGTGACTTCAAAAGAAAAGATTTAATTACTTATTCTAGTGCTTGCAGGACCCCAGTCAAATTTTTCATTCTTTCAACAACATCTACGGAGACACGGCTCTTGTGTATTCTGCTCTTCTTTTCGGCATTTTTTTGGTGTTACATCAACAAAAAATGGCTTCTTCAAATCCAGCTCTACAGCTTCCTCCAGAAGAAGAAAAGGATTTGGAAGAACCAGTAAAGCCGAGGTACGATAGCATCGTATGGGCCTTTTTTAATACCTGCTGGTAAGAAGAAGGTCAACGTACACAAGGTGACGTGCACTATCTGTGACAAGGATCAGAAAAAAAATACTTGGGTGGAATATCTTCGATGCTTAAACACCTGCAACCAATGTATCACAGCTTCTTGCATGTGAACAATATCGTCGTGACCTTCAAAAACAGGCATGACAAGATGACCAAGTTGCAGGCTCTAGCACCTCATCAGGTTCTTCCACTACTCAAAGAACCAATATCGTATCTGAATTCCCTGGACTGGAGAAGAGTTGAAATAAATGTAAAAAAGTTCTTTGCTATGGAGAGCAATTGGAGGATGCTATTGTGGTTTGCTGCAAAAACCACCATTGTTATTTTGTTATTTCTGCAATTACTTTTTAATTGCAATCAATCAATCAATCATATCATTTGTAAAGCGCGCTACTCACCCATGAGGGTCTCAAGGCGCTGGGGTGGGGAACGCTGCAAAATGTTTCAAACATTTTCCCCGTTCATTCTGTTGATTTTTTCATAAAAAATGATATTCCTATTTATTTTCATGCTCAACTTTTCGCATGAGTAATCGATGTAAAGTAATCCCTTTCATGTTGTGTGCTGCTAATCCAGTTGGAGCTATACAACACAAGATATATGTGATTCAGTAGTTGTGTGCAGATAACTGGTCAAAACTTTAATTAAGAAACTATTTCCTATTCCGGCTTGACCACTGACGTAGATTTGAATAGGTTCAAATTATGTGCATTGGCATTCTTTTTTAATGCAGTAAACTATGCTGTATCTTTTGTGTAGGCCTGGGTGAAATTTGCGTAGTCACGCTACGCAAACCTCCGCAAAACCGAAAAAAATCTCAGCGAGCAGGTGGAAATCACACGGACACGCAGAACTGCTTGTCCCACCTGTTCATGATGTGTTTTTGCGTGCTCGCGGGGAAATATGTTGCTAACTTGCCTATGCGGTCGCTAATGAGCACAGCCTTCTTGTTTTTCACTTGTCACTCCCGTTCGCGATGCCTATTTCCTGTTCCAGGTCACATATTGCATGCTACCGCCAGTTCGCAATGAGTATTTCCTGTTCGGGAACGCACATTACGTGTTTGTGACGATTTTTGCGTGTTCGGGGGGAAAAATCGCGCAAACTTGCCAACGTGGTCGCAACGGGCGAGGACATTTTGTTTTTCACACTATTGCTAAGGTTCTGGGCCTGGTTTTCTATCCTCCCTCTATCTTTGCAATCCTTTGTTTCTGTACCCTTTTGTGTGTTCTTTTGAATTTATTATCTATCTCTCTATTTTCCTTATTCTATTTTTTGTTTTTTTCTACTTTTTGTTACTTTTTCTACTACTTTTTTACGCTTTTGCTATAACTTGCTTTTTCTTTTACTTACTTTTCCAATTCCTCCCTTTTCTTTTCTACCCCTCCCCCGAGTCCTGGAACCAAGGCCAAGGGAGAGGGCAAGGCCAAGGGAAAGGGCAAAGTTTCCCATAGTTGCCACCGCGACAGCCTTCCCTGCGGAAGGCAGCGCCCACACGGGGTGCAGGCACAGGCCTTATTTGGTGAGGCAGAGGTGGCCGCACTTGTTTTTTTTGTCCAGCGCCTCCTCCCCTTAACCCTGGCAGCAGGCCTGGGTCTGGGTACGGGCTCCGGGAGCAACGCCAGCGGTGGGGAAAGGTATGCCAGGCAGGGTTTCGCTGCTCTGGTGTCCGGTCCACCGATACCCAGCTGACACACCGGTGGTCTAATATCCTGGACCTGGAACAGGACCTGCTGGAGCTGCTAGGAGTAGAGGTCCCGGGACTTGATGAGTAGCTCTTTAATATTACTACTTTGTGTTCTTCTGCTCTGTATTATATATTGCGAATACATATTTTTTCCCGAACAACAAGAATGCTGCTGCTTACATTGCATGTAAATTACGTTTAAAAATCTACTGTGATTGTTATGAACACAGGTGCTCGGTGCTACTAATCTTACTTGTTTGCAACTTTGTATTCGCTTGCCATGAATATGTAAGAGTTTACTTTAGAGAACTTAAGTTAGGTAAAGCTTGAGAGACTCTAGCTCTTCCTTTGTCCTCCTGCCACTAAGAAGAGATAGTGGTGGATTGATAGGTTTAGTTACTTGTTATTAGTAGGTAATTTTTTGTTGGTCTGCATGATGCATCCTCTGTCACGTCACGTGTTGCTGAGTGCTGCTTACCCCAGTCCTTAGTAGAACCTTTTGTAGTTTGTTTATTGAGTGGTAATATAGGCTTATTATCACTAGCAGAACATCAGCAGGAACCAAGCATATCCACAATTTGGTGTATGTAAAAATGTATGCATGTGTCCTCCATCTATGCATTTTTGAGGCTTGAAATAAATAAAAATTCTGACTTAGTGAACAATTGGCCCGTCTGGTATAGGTGGACTAGGTCAGGTTGTATTTAGGCTTAGTTCGTTTTTTTGAATCAGAATGGAACACTGGAATAGTGTTCATAAATATCTTAAATAATAACAAGACGGACCGAGAATCACACAATACTAGTCGACCAGATTTCGATAGGTCAATTTTATTGCAATTGTTGTTTCCATAAATGTTTTTTGAGCGTTTTTTAAAATACTTTATTTGTTTCACACCAATCATCCGTGTTTGTCTATTTCTTTGTTACATCTTTCATGATCAACACCCAGGGACAGGAAGACGGGGTCGGAGTCAGCGGGAGCTGGAGAAGATGCCTCCCAGGGCCAGGAACGCTCCTCTATTGAGTGCTCTGCTGCTGGCCCCAGTAACTCCTCCTATTGTTAATATTGATAATTATAGTTCCCTGACTTTTACTGCACTAGCACCTTGTTTTTTTCTGAAATATTATTTCGATTTCCTACTTCTATTTTTTACAAAATCTTCTTCAATGTTCAATCTAGACAATCAGTTTCTAAATTCTTGTTATCCCTGCCTCTTACTACCTCTGCTATGACTCTCCCTCCTACTACTATTAGCCTGTCTGTAGCTAAGTTAGCCCAGGTGGCCACTCTTTATTTAAAAGGTTTTAAATAAAACTCTGTTTCACCAAACACTCTAGCCACTGAGTCCAGTCCTTTGGGTTGTCCTCTTTTAGTCTTCTTAATCTTGAGGCTTTTCAAAAATTCCCACCAACAAAATGGCCAACCAGATATTTAACTATTTTTGATAGGATAGTATATACTACTACTGTTGTAGGGATTCTGCACATACAGAACTATGCACAGGTCGTTGTTGATAGGAGGTTGGACCTTCCTCATACCTCACCCAGAATCCCCTGACTGACTAGCTATAGTGTCACATTAGCTCCCCCAACCCCTGAAGAAACCCAATGATTAGACAACCCAGAACATAACTCTACACTCCGAACCTCTCAGAGTCGTGGAAGCAATGCACACCCTTTTGCTCACTCACTCGTTTAGGTCCACACCAAATACCACAGAGTCGATGTCAGTTCAAAAGGTTTATTTTCAACGAACAAGCTCTGTACGTTGTTCTATAAAGCAGTATACGAGCCGGCACCAACAGCAAAATGCATAAGATTAAAACAATAAACATTGTTACAAATACAAGTCCAGAGAAGACAAAAAGGGAAATCATGATAACTGAACAGTGGTTAACAAACCACCCTCCCCTTGGCAGTAATATAGTTTATATAAAATTATAAATGAAGATCTCTGAGCAAATTCTGGGGTACCCCTCACCTTAGAAGAACCTAGAAGTACTGGTTACATCATGAGCTCTGCAAAGCTCTGTTTCATAGAAGGGAATCTTCCGTCTGTAATGAGAAAAATGGTGCACATTAGTATATTGCAAGCATTTCTCAGTCGTGCCAAAAGTGCAGCATGTTATGGCTAAGCAATACAGACTGACCACCAGAACTCCATAACAAAGTTGGTTGTTTTTTTAACTTGTACGCAGCGCTCAGACAGTAGCAGTATGAGCTCATGTGGGCTCAAAGGCTTCTTACACAAGCTGCAAGGTAACGTGCGCAAAAATGAAAGACACAAAGCTAAAATGGTTGCGCAGCTCAGGCTAACTTAGCAAAGAGACTTGCATGACCCTAGGGACTATAACAGTACTATTGTCTACTCTACTCTAGTAGTACTAGATTTGTACTAGTGATGTCTGTTGTATATGTATGTATAAACTTTTGTTTGCATCTTGCTAGTGAAAAAGAATAAATGAGGGAGTTGTATATGGCATCTCAAAAATGTGTAATGTTTATTCTAGGCATACTACCAACCACCAGTGCCAAGGCCAGTGGCGATGGCGATGTGGGTATTCCGGAAGGGGCATGATATGCGGCACCTGCAGGGGCTGCAGGGGGTGAGACAGCAGCAGTCGCGGGCGATGGTAAGTTATACTTAGTTATTGACATTACACTCACTGCAAGGGTGTACACTGTACTGTACTTTTCTGCACTGTACTGTTGAGACTTAGTATGTAGGAAGTTGTTGTGAACAACGGTTGAAGAAGGCACCCTTTACTTAGCATTTGCAATAGCATTAGTGGCGGAGTTGAGTAACCAATGGCCTATCTGACTTCAGCTGTGAAAGTTTTATGGAGAAGACTAAAAGTCATATCAGATGACCTTGATGGGTGTGTTGAATGAAAAGGGACAGAAGGGTGGAAGCATGAAGGATAGGTGAGATGTAATATTTATGACCGGCAGAGAAGGATACGTGGGATGCATGCATAGGAGGCTGATAGGAATCAGATGCATGGGTGGTTAAAGGATAGGTGGACGGTGAAAGAAAAGATACCTACCTGGTTGGGTGAAACTGTATGGGTGGAGGATAGCAAGAATCCTCTGTGGTGTTTGGGTCAAACTCAAAACCAAGGCAAGCAAGGAAAGGAAGAACACATGGGTGGTGGTTTAAAAAGAAAATGTACTTGTTGGTGAAACAAACTAAGGTTTGTTGAGAGATTAAGAAGAATGATAGACGTTTACTTTGAATGGATGGATTTTGGATGGTGTTCATCATAGATAGCATAGATGGAGACTGTCACTGGATGAAGAGTCTTAGTTTGAAGAGAATGTGAAAGAAACCACGCAAGAGTAGCAAAGCCGAGGAGAATATAAGTTGTATTTTCAGAATACTCCCTTGGCCCACAGTAGTTTGCAAGCACAGCATATATATTGTATATGTATGTAGTTATCATCAAGCGCCTTCCTCCGACTCAGAGGACAACTCCATACCTATGTTAATTTTTTTTCAACTGTGTCAGCCAGTCTGCCATGGGTGGCCTATCAGCTGGTTACACAATCAATCAAAATAAAGTACCCAAATATAAGCAACGATCATTTGATCAGATATTATCTGCCTTTTTCTAGTAGTCAGGGCAGGGTGAAAGTGAAATTAGGCAGTTGCCCTTGATGTAACAGAGTATGGCCAGTGCCACCCGTAATAGAAAAATATGAGCTTCCCCACCTGCAGACAATAGTAAATAAAACTAACGTGAGTCTGCATCATGACTCCAGTATGTTTGTCTTGGGCGCAGGTTGACCGAACTGGCATGCCAGGTACAACAAAGTGACGTTAATTTGGCAAAACAAGTTAGAAGAAGGGGACTCATGTACTGGGTATTCAAGTCCATACATAGTGCTAGTATAATGCCAGAAACTCCCACAAATGTTAGAGGCCGAGGAAGTGGGAGGATAGATACATACCACAAATGTTATGTACTGTGCTTGCTAGTGCTACTGTTGCACAATGTGTTGAATTAATTTGTGTTACTGTTTTGCTAAGAGTATTGGTTAATAGTTTTTTTTTCTTTCTTGATATAGCTACTCCTTCGCAACCAAAACCATCCAGGAAGGAGTTGGCAGCCATGGCCATGGCCCTGCGCCGGGAGCTGGAGGCCATCTGCCAAGAATACCGGCCGCTGGTGGCTCTGGCAGAGGAGGAGGAGGCGGCGGCAGCTGCAGCCTCCTCCAATACACGGGGCCCCAGCCAATCCCCTCCAGTTGTATAGATCCACGGTCAGGCAGCCTTCCGCCACCGCCTTTCAATATCCAGCACTGCTGCCCCCCCTGTGGATGCAACTGCAGGGCATATGCGAGCTGCATGCTTCTCCGGAAGCGCACGTAGAGGAGCAGTTAGAGGAGGTAAAGAAGAGGCTAAAGGGCCTGGAGAAGGCAAACCAAAGATCGCGCCAATAACTTGACCCTGTTGCATTGCCCCTTTTTTAATCCTTTTTTTTTTTGGTGGGTGGGAATTGGGCAGTGCATTGGGGTTTATAGACATTTTGGACATGGGTTGGACTTTATCGTTTTGGACATTAGTTGGGGTTAGGGAGAGGGGTAGGTCGGGTGTTGTGGGATTATTTATATAATTAATTTTTGTTAGGGTATTAAATTATGTTTCTACTTAAACATAGCAATACGTTGTTAAGGTTTTTTGTGGGGTTACTGTTTTACGTCACAAACATGGTTTCCTTGCTTCGGCAGGGCCGTACCCAGTGGTGGATTTAATAATCTGCTGATTTTGTAACACACAAACAGATAGATGCTGTACCCCTCAATGAGTGCCTTGTCCTACTAGTACTGTCAGTCTTTCCTCCTAGTCCATTAATATACCTCCCCTAAACTTCCTATCTTACCTGTGATTGATGTTTAAGTTAGGCACAGCGATGGCTGTATGGCGACGATGGTTTGGTTTTCCAAGAGAATGGAGATGCCATGGTTGTAGTGGTATTAGTAGACACTGGCAGTAGCATTTGCAAAAGAGAAAATGAGACAGTCAGTCTCCTGAGACTCTGAGAGGAGTAGGAGAATGAACTAAATAAAACATAATGGTGGCAGGGATAGCCTAGTGCAACAAGTTACAAACTGTAGCTGTGTCAAGTCACTCGACTAGGCCTACACCTGACACAAGCGCAACCTTTAGTGTTGTGTGTAGTATGACGACAAATCCAATCGATGCTGGCAATTAATGATGATGGATTAGGTTCCTTTGGTAAAAAAGTTATCTCACAAATACACTGATCATGGGTGGACAAGCGGAAGAAGATCCTCGCCTTTCCTTGAAATTGAATTAGTGTTGCTTTCGCCACATCCACCCCAGCAAGTGTTGTTTCCAGCTTGGGCCCCGCCCAACACCGCTGCTGCAGGCGAACGTTTTTTTCCCCAAAATACAACTAGGGTGGCACACAAGTCTTGGCAAGTGCCACTTCCTTCTTCTTCTCACTGGCAACTTTCTTGGTACTGGAGGACTTGGTATCTTTATTGGGGGCGTCAGAAGGATGCAGGTGTACAAGTTGCAGAGATGTCTGTGGTCCCACGTGGACGTGACATGGTGCACAGCAGGACTTCTATCTGGCAGTACAACGGGTGATGATGACACCTCCTCCTCTGTCTTTTTGTGCACCTAAAAGCAAAGAAGCCATGAGAAGAACATCAGTGAAATGTTGCATTTGTTGTTGTGGTTCAATTACTAATAGTACAAACAAACAAATCAAATATATAACTTATTGTAGCCATGTGTGAGACTTTGTCAACAAGGGCTTTCATGGTATACTGAAATCCAATATGGTCGCAAACTGCTCCTCCTACCAGCGGGTTGGCCCCTGGGCATCATGGTAAATGCAGTTCGTTCCAGCGTGTGCGCTTCTGAAAAGATGTCGATTATATCCACCTTTGTGCTGCCCATCCCTGGACACGTGTTTTGAGGTTATTACCTCTCATCAGCAGGGAATAGGCGTGTGTATGGGGCTGCTGCGTAGGCTGCCAAAAATGTTCTCAGGTCTTGATACCTCTCGTGGCGCGCAGGTGCATAACCATGAGCTCGTC
The DNA here is from genome assembly GCF_964261635.1 of Lissotriton helveticus. Taxonomy (NCBI): domain Eukaryota; kingdom Metazoa; phylum Chordata; class Amphibia; order Caudata; family Salamandridae; genus Lissotriton; species Lissotriton helveticus. Next base: position 293,639,012 of record NC_136070.1, read on the forward strand.
AGCTGGACCGGCTCATTGGAGCCTTAATAAACAAAAATCCAATATGGTCACACACTGCTCCTCCTATCAGCGGGTTGGCCCCTGGGCATCATGGTAAATGCAGTTCGTTCCAGCGTGTGCGCTTCTGAAAAGATGTCAAGTATTGTGGTAAATAAATAAATAATACCCTATTTTTGAATGTATAAATGAATAACAGATAGCTCAATAAATAAGAGTCAAGATTCGAGGTAGTAGGAGTTTCGCAGGTTTATTACAGCATAAAGGACAGGAACAGGACAACCTGCATGGGAATAGGATGACAGGGCCCAGCAGCGCTGCTGGTGTCAGGATCGGGACAAGGGGAACGGAGGGGAAGGGAATGACTTTTAATAACAATACATGAGCATATATACATAACGCAAACACATAGCATTACATTGCAATAGGCGTAGCAGTGGGTGGAGCAAAAGGCGTGACGCGTAGCAGTCGCGAAAGATAAGGGGGAAAAGAGGTGTAACAGGGCGTATACATAGACATGTGATGCAAACGTAACAGAATATGTCATGAATGGGGCGGAAACCATGGAGGGGGCTACCTAAGGAGCCGGGACCTCTAACCTGATGGTGCGCGCAAACTAGCAATGACGTATCACTAGGAGAAGCTGGGGGCTATGAACTCTGTGCTAAGAGCAGAGACTGAAGTCTGGAGAGTCAGGGCGACATGTACCTAAACAGTATCTAGTATCTGATGTTTAGAGAACATGTTGATATAAACTAGAAGTCAGGAGAGGAAAGGCTAACTTGATTCTAAGACTGGACCATGCATTATTCTACATGTAGTGCGTGATGAAGAATACTAAATGACCATTAAATGCAGTATTTCTCTAACGTGGAGACGTGAAGGCTAGACAATGACGGAAACTATTGATGCAGTTCAGTAGCTTAGGAATGCAGAGAAGGAGGACTGAACTGATAACTGGAATCATAACATACTTTTGGCAGACTCAAAGGCAGAGCCAGCCTGAACCGGGCACTGTGAGGCAGAAAGTAAGTGAAGGGTAGAGGATACAGGTGGGGGCTGTATCGCTCCTTAGCGAGGTTTCAGGAGACAGGAGCTGAATCTGGTGTCCAGGTCCTTTTGAGGCCTAGAGACGGGGACTTTATAATGGAATAACGTGCACACTGAGAAACGTGGCAACGTAGCTTTACATAGGCCTGATATTCGTAGTATTCACGAGAACTGGAAACTGGCATACTAGAGGTGGACACAACTATAATTGCGTCATTAATTGAACATGGGGAATACATATGCATATTTAATCATGCACACATAACATATGATGGATGACACGTAGTGACACAGAACATGGCAAAATTTACTTTTCCACATTCCCTCCTTGTCACTACGTTTCCATCAGGAAACATCAATATTCATGATACCATCTATCATTTCATACAGTATCATTTGCTCGTCTCGAATTATCCTGGAACGGGATTTAGAACGGGGCTTGGGACTAGGAATACAAGAGGTAACACAAATGCCGCAAATCGCAGGGCCACATTGTATACAGAGACAGCAGCTGAATATGATCGCTACTGCAATACCTAGAAAGGACAAGACTTTCCATCCCCAGGCGGAAATTATATTCCAGAACCAACCGGACCATGTCCAGGTGCCTGGATCTTGGTGTATCAGATGGGCAATTTTATGGAGTCTGGTTATAGCTGAATAAACAGACGGTGCGTTATTTGGAATGAAAATGCAGCAACTAGATCCGATGACTCTACAGGCCCCGCCCCTATCGGCCAGTATGACGTCAAGGACGAGACGATTCTGTAAAACGACAAATCTCATAGCAGATTGCTCTTCAGTTAAATTACCTAGAGCAGAGGCAGTCTCATTTACTACAGCTTCAAGGGTTCTGGTTAACCTACGGATCAGTTTACTATTCTGGATAGGTCCTATAAAGAAGAAGAAACCTCTGTTGAAATCTGTATACTGTTCTAGAGCAGTTTCAGTATAATCGACAATTGGGGACTCCCTTCTATGTCTAATGTGTACTAGATGTGTGTTTCTATGATAATCAGGTGGGGCTAGGAAAACTGGTGGCAGTAGGAAGGCAATGTAACAGGTTCCCTCCCAATCGAGGGGCAGACGAACATATGCAGTTTGACCACAAATAAAATAAGAATGACGTGAAGCTTTGAAGATAGATTTCCCACTGTCACTATACTTGACAATAGTAGTACAATCACTATGTCCTACATGTACGGAACCATTATTCCGGACACATAATTCGCCTTTAACTGGTAGTACTGAAATAGCAGGTAAGTCTGGAGTGGAATCAGACTGAACATTCAGGACCATGAAATTCGACGAATAATTACCTAAATTATACACTTCATTTTCTAGATCTAACCCGGTTCTGTGAGGGAGACCTTGCTTGTCTGGAAAACATGTACTGTTAAGAAAAGACATATCTGTTGAGGATGACGTTAACGTGGACCATGCTCCACACGAACCATTATGTGAAAATGGATAAGGAAAAAGTGGCAGGACTCCCTTCGGTGTCTGGAAAGGGGGGAGTCGACCACACACCCAACAATTAGTGGCATTGCTGGTCTGGTGTCGGTAATGTAACATGCGGATGAATGAATTATTTCGCATAGCGAGGCGGTAAGAGAGTTCATGAGGAGGCAGATCACTAAACGTGTGCTCTACTGTAGCATTAGCAGACTTATTTACATGAAGAACTGGGAAATACAAGAAAAATGCATAACTGGTGCAGGAAATCATAATACTAAGAAATAATATGAAACATAGAAAAATGATACATCGGATTGAGTTTTGACTAACTCTCTCACTATGGGGGTCTATTTTATACATGTCAGAAACAGTCTAACCGTTTCACCTAGGGGAGGACTTAGACAATCAAACTGACTGACTTATTTTACTAGACCGGAGTTTTAGCTTGTACTCCTGTTGCGGAGTTTTCTCTAACAGGGGAGGGTTTGTAGCAATGTCTTTTGCGGGACAGTCCTTGAGAACAATGCTTTGGCAATCCTTCAAATCCTGGGAAATGTTCTTTAAGACGGGTTTCAGTCCATTAAATTGTTTTACATGAGAAAGGTGCACCCAGCCTTTGCGACCTTCCAACTTCACGGCTGTACGGGTGGTGAGGAGGACCTGTCGGGGCTCTTTCCAGCGAGGCTCCAGCGGACTTGATCTGTCAAAATTCCTCACCAACACCATGGATCCTGGAACGATTTCATGCGGTGCCACCTCGGTATTGTCTGGAAATGCGGCGGCAACCTGTGAACGACATGAGTTGAGGGCAGACATCAAGGAAGCTAGGTAATCTGTCAACATATTACTTGAAACATCGGTAATACTTCGGGGTCTAGGAGTACCCCACATGTTAGGGGGGCGGCCGAAAACGACCTCATACGGGGACAGACCTGATCTGGAATGTGCGACCATGCGCATATAAAATAAGGCGACTGGTAGAGCTACCAGCCAGTCCACACCTTTCTCTTTACATACTTTAGCGGTGCGGATTTTCAGAGTCTGATTATGTCTCTCTACGAGACCGGCTGCTTCAGGATGGCGTACACAATGGAACTTCCACTGGTATCCTAACAACAGGGAAACATGCTTCATGAGTTCAGATGAGAATGGCTGGCCGTTGTCAGAATATACGACTCTAGGGAGTCCATAACGGGGGAAGAACTCACGAACCAACTGCTTAGCAGTGGTCGCGGCTGTGTAATCTGGGACTGGATATGCTTCTGTCCACCTGGACAAAGCGCATACAACTACAAGGACATACTTGAAACCTCGACATCGCTCCATCTGAATATAATCCATCTGGAGGACTTCAAAAGGGTGGTCAGGAGGTTGGAATCCACCTTGTTCCACCGGGACACTTTTACCTGGATTAAACTGACAACATATCATACAGGTACGGACTTTCTGCTTGGCTGCAGCTCGTAAATGCTTGTTGAACCAAATGTTCTGGATACTGTCTAACATTGCTTTTTCTCCTAAATGTGCTGGACTATGTGCGGTATTGATAATGACTTGAACCATAGAGTCGGGGAGAAACCATGTGGCTCTACCCTTCGTTAACCATCCTTGATCTGTCTGGACCCCTCCTTGTTCGGACCATTTCTTGATTTCTTCGGGAGTAGCATGTAACTGGATATCTATGACATCTTGTGTAGGGTCCTTAACTGTCATGCATGTAGTCGGATCTGGAGTATGTGTCATGTTAACTGGAATGTCTAGAGTCTGTGCTGTAAGCTTGGCTGTGCGATCTGCTAGATCGTTACCTTGAGAAATGGTGTCAGTAACTTTCGTATGTGCTTTGCATTTCATGATAGCGATAGATGTCGGTAAGTGTATGGCATCTAACAGAGCTTGAATAAGGAGACCATGCTGAATCTTGGTTCCATGAGAAGTCATGAAACCTCTCTCCTGCCAGAGCACTCCGAAGTCGTGTACAACTCCAAATGCGTAGCGTGAATCTGTGTAAACATTAACTTTCGAGTTCTTGGCGTGTATACAGGCTTGTGTCAGAGCAACTAGCTCTGCTGCTTGAGCGGACAGAGTGTCAATACGGTGTGTCTCTATAACTTCAGTGTCAGTAGTCACTGCATACGCGGCGACTAGTTCTCCTGTACTAGTTCTCATACATGAACCATCCACATAAAGTGTCAGGTCGGGGTCTGGTAACGGAATATCTGACAGATCTTGTCTTGGCTTTGTCGTAATGTTAACTACTTCCACACAGTCATGTGTGGCAGAATTCGAAGTAACTGATGGTAACAGTGTAGCAGGATTTAAAACGTTGCAGCGTCTGATTTCTATGTGTGGCTGGAACAGTGTCAATTCATAACCTGTTAAACGTGCAATTGTCAAGTGCTGAGTCTGTGTTCGGTTTAAAAGAACTTCCACGGAATGTGGAACTTGTACTGTCAAGGTATGTCCTAAGACTATGGAATCACTTTGTCTGATAGCTAGGGCTGCGGCTGCAACTGACTTGAGGCACGCAGGCAGAGCCTGGGCTACAGGATCTAATGTGCTCGAAAAATAAGCACAGGGCTTGTATTGTCCTGCTTGATCTTGTGTGAGAACAGATAATGCTGTACCTTCCCGTTCAGTGACAAAAAGTGTAAAAGGCTTACTGTAGTTCGGTGTTGCTAGAACTGGAGCTTGGCATAGAGCTTTCTTTAACTCATTGAAACTAAGTGTATGTTCAGATGTCCAAGGGAGGACAGTCGATACGGCTGCCTCCTGTGTCGTTAACTGTATCAGTGGTTTGGCTAGAAATGCATACTGAGGAATCCATTGTCTGCAATAAGAAGTAAGGCCGATAAAAGCACGTACCTCCTTCTGGGTCTTGGGCTGAGGAAGACTCGCTATTAACTGGATACGGTCTGGTGTCAACTGCCTACCCCTCTTGGACAGCAAGTGTCCTAAGTAGACCACTTGCTGGACACAGAATTGAAGCTTAGAAGGGGACACCTTGTGCCCCATCTCGGCTAGGAAATACAAGACTGTAAGGGATGCTCGCTCGCAAGCACGTTCAGAACGGGCTGTGATCAGGAGATCATCGACATACTGGAGCAGGGCAGTGTCAGTTGGCATGTGAATGTTGTCTAGTTGTCTCTTGAGTGCTTGACTGTAAATACTAGGACTTTCTGTGAAACCTTGAGGAGCTCGTGTAAACATATAGCTCCTTCCATTTAAACAAAATCCGAAAAGGAACTGGCTGTCTGGATGAATAGGGACACTGAAAAATGCGTTCTTGAGGTCGATTACAGTAAAGAACGTGGCTTCGGAATCAATGGCTGTTAATAGGGAAGAGATGTCTGGGACAACTGGGTACTGAGGAACAATACACTTATTAAGCTCTCGTAGGTCAATCACTAATCGATATACTGGGGGTGCATTTGGATCAGTACGTTTCATGACTGGAATGATCGGAGAATTACATACATTGGAGTCAGTTTCTACAACCACTCCTTGAGCCATGAGCTCGTCAATAATTTTGGATAAGGCTGCTACAGCCTCAGGTGGCAATCTGTACTGTCTGATTCGTGGTAACACTACACCTGGCTTGAGAGTCACACGATAGGGTGTGATTTGCATATAACCAACATCAGTTGGACCTTGCGCCCATAGATGCTGTGGAACATTAGACAGTCTTGAATCAAAATCTCGTAATACATAGTGACCCTTGAAGTCACGTAGGAACAATCGTATTCCCTCTGGGGAACAGCATATAACTGCACCTAACTCTTTCAGTGTCTTAATGCCTAACAGGTTTTCTGGACATGACGTAGTAAGTAACAGATCAGTAGTACGGGACAATGGACCTACTTCTAGAGTAACTGGCTTTGAAATCTCATTTACGATAGGTTTTCCTGAAAATCCAAGGGAAACATTTCTTGAGCCTGAGAGCGGAGCCCCTGGAACTTCGGCGTGACTAATTGTGGTCCTACTTGCCCCTGTATCAATCAAGAACTTTCTGTCTTTCCCTAATACTTGACTGTGAACATAGGGACCTTCTTGATCTACAGGTATCTCGATGAGAGGCAAGCCTACCTCCCTCTCTAGGCTGTTTCATGAATACTGCTGGTACTCTGGATACTCAGACTGTGCATACTGGTACATCTGCTGTGTAACGTGCTGTGTTGCAGCAATAGGCTGCGGTGCGGTAACTGTCTGTGGTGCATTCTGTGGCTGAGGAATCTGTGAAACTTGTTCTTGTCTAGGCGGACGTGGTCTTTCTTTAGTCTTACCGGTAGCTATGTTATGTTTCAGAACTGCACACTCGTTTATAAAATGACCTGGCTGTTTACAATAATTGCAGTTCCCTTTAACGGGAGCTGCAGGATGACTGGCTTGATTTGGACCCCTCTTCTGACTGTCTTGAGGAACAGATTGTGCAACTAGTACTTTCATTTTCGTGTCTTTCATACGTTTTCTCTCGTGTTCTTGCTCTTCTCTGATTCTATTCTGGTGGTATTGGAGCATCTGCAACATCTGGGACGGGGTATTAGCTTGCCAGGTACTTTCGACTTTCAAAACTCGATTTTTAATTTGTGGACTTGAATTCTCGACTAATTTAGTAACAAAAAGGTGAGGGTATGACTCACTACTTGTCTTGAGGCCACTGTTGATGCTAAAACATTTCTCAAATCTAGAATAAAAATCACTAATATCTTCATCTTGCTTCTGTTTACAGGCTGAGATTGCATCCCAGTCTTCTTTTCTAGTTGTCAATAATCTGGGTAAAACTTGAATCAATAATTCAGGTAATTCTTTACATTTATCCCCGAGACCGGTACCTGGTACTCGTGCCTTGTCTTCAGCTTCTAGAACTGCCCAATCAATCTTTTTCTCTCCCACCTCCCATTCTTTTTCCTTGAGCTTTTCATACACCCCTGCGGGCAGCAGAACCTTTAACATTTTAATTATATCTGGATACGTGTATTCTCCCATACGGAGCATGTCTTTTAATTCTCTATGGAACCCTGCTGGATCTTTGTCATGACAGGGAATTAATTTCTTCATCTCCAGAAGTTCCATCTTTGTAATTGGAGTGTATACAAACACTCGTTCTAGTTCGCCACCCGTTCCTCTAACTGGGTGGACTTCTCGTAACGGATTCTGTCTGTCTATGTAAAATGGTTTACTTTCTGGGGGTGAGACATGAACAAAATGCGGGTTCAGAAACGTTCTATATTTGTGACGCTGTTCTAGAATGACACTAATTAAATCGGTACCTAGACCTTTCCATCTATACTGGAGTAACTCGTTCAGGATATCATGTAACGGGCCTGGATCAGAGTGTTGACCCTCATACAATGTAATGAGGTACTGGATCATACACATACCCACCAGTCGTTGCTCGGCTGGGGGCAGTTTCAGAAACATTTGTGCCACTATTTCGTCTGGAAAAGTGGTAGAATCAGTAATCCATCGGACTGCTGATCGGGCTAGTTCTTGTTCATGCATGGTACTTAACTCACTGTAACCGATTCGTGATTTCAGAATGTGATCGGTAGCTTGAAACACTTGTTCTAGTGAACCTTGTTCTGGTGCTGGATGATGGAAAGTAGACTTGGGTTCTAGACGTAAATGGCGATCTGGAAATCTGGGTTTTCCTACATACGCTATTCTGGCGGGATCCTCGTCCTCTACCTCTTCGGTATCAGAGTTACTTTCTTTCTCGCTTACTTGTGCTGCTTTACGCTGTTCGTGTAATTTTATTATTTCTTTACGGATTTTCTTGTACATACTCTCCATAGCACCGACGGTCTTGTGCTTACCCTCGGCTATATTATCACTCCACCTTGTCAGGGTTCTCATTTCAGCCGGATCTTTAGACGGGTAATCTTGTTCTCTTATTAGACAATTGATCAGAAACTTTAATATCATGAGCTGGATCTCGGCTTTCCTTTGAGACATGGCCTCGCTAATGCTTTCTGGATCATCCCCTGTACGGATGAAACGATATATTCTGTCTAGATCTTCTTTCATATTCGGTAAGGTGACTAGATACTCGGTCACCTTTCTTACGCGGAATGAATATAAAACCATATTATCCTCGCCTGGGACTGGATCATAGCCGCATTCGGCAAGGGATTTTCTTATTTCTGCTACAGTCTGATGTCTGGGCGTACGCTGTGACGCTTGTGCATGTAATTCGGCTGTCGTTAAACGCTTGTGTGGCGGCGGGGTTTGAGGAGTACCTCCTCCTGCGGCCCCTAAACTAGAGTCGTCTACTGAGGCTCTTCGTCCTGGCAGAGTGGGAAATGGAAATGTAGGCTGGACTTGTATGGCGGGCTGGACCGGGGGTACCGTAACAGGTACTCCGGTGTCTGGAGGAGCGGGAAGTGCCTGATTTACAGGGACTGGCGGAGCGCGAACAGGATTTGCATATTCTGGGACTGTGTCGTCCAAATAGGACGAAATAAAAATATCAGCTGCGGTCTGTTTGTGACGTAGCTTGGTCGGAACTAATGGTGGCGGGAAATTACTGGATGCCTCTGGGGTCGCTTTTGGCAAGCCCTCGGCAAAGAGAGGATACATACCCCTAATAAGGGCATGCCTCTGTCTGTCTGACTGTTCGGCTTTGACTTGTTCACCTATCTCGATTAGTTCTTTTTCTTGTGCTCGTTCTAAGGATTCTCTACTTAATTCTGACTTTCTGATTTCCTTTTCAGTTCTTTTATGAGCTTCTTTACGCCATAACTCGATGGCATCTTTCTGTGACTGTCTGGCTTTCTTTTTCCATAATGCTTCTTCTACTCGCATGATGCACTCGGCATCCCATGTACCCGATACGGGCCATCTATACTTTTCTTCTAACTGTTTGGTATACTCTACCCATAAATCTAGATATAATATGGCACTTATGCCATGCTTCTGATACATAAAATGACCTGGACTGTCCCTAGGCGGAACTGGAACTGCTGCTTCCAGCAGACCCTTTCTGGTTTTTAACTGACGTAATTTCGAAAAGAGCGGCATGACTGAACTATAATCTAGACACAATACAATACACAATAAACACGATACTTATTCCCCATTCATACCACGACATTAAAATACATGAAGAACATTTAAAAATAACAGTTCGAACAGAAATACTACCTGGAATACGGAACACAGAATACATGAATTTTCTCGAGAACAGAACTGACTAGAACAGAGACTAGATGCACTGCTGAAACAGTACGAAACTTACCGGTCTCATAAAGAGACACGTCAGGACCCGCATCCACCAAAGTGGACACTTCGTTTGTGGGACTGGGTACCACCAACCCACGGACCAGAGTCAATTAGATTGACCCTGTCTAGATACCACCCCAGTAACGGTACTCACCGGGCAGCAAGAACGGAAGGCCTCGGACTGGACTGGACTGCTTCGATACCGGACGGACGACGAACTTCGGACTTCAGTTACGGGTGGACCTCCGGATACCTCGGACCTTGGACTCTTGGCTTGGGCTCTGGTCGGGACTCGCTGCGTTCCTCCACCGTCTCGTTTGGATGCTGGACCGCCTCCTCCGTCTCCTCCGTGGGCCTGAGGGATACTTGAAGCAGAAATATCTGCCGGTGCGCAGAAGGGTTCCGTCACGACTGCAGAGGGTCAGGGGGTCGGCGTGGCTTCACCGACGCGTGGGGAAAGGGCAGGTCCCTGTTCGGGCGCCATTATGTGGTAAATAAATAAATAATACCCTAGTTTTGAATGTATAAATGAATAACAGATAGCTCAATAAATAAGAGTCAAGATTCGAGGTAGTAGGAGTTTCGCAGGTTTATTACAGCATAAAGGACAGGAACAGGACAACCTGCATGGGAATAGGATGACAGGGCCCAGCAGCGCTGCTGGTGTCAGGATCGGGACAAGGGGAACGGAGGGGAAGGGAATGACTTTTAATAACAATACATGAGCATATATACATAACGCAAACACATAGCATTACATTGCAATAGGCGTAGCAGTGGGTGGAGCAAAAGGCGTGACGCGTAGCAGTCGCGAAAGATAAGGGGGAAAAGAGGTGTAACAGGGCGTATACATAGACATGTGATGCAAACGTAACAGAATATGTCATGAATGGGGCGGAAACCATGGAGGGGGCTACCTAAGGAGCCGGGACCTCTAACCTGATGGTGCGCGCAAACTAGCAATGACGTATCACTAGGAGAAGCGGGGGGCTATGAACTCTGTGCTAAGAGCAGAGACTGAAGTCTGGAGAGTCAGGGCGACATGTACCTAAACAGTATCTAGTATCTGATGTTTAGAGAACATGTTGATATAAACTAGAAGTCAGGAGAGGAAAGGCTAACTTGATTCTAAGACTGGACCATGCATTATTCTACATGTAGTGCGTGATGAAGAATACTAAATGACCATTAAATGCAGTATTTCTCTAACGTGGAGACGTGAAGGCTAGACAATGACGGAAACTATTGATGCAGTTCAGTAGCTTAGGAATGCAGAGAAGGAGGACTGAACTGATAACTGGAATCATAACATACTTTTGGCAGACTCAAAGGCAGAGCCAGCCTGAACCGGGCACTGTGAGGCAGAAAGTAAGTGAAGGGTCGAGGATACAGGTGGGGGCTGTATCGCTCCTTAGCGAGGTTTCAGGAGACAGGAGCTGAATCTGGTGTCCAGGTCCTTTTGAAGCCTAGAGACGGGGACTTTATAATGGAATAACGTGCACACTGAGAAACGTGGCAACGTAGCTTTACATAGGCCTGATATTCGTAGTATTCACGAGAACTGGAAACTGGCATACTAGAGGTGGACACAACTATAATTGCGTCATTAATTGAACATGGGGAATACATATGCATATTTAATCATGCACACATAACATATGATGGATGACACGTAGTGACACAGAACATGGCAAAATTTACTTTTCCACAGTATATCCACCGTTGTGCTGGCCATCCCTGGACACGTGTTTCGAGGTCGTTACCTCTCATCAGCAGGGAATAGGCGTGTGTATGGGGCTGCTGCGTAGGCTGCCAAAAATGTTCTCAGGTCTTGATACCTCTCGCGGCGCGCAGGTGCGTAACCATGAGCTCGCCAGCTCGACCGGCTCACGGGAGCCTTAATTAACAAAAATCCAATATGGTCGCACACTGCTCCTCCTACCAGCGGGTTGGCCCCTGGGCATCATGGTAAATGCAGTTCGTTCCAGCGTGTGCGCTTCTAAAAAGATGTCGAGTATATCCACCGTTGTGCTGGCCATCCCTGGACACGTGTTTCGAGGTCGTTACATCTCATCAGCAGGGAATAGGCGTGTGTATGGGGCTGCTGCGTAAACTGCCAAAAATGTTCTCAGGTCTTGATACCTCTCGTGCCGGGCAGGTGCGTAACCATGAGCTCGTCAGCTCGACCGGCTCACGGGAGCCTTAATAAACCAAAATTCAATATGGTCGCACACTGCTCCTCCTACCAGCGGGTTGGCCCCTGGGCATCATGGTAAATGCAGTTCGTTTCAGCGTGTTCCCTTCTGAAAATATGTCGAGTATATCCACCGTTGTGCTGGCCATCCCTGGACACGTGTTTCGAGGTCGTTACCTCTCATCAGCAGGGAATAGGCGTGTGTATGGGGCTGCTGCGTAGGCTGCCAAAAATGTTCTCAGGTCTTGATACCTCTCGCGGCACGCAGGTGCGTAACCATGAGCTCGTCAGCTCGACCGGCTCACGGGAGCCTTAATAAACAAAAATCCAATATGGTCGCACACTGCTCCTCCTACCAGCGGGTTGGCCCCTGGGTATCATGGTAAATGCAGTTCGTTCCAGCGTGTGTGCTTCTGAAAAGATGTCGAGTATATCGACCGTTGTGCTGGCCATCCCTGGACACGTGTTTCGAGGTTTTTACCTCTCATCAGCAGGGAATAGGCGTGTGTATGGGGCTGCTGTGTAGGCTGCCAAAAATTTTCTCAGGTCTTGATACCTCTCGCGGCGCGCAGGTGCGTAACCATGAGCTCGTCAGCTCGACCGGCTCACGGGAGCCTTAATAAAAAAAATCCAATATGGTCGCACACTGCTCCTCCTACCAGCGGGTTGGCCCCTGGGCATCATGGTAAATGCAGTTCGTTCCAGCGTGTGCGCTTCTGAAAAGATGTTGAGTATATCCACCGTTGTGCTGGCCATCCCTGGACACGTGTTTCGAGGTCATTACCTCTCATCAGCAGGAAATAGGCGTGTGTATGGGGCTGCTGCGTAGGCTGCCAAAAATGTTCTCAGGTATTGATACCTCTCACGGCGCGCAGGTGCGTAACCATGAGCTCGTCAGCTCGACCGGCTCACGGGAGCCTTAATAAACAAATCCAATATGGTCGCACTCTGCTCCTCCTACTAGCGGTTTGGCCCATGGGCATCATGGTAAATGCAGTTCGTTCCAGCGTGTGCGCTTCTGAAAAGATGTCGAGTAAATCCACCGTTGTGCTGGCCATCCCTGGACACATGTTTCGAGGTCGTTACCTCTCATTAGCAGGGAATAGGCGTGTGTATGGGGCTGCTGCGTAGGCTGCCAAAAATGTTCTCAGGTCTTGATACCTCTCGCGGCACGCAGGTGCGTAACCATGAGCTCGTCAGCTCAGCCGGCTCACGGGAGCCTTATTAAACAAAAATCCAATATGGTCGCACACTGCTTCTCCTACCAGCGGGTTGGCCCCTGGGCATCATGGTAAATGCAGTTCGTTCCAGCGTGTGCGCTTCTGAAAAGATGTCGAGTATATCCACCGTTGTGCTGGCCATCCCTGGACACATGTTTCGAGGTCGTTACCTCTCATCAGCAGGGAATAGGCGTATGTATGGGGCTGCTGCGTAGGCTGCCAAAAATGTTCTCAGGTCTTGATACCTCTCGCGGCGCGCAGGTGCGTAACCAGGAGCTCGTCAGCTTGACCGGCTCACGGGAGCCTTAATAAACAAAAATCCAATATGGTCACACACTGCTCCTCCTACCAGCGGATTGGCCCCTGGGCATCATGGTAAATATGGTTCATTCCAGCGTGTGCGCTTCTGAAAAGTTGTCGAGTATATCCACCGTTGTGCTGGCCATCCCTGGACACGCGTTTCGAGGTCATTACCTCTTATCAGCAGGGAATAGGCGCGTGTATGGGGCTGCTGCTTAGGCTGCCAAAAATGTTCTCAGGTCTTGATACCTCTCGCGGCGCGCAGGTGCGTAACCATGAGCTCGCCAGCTCGACCGGCTCACGGGAGCCTTAATAAACAAAAATACAATATGGTCGCACACTTCTCCTCCTATCAGCGGGTTGGCCCCTGGGCATCATGGTAAATGCAGTTCGTTCCAGCGTGTGCACTTCTGAAAAGATGTCGAGTATATCCACCATTGTGCTGGCCATCCCTGGACACGTGTTTCGAGGTCGTTACCTCTCAACTGCAGGGAATAGGCGTGTGTATGGGGCTGCTGCGTAGGCTGCCAAAAATGTTCTCAGGTCGTGATACCTCTCGCGGCGCGCAGGTGCGTAACCATGAGCTCGTCAGCTCTACCGGCTCACGGGAGCCTGAATAAACAAAAATCCAATATGGTCGCACACTGCTCCTCCTACCAGCGGGTTGGCCCCTGGGCATCATGGTAAATGCAGTTTGTTCCAGCGTGTGCGCTTCTGAAAAGATGTCGAGTATATCCACCGTTGTGCTGGCCATCCCTGGACACATGTTTCGAGGTCGTTACCTCTCATTAGCAGGGAATAGGCGTGTGTATGGGGCTGCTGCGTAGGCTGCCAAAAATGTTCTCAGGTCTTGATACCTCTCGCGGCACGCAGGTGCGTAACCATGAGCTCGTCAGCTCAGCCGGCTCACGGGAGCCTTATTAAACAAAAATCCAATATGGTCGCACACTGCTTCTCCTACCAGCGGGTTGCCCCCTGGGCATCATGGTAAATGCAGTTCGTTCCAGCGTGTGCGCTTCTGAAAAGATGTCGAGTATATCCACCGTTGTGCTGGCCATCCCTGGACACATGTTTCGAGGTCACTACCTCTCATCAGCAGGGAATAGGCATATGTATGGGGCTGCTGCGTAGGCTGCCAAAAATGTTCTCAGGTCTTGATACCTCTCGCGGCGCGCAGGTGCGTAACCATGAGCTCGTCAGCTTGACCGGCTCACGGGAGCCTTAATAAACAAAAATCCAATATGGTCACACACTGCTCCTCCTACCAGCGGATTGGCCCCTGGGCATCATGGTAAATGTGGTTCGTTCCAGCATGTGCGCTTCTGAAAAGATGTTGAGTATATCCACCGTTGTGCTGGCCATCCCTGGACACGCGTTTCGAGGTCATTACCTCTTATCAGCAGGGAATAGACGCGTGTATGGGGCTGCTGCTTAGGCTGCCAAAAATGTTCTCAGGTCTTGATACCTCTCGCGGCGCGCAGGTGCGTAACCATGAGCTCGCCAGCTCGACCGGCTCACGGGAGCCTTAATAAACAAAAATACAATATGGTCGCACACTGCTCCTCCTATCAGCGGGTTGGCCCCTGGGCATCATGGTAAATGCAGTTCGTTCCAGCGTGTGCGCTTCTGAAAAGATGTCAAGTATATCCACCGTTGTGCTGGCCATCCCTGGACACGTGTTTCGAGGTCGTTACCTCTCATCAGCAGGGAATAGGCGTGTGTATGGGGCTGCTGCGTAGGCTGCCAAAAATGTTCTCAGGTCTTGATACCTCTCGCGGCGCGCAGGTGCGTAACCATGAGCTCGCCAGCTCGACCGGCTCACGGGAGCCTTAAGAAACAAAAATCCAATATGGTCGCACACTGCTCCTCCTACCAGCGGGTTGGCCCCGGGGCATCATGGTAAATGCAGTTCGTTCCAGCGTGTGCACTTCTGAAAAGATGTCGAGTATATCCACCATTGTGCTGGCCATCCCTGGACACGTGTTTCGAGGTCGTTACCTCTCAACTGCAGGGAATAGGCGTGTGTATGGGGCTGCTGCGTAGGCTGCCAAAAATGTTCTCAGGTCATGATACCTCTCGGGCGCGCAGGTGCGTAACCATGAGCTCGTCAGCTCTACCGGCTCACGGGAGCCTGAATAAACAAAAATCCAATATGGTCGCACACTGCTCCTCCTACCAGCGGGTTGGCCCCTGGGCATCATGGTAAATGCAGTTCGTTCCAGCGTGTGCGCTTCTGAAAAGATGTCGAGTATATCCACCGTTGTGCTGGCCATCCCTGGACACGTGTTTCGAGGTCGTTACCTTTCATGGTATATTGTGTACACTCTCAGGAAGGATAGGAAAGAAGAGGAACAACAACAAAAATACAAGTTTAATGGAAGTGGTCCCTGTTTGGCATTAAATGATTTGCTCATCACATCATTCAGGGAGCTGCAGCTGGCAAAAGGGATGGATGCAAGCAATAGGCAAAGAGGAAAACCATGCAGGCCCATATGGAAAAAGCAGCACACTTATAACTCCCACCAGATATGGCCACCAGCCACATGGACACTCACAAATCACAAGCAGGAGGCCTAGAAAACAATGTACTGAAAACAAGCCATAATATCCAGGCAAATGCTGCATGCTAAACCACACTGCTTTGCCTGAAATGCAATGAAATGCAAAAACGAAATTCCAGAGAGCGAAACAAGGTCTGCAAGGTACACAACACACCACACACAACAAAGGCATTTATTTAATTCACACCCAAAAACCGAAATACCCCAAAAAATATACATTTTGCTATTCAATCCAATGCCATCCATGCCCTAAATGATGTTTAAATTCAGCAGAACACACAGAAACAGTTGTTTCTTGCACCTCTGTCTACCTCTGAGCCTACTGAATGAAAGGCCTGTTGGCAGACTAGGCCACAAGCTGGCAGGCCTATGGATAAAAGCACACTACCGGCTTCAAAATGGCCACCAGCCACATGGCCAGGCCCTGAACAACAAGAAACTAAAGACAGACAATGCAGGCCTATGCCAAAAAGCACACTGCCTGGGTTCAAAATGACGGCCAGCCTCATGGCCAGGCTCACAACAACAAGAAACTGAAGACAGACAATGCAGCCGTATGGCAAAAAGCATACTGCCTGGCTTCAAAATGGCCACCAGCCTCATGGCCAGGCCCACAACAACAACAAGCCTAGGCCACAAAGGAAACACATGCAGGCCTATATGACAAAAGCAGCACACTTATATAACTCCCGTCAGAAATGGCCACCAGCCACATGGACACTCACAAATCACAAGCAACAAGCAGGAGGCCTGGAAAACAATGTACTGAAAACAGGCCATAATAGCCAGGCAAAGGTTGCATGCTAAACCGCACTGCTTTGCCTGTAATGCAATAAAATGCAAAAACGAAATCCACAGGGCTAAACAAGGTCTGCAAGGTACACAACACACCACACACAACAAAGGCATTTATTTAACACACACCCAAAAACTGAAAAACACCCAAAAATACACATTTTGCAATTCAATCCAATGCCATCCATGCCTTAAAGGATGCTTAAATTCGACAGAACACACAGAAACAGTTGTTTCATCGTGCACCCACTCATAACTAGCTCTTGGCTATGTCACAGTGAGGATAACCCTTAGGAGGTTTCTTGTTGTCTTATTTTCCTTCTTAAAATGATTTTAATGTTGTGTTTCCTGCCTCTCTCCCCGTTTCAATCTTTCCACAGGCTTGCTAAACTTTCTTGTCCTGATGATGATCCATGTATCAAGTTATGGATCAAAGCGGCGTCGACTTTTTAGACAGCATTCACGTTAAACTCATTTGTTAAAGCAAGTGCATCACTGAAAAATGTGTATTCATTTGTGATTGTCTTTGTATTTGTTCTTGAAGGATACAGGACTATGTCCCACTCGATTACTTTCTGATTTACCACTACCAATCACTTTGATCCATTAAATCTAATGTCTGGCAGGACATCTCAAACTCAATATAGTACTTATTCTTGTCTAAATTTATTGCTATTGAATTTTGAATGTTTAAAGGACCAATTGTTTTTCACAAGTAGTTGATATTTAGGGTCCTTTCTACTTTGTAGGTTCCCTTGTTTATAATTAACACATGATTAAAATATCTGCACACATTTAGAGGATCCAAGGAACACAGTTCTCCAGCTGTCTTCAATGTTTTTTACATTTAAATTTGCTTGTCGTAGAAATTCAAGTGAATTGTCGCACGCATATTCGGCACAGCTAAGCGTAACAAACCACAAAGGGGTACCTACATTTCTTAACATAGATTTAAGTTCTCCATGACGACAATACCAATACTCACTAGTACCAGGTTGACATACCATCAAATTAATTAACTGAGATTCTAAATGATCGTCTCTTTGTTGAACTTTGTCCAAGAATTCCTTTGCAGAAAGATGTGTAAGATGAACTACTATTTTTAATATGTGGTTCTCTGCATATGAAAGTCCAGACTTTCAAACAGTCCATCACTTTCAAACAGAAAATGAAATATGTATGGAATACACTGTTGAAATCTTGGATCTTCTGAGTACAATCTAGTTGAACGTTGTTCTGAAGCTGGAATCAGTAGTGGTCGTTCATCATATCCGTCCACCTTTTCCAGTGGGAAGAGCAGTGGAAAACAATGAGCTTCTAAACTTTCTCCCAATATACTCATGGGAGTTCCCTTCGCTTTCTTCATTTGAAATAATTCAATAGTGTTTCCTATCACTTCTTTTGAATGTAGGGGATGTATACTATAACGTTCATACATTTCTTCACTCCTGGACTTGTCCACTTTTTCTATTTGGCCAGTTTAAATTTCTGTTTCACCTTCTAAACATATTTTTTGTTCTTCCACATTTACAGTTTTATAATAAATGTTGTTTTATATAAGATATAATGTAGCCTTTTGAAGTTTGGTGACATCAACTACCACATATTTTCCGACTCTCTGCTGGTACACAATTAACTAGAATAACTACAGGTTCACTTTCCTCTCTCTCTATACCAACTTTTTCAATATTTTCCTTAAAATCTAAAGGTAAAAACACAACTCTTTCTTTCCGACCTCTTTGTAAATATGTTGGAGGCAGCTTACCTGTTTTAGGCTCCATACGAACTATAGCCTGAAACGGGTGCACAGATTGAATAAGAATGGACTCATATGTATTTAAATTTGCCAGTACCAGATGAATAGCGATGAACTCTAAGTTGTTATGTACTGCTCTAGCTGGCATTTTGTTCTCTTCTAATTTGTTGTAACAATATTTACAAATATGTTGATCAGTACCCAACTCAAACCGACCTTCCACCGACAAATAGGCACCAAATTGTTCCCACTTATCATTGTTTTCCTATTAAATTTTTTAATATAGGTCAACATTCCTAGTTTGACTTCTATAGTGAGTACATCGACAACAAATACAAACATAGTTTGGTTTTTCACATGAAAGATACTTAAACTTTGTATTTTCTTCTGAAAACGTCTCAGTAATAATAGCTTCCACCTGTTCTTCAACACCTACACTTTTCAATCTTGCATTTTCTCTACACTCCTCTTGTGAACCAAAGAAACAAAGCTGTGTATCATCAGAAACTTTTTTTACATCCGATGCTGAACCATGCAAAAAAGCTGTGTTTATTTCACTTAAAGATAATGCAGGACTTTTTACGTAGTACAATCTTTTTACTAATTTCCGCATTTCTGAATGATGTACTGGGAACATTTTTAAATGATGAAAAGTACTTCGAAACACTTTTCTAGAAAGAAAAGCCAGAGAATGACCCTGCAACTTAGTATATTTTCTCACTTTACAAGGATCTAGTCCTTGCAACATCTTAATCTTCTGTTTAACACTTTATTTGCATAATCTCGTAAGAAAATTCGTAATATATCAATAGATTCCTGTCATATACTGTGGAGAAGTGTGGCTCAGGGGTTAGAGGCGGCAGACCCGGAATCTGAGATCGGTCCTGGACCAGGGTTCAATTCCCCTCCCCGGCGGGTCTTGGGCTAAAAATTCCACGGACTCGATAATTCTCACCCCGGTGCCTCCTCGACTCACGGGTTCACACTCTGCGACTCTGGGCAACAGCTTGCTTAATCTCCACAACGGCCCCTCGTGGCGCGATGCCTGACTTTCACCTTGTGGATACCCTGCTATCTCACAGGGGAATATCAGGAAGGGTTCCCTAAGCAAGCGCCGGGACACCTGCTTTGCGGGTAGCTGTGCGCTATATAAGCTCAACTACATTTACATTTACATTTACATACTACTACAATCCCACTTAAACACTGGAGCTTGTGTACTTCTCCAGCTATTACTTCTTCCACATTTCTAGGTACCATCTTTTCTTTCATAACAATGACCCCTGGTATCAACTGTATGAACTAATGTATTTTGTTGAAAATAGCTTTCTTCCATACTAATATTATAAAGAGGGAGCCCAAACCTTTGAGGCGTGTAATCTCAGTAACCACAGCACCAATCACAACACCCAATACAGCGTTGGAAAGGGCAGTTGCAGCAGAAGGACATAGGCTATGCAGACGGCGACCAGATACATTTTTTTTAATTGTTTTTATTAACTTTTCAAGAAACAGTGGTGTTCATCACAATCATACAGTGCAAGACATACAATTGTACCGTTGGACACCATATACATTTAAAAGGTAAAAAAGAACCATGCCAGCAAAGTAGTCCCTTGTTGGCGTGTCGGCGTTGTGCTGTGGGCGTAGGCTGCGGGCGTGACTAACGCTGGGGCGTGTGGTACGGCCATCACATTGTGGGCTGTGGGCATGTGCTGGGGGTGTGCTTCATGCCATGTGAGTCATACATAAAAGCCCCAATTACGTTGCTGCGCAGCATCAAGGGGCATGCTGGGGGCATGACACGCTGGGGGCGTGAGAAACGCTCGGGGCGTGTGTCCGGCCTTCATGCCATGTGAACGCAATTGCGCCGCATCAAGGGGCATGCTGGGGGCGTGAGAATTGCTGGGGGCGTGTGCTACGTTCCGCCCTTCATGCCATGTGGGTCGTACATTAATCAGAAGATCGTCTGCTGTGGCCGTGTGCCGCGGCCATGACAAACGCGTTCAGCTGGAGGCCTGGTAAGTAACATTTCTGCAGCCTCTCCTGTGCGCTGTTACTGAACTCTCTCATTCAACGAAATTAGACGCGCCTGCTACCATCAACCAGGGCTCTAGCCGGGCTCAGGCGGCAGATCAGTACACTAATTACACGCGGCCTGATAACATCAACCAGGGCTGCAGCTGGGCCTCAAGCGGGGGAACACGCGCCTGCTAACATCAAACAGGCCTGCATCTGGGCCTCAAGCGGGGGAACACGCAAATGAGCGTGTCTGCGGGGACAATTAATGCAGCCTCTCCTACTCGCTGTCACTGAGCTCTCTCATTAAACGGATTTAGCCGCGGCTGATAACTCTCTCATTCAACGACATTACACGCGCCTGCTAACATCAACCAGGGCTGTAGCAGGGCTCAGGCGGCGGATCACAACACCAATTACACGCGCCTGCTAACATCAACCAGGGCTGCAGCTGGCCCTTCTCTGTCCCTATTCTAATGAAACAAAAAATGTTGTCTAACGCGAGATTTTAAAATAAATTGCCCTTGCCAAATACACACATTACACACATTCTATTTCATACCCGGACAACGTCAGGACGGACTGCTAGTCTTTAATAAAAGGCTCAATACTAGAAGTGTGGTTCCATTCACATGAACATTGTTTGAAAAGTTACTTCTATTAACCAGTCTTTTTCTTTTGCTTTTCTCCTTCATAAAGTGTATTGTTTTATTCAATGTTTTCATTCCCTTCAATACCAATATAAATAATTTTCTTTTCAATTCAAAAGCTTTTTCTACTACACTTTCAATCTTTTGTTTTCTTTGTAAGTTGCTGATCTTCTTTTATATTTTTTACAATCTTTCAATAAATTTTGTAGTACTCTACTTTTGTACATTCTCTTCCTAATATCTTTATATTCTTTCATCCTTCTTTCAATATGGATTGTTTTCCCATAACCTGATTTTCGATTAATAAGTCCTTTTTCGTTTCTTTCTGATTGGTTGTACAACTTTTCTTTCAATTTTCCACATTTTGAAAATGCATGCTTTTCTCTCTCCTTTAAATAGTACTGGGTTTTTTTCTTGTCTTTTCCTTTGAAATTTTCTTGTCATGCTGAATTTTTCTTAATATTAATGGAGAATCTCTGAAAAAAAAGAAAAGTTTAAAAACTTTCTAAAAATTATTTTATATTAATAAAATAATTATATACAAATATTCTCATCTATAAATAAAGACACACTTTCAATTTAAAAGGTACAGAATATGGTGAGACTTACAGTTGAGACATGTGATAGGTTGCTGCTTTATATTTGGCTAGGCCCAACACCTTGAGCATTACTAGAATGGAAAAGCAGCAGCACAAAAGTGAGGTTTAAGGTATGTTAAGAGATGTATTAGTTATTACACTACTTTGTAAGAATCTGTGCAAAGCTACACTGCAAATATACCGCATCATTTTCATTATTGGTTTCAAATGTGTAGTACAGTCTGTCAAGTTTTAAGATCTGCATGGTATTGTGACTGAGGTATGTCTCTACTTGCACATGTATTCTGATATGTAATATGCGTCTGAAGATGTTAGACATATAAAACACAAGTATACATCTATTTGATATTCATTTTATATATGATGCTGCTAGCAAAAGGTACAAACATATGCATGCATACTTTCAGCAACATGGTGAGATGTTCAGCTCAGACATGTGATACATCGCTGCTTTATATTTGGCTAGGCCCAACAGCATAAGTAGTCACAGAATGGTGAAGCTCCAGCACAAAAGTGAGGTTTAGCACATGTTAGGAAACAGATTAGTGATTAGGCTACTTTGTATGAGTGTGTGGAAAGGTACACTTAAAGTATACTTCATAATAGTAGTTGTCTGTTTAAAATATATAGTGCAGTTTCTCAAGTTTTAACATCTCCATGGTCTTCTGACTGAAGTATATCTCTGTTAACATATGTATTCTAATATGTTTAATCCATCTGAAGATCCTAGACATGTGAAACACAGGTATACATTCATTTCTATGCTTCTTTTATATATGGTATCACTAGCAAAATTTACAGAAACATGCATGCAGGCTTTTAAAATTTGAGGAGATGTGTGAAAGGTTGCTGATTTGCTCTTAGCTATTCTCAGTACATGATTAGTAGTAGAATAGTGAAGCAATATCAGCAGAAAAATGATGATTACGATAAGTTGGGTGACAAATTAGTGAATTATGATACTTTGTAGGAGTCCGTGGAAAAGTTCACTTAAAGTAATGCCAGATAAATCTAGATGTGTGTTTGAAAATATGAAGTGCAGTCTGTCAAGATTTAAAGCCTTTATAGTCATGTGACTGAGGTATGTGTCATGCATGTGAAGTTGATAGACATTTAGAACACATGTATACATCTATTTGTATATTACTTTTATATATGATGTTCCTAGAAAAAGGTACAGACATATGTTTTCATGGTTATAGAAATATCATGAGACTTACAGCTGAGACATGTGATAGCTGTGTCTGAGTGATTGCATGACTCCTTGGGTAGTGCCTGGGTGATTGTATGAGTGCATGGGTAGTGTCTGGTTAATTGGCAAGAGAATGGATAGTGATTGGCTTATTCCAAGAGTGCAAAGGTAAAGCTTGTGTGCATGAATAACTGCATGAATAATGCCTGAATGCATAGATGAGTGCATGAGTAGTACCTAGGTTTATGGATGAGTGCAACATCTGTCAAGACTTCAGGCACGATAGCAAGCATTAGGGCAGTTCAAGCAAAAACTCAGCGATCTCTAAAGAAAGCCTCTAAATACCCGCATTGGAGGAGACAGCACAGAGTGACTACCCTATTCATGCAGCACTGCTTTCAGAACCTCAGAGAGCGTGTACTTCAACATGGCCGCAGAGGAAGCCCGCAAACTGTGCAGAGTGACAGTTCTAGTCTTCTTGGGCTCGCGAGCGGCTGTGGTAATGAAGCGCACGTTCGTTCAGGAATCTGCGCACTTCAACTGACTTCTTCACCAGAGACACAGCGCGGCTCTCGAGTGAAGTCTTTCTCCTGAATATTTCCTGTCAGCGCTTCGTGATTTATGGCAGAGCAACATTCGCATGCGCAACGAGGGATTCTGGCAAGTGACTTTGTGAGAGACTTTTTGTATTAAGCATCATTTCGTGCATCTTCATTTGAGTTCGAGTTTGCTACTCGAAAGATTTAGGGTAGAGTTAGTTCACACATTAGAGTATAGCGTAGCATTTAGGGTTAGAGTCTTAGCTTACTAATAGTGAGGGTTAGGTTCATTCAAAGATTACAGCACTCAAGACTTCCAGAAGAATATATAACGAGGGACTAATTAAAACCCAGGTAATTCCCTTAAAATTATTCAAAGGTTATCATTGAAAACACAGGAAAGAACAGCGCACTAATTGTGTTGTATGTGCAGGAGCTGTGACGAACATACAACAGCTACCTACAAGAGAGAAGCATAGTCCAGGTTTCCTTGGGGTAAGAGACTTCGTATAATTACAACTGTCAATGCATATAATTGTGTTAGAGAGCTTTTGAATGCATTAAGTTGTTCTTTCTAGGGGTTGGCGTATCCAGTTAGAAGTCATACCAGAGGAACACTACCCACCAACCTGCGACTGTTTTCTCTCTTTCTCTTCCACTTCCCCTTTCCCCACTGTTTTAGGGGTTACCGATAGTTTCCTACTGGTGACTCCTGAGGTGGTGGGGCATTGGGACCATCGTCGACTCCAGTGGATTCCTGAGCCTTCTGACAGATTGAAGTGCCCACTTTCCACTCGAGTCGTCATGGCTGAGGGATTTGATTTAAAGTCTTTGGCCGGAATCTTAGAAGGATTACAGACTCAGCTTACACGCTCAGCAGAAGAGAATAGGGTCCTTAGGGGTGAAGTTGAAAGGTCCCAACAAGAAACTCGTCATGTTCAGCGGAAATTGGAGGAACTCGTAGCGGGAAAAACTCCTTTACCTAGTTTCAATTCCTCACACAATTCCGGTTCAGAAGTTGCCACTCAAGTAATTCATTCGGTGGCTCCAATTGTTCCTTTAGCTAACCCTGAACGCTTTACTGGGGATCCCCATAAGGCCCAAATTTTCCTCACACAGTGTTCCTTACATTTCCTGTGCAGATCAGTAGTTTTCAAAGAGGACCAAGCCAAGGTTGCATTCATGTTGTCTTATTTGAGTGGAGACGCCGCTGCCTGGTCCATGCCTCTGGTTGCTCGTAACGACGCAGCATTGTATGATTTTGACCGTTTCAAAAAAGAATTCTTAAGAATATTCGATAGAAGAACTGCTAACCAAGCTACAGACAACAAACTCCTAGATCTCAAGCAAGGCAATCGAGAATTGGTAGCGTACATAGCCCAGTTTAACAAATTGATCGTTGAAACAGATTGGCCCGACAGTAAAGGTTCAGCAATATTCTATCGAGGTCTTAAGGACGAAATCAAAGATGCCTTAGCTCAGATTCCTAAACGTCCTCAAGAAATATCAGAACTGATAGATTTAGTTCTTCAAATTGAACATCCATTGTTTGAAAGAAGGTCAGAAAAGAAGCGAGACTACAAGTCATTTGTGCCACGCCTAGACCGTATTAAATCAGAACATTCTAAACCCGATGCAGGTACCGGAGAAGAACCAATGCAAATAGGTTCCATTAGAGGACCCCTCTCTCAGGAGGAAAAAGACAAGAGACGAGCGAATCAGTTATGTCTGTATTGTGGAACTTCAGGGCATTTTGTGAGGGAATGTCCGAAGAAACCCAAAAATAACCAAGGGTTAAAAGACAGATCCCATCAGTAAAGGGAGTTGCCCTGGTGGGATGTTCCGAACAGTCAACTCACGAACACCAGCAATTGATTAACACCTTACAGTCAGCAGCCCCTCATCTCACAGTGTCTTTTACAGTCAAATTCGGTCTTCAGAAGTTGAAAGAAGTTTCGGTTATGATTGATTCAGGGGCTACCGGAAACTTCTGCGATCAGAGATATGCACAAGAGATGGGCATTAAGGCGGTTAAGAAGAAGAACCTTGAAGTGGTAAAAGCGGTCGACTGTACCAATTTAACCTCAGGTCCTATTGTGGAGGAAACAGAAACCTTGGAATTGGAAGGGTTACAGGGTCATCGAGAAATTATCAGATTTAACCTTATCGATGCACCCCAGTTTCAACTGATCCTGGGTCTGCCGTGGTTGACTGTGCATAACCCGACTATTGATTGGGAGAGAAGAACGGTCAAGATGAATTCGGAATATTGTCAGAAGAATTGTCTTGCTAAAAACATGGAGAAAAGCGAAGGATCGCCGGCCACCGAGTTGGCTCAATTATCGGTTCACATTTGCACAGTCAGTACTGAAGAAATACCCAAGGAATATCAAGATTTAGCAAGTGTGTTCGACAAAAGGAATGCCGAAAAACTACCACCACACAGGAGTTACGACTGTAAAATTGAGTTGGAAGCCGGTGCCAACTTACCCTGTAGCCGGGTTTATGCGCTCACAGAAAAGGAGAATATTTATCTCAAAGAATATTTGGAAGAATATACTAAAATGGAATTCATAAGGCCATCTCAATCTCCTGTTTCCTCTCCTCTTTTCTTCTGGCCTAAAAAGGATGGGACTCTCCGCACGTGTATTGACTATAGAGCCCTGAACCAAGTCACTGTGAAAAATCGATATCCATTACCCCTCATCAACCAGCTTTTGGACCAAGTCAAGGGAGCCAAAATTTACACCAAGCTTGACCTACGTGGAGCTTACCATTTGGTGAGGGTTGCCGAGGGTGATGAATGGAAAACAGCCTTCCGGACCAAGTATGGATTATTCGAATATCAAGTAATGCCATATGGGTTGAGTAATGCCCCGGCTGCTTTTCAAAACTTCGTAAACGACGTCCTACGGGAGTTCCTGGATCGAGTGGCCGTAGTATATATTGATGATATATTGATTTTTTCCAACAATATGGAGGATTACGTCAGGCACGTGCGAGCCATTCTTCAAAAGCTGTTGGATAACCATTTGTATGTGAAGCTGGAAAAGTGTTCATTTCATGCAGAGAAGGTGGAGTTTTTGGGATTCATGTTGTCCGCAGCTGGAGTCGAGATGGACAATTCAAAGGTTCGGACAATTCAGGAATGGTCATCACCGAGGAGTGTGAAAGAAATCCAAAGTTTTATTGGCTTTGCCAATTTTTACCGGAGGTTCATTCCTAATTTCTCGTCTAAAGTCACTCCCATCACCCATCTGCTAAAGAAGGGGCAGAAATTTGAATGGACTGCAAATGCGGAACAAGCCTTTCAAGACTTAAAGACTGCATTCATTAGCACTCCCATTTTGATGCACCCAGACCCGGAACAAGCATTTTTTGTAGAGACAGATGCGTCAGACTTTGCAACTGGCGGAATATTATCGCAGAGAAACAAAACTACGGGGCAAATACATCCGGTTGCTTACCGATCCAGGAAGCTGTCTGACACTGAGCGTAATTATTCCATCGCAGACAAAGAGTTGTTGGCAGTCAAAGAGGCATTCCAAGACTGGCGTCATTACTTACTGGGGGCCAAGCACACCGTCACGGTATTTACAGATCATCGTAATCTTCAATTTCTTAAGTCTGCAAAAACACTTTCGCCGCGTCAGTTGAGATGGTCCCTGTATTTCTCCGAGTTCGACTTTGTGATCACTTACAAACCTGGTGCAAAAAATGGGAAGGCCGATGCCCTGTCACGAATGAATCCTGCCGCTGAAGAAAGAACCTCAGTAGAGGAACCAATAGTTCCGCTGAAACAAATCATTGGAGCCATGCACTTGAAAGAATTCGATCAGCAAATTCAGCAAGCGTGCTCAGAGGATGATCTTCGCAAATGGGTAGAGTCAGATGTGAAAAGAACTCTCGTCAATGGACTTCCTTATCATGAAGGCAAATTATATCTTCCCACCAGGAAACTTCAAGAAGAGGCCATGAAAGGTTGCCACGATGATCGGTTGGCTGGTCATAAGGGAGTAAAAAAGACAGAGGAATTGGTCAGGCGACACTTTTGGTGGCCTGGCTTGGCAGCTCAAGTAAGACAATATGTTTCGACCTGTGAGATTTGCATAAAGGGGAAACCAAGTCGACAGGCCCCACAGGGTCTACTGCAACCTTTGCCAAATGCACCATACCCTTGGCACACAGTGACACTAGATCTAATTGTAGATCTGCCTTCTAGTCAGGGTCACACAGTGATTTTGGTGGTGGTGGACTCGTTTTCCAAAATGGGACACTTCATTCCCTTTAAGGCAGTACCCACAGCTTTTCAATTAGTGCAGACATTTAACCAGCACATAATTCGGGCACACGGGGTTCCTCAGGTAATCATATCTGACAGAGGTTCACAGTTCATGTCTAGATTTTGGAAGGCCTTTATGCATAACTTAGGCATTGATACACGTTATTCAACCAGTTATCATCCTGAAACAGATGGTCAGACTGAGAGGCTGAACCAAGATTTGGAGCAATATTTGCGCCTCTATCTGTTGGAACAGGATGTTGAATGGTCTGAATTACTGTGGACCGCAGAATTCGCATATAATAATGCAATCCATGACTCCACAGGGTTTACTCCATTTTATCTGAATACAGGCAGACATCCGACAATCACTCTAGGGAAACAGAATGGAGATGTTCCAGCCAGTACTAGTGTGATGAAAGAGCTACAGGGTTCTTACAAAAGAGCGTTGAGGAATTTAAAAAAGGCAAAACAATCCTATAAGAAACAGGCAGATAAAAAAAGAAGACAGGGTCCCCAGTTTGAAGTAGGGGAACAGGTATGGCTATCCACGAAACATTTAAGATTAAAGGGTAATCGGAAGTTTCAGCCTAGATTCATAGGACCATTCAAAATCGTAAAAATCATAAATCCAGTAGTGGTTAAGCTACAACTACCCAAGTTATTGAAAATTCATCCAACTTTCCACATTTCCCTACTAAAGAAGAACCCAGACCAGGCCAGATTAAAAAACACCCCACCATCCATCATGGTTGAGTCCAGTGAAGAATATGAGGTCAGCAGGATCTTAGATTAAAAAATCACTAAGAATAAACTAT
Organism: Lissotriton helveticus; assembly: GCF_964261635.1. Lineage (NCBI taxonomy): Eukaryota > Metazoa > Chordata > Amphibia > Caudata > Salamandridae > Lissotriton > Lissotriton helveticus. Next base: position 293,667,660 of record NC_136070.1, read on the forward strand.
TTTATTTAATAGAATGGAAGGGTTACGGGCCAGAGGAGCGGTCATGGGAACCATCTGTCAATGTGCATGCCCCTCGACTAGTTGAAACATTTCATAGGACTTTCCCCAACAAGCCCACTCTGGGGGGATCTTCCTTGAAAGGGGGTACTGTCAAGACTTCAGGCACGATAGCAAGCATTAGGGCAGTTCAAGCAAAAACTCAGCGATCTCTAAAGAAAGCCTCTAAATACCCGCATTGGAGGAGACAGCACAGAGTGACTACCCTATTCATGCAGCACTGCTTTCAGAACCTCAGAGAGCGTGTACTTCAACATGGCCGCAGAGGAAGCCCGCAAACTGTGCAGAGTGACAGTTCTAGTCTTCTTGGGCTCGCGAGCGGCTGTGGTAATGAAGCGCACGTTCATTCAGGAATCTGCGCACTTCAACTGACTTCTTCACCGGAGACACAGCGCGGCTCTCGAGTGAAGTCTTTCTCCTGAATATTTCCTGTCAGCGCTTCGTGATTTATGGCAGAGCAACATTCGCATGCGCAACGAGGGATTCTGGCAAGTGACTTTGTGAGAGACTTTTTGTATTAAGCATCATTTCGTGCATCTTCATTTGAGTTCGAGTTTGCTACTCGAAAGATTTAGGGTAGAGTTAGTTCACACATTAGAGTATAGCGTAGCATTTAGGGTTAGAGTCTTAGCTTACTAATAGTGAGGGTTAGGTTCATTCAAAGATTACAGCACTCAAGACTTCCAGAAGAATATATAACGAGGGACTAATTAAAACCCAGGTAATTCCCTTAAAATTATTCAAAGGTTATCATTGAAAACACAGGAAAGAACAGCGCACTAATTGTGTTGTATGTGCAGGAGCTGTGACGAACATACAACAGCTACCTACAAGAGAGAAGCATAGTCCAGGTTTCCTTGGGGTAAGAGACTTCGTATAATTACAACTGTCAATGCATATAATTGTGTTAGAGAGCTTTTGAATGCATTAAGTTGTTCTTTCTAGGGGTTGGCGTATCCAGTTAGAAGTCATACCAGAGGAACACTACCCACCAACCTGCGACTGTTTTCTCTCTTTCTCTTCCACTTCCCCTTTCCCCGCTGTTTTAGGGGTTACCGATAGTTTCCTACTGGTGACTCCTGAGGTGGTGGGGCATTGGGACCATCGTCGACTCCAGTGGATTCCTGAGCCTTCTGACAACATCACTGCCTGGGTGATTGTAAGTGTACATGGGTAAGACCTGGGTAATTGGAGGAGAGGATGTATAGTGACTGGTTGATTGTCTGAGTGCATAGGTAGTGACTGGGTGATTTTATGAGTGAATGGGTAAATGGAATGAGTGCGGGAGTAGTGACTAAATGCATGGATGAGTGCGTGGATAGTGCCCGAGTGATTACATGAGTGCAGGGGTAGAGCCTAGGTGATTGGAGGAATGCATGGGTACTGGCTGAGTGATTGAAGGAGTGAATGGGTAATACCTGGGTGATTGCATGATTTCAAGGGTAATACCTGGGTGATTGGAGGAGTGTATGAGCAGTGCCTTGGTGCATTGCATTGAAGAGTGCATGGATAGTGCCTGAGTGATTGAAGGAGTGCGTGGGTAGTACCTAGGTGATTGCGTGAGTTAAGGGGTATGGCCTGAGTGATTGGAAGACTGTATGGTTAGTGGTTCGGTGATTGCATTAGTGCAGTGGAATTGCTGAGTGCATGTTTGACTGCATGGGTACTGCCTGAGTGATTGCATCAGTACATGGGTACTGCCTGGGTAACTCAAAGAGTGCATCGGTAGTACCTGGGTGATTGGAGGAGTGCATAGGTAGTGCCTGGGTGATTTGAGGAGTGCACAGGTAGCACCTGTGTGATTGAGAGAGTGCATACATAGTGCATTGGTGATTGCATGAGTATAATGGTAGTGCCTTGGTTATTGAGGGACTGCATGGGTAGTGCCTGAGTGATTTAATAAGTGCGTGGATGGATTGAAAGACTGTATACATAGTGCCTCAGTGCACAGATGACTGCATGGGTAGTGCCTGGGTGATTGGGGACTTACAACTGAGACATGTGATTTGTTGCTGCTTTATGTTTCACTAGGCCAAACATTCAGAGTAGTCGCAGAATACTGAAATTGTAGCACAAAAGTGAGGTCTATGACATGGTGTATACTTTTGTACTACGGCTTCACCATTCTGTAACTACTTAGGGTGTTCGGTCAACCCAAATATAAAGCATCAAACCTTCACATGAGTCTGTTATAAATCTCACCATATTCCTGAAAGCATGTATGCATGTGTCTATACCTTTTACTACTACTACCATATATAATAGAAATATACAAAAAGAGATATATCTATCTTTTATACACCTACCTGTAGTGTAGTTCCTATTATCCCAATAGGCTCTGCGCATTGGAATAATATCTTCAATAGTATAGACGTAGGACTGTGGTTAACTAAGTCTTCTACTGACGATATTAGACTTAAAGTTATGTGTGCCAGCTAGCTCAGAGTTCACTAGAAACTTTCTCGAATAGGCAAGGAGGAGTTTAACCTCCCTGGATAGACAAGAAGGGATTTAGTTTCTGACAACCATAGAACATGACAACTTTGCTCTCCCCTAATCAAGAGTATATCTCTAGAGTCGTGTGAAAACAAAAGACAACTATTTTACTCAGTCAGTACGTGCATTCTTAGTTTTAACTGGATCTTGTGAGGAGGAGAGTCCTCATCCCATCCCACATGATTTTTATATAGTGCAGGAGCCTGGGCTACTGCCCACTTTCTTGCAAGAGTATATTTTTTATGAATTGGAATATGATTGGAGAAGGCAGGCATAATCATTTCTTTGCCATGAGGGCACTCCCTGACAAACTCTGGTGGCCAGTCTTTTTCAGCTAGAAGGATGTCATAGCCCTTGGAGAGATTATCCCAAAATAGACCCCTTATTTTCCTAGTCTTATCTCCCTCTATACGTAAATTTATTTCATATATTTTATGAGGTTTGCTAACTCTGGTATCTGCAGTTTCCACCTGAATGTACTCATTCGTGTCCACTGTCTCCAGATGATTCATCAGGATCTTGCGAGCTATGCTCACTTCTGCTGCGCTGTCTAGCATTGTCTGAGCCCACTCTCCGTTTTTCAGCTGAGTCCTCAGGATCTTCGGCATGTTTGATTATTTTAATGCTGGCTACCTTCTTCTTTGGAAATTGTAACATTTTACTTTGATGAGCAGGTTCTTTGTCTTTGGACTTGACGAGCTCTTCCCTGTGTTCTGACCATCCTCTTTTCTCCGATTTCTGCAAGGAAGTCTGAAAAGATCGAGAGGGACGTGTATCAGTTTCTTGATATCTATCAGGTTTCTTCAAATTATCCCTATTTCTAAGGTTGTATTTTTTCTCAGAGGGCTCCCTCTGGGGAGACTTGTGTCCTTGGTCCGGAGATCTTTCTCTCCGCCGAGGAGACCTTCCTCTGGACTGGAATCTTTTTTCTTTGGGAGTGGATTGTTTATTTCCATCCCAGTTCTTTTTTGAAGTGTTTAGATTATGTTTAATAAATACCTTTTCAGGATTTTCTATTAGTTGGGGTTTCACTGGTTTCCCACACAAACTATCTCTTCCTAGTTCTTCATAGGATTTTTCTATGATTCTGGCAAGTTCAAATGGTTGGTCTGCTACCCACAGGGAAACCCGTCCTGGCTTTCCCTGTGGGTTGGTCTCCCAGCAAGGGACCATCCCACAGGGAAAGCCAGGACGGGTTCCCCAGAGTTATACAGCCCCGTTGCTGGGGCAGCTGTGCGCTTTACAAGTTTACTACACATATCTGTTTCCTTCAATCTTTGGCGGATTGCCACATTTGCTGCTTCCCCTTTTATGTTTGCTAGTAATATTGCCGAGACCTGCTTGAAGTCTTTCAGTAATTTCATACCCAGAGTTAAAGCGGGTTCTGGACCGTATTCATTTTGAATCTGTTTTAGCACCTCTGGTATTACCGCCATGGACGGAACACCATGTGTTTTTGTGTAAATGGTAGCAAAGACTGTACCCCAAGTGTCACAGTCCTCCACACGTGGTGCAATCCCCATTGGAAGGCAGATAGTCAGAATTCTGTGTTTCTCAACAGGGGTGGTCTCTGGAAATACCGCCTCTATTTGAGTGATTTTCTGTGCTAACCAGAATGGAATTTGTTCCCTTTTAATGGGTACTTTACCTAGACAGGACTGTATGTTCTGTGGTGTGATTTTATTTGTGTTCCCCTGATGAGGGGTCAGCTGTGGAATTTTAATAGCTGGTTGGACTGTTGAAGTCCGCATTACATATTGGACTAGTTGTCTGTGTATTTTAATCAGTTGTTTTAACTGTGTTAAAAGTTCTGGTATTGACATTTTTTCAATGTCTGGATGTGGTGTGTAGCTGGCTAGAACCGGCCACGTTGCTCCTGGTCTACCTAGTGGACCGAGCCTGGTGATGTGATCATTATGTTTTAGGGCGCCTTTAAACCAGAGCAGGTGCTCTTGGTATTTGAGTGGTATTTCCACCTCCTCGAAAGGGGTGTACTCATCCGGAGGTTCCTCTATCTTGTAATAGTGGAACTACTTTGTTACAGCGTTTGCTGCTGGAAAATGTATCCATGAATAGAATACCTCTGTCTGCCGATATTCGTGTGCCTCAATTACGAATATAACTGTACCACCTCTTGGTGTCAGTCCATTTTCTATAAGTTTTAAGGTTATAGTTTTTCTTATGCTGACCGGGATGAGTATTGCATCCGGGTCTTGCTGTACGTGACTTGTGTCTTCCGCTAGGAGTTGAGCTGCTACTCTAGCTGTCTCCCTTTCTTCTTCAGTTTCTGACATTTTACTGTCAAGAAGGGTTTTGTTGCAGATCAGGTTTCCACGGAAACAAAGATTAGGTGCACACTATTTTGGAACACTGTATCCTTCAACGTTGAATAAACCAAAAACCATACATAGGAGTCTCCTCCTACTAAGTTTGGCGGATTTAACCTTTCACCCACTCCAGACGTCTTTGGAGTTTTATGGGAAAAAAGGGTCTGTGTGAAAAAGCACGACTGAGTTACTCTAATGTCTTGCGTTAGATTTATCGCCTATCCAAACCGTTGGGCACCATGTAGTGTAGTTCCTATTATCCCAATAGGCTCTGCGCATTGGAATAATATCTTCAATAGTATAGACGTAGGACTGTGGTTAACTAGGTCTTCTACTGATGATATTAGACTTAAAGTTATGTGTGCCAGCTAGCTCAGAGTTCACTAGAAACTTTCTCGAATAGGCAAGGAGGAGTTTAACCTCCCTGGATAGACAAGAAGGGATTTAGTTTCTGACAACCATAGAACATGACAACTTTGCTCTCCCCTAATCAAGAGTATATCTCTAGAGTCGGGTGAAAACAAAAGACAACTATTTTACTCAGTCAGTACGTGCATTCTTAGTTTCACTAGTTTGTAGAGAAATAAGAGATGGGCGTGTTTCAATAAAAAGATGTTATTTATTGATCAGTCTCTTTTCTCATACAAGAGAAATGAATCGCTATTATTGCAATACTTATAGTTAAATAAAGTGCATACAGTAAAAACAGAATTATAAAATAATACTGTAAAAGCATTTATATGGTTTCTTAGCCATATGATACTTAAAATGGATAAAAGATATACATACATATATACATTGACTAATCGCTCTCAACTGGTGCTTCTAACTACGCCTACCCCTGACCTAAGCCTAATACTTGGGCGGGAGTAAAAAAGTAGCAGTTTAAGTTACGTTTGTTTTGCCAAGGATCTGACTCAAGAATTCTCTGTAAGGGGTCAGTCAGCTCAGTACCTGGGATTTAGAAGACTGGAGGGTTGGTATCTCTGTCACAGGACTCGATATCCCAGTTACCCGCGAGGGCGGCTGGAAATGCCGGAGGCTGGATTTCTCGGCAGGAGAAAAGGCAGCGTCTCTCTCAGCGCGTCAAAAGGGAGGGGCAGCGTCCTTGAGCTTTTCTGCATCAGCTGGGCTCTCCGGCAAGTAGCGCTGCTCCAAGCTCGTCACCACCGTGTCTCTGCTTAGGGCAGCGTTGGTATATTTATATCTGAAAGGTGCCGAGTTTGACGTAAGGATGGATATAAGGATGTCAGTAAGAATGTCATAAGGACTGGTCGTTCTTACATTCTTTGCAGGAGTTCTCGAGCGAAATCAAAACAATAGCTGCGGGGGATTTCCCAGGTCTGCTGGAGGTTCGATTTGTTTTGAGAACTCGGTGTGATTTCTAGGGGGCTGGAGGGATAGTGCTTGCTTAAAGTGACAGCCTGCGCTATGACCTAATCTGAAAACGGGTTTCTGTGCCGGTGTATGGACATTTAGTGAATTAATAACCGGACAAAGGTCAGAAATAGGAGTATCAATATAGGTACCTAGATAAACACACTACACCCACTCCACGATTTTATGTACATATTTACTAACCTAAGCAATAGTAAACATAACTAACAGTGCATGTGTATACCGAACCACCCCAAAAACAATTTTTTTTTTTTTGTATTTGAAAAATGGCGTATGCAAAAATGCACGAAATGAGTATAGGTACTGTATGCATTCAAGCAGTATAATCATTCAAAAAGGAGTTGCAAATATTATATCAGCATGAATGAGTTGCGAAATTACACATGAAATGGCTCTTGATACAGAAAAAATTGCGAGTCCATCTCATCACATATAAACAAAATTAATCGCATATAAGCTAGAGGTTGAGGTAATGTAATGTCTCTGGAATTCCTAAGAATAGAAGCTCTGTTCTCTAAGAATAGTTTTACTTTAAGCAGAAGATAAGTGCCAAAAAGGTAAATATTTTGGAATTAGAAAAAAAGTATTCGCTTTTCAGGGGAGAAGAGAAAAAATAGTTCACAGTCACTTTGTTTTCAAAAGACTGAAGGCCAAATTCAGAGTTCAGGGAACGCCGTGTGCAAGTTTGTTTAAAGTTATTCTCTCTGTTCCGGTGAAAACATCATTTCAGACAGACTTTCGAAAAACAGTCTACAGCTTCTGGTGAAAGTTCGACTAGGTTAGAAAATGTCGCTACCATGCAGTCATGCGCATGATTGCTTTCAATGATGGTTCGATCAGAACTGCTTACAGAAGGTCGTACCTGGTCGATGCTGCTTTCATCTTGTACTTCACTACCCTTCAATCGTAGTGGTGAAGTCTCCACGAATGCCGTCATCAGGATAGGTAGCCGCTGGGGACAGCACAATGCATGAGCCTTTACTGGACCCAACAAAGTATCTGCATCCAATGGTACTTCTGATTGTAGTGTAAGACAGGTGTCCAACACGCATTCTTCGCCGCATAGCATGCACCTTAATACAGGCATAACACAATTCTGCCAGATGGGTCTGAATGAAAGAAACCAGGTCATATTTAGATCCCGTAGCCGGGCTAAGCCAAGGACTTTAGTTATGCGGTCCCGGTAGCGGATAGCTAGGATCGTTTCTTCCATTGTTGCTGGAGTCTTGTCTGTGACATGGCTTGCCATAACGAAGCAAGAGTAGCAAGGTTAAAATGCCTGCTACGAGTCCCAACAGGAGTGGAAGTCCGTCAAAGATGGAATGGACGAAATTTGGAAAAATACCCAGGATCGCTTTGAATGGGGTTAAAGCTCCTGAAAAAACTGTCTTAAATACACTTGCGATACCACTTGTATCAGAAATATTTAAGATTTCGTTCAGCATTTCTGCGAAGTGTAGGGGGCAATTTGTTGATAACATTGAATGAATCTCTGCCGTTGTCCTTGCAACTTGGAGATCATACGTTTCTTTTGATGACGTCAACTGGGTTGGCGTCTGTAGAAGCACAGTCTTCATTCTGCTTAAAGTATCAATTCGAATAGAAGAGATTTTTAAACTGGGCCATAACCTTCCCTCCCTGTCTGGAGCATCATTCGGGAACAATACTCTTTCACAGCACATGACCCTGGAAGTCACGCTTACAAGATAAGGTTTTCCTGGCAGCAAGCCACAACATCTGTGATCTACAATTAGAATGTAACTCCCGTTCGAAAGTCTTCTAAAGAATGGTTCTATTTGTGTTGCAGGTGTGCCTAACTGGTGACATGAAAGGTTATTTGAAGTCCCTTCACAGGCCCCATGTAAACTTATGCCTTGACACAGAAGTATACCACTTAGTGATTTTTCACAATTATTACCACTAAGAAATACACTTTGTCCCTTATTACTGTAACATGTATGTGTATAAGGTAAGTTCCATGTTGACTTAATGTATCCTTTACCCAACCTTTCATACTGGCCTGCCTGTATATATTTTTGGCAGTATTGAAACTGGAAAGTTGTTATCGAAATATTTATTATCCCATGTATTATCCATTCAATGACAGGTCGTTCTGACATTGTCAATGGTAATCTCTCAAGTTTTTCAATGCTCAGAATTGTATAGTCAGCACCCTTTTGTGCCAAACTGATTTGTTTATCAGTAAGGTTAAAGATATTAAATAGTGACGTTGTGTTGATTAAACGCCAAGGCACATAGCCTGAACACAGATTTTGTAACGTCCAGCCAAACTGTACAATAGAACGTAATTGAGACTGACCGTGTTGCAACATCAGTAAGTCTTGTTCTATTATATCGATTGCAGAAGATACAATACTGTCCAGTGAATATATTCTGGAAGACAGAGTCATTAACCCATTGTCCACAACAGAAAGTGATTTTTCCAAATTAACACGGTCAATTTCCTGTATTTTTTCTGCTGTCTCAATTTGAGTTACTTTCCAAGCTTCGTTGTAAGCTGCATATATAGAGGCCGCTATGAAACGTTTTAGATGCTGTTTGCGTGGTCCCATGATGAAATCACGCAAGTCAGTACCTTCTTTAAGTAAAGTTAAGTGTTGCTTAATTTCTGACAGTGTGGATGTATGTAGCCATTGAAGGCAGAGTTTCCCCACACTGTAAGTAGTTACAATCCCTGGATGTTGTCTCTGGGAGTATCTTGGGTCTGGCCTGGTCAATGTGAACCCCTGTATTTTGTTCAGGAATCTGTCTTGACAGTTATTTGTGTCTGTGGGCCAGATCAACCATTTTTTCCAATCAGGATGTGTTCTGTTTTGGTTTAAAATATGGGATACGTCTATCTCAACATCCGTAGAGCTATTACTGTTAGGTGTTGGCTTTGGAATAGACGGTTTATTTAAGTCTTTAATTTTGGCTAGGCCAAGACAGGATGTCTGTTGAATTGTATCATTCAAAAATATAATTTGTTCTGGGATCATGCAGGCTCTAAATAATGATTCTATACCTTGCACTTGCCAATCTTTTGTGCCCCAGATTGTTTTCGTTTCAATGTTATTGTTCCAGAAATCAAAACCGAATGTATTCATTTTTTCAAAAAATGAGTCCGAATATATCAATTTTGTGTTTGTAAGCATGGTTTTCACTCCTGTCTTATTTAACAATTTGAAATAAAATGATTCTGCATTACTAGTGTTGAACCCCGAAAAGTATGAATATTTATCAAAAAATGTCTTTGAACTGCCTTTCGGTGGAGTTGCACAATGTTCCCATTGGTTAAAATTTAAAACGTTTCTAGGTTGAGTAGATTTATGCAGATAATGGTTACCATAATGGTTGTAACAAAACATTTGATCGTAATTAGATGAACCTTGCAAATAATCATGTTCTGTAAATTTAGCTGACATTACTAGATCAGACATCATATCATTAACACTTTTAAAGTCCCAATCATCAGCGAATGTGCTTGGTTTTACAAAGTCACTTAATAAATATTGAATTGATGAGGATACTTCAGGAGCTCAACCGGACCATAGATTTCGTAATCAGTTTTGTCCCATGCTACCCTACCGGGTATAGGATTGGCTGTGAAGTTTACTGAAGAAAGTTCTCTTTTCTCTATGTGTGAAGACTTGTGTGGTTTCAGGACCAAGTTGATGTTCTGACTTGCTGTGTCCATTGTAGCATATTTTCCCTCAATGAAATGTCCCAAGCATAGTACCATGATGAGCCAAAGTATGAGGATGAATACTCCTAGTGCCACCCAAAGTTCAATCCATGGAGAAATCAGATAGGTTTCTTTTAGTTGATGAAAGAGTTCCTTTGCTTTATCTTTAAAAGTTTTTATTGTCGGCTGTTCCTCAGGTTCACTCAGATCTTCAGAAAAATCATCGAAGTTGATGAAGTAGCCAGATGCTGTTCTATCAATTGTTTCAATTGCTTCTGGATTCCTTTTTGCTTTAGGTATTAGCTTTGTTTCATTAGCATATTCTGTGGTTACTTCACTGTAGAATGGAGTTTCTTGATGTAAAGCTTTGATTTGGGTTTCAAGAGGTTTAAGTTCCATTGCTTTGTTGCATAGTCCTTGTTGAATCACTGTAGGTTTATCAGGTGTGATTAGTCTTTCAGTTTGAACCTCTGTGTTTGTAGCAAACTTTGGTGTTCTACTACTTCTTGGGAGTCCACTTGGCCTACTACATGTTATCGGCCACATGATTGTGGTTTAACCAGGTCGATGGATACAACTCGGTTCTCTTTTTTACCAGCAAGGGGTGGTAGTACTACTGATCTTGTCCCGTTGACAGACAAGACAGGAACTGCTTTTCTGTAAGAAGGCCCAAATTCCTTCTTCACCGCGATCTTCTCTCTGACCAAATCCCCGATTTTTGGAATCCAGACAGGCCTTGCTGGGACAGGTGGTTTCTCCTCAGTGGTTATTGGCTGCTGTTTCAATTTTATGTTGCTCAGGTCTTTTCTCGTTTCGTTTAAGTCCTGTAAAATAGCCAAATGATCTTTGATATCAAAGCATTTTTCTTTAACCACTGAAGTTTGACTATCAAGGTCCTGGATTAACATTCTAGTCCCAAACAATAGTTCATACGGACTGAGACCTCTCAGAGAATTTCTTGGTAGATTGTTAAGACTACGTTGGACACTTATTAAATGTTTGACCCACCCAGCTCCCGAACCTAATACCTTTGCTGTTATAGATTGCTTTATGTCACGGTTTTTTCTTTCCACAATTCCGTTTCCCTCAGGATGAAAGGGACAAGAGTACCGCAATGCAATGCTCATGCTGGTCATGGCCTCCTTATAAGCTCGAGAGCTAATAGCAGGACCCTAGTCAGAATGTAGCATGCCAATTGCGTATGTGCCGATAAAGACTCGCAAATCTTTTATAACAGTTCAGACGTCAGCCGAGAGCTGGGGTCTACATTTTAAGTGATGATAGTCTCTATATGTTAATTTGACGCATTATTCATACTGGGTATTTTATGTCGATAGCCTAATCCTTATTGGGTGAAACGCCATGGCAATACACCGTCTCGGTCACCACTGCGGTCTCTGTTGCAGTTTGGACAGTTTTTTGCAAATATGTGATGTTGCAGGCTCATTCCTGGCCACCAGTATGTTGATTGTAATTCTTCTAGAGAATCCTTAAGTGTAAGGTGTCTAAGACCCTCACCCATATGTGCGTCTGCAATTAACAAGCCTCTCCTGTCCATGTTTGGAATCACTCTATCCCCACTCCAGGGATTCGAGCAAAAGGAACGGAGTTTGCATCGATTATGTATGTATAATTGAGTGGATACATGAGGGGTAGCGCTGAGCAATCGCCTTTTGATGACGTTTTTACCGCCAGCATTGTCTCCCCGTCAATGTATTTTACTGAGCGCTTTTTTGTAGCAACAGAAGCCGATTTAGTTGTTTCCGCTGTGGCTGTCTCAGCCAATGAATTCCCTGCAACGTGAACGCCATCACGCTGATGACTCAGTGAGTGTATCACGTGAGTCTTTGGTAGTTCTTTCTTTAAAAGAACTATTTGTTCCCAAAGCGATTTTTGCTTTATTGTTGCACCTGTGTCATCTTTGTAACCGTTTAGAATCCATTTTTGTAAATCGTTATTGTATGATTTGACGCAGTAATACGAATCGCACACTATTAGTGTCGGGAATTCGAGATCGGCATTATCTAGTTCCATTTTTAACGCTATTATTTCAGTTTGTTGCTCTGAATTATTTTCCACTGAGTGTGTTTTTGAAAATAGAGGTCTCAATTTACCTCCGCGCCACACGTCTTTTGTAATCTCGCATGTGGCGTTGTAAGCTTGCTCTCCCCAAACTGAGGGTTGAGCATGTCCGTCTGTATGTATTACACAGGCGTACTGTCGTGTGGGCAGAATGTCGATTGGCAGAGGATATTCTCTTTCATATTCTAGATCTTTTAATTTTTTCATTTCCGGGTCAAAATAGTATTTCACTCTGTCTGTAGCAAGAGAATCTTCCCATTGTATCCATTTTGGATTTAGTGCCATTGTAGGTAAATTACATGGGCTTGTTAATGCCTCAAAGGCTGATTCTGCTGTTCTGAATGCAATCCGTCTGTCGTCAGCTTGGTATCTTTCTCTTGCTACAGATGTTTGAACCGCATGAACAATGTTTTCCTTAATGCTGAATGTTTTTTCCGCTTCTGTGTACAAGTGTGATTTGTATGCTATTGGTACCGTTTCTCCCTCATTAGAGGTTAGGTATGTGAATCCGCATCTTCCTGGGATGACCCGAATCACAAGGTTGCGTGTGTTATCTCGTGTTTGCAGTTTTGTTTTAACTAACATGTCTGTTTGTAAAGATCTCATGGTCTTATTAAGTCATAGAGGGGTTTAACCCTCTCTGCATAATTTATAATGTAAGTTCTTCCGAAATTCAGGAAACCTAGAATTGATTGCAAGTTTTTCAGTGTTCTAGGTGCTTGGATTACAGCACATTTCTCTAGGAAATTGTAAGCCAGGCTTTTGATTTCACTTGATAATTCATATCCTAAAAATAGGACAGTCATATGGGCAATTCTTGACTTTTTGAAGTTGAATTTGTAACCCTCTGCTGCGAACCCAAGTATTATGGTGTTCACTCTTTTCAAGTGAGTATCCAAGTCATTATCTGTTAGATAGATGTCATCGACATAAGATAATGCCTCATCATCATATATTTGTAGTAACTCTGTTACTCTCGCTGAGAATAATCCCGGGCTGTTCTTGAACCCTTGGGGCAAACGACAGAAATTTTTCTGCGAGCCATTTATTGAGAATGCGGTCAAATATCTGCTTTCTCGTGCTATATTTTGACAAAAGAATCCATTAGAGATGTCTAATGTTGTTTTGTATTTTTTGCGCACTATGCTATTCATTAGTGCCGCACTGTGTGAGTTTTGCACTGCAAACGATTTGCAGCATGAGTTAAGGTGTCTGTAGTCCAAAACTAGACAATATGAATCATCTGGTTCCGAGACAGGAAACAAAGGATTGTTCATTTGTGAGGTGCATGTTTCAATCACCCCCTGGTATTCAAGTTGATCTAAGATCTCCCTGACCTGTTTTTTAGCTTCTTGCTTAATTGGGTACTGCCTCTGTGCAGTTGGTTGAGATTTTAACTGGATCTTGTGAGGAGGAGAGTCCTCATCCCATCCCACATGATTTTTATACAGTGCAGGGGCCTGGGCTACTGCCCACTTTCTTGCAAGTGTATATTTTTTATGAATTGGAATATGATTTGAGAAGGCAGGCATAATCATTTCTTCGCCATGAGGGCACTCCCTGACAAACTCTGGTGGCCAGTCTTTTTCAGCTAGAAGGATGTCATAGCCCTTGGAGAGATTATCCCACAATAGACCCCTTATTTTCCTAGTCTTATCTCCCTCTATACGTAAAGTTATTTCATATATTTTATGAGGTTTGCTAACTCTGGTATCTGCAGTTTCCACCTGAATGTACTCATTCGTGTCCACTGTCTCCAGATGATTCATCAGGATCTTGCGAGCTATGCTCACTTCTGCTGCGCTGTCTAGCATTGTCTAAGCCCACTCTCCGTTTTTCAGCTGAGTCCTCAGGATCTTCGGCATGTTTGATTATTTTAATGCTGGCTACCTTCTTCTTTGGAAATTGTAACTTTTTACTTTGATGAGCAGGTTCTTTGTCTTTGGACTTGACGAGCTCTTCCCTGTGTTCTGACCGTCATCTTCTTTCCGATTTCTGCGAGGAAGTCTGAAAAGATCGAGAGGGACGTGTATCAGTTTCTTGATATCTATCAGGTTTCTTCAAATTATCCCTAGTTCTAAGGTTGTATTTTTTCTCAGAGGGCTCCCTCTGGGGAGACTTGTGTCCTTGGTCCGGAGATCTTTCTCTCCGCCGAGGAGACCTTCCTCTGGACCGGAATCTTTTTTCTTTGGGAGTGGATTGTCTATTTCCATCCCAGTTCTTTTTTGAAGTGTTTAGATTATTTTTAATAAATACCTTTTCAGGATTTTCTATTAGTTGGGGCTTCACTGGTTTCCCACCCAAACTATCTCTTCCTAGTTCTTCATAGGATTTTTCTATGATTCTGGCAAGTTCAAATGGTTGGTCTGCTATATCTGTTTCCTTCAATCTTTAGCGGATTGCCACATTTGCTGCTTCCCCTTTTATGTTTGCTAGTAATATTGCAGAGACCTGCATGAAGTCTTTCAGTAATTTCATACCCAGATTTAAAGCGGGTTCTGGACCGTATTCATTTTGAATCTGTTTTAGCACCTCTGGTATTACCGCAATGGACGGAACACCATGTGTTTTTGTGTAAATGGAAGCAAAGACTGTACCCCAAGTGTCACAGTCCTCCACATGTGGTGCGATCCCCATTGGAAGGCAGATAGTCAGAATTCTGTGTTTCTCAACAGGGGTGGTATCTGGAAATACCGCCTCTATTTGAGTGATTTTCTGTGCTAACCAGAATGGAATTTGTTCCCTTTTAATGGGTACTTTACCTAGACAGGACTGTATGTTCTGTGGTGTGATTTTATTTGTGTTCCCCTGATGAGGGGTCAGCTGTGGAATTTTAATAGCTGGTTGGACTGTTGAAGTCCGCATTACATATTGGACTAGTTGTCTGTGTATTTTAATCAGTTGTTTTAACTGTGTTAAAAGTTCTGGTATTGACATTTTTTCAATGTCTGGATGTGGTGTGTAGCTGGCTAGAACCGGCCACGTTGCTCCTGGTCTACCTAGTGGACCGAGCCTGGTGATGTGATCATTATGTTTTAGGGCGCCTTTAAACCAGAGCAGGTGCTCTTGGTATTTGAGTGGTATTTCCACCTCCTCGAAAGGGGTGTACTCATCCGGAGGTTCCTCTATCTTGTAATAATGGAACTACTTTGTTACAGCGTTTGCTGCTGGAAAATTTATCCATGAATAGAATACCTCTGTCTGCCGATATTCGTGTGCCTCAATTACGAATATGACTGTACCACCTCTTGGTGTCAGTCCATTTTCTATAAGTTTGAAGGTTATAGTTTTTCTTATGCTGACCGGGATGAGTATTGCATCCGGGTCTTGCTGTACGAGACTTGTGTCTTCCGCTAGGAGTTGAGCTGCTACTCTAGCTGTCTCCCTTTCTTCTTCAGTTTCTGACATTTTACTGTCAAGAAGGGTTTTGTTGCAGATCAGGTTTCCACGGAAACAAAGATTAGGTGCACAATATTTTGGAACACTGTATCCTTCAACATTGAATAAACCAAAAACCATACATAGGAGTCTCCTCCTACTAAGTTTGGCAGATTTAACCTTTCACCCACTCCAGACGTCTTTGGAGTTTTATGGGAAAAAAGGGTCTGTGTGAAAAAGCACGAATGAGTTACTCTAATGTTTTGCGTTAGATTTATCGCCTATCCAAACCGTTGGGCGCCATGTAGTGTAGTTCCTATTATCCCAATAGGCTCTGCGCATTGGAATAATATCTTCAATAGTATAGACGTAGGACTGTGGTTAACTAGGTCTTCTACTGACGATATTAGACTTAAAGTTATGTGTGCCAGCTAGCTCAGAGTTCACTAGAAACTTTCTCGAATAGGCAAGGAGGAGTTTAACCTCCCTGGATAGACAAGAAGGGATTTAGTTTCTGACAACCATAGAACATGACAACTTTGCTCTCCCCTAATCAAGAGTATATCTCTAGAGTTGTGTGAAAACAAAAGACAACTATTTTACTCAGTCAGTACGTGTATTCTTAGTTTCACCAGTTTGTAGAGAAATAAGAGATGGGCGTGTTTCAATAAAAAGATGTTATTTATTGATCAGTCTCTTTTCTCATACAAGAGAAATGAATCGCTATTATTGCAATACTTATAGTTAAGTAAAGTGCATACAGTAAAAACAGAATTATAAAATAATACTGTAAAAGCATTTATATGGTTTCTTAGCCATATGATACTTAAAATGGATAAAAGATATACATACATATATACATTGACTAATCGCTCTCAACTGGTGCTTCTAACTACACCTACCCCGGTGTACCTGACCTAAGCCTAATACTTGGGCGGGAGTAAATAAGTAGCAGTTTAAGTTATGTTTGTTTTGCCAAGGATCTGACTCAAGAATTCTCTGTAAGGGGTCAGTCAGCTCAGTACCTGGGATTTAGAAGGCTGGAGGGTTGGTATCTCTGTCACAGGACTCGATATCCCAGTTACCCGCGAGGGCGGCTGGAAACGCCGGAGGCTGGATTTCTCGGCAGGAGAAAAGGCAGCGTTTCTCTCAGCGCGTCAAATGGGAGTGGCAGCGTCCGTGGGCTTGTCTGCATCAGCTGGGCTCTCCAGCAAGTAGCGCTGCTCCAAGCTCGTCACCACAGTGTCTCTGCTTAGGGCAGCGTTGGTATATTTATACATGAAAGGTGCCGAGTTTGACGTAAGGATGGACATAAGGACGTCAGTAAGAATGTCATAAGGACTGGTCGTTCTTACATTCTTTGCAGGAGTTCTCGAGCTAAATCAAAACAATAGCTGCGGGGGATTTCCCAGGTCTGCTGGAGGTTCGATTTGTTTTGAGAACTCGGTGTGCTTTCTAGGGGGCTGGAGGGATAGTGCTTGCTTAATGTGACAGCATGCGCTATGACCTAATCTGAAAACGGGTTTCTGTGCCGGTGTATGGACATTTAGTGAATTAATAACCGGACAAAGGTCAGAAATAGGAGTATCAATATAGGTACCTAGATAAACACACTACTATACATTTACTACTACTACCATATATAATAGAAATATACAAAAAGAGATATATCTATCTTTTATACACCTACCATCTTCAGATGCATAATACATATGAGAATACATATGCAAATAGAGACATACATCAATCACAGGACCATGCAGACCTTAAAACTTGACAGACTACAGTTAACATTTCAAACAGACACCTAGATTTATTTGGCATATTTTAAGTAAAGTTTTACATAAACTCTTAAAAAGCACGATAATCACTAATTCCTCACCCAACATATCCTAAACATCACTTTTCTGCTCCTGCTGCTTCACAATTCTACTACTACTCAGATGTAGAGCCTAACAAAATACAAAGCACCAACCATTCACATATCTCTGCTGTAAATCTCCCAATATATCAAAAAGCATGGATGCATCTGTCTGTACCTTTCCCTAGTGCCATCATATATAAAAGAAATATACAAATAGATATGCATCTGTATTTTATACATCAAAAATCCTCAGATGCATAACAAATATAAAAATACATCTGCAAGTACAAACATACCTCAGTCACAAGACCATACAGACTTTAAAATTGAAGAAACAGCCCTTCTCATTTCGCCCAGAGACCTAAAATCATGTGGTGTATTTCAAGCATACCTTTACCCAGACAAATATAAAGCAGCAACCCATCACATGTACATGCTGTAAGTCTTACCATCTTCTTGAAAGCATGCATGCATATATTTGTACGCCACATAAATGTAGGTGTCTATGTAGATATGTCTCTACTTACTCATGTACTCTGAAATGTGTTATCCATCCGAAGATGCTACATGTCTAAAACACAAGTATACATCTATTTGTATGCTTCTTTATATATGGTGCGCTGGCAAAAGGTACAGACATGTGCATGCATTGTTTGAGGAAGATGGTGAGACTTACAGCAGAGACATGTGAAGGGTTACTGCTTTGTTTTTGGCAATACTTAATACCTAACTAGTAGTAGAATCGTAAAGCAGCAGCAGCACCAGAAAAGTAATGTTTAAGATCTGTTGGGTGAGGAATTAGTAATTGTGGTACTTTGTAAGAGTCTCTGGAAAAGTTCACTTGAAGTGTGCTGAATAAATCTAGGCGTCGCTCTGAAATATGAAGTGCAGTCACTGAAGTTTTAAAGTCTTCATGATCTTCTGACTGAGGTATGTATGTACTTGCACATGTATTGAGATATATCTTATGTATCTGAAGATGCTAGACATATAAAACACAGATATACATCTATTTGTATATTTCTTTGATATATGATGCTACTAACAAAAGGTAGAGACATGCATACATGCTTTCAGAAAGATGGTGACACTTACAGCAGAGACATAATAATGTTTGCTGCTTTATATATGGCTAGGCCCAACACCCTATGTAGTCATAGAATGGTGAAGCAGCAGTACAAAAGTGAGGTTTGAGGCATGTTAGGAGATGGATTAGTTATTACATTACTTTGTATGAGTCTGTGGAAATGTACACTTTAAATATACCACATAATTTTCATTATCTGCTTCAAATGTGAAGTGCAGTCTGTCAACATTTAAGGTCTGCATGGTGTTGTGACTAAGATATGTCTCTACTTCAACATGTATTCTGAAACGTGTTATGCATATGAAGATGCTAGATGTATAAAACACAAGTATACATCTAATTGAATATTTCTTTTATATATGATGCTGCTAGCAAAAGGTATGCTTTCAGGAACATGATGAGATTTACAGCCGGGGTATGTGGTACATTGCTGCTTTATATTTGGCTAGGCCCAACACCATAACTAGTCACAGAATGGTGAAGCTCCAGCACAAAAGTGAGGTTTAACACATCTTAGGAAACGGATTAGTGATTAAGCTAATTTGTATGCATGTGTGGAAAGGTACACTTAAACTACACTGCATAAATATAGTTGTCTGTTTAGAATATGAAGTGCAGTCGCTCAAGTTATAAGGTCTCCATGGTGTTCTAACTGAAGAATATTTCTGTTTACACAACTATTCTGATATGTGTTATCCATCTGAAGATGCTAGATGTGTAAAAAACAGTTAGACACCCATGTTTATACTTCTTTTATATATGGTGTCACTAAGAAAAGTACAGACACATGAATCAATGCTTTTTGAAATAAGGGGAGACTTACATCAGAAAATGTGAAAGGTTGTTGCTACTTCCTGATTATTCATTTATTTTCGTTTTTGTTGTATTCCCTGCTTTTAATCCCCTCTTACCTGCACTCTAATCGTTCCTGCACCGCCACTTGAGCGGGTCCGGTTCTCGGGGTGGGAGCCCATTTCCGGCGCCATCTTGGAGTGGTGTGGGGTCGGTTTAGGCGACAGCACATGCGTGCGCTCTACTGCGCAGGAGCCACCTAGGATCATCTATTTAAGGCGAGTCCCTCTGAGGCTCAGCCTTGACAAGGTTGCGCATCGCTGCAGTGGCGCCTCGCGCTGTAAGCGCTATTACCGCTTTTAAAACGACTTCCTGATTATTCATTTATTTTCGTTTTTGTTGGTATTCCCTGCTTTTAATCCCCTCTTACCTGCACTCTAATCGTTCCTGCACCGCCACTTGAGCGGGTCCGGTTCTCGGGGTGGGAGCCCATTTCCGGCGCCATCTTGGAGTGGTGTGGGGTCGGTTTAGGCGACAGCACATGCGTGCGCTCTACTGCGCAGGAGCCACCTAGGATCATCTATTTAAAGCTCCTCCCCCAGCGCAGCGGGATCGCGCAGCAGGGGCGCCGTCGCTTAGCCGGAGTCGTGCCAGAGTCCTGCCCGTCTGCGCCCGTCCGCGCTAAGGCCGCGCGGGGCGCTGTGGGCTAGTGACCTGTTTGAGGTTAGCGTCCCTCGGGCATTGTGATGCTCACATACTCTAGAGAGAGTTTATGGTCTATCGGGCACTCTGTCCCGAGGTGTGTGTTAGCACCTATCCATCCTCTTAGCGGTCCTTACCAATGCATCTGCAAGAGGTGGATGCTTGACCCCCCTGTGCCTACTCGTCAGAGGAACATTCCATCTGTTCCTCTGAGTAATGGCTCTGTGTCCTCTCTTCGGGTGTTGAATCTGAATGCCAGATCTGTGGTAAAGCATTACCAAGCTATTTATGATCTTATTGAGGATGAGTCCCCTGACATATTTGCCATCACAGAAACCTGGCTTCAGGAGGCGGATGTGGCTATTATCAACTTAGCCTGCCCCCCTGAGTACTCTATGTACACTTTGAATCGGCCTACTAGAGGTGGTGGCATTGCCCTCATAGTTAGGTCCTGTTTTACCTGTAAATGGAATGGCTCAACATCGCGGGCTGTGAAAGTGCCTCTTTTAAGATCTCAATCAGCTCCCAGTTTACGCTCTCTGGGAAGGTTGTCTATCGACCTCCGGGTAGCGATGTAGTGTTCAGAGACGTGTTCCCAGATGCTGTTAGTGCACTAGCTGTGGGTTGTGCTAACTTTTCCATCATGGGTGACCTGAACCTTCATTTTGATACCCAGACCATCCCGGCGGTGAGTAGTATTTTAGCTGATTTAGAGGCCCTCCAGCTCTTCCAACGGGTATCCCAGCCCACCCATGTAGGGGGTCACACTTTGGACCCCTTTTTTTCCAACTTGGCCGAGGCTCGGGTTCTGTCCATTTCCCCATTAGAGTGGACGGATCACTTTCTTGTGTCCATTCAGTACCCTCTGCCCGAAGCCCCCTCCGCTCCGTCGATCAGACGGGTCCCTAGACGGCAGTGGAACAAACTCAGGCTGGAAGACCTGCATCGCATTCTAGAGGCAGAGCCGCTGGGCACCCTGGAGGATGTGGAAACAGGCTACGATCACTTTTGCAGTCGGATTTCCAGGGCGTTGGACTCTCTGATCCCTATCGTTTCGAGCAAATTAAGCTCTATAGAGTCGAGTCCCTGGTATGACAGTGCATTACGTGCCTTGAAGGGTATATGTAGACGGGCGGAAAGAGCGTGGCGGAAGTCTTATGAGACCGATATGAAAGCCGCATATGTTGCTTCCGTCAAGACCTATCATCGAGCTATTTGTAGAGCTCGTGCGGCGTTCTATGCCTTGGAATTCCGCAACAGCTCGAACCCGTCCAAGACTATATTTAAAGCCGTTAAAGATCTCTTGGTGAAAAGGACATCTTCCCCGGTGGCTGGTTCCGTTTCCCATTGTGAGGCTTTGGCTTCTTTCTTTCTGGAGAAGGTCCAGGTGATCTACCAGGCCTTCCCTAGTTTGAGATCTGCACCGAGAGTCTTGGACGGCGCTCAAGGTCATAACATCTTGCACTCTTTTCCCCCGCTACTTCCGGAGGGGTTTAATAAAATAGCCTTGCAAATTAAGTCTGGCTCTCCATCGGACCCAGTGAGACCTGCTCTTTTCAGAGACCATTCTTCTCTGGGGCGCCCTATGGTGTGCTCCCTAATTAACCTTTCGCTGGCCTCGGGTGTGGTTCCAACTAAATGGAAGCAGGCGGTGGTTTCTCCAATTTTGAAGAAGCCTTCATTGGACCCCTCGAAACCTGAGAGCTACCGCCCTATTTCATTACTCCCTTGGCCGACAAAGGTTGCGGAGGCCCATGTCAATCGGGCCCTGTCAGACCATTTCGCTCGGGCCAATGTCCTAGACTCCACGCAGAATGGCTTCCGTGCTGGACACAGCACGGAGACGGCCCTTCTTGCTATGGTGGAGCACCTACGTGCGGTGCTGGATGCTGGTCAGACAGCGGCGCTGGTATTATTAGACCTCAGCGCCGCCTTCGACACCGTCTCTCACAGCATTCTGCTGCACCGGCTGGAGGAGATTGGTGTTGGGGGACAGGCTCTGCAGTGGTTTCGCTCCTTTCTTGACAATCGTTCTTTCTGTGTGGCCATCCCACCCTTTTAGTCCAAATTCCAACCTCTGACCATGGGGGTCCCGCAGGGATCCTCGCTGAGTCCCACGTTATTTAACCTTTACGTGAGACCGCTGGCTGAGGTCGCAAGGCAGTGGGGCCTGATTATGGTCTTGTATGCCGATGACACTCAGCTAGCGGTTACTCTCAGCGGGGATGCGGAGTTAGATGCCCCTAGGTTTCAGAATGGACTGAAGGCGGTGGCCAACTGGATGACGGCGAACTGTCTCCAGCTTAATGCAACTAAAACAGAAATTATGATTGTCGACAAGAGAGCGGAGCTTTGGGGGGACAGGTGGTGGCCCTCGGAGCTGGGACCAGCTCCGACTCCGGTCTCGGAATTAAGAAACCTGGGAGTATGGCTGGACTCTGGCCTTAACTTTGTTGGCCACACCAAGAAAACCGCGGCCTGTTGTTTTGGTGTTCTTCGGGGCTTAAGACCTGTTCTTAAATTTTTCGATGCCCCGACCAGGTAGCTGGTGATTCAGGCCACTGTTATTTCTCGGCTCGACTACGCCAGCTCTCTCCTGGTGGGGGCCAATCAGGCAGAAATTACTCGCCTACAGCGTGTCCAAAATGCTGCAGCTAGAGCGATAGTCGGTCTGCCCACATTCTGTTCTGTTTCCAACGTTCTCCGTTCCTTGCATTGGCTACCGGTGAGGAGGAGAATTCATTTTAAGGTCTTATGTTTGGCCTTTAAAATTTTGAAAGGCACTGCCCCTCAGATTCTGGCTAACCTTTTATCCTTTTATGTTCCGACACGCTCTCTCCGATCCTTGGGCCAGGCTCTTGCCGTGGTCCCTCGATTTAAGCTGTGTCGTGTAGGTGGACGATCTTTTCGCGTGAGAACCGCGGCTATCTGGAACTCTCTCCCGGTGGAGATTCGCTTGCTGGAGGATCTCATGCAGTTCCGGAAAGCCATTAAAACTTTCTTGTTTTAGATCTGCCCTTTAGTTATTCTCTTTTGGTTGTGTTTTTTAGTATTGTTGTGTTTAACCTTGTCAGGCGCCAGGACGCTCCTTCGCTGGAGCAGCTGTGCGCCCAATAAAAAACTATAACATAACATAACTTTGGTCTTGGCTATGCTTAATACCAGAGTAGTAATAGAATAGTGAAGCAGCAGCAGTAGAAAAGTGATGTTTGAGATTAGTTGGGTGACAATTAAGTGATTATGCTACTTGTAAGAGTCTGTTTAAAGGTTCACTTGAAGTATGCCACATAAATGCCATCTCCCAGAGCCAACTCCTGCTATGTTCTGATGTACCCACCCCCAGGACATAGCTGTTTGCTATGGCTGGGTAGGAGCTTTACCGCTCCTGCCAAGCCATAGGAAATTGCACTCCAGTTTGAGCATTCAAGAGCACTTTGTTCTTGCTTGCTGGTAGCAGAGTACAACTGATTTGACAGAGAGGGATCTACAGCTCTGTGTCTGTCAAAGCAATGTCAGTTCCTGCATGAGGCAGGGAGCTGGCAGGCACTACGGGGGCCTTGAGGCTCCCCCCGCAGTTCCCAGCAGAGTGGATGTCCTAGGTGGGATCAGGGTACCCACAAATGAGGTCGGGCCACAAGGGACAGGGTCCCTGGGGCTGAAATCAACCTGGGCAGGGGCTGCCCACCCACTCCCATTATTATTTTTTTTTTTTTAAAGATTTAAAAAGAAGCCACTCATTCTCCCTCCCTTTTAGTTTATAAAGATCTTTTTTTAAATGCCGGGGGATGGGGTGACAGAGGCTGACATCAGCCTAGGGAAGCGGGAGAACTTGCAAACCCTCCCCGAATGATAAAAAAAAACAGCAAGGCGTCAAAGGCCCGTTCCCTTTTTTCACCACTCTACAAATGTACCTCCTGACACACTGTTGGTTGGAGGATGTAATCTCCTTGGTTAATGAGTGTCCTTGGGGTCCAACTACCCATCCTGTTACCTCCCGTAAGTCCCAAACAGCACCACTGACCTCCAAGTAACCCGGTGCACCTGCAGACATCTAGAGAAAAACTGTAGAAACAGCAAAACATAAGACTGCACCACCTACAAGACGCCATGACAGAATACCACCAACGAATCCAAACTACTAAAAGGACCTTCATTCAAAACAAAATCCCCCAACTCCAGCAACTCCATGAAACTCTTTAGCGTCATCCAGGAATTTGACAAGCCCCCCAGTGGTACCAAGTTTGGATCCTACTTCCATCTGAAAATCAAGTGCTTCTGCGACAATTTCGATGAACTGACACCTGAATCCAAAACCACTCCGGCCTCCAGCAACGACAGCCAGCCCACCATCTCCTCCTGGACCCCAGTCACAACCAAAGACACCATTTTGACCATGAAATGCCTCCACTCCGGGGCCCCCATGGACCCCTGAGCACTTCACGTCTATCACAGAGCCGCCATCGCTCCAGAACTACCATGCTCCATCAAAACCACCTTCAAGACCAGCATTTCTGCCGATGACTGGATGATCAAAAAGCCCTCAGCAGATCCTACGGACCTCAAGTACTACTGAGCAATCTCTCTCCTCCCCTTCAGGGCAAAAGTCACAGAGAAAACCATCAACTGACAACTAACAAGATTCAACGAAGAACACTCCATCCTCAAACCATCCCTATCCGGATTCCGCAGCTACCACAGCACCAAAACCGCCCTACTTGCTGCAACAGATGACATCCACACCCTCCTCGACCAAGGGCACACTGCAGCCCTGATCCTACTCGACCTCAGCAGCATTTGACACCTTCTCCCACCGCACACTCACCGCCAGACTCCACGATGCCGACATCGAAGGAACAGCCTTTGACTGGATCCGCTTGTTCCTCACCGGCAGAACCCAAAGAATCCACCTTTCCTCTCCGAACCCATGGAAATCAACTGCGGAGTACCACAAGGATCATCGCTCAGCCCCATGCTCTTCAACATCTACATGGCCCCCCTAATATTCAACCTCTTCCCTATATGGAAAATTAATTAAGTCAATAACTTTACCCATAGAATCATTTACTAACCCTTCCTCAACATTTAAATTATGTCGTAAGATTACTTGACATATTTTGCACACGCACAAACACTTTTCTAATCCTGCAGACCTTGATCAGACTTCTCCAAAGAATCACATTTTGCTTGCAGTTTTTCAGTTAGTAGTATTGTTACTTCCTCGTGTTCCATTTTATTTATAGCTGCAATTCCCAAAATATCTTCTTTCCGGAATTCATTAATTGATTGTTAAATTTGGTGGACTCTTGAAGTGTAGGCAATAAACAAACAGACTATGGATTTGTCTTCTTCAATGACATTTTACATTAGTTGTGCTGCTGTGTTGGTAGTTGAAAATAGTTTCTTGATAGGTCAACTTTTCAAAGCACGTTTCTCCTCTTCTGTCAGAACTTGAACTCTAATGTCCTCCAGGATATGTCCATGTTCCACAGATGATTGAGGCATATTCTTCACTAGTTCATTGAATTCGTAGTTTAACCAAATATTTACATTGCCAATACTTCCCAAAGAGTTTCTGGTTTCATTATGGAGAAGTGTCTTGAAACCAGGCTGTTCTTTCATAGGTATAAGTTGTAGAAGGTCACTGAAGACAATTAAATGGTTTCCTTCAAACAGCACGTCAAACTCTGTGTTAGATCTGGGGGTCTCTAGTTGGCAGAGGTAGGTACCACTGTCCAAATAGGCACCCTTGCTTCTAGTCAGGGTAAGGGGGATACACTCTTTAAATAACCCCTGCTCACCCCCTTGATAGCTTGGCACGAGCAGGCAGTATACACCGCACCCTGCCCAGGGGGGTACCTAGGGCCTTCTATAGGGGTGTCTAATGTGTACAGAAAGGGAAGGGTTAGGTCTGGCCACTGTGGTCACTGGTCAGGGCAGCATGGCAGTTAGCTACTGCACCCAGGCACCGCGGTGGCAGGCCTGAGACATCATTTTAGGGCTACTCATGTGTGTGGCACAATCAGTGCTTCAGGCCCTTTTCTGAATCAGGCCCATTAGTAGCATTTGAATCACCTGCCCTAGTACACTCAGTGCACTTTACTAGGGACTTCCTGGTAATACAAATATGCCAATCATGGATAACCAATCACAATTACACTTTACTCTGGGAGCACTTGCACTTTGACACTGATCAGCAGTGGCAGAGTGCTCAAAGCATCTAAACCAGCAAAAACGAAATCCAGCACAGTGTCAAAAATTCAGGAGGTAGAGGCAAATTTCAGGGGAAACCACGCCAAAGACGCCAGGTCTAACACTATGTTTTTACAATCTGCGTCATTCATAAGTGTACGAAGGTAAGCATTAAGTTTGAAACAATTTTCACCTCATTCATTGTTAAAAAGCAAGCATTAAGTTTGAAACCCTCTTTACCTCATTGATGGTTAAAAGCTTTACTTTCTTCAATACTCTTGACACTTAATGACAAGCTTCACCAGATAACTTCTGGTATTCCAGGTGAATGTCATGTTCAACAGGTAGCATAAGTAGTTGATGTGAAGTAATTCCTTGAATGATATGTGCAGCTAAAGCATTGTTGCTTCTACACATGATAAATGTGATTCTGTAGTCCTCTGCAGATAAGCAGTGAAAACTTTAATTAGAAAGCTTTTCCCATTGCCAACTTTCCCACTGATGTATAGTAGTATTGGCTTAAATGAAGAGTATACACATTCTTTCTTCTTGTACAGAAATCCAAGCTCTAATTTATCTTTTACATCAATATAAATGTATTTCTGTTCATCATTCAGTTGTGCTACTGAGTGTTGGGAATCAACACTTTCCTCACTTGCTTGCTGCATTGTAGTCTACACCTCATTTATGGCTATGGCTGCTTCATTTTGAATAGCTTGTTGTCCAAGAGGATCTTGACTCAGTCTTTGCCTGCTTTCTGACCTCTCCTTAGCTACCTCAGCGGCAATGGTTTCTTCCTGTTCAATTGCATCTTTCAACATTAGCAAGTAGGTTGGAAAGACGGAACCTTAGATGCTGTCTTTTACAGCATTGAAAGAATCTTCGTAGCATCCATAGTCTCCAAGTAGTACTTATTCTGCACGCCAAGGTTTGAAAAGTTATAGATGTTCCAAATAGATTATCTTGTAGGAAAATGGCTCTCTATAAAGTGTACTAAAAAGAGGTACGCTGTGCAGAGAGTCAAGTGGGTCCCCAATTGGCATTCATAGGCTAAAGTAGATAGTACTAATGCTCTCCATCATGGTAGTGTGGGTGAGCAGTTAGGCTTATCAGAGAGTAGTGCTAAGTATTTGTAGTACTCTGGAGGCAAAACATGAGAAAAACACTGAAAGAATATATCAGAGACCAAATGAGAAAAAGAATACTTGTTTATATATATGTTTCGAAATCAAGAACTTCATCCAAAGGTAAATACTGTTTTCAATAGCAATGCATACAGGTAGGTAAAGCATTTAAAGTTGTGCAGCTTTACGTACAATACAGTCCTATGGAAGGTAAACTCAGTGATGTGTAGTCAATTTCAGGGGGTTCACCTTCTAGGTTAAGAGTTGTAGTGGGCCGAGGTCTAAGGTACTACAAGCAGATCTTGGGGAACCACCCGGGTTCTACTGTGAGTATGCTGCTGGTGAGGATGGTAGCTGGTGTGCTATGGGAAAGGGGGCTACCCAAAAATAGGCTGCACAGGGGGACTTGGGGACAGGTCCGGGAGCTCTCAAATGAGTCACAAGGGGGTTTTGAGGAAAGGGGCATAGACTGTTCATCTGGACCCGGGCCAGGCAGCTCGGGTGCAGAGTGGTCAGGTCTGCTGGGTGTGTAAATATGCTCCTCACCTCTAAAGGCGAACGGCTGGCAGGGGCCAAATCAAGGCAGCTGGGCCTCTCACGAAGTGGTTCTCAGTGATGCTGATGTCCCTCAATGACTGCTTTGCCATGGGGCAGTGGGAATCTGGACAAGACTCATATTGTTGGTGTTTGGTCCCGGGCGTCTGATACCAACGGGCTTGGTGCTGCACACCTCCTGGAGGTCCTGGTATCTTCACACTCAGTGAGAGAGATCATACCTTCTAGCGCATTTGTACTTTCTCTTGCCTGATCATCTGCAGAGTTGGGCCAGACTCTGGTTGTCAGTGCCTGTGGACTGCAGGGTTGTAGCTCCTCTACTCCAAGGGAGACTGTAGGTAATTTCTGAAGTGCTGCTGCTTATCCAAGGCTTTTTAATTCTCCTGCTCACGGGAAAAGTCACTTTGTCAGGATTGTTGAGAGAGGGCTGAGTACCATTAGGGTTTTGTGCCAAAAGACCACAGTTCTGTTGCAGTTCTCACCAGGCAGTGACTCTTCTTCATCCTTCTTCTCTTGATCAATCGAATCTCAGTTCTTGCGTTTAAGGGTGCCACCTAAATACTCAATTTATGGGTGTTAATGTGGGTGATAGGTATGCAATGGGCTACCTACCTTTAGGGAGTCAACACCCTCTATATTACCAATTCCTGGGGGAAGCGGGTATAGCCCTGACCAAAGAATGCTAATTTCATCTGAAGTAAGATGGAGGAATCTGAAAAGTGTGTCCATATCAACTGACCTGCCCTAAGAGTGGTGCTGGATAATGAGGGCACACCTCCTAATCTTATTATTTTTCTACCTATCATGCCGCCAAAAGTGGGAGCTTGACACAGGGTGGGCATTGCCACTAACTGGAGTGGCCTGCGTTGCATAACAAGGGTGGCAGGGCCTTTGAAGCGTCCCATCCTGGAATGTGCATTCTGTGTGGTGGTAGTGTGAACACCTCTACCCAGAGCAGGATCCGTTTCTGGCCCCTGAGAACATAGTCTCTCACCTCAGGAGGTCAAAAACCTGTCTATGGTGGCTAGCAATACCAGTCAGTCAACACACTAGTAGTTGGTAGGTATTCAGGGGACATCTCCAAGTGCCCTCTGGGTGCATTGCTTAATAAACCCGCCACTGGCATTAGTGTTGGTTTATCAAGACGAGGTGTTTGGTACCAAATAACTTGGGGTACAGTGAAGCCAACATGTTGCTGATAAATTCATAATCATGAGTGACCAGCCCATGTACTTGTCATGGCTTCCCTGTGCACTTGTAGTATCTAAAGTTCTGCTTAGATATCACAGGGACACATACACTCATGCAGATATAGCCACACATGGAGTATAGTGTACTCCGCATTAGGTCTCGAAGGCCTGTTGTAGGGGTATTTTACCTATACCGCATGCAGTGTTTTTCTGGCATGGCACACAGGGTTGTGTTGCATGTTGACTCTTTATTTTACTAAGACATGCAAACTTCAACGGCAGTTTACATGAACTTGGTGAGGGGCCACCTAGGGTGGCACAATTCATGCTTCAGTCCTTAGGGACCCTCTTTAGTTCCAAGGCCCTAGGTACCACAGGTACCACTTACTAGGGACATACAGGGACCAACAGCGGTACCAATTGTGGAACAATGGTACCGTTTATGGAAAGAACACTGGTACTGGGGACCTGGTTAGCAGGAACCCATTACACATTCAGTCACAGTTGCACCAGATCCAGGCAAAACGTTGGAGTAAAATACAAGAGTCCAGTTTCCTACACAAGCCCTCCCAGCAAACAGGCCAGGAAGTTCAGTCACAATCCGGGAGAGCCTACCTAGTCTATCAGGTGAGGAAGAGTAAGGAAACAGGCTGGATTGTTCCAGGGCCTTTTCTGCCTAGGATCCTCCTGTCCAGGTCAGTCCATCCAGGAAGTTGAACTCCCTCAATAGTGTCAGGACCAAATTTAAAATGCACGTTTCTCAGCTTCTTTTCTTTGGAATGAAAGGTGTATAGCTCTGCTAAACCTATGTTAGCCAGGGCAACACCTAGCTTACTCAAAGAGGTCACCCAGAAATTGAGTAATCCCACCTTGACCAACAGGGTCAGGGAGCTTAGCTTGCTATTTGACGTGGGGTCAGACCACCATGCCAAGGTCAGTGCAGCCATGAAGGTTAACACCAAGCAGAGGCCACTGACAGCTGTCAGTGCCCAGAACCATACCTTTAGCTCCTCACTTGTTGAGATTGATAAATGCAATAGCGATGTACACCCTGATGTATGCACGCATAACAGCAGCAGTTCCAATAAATCTAATATTGATGTATGCTGTAATCTATTCACGCACAATGATATCATTACCTGTAAATGCAATGCCAATGTACTTTGTAACCTATGTATGTACAGTGATGTTAATTCTTGTAAATCCAATGTCGATGTACACAGTAAATATGCCTGCATAATGACATCAATATCAGTGAATGCAATGTTGATATACAATATAATAACTGTGCGTATAATAATGAGAATATCTGTAAATATAATATAAATGACCGCCATGTTCCATGTACAAAGACTTACAAACTTGTATCTTTGCTGTTGGATGTTTCCAAGTCAACCTACTCATCAACCCTGAGTCAGATATACATGGTCAAACAGGCCCTGTGGCCCAAACCCAAGCCTCCCGCTCAGTTGGGTTATGCTAGGGGGGTCAAAGGTTCAAGAGGCGAACGGTACTGCTATCCATAAGGGGGTCCAAATGTCGGGCGAGTGAAGCACCCTGGTTGTCAGCCCAGTGTGCACACTGCGCTGACAACCAGGGTGCTTCACTCGCCTGACATTAATTGCAGGACAGCGGTATTCGTCCTGCTTGCCTTCTGATCCTTTTGACTTCCTTATGGATAGCAGTAAACTATGCATCCAGGTCCCAGTCACGTCTTGAACGTTGGACCCCTCGAGTGTAGCCCAACTAAACATCCAGGTCCCGGTACTTCATTACCCCCATTCTCCAAACTCAGAATCCCCTGTCGGACTCTACTTACTCAGTGGTCCCTTTGGACCCAAACTTCGCCTGCTCCAATTGGCTGCCCACAATTGTCATCTGGATTGATTCACTACTACGGTGTAAGCACTATACTGAAACCAGTAATCATTGTCCTGATGATCACCTGAATTTGAACAGGTCGAAATGCCGTCGACTATTCAGTGCAAACCATGGCTTTACCGTGGCCAACCAACTCAGTCCAAATCAAAATGTCTTCCTTGTTTATATCTGCCTTGTATCACTGACCACTCAATCAATTGTATTCTTTGTTTTTCGCCAATCACCCTGTTTTCTCACTCCTGCTTCACTGCATGGTTCACCATCACTAGCACGTTCAGTGCACACTTGTGTGTCATGGTTACTTTTTGTAAACCTGTACTGTAGTGCTGATGCAACTACTTGCAAATAATATACTACATTCTATGAAACTTTTTCGTGGTCTCCCTTTCTTCTCCTCTCCTTCAAGCGATTTATACAATTCTGGTAATTGTCCTCGCCAATGATTACTGGTTGAGACATTGTTGTTTTGTTGCACACTGCATGAGGAGATCCCGCACTCACCACACCGGACATCTGGACACGCACACACTTGCCCACACTAGCTCTCTGGAGCTATCTGTGTCCCCCTTATCAGCTGGTTTTTCTTGCTATTTATGACTATGATACCCTACAAAGAATGCCAAAGTGTTTTATTTCACCTAAAGAAATTGTATATGTGTGGCCACAACTTCTGTGCATTGAGACTGTCTTCAGACGTGCTGCATTTAATTAAATCAATTTGTTCCTATTTGCCAAACAGCTCTAGTCTTTTCATTTATTTAAGGTAAAATCACATTCAAGCAACACACAGACCGATGAAGGTGCTAACATATGAGCTTATTTAGGTTCAGATTGCCTGTCTTCTATTGTAGGGTGGGGAGTTACTACCTCATGTAGCAAACACCCTCATTACATTCTCTCTTCAATTAGCTGAGGTGCCACCATCTCAAGCTCAGCAGTTGCCTGAATAGTCAGGACTTCTTGTGGGTTGGGGAGGGCTTCACCAGGACCACTTAGGGAGCATTCCCAACAGAGGCAGGTTCTCCTTGTCTTACCCGAACCTTTGCTAAAAGAAGCCCACCTTTTCTACACGTATCCTATTCATCTGGGGCTTACTTGCACTAACTGAAGGTTCAGTACCTCCAGAATCCTTGGGGGACGACTTCCACTGGACCTGTACCCCACTTTAGCTCAGACCAACATCTGGATGGGCAGTTCCAAGGACACAGTCGAGGGGGAGGTCGTTACCGACTACGACCCTTCTCCAACTAAGGGATCCAGCTTTTTCTAATGGTATCAAAGCCACGGCCTAACAGTAACCATCCTAGGATAGCCCTTACTCTTCTAGTTTCATCTGGAATATACTGGTTTGAGAGGACCAACCTGTCATGAACAACAGTGTGAACAGGTATTTCTCAAGGCAGTGGCTGGGATTGCATTCACTATTAGATGGTGGAAGTGTCTATCCCCCTCTAGAATCTCCAACTCACCTTTTGGGCCCATTTTCCAGTTAAAGGCTAAGAGGTCTTCCTCATTTGAGGAATCACCCTCCAAGGCTACACTGGCAACCCCTGGAGTTACACCAGGAGGATTGTTTTTTAGGACAGGAAGAGTCCTTGGCATGGTGCCCTATCTGTTCACAGTTAAGGTACCAAACCTTTTGAGGATCCCAGTGCTTACCCTTGTACCCACTTTTGTTTTGTGTCAAAACCCACCCTCCTGGTCAGGCGTTTTGGGGGACTAAAGAGGACTCCTTTTCTTTCTCTTTAGGTGGTTCACCCTTTTCTCTTGTGGGGAGGGCTTTTTGCCCTCTCTCTTTTGGTCACCCTGTCCATGACTGGTCTTGGAAACTCTAGATTTTTCCCAGTGATCAGACTCCCTCTCCAACTCTTGAGGAAAGACTGGCCCCAGGTCCACCAGGTATTGATGCAACTACTCAGAAACACAATTACTCAATGGATGTTCCTTCATATTCAAATTATGCACCTTATCATAGTCATGCACCTGGCTTCCTTTCAACCAACCACCTAGTGTCTTTACTGAAAAGTCTACAAAATCAACCCATGACTGACTCAAGGTTTTTTGCGTCCCATTGAGCTTAATCCTCTATTCCTCTATGGTGAGTCCAAAGTCCTCAATCAGGGTACCCTTCATGTGGTCATAGGACTCAACTTCTGCCTCGTTCAATGTCAGGTATCTATCCCTGTACTTGCCAGAGAACAGATCCAAAAGGACAGCGCCCCAATACTTCTGGCTGACCTTTCTCATGCTACAAGCGCTCTCGGAAGTTGCAAACCATTTTGTGATATCATCACCTTCTGCATATTTTGGGAGAATGCCTTTGGAGTTTTTAGGGTTATATGCTTCCTCTCCGTTTCTAGGTATTATGTTGTTGCCACCATTCATGTGTGATAAGCCCTTTCCCTTTCTGTGTCTGTCCTGCAGGGCTATTCTGTGGGCTAATCTCTCCAGAAGGAGCTCCTCCTCTGTGAGATCTTTAGTGTACTTTGAGGGACCTGAACTATCCTCACTATAGGGAGGGGCCCTTGGTACACTTGGTCGGTCATGGGGTAGAGGTGCTGTAGCCTCTCCTTTGAATGGGGGCATGTCTGGGTCATCCTCCTCATTTGTTCCACCCCACTTCTCAGGGTTGGCAGCCTCATTTGAAGAATGGGCCAGCTTATACTCTGCCATTGTCTTCTAAAACCTTGCTGCGGTACAGTGCGAGAGAGTATTTATTTTGTCACAAATGGTCCTTAATTGAGCATATTTTAGCTGCATGTAAGGGGTAAGTTTGAGCTCCTTAGCCACATCCCTTGTGGTACTCATCATCACACTAAAGTTGGGACCTGTTTAGAGCTAATAAAACAAAATCCTAACACAAGTTTTTCAGTCCTAAATACAGTAACTTTTAAAATGTAAACAATTTTAATCTTCAGGGACTTAACCAAGGCCCTAACAGTAAATAAAAAGAATTTTTAAAAAAGTTGGCCAATCAAGAATTACGCCATTTTAACGTAAGGAATTATTTTGAATTACTCATGTAGTCATTTATTGACCAAGTGATATAAGCACACGCAAAGTTGTAGACCCCATCGCTGATACACCAATGTAAGAAGCTGGCTCACCATATATTGTACTAAAAAGAAGTACTGTGCAGAGAGTCCAGTGGGTTCCAAATTGTCTTACAGAGGCTAAAGTAGATAATACTAACGCTATCTTTTGTGGTAGTGTGAGAGAGCAGTTAGGCTCATCAAAGGGTAGTAAGCCTTTATTGCAGAGGTCTTCAAACTTTTGTAAGTTGACCCCCCCCTGTTGAATTTTTCGAAATGTCGGGCCCCCCACCACCTGACAGAAATTTCTGGAATCTGGTACACTACATAATCTACAGCCACACGCATATCCCGGGCCATATCCGGCAAATAATGTTTAACACAATAAGAGTTAAGTTAACTAGGTTTGTGAGTGGGTGTGATTAAATGACAGAGACTTATTACACAGCTCAAAACAGAATTTTGCAAGATAAAATGTGTGCAAATTGTTTTTACTAGGATTCTTTGTTTTACACATGACAGATTGATAATAACACCAACATTAATGTGACAGGTGTGCCTGTTTTTCGCCACTGAGACGGATACCTGAAAGTTGCATCCTCCCAGGACAGCTGCTTCCAAGCCCTCCCTGCTTGGAGGCTCTACCAAACAAGGACGTGGAAGGGCTGCAGGTTGGGAGTACATTTACTCATCTACCAGTATGCCTAGTTCCTGCGCTGCCTAGGAGCCTTTCCCATTCACTCACTTATCCATCCATCAATCCATCCACGTACCTGGTTCCTGCGCTCCCTAGTAGCCTATTTCCCATTTACTCACACATCCATCCATGTGCCGGATTCCTGTGCTCCGAACAAGCCAGATTCCCACAGCTGGTTCCAAGCCCTCGCTGCCCGGAGGCTCCACCGCACCAAGGCTTGGAAGGGCTGAAGGTTGTGCTTTCATTCACTCATCCACCTATCAGTGCACCTGGTTCCTGTGCTCCCTAGGAGCCTGTTTCCCATTCACTCATCCATCCATGTGCCTGGTTCCTGCGCTCCCTGGGAGCCAGCTTCCCACAGTTGCTTCCAAGCCCTCCTTGCCTGGAGGCTCCCCCGCCCCAGGCCTTGGAAGGCTGCAGGTTGTGAGTTCATGTCTGCAACAAGTCCCTGCTCGACTGGGGAAAGCAGTTTCGATCAGGCCGCCCCCCAGGGGGAAAGGGTGGGCAGGGGCGACGGGCAGACATGTGTTCCAGCCTGTGGCCACAGGTAAACAAGCTTCACTGAATTATGCCATCATGTGGCAGTAATAAAAAGACAAGCACTGGGGAAAGCAACCATTTTGTATAATGAAAGGTTCAAGTGCCATCAACATCACAGGACGATGCAGCAGTACAAGTCTCTCCCACAACAGCCGTGGCTGCAGAAGTGCAAGACACACACGCACACCCCCACCCACCCACCCACCCACACACGCACACAAGGGCTCAAGCACAATAAACAGCAAAAACCGGGGCTGCATAACTGTAAGAGACACACTCGAGGGATGAAGCACACCCAACAGGCATCAGCAACACAAGGTGTAAAAACACAGATGAACTCCATGCAGCCACAGTGCAGGTGTACACAGCATACAGACAGCTACAGCCAAACACCCGAGAGAGAAGGTGGGAGGGGGCAGAGTGGACCACTGTCCGCGATGGTTAATTCCCACAGCTGAAATGCTCCAGCTGCACTGGGAGGCACGGAGTCTCCTCTGCTAAAACCGAAAGCGAACAATTCGGTTTTAGCAGAGGAGACTCCGTGCCTCCCAGTGCAGCTGGAGCATTTCAGCTGTAGTAATTAACTCTATGAAATTCCAGAAACATGGGCACGTCGATTTACCCTCCTCCAACCCTCCGTTATGGGGGCACAGACAAACATCAGCCCCACATCTACAACACCCTCTCACCCCAACGCCGGTCTTTGAAACAGCCCTCTTACCTGTTCCAATGTAGCAGTCCTTCACAGCGAGGCAACAGTAAATTGTAGGAAAACATTCACAGGAAGAAAAGGCAGTAGGTGTAATGCGGGAGCTTTATGCATGCAAATTTCGCAGTACTTCCTGCAATCTCAGCTGCTGCCCCCTTCATTGGTGGAACATCACCGGTGATGATCCTACTTGCTGATTGGCTGCTGCTCCGGCTCCGGCTTTATTCAATTAAAAATCCCCATTGGTAATGGGTGATAATTTGCGACGTAGGACCGAGAGAAAAGAAAACAACAAAGGTAAACTTTTACTGTGGAGTGCGCGCCCTCCCCTGGGATGGCGGTGTGCCACCCCCGGGGGGCGCGCCCCACAGATTGAAGAACTGTGCTATATTGTACTCACAGAGGCAATAAATGAGACATGCACTCAAAAAATAAATATGAGACCAAATTAGAAAAATTACACCTCTTTTTATATATGTTTCAAAACCAAGAAATTTGTACAGGTAAGAAAAGCTTTTGCAGTTGTGCACCTTTACCCACAATGGAATCCTATGGAAGGAAATGTCAGAGATGCATATTAGTAAGTACAGTCGGTTTTGGGGGTTCACCTTCTGGGTTCTGAGTTTTTGTGGGCCAAGGTCCAAAGTTCTACCAACAGTACTTCAGAAACTGCCTGGATTCTATTGGGAGCAGGGTGCTAGTGAGGTTGGTAGCTGTCATGTTATGGTAAAGGGGGGCCACCCAAAAACAAGCTGAACAGGGAAAATTAGAGACAAGTTTGAGAGCTCCCAAATGGGGGCTTGGATTGCAAGGGGTCTGGGAGAAAGGCAGCACACCTGAGAGACAAATTGATTTCGAGAGGATACCCTAAGAGATTGACTAAAGTGGCACTCAAAAGAGCATGGTTTACGCCCCGTGAGACCCTGCTGACACCAAAAGCTAGAGAAGAAAATGAAACTCCCCTTACGTGCGTGTTGACTTATGACCCGAGAGCAAATAAGGTAAAGAAGATCATTCAAAACAATTGGAAATTACTTGGGGACGTCGAAATACCCAAACCATTGTTTGCTTTTAAAAAAGGCTCTAATGGACGCAACCAACTGGTAAGGGCTAAAAACAATCCCACTAAAATAATATCCACGACTACCAGGGATTTACTTCAATTACCCCCACTTGTGGGTCATTACAGATGCCACAATTGCGTGGCCTGTGAAATGACACATGATTCCAAAGAGGTGAAGATCAATGAACACTCACATTCAGAAGCATTTTTCTAACTGCAATACTAAAAATCTTATCTATTGCATCATGTGCCCATGCAATCGCTTTTACATAGGTCAGACAACTCAGGCTGTTAAAGCAGCATAAATCTAGAATCAAATGCTGGACCTTAGGGGCTCCTTTGGTCAATCATTATCAGACCCATAATCACTCATTTAAGGAGATACAATGGTCTGTTTTATGTGTGGTGACAAACAGAAACAGACCAGACACTGAAGCAAAACTGAACCAATTGGAGGCAAGACTTATTGAGAAATATCAGACCTCTAAAACTGGACTGAATGACAGAGATGAAATATGGTCCCTAATAGGTTGAATGCTTCATAGGGATCTCACTAATTCCTTTTACTAATGTAGGTGGAATAGTACTGTGAGATGTTGCTGTGTATAGTTTTAATTATACAAAGATATTGCTGATTGATTGTAATTTGTATACTATGTACAGTTGTATAGATATGCTTGAGTGAATTATTTGCTGGTTTCATCATTTAAAATATAGAATGTAAGAGGGGCAAGGTCTCACACGGGTGATTAGTGTTTTCCTCCTTTTTACTTTAATTAATTTATTTTTAAGCTTATTTTTATTTCATATTTTGGCTTTTGGTTTGATACATACAACTTTGAGTGGTTTTAGTTATAACCTTCGGATTATTGCCTTGGAGTAGTCCCGGTTTTTGATGGAAGTCCGATATACTTCCTATGGGGACACGGAGCTATTCTGTTTATACACGCAAAGTGAGGCGGAATGGCCGCCATGTTGGTTAAGGCTCACTGTTTGAGTTAGTCCTTCCACTATCTTTGGTGATTAGAAATAGATGTGGGTATCCGAGGCATCTTGTTGCTTCGGGACGCTGTTTCCGGTAATACGTAGGATTACCGATTGTGATTTGGCGTGAACGGTTGGCGCTTCAGCCGATAAGTGATTCTTCGGTGGCTGACGTCACTTGGAAAGATCACGCTCCTTTGTATATAAGGTAATATAGACTTGCAGATGGCAGTGTGACATGCGGTGTTAATGTATGCATTTTATGGAGTAATCTCCATTATTAAATACCATTCTTGGACACATCTAGTTAAATAAAAGCGGAGTTGGTGTCGAAATAGAGTCTGTACTAGGAGTACATTATTGGGACAATTAGGAGCTTTTTCGGATTTATGTATTGCTCAGTGCACATGTGGTTAGTCTTTTGCCTCGGACAAGGTAGAAGTAGGAAGTTGTGGAAGCTAATACCACAGTGGAATGTATTCTTGGGATTATTGAGATTGAATTGCGTAACAGTCAGAGATGGACCTATTGATGTATGCATTGCATTGCAGGTTATACCGCCTAATTGGAAAATGGCCTTTAATTACCTTGGATGTACCACATAGCTGTACATACGATCCTGATACTAGTTTGGGTCTTCCAGCATTGAGATATGCGGTAGGTAATATAATGTACTTGCATTCAGATTATTTAGGTGTAGAAAATAGTTTGGTGATTGGTGAATAGGGTACCTGTAGGTGTTTAAAGTAATATCAGTTTAGTGGTGTATTCAATTTAGGTGTCTTCTTGGTGGTGGCTTCCCCTATACTCACTTTTTCTTTAGGTGTGGTAATGATTAAGAGACCCCAACCTTAGGTATCTCTCTCTCGAGATTGGTAGTGGCACCCTTTGGGTGCCTGTGTCCATGAATGCAGTTAACATGATATTGTGATTTTTATAATGAATATTTATTGTATTTTTTGATTTTTTGTTGTAGGTAAATATCTCGTGTTTTTGTTTGCCCTTTGTCCTGATGAGGCCTGAAACTGCTTGACAGGCCGAAACGCGTCGACAGTTTGTTATTGATTTCGACACCTTGTTGATTTAAAAACAGTAACGGATATATTCCCCAGGACTTCAGAGTGACTTGGGAGCCACAAAAAAAACGTTTAGTGGTACTTCACTGAATCCTATACATAACTTTATGGTGTTTGAAAAAGGAATTAAGGTTGCCAAAAGAAATTACCAAAATTTCCTTCCGCTATTAACTTTTGGGATGCAGACATAACCCATGGAACAAGGGTTAAGGATTGTGGAAATTGATTGATTATTAATTTGTATATATATGTCCTGTTGAAAATTAATGAATACATCTTGTGGTTATTTCTGATTTGCAGGATCTAAATATTGAAGATCTGAAAACGGTTCTTTATGGATTAATACATAAAGACGATATACCATTTATGTGTCTGGTTTTTCTTTCTTTTTCTTATTCTAATTTCTTTCTTATTTCTAAGCTTTCCATAAGATGAACATAAAAATGTAAGATTGGATTGAATCTGTAGAGAAATATATATGTTGGAGACAGACAATTGACTGTATCTGTGTCCTAAATAATTACGTTTCAATTTGAATTACCTTCGGCATCACCTGTATTTTGTTAGTTTTGAATCACCCAGATGCCCTACGGTTGATTGGGTTCCCCCTGTTATTATTACAGTTCATTGGGCCCGACAAGACAGCTTGGGTGCAGAGTGGTTAGATTGGCTGCGCTGAGAGTGCAAAGATGGTCCTCGCAGTCAGGGATAAACAGCTGGCAGGGGCAAAATCAAGGTAGCTGGGGCACTCACGAAGTGGGTCTCAGTGTGACAACAACAGGACCAACCAGAGCCATGCACCAGATGCCCTGCACCAAACACCAACAGTGACAGTCCAGTCTGGATTCCCACTGCAGAAACCAAGCAGCTGCGGAGGGAAATGAGCACCATTGAAACCTGCTACATGAGTGGCCCAGCAGCCTTGATTTGGCCCCTGCCAGCTGCGTGTCTCTCTGACAGCACGGATCATCTTTGAGCACCTAACACAGCCGACCTAACCCCTCTGCACCCAAGCCACCCGGGCCAGCCAGGGTCCCAGCAAACCAGCTGTGCCCTCTTGCTTCAAGGCCCTTTAGGAGCTCTCAGACTGGTCCCCATGTGTAGCCTGTTTTTGGGTGTCCCCCCTACACCGTAGAGTGCTAGCTACCAATCTCACCAGTGCCCTGCTCCAGGTAGAACTCGGGCAGTTCCTGACAAACTGTTTACTTTGGACCTTGGCCCACTACATCTCGTAACCCAGAAGGTGAACCCCGAAACCGATTGTAACTACCATTATGCATCTCTGACTTTCCCTTCCATAGGATTGCACTGTGCATAAAGGCACACAACTTTAAAAGCTTTACTTACCTGTATGCATTGCTGTTGAGAACAGTACTTACCTTTAAAACATATATTAAAAGAAGTGTTATTTTTCTAATTTGGTCTCGGATTTATTCTTTGAGTATGTGTCTCATTTATAGCTTCTGTGAGTACAGCAGATGCTTAGCACTATCCTCTGATAAGCCCACACTACCACAAAGAGAGCGTTAGTATTATCTACTTCACTGGACTTTCTGCTTAATGTAGTATTCCAGTGTATTGTCATATTCAACAGACAGCATAAGTAGTCAATGTAAAATAATTCCTTTAATGCTGTGTTCAGTTAATACATGTTATGCTTACACTACACATGATACATTTGATTATGTAGTCCTCTGTAAGGAAGCAGTGAGAATTCTAATTAGAAAGCTTTTCCTGGTGCCAGCTTCACCACTAATGTATTCTAGTATTCGTTTAAATGAAGAGCATTCTCATGCAGAAATTCATGCTCTATTTTATCTTTTACTTTGATTACATTTCTTTCTGTTCGTCATTCAGTTGTTCTACTTAGTGTTTGAAATTGACACTTTCCTATCTTGCTTGTTGCCTTGTAGAATCCACCTCATTTATGGCTATGGCTGCTTCATTTTGAATAACTGGTTGTCTGCTTTGTGACCTCACCTTAGCTACTTCACCAGCATTGGTTTATTCCTGTTCAATCTCATCTTTCAACATTTGCAAGTAGTTTGCAAAGACTGAACACTGAATTCTCTTGCTTACAGTGTTGAAAGAATCTTCTTAGCCGTCATAGTCCCCAAATAGTTCTGATTCCGGACTCCAAGGCTTGAACTGTTGTAGAAGTGACCAATAGAAAAACTCTTATGTCTGGAGTTTGGCAACTCAGTTTTCTGTAGTTAATATAATTTCCTTTGCTGTGTCTTAACAACTGTCACACCCAAATATTGCATAGTTCCCTTCTTCTATGTTTTGTGTTACATTGCTTCTATATCTGTTGTCTTGAAGTACTTCTTAACTTAGATTTTTTTCTAGATGTGGACTCCTTAGATATTACATGTCCAACATTTTTAATCGATCTCTACTAATTTAAATTTCCGGAAAAGACTTCAACACTATATTTTGT
This sequence comes from Lissotriton helveticus, assembly GCF_964261635.1. NCBI lineage: Eukaryota > Metazoa > Chordata > Amphibia > Caudata > Salamandridae > Lissotriton > Lissotriton helveticus. Next base: position 293,709,008 of record NC_136070.1, read on the forward strand.
ATGCTTGCCAGGCCCAGACTTACCCAAACAATTCCCCTTGACTTTGAAAACGAACTAGCCAAGTTTTAAGACAGGAGAACAAGGAGTGGAAAAAGATACTTATTCAAAGAATTAAATATCAAAAAGGCCCACACGCAGGTAGAAGCTAGACGTGCTGTTCTGAGCACGGATGAAGTTCAGAATCCATCAATATTCCAAAAACGTCATATAAATACATTCCTAATCATTCTATGTAATTGCATCATAATACAGGGGACAACCAATTACATTCTGTTATGAAAAAAATGAATATCACTTAGAGCAACTATAAATAACATGCTTTTTTTTTGTATCCTCATTTGCCTTGCCCTCCATTCAGAATCGCCAACCACCTTGCGTGTCACATGCCAGAAGGCTTCAGATCTGCCCCCTCATGTATTGAGACACGATTATTAATACTGGCGGAAGGAGAGTCCCGAAAGAAATGAGGGGAGGAGGATAGAGTGCTAGCACACCATTACTCCTTCTCCTTCTCGGTATATTTCAACCTGCCGGACCAACAGTATCTCGACGGGCACCCTTATTCTTGGTCCACGGAGTGTTCTAGGCATAATCATTGGACCCGGGAAAAAAAAAAGGAAAAAAACCCCCCAAAAAAACCGGGATCATCCTCTCCACTGAACCAACGTGTCCCAAAAGGCCAGATTTCTTTGGTTCCCCAATCTAGCAAGGTCCACTTTAGATGTTTCGTATAACGATGTTAGCTAGCTCTAGTGTGACGGGGCAGTATTCTCCACCCAAACTTTGCAAATTTGTCTCCTGGCCAGTAGGATCGCATAAAATAAAAAAGACCTAGCCTGGCCAGTTATGCCTGCCTCGAGGCCAAAGATGATTAGTGGCAGGGTAAGTGACAATGAGATGTTTAGTATAGATTCCAGGGACCTTTTTACTTCCTCCCAAAACTAGCGATTTGGGGGTAGTCCATGAATGTATGCACGTCCGATGCTTCCCTGTGGTTGCATTTATTACATTTCTTTCCCGGGAGGAATTTAGACAATCTCAGGGGCGTAAGGTAGGCCCTGTGTAGCGTGAACAAGTGATTCCACCTGAGCCAGGCTGGTTTCACGATTTTGTATAGGAGGGTGAAGGATTTTATCCAAGTCGCCTCACATGGGAGCCCGAGCTCTTCACCCCACAGTTCAGCTGGGAGAACCAGGTCCCCATCCACCTCGTCCAACAGAGTCCAGTACCATAGGGCAACCTCCTTGCCTCCCCCTGGGCGCTCTGCCAGCTGTTGTTCCAGGCTACAAATCTTTCCCAATGGGACCCCTTTCCTGATCAAAACCGTGGCCCAACTTCCTAACTGTAGATATTTAAATCTGGAGAAGCCCGCGCCCACCAGCTCCCGTAATTCCTCCCAGGCCCTCAGCCTCCCTTCAGCCACCAGCTTCCCCCATCTTACCACCCCGGCCTCCCTCACTGGAATAGACAATCTATCTTGCAAACATAGTGGTAAACCCGGGGATTCCCATATCGGTGCATAGTTGGAATAATAGGCCAGCCCTACTCTTTTCCTAATCTGAGACCATGATGTCCCCAAGGATGCTAGAATTTTTAGTTTGATCTTTTAAAAAACTTTCTGATCCCCAAATTTGAATAAGAACCCGTCAATTGCCAAGTCTGCCCCTTCAGCATGGCTTTAAACATTGTCCCAGATGATGTACCCACTGGTGTTTTTAGAAGCATTCTTGTATGGGACAACTGAAAAGCCCATGCATAATACTGCAGGTCCGGAAGAGCGAGCCCACCCTTCTCCCTTCTCCTCCTCAACTTTTTCCATGCTAGTCGAGTGGACTTATAATTCCATATAAAATAATTGATTTCTCGCTGACTTTTATCCAGCGATTTACCATCGAAGGCCAGAGGGATGGTATTGAAGATGAAAGTAAATTTAGATAGGATAGACATCTTGACTAGATTAACCCTACCCAAGATAGTCAGAGGAAGATGAGTTCATGATTTCATTAGCTTCTTGCACTCATTGTGTGTGCGCTCTAGGTTATGATGAGCGATGTCCCCTATTTCTTGCACCACCCTAATACCGAGGTATCTCATGGAGGTTGTCATCCCTGCCGCGTTCCCCTCGTGATTTTAACAGAAGCGGTCAGGACACCATTTATCAGGAGCCTCGCTCAAGGAGCGCTATACATCAGAGAGATAGCACGACAAAAACCCTCGCCAAAGCCGAACTTCTTCAAAACCGCCTCCAAATAAAACCAATTAACCCTATCAAAGGCCTTTGTCGCATCTAGGGTGAGAGTGGCTAGAGGGAGAGAAAAGGCCGAGGCTATGTCGATTGCCCCAACAAGATCATACGTTAAGTCGGACAGCTGCCTCCCTTTGATAAAACCCTTCTGGTCTTGCTGCACAATTTCTCCTATTACCGCCCCCAATCTCGCTTACAGAATAGATGCAAAGATCTTGTAATTGCTATTTAAAAGTGAGATTGGCTATAGGATCCACAATCTGTTAGATCCTTCCCTGGCTTGGGTATTAAAACAATAGTCGCTTCTCCCCAAGATTTTGGAGGGGACTCGCCGTTATAACATGCTTAACAATGCAAATAATAATATGCACAACACCAATAGAACCGTATCACTCCATGGAAAAGCATTTTCGAGCTGAAGCTGGACAATTTCTTGATAAGACGCTTTCTGCAGAAATATCCTCTCACATGTCCTTTATCTCTGTCTTCTCTGCTTCTGTAATATATAAAGTGACATAACGAGCAAAAGCAATGGAGTTCTCTGCAACAAACTGTATATTCATGTTTGCATTCCAGATTTTCTGAATTACTGGATAATAGTTATGAAGATATTTCTTGGCTTCTGTTTTGGTCTGGTTGAATGTGCTTTTCAAGGATTTTAATGTCAGTGTATGTCTGACCGCAGAAAAAAACAGTTTACTCTTCCTTGTGACATGACAGGTCATAGGAATCCAAAACGACATCTTGCGCACAATTTACCTTTCCATCTATATTTTCAATGACAGTATTTCCTACAGCTATGCGTTTGTAAGCACAGAACTTGTCACGAGCCTTTTTCACCACCATCTTTTGGAATGGCACATACTGTTCTATGACTAAGACTCATTGCTATCCATTGCAAATGTTGTTGAATTTTTTATCCACGGCAGCATGCAAATATGTTGAGCACCTCTTGCTTGGTACTCTTTACGCCAAAAGAAATCAGTTACTTCACCAAGAGGAGGATTTGTTTTGTTGCAGACGCAAGACATCATAATTAGAAACCTTTGGTTAAAATATCTGCAAACATTAGTGGGATCCAAGGAGCAAAGTTCTCCAGCTGTCTTAACTTTGATGTTGTTAATGTTAGAGTTTGCTTCTCTCAAAAATTCAATTAGGTCATCCCACGCACACTCAGCACAACTGGGTGTCAGAAAGTAGATGGTCCTGGATTTTTCAACATACATCATGAAGACAACACCAATACTCATTAGTGCACGTTGCACGCCATGAAATTATTCAAGCTGTATTTCAAATTTTCATCCTTTCAATAAGCGTTGACAACAAACTCCTTTCCAGAAAGGTTTTGAAGATTTGCTCCTGTCTTTAGTATATGGTTTACAGCATATGAATGTCCAGACAAGTCACTCTCAAACAGAAGATAGAATATGTACAGAATACACCAGCAAAATCTACGATTCTCTGAATATAATCTAGTTGAGCTGTATTCAGTTGATGGTATCTGTACGGGGCAGTCATCATAGCATCTACCATAGGAAACAGTTGTGGAAAGCAGCAAGCCTCTAAACCTTTTTCCCATACACTCATGGGAGCTACTTTTGCTTGCTTCATTTGAAACAGATCAATAGTATCACCAGTAACTTCATTAGAATGCAACAAATGGATGCTATAGTGTGCAGAAATTTATTTTATCTCAATCGATCCACCTTTTCAATCTGACAACTTAACAGTAATGTTTCCTCCTTCACAGGTGTTATATCTTAATATCTTTTATCTTGAACAACATTAGCATTTTTATAATAAATATTATTTTGCACAAGGTATAATGTTGCTTTTAAAAAATTTTTTATCATCCACCAACTCCTGCCATATGTTTTTGTTCTTAGTAGTAACACCATTTACTAGAATAATAAGTGGATCTTCAAAATCTCTCTGTATCCTTATAGTTTCAATATGCTTTATGAAATCTAATGGCATGCACACAACTCTACATTTAGGACCTTTATGCAGCTAATTTCCCAATTTTTAGTTCCATATGAACTATAGCTCGGAAAGGATGTATACATTGTATGATAATTGATTCATAAACATTGAAATCTTGTAGTTCATGTTGAACTGAAACTATTGCTAACTTGTTATGTACTGCTCTAGCTGGCATAATTGTATTATCCTCTAACTTATTATAGCAGTACTTACATACAATTTTCCAATTTTGCAAATAAAACCATTCTTCTACAAATAAGTAAGCAGTAAATTCTTGCCATTTATCCCTGTTCTCTTCTTCAGATTTTGAATATACAATACAACAACAGTACAAGTTTGACTTTTATAGTGAGTGCATCAGCAATATATACAAACACAGTTTGGTTTCTTTGAAGAAACTGAATTAAACTTTCTAATCTCTTCTGCAAAGTTATCAACATTAATATATATGTCCTGTTCATCTATACCTGCAGATACCAACATTTAGTTTTCTCTATACTTCTTTTCAGTACCAAAGAAACAAAACTGAACAACTTCACAAACTTGTTCTACCTCTGCTACTGTACCCTGCAAAAGAGCTCCATGCATTGCTCCTAAACATAAGGCAGAGTTTTGACACAGTAAATTCTCCTAAATAACTTTCGAATTATAGAGTGGAGAACAGCTAACATTCTAAAATCATGGGAGGTGCTTTGGCACATTTTCTTTGACAGACATGGCAGTGAATGGCCCTGTAAAGTTGTATGGTTCATTACTTTGCATGAATCTAATTCTTGCAACATACTTATTTTCTTTTTCAGATTGTTAAAAGGAAACATACGAAGGAAAGTTCTCAATGTGTCAATTGATTCCTTCTGAACTCTGCAAATTCTGCTACAGTTCTATTTGTACACAGGGGCCTACGACTTCCCTGTAACTCTTCAGCTATCACTTCGTCAACATTCATAGCTAACATCTACTACTTTGCAATGGGAGCACCTTCCTTTATCTCATAACATTGTCTAGTTGTTTCAACTGCTTGCACTAATGTGTTCTCGTGGACAAAGCTTTCTTCATTAAAGAAAGGCTCAGTATTGGAAGTATGCTTCCATTTGCCACTGAAAATTGTGCTAAAGTTCCTTCTATTCACAAATATTTTCTTTTCGCCTAGTTTCCGCATAGACAACACTATTTTATCCAGTGTTCTCATTCTGCTCAGAATCAAAATAAATACATTCCTCTTGAGGGCAAAGGACCTATCAGCTACAGCCTCAACATGTTCCTTTTGTTTGACTGCATCTTTTTCATTTAACTGCTTTATAGTTTTTATGAGATTGTGAATTACCCTACTACCAAACATTCTGACTATAATTTCTTTAAACTGCCTCTGTCTTCTTGTTAAACTATCTGCTTTCTTATACGTTTTGTTACTCTTAATGTCGTGCACTTTGTCTCCTTTCTTAGCTGATTTGAAAGTTAGCTATTTATTTAATTGCTTTTGCTCACTTTGCAGTGCTACTCATACTATTTTAAAAAACATTTTCGTTTTCTTAGCAGAAGATCTCTTCTCTTTCACTACATTCTCTTCATTTGGCCCCTTTTGTTTCTCATTTGTGAGGAGATCATCTCCTTTCCTCTATTTCATTTTTTCTTCCAGTTTTTGATACCATTATAATAATGTTATTTTCTGTGGAATTAAATGTCTTCAGAGAGAAAAAAACAATTGATGTATTCTTTACATACTAATAAGTTACAGTTTAAAGCATTTAACTGACAGTGTAAACAGTTATATTACAATAGTATCGCCATTTTAAATCTATTATTTTTCATGTTTTCATTTGTCTTGCTCCTCCTGGGCTGGCGTACCCATGAGTGTGTGCATGGGTATACTAGAGTATACCACACTGTGATTCTGGGTGCAAAGCATATATGTCAATGTGTGTTAGAGAGTCTCAGGGTATGCATAAATGACTGTCTGGGTATGATACTGTATTGAGCAGTGTGTCACTTAGTCTTGCAATGTAAGCATAAGCGAGTCTTTTATGTGTTAATGTATGCATGAGCATGTAACTACATCTGTCAGTATCTTCTTCACTGGCTCCTTGGATGTTCATGTGTATATATCAGTGCATGTATGGGTGTTGCATCAGAATGTACATGGGGTGTCAAGATATGTACCACTTTCTGTCTGGGTGTGTCATTGTAGGGATCAGTATTATTCTGGTTGTGTATGTGTATGTGTCAGCGTGTGACTGGCTGAATTAGTGTGTTCATCACTGAGTTGTTAAGTATCTCAGTGTTTGCATTAGTGTATCTGTAGCTGTGTCACTATATGCATCAGAGAATAACTGGGTGTCTTAGTGTATGCTTAAGTGTGTGCCTGGGTGTATCAGTATATACATCACTGTGTGTCGAGCTGTGTCACTGTGTGCATAACTGTCTACCTGGTTGTATTAGTGTATATATGAGTCCGTGCACATCAGTGTATGTATCAGTGTGTGCCTGGGTGTCGTATCGCATGGGTCAGTGTGGGACTGGCTGTTTTAGGGTGTGCATTACTGAGTGCCTGGGTGTCTCAGTGTATGGATAAGTGTTAAGTGTAGTCATTTCACTCTATGTCTCAGAGTATATCTAGGTGTGTTAGTTTATGCATATTTGTGTGCCAGGGTGTAAAGGTCTATCCTTAAGCCAGTGGCTGGGTGTGTTAGTGTATGTATAAGTGTGTCTCTGTGTGTGTGCATGGTTTGGCAGTACTTAAGTACATATCTGAGTTAGTGTATCAGTCTATCTGTAGGTGTGTGACATGATGTCTAAGTAACTATATCACTATTTCACTGGCTCTCTCACTAACTATATGGGTCTCTAAAACTGTATACTAGTGACTATAGGCTTCGCTTATTGGCTGTGTTAGTGATTGTTGGGTATGTAAGTTTCTTATTGAATGTCTAGTTGCCTTTGCACTGTCTGAATGGGTGTGTGAGTGGGTGTATGCTTTTGTAAATAGGAATGTGAGTTCCAATATGAGTGGGAGACTAGCAGCCTCATTTACAAAAAAATGATGCAGCAAGACACTGCAAGCCATTTTGCTGCACTGAACTACGTCATTTTAAAAGCACAAGGACGTGTAATATTAACAACAATATGATGCCTCTGTGTGCTTTCCCCTGTGCTGGTGCCCAACTGGCTGCCTGCACCAGCACAGGAACCAGTGTGTCATGTGACAAGGGTGCCTATGTTGTGAGGATGTTTGTTTTGGTGCAGGAAAGGACACCTTCTGGCACAAAAACAATAATTGATGGCATTTTCCTCTTTCTATGCATGCTGCAGAATGAAATAAACGTATTTCTTCTTGTTGCAACACTTCTACACCTCCCCTGAGGAGGTGTAGGGTTTTGACACATTCCCAGCTTTACAAAACTTAGTAAATCTGGCAATGTGTTGGGTTCCATGGATATTGAGTGGATACACTCACAGCAGCACCAATGGAATGCCCCTTTCACTTAGAGTAATGGATGAAAGGGGCCCCTATTTACAATGCCATGAAAATCACGCAGGGTGCCTTCATATGGTCCAGTAAATATATGGGCAGGCACACTGCACCACCGGGGTGTCATAAAAAAGTGACACACCGGTGGTGCAATGGTCTTGTAAATGAGGCCCTAGATGTATAACTGGCCATTTCAGTCTGTAAGTGCGCGTGTAACTCACTGAAACTTCAAATTACATGTATTCCTTTTTAATACAGTGCCCTGTGGCCTACGTACAACCTACCTTGGGGTAACTGATATACGTTTTGATAACTTTATTTCGGTCATAGACCATAAAAGTGCATCTAAAATACATACAAGGCACAGTAATAAAATCCATAAATATAAACAATTGGAATAAATGATAAAAAGTTATTAAACAGTAAGTTATCAAAAGAGACTCAGATAAGAAAATGTATATTAAAAGTGACAAGGGAGGAGAAGTACAGTTGATTCAAATTGCTTCCATTTAACTGCAAACATAGCCTTTCCTTCTGCGCCACATACCATGTAGAAAACGGGAAACAGCAAAGACAATGAGGGGGAGGTATCATATGTTAAAACCCTACACGCCTGCATACATTTCCTAAGTCCCAAGTTTCTACATAGGGGGATCAGCCAACATTTTCGTATTTTACTGTAAGCCGGACAAAAGAACATAACATGCACAACATCTTCTCGGGTACAGTTGCAAGCTGGGGAGGTTCCCTCATCAATGTTGGCCCATTTGGTAGTAAACGCCCGGATGGGCAAGCAGCCGTGTCTCAGTTGGGTATATAATTTTCTTGCAAAGGGAGGGTGCACTAGATCTAAGAATTCCTCCCTCTGAGAATCAACTTTTACCAACAGAAGCGTAGCAGAGAGGCTGCCCAGAGTTGTTGAACGCTGTAGTGCATGGGTGTTTTGGTGCCTCACATAGGCCAGCAACTCTGAGCTAAGTATCCTCGGGCAACTCAGCTTGGGGGTCTCCCATAACTGGGGCAAGCCTACATAATAGGAAAGAGCCTTAATGTGAGATAACCAGGGAATGTTTTTAGTCTTTATTTGTCCCCAAACCTCAAGAAATTCCGCTCTATAGGATGAGAGCTCAGGCACAGACCAGAGCCTTCTCCAATAGAGCAGGGGTCGTGCGGCTACCAAATCCTTAATAGACTCCAAACCCAAATCCAGTCGGAAGGGTGTAAGCGGTGTACTTTGAGGTAGGCCCACCAAGTTTCTCATGAAGGACTGTTCAACCTTTAGGAGGCTCATTGTATTTTTATGTCACCAGAGTTCTGTGCCATATACGGCTGCTGTCCTGGCCTGTAGTCTATAAATCTCTAAAACGGGAGCAACAGGTTTGAAATCTGATGTTTTGTGGAGTTTGCCAATACCCCCTATAATCTGTGTAAGTCTCAGGGCAGATTTTGATATTTGGTGGCCCCAATCAAAGTCCTCTGTCAACGTGACACCAAGGTAGACAAAGGTTTTTACCCGTTCAAGGGGGATGTTATTCAGAACAGGGTTAGGGCGAGTCTGCCTCGGGGGATTGAAGATCATGAACTTCGTTTTCTCCTGGTTTACCTCCAATCCCCGCGAGGCACAGAAAATTACAAACCCGTCCAAAACCCGCTGGATGCCCGTTGACGTTCGGGGTAGCAACAGAGTGTCATCGGCGAACATCAGAGCAGGCACCCGACCAGTAGCTAACCAGGGAGCGTCATTATCCTTGACACCATTTAAGGCATCCCCCAAGCCATTGATGTAAAGGCTAAATAGTGTTGGAGCCAGGACGCACCCCTGGCGAACACCCCTAGATACGGGGAAACGGGCCGAGAGGTCCCCATTCCTTCCACACCTAACCTGGGCATAATTCCCTGCATGGAATCTAATCAGGACGTCTAGTAGATATGACGGGAGGCCCAATTCTTTCAACACCTTCCACAATCTTTCCCTAGGCACAAGGTCGAATGCGGCCCGCAGGTCCACAAAAACAAGGTAGAGGCTGCCACCCTCTACTCTTGCAGTTTTCCAGAATAGGACCTGGAGCCTAAAAATTTGGTCCAGGGTCGAGATGCCAGATCTAAATCCGGCCTGGAGAGTAGTTAGTATTTCATGTTCCTCCATCCATCCTTGCATCCTGTCCAATATGATCCTACCCATTAGTTTCTGAGTTGTATCTAAAAGACTAATGAGCCTATAATTAGATGGGGTTAGCGGGCAACCCTTCTTGTAGATGGGGACGATCTCAGCTCCCAACCAGGTGTCCGGCAGGTCAGACCCCAAAGGACCACATTGAACAGGATTACAGGGTAGGGTGCCCAGATTTTAGGCTGGGATCGAAACAGGTCACCTGGCCGTCTATCAAGGCCGGGGGCTTTATTTGGGAGAAGTCTTTCAATGGCAGATTCCACTTCCTTAAGGGAAATACCCTCTCTGTTATCTTGGGGTGTCGCCTCCCGATTTTCCAGTTGATCCAGCCGTGATCCCACGCCCACGACCCCCAGTGAATAAGACTCTTGTGAGAAATCTAGGGCCGGGGATAATGGGAGAGCCGTGACTCCATCTAACATCTGGTCCAGGCCTGGAGTTGCGTGGTCGACACACTCAGGACTTGTGTAGAGTTCTCCAAAATGTGCCTCCCACACTGAGGGAGCAATGTTCGGGGAAATGGCCTCACCGCCCCCTATTACAGCTGAGTTAACTATGGCCCAGAACAACTTGCCATCCTTTGAGAGGAGCGCAGATCTCAGCTCTTCCCACCTCATTTCCTCCCACTCTCTCTTACCCCTGATGATTGACTTTTTATAAAGCAATCTAGATGACCTTATTTTTACGCTCTCTTTGGATTTAACTGCTATGAGGAGATCCCTTTTTGCCTTCTTGCAGGCATCGTCAAACCAGGGGTGTGTCTTGTCCCCATGCCGTTTGTTTCCACTCAATGGGTAAAACACCTCCCCGAGTGTCACAGCTAGCTGCCTATGTATTTCAACGGCTTGTTGATTTAAGGCTGGATTGCCCATCTCGATGATCCGAGGAACAGCGATCTGATATATTTTAGCAAGCCTATTAGGGGAATCCAGGAAGTAAGGCCATTTAACCCTTCGCCTGTTATTCGTTAGCATAAGGGGTATGGCCACAGTATTAGGGTTAGGTTCGGGGTTTGTTAGTCCGAAGGACCCGGGCTTAAGGGTCAGAACTAAGGCATTATGATCACTATCTTGCCTCGGTAAGACCCTAAATTCTTTCAAGGTGACCCAGTGTTTTGTTTCCATCATAACATAGTCAATGGTGGAAGTTTGGTCAGTCCTATTAAATGTAGCTACTCCTGGGCGATCAGGATCCAACCTCCCATTGCACGCCCGCAGAGACGTTGCAAGAGAGAAAGATTTTATTTGGAGGACCAACGGGGTCCATGCCCTGACTGGATGGATCTTGGGGTCGGGAATGTGCCAAAACTAATCTTCTTCATCCTGGTCACACATCTCAGGACTACCCAAAGGCTCGAATTGACAATTAAAATCACCTCCGAGGATTATCACAATTGAGGGATCTAACGCCTGAATGAAAATGTCCAGTGCTTTAATTGTACTCGATTCCTGCCCGTTCTTAACTGGCCTTGAGTAGATGTTGATTATGGCTACTTTAGGCTTATTTTGAGGTGATAGTAGCACACATTGGACATCTGGGGAGTTTGTTTGTATTTGGGTGGCATGGGTGCCCAAATGGGTGCCTATCCATATCGAAAGACCACCCGATGGGCGGCCCCTGCCTCTAGATGTTTCCAGGATATCGAAAATGGCATAGCCGGGACTCACACTCCCCTCAAGTGCCCAAGTCTCCTGCATCATGCAGATATCATGTGCTGAGATAAAGGAGACCCACTCTGGTGTAAGCAGTTTGTTTTTTAGCCCGGCTATGTTCCAAGAGAGGATTTTTTGACATCCTTCCACTGCGACACCAGTTCCTTGGGATTCCCCTAGTCCGTTTGCAGGGGGCCTATCGCTAATGGGGGTCTTTGGCCGGGTATTTTTATCCCTTTTTTCCAGGCTGGATACGTCCCATATGTCTTTACTAGCCACTTCTCGTTGGAGAGACCGGGCCCCCCGTTGATACTCCAATTCCCCCTTTCCTCCGCTTCCCTCCCTCATCACATTATAGGGTATAGTACCTTCACCTCGAGTGGTAGAGGGATCGCATTCCTTCATTACAGTTTCTTTAGTAAGCTCCCCAGTAACGGGTTGCAGTGGTGGATTACCATTCACTAGGAGTCAATCCACTTCCTCCAAGACGCTATACCTATTCCGGTGAGCTAGCATTGGGAGTGCAAATTTGTGTGAATGTGTGTCCTCTCCTGTTGTTCGCCACTGCTGCATTCTGTTTGTTGGATTCCTATAGCCCTCACTGTGGTGAACTCTTTTAAAATAGGGAAATCTCAGGTGTTGAACAGGGTAGAAATGGGACAAGTGTAGTGGGTGTAGTAGTTCTACTTGGAGGCATGTTGCAAATGTAATCTACAGCAAGGTTGTCCCTAAAATTAATTACTACAATATCTCCTACCGTTGTTTTAGGTCCCCTCGCAATCCATGCTATTCTTCTAACAGCGAGTATCTCCCCAGAAACATTTGAAGGTAATGGCCTATTTACATTTAACCATTGGACACACTTATTTTTTAGGTCAGTGTGATCTTCTCTTTTCCCCTCACATAAAGGCGGAACACCTGTGAGTACTACAACGTAGGGTAGGGATTCTGGGGATCAATTTATAATTGACAAGTCAGCAGGGGTGAATTTAGGTGGTACCTTTTTGTTCCTTAACTCACTATTTTTGCTCCCATTTATACCCTCCTTAGGGTTAGATCTAAATTTATCAATGTTAGGAATGGACTTTCCAACAACCTGGTGGATTTGGCCATGTGCGTTATTAGTAAGGGAGGGAAGAATCGGGACGCATGCAGGCTTAATGGTAGTTGGTGGAACTCTTTCATTTTTATTCTGCATCGAACAGTCTTTTAGTGTCGCTGCCCTATCACTAAGTGTATTTTTAGATCTAACACCAGGCTCGGGAGGAGCAGGGTTCCCCGAGGAATTTACGGGTTTAACAGCCCCTACACCCATATTGTTAAGAGTTGCGGCTAATCTATCTAGCTTAGATACCAATGGCTTGATATGGGTAGCAATAGACTGCTCCAAGCAAGCCTGCAAATCGGCCACCAAGTTGGTCACCAGCACGGTACTCCTAGAGTCGACTGCGGGGTGTTGAGGGTTGGTGTTACAAGGTTATGATTAGCCAGTTTCTTTTTACCCGTTTTTTTGGTAGTCTTTCCTTTTTGTTTCCGGGGCGCGATTTGTTTACAGCAGGGATTTCCAAGGGAGGGTTGGAATTCAAAGCAGGATAGTAAGCCTCAATGTCTATGGGGGCCTCTATAGGGGCCTGAGCACAGGGCAGCTCTGCAAAAGAAGATGTTAGGTAGGAGCTTGATTCAGGGGCATTAATTTCAATAGTTGAATAGTCTCTTCCTTGGTGGGGAAGACATACCGTAGGAGTGAGTGAGTACCTTCTTTCTGTATTTTCAATTGCAGTAGCAACAACATCAATAGTCTTTTGCAGCATCTTATCTATTGCCGTTAAACTGGGTAAAGGTTGTGATGTGGCCGCCTGTAACCTAGTATTTGGGCGGGATGCAGTTGGTTTGTGTTTTTTACCCATATGGCTCATTTTTGCGAGATACTAGTGGTTAGGTAATACCCCCTTCCTAAATAGTCATTACTCCCTCCAGACTACAAAATGGGTCAGAATTTGAACAATATTGGGCAGGGCGAATTAAGTCTGCATGAAAGTTCCTTTAGTGAATTGTCCAATCCTCATTGATGTCCACGGCAGGCAAAAGGGGGGTAGCCCGTCCCGTCCTCTTCCGTTCACTGATGGCCACAGACGGTCCCACCCTTGTCCCGGGCTTCTCCCGGCGCACTCCCGCGTGCTCCCGCGCCGCGGGCATAGTAGGCTAGTTAAATCACGCCTGAGGCTGGGGGTGTGTCGATAATCCGGCCCAGGTGTGCAGGAACATACAGAGTCCTGGGACTTGCAGTCCCCCTGTGCAGGTAGGAGTTTAACAGGATAGTGCCACTCCCACTCAGTGCGCTAGTCGGGAGAGAGTCGTTTTCTCCAAATACTTCCTCGGGTTACGGGTCTGATTACCGCGAGCAAATGAATCACCAAAGGATAGGGGCACACTCCAGAAGCACGGCGCTACCACCACCAGCGCTGCGGCACCTAGAAGGGAAGTTTAAGATTTGGCAAGAGGTTTTAAATGCCAAGTTTGCCTGGTAGTAAAACTACACACACAGGCTCTGTAGAAGTCGTCCCTGAGACATGTTTAAATGGCTACTTGTCTCAATGGGTGACTAGGTTGTTTCATTACTTGAAACATTTCCGAGTCCATGTATGGATGTTAGAGTGTTTGTGTTAGTAACTATGTCAATATGAGAGTGGCTGTCTTAGTAACTCTATGGGTATGTAAATCTATGTGCTAGTGGCTGTATAGGCAGCTTACTGCCGGTGTTAGTTAGTGGTAGAGTATGTAACTGTGTGGGCAACTAACTCTGCTACTGCTTGATACATAAGTGCTATGTAAGTATGTGAGTGAATGTTTTAGTCCTTCCTTGACCACATATCTGAATGAGTGTACCCCTCCCTCTACGGGTGTGCCACCAGATGTTGAAGTAGTATGCCAGAATATCACATACTGTTTTAATAACTGTACTGGTGTCTAAATATGTATGTAATTGGCTCTATGAAGTGCTTACTAGATATGTTAGTTAGTATTGATGTATGTATTTTGTCTGCAACTGGCTTTGATACTGTTGGAGGTATTCAGTAAGGGTGGGCGGAGCTGATGTAGAAGCACTCCATGGAATTTCACAGAGTTACTAGAAATCTCAGTGAAATTCCACGGAGTGTAGTGGCTGGCAAAATGACTTTTTTCCCCCATTCACCCCTCAGGCCATCACCCTGACTAACTTCCTGGCCCCCACCTCCCTACACTCCCTCCCGCTAAAATCACCCTCCTGCTAAACCCCCACATCCCCTCCCACGCAGTAGACTGTGCTGACTCTGAGCGTAGTAAGAGACTTACCGTTCTCCTCCAGTGTCCTGACTCCTGCCTGCTCTGCTCCTGTGGCCTGCTCCACTCGCCTACCGCTGCTCGGCTGCTCCGGTGTTCAATTCCAGGAAGTACTGGAGTATGCATGGAGTACTGCATGAAGGTATGCCTGACTCACATCCGCAGCCCGAATGATTCTGGCACGGGGAACGCAGAAGTGTTTAGAAACGTCTTACCTCGTCACGTGACCGCAACCGGTCTCTTTGTTCTTAAAGGGCCAGGTTTTTACTAAGTCGGAATACTGATCTCTGCAAAAATAGGGATTTCCAAACTGATTTCACAAAGACCGAGCAGAATATTTCATGGTCTACCAATGGGCCTCATGTGAGTTCAAGGTTGTACCTTTCCTCCGTATTGCAGTTCCTTTTGGCCCCCAGTAACTCTCCATAAGGAATGCTCCATTTGAGCACCTCTGGATGTACAACCTTGAACTCAACAGGATGCTCAGTAGGTTTAGAGAACAAGGCTATCCAGAGTGGGTATTAGAAAAAGAACAAGGTTAAGGATACCACCAGAAGCAGTACCTTACAAGATAAAGGTGCAGAATGAGGAAGTAGCATCCATACGTATTACAACCTTTAATCATGATTTCAAAAGGGTGCAAAAGGTACTAGCTGATAATTGGAAGATCCTTAGATCTGATAATATCATTGGTCCAACTTTGAGTGAAAGACAACTCATAACATACCGCAGAGGTAGGAGCCTTAGGGATTTCTTGGTCAAGGGGAACATCTCGGAAACCAAGAATAGTCATGTACATAATCTCAAGAGCTTCTATCCATGCGGCCATTGCAGATCGTGCAAAACCAGCCAAATGGTCAAGGAATTCGAAACACCAGGATTCAAACAGAATAAAATAATAGAGCAATTTTTAACATGTATGGTGAAATCACGCGTCCAAGAACATTTACGTGCAATCACAAATCATGACCCACATTACCCGATCACCCGACATTTCCAAGAAAAACACCAATCCAACAACTCACTAGTCAGGTTTTTTGCAATTGAGCAAGTAAACATGACTAAGAGAGGATGCAATAGGGAACTGGCTCTAAGAAAGAGAGAATCCAAATGGATTATTGAACTCGAGACTAGATTCCCGGGTGGGCATAATCCGGATGATTTACATGAAGATTGAATTGGTGTAGTTTTTGATTTCTGTACAACTGTTATTACTGTAGCATTGTAAGATTTTTGTATAATTGTTTTTAGCTAACTTGTTTTTTATTATGTGTCTTATCTTGATTTTTTCATAGGAGGAAAGGAAGGGACCCTTCACTGTCACTTTTCGGGACACTTCACGGGTTCACTACCCTTTTCTTCGGGATGAGGATACTGCACTTCTAGTGAGATAAGAGACTATTTTGATATTAACTGTGCGTGAGTCCCTTGCTCACTTTGCCACTGGATTCAAGCAAGCCGGGCTGAAGACGGCTGTAATGCCAGAAACCGGTCCTCGGAAGCTTGTTCCCGGTCCAGGGAAGGCATGGCTTGGCAGTTCGGGCTGGACTGTTCCCATGAGGCACAGGGTCAGACTGATTTGAATATAGCCATGTCTGAACTGGGGTGGCAGAGTGGGCTAAAGAACGGTGATGGATTAAACCCAGATCTTTTGACTGGGTGTGAGTGTTTGATTGGTTTGGATGCTCCGTCCATCACCACCCCCTTTTGTACCGATTCTAGAAGGCAGCACAGTAAGACATGTGGAAAGTATTGTGCTAAACATCATAGAGGCCCCCCAATATGAGATCATATTGGGGATACCCTGGTTAGAAAGGCACAACCCCTCCATAGATTGGAGGATAAAAACCGTGAGCTTTGTTGCTGATGAGTGCCAGAATACCTGTAACAGTAAACCTCCATCTCACACCCTAGTGTTGGCTCGGGTCCTGCACCTTGCCACTGCAGTCGAAAAAGATACGATCCTGCCCATGGCCTACGAAAGGTATCGGGAAGTGTTCAGCGAGATCAAGGCAGAAGTACTCCCTCCCCATCGGTAACGACTGTCGGATAGATCTGGTCGATGGAGCTATAGTCCCCGCCTGTAGGGTATATGCTTTATCAGAACCCGAGACTAAACATCTACAGGAATATCTGATGCATTTTAGCGCTATCGGGTTTATCCGACCATCTAGATCCCCAGCTGCCTCGCCCCTGTTTTTCACGTCAAAAGCCAATGGGGAATTGAGGACCTGTATTGACTACCGCCAGCTGAACAAGCAGACCATTCGAAACCGTTATCCACTTCCACTCATCCCCGTATTGTTGGATCAAGTGAGGGAGGCCGTAATCTACACACGGTTGGACCTCCGTGGCGCCTATCACTTGGTCAGGTTCCGCGAGGGGGATGAGTGGAAGACTGCATTCAAAACCTGATAGGGTCTTTTTGAATATCTGGTAATGCCGTTCGGGTTGTGTAACGCCCCGGCGGCATTCCAGTATTTCCTCAACGATGTGCTGAAAGAATACATAGACCAGTTTGTCATCGTATACATAGATGACATCCTGGTCTTTTCTGTCTCCTGGGCCCAACACATCAGTCATGTCATCCTGATTCTCAAGAAACTGTTGGAGAGCAGTCTCTATTGTAAACTCAGCAAATGCGAGTTCAGCGTAGAAACAGTAGAGTTTCTTGGGGTTATATTGACTCCGAAGGGTTTCTGTATGGCTTAAAGAAAAATAGAAACAGTACGATCATGGCTAAGTATGGGCGAAATATGCGAATTCGCGTTCCGAGAATTAGCGCAAAATCGAATTCGCAATCCGCAAAATCCGCAAATTCGTGCGAATTTGCGGATTTTTGGGTTTTTGCATGTTCGAGGGGTTTTTGGCGTGTTCGCTGGTTTTTTGCATGTTCGCGGGGCTTTTTGGGTGTTCGCGGGCCGCTTGCATGGCGAAGTTACCCATGCGGTCGTGTATGGGCACAGCACCCTCTGGTTCATCACTGTCACCCTCTGATTCACCACTGCCACCCTCTGGTTCACCCCTGCCAACCTCTGGTTCACCCCTACCACCCTCTGGTTCACCACTGCCACTCTCTGGTTCAGCACTGTCACCCTCTGGTTCACGACTGCCACCCTCTGGTTCATCACAGCACCTCTGGTTCACCACTGCCACCCTCTGGTTAACCACTGTCACCCTCTGGTTCAGCACTGTCACCCTCTGGTTCACCACTGCCACCCTCTAGTTCACCCCTGCCACCCTCTGGTTCACCCTTGCCACCCTGTGGTTCATCACAGCACCCTCTGTTTCACCCCTGCCACCCTCTGGTCCAGCACTGTCACCCTCTGGTTCACGGCTGCCACCCTCTGGTTCATCACAGCACCTCTGGTTCACGACTGCTACCCTCTGGTTAACCACTGTCACCCTCTGGTTCAGTATCAAAAGAAATTTCTTTCTGTGTCATTAACTTTCACGTATGTGACCAACTGGTCTACACACTAATCTTACTTAACTAGTGTTCAAACCGTGACTTTAGGTAATTATTGCTGCACAACACTGTAATTGCTTGTATCTCTCAAGATTTTATTCTCATAAAGTTAAAATCATTTTAATAACACTAATAACAAAACATTTTTACAAACATTTACTCAGAAAACAATCCTTCTCTAACACATAAAATAATGCCTATTCTAATTAGTTCTCAAAGATAAGGGGTTATCAAACAAATTAAAATTCATACATTAAAGTAACATTTTCTAGCATAAAAAATACATTGGTTGAAGAGAGTCCCTTGTCGACGCGTTTCGGTGCTTTAAGATGTTTATGCACCTTCTTCAGGACGGACTTATATGTTAAAACAACTGATCTTCATTCATGACATTAGTTTTCTCTCTATGCGGTTCCACTCTGAAGAAGATTTATCAATGTTTGTTCCTCCGCATAGATTGGATAGATGTCTATCAATCTCTGTATTTTATAAAAACGGGAGAATGATCTTCCTCGTGTCTGAGGCGTTTCTTACGTCTTTCAATTTGCGCAAGGTCTCAAGTCGCTAATTTCTTTATTTAAGCCTTTAGATTGATATGTGTGGTCACTGCATTTAATTCGAGGGCGGGTTTTCAATTCATCCTGGGGATTTCTGGATAAGATTCCCGCATGCGATTATTTCAAGGATATCTTTAACTCCAGCTACCTGGTCTATCTCACACGGAGCAGCCGACACGTCCTCTCTCCCTCTGGTTCAGCACTGCCACCCTCTGTTTCACCACTGCCACTCTCTGGTTCACCACTGCCACACTCTGGTTCACCCATGCCACCCTCTGGTTCATCACTGCCACCCTCTGGTTCACCCCTGCCACCGTCTGGTTCATCACTGTCACCCTCTGGTTCATCACTGCCACCCTCTGGTTCACCACTGCCATCCTCTACCGAGACCTTTTGTGATGCAGCGACAGCACAAAAGATGCGCCATGGTGCTGAGTATTAACAACGTCACGCATCTGAGAGATGCGTCACGTTGTAAAGCCCTGCGCCATCAGGAGGCGTTCCGGCGCAGGTGAGGGCGTTCCTGCCCAGGAACGCCTCCTAAATGTGGCAGAGTGAAATCTACAAGATTTCGCTCAGTCACTTTTAGGCCAATGCTGCGTCAAAATCCTGCGCCTGCTTGAAGCAGGTGCAAGGCTTGATGCAGCATTGGGGAGATAGGGCCCCCCAGAGCATTGCCGGAGCTGCGTCGCAAGCGCGATGCAGCTCCAGCAATGCACTGCTTTTACGGCACAGATGCGTGACGCATCTGTGCCGTTTTTGCCACATGGTGCGCCGCATTGTAAATGCGGCGCTCCATGGGTGGCGGAGCTGCGGCGCACAATAACTGGCGCATCCCTGGGGATGCGCTAGTTATTGTAAATCTGCCACTATACATTTAGCCAACGAGGGAGCACTTACTGATTAGACAGTAGAAAGTACTCCAGTTGAGTAGAGGTATTGCACAAAAAGGTGGCATCTTCATGGACAAACACGCAGGGCGGGATTCATTCTGCCCCCTGTTAGACTCGTTTTTTGTGCCCTTCTGCCCTCTGTTAGACTCGTTTTTCCCCTGTTTTTCTGCCCTTCTGCCCTCTGTTAGACTCGTTTTTCCCTTGTTTTTCTGCCCTTCAGCCCCCTGTTAGACTCGTTTTTTGAGCCCTTGTGCCCTCTGTTAGACTCATTTTTCCCTTGTTTTTCTGACCTTCTGGCCACTGTTAGACTCGTTTTAGTGCCCTTCTGCCCTCTGTTATTCCCTTGTTTTTGTGCCCTTCTGCCCTCTGTTAGACTCGTTTTTTGTGCCCTTCTGCCCTCTGTTAGACTCGTTTTTGTGCCTTTCTGCCCCGTTAGACTCGTTTTTTGTCCCCTTCTGCCCTCTGTTAGACTCGTTTTCCCTTGTTTTTCTGCCCTTCTGTCCGCTGTTAGACTGTTTTTTTGTGCCCTTCTGCCCTCTGTTAGACTCGTTTTCCCTTGTTTTTATGCCCTTCTGCCCTTTGTTAGACTGCTTTTTGTGCCTTCCTGTCCTCTGCATCGCCACATCATTACTTAGCGCTACCCCAGGTTCACTCAGCACCACCACATTATCACTCAGCACCACCACAGCACCACTCAGCACCACCACAGCATTACTCAGCACCACCACAGCATCACTCAGCACCACCACAGCACCACTCAGCACCACCACAGCACCACTCAGCACCACCACAGCATCACTCAGCACCACCACAGCATCACTCAGCACCACCACATTATCACTCAGCACCACCACAGCACCACTCAGCACCACCACAGCATCACTCAGCACCACCACAGCACCACTCAGCACCACCACAGCACCACTCAGCACCATCACAGCATCACTCAGCGCCACCACAGCACCACTCAGCACCACCACAGCATCACTCAGCGCCACCACAGCATCACTCAGCGCCACCACATTATCACTCAGCACCACCACAGCACCACTCAGCACCACCACAGCATCACTCAGCACCACCACAGCATTACTCAGCACCACCACAGCATCACTTAGCACCACCACAGCACCAATCAGCACCACCACAGCACCAATCAGCGCCACCACAGCATTACTCAGCACCACCACATTATCACTCAGCACCACCACAGCACCACTCAGCACCACCACAGCATCACTCAGCACCACCACAGCATCACCCAGCACCACCACATCACCACTCAGCACCACCCCAGCATCACTCAGCACCATCCCAGTATCACTCAGCACCACCACAGCACCACTCAGCATCACCACAGCACCACTCAGCACCACCACAGTACCACTCAGCGCCACCCCAGCATCAATCTGCGCAACCATTCAACAACAACTTGTTCAAATATGTTCTCTCAATGTTTCAAACTTTATTAAAAATGTCACAAAAAGATGTTAATATTTCACTTCTGTTCTTGGATTTTCGTCACAATAAAATACACTGAACATAATCTTCACAAAATTTATTTACAAAAGTTTAAGCTATTGCCTCTATAAATTAAAATCACTTTTATTTAAGTATTAATTATTTTAAAAAATTAAAAGCCATTGTAATTTGTAATATCAATACAGCTAAGTCACATAAATACAAAACATGTTGCATTACAAATGCTATAGGTGTCACATTTGCGAAAGTTATAACTATTGGCATTGTAAATGACAAAGCTATTAATTTAGCTATTTTCAAAACTAACACATAAATAAAAAAAATTGTCATTTACAAGACTGAGAGAGCGCAAATCGAGAAAAAAATTAGAAGTGCACCATATTTACAAGCATGTTGCATTAGTTTAGTAAAGATTACATAAGAGTGTCGAATTTATAGAGTGAAAATACATAAGAGTGTTTAAATAAAATAGAATGCATATATCTGTGTGAAAAGCTAATATAGAAGTGTGTAGAGATGTTAGAATGATGTTGAAATCCCATGTTATGTGGCTGTTGTAGAGGAGAATGTAATACTGATAAACGTATAAATGTGTAGGCCACATGGCAGTTCACAGAAATGAAAGGGGTTGTTACACTCTCACATGATATGGATTTTAATGTTGTTCTAATTCAAAGTATTATTGATCATAGAACTGAAATATATGTTTTATAGAAGTGTTTCATATAACCATTGTGTGTAATGAGTTAGAATACTGTTTAGACTAAGAAATTAAAGGTTTACAGAGTGCACAGGCCCGTTTCATGTAATTCTAACAGGCCTGAATAGAGAAGTTCATTTCTTTTGATCTGTATGTGTTAGTTAGAGAAATGTCATGTTAAGCATAAATTGCGGAGCCTGCTCGATGGTTTACGACTTAGAAGATATGGTGGAGGCCGGAATTTGGGGCCCACTGTACAAGTGTCTGTTTGCAGGTGTGAGGAGGTTCCAATCAAGAGAGTGATGAATAGGGTTTTGTTCAGAGAGCCAGGCACAGGCCTGGAGGAGGCTTCAGGAATTTCCTGGGGGGGTACCGTCCTGCCGGAGAAGAGCCTGAGAAGCAAGGTCAACGCTAACGATGGGCCCAGAGGAGTATCAGCATGGAAAATGCCAGAACTGACACCACGTGAGGGGCGTCTCTAAAGGGCGTTTCTATTGTAAATGTGATTTTTGTATTAGGGACAGCACCCCTGGGTGGAGTTAGGGCAGATGGTCTGAGGAACCTAAGAGAGCGGATGGGTAGGCAGATAGGATAACTGCGCGACACCGATTTACAACGAAGACTAAGGGAAGTGAGTGATCTTCTTTGGAAGTCACCACGGCTGACACCTTTTTCGGTTAAGATTTACTAAATAGGGATGTCACTTAGTCTAGTGTAGGGACAGTCTAATCTGGATTTTCGTCCTTTCTGTAAATGACTCATAAGCTACAGCTTGTGTCTATTCTTGCAACTCTGATGATTTTTGAATTGGTTTTGGTGATATTCTTCTGCCGACTAAGAGCATTTAGAAAATGTATGTTTGTATTGATACCAGTATATCTTTTGAACCTTATTTTGAGATGTCTGTATCTCCAGTTAACTTTGGCTTTATAATAAACTTTTGAAACTTATTCGTAGTAAGTGGTTCTTTAGAGTGGTGTAAGTCCTTAACTGATTGACCTAGTAGTGGATTGCCTTTTACTCTATGACAGGTATCAACGGTTCAGTCGACCTGAGTTGGGATCTAGATCTATAGAAATAGATCAGAAATCCCGCCGTAACAAGACCAATAGCTCAAACTTTCCTAATGCGAGACCTATTGCATTGCAAATGCTTGTTTTTATATCTGTCAGTGCTTCCTGTTGAGGTTTAATTTTCGTGACAGGCGCCTCATTGCCTACTTGTAACTATTCTCTGACCCTGCTTCAAGGGTCAGAGCAGGGTCAGAGAATAGTTGCAAATAGGCAACGAGGCGCCAAGAAGCACTTAAAGGCTTACAGCAGCAGCTGCCCAAGTTGAAGTTAATTTCTTTGTAACCCTTTTGTAAAAGGTCACAAAAAATTAGCTTCAACTTTTGCACCAGCTGCTGTAACCCTGTAAGTGCTTGGCTGAAAATTCGTCCCCGCTGATTCGCGGATTTTACCGCGATTTCGTGAGATTCGCGGATCGCGAAACCACGTTAAATCCGCAAATTCCGAGAGCGGAACGAATTTTCAGCCCATGTTTAATCATGGCCAGTACCTGCTTGTGTGAAAGAGGTGCAGCGTTTCCTTGGTTTCGCTAACTATTATAGACGGTTCATCTCTCAGTTCTCCTTGTTGGCCGCCCCTATAACTAAACTACTGAGGAAAGGGGCACCTTTCAGATGGAATCCTGAAGCCCAGGAGGCTTTTGAACGTCTGAAACAGGCGTTTGTTACTGCCCCAATCCTGAAACACCCTCAATTGGATCTACCTTTTGTGGTGGAAGCGGATGCATCCGATGTAGTGGTGGGGGGCGTCTTATCACAGAGAGACAAGGAAACGGGACAGTTGCATCCTGTTGCATTTCTGTCCAAAAAACTCAACTCCGCAGAGACCAACTATACTATCTCTGAGAAAGAAATGCTAGCTATAAAACGGGCATTGCAGGTGTGGAGGCACTATCTATGGGGAACTCAACACCCCATCACGGTGTATTCTGATCACCGGAACTTGCAGTTTATGAAGACCGCACGACACCTCTCCCACCGTCAGATGAGGTGGCTGTTATTCTTTGCGGGGTACAATTTCATTGTAACCTTCCGTCCAGGATCAGAGAACAGGAAGGCTGATTCCCTCTCATGACAAGAGGGTGAAGCGCTTGAATCACAGGAGGTACAACGAGCCATCATCGCCCCGGAGAAAGTGGTGTGCATGGTCTCCGCAGAACGGTTCATTGAACATGTCCAGGGAGAATGGAGTCAGGCTCAGTGGCTGGCATGGGCAGACAAGAATAGACTCCGCATGATTAAACACGGTATACCATTGCATGATGGAAAGTTATATCTTCACACACCCGAACTGAGGTTGAAGGTCTTCAATTGGTGCCATAACGATGAACTTGCGGGGCACCCAGGAAACAAAAAAACGCTGCATCTAATTCAGCGTCATTTCTGGTGGGAGTCTATGACTAAAGATGCGGAGAGCTGGATAAATCAATGTGACACTTGTGCCCGGGCAAAAGGGGACCACTCTAAGATTCGAGGTAAACTCATGCCTCTACCAACACCATCTCGTCCCTGGCATACAATAAGCATGGACTTCGTCGTGGGCCTTCCCACAGATCAAGGGTGCAACGCCATCATGGTAGTGATGGAGAGCTTAACAAAAGTGGGACATTTCATCCCTTACAAGAATCTGCCAACGGCCAGTCAAACAGCCCAGCTGTTACTAACCAATGTGGTGCGGCTCCACGGCATTCCAAGGATAATCATCTCGGACCGAGGTCCGCAGTTTGTGGCACGGTTTTGGCATATGTGGTGCAGGGCTCTTCGGGTGGAAGACGCCCTGTCAACCAGTTTCCATCCACAGACTGACGGACAGACCGAGCGGCTTAACCAAACGCTTAAGCAATACTTACAGTGTTATTCAGAGGAGGCTAGCCAATCCTGGGTCTCTATGCTCTGGCTTGCGGAACTGTCCTACAACAATGCTTGGCATAGTTCGATAGGCGAAACGCCGTTCAAAGCAAACATCGGTTTCCATGCGAACACTTTGCCATTGACAGTACCAGAAGAAGTGCAAAACCATCTCACGGTGGCCGCCCACGTGAAGGCTCTTCTGACAACACACAGGCGTATTCGAAAAACGTTGGGCCACGCCAAGACTGCATACAAGAGGTGAGCCGACAAACACCGACAAGAGGGTCCTCAGTATGCAGTGGGAGACAAGGTCTGGCTGTCTACGAACAATATCCGTTTTTGCTACCGTAGCATCTTTCATCCGCGGTTCATTGGTCCCTATGTCATACTCAGAAAAATCAATCCGGTGGCGTACAAACTGAAGTTGCCTGCCTCTATGAGGATACATCCAGTGTTCCACTGCAGTTTACTGAAGCCTGCAGGTTCAGCGCGGCGCAAGGCTGCTCTGCCTATACAGTCGGGTCATCAACAGGAATACGAGGTGCGTCGCATACAGGATTCCGGGTTTCGCCGAGGAAAACTGTGGTAGTTGGTGTCCTGGAAGGGGTATCAGCCGGAGGACGATTCGTGGGAACCAAGTGAGGAAGTCCACGCCCCGAGATTGATCCGCTTGTTCTATGCCCATAACCCACAGAAGCCGGGTGCTAGGAGGCACAGGAAAGGGGGGCATACTGTCAGAGTTTGACGAATGTGCCTGCCGAAGGTACAATTGAGGGAGGACTACATCTCCCATACTGCCTAGCGGTAAGGGGACGGACCAGGAAGGCATATAGCCTTTGGAGAGGCGATGATCCTCACAGGTGATTTGTCCATTGGAGTCTGCCGTTTTGCGGACGCCCTGTTCCCGCGGAGCCGCAGCGGAGTTCTTTGTGTTGCTGTGGGTGTTCGCTGTTTTTCGCTTCGCGGCTGCGAAGCGTAGTTACGGACGGGCTCATTGGAGTCAGTCCACCTGAGGCCTTCTCAGCGGACATTGCCACTGTTGTTCTCGTG
This sequence comes from Lissotriton helveticus, assembly GCF_964261635.1. Classification (NCBI taxonomy): domain Eukaryota; kingdom Metazoa; phylum Chordata; class Amphibia; order Caudata; family Salamandridae; genus Lissotriton; species Lissotriton helveticus. Next base: position 293,734,916 of record NC_136070.1, read on the forward strand.
AGACGCCAGGAGACGCTGCATTTCCCCCTCCGCGTCCTCGCGAGCATCGTTAGGATCCAACACTCGGCTGAGTGTTAACACTGGTGCATTTGGTGCTAGGGATGTTTGGTTGGCTTGAGACTCGTTCGGGAGATGCAGGATTGCCCCCTCCCAGGCCACATCAAGCTGACTGCTAGTCAACATTGTTAGTTTTGGCGAACTGAGAGACAGGAGATGCAGGATTGAACCCTCCTGGGACTCTCGATATGTTCTTTTGAATTCCGAATGTTTGCAGCAAGAGCATTGCGGAGAAGTAGCGGGATAATTCCTGGGAGCCTCTGAAGAGCCGGTAAGGCTATCTTGTTTACTTTCCTTCCCATTTCATTTTTGCCAGAGTCTGAGGGGGAGCTACTCTATAGAACATTCATGGAGGTAGCGGATTGCTGACTATCAATGTAAATATCTTTTGGAGTTGAACTAGAAAGGAAGACATTTCTAGTACTCGGAGAACGGAGAGTTTGAAGAACCCAGTTTATATTAGGATTCTTGTAAGTGTGTTTTTTGGTACGTATGGGTTCTGGGTGGTGTATGAGAATTGGGGTTGGTGGTATGCAGGAATAGGATTAACTCCATTCTAAATCTTCTCTCGTAGATGAATCAGGTAGCAGAGGAGAGAAGAATCTCAGAGAGGGAAGGGTTCATCTCCTGAGCATATATCAGGTACTGTTTAGATTCAGATTAACAGTACAGTAGAACAGAGAGAGAAGGAGTGTGTGCTAACGTATGTCCTCTTTTGTTACAGGTGTCCCTATCCCTGCTGCTCCTACCCCTACCTATCCCTCGCTTGACTGCCTTTGTGCTCTGGATGTTATAGCTAGTCAGAGTGCAGGGATGTCAGGAGGTGGACCCCTTTGAGCATCGTTCCGACCTCGAGGAGCCAGTAGCCGTGATACTAAGAAGCTTTAGGAAATACCTATGCGAGTCGCAGGACAGATGGGGTTCTGCATATATAACTGAGCATATGAAACTCTAAGGGGCCAATTCCGATGTCGGACGGACTCAGGTCTGTCCGACATCAGTCAGGAGCTGTAACCAACCGACCTGCTGTTGTCGGTTACGGGCCTGCAAGTACGATGAAACTGAACCCGCTCAGTTGCACTCGTATACTTCACAGTGAAAGCATGCATTCCGAGTGGAATGCATGCCTGCATTGTGAAAAGCAGGAGTGCAGTTCATCCCTGCACCCTGTGGCCGCCACCCCAAGGTGCCAGCCACCGGGTGCAGGGATCAACAGAGGGGCACCATAGGTGCCCCCAGGCCGCCATTCAGCGGGCTCGAACCCAGGAGGGCCCTACTGGGGGCCCCCAAAGACAGTTTCCGACAGCCTTTTTGTGCTGGAAACACCGGCACAAAAAGGCAGTGAAAAACTGCCATCGTACTCCCTCAGTTGTGAAGAGGTGGCCGGGGGAGTACTGAAGGATTTCCAGATGGCGGAGAGACTCTCCAAGCCTGTCAGACGCCATCCAGAAATCTGAGTCGGATTCCTTTCCGACCGAGCCCATTGGAATGGCTCAGTCAGAAAGGAATCCGGCAGGCACATTCCGATTCGGTTGGAAGGGCTTCGACCATCATTCGGAGCCCTTCTGGACAAAATTGAAATCAGCCCCTGAGTGTGCCTGAAACTTATTAAAACTTCAAAGTGCATGTCTTATGTTTTAAGCACATACCACCCTGCCCTATGGCCTACCTGCAGTCGACTTTACAGGTGACTTATATGTAGTAGGAGGGAGTTTAAATGATTGCAAGTTGCAATTGACTCTGTTACTGCTAAACTCCTCACTGGTGTATGGGAGTGGGTGTAGGAGTGAATCCCTAGGCACCTCTGTCACTGTCTGACTGTGTTAGTGAGTAACTGTAAATGAGTATCACAAGGAATAGAAAGATAGATGAGTGGATGCTTAGCAGAGAATATTTTTCTTTTAACTGTTTTTCTAACTGACTAAAACATCAAACTACATGTTATGCCTTTCTAAACACACACCTTCCTCTCCTATTGACTACATATAGTTTACCTCAGGGATGATTTACAGGCCATAAAAATACAAAAATGAGGCCTTGCCAACACATTATAAATGTAATTTCAATGTAGCAGTCTAAACAGAAGACACAAATTCTGGACTAGCACCCCTCACATATATTTGAAAGTCTACTTCATTGGGTTTCACAATCAGATGTACTATGTGTCTAGTAGTCATAACTTAGTATATATTTGTATTTATTTGTTCAATATCCACCATTATTAACATACCTGTGTAATCACTTTGTTGTTCTCCAATTTTTCAAGTGATGCTGATGTACTTAGCAAATTGTAAACTTTCTTTAATTTTTGTTGTTGTTGTCATTCCACTTGTGAATGGTCAGTTTTCTTAACCCTTTCTTTGTCTCCTGCCAAGAAGCCAAATCTGGTAGTATCAGTAAGGGGATTTGTGAATCTGTTGTTACATTCAGCAGGGCCCCCCATGTAACATCGCCTCCATCAGCTTCAACTGCCTGTGCATCCTTCAAAAGATCTTCAAATGGATCCCCCCTGACTGCAGGAAACCCGACACCCACGCTCTCATAACCAGCAGACTGGACTACGGCAATGCCCTTTACGCCAGGATCAACAGACCCTTCTACACAAATGCCAAACCATCCAGAACGCTGCAGCCAGACTCATCCTCGGGACACCACGACACAAACAAATGACCCAACACCTACCAGACCTCCACTGGGTCCCTGTCGAAAAGAGGGTCACCTTCAAACTCCTCACTCGCGCCTACAAATCACTCAACAACATCGGACCCAAATACCTCAACGAGAGATTATGCTTCCACGTCCCCAATGGAAACATCAGCTCTGCCGACCTCGCCCAGGCAGAAGTCTCCCGCATCCCCAGAATCAGAACAGGTGGGAGAGCCTTCTCCCACATCGCAGCAAAGACCTGAAATGAGCTCCCTGTGAACATCAGACGCTCCCCGAACTTGCACACATTCAGAAAGGATCTCAATGTTTATGGTGTAAGTAAAAAGCTGAGAACAGAAATAAAGGAAAAATGAAATGTTTTTCTATAATGTGATAGACTATTACAGCATATTATTAAGCAATGTGCACTGGTTTTTTTTTGGAATGTTGTAAATGCAATACTAACTTATGTTTGTGTTCTTTTTGTTTGTTAACCATTGCTTGGAGCGATACGTCTTTAGATGTTTCAACATAGTCATTATGCCACATGACTATTTGTAAGATAACCCTTGGAGAGGATTTTGTCACGTAAAGAGTAGTTCACATGCTTTGCCACCAATTTCTTTTGCCTGGAGGAGATGGTGAAAAACTCCCATGCAATTGATTGTCACTTTGATGGGGGTTTCTCCTCCAAAGAACAGTGTTCAACAGGGTGCGGCAACTGATTTTCACAGCCCCCAGATGCCATTTTATTGGGCAAATGATGGAAAAGGCAGCAATATTTAGTATACAAAAGAAAGAGAGCAGGTACTCAAATGAGAAAAGAGTTTTTATTAATATCTGTTTGATAGTTGTTTTCCCCAATGTGCAATGTGGAAACTTTTGATACTACATTGATTTTGGTGTACACATCTAAAAGTTGAGAACAGCAAAAAGGGATAATGAAAACTATAATGTGAAAATACTATTACAGAATAAGACATGCCTAGTGTTTGGTTAATAGTATGAACTTATGCATTGCGAAAAGTAAATGTTTGTCATGAAATTTTACAAAAAGTAATACTAACTTATATTTATGTTCTTTATGTTTTTAAACAAATGAATGACGCCATCTATTGAAGTAAAGTTATTTCCTATTTACTTCTTTCTATGTAGTTCTACAGACACATACTGATAATGCTACTTATATGCCCAGTCCCCCACCCAATCAGCCACTCACACACCCACTCACTCACTGGTACTCAATAACACACCAAGTCAGTTACCAACACATATATTCCCACATGCACTCTCTCACCCATACCGACACTCACACACCCAATCACAGACCTATACAGTCGCTTACACACCCACATACTCATCCATAATGTTAATGACAGATCTACTCACTCCGCCATATAGACAGTAACACACACACTTACTCACCAATAGAGCTAACACAGTAACTCATTCACCTACACAGCTAGTCAAACACTCAGTCACACACCTATACATCCCTAACAAACCCACTCACTCACCCATATAGCTAGTAACACACACACTCATTCAACCATACACTGACTCACAAGTACAATTTAACGGAAAGCATTTAACATTTGTAAATCTTAGCCGGCTCTGGAACTTTGGCAAATGTATGTTCCCCACTGTTAGCACATTTTTATAGTCCAAACAAAATGTTCCTATTCTTCCGAGTTCCTCGTTATTCAATATGCAGCTTAAGTGTAGACTATGCAGCTGGCATTAACCAATTGAGATAGCACTGACTAATTAACCAGTATAAACTACTCTAGCTGGGTAGACAGTTTGAAAAAACTTGGGACTCTTGTGGAATACATGGGCAGGTGATGTTCCTTTCTGGCCCTGACACTCACTTCACAGATATTAACCCTCAACTGGAAGTGCTTTCAAATATAAACATAGTAAATACCTCAGTTGAAGCTCCACTTCTGTAAAGGACAAATGATCCTGACTAACTGGGCTTGGCGAAGGCAAAGCAAGTGTGTTTCCTCCCCAGTTCCACATTGAAAGATGACCTGAAATGCTTGCTGGAAGTAAATGCGTTGTTGATCTATTGAAGCGCGATCTGTAGTGACTGTGATGAATAGGTTCTTTCTTGTCCTTACTTGATGAAAGTAGAATCCATTGTTCTCTCTTTAAATGACTCTGAGTATACACATTAGCAAAATCACCAGAAGCTCCGCCCATTTGGCTCTGCCCCACTCACCTTAGTAGTATGCATTGATCTTCCCACCTTTTGTCAGGATGATGGACAACTTACCAAAAGAACCCCCAGTGCGTTGCCACTGATTTTGTTGATGCATTCTTGATGCCAAGGAATGTCAGGACATCTTTACCAAAGAAGCACTTACTTCATATACTTAAGAAGAAATGGCCTTGTTTAATGGAGATTTACCTTTTTTTAGCCTTGTGTCTTCTCTATAGCAAGATTCATATTATCACAGATTTCTGGATGACAACACATGAGAAACTATCACATTGCCAAAATGTACACGAAGTGTCTGAACACGTTTCTTTATCATCCATTATGCAGCCATAGTGTAGAATGTGTAGTAGATATTTACCCATCGAGGTAGCACTTACTAATTAAACAGTTGAAACTATTCCAGTTGGGCAGGCATTTTTTTAGAAATTCACTGAAAAAACAAAGGTTAAAAGAACGTTATAGTTAGGCTCAGATTACATTTAAAAATCTTTGAAATTTATGTACTAAACCAAAGGTTACAGGGGCGTTGTAGTTAGGCTCAGATTTCACTCATACCAAACTTGTGAAATTCAGCAGTCATAGTTATCTGGGCTAACTATAACTTACACCCCCACAATGCACTGCTTATGATCTCATATATCACATCACTCATGACACTCCCCCATTGAATTATATATAAGTGGATTTACCCAACGAGGTTACACATACTAATTATCCAGTAGAATATATTCCAGTTGGGTAACTAATGTATGCAAAACTTTGGCCTCTTCTTGGATAAATAGACAGGTGTTGTTCTATTCTGTCTCCGATGCTCATTTCACAAAAATAAACACTCAATAGGAAGCACTTTCACAAATAAACATAGCAGGTGCCCTAGTTGAGGATTTAAGTCTGTAAAGGATACATTATTCTAAACTATTGGCCTTGGCGAATGCAAAGCATGTGTGCTTTCTCTGCAATTCCACTTTGGAAGACCAGCTGAAATCCTGAACGGAGGTGAAAGTGTCATTAAACTATCAGAGCACAATCTGTACTGTAGTGACTGTGATGAGTGGGTCCTTTCTTGTCATTTCCTGGAGAGAGCAGAGTCCATAGCAGCAGTCACACACCTACACGCAGACATACACAGGTACTCAAACACCCACTCACAGACCCACAGAGCCACTCATGCACCTCTCAGACTCATAGTACCACTCACAGATCCACACAAACACTCACAAATCCACATGCACACTCACAGACCCACACAGGCACTCACACACCCACTCATACACCAATTGAACCACTCACACACCTACTCAGACCAACACAGGGACTCACACACCCACTCAAAGACTCACACAGTCACTCACATACCCACTCATAGACCCACACAGACATTCACACACCCACTCAAACAATCATAGACCCACTCAGGCACTCACAAGCCTCTTCATGGATGCATACAGTTACTGAACTCCCACTCCCAGACCATCACAGGTACTCACACATCTACTATCAAAGGTTACAGGTTACAATTAGGAAATACAATTAAAATAAATCCTAGAAATTCACTTTACAAAACAAAGGTAATAGGGATGTTATAGTTAGGAAATAGAACATTAAAATGTTTTTAAAATTCACTGAAAAAAATCAAAGGTTACAGGGACATTATAGTTAGGAAATAGAACATTACAAAAACTTCAAAATCCACTAGAAAAACAAAGGTTACAGGGACATTATAGTTAGGGAATAGAATTTAAAAAACCTTAGAAATTCACTTAAAAAACGCAAAGGTTTCAAGGATGTTATACTTAAGATCATATTTCTCTCATACAAAACCAGTGAAATTCAGCATTTATATTTACCTGAGCTAATATAACTTATGCCCCTGCAGTGCACTTCTTATGACCTCACATAATACATCTCTCATGACATTGTCAGTGACATCACCGATGACAACTCAAATGACATTACTGATGACATCATCCACAGAACCATTCACACACCCACTCATACCCCTATAAACCTCTCATATACCCACTCCTATATAGCCACTTATATACCCATTCACAGACCCGTGCAAGTACTCACACGCCCACATATTGATCTATAGAGCCTCTCACATATCCATTCACTCACACAGCCACTCAGACAACCCCTAACTCACCCATACAGCCACTCATGCACCCACTGACTCACCAATACAGTCAGTCATATAGACACTTATACTCCCACTCATAAACTTATAAAACCATTAACACACGGAGTCAGTCACCCATACAGCTACTTACACACCTATTCACTCACCCATATAATCACTCATACAGCCACTCACTCACCCATATATTTACTCACATACCGACTGACTTACTCATACAGGTACTATCACATGTAGTCACTCACCTATTCAGTCACTGACATGAGCATATACTCTCCCATACAGCCACTCTACATTCACTCACTCACTCACCCATAGAGTCACTCACACACCCACTCACCCCACCATACATCCCTTATGTACCCATTCACTCACCCATACAGCCACTCACACACCGCATTACTCACCTATACAGCCTCTCACATACCCACTCACTCACTCACCCATTTGCCACTGATACACTCACTCACCCATATAGCCACTCACACACCCACTCACACACCAGTAGTCACTCATTTAGCCACTCACTCACTCATACAACCACTCACATACCCTTGTAGCCACTCAGACACCTACTTACACATGGACACACACACAATTCCACAGCCACTCAATTAATATATATTACAGATAGTATCATTCATTAGTAGAAAGAATACTGATGTATCTTTTATGGTTTCTTAGTATATATGTTTAACACTCAAAAATATTTACAAAACACTCACACTCACTGGATGTTGAAATGAGTGATGCCATTTGAGATGTCATGAGCGATGTAATATGGGAGGTCATAAGCAGTGTTTTGCAAGGGCGTACATTGTAGTTAGCTGAGGTAACTATAACTTCTGAATTTCAACAGTTTTGTATAAGTGAAATGGGAGCCTAACTATAAAGTCCCTGTAACCTTTGTTTTTTTCAATTAATATATATATATAAATACTCTAACACTGGATGGATTTTTATTGATTGTTTTTTTATTTTTTTTATTTTTGAATTTTAACATTGGAGCAAACTGAGCCTCCAAACACTACTCAGGATGACTTACAGAGTTCAATTTGTGTGACTGCATGCTGCTGAATGTACAAAAAGAAATGGTTCTTTGCAAAAAGAAGTCGGCATGAGCTGTAACCATCAAGCTTTCTCTTTTTTATTGAATTACGGTTAATTAATTTATTTTTATTTGTAAAGATTTTGTTCATGTCAATGATTTATGTTTTATTGTGTATAATGAAATCTAAAATCACATGTTTTTTATGATGCACAGGAATCATGTTTTGGGTGAAAATTTTAACAGATGAATGGAATTGTAATATGACACAGGTTTGTGTTGCACGGATGTTGATGAAACTGCAATGACTTGTGGAGACACGTAGTATTTTTTCAGTGTGCATTACCTGTGGGTATTTATTTTCTTTGCAAAACGTGGCCTGTTTACCTTGACAAAGGCTGTTTACAGAGCGGTTGAAGTATGTACAATAAATGCAGATTTTGCACATTCACCCTGGAGTGTCCCCATCACTTTTGGCACCGGCCGCATTGCAAGAAAAATATATATATATGTGCGTATTACCTACAGACGGTCACCAGTAGGTAGTTATAGTAAGAACCTATTATCCATAGGAAACATGTTTTTTGATATCTTTAGCCCCGTTTGATGAATCTTTGCAATATTTTTAAAACTAATGGGGCGTTCCGGTCAGCTCCTGTCTTTAAAGTTTAGGGATGATTCGTCAAACGGGGTCGAGCAAAAAGGGGTGGTCCCAAAAAGCGATTTCTCAATGTTAAATTTCCATGGGAAATTTAGACAAAGCTACAGCCCGAATTGCTGAACGGAATTACACCAAATTTGGCAAAAAGGTAGGGTTTTGGTCCAGAAAGCAACCTTTTTTTTAAATGTTGTAAATCGATTCAGTAGTTCCTGAGAAATAAAAAAAAGAAAACTTTCGATATCTGAGCACTGAGGAGGGTTTGCGCTTCACTCTGATTCGCTGCCAATACTCCAAACCAGGAATTGTTGGCAGCCGTCTTGTGACTCGGTAACCGAGTCACAAGAAAAGAGTAAACAAAAAGTTGGGGCGATGAGGTCCTCTTGTGTCCTGAGGACCTCAGGACACAAGTGTACTTCATCCACTAAGCAGCAGTGTGCCAAGAGGCGCATTTGCAGAGTTGTGTAAAAAGGGGGCATGGCCTTGTAACACCTCTCCGCAATCCCACTGTGTGGCAATTACTGGAGGTACCTGGTGGGCTAGTTATCCCCCAGGGACCCTTAGTATTCTAGGGGACCTAATCCCCCAACTTAGAATATTCCAGGGTGCACATTTGCAGAGCAGAGGTGAAAGGGGGTGTGGCCTTTGTCTACCTCTCAGCAATTCCACTGTGTGGGGCTTACTGGAGGTAAGAGGTAGGCTAGTTGGCCCGCAAAGGACCCCTAGCAGCAAAAGGGACTTCAATCCTAATCCAAGAGCGAGCCAAGGAGCACGTTTGTAGAGTGGTGGGCAAAGAGTGCGTGGCCTGCTCTGAGAACTTAGCAATCCTTCTGTGTGTGACTTAGTGGAGGTAATAGGGGGTAACTACCCCTCTTGTTACCTCCTGGAAGTCCCACACAGTGGGATTGCTAAAACGTCTTTGGAGGCCATG